>NC_047532.1:71107974-72404849 GCF_012275295.1 Melopsittacus undulatus | reverse complement strand
TACAACAAAACAGTCCGGATTCCTGAGGACATTTTCTCTTCCAGATGCTTTCTAAATATAGCGCATGGCAACCCTTTACCTAGCACAGCATCCTTGCTCCTGCACTTAGGGAAATTCAAAGTCAAGCAGAAGAGGAGAAAAAAGGAGAGAGGCAAAGATAGGACAATCATAAGGGGGGAAAAAAAAGTTAAAAGAGCATCTAGTATTTAAAATCCACGTCTGCATTAAGGTCACCCGAACAGTGATAAAGGCCGTCTATTCGTATTTTAAAGCGCCTGTCTTTTCCACAGGGACTGTTGTTTGCCTCCTGACCCATCGACACCCTATTAATACAATTTAATTCTGCAGTTGCTTCTGTTTAAAGAGTGTTTGGGGTGAATTGTTTCTTTTGTTTATGATCAAACAAACGAGCTCTGGTAATCTTATGTTTTATCTCCCTAACATATGGAAAAGCTATTTATCCCAGCCAATCACAATAAAGTGAAGAAAACCCCATTTTATGGAAAGGTATATATCACAAGTTTGTTCATCATTAAAGATATGATTACCAGTGAAAACCCTCCGAAAGTGGCACATTTATGATTCCGGGAACAGATGGGGACATCCATTTTCCTTGCAAATACTTTTGAAATTGCTCTACTGGTAGCAGTATAAAAATGATATACAGATGCCAGTGCCAACGAAGCCGGGACAAGAGGTCCAGATTTACACAGTAAAAGCTTCACATGCGCTCTGTCAGTTTTGATTGATCTGTGCTATACCTCAGAAACTTGTTGACTGGGAAAGGAAACAGGGCAAATAATTCACCGCAACAAGGCAGATAATTCACCCGGCCAACCGCTCCGCGCCGCTTCCCCGGGCGGTGACATACGAGTCCTCATGCCGCACAAAGAAGCATCATTCTCCGGCGTGAGCAGCGGCCGGTGTCACAGGGAAAGGGGGGGGAGAAGAAAAAGGGGGAGGAAAAGAGAGAGGGAGAGGTGGGAGCAGCGCACACAAAAGGAGAGGCGAGAAAGGAGAAGTTGCTCCCGGGCAATGGGCACAGCCCATTTTCCGCGCGGAGCCCAGGCCGAGCCATTGAGCCCCAGTTGTCATTATCATATTGATTAAGTTCATCAGAGAGCAATTTTAGGTTTAACGCCAGCGGATTGGGAGAGGGAGCAAAGAATTATCTAAGAAAAGCACAACATTCTTACCGCAGGGACGTTTCCCTGTTCCAGTTCATTGAGGGAGTTGATTAAGTTTAAATGAAGCAGACACTGGATAAAAGTAAGGGTATTGACCACTGGGCAGCGCGGCCCGCGCTTGAAAAGGCCTGATACATGCAGAAAAGCAAGATTTGCTAAATGCTCTAATCTTCAATCAAATCTTACATCAATACAGACAAAGTTTGGTAATGAGAGATTCAATGAAGCATGCGGGAGAAAGAATTAATCCTCTTGGTCTAAACTGGGTTCAACTTTGAAGCCTGCTCCGAAGGAAAGACAGTTATCTAAATGCTAAATAAGAAACTTATTGTACTTTTCATGGCATGCTAATCTTTTGTCTATTTCATCTCTATTATTTGTATGCTCATAGGCGGCAGTTGTCATGGTGATTATATCAAACCACTTCTGTGCAGATGCCTGCGAGGAACCAGGGCCTCCCTCCAGCCCTCCGTCGGGGCCAGCCCGGCCCTCCCCTCCCTTCCGCGCCAGAGCTTCGCACCCGCGCACGGCCTCGCCGCTCGGCCGGGGCTGAAACCGGCTCCCCGGCTCCGGCAGCGTCTGGACGGCACCGGCCTCCTCCTCTTTCCCTTTTCACCCCGCCTCGCCCAAACCGGCGCACCATGAACAGATGTTTTTTTTTAACTCCCTCCCTTCTTTCTCTTTTTTTTTTCTTTGCGAGCTTGCCTTGATAAGCTTTTGATGTCACAAATCAAACACTCTCCAGGAGGTAGATAATGGGGAGTGTGATCTCCTCTATTTGTACATAGACAGCGTTTTTGCACAGGCGCTGCCTTGAACCGGTGTCAAACTCCCCGGGCTTTGCTGGACTCTGCCCGTCGCTCCCAGCCCGGGGAGCCCAGCATCGCAATGGGAGTGAGGGAGTGAGACCCACAGGGAGCCGCAGCTCCCCCGGGCTCGGGCAGCCCCTGAGAAGGGGAATTAAGATTCATGTTATGCAAATGCCGAGGTGAGCGCAGACACCTGATTGCGACAGGTTTGGAGGAAGAGAAGAAAGCGGGACGGGGAGAGAAAGAGCCCATTGGTGATCATCTATATATTTATTTACTTACTCTTAACCGCACGTCGTTAACACTTGCAGGCAGCCACCGGCATCAGGCACCGGGCTCTGGCCCACGGGCAGCGCTGCGGGGCAGGCTGGGTTGGGGGGGGGAGCGGCAACCCCAGTACCCCGCGGCTCAACGGAGCTACCGGGGTAAGGGCTCTAAATCCGCACGCTGTCCGTCAGACATCCTAATTTCTCCCCCTGAGGTACCCGGGGGTTTTGACACAGCTCCGGAGGGGAGGCAGGCAGCACAAATAGGTGGGTGAGGGAAAGAAGGAGCCTTCCCCTAGCTTGTTCCTGCGACATCATAATCTGAGCGCACAAGGGTGGCACCCGGGCTTTTATGTCTTTTACAAAAGTTGCCAAATTAAGGCCGGATTAGGGCTCCCTTCAGGATTTGTGGGCTCTTTAGAGGCTGGGAGCTGCCCATATAGCCCGCCAGTGCTTATGAAAAGCTTAAAAAGTAATAAAAAGGGGAGTGATCCCGAGAGAAAGTAACATGTATAACTCTTATTAAAGGAGCAGCGAGCGGGGCTGTGAACTTGAATAACTGTTTGAACTTTAATTTGTTCATTAACAGGATTTGCCCCTGACTGTGAATGTTATTACTTCTCTTAAAAGCGAGGTGCAAATGCAAAGCCATAATGAAAGAGTCTGGCAAAAAGTTAAACGCCTCGTAATTACACCAGCCTCATTGAAAACTTGAAGTAATAGAAACGTGAGGAAGACGGGAGCCGGGCTGATGGGCTTCCCGCTCCTCAGCCTCTGGCAGCGCGGCCAGATTCGGGCACCGGCTCCCATCCTTGAGCACTCCCGACAGCTCGCTATAGTCCAGTGCAAAACTGGGGTGCTTAAACAAGTTTAAAACACCTTTAAAACATTAAAAAAGGGGGCTGGGGAATCTATGTTTTCCTGAGTAGGGGAAGCCTGGTTTATCCTCTAAGTGTTGTAAGTGAAACACGGCGTCTGAAGCCTGATTTAATCTGCATGTCTGTATCCTAAACAGGGCACATTAGCTCCTCTCTCCCCATCACACCGACAGTAGATAAAACTCTGGAGAACCAGAATAAAACAAACTACTGCTCCTCTCAGAAGGTATATGACTTTGTACCAATGCGTTTGCCAGTTAGCTCCGCACTGCCTGCCGTTTCATCTGTCACTTATCGCTTTCCCGGGCTTGTCAACTGAGGCTTTTATAGATTCGCTTGTGATCTGCATCCTTCCTCAACAGGAACATGCAGCCAGGTCTCAATTAAATATACAGATACACGAGCTGTTAGCAAGGCTTCACCCTCCCATCCGGAGCGATGATTGCCCTGTCACTTCTTCTTTAGACTTAAACCGCCTTAAAACTCGCCTCTGGAGCGCAGCGTTTGTGAGCCGGGCGCTTGCTTTTGTCTGCCCCCCTCTTCCCAACGACGGCTTCTTTGAGGTATTAACTCCAGCGCTCTTTCTCTCCCGGGGGCCCTGAGCCAGCATCGCCCCACAGCCCTGCCGGGGCCCAGGCGGGCTCAGTAACGCACCGGGGATGCAGGGCAAGGCCCAGAGTTCGCCGGTACAGCAGCATCACCTCCCGAATGCACTTCCCAGCGCAGGGGGAAACGGAGACACCGCATCGAGCCGGGTCCTGCAGCCATGTGTCAGAGCAGAGGAAAAGCAAGAAGGGGCTTCTTAAAAACCGGGAGTGAAAACCCCTCTACTGGTTTAAAATGCTTTCCTGCTTCTACAGCGGCATTCACATTGGAGAAGTGATGTTATCGTAACACTATCAACTAGAAACGTTTCAGTTACACCATTATAAATAAAGATATGACCCGTTTTCTAGGTCTAATGATTTTCTTTTTATATTCTTTTCAGCATCATTAAACTCATTTGAAAACAAACAAACAAGTGTCGTCTCCTCCTCCCTCCCCCCTTTAATACGATTGGTATTCAGGGGAAAAAATTCAACATGTTACTCACAAAGTAATGATATTTCTTTAACCCTACTCGTCCGTTCCAGCGTGGCCAGTGTCAGCACTGTCACCCCAGGGAAGACCCGCAAAACCCATCTACCACCTGAGAAGCAATGAATGCAGCCTGGCCTTGAACAAGAAGACATCAGGCAGGAAGGGGATACCACTTTCTGTACGTTAAGTCATCAGAATCGTTTTTCTAACCCGGAACTGGAAAGAAGCTTCCTAAAATTACCAAGTCCCAAGACAGCAGATCTTGGAGCACACCTTCCTCTGCAGCCAGAGATGAAGTACAGGGAGAGCACGTTTCCTGCAAGGAACAGGACAAACATGGCTACATTTGGTGCCACATCAGGTGCCCCTTGGCTTCATCTCACAGAAACTCTGCCCACAGCAACTCTTTAACAGTGTCCCTGAAAGCAGAGTCCCAGCCTTCACACCAAGCAGAAACAGTGTTTCTGGCAAGTGCTGCCATGTGAGAGTGAACCCAAGCTATAAGGTGGTTGGTAAACAGCACGAAAGTGTCCTGAGAACATGATCCACACCATAGTCTTCGTCTTGTGATGACCACACACCAGTACAGGCTGTTCTGCTTACGTAGATGTGCTGTGACAGTGATTGCAGGATCAGGGCAGGAACTGCTACTAATTTGTTAGTTTCCCTCCGTCTAACCCCTAATGATTGCTTTAGATTTGAAGAGAATTACATCCAAGGCTTCATCAGACATGGATTGTTCAGCTTCACTGAGTGGACTTGATTAACTGCGAACTTGGAGCTGGACATCGCCTTCATGTGAGCACTGCAAGCCTACCTATTTCTGCTGGAGCCATTGAGATCCACAGGATGAAGGCCACTGAGGCTGCTCAGAAAGCAACTCGTTATGGGAAACACGAAAGCAACACCCTCGGCAGCTCATAGGCCCCGAGGATGTGTCACCTGGTGGTCAAGAGCACATAAGAGTCAGAAAAGATCTTTACAAATATGAGCAGGCATCTATTTGGTTTTCAGGAGGCATTTGTCACTCTTAGCAGGATGAGGTGCTTACCACTCCTAGCAGGGCCCCATGAGGACTGCTGAGTTAGGCCACAGGATTGTGTCACCAGAACACAGGAGGGTTTTGCGTCAGCTACAGCTTCTCCAGGCCAGGGGAGGTTTATGGTGCACCTTCAAGCTTCTGCTCCAGCACATCTCTGGTACCCTCACCTTTGAGGACAACAGGAGTTTTGCTTTAAGTTTACACTGGCAGATCAATCCTTTATGTATTTCTGATAATATAATGCATATGATCCGACCTGCAAGATATAGGGATTGTAACACTTTGATAAATCAGCATTTTACACAGCACATGCTGCTCCTGCGAGCTAACCCCAACTTCAGAGTTGATAATTGCCAACATCATAGCTTTGAAGCACTGTAATGGTGCAACAGCAATCTACTGAGCTAGAACATATTTATCAAAATAAGTATATAAATACCATACAGTGCATCTGAAGTTGATTTATTAAACAGTCACAAGTTAAAGCCCTAATATATTAGCAAAAACAACTAGACCTTTAAAGCCAAGAAGCCCTCAGGCTATTGTGAAAATCACTGATGTAGGAAAAGAATCTCTTTCGATGATAGTGCAATCACACACACACACAAAAATACCACCAAAATGTTTCTCCTTTCCTTTGATAAAAAACAAAAGCTACCTTGCAGCAGCTGCATGAAATGCTTCCTAGCGAAATGTTTGCATTTTAACTTTCGGTTGCTGGCGATTTAACTTTATATTGCTGCTTGAAACCGCCTGGTTCTTCACGGAGAAGATGCTACTGCTGCTAACGAACCCAAGCCCGCCGTCCATCCAGCGGGCTCCCGCAGGGGAAGGGAGAGAGCCTCTTGTGAGGGAGCTGCTCTGGAGCGTCTCCGTCGCCTCCTCCTGTTCTGCTTCCGAAGAAACGGGGAGATGGAGCCAGGGAATGCTTTCCCCGCGGAGCTCGGCGGGGCTGCCCGGCACCCACCGGCGCTGTCCCCGGGGGTGAAGCACCACCCGGGCTGCCCGGGGGTACCAGAGGGGACCCACATCACCGCGCTGCGGATTTATCCCAGCGCCCGCCCCAAATACAGCTGTTGCTTGTCAATTCATTTATTTCTAAATACAATTACTAACGCGCCCGGTTGCACCATTAAAAATAACATGGTTTTAATGGGAAAAAGCCGGAACCGCAGCCCGCAGATGACGGCAGCAACGCGGCGGTACCTGCGGTTATGTCCGCTGTCATCCGGGACCCCGGTCTAGCGCAGACAGAGATATTAATCTGTATTTGGTCGGTATAATGATATAGATCTCTATATGATTATCAAACCTTCGCAGCAGGTCCCGGAGGGGCAGCCTCGCCTCCTCGCCGAGCAGCGGAGCGGGGAAGGGCCCGGCCGGGGTGTGGCGGGCAGACGGCCCGGCTTCGAGACACGGGCAGGGCAATGCAGGGCCGGGCAGTGTATCGATATGGCTATCGGTATCGGTGCCGCTGCACAGCCCTGCGGAGGACGCGGAGCTGCCGCCGCGCGGGAGCGGCGCCCTCTGGCGGCAGCGGGAGGAGGAGCAGCCGTGCGTGCCCCCGCCCTGCCCGGTGCCCGACGAGGCGGGACCCGTCCCCAGCCCCGATGTCCTCTCCATGGGCGACGCTTGTGCCGCACCGTCCTGAGGCCGAAGCCATCAATTCACCTACAGGGAAGGGGGGGGAATCGGGCCTCCGGGAGGTGCGTCCGACCCCCGGAGCGGCACCGCGTCCGCCGAGCGCGCCCGACCCGGCCCACCCCTGCAGCCTGGCTGTGCTCTGCCCGAGCACGAAGCCACCCGCTTCCCCTCCCTCCCTCATCAAGAGCCCAATTTTGTCATTTGGAAACACTAATTATCTAATCACGCCACGCTGCCGAGTGTACTTGTCTGCCCAATTAGCTAGGACAATTATTAAGATTCGGAGGCCTAATTATGTCTCAATTTAATGCTGGCAAACTCATGGATAGAGCAGTAATTAAAATCCTCTCCTTGCCTCTGCCTTTAGGGCAGCAGCTGATGAGGACCTGTCAGGGGTTGTGCTGCACCGAACCAGCCAAGCGGATTGTGCAACATGACCCCGCATTGTTAAGTGTGTCAACATATTAACCTGAATTCCCTTCAGCTCCCATAATCACATTGGGTAGGAGGAAGAAAAGGGGCTAAAACATGAAGCATTTTATTAAAAAAACATAAATTCTTTTTAATTAATGCTGTAAGAGATCTGACGCTGCTTGAGCTACCAAATGCTGCAAGTCATATAAGGCTGGTGCTTCTAATTACCCAGCAAAGGAGAGTTTGCTCTTCTGTTAGAAAGGCTTCCCTCTCCTCTCATTTAAAGAAAACGATCTTTCTTTTGGGTAGTGTGTTTTTTAAAACCTAGCTAGTTGGCTCCCAGTGATGAAGTTGATTACCAGCTTTTTGTTTGATGATGGGACACAAGTGAATATTGACTTGTGCGAGAATCAAACAGACGACCGGAGGCGTAAATAAAACGGTCAGGATTTAACACTTGAAAGAAGTTGATAAAAGTTGAAAATTAAAAATCATAATATTGGGATAATTTCTAAATATTTATTTTTTTGCGCAGCTCTCAAGTTTGATGGGAAGTCAGCACCGAAACACCAGCCAGAACTAGAGTTATCCCTGGTGGCTGTGTTCCTGCTCCCATCATGGATGAGGAGCCCTGAGCCCAGCATCTCCCAGTGATGACCAGTGCAGGAAGAACGTTGGTCCTGCTGGATTTGTCAGCAGAATCATTCCCTTCTGGCATGTCCCTTTTGGGCTGGAAAAACACAGTGTTGAGTAAGGTGGTTCCTTTGTCTCCAGTTAGCGAGTTCTCCAGTGTTTGGGACTATTGAAACAAACCTTAATTCCTGGAGCAGGAAAGGAAAGGAGGGAGAAACAGGGCCTCATCTCCCACTGTGCGTGCCCTACATCTTGGCAATGGCCCTGCTCCCAGCCTCCTCAGATGGCAAACCAAAGTGTAAATCTGTGTTCTGGCTTGTTCCAGTGGCTGTCAGCGTGTTTTCCTCTTGTCAGCAGCAATTGACTGGTCAGGTTCACCCTTGTACAGCGATTGTAACAGCTCATTGACAGACTAGTGACCCAGCCGGACCCGATAATGGAAAACTATTGATTTCTGTGGGCTCAGCAGATCTAAAATGAATGCCCAATATAATGTCATCAGCTGTCTTGGACTCAGATATCCTTTAACTTGTCTAAAGAGACCAAGTATCAGAGACGTGCTGCCTACTCTGACAATTTACTTGATAAAAATAATACCGGATACAAACAAACATCGAAGTGGCCTCTCTCAGTCACCCCTTCACAAGCAACAAGCAATGAATGCCTGGGTAAAGGCTAAGAAGCCACAGCCTAGATGTGGCCAGGACTCCAACTGTCCCTTCAACTGAGGAGGCCCATAACAGCCCCTCCAGATTTTAAACACAGAAGAGTAAGCATGTAGGGGAGTGACACTAAACTCTGCACCCATCCACCAGCCTCCAGAGAGCACATAAAGCAGGAGGCAGAAAGGCTGCTTGTCATAAGCAATACCAGATATGAGTTTAAACAGCAAGAGAAGCAAGTGTGGCAGGTTCTGGGAAAATGCTTAACTTTGGGGGATAAAGCAGTAGTTCAGACATTGACTACTTTGGTCTTCAGGAGCCAAAGCATGGCTTGTGCTTCTCACGTAGATCACCCCACCTGTATGAAGCAGCTGTCACTTCTGTGTCCCTGTGGCTGATGGACAGGGCTGGAACCTCACTTAGGCACATCAGGAAGTCAGTGGGACATTTACTAGTGCAAGATCTATAGGAATCACAGTCAGCCTGGTGTTGGTTTTCTGTGGGATACCAAGTGCTTGCTGGAGAAGTTTCACTGTGCCCCAAACCCCTTCAGTAGGGCTTGGAGCCTTCCAAAGCTTATTAACAAGGTTTCCCATAAGGAAAACAGAGGAGGAGAAAACAGAGGTACCTACCCTGGCAGATGCCAGCACACATTTAATTCAAGCTCTAATACCAGTGGAGATTTGAACAGCTTTGTGATCCCCATGAAAAAATTCAAGTGACCTTGGGGAAACATTCCTTTTAATGATTAACAACTGGTCAGTTCTATCACAAAGATACCAGCCCTTCTTGAATGTGTTCTCATCTTTTGCAGCCTTCTGCTCAGTGCCTTCTCCCCATACGTGCCTTGTACCCCTCACATCATTGTTCTGTCCATGATATGCACACGCGTGTATTGTATTGCCTTTGCCTTCCCCTGACAACAGGCCCAGCACTGTGATGTGCTACATACACTTGTCAAGAGGGAATGACTGCACAGACTACATTAACATGACTGCAACTGAAGACATTTCAGTTTCTACATGCATTTCTTACACACTTCCTTGGCTCCCTCTCCTGCAGATGGCTCTGAACCCACCTCCCTCCACTCAAGCTTTTACTTCAATTTCCATATGTTGCTTTCAAGCATTTCTCTTCTTGGCATCCCCTCAAGGCCTGATCCTGTGAGAGTGAGTGTGCCGCACCAGAGCAAGGCTGTAAGAATTGGTGAATCCGCTTTGGGTTTTGCTTTTTTAATGATCATCTTGCATTAAATGAAATGTAAACTCTTGCAGCCATTGCTTTGTTTATCCAAAACAACCCTTCCAAACATTTCCCATTAGCTAGAATGAGGAGCTGAAATCCCTCCTCTCCGTCTCACGAAACTGTCACAGAGAGTCTTTCAAAGTCCTCTTGGGTGATGTTCAGACCCAGATGTCTTATCCCTGGAGAGGCTCACTTCAGTTTCTTGGAATCCCAAATCTTGTGTTAAGCCAAGCATAGATAACATCTCCACGCTATTCCCTGCCTAAGTACAATGAACATGTTCAGGCCTTTGGATAGCAAGTTCCTGAGGCAGGGATTATGCTCTGTAGTATTACTGTTGTCATATTTTCCCTGTTGCAATGTTCCATGTACATTTATGTCATTTATAAAATACAATTAACAGACATATTGAAATCCACAATGGCCCAAAGAAGGGAATAATAGAAGTAGAGTAACCATGTACATTTGCTTCCTACAACGATGCAGACTGTGGTGACCCACTCCCAACCAGCAGATGAGCAGTAGAAAAGAAACTCAAGCCTGAGTATTTAAAAAGTATGGCAAAGCTGTTCATCATTCCCTCTCACTTAGCAGAGACTTCACAACAGGGTTCAGCTTCTCTGTGCCTGAAGATGTGGACCCCCTCTGTCCTCACAGCACACCTCACCTCCTTCCAGTGAGTACCAACAACTAAGGTTTAGCACTTCTACAACCTGCTGGCTCAGTCACCAAGACAGCATCCAGACACAGACATCCAAAATGAGTCACTGGAAGGCTTGTACCAAGTAATTGTTCTTCACTGAGGGAGACCACTCTGACTTGTATGTAACTGCACTTCCCAAAGATACTCACCATAGGACTCGCTGCCCCTTGTTTTCAGTGAAAGGCATCAGTGAAACACAGACTGCCACTTTTTTATTAGTTCCTAAATCAATGTAAATATGTATTTTATAGCATTCCATATTTCAATAGTGTGTGCACATACTCTCAGGTCTAAGCCTCTTGTAGCACCTCAGTGTGTGTACAGTGTGTACAACTCTGCTGTACTGGGAGTTAACATCACTAGGAGGACTGTAGTTCACCAGTATGGGCTGAGATTTTATAAGCAATTGTCATCTGACAAAGCCTAAATTGTGGGTTTTAACATCTACAAATAGGTTTGGGCAAATAATTGATCCTGCTGTAAAGCAACTGAATAAAGCTAAAATAAAACACCCATGTTGAGAGAATCTGAAACATTTTCCAGTTTCCTTTACTGAAACAGAACAAATCCCCTAAATTTTTTAGTGAAGAAAGTGCTTTGTTTAATCAAAAATGTTGCATCTTGAGCATTTGCAACAGAAAATACCCCCTAACCCACAAAGGAAATAAGAGGTTGGATTTGCCCCAGCTGCTGTCATTCCCTTTTTATCCACTAACCCAGTAATTAGGGCAGTGACCCAGGATGTGGGAGATCCATGTTCAATCCCATCTCTGCCTGGAGGGATTTGAACCTCCATCTCTGAGGAGAGAATTAGAGCTGTGGTGCCTAGGGGGCCCTTCTCTGCTGTCTCTCCTGGACAGGTACTTTGTGTACAACATTATGTGTGACTCAGGTGTCCCATGCCACCCTGGTACTGCCCAGTTCCCAGCATTACTCCTCTACATCTGCATCACAGTGATGCTGTGTGACAGGTGGAGGGGTTTCAGTAGCTTAGATGACTCTCAGGTGCACTGGATGTTTAAGGTACACCCATGATCAGATCACAGAGGTGATCCCAGATCTGGGTATCAATTCCCTAACTGAGAATTTGGGTCTTCCTTCCCATATACATATTGTAATGCCAGGGCTTTCCCCCAGGAAGTAAGCAATATGCTTAAAAGAGGAAAAAAAGGTCTAGTTCAGATAAAAATCATATTTCTCTAAGCTGAAATCTCTTCCCACTTTTCTAACCACACTTTGCCACACTTTTCAACTACCCCCCTAAACAATGTTTGTCTATTATTGCAAATTGCCTGGGATGTTAGGAAGGACTGATGTTAAGAAGTATTTCCTAATATGATTATACTACTTTCTTGGTCTCTATTTTGTACCTTTCTACCTTAATTAGTTTCATAAGCAGCTTACATTAGCCCAGGAATTAGTTGTACCATATCGAGTATAGAACTGAACATGTCAAACCTTCAGCCTTGTGCATAGCTTTGCACACAGTAGTTCACTTGCATCATTTTCCTATCACCAGTGAAATCTGCCCAAGTACTTATTTTTAATTAGGAAATTTGGGACCTCAATGCTACATTTTTGCTAATTTTTAAACTATTTTCATTATTTTAATCGTGCTATTTAAAATTATTTTCTACTCCATATTTTTATTTAAAAGAATGAACTCCTTTACTCAGCATTTGCTTTCTTTTTTCTAGAAGGTAAATGAGTTGTCTGGCACTTCTCATGTGCAGACTCTGATTACTGAGAAGTCCACCATTTCTCGGTATTCCACAACCCTTTATTAGGGCTGACCTCTGGGGACTCTCCAGACAAGTGGCCACATGAAGTCACAGTCAGAGAAGGGGATTCACCTGCCCAAGTGTGAGGAGGGCTCCTTTGTAATGAACATTAAAAACCTCTCTACTTTCATCTTGCTTTAAGAGCCTCTAGCACAGCATATTTACAGAATAATAAAACAGGGCTTCAGGCCTTTTATTCCCATACATCAGTAACAGGATTCTCATGTCAAACTCATGTGCTCTGTATATGGTATAATTTACTGTATCTTGCTTCTCAAAGCTAATAGTCTCAAATATAACTAAATGAAGTAAATCTTCTGATACTGTTCTCAAACAAGAGTTAAATCCCCAGGCACATAACTGGCTGAAAATTTCCCAGTGACCACTTCTGTCACCTCCTCTACCCATGAGATAACCAGTCCCCCCTGGCATGCCACTTGTGCGACTCCTTTATTGTTACCTAGGACAAACCATCATTCTGATTATTACTACTTATTTGAATTACCAAGAAGAAACTTCAAAATGAAACCCCTATTACCAAAAGCTATGCATGTACAAAACTAAGAAGCTTCCCTTCTCAAAGAGCTAATACTCTAAAGAGACTGGAGGTGGGAGGAAAGAGCAGGGCATCCACAAGCACAGTCATCAGAGCTGACTGTGTGCACAAATCAAGGGAAACCACTACTTCCAGAATTAGCTTTACCTCTCCTCTGCACTGATTTTAGAAATGATAAAAAACCTGGAGTTACTGGGGTTAGAAATGAAAACAGAAAATGAATGGCTTGTTCTGGGGAATAACATGAATTGCAATCCATCAAGGTAACCTTAGACCTTCATCTGGAAAGTAATAAACATCTGGGATTTTTATACCCACTTCAGTCAGTGGGAAAATGCTGCTGTAAATTATCTGTATTTCATGGGCATGTGTGAATGGGCATGTAAGTGTGTGTATATAGAGGTATGCTCATTGTTCTATTTAATTTTTGTATCAATCAAAAATACATTAGATGGCACAGAAAAAGAAACAGCCTTTCTTCTCATGGTATTTTTAATCTGCAATTGTGCAAGAAAGGAAAAAAAACAAACCCCAAGGTCTCTTGCTATCCTGAGTCATAAAAAAATGTGAGGGTGGTTGGTAATGAAGGTTCACAAACAGATCCAGAAGGGAAGGAAAGCCACGCTCATCCCACTCCCTTACTTCTCCACCAGTTATCCCAAACGCAGTTTTGATGTGATTTGGGATCATGGCCCAGGAGTCCATCCATAGAATTATGGGCAATGCATTAGTGTGGTCCTATGGGCATCCTTCTTTGAAGCAAAGCATAAAATGTTAGTGCTTTCATTGGTTAGTGACAATCCCTGCTAAGAACTCCCCTATTCCTATCCCCACAAGGGGCACTCTTAATTTAGTCTCACTTTCAGCACCAGATGCTCTAATTACATCACCCTGATCTTCTGTGAGGTGTATAGGAGGAACAAATGCTACCTCTATAACAGTGAAAAGTAGTATTTTTAATCTCATTCATGATGGTTTCATTTCAAAGCTCAAGAATCCATTCTAGCAGGCCCATTTTATGTTTTTGCATGGCCCAAGAGCCTCAGTGAGGAACCCTTGAGATGTATTCACTCGAATCTGTTTACAAAAAGTCCCAGGCACATAAGGCCATGAACATTTCTTGCCCATCTGCTTCATAAATTTTTCTGTAAGGCTTATTGCAGAACACAGGGAATGAGTTATAGGTGGTCAGCTGTTGCCTTGTGGTTTTGCTGCAGTTGTTGCTCAGTGTGCTGCAGGTAGAGCTATACCTGCATCAGCCTGCTTGATACAGCCTCTGTCCCAATGCGACTGTTAGATCCAGCATCCAGATAACTGTATCTGCATCATCTTAACGATTCATCTACCCTGGTTATATAGAGGTGCAGGAAATGACCTTGAAGTCTGTAAGTTATTTTATTGGAACATTATAGAAACCAGATGTTTTCCCCTTAATCATGAAGCCATGTTTAAACAAAACCCAGGACAATTAGAAACCCAATGCCCCAGAGACTGATTATCTATCCCTGACAATTCTCAAGCTTCTCCTGTTTTGTTCTCATGGTTGATATTTTATCATTGCCTGCCTCCAACCTTCGGAGTATAGTGAAAACTCCTAAAATGCAGCTCCTACCAACCTGCTTTAACAGCAGCAGTAACATCCAACGTGACAAGTGACTGTTCAGCAATATCTGAACATCTCAGTCGCTCAGAGAGAGACAGAAAGCCCGTTACCTCCATCAGCTGAGACACACAGCTCTAACACACTCAGCGTCAGCCCTCATTATTTACTCCAGGTCATACACAGTAGAACCCAGAGAGCTAATCTGATTCCTGTCTTGATGCTACTCATTTCAGAATATCCATTATACCTGAAAATCAACGTATAAACCCAGTGAAATACAGGTTAAAGGAAAAAGAACAACCCAAATGAGGAAAACAAGCTCACATTCTCAGCAGCACCATTGCCACCCAGTCTCCACATTTGTCCAAGAACATTTCATAAACAGGATTTGGGGCAAACGAGAGGAGGACAAACAAGATGGGGTACCTTCTGCTCCACAAGCATCACCAGCCTTGCAGAACTTCAGGTCCTCTGCCTACTATTTCCTTAACAAAGGGGAATACATAGGTAGCCCTTAAGTGTGGGCACTGCTGAGGCTTTTAACCATTGACCTCATTAGACCAATTCACTTCCAAATTTCTTCATCATCGGAAGGTTACCTGTGACTAAGACTGATTTCCTTCAGGAATTTCACATGATGAAAACTTCTGCTACATCAGCCCAAGTGGGGCAGGAAACATGTTTTTACTTTTCTTGTGCTGTGAACAAGCAAGCAGAAGATACAAGTCAAACATATTTGGGTGGAGTAACTGTACTCAGAACAGAGTATTCACAGAAGAGCTGACAAGACCTTTCTAGAGAGCTCCAGCATTAGCTCGCATCTATTTTACTGACATATTTAGGCAGAACTTCTTTACTGTAAGAGTGACAGAGCACTGGAACAGGCTGCCCAGGGGGGTTGTGGAGTCTCCTACGTTGGAGGTATTCAAGGCCCACCTGGACAAGTTCCTGTGTGATGTACTCTAGGTTACCCTGCTCTTGCAGGGGGGTTGGACTAGATGATCTTTCGAGGTCCCTTCCAACCCTTGGGATTCTGTGATTCCTCTCTGTTCAGGTGAAATGTTAAGATTTCTGCAACTCAAGTATCTCATTTGCCTTTAAATTGTGCCTTTTGTCCCTGTAGTTTGTCCTTTACATGGGTGAGCAATCCAAAATCCACCTACATTTTTAAAACAAACCAACCCCCCAAAAAACCCCCCAACAAAACCAAAACCTCAATGAACGCCAACAACAACCACCCCAAACGCACAACCTTCATTTAAAAAATTAAACTGGAATTAAAACTATTTGACTTACAGAAGCTGTTTATAGAATTGTTATGTCTGTAAAGCATCCAGCTACTTGTTCACTTCACAGAATAATTCTGGCTACCAAAACTGCGCGGCCCAAACAGACCCTTACAAATACAGGCTATGTATTCATGCGAGGAAAAAAAAAAGCCTATTTTAAGCATGGTGCTGTCAGAAGGAGGGAGATGTAAGGGGACAATCCCCATCAGAGCCAAAACAAGGCTTGACACTAAAAGCAGAGAGAAAAGGGACTGAGATCCACTCCCAAAAAAGTTGCTTCCTAGAAGTCAGCTTGGGCTGGGACTTCAGCAGAAGAAGCTGACCTGCCTGCTGTTAGTGGTAGTCTCTGAGGACCAGCAAAAGGCATACAGATCCATTATGCTTTAAAGGACAGCAACAACCACACCAGACTTAGAGAACATTTAGTAGATGGCACAGGAAGTTTGGAAGTGAAAGCAAATAAACTGCCCCCCATTAGTTATGCACTGATGAGAAGAAACCAGACACCAAAAATACCAGAGTCAAAATATGGGCAACAGTAAAATAAAAGCCCTTAAAAGCAGAAGTACTCTTCAAAATGGAAGCTGTGGAGGAAAGAAAGCCTAGCTCATGCGTCCTTGCCATCACTGGGCTTCTGCAACTGTGCATGAGAAGTGCTGTATCTTCCTTGAGCCAGAGTGCAGTGCTTTGCCACAGCCCATGCCACCTAGCACATCCTTCACCCACTGCACTTGTGAACAGTGATATATGTGAAGGAAACTTATAGGCATGTGTCCAAAACACACTATATCTTAGGCTTTAATCTCTTTTAAATGACATACTCCCACATGAGACAGAATTAGGGCTGTATTCATGCCTTTGTTACAAGATGCTGTGCCTACCTTACAGCAAGTTCAGCACGTCCCACTGGACTTTGTGTCCCTCACTGCACTGCACTTGTGGCCGAGCCAGATGGCTGGGGTGGAAGCCTCTTCAGGAACACATCTCTATAGAGGAGGATGTCACACTGCACTGGGTGACCACGCTGTCACTGAATGCAACTCCGTCATGGTAATTAAATCACATTAAAGCTTCTTTTATTACATACCCCCTTGTGATTTTGCCTGACTACATTCTAATTACCAGTCTTGCTGCAGCACACCCGGGTTCCACAGCTCATTCCCCCTCCTGTTTTATGGGAAACGACTTACCTTGCACAATCCTAATGAAAATACTGCAGCAAGATAATTATCTCCTTTTTATCTTGCATTTTCCATTCTATAGTGTGTAAGCCATGTTTTGCATGGGAGAAAACAGAATGTTCAGGCTTACAGGCTTTGTTAGAAGCAGCAGATACATCTGTTAAGGCTCTCCAAAGTAGTTCAATCACATCTACTGTTTTCTTACCTAATACCTGATCTTGAAGCAAAGATACATTTTCCCATGTCAGATGCACTAGTTTCTCAAAGATACTATATTTGGCACTTCTTATTCTAATCCTATTAACTTCTCAAGGAGAGTTTTTTAAAGCAGGTGCATTTCACTAACATACTAGTATACTTACTAGCATAATAGTAAAATTATACTTTACTTGAATATACCAGAAAATACTTACACTAGTAGCTTCTGAGCAATGTTTCTAGCAGTAGGCACAATTCCTCTCTCCTATCCAATTAGCTCTCAGCACTAATCAGATCATCTGAACATTAACTGAGTACTTCAGGAGAGCTGAAGAAGTAGAATGTGGCTTCATTCGGTGTGTCCACAGCACCACCCTTGGCCCTGGCTTGTTTTCCAGTTACAGAACTAACGGTACCTAAACACCACAATGGTGCCAGGATAGCCATTTTCAGTCTGTTAAGGTAGGGAAGACATCTGAGATCTGGAAGACGACAGCAACTTAAGCACCTACTGCTTCAAAAGAGACTAAACCAAAAGACACTGTAATTCTGGCTGCCACAGTAGCAGGTATCATCCACATCTAGACTGTAGATACTTTCATGTAACATACCTGCTGCTTTTAACTCCTAAGGTAACACGAAGGAAATGTAGTCTGGGCCATCATACAACTTCCACAGCATAGCACACATAACATGTTACAGCAGGAGAACTGAAATGCAGGGCTCCCCTTTCCTTCCCATTTCTTGGGGGAATTCTGTGCCAGCTGCTGCATATTGCAGTGAATTATAGAAAACCTGTAGGCTGCTGATTTTGTTTGCTGCTGGCAGTGGAGGGGGCTATTCATGTACTCTTGGCTCATTTCTACACCTAAACCTGAAATCACAATTTCCTAAGAATTTCATGTTATCTACTACATTCACCACTTACTAGTAAATGAGCTAGGATTCTCCAACGTGATTTTACCAGTTTTTAATAGACATCCATGTTTTGCATTGCTCAAAGAAGCTAACCAGCTGCTTCTTAACAAAAATCATTCAAGCAAATGCTCAATTTTCTAAATACTTCTATAGTTTCAGAAAGGCTGTCAGGGAAAAAAACCCACAAAACAAAGAAAAAAAAAAAAGAAGGAAAACCCAAAAGAAAGCAAGTGAAGCAAAGCCAGGAATCCATGTTTATGCAGACAAACCAGAAAGAAAGTACAAAATGTTCCCTTTCCCAGATGGGCTTATGCCCATGGGCTGCAGAAGGAGATGAGGGAGTTGCAGAGCACTAGGTACACTGGGTTTTTCAGAGTACTCTCAGTCCAGATGGATGTGGAAGGCATTGCCCATGAGCAAAGTCATCGCCAGTCCTGGGCTGGTACCAACCCTATAACCTGGGACTTGTGTTCTGTGTAATTCTTCTTCCAAAAACCTAAACATCTTCTCCTCCCCCATCACTTAAGTACAGGCAGCTGCTGCCTCCATATAAAATAAATCAGAAATCAGGCCATTAGCTATGCTTTTAAGTATACTAAGCAGTACTCTATCTGTGTTCACAGTGATATAGCTTATGGAACTTTCAAAAAAAGCATCACTGGTAGCTAGAGGTAAAATAAAGTCCTAGAGAACAAGAGAGATGAAAAACGAAGAAGAAAAAGCAAATGTGGATATAAGCAAAAACTGAGGAAAAGGAAAACAGACCAAGCTAGGAATGAAGATAATGAAAACGGTCAGGTTAGCAGCCCAGTGAGACGCAGCTAAGTACTATCCCCAGATGGGAACTGAGGCCTGAGGGCAAAGACATGAGTTTGGGATCCTGGAAGAACACTCACATTCTGGGTCAAGGTCTTCAGTCATTCATTAGCACTCATGGTCAGCTGCAGCCAGAGAACACTGAGCTTAGTACTGGAGATTATTTCAATAAGAAGAGGATGTTACCAAATGATGGATGAAAAATAGTGATTTTTTTGGAGGCAGTGAATGGTAATTCCTGCATGAACAGAACCCAGAATATTCAGGTCTCAGCATCAAATTTGTGATGGAGGAAACATGGGGGAAGAGCAGCTCAAGCTCCTTCATGATTGGACCAAATGCCTATGAATTTGTAGCACTTAAAAAGCACCAGTAAATGTACTTCAGATAGCAAAGGGAATGGTGCACTTTCAACACAAGAAATGGGATTTAAAACCTCTTTTCCTTGTCACTACCCATTTCTTTAACAATTTGGTATTAACATATTCCTTGGCTGCTCACCTAAGAACCATATTTGCCCTAACCTCCCCTGTGCCAGGAACCCAAATGCACCCCTGAAGATTTGGAGGCACAGCAAATGCAGCCATCAGCTGGATTCCAGGGACTACAAAAACAAGTGCCAACCTCAGGCTTATACTGTCTTCTCCTGTTTGCAGCTTCTGTTTCAACCTATGGATTTTTTGTTTGTTTTTTAAAAACCCCCCATTTTTCCCTGCTGCTTTATCCAAATAAGGGCCTTTTCTTTCTCCTACTTTCACACAATAGTTTTATTCAGGAAAGAGACAGATGAAAGTATAATTACTTGTCAGCAAGACTTGTACCTGTATGACATGGAATTCCTTGTTTGGTTAAAACACAGGTTAATGGTGTTGGCTTGCTTGCTGCTTCGACAAGTCACTTCTGTTCTGAAGCTGTTTCAAAGAGCACAATGGGATTCAGAGCTTCAGCATTAGCTGCTGCAGCAGTGAGGATGGATTTGGAGGAGTTTCACAGAGAGCTACAAACATGATTCACAGCTGCTGCTGGCTTAAAGATACGTAAACAAAAGTTTAACTGTGAAGTTTCCAGTTTCCCAAAAATAAGCTGTTTAAGAAGTGGTATATATATTTAGGAATATTCACCATATATGTAATGTAAGCACAGTTCGTGTTGCAGGTCTTTGACACAAAAACCAGAGAGATTATAGAATCATAGGGTTGGAAATTACCTTAAGATCATCTAGTTCCAACCCTGAAATCATTTCTTGTTCATCCCTCAGATCTTATATGAGTTAAAAGTGTACTTTTAAGTGAAGATACAGGACAGCAGTGCTGTAGTTTATACAACATGTACAGTACAAGCACTTTGCAAGCTGTGAGAAGGCTCCAGGGCTCCCTCCGTTCCCCCACTGGACAGTAAGAGTTGTAATCATGAGGTCTCTGGGCTCAGTTACCACAGATGCTACTTGCTTGAGTTTTAATTGCAGTAAAAACAGCATGCAGAGCCTGCACAAGAAAGGTCTTTCAGGGCTTTTATAGCAAACTTTGCCTCCTGCTAGAGAAAAGCATCCCTACAGGGATGCATTTACTCCATTTATTTCTAGCCAAAATAGCAGCATGTCAGCCCTTAGGTAACATGTGCAAACCATCTTCATAACCAGCAATACAGACCCCTCCACCTCTGTTCTGGCAGGTTGGGGCAGCCTGTGCTTGGGTGCAGGCACGTGCCAACTACTTGGACCACAAGGTTCTTCTACCTGGTACACTTAATTTTATTAACAAGCTTTATAAAAGGCTGTTAGCTGACCTGTATTACAATTTTAATCATAGAATGATACAATCAACCAGGTTGGAAAAGACCTTTAAGATCATCAAGTCCAACCATTACCCCTGCCAAGTCCACCACTAAACCATGTCACTAGGGGCCTCATCTACATGGGTTTTGAACACTCCCAGGGGTGTTCGCCTCCCCCCTCCCAATAGGGGACCAGGGCACTAATGTTACAGGGATTTTCTGGTTTGCTTTTTTCAATACAAGTTCATCAGCCTATAGTGCAACTAGAAATAAGAATGAGCAGTGCCAGTATGTCAACCCTAGCAAGACAGTGTGGAGGGAACCCCCACTCCAGCCCTTGTTTAAACAAGTAAACAGAACTGCCAACATTCTTTCATGCCAAATTTGACCAACCCCCTGCATTTATGTTCTCTGTGTGTGAGAATGACTTCTCACTGACTTCTCAATGACTTCTTTCATGCTGTAGCAGAAGGTGCAGAGCATAAGGTAGGTTGGGTTCTTCCAAGTACACTGGGTCCAGGAGCACACAGAAGGCACTGTGCAGCTCGCACTGTAGGAACAAACTACTTTTAACTGGGAAAGAAGGTGAAAAAAATAGACTCTGCAGGGTGAGAAGTGGGAGGATATGTGCAGATGAGACCTTTGCCATTTGTTATCTGTCATCGGATTTGGGCTCCTGTCTTGGGCAATAGCCTACTTCCCCAATCCTCATTCTGATCCCCAACACTGCAATGCAAATAGCATCTCTCTGCCTCACCTCTGACTTCTCAGAAGGCTACAGCCAACAAACCTGGCCTCTTCGCCTCGCCATGCAACTATTCAGGTTAGGGTGGAAGTCCCCAGGTTAAGCCAGGCATGCTGTGCAGCTCAGCTCCAAACAACGGGAAGAACACCAAGAAGCCTGCAGTGTTAAAAAGGAACATTTTATTGCAAGAGATTACAGACCTGGCACTATGGCCACGTTTCCATTACACCAAAATTGCTACCCATGGATCAGGCAACAGCACCTACAAAGCACGGTGGATTGAAATATCTAAAATCATAATGCAGGCAGGATTTTTACGGAATTACCATCCTAAAAGGATTTAAAAAACAAAGTCAAAACTATATAAACCAATGTTATTTTAAATATTCAACTGGTGTTTAAGCATTCAGGGCATTAACTACCGCGACGAAAAGTGGAAAAGTCTGTTAACCATAGTGCTCAACTAAACAGCTTTTGCACGCAGCCCTTACCACTTAGTTAAAAGAAAGTACTTGATATTTGCTGTTCATTTGCCCCACATTTGTTTTTCAGAGTCAGGTAGAAGATTTAGTGAGAAACCCTGTTTTAAAGCACTAACAATACACAGGAAATCCAGAACCACAACTGGCCCAAAAAAAGGCATTGGAGTCAGAACAGCTCTGTAGGAAAAGATCTCCCCTTCTCAGTCCCATGATGCTGACCTTTTCAAACTTGGGATGGATGCACTTCTCTGAGCCCCAACTCGTAACTCGCATTCCTTCTGGGATCCACTTACCTCAGAGACCTTGGTGATTTCCCTGAATGTGGCTGAAAAGGCAGGACTTTGAACAGACATATAGCGCAAACACGGAAAGTCCGTCCCAGGACATAAGCCCCAACTGTTACAATCCCCATCTTTGGCTTGTTACAAGCTTGCTCTCCCTACCCAATGGCTATTGTCTGGTCTGTGCTTTTCCTCCCATAGAGTCAGCAGCTCACTTCCTGCACTAGGGCTGGAGATGAGCCCTGGGAATGTGAAAGTTGGATCTATGGGCTGAGCTGGACTGCCTCAACCTGTGGGAGCAGCCCGCCTAATACAGCTCACAGAGTGCACAGGAAGCAGTACATGGCAAACGGCAATAAGTGCCCATGGATCTTTGTGAACCAACATTTGTTAAGCACTTGCCTCCATCTCCAAGTTTCCACACATACAGCCTAAACACACTACCAAAAACTGCTACACCACTGCAGCCTTCATCCCAAAGCAACCTACCTAACGGGAACAGACCAACACTTGTGTTTGCATGTGCAGTTCTGTTAGTCCAGTCCTGTGGCACAGACTGCCACAGAGCCTCTCAAGCCACGCATCTCAAAACATGAGATTTGTATCACAAAGCAACTGATTTAATTAACTGGCTTCTACCTGATTATTTAGAATGTCTGTAACTCTGGAAAGGGGGATTTTTTCCCCCCTCTTTGTAGGTAGTGATAGAAGATCTGTATTTCTAAACAGAAAACAAGAAAACAGCTCCACAGAGGACTACAGGTTAAAGAAAGCTCAAGAGTAACTCAACTACCAGTAGTTTTTAAAGACCATTCAGTCCACATCAACCATATATGCAATTAATTTAATAATCAGAAGAGTTCTAGAACTTCTGTATCTATTTCAAATTAGATTGTCAAGGATCTGATGAAAGCCTGCCACTGAAAACTGCTGCTCCTCATCAAAAGAATCTCATTTGGAAACTAATCGGCTGTAAAGCTCCCTGTTCTTCAGACACAACCTTGCATTTTAGTGTTACACAAAACAGTTCATTATTGGGATTTAACGAATTAAGTAATTCAGAATTAACTAGGGGTTTTGTCATTATGAACCTAATGGAGATCTTTGCTAACGCAAAATTCCGCATGGTATGGCTTCACCTTACAAGCATTCTTAACAATACTAGATAAATATCATTTGCACTTAATTGATTTATCTGTTAAAGAGCCACAAAATATGGTGCTCTCATAAGCACCTTTTTTGGTGAGAAGGTAAACAAGCACTCTATTAAAGCATTATAAACATTCAAGGTGATTCGATACTTCCCTCTATCCTGTTTCCACACAGTGCTGTCAAACTTCCATTTTCACTGTGTATAAAAGAATCCCACAATCACCCACTGATTTTAAACTTGTATTAGTCTGCATACACATAATTTGTCTGCAACACACTTCAACATCCCAGTTACCTTTCCTAAAATCTCTAGTTTTTTCTCCAGTACTGATGCAGATCTTCCAGCTAAAAAAAAAAAAGGGAATAAATTTTGACAATAAAGCTAAAATTATCTGTAGCAACTTGTATGGTAAAACATCTGACAGCACTGATTTAATGAAAGCCATGACAGATCTCGGATGGCTTTGTCTCAAGACCCTGTCCTGCACAGCTGAGCAGTTTCAGCCCATGTATTTCACCAGAACATTCACAAGCCTTGTCTGTTAACTCTGAGCTGTGCACATACAGGAAGACAGACATTTCCCTTCACATTTTCCACCAATCCAATGTAATGTGTCTGTGAACAAGTCAGTTTATTGCAAGTAAATGTATTTTCATTTAAGATAATGAGAAGATTCTAATCTCAAGCAAGACAAATCAATTTCACAAACTTAATTCACACAATGCAAATAAATGCTTCACATTATAGACATTTAGATTTTCTTTAAACCTTTTTATTTAGAGATTTTTCTGGTAAGGAGATATACCATAGGAAAGCAATTTCACTGGCAGTGAGGTATGTATATACTCTACCAAAATACTCCTCTTGTTTTAACTGCTTTTAGCTTTATTTACATATAAAGAAAATATCAATGCATATCCTTGGCTTAACTACAGTATCTGTTACCCTATATGAGTAAAATGAAATGTTACTTGCATACAAAATTGATTTGTAGAGGAATCTAATTTGAACAAAAATCATGTTCTGAAGACAGTTTAAATGAACAAACACAATTTATCATGACCAAGACACCTGCACCATATTTCCATCCTCACAGCACATTTATTTCAGTAATTCTGTAAGTAGGTCCTTAGCATGAGCATAGTGTTACAGTTTTCATACATATAATCACATCCAAAACAAGCTCTAAATTTTAAGTTGTAAACATTCTCTTCATATGTAGAAACATTTCAACCTGTGTTCGAATTCTCTAAAATGATCAATCTTTTAAACAGAATTATAAATGAAAAGTCTACTCTAACCGTGTAGTGAGCAATGCTTATTAGTACATTTCTACAGTGTTAAATAAAATAGTAGAGAGGCAAACTTCTGTAAGCGAGTCAGACTTTAAGTAAATCATCATAAAGAAACAAACTTGTTAACAAAAAAAAATGCGTTGTAATAAAGAAAGTTGGACTGAATCTAGTATGTTACAAAAACATAAGGGTAAATACCATCTTTGTTGACAAGTAGGAGGTAGCATGGATGCACCACTTTATTGTCAGTGAGAAATGCAACTGAAGTAAAGAATATTTCCTTACCACAAATTTCCAGTATTATGTACATATTTCTCTTAGAAATTTGTTTAAACAAGTTTCCCTCCACTTTTTTAGTACAAAAAGCCTCATGTGATTTAAAAAAAACACTTACACACCTAGATAGAATAGTACTAATTGCCCTATTTGAATGAAACAGTCTCTTGAGCTATGAAGTACATGATATTTAATGCCCTAAGTTGAGTAAATTGTATTAGCAGTTCTTGGTATTATACAAAACACTACATACATACAAACAAAATATAATAATATCTTATTTTACTATGTAATTCTTTTTTGGAATAAACAGAGCCTTGATTTGGGTAACACTAAAGAGAACATGGATTCTGTGTTTTATTAAAATCTGTCTTTTAAGTACCCATGTGCAACAATTTAAAAATGGCTGTCGTACATGTAATGGTCTTGTATTGATAGTGAACACAGTAACCGACAAAAACATAATAAACCTTAAAAACACATCTTCCACCCTATATAAAATATAAAGACTACTTACTGTAACTGTTAAGTATTCAATTTCTTTTGATGTTACTGTAATCCACTTCCTCTATTTTTCTGTCTTTAGCATTTATAAACATAATTTAGTGTAGCAATTTATTTAAAAAAATGACAAAGTATTTCAAATTTACATCCAATTAAAATTTAAAATGTTTCCTTGTTCTATGATGCTGCTTCTGCCATCAGTAAAGAAAACGAAGTTTCAGTAATTGAAGCAGGCTTTTTAAGTAGTGATGTGACTTCAACCATGCCAGCTCCAGTCCGTGGAAGATTTGCGTTGACAATGTGTCGCTGCAAGTGCTTTATCCAGTCTTCTTGAACAGACAAAGGTCCTCGAAAGACCAGACCACAAAACCTATGCAGACATTAAAATTATTCCATCAAGATATATCTAGCTCTACTGAAAAACTATAAAGACAAGACATTTAAGTGGAAAGTCTTAATTTTCTTGAGGCTTGTTTCTGTGTGTTTTAGCTGAAAACATTAGTAATTGAGTTCATTTACAGTAACTCTGAGCACAAACCCCTGCAGTTTATACAGCTTACACTCTTACATTTTTAACACTAGCAATAACAGTCTGTCCTTACATAAGGTTTCTTTTGAAGGACCGAATATTACTCAGACATGACCAATAAGATTTTAGCTAGAGAAACAGCTGGCAACCTAATGCCTGAGTATGATTGATTCAAGTCCTCTTGCTTAAGTTAATTAAAATATGTGACTTTCCCCCCTCCCTTATTATCCAATTTAATACAAACACATTTACAGGATATAATCTTAAATTTTCTTATGACTAACTTAGTGAGCTCTAAAGATTATTTTATTCATTCAATAAAATAATCCTATGTACCTGCATCTGAGTATGTAAACTTCATCAGCACTATGAGGTAATGGCAGCATTTTTTTCTTGCTTCCAGATCTTGATCTTGACTTCTTTTGCTTACAGTCTAAAGCTAGGAAGAGAAATTTCCGTATGTGAAAGTGATACTTCAATAAGGGTTAACCAGATATTTAGTAACCAGATATTTAGTAAGCATCCCCTATAGCAGTAGCGAAAAGACATTTACCTCCTTGTTATTCTACATTTAATTATAATGTAAATTGAAAACAATTAGAGTGTGCTCTAAGAAATTTACTGGCAAAATACATGAAGATTTTTTAGCTTAGCATAGTGCTTGCTCTTTAGAAGACTAGGTAATTTGACATTTGACATTAAACTGTTGTTTTAGTATCAGCAAGCACCTACTACCCTATTAGAGAATGCAACAGAAGCAAAGCACCATTGGTAATTCCCTTTCATGCATAAAATGCTGACAGAATCTTGGAACTTGTTTTGTGTTTCAAGGACCATTGTAAGACCACTCATTTTCAACCAGCTACAACTTCATAAAGTTGCAGCTTTCAGCTAATACAATCAAGAATTTCTAGTTTGAATAAACCACCTGCTATTTGTTTTCAACATAAAGCAAAAGTTCATTATTTTAAGTTTCAAATGAAGCTTCCCTCACTCCTGTCTGAATTTGAATGCATCTTGTAAGAATTATGTGCTAATCCTTCACAGTGGGACAATCAACAGGGATGGCAAAGACACTTTTGAAATTCAGTCTAAGCACTTGAAACTATGTATGAAATTAATGTGTGTGAACACGAAACACACAGCCACTGTGTTCAGTTAGCATTGAGGTCTGTACCTCCCATAAACATGCGATGGAAATCTGTAACAAAAGCTAAGTTTTACTTTAAGCAGCAGCCAAAGTTAGGGGATGAGGGAATTAATATTGTTATGATGGAAAGAGCTGATAAATGTCAAGAAAAAATCAAGATGTTTGGGACTGCTTGAACTGAGAAGTAAATCTAACTCTACTTTAAGACACTGACACTGAAACTCCAGAGAAACCTGAAAGACAGTAACAAGTGGTATTCTTGATACCACAAAGGCAAAATGCTATGCTACTAGAGCATCTTAACAGTAAAAGAAAAATCAAGTAATTGCTACACTTGTCTAAGTTTTGATCCCTGTAATACAAAACAGAAGAATAAACCTCAGTATTCTGAAGCATAAGACATCATCTGGTGAGGCAAAACATGCTGATTTAAAGAACACACATCCTGCATTTGTTATGTCCCCCAAATGAACACCCCTCAAGCTTTTACCCTGTAGCCAAACTGCTAACTTGTAGATACTCTCGGTATTTCCCAGTTTCATATCCAGATCTGAAGATTTCTATATTACCTAGAAAACTCAGAATGAATTTCTGAGGTTTGAAGGTACCAGAGAACTAATCAAGTAGAAGTCAGATATCAACCTGAAGAGACTTCCTTCAGAGCCTGGGTTAAGCCATCATTAGGAAGATGAGGCTCAATGGCATATTTTCTGATAGCAACAATGAAAGTCTGGATATAAAGGCAGTAACCTGAGGTGGCAGGGGAGAGAGAGAAATAGAAACGGCCAAGATAACTTCTGGAAAAGTGAACAAGCAATAGGTTCTTAATGTTTTATGCTCTCATCAAAAGCTTATTCTTTATATAATTAGGAAGAAAAAAATCCAACTAACTTTCAGGCTATAGGAACTACCAAGTAGTATAAATACTTGACATACTGCAACATCAGTAACAACACTACCAGACATGTAAGCACATAAAATACTGAAACCCAGATACCCATTCTCAGAAGTGAAATACTTGCAGGAGGGGCAACATGTCTGAAGCAGTTATTACAGCAAGAGCTTTGCCATTACTGCTCATTTTTTTCAGAACACTGTGGGAAGGAGGGAACAGAAGTCAGTATCTGAATGCAAACACATCCATAGTTGCATCTGATGTCAGTTAGCTGATGTCAGCTGATATGAGTAAAAAAGAAGGGTAGTAGACAGCAGGCTCTTTCTACAGCAGCCTCCATGCATTTGAAACAAGAACTAGCTTATTTCCTTCACACTGGCAAATATAAGACATTAATTCCCATCAAGAAATTAGATTCTGCTCACATACACCCCAAGCATTCCACGGAGCTTTCACTTTCTTGCTAAACCTGAATTGGTCTTCTGCAACAGAGCTCCTGAAACGTAATGGATTTGTATGTATGTAATATTCTAAGAAAAAAACCCTGTAAAGGTACTGTGTAAGCAAACAGACAGTGACGCAAACAGAACTACCATATTGTTTGAGAGGTAGTTTCAACTTCCTTGAAAGGTACCTTTTCCAAGAACAATGAGAAAACAAGGAAAACAAAAGAATGGGCATCTTCTCTGAGCCATTTAGGACTGAAGCTCCAGATAAAGCAATCACAAAAACAAAGGACAGAAAATGTCACTGTAAAAGATATCAAGAAAAAAACATTCAGATCACTCAATGCACTCTCCCAGTAACTTCCGTAAGACTGTAAGTAGACTTTGCCTGAGCAAGAAGCTGTTACCAAAAGACAGCAAGTACTAAGAATACTAAACCTGTGTTCTGCAGGATTATTTTTTGTTCCCTTTTTCTTTTATATCTAGTGAACGTATTCCTTCACTTCTTAGGGGGCACGAAGCAGTGCAAGTACATTTTGAAGTTACTCCCATGAAGCAGGAAATTAAGTGAAGAAAAAGTAACAGCTGGGTAAAGCTGATTGAAAAATGTAATTCCAACACCAGTTACCAGAGACATGTACCAGTAACTGTCACATACATCCACTGTCTATCCAGTGAGTAACAAGTGAAGTCACATGCACACATTTAAGTACTCTGTTGATACGACGCTTACAAGCAAGCATCAAGTATGTCACGCTATTGCCTCACCTGTAAGAAAGCCATGTTCTGACCAAAAAGTTACTGTTCTTCCAATCCTTTACTGTAAAACAAAGCATGACCTTCTCAGAAAATATGTTTTTATCACTTTCAGGAAGAGCCCAAGGATATTCCATTCTAGTAAGCAGCATGGAAATTGCAGCAAATTGCCAGAGAGACACAGGAATGACCTACCATTAATGCCTACTTTGTGGCTATCAGAGCTCCTAAACTCTCCTCATTCTCCATAAAGGTTTCTTTTTGGAAGAAGTATCCAGTCTCCTTCCTTCAAGCTTGGCTGCCCAGTGTTTCCTAGTTGCTATTCCAAAAACTATTTGTAAACAACCAATTATACCACTTCATCAAACCTGCTCAAAAAAAAAACCACACGCCAAGTAAAAAGATTGCACATAAACCCCTTCTTTAACTCTGTGGCTGCTTATCAATAAAGACTACAAGCAGATGGAGATGGGAGGCTTAAATGAGCATGCCTAAGACAACATGAACTAGGAAAGTCACAATTATGGGTCCTTCATGTCGTAATATTTGGTTTGTAGTTCACAATTGAAGGGCATCTATGCTAAATTGCACAGAATCATGCTCCACTTCTTGATGTCCCCCAACACGGAACATTTCTCATTTCAGGAAGACTGAAGCTGGGTCTTTATCCAGACTTCATTACTTTTGCCACAGCATATGTAAGCTAACACAAGCAGAATAACTGCACACATAAATGGATCAATTAACCATTTAAAAACATTGCCAATTAAAAAGTAAATGAATAATGAATTATCAATCAGTTGCAATCTATTATCATCAATACTGCACAGTAAAATGTATTTGAAAAACCCCTCCAGTAATTTACTACCTGAAGGATTTTATGGGGTACTAAAAATCAGCTTATTGTGCTAGTTAATCAGTTGTAAGTGGAGCAGCACAGAATACAGACATGCAAAGCCAGTGGACCTCAGATCTCTGCTGTAGTTGCATATGCTTCCACGGTCAACTTTCCAAAGCTACACTTCTGACAAAGCAGTATTAGAAATTATCTGGAAGCATAACGGCTGCATGAACTGCTACCTCAGTCATACTATTGGCTCAAAGGCCAAATTCCTCGCTTCATATTCTGTTGTCCTCTCCCAAACTTCTGGAAAAGCAGTCTCCATCTACGGAAGCAAAGACTGAAGGAAAGAATGGTGATTCCCAGAAGACAACAGCTGGAAAGAAGAGACTTGAGAATGTGAAAATAGCCAGCAAAGAGAAGATGTAAAAAGCCAGGGTGCAAGAGAGTATCAAAAGACTCAAGGGAGAAGGGGAAGGGGCCACAGAGGCCTAGAGAGAAGAAAAGGAAGCCTGGATATACAACCGTACCAAGAAGAGTGAGATGCACTGTAAAAATCTTGCATAAAGTCTGCCAGTGCTCTAATCAGAAGAAAGAGGCAAATCTGCCACATCCTTTGAGAAACACTGATGTGCTGCTCTTAATCGAAACGGGTATACAAGACTGTCATCTACTAAAGACGAGCGATTTAATAATTATGTTGTTCAAAATTGGACCGCATAACAACAACAACAAATTCATGTTCCACTCATCTGAAGATATCTGAAGACCATGATGCAAGCAGATACACAGGTAACTATCCAAATGGACCTAGATAAGGATTTGCTATAAAGTGGATCCATACTGCGTAACTACAGGCATTAGTAGGCAAATTAAGTTTAATAAACACTAACGTAGGAAACGCCAACAGCCTAGAAAATTGCACATCTGGGATTTTTTCTTGAGTCCATTCTTAAGATCTTCCGTTATGCTTAACTATGTGTATTGTATCGCTAAAACTGTCAAGTTGTATTTGGAGTAAAAAGACACCCCCCCCAACTAAATGTGATCCGATTACTGACTGAAGAATCAGAGCATCTGCTAGGAAAGCAGTGTAATAGGCAACATCGAAACCATATGCAGACAAACTGCAAAACTGAGCAGAAGACTAGTACGTTAGCTAATGTAGTGCTGGGAAAGGTCTCCCTTTGGTGATGTGCAGAGATCACTGCACTTCTGTTACTAAACACTAGTGCCTAGACAGCTTCTGTAACAACTGCCAGTTAACAGAACTGCAGTTCATGTTTGCACACAATTACTGACCTACAGCAAGAAACTGAGATAACTATTCAACCAACATGATTTCTCTTTTTGGTATTTATGTTTACTTTAGAAGATATAACAAAGGCTTTGTGAAAGCAGAAGGAGCCTTCTGTATGAACATATCCTCATTGCCTCCATATAGGTTTCAGGCTGAAGCCAAACCAAAGACATCTTGTTCTCAACTCAAATAAACTTTTAATAAAAAAACCCTGAGATTCCCCAAGAGCAACACTCATAGCAAAGTTTAAAAGTAGTGTGTGCTAGTGAAATGTTGCATTAAAACATCTACCTTCACTAAAGTTTATAATATAAAGTGGAATATCAAATAAAACCATTTTTAAAAGCTTATTTTTCTGGTCTATGAGCCTTGCATTGAGCTCGCTCAAATGAAAAGTCAACAAGCAAAGCTTACAAACTTTGCAGAGTTATAGTAGTTTTAATAGTAATGACTAAGTTAACATTGGTTGCATGAAGTTATAGCTAGAGCTTAAGCCTAAGTCACTGGCTTCAGTGACAGGCCTTTAACCACATGATACAGGCTATTTATCTCCAAGTTTATCCACATTTATTTATCAGCTCCAGCTTCTGCAATCAAAAGATTTGGGTTGTTTTAAAGTCTTGTTTCTAACTTCTTTTTTTCAGCTTTGTTTCTAACCTCATTTTGCTTCTAACAAACTTCTAGGTCCAATGATACAAGCCTCAGGAGTTTTCTCTTAGTTCTTTTAAAGAAAGTGGCCACTGCTCCAATGACTATGCTACTACTTTGCTAGAAAAATACATTTCTTAAATAAAACAAATATCCATGAAAGCACCTTAACAAGCTTCCTTCACTTTTCCCATTTAGCAAAAGGGAAGCTGAGTCACAAGGAGCTCGCTCAGGATCCAGTTTCTGTGTATTATCCTGTGTGGCACAGTGTGTCCTCCACTGAAGATTTCAACATGCAGCTATTGGAAAGTATGTCACCAGTAGGTATATAAGCAAAGTAACTTACCACAGGGATAATATTAAATCACAGCAGTGGTAAATGATGTCCACTATCATCATCTTTCTACTGACTAAATATGAAAACTTTCAGAATCACTAACTAAAGGCATATACTCCAACACAGTGGATATTACTGCATCTGCTGACTTTCTTCTAAATCTATTACACTATATCATTAACTTGATGTAACATAAGACCTGGCAGCCACAGGCCCTGTCTGTATTTCTTTTACCTTTCTGCAGAGAAAGCCCCAAACTCATTTTATTTGTCATTCTTAGCATAATGAATTACATCTGCAGTTAAAATCTGTGCCTGTTGACACAGAAAACTTATGGTTGCCCTTCTTAATTACTGAATATCCCTGATTTCTTGCCTCCAAATCTTCCTCTCTGTATTCCACCTCTGCTCCACAATTTGCTATTGATCATACAAAGTCTCACTGATCTGAGCAATAATCCAACTGAACTCAGAAACTGCCTACACAGCCAACCAAACTGCAGGCCTCTGGAAATCAGGCAAAATATGCAGTATTCAAGCAATTTCAAAGTGAAGTGGTTTTTAATAAAAACCATTAATAGCAGTGCCAAATGCTGTACTGCACTCACTTCACGTCAGACCAGGTAATTTTGGGGTTGTGAGTCAAACAAGAAATAAAACCAGCTACATACAGTATGTTGCCAGAAAAACACAAACTGTAAAATTACTTGATTTTCTTCTCTGAACAACAGTATTTTAGTAATTTCATGTGCTAGATTGTAAAAATTGCTTGTTGGTTTGTTGTGGGGTTGGTTTTTAATTCCCCCCCTCTCATCAGTGAGGTACTTTTAAACACTTCATTAGAAGGCTGGTTTGGAAGTTGTGATATTGTAGGAGAATGAATTTAAGCAACCATCTCTCAGTTTTGCTTACGTACCTTAAGTGCTGGATCCAAAAGAAATGAATAAGAATGAAAATCAGGCATGAGAGTGGACAACAGCAACATACCTTTGCTTACAAGTTGCTGAAGTTTTATGGCAAATCAACTGTTTACCAGTAGAAGCTTCAAAATAATTCTGAATTAACATATGCTTTTGTCCAGTCTGATGAGGAAAATGTATCATAGACAGACTTGCTTTTACATCTGTAACAAAACATACCTGTCCCAGTCAAAAGTCCAGCACTCTTCTTTCGTGCATAAGCGCGTAAGTGGTTGGACAGGCTAACAGCACTTGTAAACGTCGTATTGCAATGCACACACGTTCTAAGCTTCACAGGCATACCTATCATTCAAAAGAAAACTATAATCCAGTTCTCTCTTCAAAAAATGAAATTCTCAAAGCGTTGTAAAAGATGTTCTGCAATACAGATGGTTTAAAATATATTCACTGCATTGACGCAATTGTTTAGTATATTAGAAGGATCCAAGTTAACTGTTATTAGTTTTCCATGTAGTGCTTTAAGCCAAACCATGTTATTTGAAAAAGAACAGAAAGGAGGCAACTTTAAGCCCAGTAGGCTACTCTGCAGTTAACACCTACTATCATGTTCCTACAGATCTCCACATTATGAAGCTCTAGTCCCAAAATACAATCCTGCAATTTGAACAGCACAATTCTTATGAGAAATTTCAGAGCTTGCAACATTTCTCATAAAGGGAATTTAAGCAGTCTCATTGACAAGGCAGTAATTAAAAGTGTTTTACCCACAAGACTGAAGGGCTCAACACTAGATTAGGCTGCTGTTGAAGGCTTGGAGGAAAAGGTGGTAAAACACAGCACTGAACAGCTGTTAAGACAGAACAATTTGTTCAGTGCATTTTCTGTTCATTACTTTAGCTGCACCATCAATAATGAAAGGTAATGATTTGAAGTTTTTTGCTAAAATCTTTGTGCTAAATAAATGATCAACAGAGTAACATGCTATTTATCACAGGAATGCAGTGAAACAATACTGAACTCCTCACTTACCAGACAAAGAAACCAAGAAACCATTACAGCTTAACCCCTGCTCACCTTCACGGTAATGTTTCTCGCTTTGTTTTACCAAAGATACATTGCATTGGTCAACTAACATTTCAAGTTCTCTACCAATAAATTATTAGAAGAATAAATAGAAAAAGCTAAAACTACTCAGCTGGAAACCCTGTGTTTGCAGGAAAGAAAGAATGCTATTCTCCAGCAGCCCACAGAAGACATGTGTTTTTTCAGGCAAGTTACAGAAGAGGAATATTTGGCTGGTAAAAACCTTTGTACAAACTAAAACCAGAATTAGAAATATTTGCCTTTTTTTAAGGAAAAACAGAAGAATTTCAACTTGATGTTAAGTATTTTCGTATTAACTCAACTGGCGCAGTGCATTAGTTGTCAAATTCTGTTACCTCAGCCAGAGATAACTACAGGGCCCCATTCATAACTGTTAGTACTATACAAGCACGTGTTTATTTTTACCTGGTTGTTCATCACAACCAAACAGGAACTAGCTAGTATTCAGCAGTAAATATTAAAACAGAAAGCAATACACAGTGTCAGGTTTGGCAAGCTATTCCTTTAGCATTGTTTTTCAAATCATTAAGCCTGTCAAAGATACACTTCCTTTATTAAGCAATTTCCTGTCTTAAAGGACAACCACGGATGTCCAGAAGACAAGAGATGTTATTCTGTTCCACCTTTACTATGTCATTTTAGAAAGCCACCTTTGTTAAGAAACTGACTGCCACACTTCTGCAGTCCCCTAGAAGAACTTCTAAGCATGTCAGATTGTTGTTGTGTTTATATGTTTAAGGGAAGACAAGAATACAGGTGAAAAAGTACTAGGCACTGCCAGTTTTACTAACCTGCACTGGGTAGCAACAAGAAAACCAACAGAACAAAAAATAATCAGGGGTATAAAAATAAGATCCTGCTCCTCAATCTAAAGATTCCTGCAGCACTATAAGGAGGTGTCCAAACAAGAAACGGGTAAATGCAAGCTCTACGTACATGTTAAAAAGGATGCTGTAAGAATTCCCCAAGACCAGAATGTCTACTATGCCAAGTAGATTAAAAATATCACTCTAAAAACCTGCTCTATTAGTATACCGAGTATCAAGGAAGTTGACTACAGAATTGTTTCATTAGCACAATTCTCAGTGGAGGGGCAATCTAGGTTCTTATGCATCAGGGGTTGTGCATTAGAAACCAGCACAGTCTTCACTCAGGACAGACAGTCCCTAAGCAAGCATCAGTTTCTCATAGCAGCCGCAACTGAAACAAACAAGAATTAACCTATGTTGTAAGAGTACATTTGCCTAAAACCATCAGAATTAGTTGACAGTGATTCACCATTTTGCAGTATTATGTGTTTATAACAGTACCAACAGTTCTGTTAGTTTGAGCAGATGTTGCTTTGCACAAACCTGAAAGACTTCAGTGAAGTAGCTCCCAAACCAGCTGTTTTAATGCCAGAAACAGGGTTAGAAGCCCAAACATTTCAGAACTGTTAAGTCTACCAAATATGCATGGACACTTCAACTTGGTATTGGAGGATGTGTCTCGTTCCTTATTGAGGCTCATTTTATGTCCACTTTGAGTTTGTATGCCCAGCCACATGCAGAACAGGAACTTTGTTCCATACAAAACCCCCTCAGCACTGCTGAGGGTTATTTTTCACTTTAGTAAAACCATGTCAGAATAATCTGCTGTGCTACTGCTCACAGTCAGTGTCCTCTGGAAATAAAATAAGAATGAACAGAATCCCAAATAAAATACTCTGTGCACTTGTACATTCTCTAGGAATTAACAGATTGTTTGGAAATGTTGTCAAGATGGCTAGAAACATCTTCTTACCTGACTGCATAGTCAAGTCCATTTTTTGTGGCTGATACATCAATGGACTGTCTTCATTTAATGGAAGAACACATTTCTGAACAAACCTCTTTCTTGCAGTTTGATTATGAATCTTTTGAGGAGAAATATCAGGATTCCTCTCTTCTCCTAACCTCTTGTTTTTCAGGAGTTCTATCAGTGTAAGTGACTGATTTTTTTTTTCATTATGTAGTACAGCTTTTGTTTCATCACATTCATTTAGGAAACTCAGCCCTTCTTCCTCTGACGCAGACACAGATGTATCTTCAGTCTTTAGGCCATTATGGTATGCTTCAAGAGGTATAACATTCTGAGATAAAAAGTCATCATTTGATGCAAATTTCTGAGCAACAAACGGTCTGGGAATAATGCGGCGACTGTTCAAAGCCTTTAGGATTTTTTCATACTTCTCTTCATTCTGCATCATCTCATTCAGAACACAGATTGGAGACTTGTGCGCATCCCACTTGGTTTTGCCAAGCCTCTTCAGGTGTCCTCGCACATGATTAGACAATCCAATTTTGGTATCAAACCAGCCTCCACAGAGCTGACACGTATGCTCAGAGGAAGTTTCAGACTTCTCAATCGCTACAAAGGAAACAATAATAATGTTTTTTGATAACTATAGGCAGTGAAACATCACAACAGCAAATCACAATGACAAGGGGCTTTACAACAAGATAAAGCAAGTCTTGCTTTGTGCTCAAGAAATCCCTTTGTCCCCTTTACTGTAAACCCAAATTAAAAACTGAAATAAAACACAGAACTCCCCCAAACTTACCTTTTCTAACACGTTTAACAGGAGTTCCTGTTCCAGTTCTTTTAAAATGCTGCATTTTGTCACTTGTGGCTATCTGTTCTGGTGAAACAACATGACGGGCTTCATAGCTTAGTCCAGCTCTGTGAAGATGTCCTCTGACATGATTGGACAATCCAACACCTGTTTCAAAGGTTGCTGGACAGTATGGGCAGGACTTCTTTTCAAGCGACAAATCAGTCCAATGGAAAACTGAATTATGCTTTGGTAATGCTGATCCTACGTTTTCTAAATTCTGAGGATCATGCAAATCATGCAGGAAGTTACTACCCTCAGCATCTTCATAATACTCAAAATAATAGCCATCATTCTGCTCATAACTAAGTGAAGATTTATCACCAGCTTCATGATCTTCCATTTTACCTTTGAATATGGGGAATAGGTTTACATGTTCCTGATTAATATCACTGTAAGATTCATCCTCCACAGACTGTGTAGTGTAATCACATAGTTCAACATTATCCCATGAACTTTCATCCTCCGTTTCATAGCTGTCTTTTTTTTCAGCAGAGTTAAGTTTCTGTAAAACAACAACAGTCATTTTATGCAGAAAATCTGGATAGCAATCCAAATCATCTCCTGTAACAGAGCCTTCCCTCTTGGATTCTTTAACCACTCTTTTTACAGCTACACGCCTATGAGCTTTACAGCCTTCTGCCCTTTTGCAATCAAGATTATTTGAATCCATGTCAAAATAATTATTATGGGGACTACTTGATGAGGAAAATAAATGTAAAGAACTGACAGAGTTGGACTCTTCCTTTTTTAAGTGCAAAGGATAAGAGCCACTAGATTTTTTAAACATCCTGTAGTTTTCGTATTTGTGCCTATACAAATTATTACCATGTGCTTTGACACTAGCTTTCTGCTTTGCTGCTTGATGAAAATACTTAGGTTTCTGGTCAATGCTATTTCTAATCAAAAAGGTCTTGTTTGTGGAATTTAGATTGCGCACACTTACAGAAGTCTGTGAAACGCTTTTCCGAGCCTTCTGTATCCTGTAGGGCCTCTTGTGAAGTTTTGCGAAGTTACCGGACTGTGAAGCAGAGCCAAATGATCTTTTCACATCCTGTTTTAAAACAGAGTTCTTTGGAAAAGTAGAAGATTGTTTGCTCAACTGTTTTGTTCTGCTACTGAAATCTAAAGATTCTTCTATGATGCTGCCTTTTCTTTTGTCTAGTCTAAGATGGCTACCAAAGGGATCAATGCATGACGCTGGGTGCAAATATTCCATGTGTTTTTTTAAAATGCTTCTAGTTGACGTAGAAAAAGGACACATCTTACATATATACGTTGATGACTTTTTTGAGGATCCTAAATAGGGATCTTTCAAGGACGCCTTTTTCTGTGTTTTCCTCTGGGACATGTCGCTACCGATAATAGAACATTTGACTACTGCTCCATGAGCAATCCCTCGATGGCATTCCAGTTCATTTTCTGTCACAGCCATGAAATTGCATTCCTCACAGCAATAGTATCTTTTATCTTTTTCATGGGTCTTTGCATGCTGCACAAACGTTTTGGGACAATTGGTACCAAATACACACTGTGGGCACTGTAACCGTGCGCTCCTACCCTCATCCTGAAGTTCTTTCAGCTCACGGATTTCTTCCATCAGTTTCTGCCTTCTTTCCTGGTGAATTATCATATGTTTAAGAAGTGAATTGCGGTCTCGAAATGTCCTTCCACATTCCCTACATGCGTAGGGCCTGGGGACATTGAGATGACGGAAATGACTGTTCCCATCTAAATGGTACATCATATGCCTATGCAGATGTTTCTTCTCCCTAAAATTCACATTGCACTTCGTACAGGGATAAAAGGATGGTTCATCAGTACTGAAAGTGGATGGTGATTCAGATTCATCCTGTTCACATTTATTTTGTAAAGTATTGGTAAGAAAAGTGCTAGTGTGAACAGGAGAAGCATCTTCTGCACAGTTACTAGTAGGACTGTAAATGAGCTGCTGGATAGCATCAACAGCATCCAGCTCTTCATCTGGGGATTCAGGCTTTACTTTACTCAATGAGTATTTTTGTGGTTCTACCATTTGTAGCTCCTCGTTCTGCTCTAAGAAGTCAACATTTAACAGTTTTGATTTACTAGGAATACAACTGGTATCACCAAAACAGTCCTCAGTATAGCGTGTTATTTTACTAACATCCATTTTCCTTTTCCGTTTTTTTTCTAAGCCCATTTTACAGTGAATGGGAGACTTCTCTATTGTGTCTTCATTTGTCATCAGAAACTGGATAAACTCTTTTTGTGGATCCCAGCTGGGATCACATCCCGATCTGAAACCACCTGTACCTGAGGAAATGCCTGTTAATGTATCGACACAATCATCTTTTACTAGTAAATTTTTATCATCCTCACAAACTTCTACTTGGCCTACTAAAGTGCTATCTACACTATTTCCTACTGATTTCTGTGAATCACAACCAATTGAAGCAGAGGTAGGTAGATTTTTAATGGAATGAGTCAGGTTCTTAGCATGTGCTACATCAGGTAACAAAAATAAAACTTGGTGCTGATTTGATTTCTGTGTTGTATTCTTTGCAGGCAGCTGAAGATCATGAACCACTGTCAAAGTTGAGCAGGAATCTGTGTGATGACCTACAGACTGTCCAGTGGTTAATGAAACACTACCTTTATTCATAATGGAAGTCTTAGCTGAGGTGGAGTGTGAAACTGGTCCATTAACAGCAGTTCCTCTAGATAAGATAAAGTTTTCGTTAGAAACAGTAGGAGCACCAGTGTGTATAAATAGAGAAGCCTGGCCTCCACTTAAGGCTTTTTCAGATCCGTCCCTTGACAGCTCCTCAGGCAGAGTCAACGTATTGTTCTGAAATGACGTGTCGCTCTCCTGTGGTTTAAGAATACCACCTTCTTCCTCAGATATGAAATTATCATCACAGAGGATTTCTTCTTCTTCTTTAGCACCAGTGACTTCAGTATTTATCTCTAAGTCATCCATATTGCTGGTCTGTCCATTAAGTACATTTACACTAAAAACCAAACAAGAACAGAATCAGGCAATCACAGAAATGAATACTGGTAATTTTAATTGACAGCCTTCTTTACACTGCAATCTAAAAATATGTTTTGAACTTGTTAGAAATGTATTTTTTCATTTAGGATATTCAAGATGTTTAAAATAAATCAACACTGCAATTATAAAAATTACATATACATATATTGTATTAATAACCATACAGCAAACTAGCGACTGCCCGGTACCCCAGTTCAAAAACACCTACATGCAAGCAAGATGGGGGAAATGAGACTGTCAAAGACTTGTGCAAATATATTCTACATATACATTAACATAAACAGAGTTTAGTTTAGTTCTAGAAGCAAAGCAAGTTAGGAGTAAGGGCTACTCAGATACCTACTTTAGTGTTTTGCTTGCTTGTTTGTTTGCTTTTTAAACATACTTCCCTTTAGCACCTACGAAACTAAAATAATCTCTAAGTATCTCAAAGTAGCACTTTTTTTCACAGTGCTTGTATACAACTGACCTGATGCTATACATAAGCCTGAGGAAGTGCTTGCTTTGGTATTAAAACAGAAAGCTAAGCTGACTTTGAACACCTGATTACTGATAGAGACATAGCAAAGGATCAAACTCACTGAAGAAATCAAATGTCTTCTTATTCCCTTCTTACGAAAGGGCTCTTCTTGCTTTAAAATAAGTCAAATCCTGCTTATAAGTCCATTTTAAATTATAATCAAATAAACCAGCACATTTTCAAAGGTGGAGCACTTCCTTTCCACACCCCCCCCAATTAGAATTATTTGATTAGGATTTACCTACCAGAAAAAATGTTGAATCTAGAGCATGACAATAACACCATCCATTAATACTGAGAACTACTACATATTAATTGCCTCTAGGAGACCTTGTGTACGTGTTTTCTACAAGTGACTTACATTCATACACAAAAGCATCTACCCAATGCTTAGTGAGCACAAAAGAACTGCCTACACATGAAAATCAGTATATAACAAAATGAAGCGTGAGCTTCAGTTTTCGCCTGGCATTTACCTCTTATATAGAACCTTAGAACACAGTAAGTATAAGGCATTAAAACATCCATCCAGGAGCCAGAAACATCCATATTTTACAGAAATCACATATTTTACCCTTAAAGAGTACTACTTGCTTTGATCTTCTGGGGGACTTGATTCCTGCCATCACATACTTAGTTTCAGTTACTAATTAACATTTTTAGTAGATTTCAGTTAAAAGGAGTCATTACCTAGACTCTCCGAATTAAGATGTTACAACTCACAAGTAATATCCATGGCTCCCTGCAATGGTCCTTCATCGAAATTAAGGATAATCACTCTTGACATTATTTTTTCCTAAGGAGAGAAAACAACCTGGTTAAACGACACCACTTTATACGTCACACTCTAAAATAAATCCAGCATTTGTATTAGTTTTTAAATTCAACATTATGACAGCTATTCGCGCAATTCAAACCTAGCTATGGCCTCATGGCAATTCTGTTATTGTACTTGCTTTGTTCACAACTGGTAAAAGGACAAAACAAATGCTTTAACCTCCTTTACTTTTGTAAAACCCAAGCCTAAATGTAATACAACTTATTTACTATTCTGAAGATAAAATATTGAGATGGGTCATTTTCCACCACAATAAAGACTTCCAATAAGATCACATTCAAAGCTATCACCCTAAAATGGTGATAATGCACCACTCAGCAGGAGTCTTTACATCACATACACAAGTTAAAAATGGGCAGTGCAAACGTGCACTAAGAATCAGTAATGCATAAGTCAAAAGAAGTGAAATCTCCAAGGATGCACAACAGCTCCATCAATTTTACAGCTGAACTGAGTGAGCTTCACACAGTTTCAGGCAGCAAAGTATAAACATGGTCACAGAAAATTTAGAAGAAATTTAGTAAGCCAGTTTTGCCTGAAAGATGTGTGTTTCCCTTGTTCTGTTACTGCACAGGTAGACAAATATATGCTCAGTCAATCTGAGAGCCTGTATTAGCTTTTCCCAACAGGAAGCAATGTTGCTAACGAAGTGGTAAATTCAGTGTTAATGAGTGGCTTCACTGTTACCACCTCTGAGGTAAAACCTTCCATGTTCCAAGTTCCACCCATCTGTTCTGGTGTGAGGGGTTCAGAGGAAGAACAGACGCTTCCCATTTAAAGCAAGTTCACTAGTATCCCCTGAACAGCAGGGAGGCAAACTGAGAATATCATGCCTGCTTGGAGACTGCAATCCTCATTATCAAAATGGCTCCTAAAAACTTCTCACAGGTTTATGTGATGAAGACAAAACCATGTTGCTCTTCATACAAAACCATACTGATGCTAAATATTAGTGCTAAAACTTCAATTAAAATGGTGGCTGGGGCACCATATGATCACCTTTAAACTGAGACTCTCTTCTGAGTTATCATGAGCAGTATCTAAAACATTACACTGTACAATCTTGTATGAGACTCGTTTCTATACTGTGTATTTATGGCAATTGTGAACTATTCCATATGGATCTGATTAGAAGTCTTCTCTGGTAATCAGCTGTTCCTACAAGATTTCAATCTTTGAATGAAGCCTGAAATGCTTACTGTATCAATAATATCACTAACATTTTATTAATTTTCTACTAATTGTCATACTTTTCCAGGTATCAGGGTGGTAAAATTCACTGTTTTACGTGCATGACAACAAGAAGAAAACAGTTTTAACAGTGTGGTACTAATGAAAGCACATAAAATGACAGTAATTTAGTCTTATGATGACACCGAGCCAAGACGCAATACTTCATTTACTTTATCTATTCCATGTGTAGAAATTCATGCAGGAACAATGATAGTGTAACTAAATACATATAAGAAAATATTTTGTATAATCCTGTAATTCTGGGGGAAACATTATGATCTAACTCATATCACTGACAAAGTACAACACCCAAACGGAAACACTACCTAACACAGTAATTAATCCTTCCTTAGTGTATTTGAAAAACTAAACATTGAGATCAAACTTTGAATTTGCTGTCAATAGTGTTTATTATATCCTCCACCAGGGCAAACATCATACAGTTATTTAGGCACTTTTGTGCTATATACCTAAGACATGTGAAGTGTAAAAGTGGTAATGGCTTAGAAAGCCAACACAAGCATACACAATCCCAGGTTCATATCTTTGAAACACACTTTATCTAAAAGGCCAGGCCAAATTCAATTCACTTATGTCAGGTAAACCTAGATAGTGCAGTTAACAGCATTATTCCTGGTTTACATGATACACTTTATTACACAGAAATGATTTCATATTAAAAACAGAAAACAATTATTCAGCCAAGACACATTCCACCCCATTTAATTAAGTACTTTTAAATTTACATAATATTTAATATTGGTTTTCTTCAAAAAATTATCAGTTTTTAAAATCATAATGAATTCTGCAGATATGACTGCCTGTGACCAGATAGTCTAAGCATCAAAAAAGTGTAAGGTCAGATCTATCTTCAAACTGACAGATCAGAATTTAAATGCCTTAAGCTGATCTTATTGTCTCAAAAATCTTGAACATCAGTATTTTTGCAAACTATCAGCACTTGCTATAACACCCTTACTACACCACATCTTGAGGTTACTACAGCAGAAATGAGGTGATAATTGCATATTAACATAATTATTCGGCAATTCCTCTGAGCAAGCTTCCTGGGTCACTCAGTAATTTAGATTAGATGCAACCTTCCTGTCATCAGATCTATGCTGTCCACTTTCTGTTCATTAAGAATTCTTTTTGATAGAAATGTACTTAATTCCATTGTTCTATGTACATTATTAACCGTATTTATTATCAGTAGGATTACAGCATCTCCAAGTTCTTATTTGAAAGTGTCAACATTTGCTACGTAACAGGGTCACACACCAAATTAAGAGTATTGCTTTCATGTAATACTAGTTCATTAAAGTTTACATTCCAGTGGTACACTGTTGCCTACAAGGAGTTGTAGTTAGACAACTGTCAGTTTCTGTTGCCAAAAAAAGCTTGCCTTATTTTACAAGGATTTAGAACAGATTTGAAAGCATACTGGAGCTGAAAAATTAACACAAGAAGTTGATTGAGTTTGTGAAAAGCATGAAGAGCTTTTATGTGTTTTGGTATCAGGGTTCTCATTAAATTCATAAAAACATGCAAATTAGTTAAAAGAGCAAGTATTAAGTAGGACAAAAATTCAGAAGCCATCTCCTAAATGGATTTAATTTAACCAATCTAGTTAAAATAATTAAGAAATACAGTCTTTCAGCACTGCTGTCATGAAGGCAAAAATATACTTATCTTTTGCTAAGTAACTCCTCATAAATCAAGTTCTTTAAGCAGATAGGTGAATGACCAGGACACTCAAGGGATTATTCAAATATTTAGGAATCAGGAAATGTGTTTCACATTTGTACTGCTCCCATTTAGATTTTTTTTTCCAAGACTTTGTTATGTAGTTAGAGAAAACCAACAAAATCTATAATTTTATCCACAAGCATTCCTGTAATAAAGCTTTCTCAAATGACATATATTAAAGGTGATGGAATCAAAGTCACAGATTTTTAGGCATCAAGCAGATGCCTAAAGCTTAAGCACATCACGGCACAGGACTAGAGAGGCATCTTCTTCCATTTTGCCCCATTACACAGTCTATTCTTTAGCAACTTCATGATGGCAAACATCAATCATGCAGCTTACTTCAAAGCTGAAATGTTTAAAAACCTTTGGAAAATGAAGGTAATAGAGGAACCAGTAGTGTATTAGCATAAACCAGCCACATCTTGAGAAAACCAAACAAGAAAACCAAGTTATTTAAAACACAGCTGCAAAATATTTTTGCCTCTTCCATACAGTAATGCACACAGCTCACACTACCTTAGTTTTGGGTGTTATCTGGCCATACGAATACCCAAAATCAATAAAATCACAATCCTTTGATCATTAGAACAATATCTATTACTTATTTTCCACTTTCTCTCTTTTCAAAAACTATCCAGATCCACGCTTCAGATGGAAATACAACCATAAAACCTGAAAGCTAGCGGAGTCAGTGACCACTGTGCCTTCCTCCAGCTTCTATTTGTGCCTGCAAATTGAGGTGTTGAAAATACACTCCCTTCTGCACATCAGAGACACTATTTGCAGACTGCCTTACTTAGCTTTGAAACCTACAAATTCACCTCAACACTTCTGAGGTTTCATGAAAACCTCTGTAGTAAAGAGACAGCTTAATACGGACAACACCATGACTACTGCCGTCCCACACCTACTTTCCATACAAGCATATGGTTATTAATGTAACTACAGTCTGAGGAGTTCCACTGAACTGAATTATCTTCAATTCACATCCACAGCTGTTTACATGAAAACATAAACTGGAAATTCTCATAGCTAATCAAGACTCTCATATGTTTAAAGCACCAAAAAAATTACTGATGCCACACTGAGAAGTTACATTATTCCTAAATAAAGAAACACAAAGTTATTGCCATCCTCAGTCTAACATTTTGCTATACCCTTGAAAGATTCCCTGACTTGTCTCAGCTATGTAAAAGAAATCAACTGAAGAGAAAGAAACTCTGAGTTACAGATGAGTCACTACACACAAGCACCCTTGTCTTTTCAGGAAGGTTATATTCAGGAACAGATCTGAAACACACTTCTTCTCAAAGTTCATTTACCTTCAAAAGCTGTGTATCTGGTACTAAGGAAACAAAATAAACTTCCCTTAAATTTCAGAAACTTTACTTCTGGTCTAAAATGTTGAAAGTGATACTTTAACAACTCACATGTGAAAGGAAGCAGTATGAGAAATAAAGAATGAAATTACAGGAGAGAATCCCATTACTGCCACCGACCATTCTTAATCTTATTTCTCTAATATTTATTTGCTTGGGAAAATAAACCAGTTTGTCACAACGGGGTGCATCATGCTAAAATTCAATACTGCAATCAATAGAATAAATTACAGTACAATTTAAGTGTCAAAAGAATCAGATGTATTACTTTAAAAAAATACTCTTGGAAGTGCTAACACAGCAGTTTATGGTGGTTTCATTAGCAGAGACTTTTCAATGTGAGTTAAGTAATTTCTAAAAGATGCCTACCCAGTACAAAAGAAGCATGACTTTGAATCTGGTAACTGAAGAACAGTCACACATTGTTTAGCAATTCACAGGTTTCCATAACTCCCTTCAGCACTCCAGAACCCTGTTCATAGAGGAAAGTCTGGTACTTAAATCTCCACATTCCTGCAGCCCTTTGTCTAGTTTGGATTTCTAGTAGTGTGATCTAGCTTGACTTGCAGTGCCATTAGTTTCTACTAACGATGAGAACTAGTCTAATACTGAGTTTTCCTCAACGCAGACACACATGACTTCGCAGCATTCCAGTAAGAGATATGGAAACGTAAAAAATACAGATTTAATGCTCTGTGATAAGACACACTATTTCTCCCCCAGAATGCACTTTTACATGCAGAGATGATTTATGTCAATCTCACATGCTCACATAATTTTTCTCTCTAAAGAAGCTAAATGTTTGAGAAAAAACTTTTCATCCCTTTCACCATTACCTGTGTTTTTCAGCCAAACGTCTTAAGTCCCAAGTATGGTACTAAAAATTGCTTTTATCCAGACATGATACAAGTAGTTTAGTTTATCAACCACCAGAACTACAAAACAAGGATTGTCCTCATTACAGTCTATAAAGAAAAATCCTTATTGTGAGACAGTTTTTTATCTGGCTGCCAAAAAATTAAGGGTTGTGATCAGCAGTACAAAGTATAGCTGGTGGCTAGCAACTGAAGCTATAAACTGGGGTCAGTACTGGTCCAACACTGTTCAGTATCTTCATTAATGACGTGCATGTCATGGTAGAAGGTACTCTGAGCAAGTCTGCTGATGACACAAGACTGAGTGGAGCGCCTGATTGGTCTGTGCTGCCATTCAGATGGACCTCAACAGGCTGGAGAAATGGGCTGACAGAAACCTCATGAGGTTCAACAAAGGAAAGTATGAAGTCCTATACCAGGAATAACTCCATGCACCAGTACATGCTAGCAAGCAGCACTGCAGAGAAGTATCTGGAGGTTCTGTTGGACAGCAAGCTGGACACAAGCCAGCAACATGCACAGGAGGCCAATAATATCCTGTGAGAAGTGCTGCCACCACACTGAGGGAGGTGAGCCTTCCTCTTTACTCAGCACTGGTAAAGCCACATCTGGAGTCATGTGACCAGCTCTGGGCTGCCCAGTCCAAGTGAAATATGGAAGCTATTGGACAGAGTCCAGAAAAGGACCAGTAAGACAATTAGGAGACTTGAGCATCTCAGATCAGGGGAGGTTGACTGAGTTCAGACTCTTCAGCCTGGAGAAGACAAGGCTCAGTATGATCTCATTAACACAGCATCACAGAATAGGTTGGGTTGAGGAGGTACCAAAAGACAGAGTTAGACTCTTTCCAGTGGTGTGCAGTGACAGGACAAGAAGTAATGGGTGCAAACTGAGATACCTGAGTTTCCATCTGAAAGCAAGGAAAACTTTTTTACTGTGACAGTGACTGGCACATGTCACTCAGAGAGGTTGTAGAGCCTCTGTCCTTTGAGACATTCAGAAGCTGTCCAGACATGGTCCTGGACATGGTCCTCCTTCTGCAAGTAATAGAGGAACCGACAAGGAGAGGTGTTGTGCTTGACCTTGTGCTCACCCACAGGTGAAGGGCTTGTTGGAAATGTGACGCTCCAGGGCAGCCTTGGATGCAGCGATCACGAGATGGTTGAATTTGAGGTCCTCGGGACAGTGAGAAGAGCATACAGCAAGCTCACTGCCCTGGACTGCAAGAGAGCAGACTTTGGACTCTGCAGGAACCTGCTTAGCAAGGTTCCATGGGATATAGCCCTAGAGGGCAGGGGGGGCCAAGACTCTTGGTTAATATTCAAGGATCACCTGCTACAAGTCAGGAGTGTTACATCCCAACTAGAAGAAAGTGCAGCAGGAGGGCCAGGAGACCTCCTTGGATGGATAAGGAGCTGCTGAGAAAAATTCAAAGGAAGAAAGAGGCTTATAAAAGGTGGAAGCAAGGACAGGTGGCCTGGGATGAATACAGGGATGTTGTCCAGGAAGCTAGGGACCAGGTTAGGAAAGCTAAGGCCCAGTTAGAGTTAAACCTGGCTAGGGACCGTTTTATAAGTATGTAGGGGCTAAAAAACAGACTAGGGACAACACAGGCCCTCTCCAGCAGCTTTTGGGAGAACTGGCTACACAGCATTTGGTGAAGGCTGAGGTTCTGAATGACTTCTTTGCCTCGGTCTTCACTAGCAAAGGCTCTGACTGCACCACCCAAGTCTTGGAAGGCGGACGCAGGGACGGTGAAAACCTAGACCTTGGGCCCACTGTACGAGAGGATGTGGTTTGAGACCATCTTAAGAACCTGAATGTACACAAGTCCATGGGACCTGATGAAATCGATTCTATGATTCTAAACTGCTCTAGGTCACCCATTTAAGGCAGGGGACTGGACAAGATCTCCATAGGTTCTTTCCCACCTCAACTATTCTCTGATTCTGTTTTAGTACACTTTAACACAAAGAATCCTAACACCTGCTTGCGTTACTCCTCTTCAGATTGCTCCATATAGAATCATAGAATAGTTAGGGTTGGAAAGGACCTTAAGATCATCTAGTTCCAACTCCCCTGCCATGGGCAGGGACACCTCACACTAAACCATGTCACCCAAGGCTTTGTCCAACCTGGCCTTGAACACTGCCAGGGATGGAGCATTCACAACCTCCCTGGGCAACCCATTCCAGTGCCTCACCACCCTTACAGTAAAGAATTTCTTCCTTAGGTCCAATCTAAACCTCCCTTGTTTAAGTTTCAACCCATTACCCCTTGTCACAGAATCACAGAATCCCAAGGGTTGGAAGGGACCTCAAAAGATCCTGTCACTACATTCTGAGTATGCTCAGACTATCCACTTTTTCCTTTCATTTCAAATACCAGCAATATAGCTACAAAAGTATTTTTATTTTTTTAAAGTTTTCAACCACCAACTTCTGATTTATCATTCAGCTTAAGAAAATGACACAAAAATAATTAAGCATATAACAGAAGCACATTCTCTCTATCCCAGCTTATATATAACACATTCACAGCAAAACTATAGCTTGATGCCCCTCAATCTTCTCCCTCTTCCAGTGCTGCTGTTTTTCAGAGCTGTCTCACTACATAAAATAATATTACCAGTAAGTAATATTATCACACTCAAACGTAAATACATGTGTTTTCCAAGTCAGGACTTTCCACAGGATGCATCATTCTTCTATGCCACAATTTATTTAGATGCCTTCTTGACATGTCACATCTTAGGGGGGCTCAAGGATGCTGGATTCTCAGCATCGTCTTTTCAGGCAAGACAGTAATACTTCCTCCTCACAGAACCCACTCCTACCAGCAATGCTCTGCTGTAGCTTCAGTCACAGTGAGAGACATGTTTCACAAACAGCACATGTTCAGTGCATTCTTCCAGGCTCATACAGTCCTTACATGGGGGATAATACTAAAATGAAAGACTTGCTGTCATTGCAAGATTCTGGTTTAAAGAAAGTGCAAGTAGTCTCAACATGGAGCCAAATGCTGTCAAATTACTGTGCTATACACTGGAATCATGATTTTCTTTGCAGCAAAGCCAATTTAAAGTATTCCTGCCTTCCTCCACTCCCCCAGGTTCCTTCTTGACACTTTCAACTATTTCATTACCCAGTTAAAAAACCTGGGACCCACACGCTGCTGAATTGGCACAACCAAGAGGCAACAACTGTGAGTAACAGCACAAACTTTTAGCAGCTTTCTTGACAGAAAAATCTTCTGGGGAATCTTTTCCTAAAACTTATATTAAATGAAAAAGTGAAAATGCAGAGAACATTTCAGAAGGCAAAAAAAGCTCTGGTAGTCCTCTGTTTAACTGCAAAACACATCCTTATGAAGAACACTACCATGAAGCAAATTTTATGTTCTAAAATTACTTTAAGTACACTACTCAATCAAAGTAAAATGCTAGAAGTAAATGCTAGAATAATTCAAGTGGGGAATATTAAATACATCACTTGAGAATAGTATTAACTCAAGAAATAGGCTTAAATTACATATTAGGCACGATAGCTTGGTTTTCCATAGAGACTTATAAACACAAATCCTTCCAGTAAGTTAAATAAAAAGTATTCTGATTTCTACAACACATCACTAACTTTTAGAAATTTTACAACAAATCTACTCCCCCTTAACCTATAGTTGTACAGGATCAGTCACTTCATATGCTCAGAAACAAGTCCTTTTGAAGCCAGGTACTGCCACCAAGTGGTGGTGAAAGTCTGTATGTAAATCTGATTACTCCCCACGTGCAGGACACACAGAACCGAAAACACTCCCCTGGCCACCAAGTGTGAGCAATGCTGTATTTAATGTATTTAAAATTCATCAACCAAAGCAAAACCTACAGAATTTTCATATCCAAATCTAAAACTGACTTTCAGTTTAAAACAAAGGTTTTTCCTGCAATTTGGTCTTCTTGTTCAGGCACCTTTTTTGAGAAGCTGGGTAAAGAACTATTTCTTCCAATACAAATCCAATATATAGCAACAAACTGACTCTAATAATTAGCTGTTTTCTGTAACTGTACAAATCCCCAGTCAACTACAACGTCATAGAAGTCTTATTTTCACCACAGATCCAAATTTCAGAGAAAGGTGAATTCAGTAACTGAGCAAAAGACCAGCTTATTATTTGGACAAGCTACTCTATGCACTTCTGTTAGCTTGCAAAGATCACAACAGATTGAGAAGGATTTTAGTCAGGTATATTTGACTATTTTTTTTTTACAGGAATATTTCTCAATTCATTATATTGTTAGTTACCTGCATGAACTAGTGTCAGTCCTACAGACCACAGATGAAAACTTGCATGACAACAAAATGATGCTGCACAATGGATTTACAGTACAGCTTTCTTAAAGACAACATTAAGAACAGTTTAACTTGATTTTATTGAGGCAGATCTTTGAAAACCTTTAAACTTTGGAAATATTCATCTTATTTCCTATTATAGTAGATAAAAGTTGAAATAATTTTCATCCAGCACAATTTGAAACACATTTAAGCAATTTCTCATGCTTTTTGGCTGGCAACTATTTGCTGTCCATATTTGAATAGCATCACAAATATTAAGACTTCTTAACTCCTAAAGCATGCTATCCTTCCCAAATATAAAAAGACTACCTGAAATGAACACTGTTTTCACTCATTTAATTTAGAACTTTAGTGTAATTAATTATATTAGTGATATTCACTCATCCTTACCAGCAAAGCAGCTCTCATACTCCTCTATACTCTTTCAGCAATCAAGGGTTAAAAACCCAGTAAGACTGAAAGGAGCAGTGCCAGGTTAAGGCCAAAAAACTATCTTGTACCTTTTTAGTTTAAGAACAAAGAATTCTGCCAACTTGGAGAAAGTTATCACTTTTACCGACAAACATGAAATAGTTTTTAGAAGACCCTAAGCTATATAATTCTGTACATCATCAGATGAGCAGAGAAAACTTGCAATTCCATGTGACAAAAAAAGATAATGTCACCCCCCTCATAAACGTTTTTTGTTTGTTTTAAAAGTCATCACCATAAGTGATTTAAAGGCAGAAAACTCAACTTGATGTTACCAGGACAATACAAACAAGGTGAAAATTGTCTGAGATCCATTGTACGAGCCAAAGAAACACACATTCCACATACTCAAATTTATCCTGTGCAGAATTCTGTATATAACCTATCTTTCTTCAGCACCCATGGTACTATTATTAATTTATTACATCCTCTACTTTTAGGTACAGCAATACTTAATACATTCAAGACACTTTCTGGAAGCAAGTGTTTTCCCCTGATACCTCAGACGCTTAAAATCTGACCTCGCTTTACACACTGTTACAAGGAAAGTCAGCTCAAGCACCTATCTTCTGTCACCTTCTGGTTACTCAGAAGCGCAACGCACTCTTCTATTAACACACTGAGACCAAGATTATTTTTTCCTTACTTTTCCCCATATTTAATACAAGATAGGTCCTCATATGGAGCTCCGGAGATACAGCCTGGAAGTCAGAAACCTAAAGAATAAAAACTATGGTAATCCCGATAAAGTACATTCACTGCATATAGTATTTTACACTTGTGTGTTTTAAATAGCAAAAGGTTATTAATTTCCAAAAGCCAGGATATAATATTTTTTGCATTTGTATTAGAGAACAAAAACCCCAGATCCTTTACTCAAAGAAAACCTACATGGAAACCACACTGTCAGTCATTAAGAAATACATTCTGGTCAACTGTACAAGAAAAATGTCTGAGCAAATCATTAAATCCCATTTTCAACTATTGGTTTAAATTACATAAGCTTATGCAAAAGGACAAGTTTGCACTGAATCGTGGGAGCTGACTGTTTAGAAGTCTAGAAGATGCTGCTGTCTACAAGATGCTTCTGTCTCCATTCATCAGTGGAGACAGAAGACAGAAGCACTTGGGAAATGCAGGTTGTTCTTTAACATTAAGTCTTTCAGTGATCCTTCCTGCCCTTCTCTGAACGTTCTGTCAGTTTTCAGTCCTAGAACCAGACCAGTATTCAAGAAGCAATACATACAGCAATGCAATGTACCTGTGGTACAGATTTGTATAACCAGATCTGGTTTTTGTTTTGTTCCCTGATAAGCACGTAATATTTGCATTGATTTACTGACTATTCAGTTGTCATCTTTACAAAACTGTCAGAACCTCAAGATCTCCTCCAAGCAATAACAACACTGATCAAATGCCATGACACTGTTTCCATGTATTCTTTTACACATTTCTTCTGTCCTCTTGTTATGTATGCAAGAGCAGAGGCTTTCCCCTCAGAGACCAGCTTTTTTCTGTTATACACAGACAACCACCATTAAGATGAAAGGTCTTTGGAGTTTCATTCAGATGATCTCATGCTTAAAGAACATACTCAGTTATTTATATAGACTTCTTAACTAATTTTCCACATTTAAACCAGTAATGAGATAACACATAAATTAAGAAGAGACAGAACATAAACTGTAAGCATGTACTGAAAGGATTGGAAGGCAGAGGGAACAATCTAAATCTTACTGAGAATACAAGTCCCTTCTGTAGCCATGATTTTTGTTTTGCACTCATCCTCAGATAAAGTATTTTCTTTTGCAGAGTTGTATTTACTCCTTTTCTCAAAGCAGCACATTCTAGAAACTTGCAAAGTCAAGCTAAGGCAGTAAACATTGTCTACATCTGATTATATGCATGCTACAGCAGTACAGCTTACTTCTAATTGTTCATAGTTCAGACAACAATCCATAATCGAAAGTCCTGAATCAGTTGTACATTATACAAAGGAACAACATTGAACAAAGTGTTGTTTTAAACTCCCCACAAAGCATTCTGCTGTAATCAGCATTTTAAAGTGGACAGCAGTAGCAATAAGAAAAGTCTTAGCAGAGCAGAAGACACAACAGACACATCTATTTTAAAATGCACATACTACATTTTGGGAGTTGGAACTGGATGATCCTAAGGACTTTTCCAACCCTAAACATTCTATGATTTTTGAAACTACATCTACAGCTAAAGAACAAGGCCATCTGAGCAAATGGGATCTTACTCTTACTCTCACCTCTTCAAAATACCAGGTCACCACAAGAAGCTGTATGAAAGATGGCATATTGGTCAAGCAGCAAGCAGGAAACTTGAGGAGCCAGCTTTTGTTTGGTATGGAAGCCTGTGTACACAAGTTCATCATGCCCTGTCTCCACAGCAGAGAATTTACTGAACTGTGGGGCCCTACCTAAAGATACTCTTGAACGACTCAAGCTAAAACAGACTAAAGCAAATTGGTCCCTGTTAAATTTCACAAAATTGAATGGAGAAGAGACTAATATTACAGTTCGAAGTTTTCCTGAAGTAGAATATCAAGTAACATGAAGAGAAACAAAATCTGGGCTAAGTTCTTTTTTTCCTCAAAATAAGAGGGGGTGGGACAAATGCCAAAGTTACAGAATGATTTTCGCAGACTGACACTTTGCATTTGCAAATAGACACCTCAGTTCTACAGCTCATGAGCACCAGCAGTAAATCTTCATAGACTTTTGTTTTTCAAATAGCACCCAGAAGTACCCCTGAGGGAAAAAAAAACCCAACAAAACCCAAACCCAAACTCAAGAGAATTTCAGCATTAAAGATCTGAGATGCTATTCTGGTAGCCGGTCAAGTTTCCCACACAGTTATTTATTAATCGAGTAAGTGCAAGTTTAACAGCTGCTTTCACAATGCAAAGTTCACTTTCAGTACTTTGAAACCAGATGGAGAATGTGTAGAGGATGAAATTAATTTGAAGTACTCATCATTTTGGTTCTCAATAACTAGCAGAATTCCTTGACAGCTTTTTGAATGTTTAGCATTATATGCTAATGGACCTAAGGAATCTGGGGTACAGGGGGAAAGAACACCCATACCCCCCACTCCCCCAAGAAAAGCAGCACCCACAAAACTCCTACTCACCTTTGTTTGATTTACATGAAGCTGTGAGATCCACTTCCACATTAAAACAAACCTGCAAAATAAAACAAGAACTTACTGTACAAATAGCACTGTTTCCTGATCGTGTTCTAGACTATGAGACAAGACAGAAAAAGCACGAAGATAAGAAATTCACAGCTAAACAAGTATTCCATCAGTTTTGTCTCAGGGTAGAAATATCAAAGTTCCAGTGGCCTTCATCCAAATACACATGAAATCTTCAAATAACACAGATGTTGATACTTTAATTAAAGATCCACCAAGAAATCCTGGCAAATACACACGGGCTGTTAGACTAAGTGAGCAGGACAGGAGAAAAAGAGTTACAGACCAGAAAAGCTCTGCTGCATTTTCTACTAGTGCCTTCAAGATCTCTGGATTGGGAATGAAACACATAAAGGTACTGGTTACAAATGTTTTTTAAATCTTTCAAGGAAAAATGACGAACATATCCAAGATTAAGTGTTGAATAATTTTAAGCCTGGGCCTCATTACTTCCTTGCCTTTCCTAGGACAAAACTGTGCTTATTGTTTTAAGGCTTGCTGGTCCATTTTAAAATCATTACTTACTTTGCCTTTATGAAAGATAATTAAGATTAAATGCTCTAATCTCAGTTTTGCTCATGGACCTCTAACTATAGAGGAAGTACTTTACTTCCTAGTTGGAGATTATCAGAGTATGTAACATTTGGAAGAGACCCCAAAAGTCACTGAATCTGCAAAAAAAGCAAGAATGGATTCGGATGCAGCATCTCTGGGTCTACTTCTAACGAAGACACAAGAACCAGCATAGAGCTTTACAGGGAAGGTTATGTGTATCTAAATTGATGTATCTATCACCAAAAGGAAGTCTGAAAGAGATACCCATCCTCAAATACTGCCTAAGATTCTTCCCCTCAATTCGATCACACACAGCTTTATAACTTCAAGTTCCCCAGTTAACCTGTAACTGTGTCAAGGCCACCTCCCCAAATTACAAAGAGTAAGAAAAGACAGACCTTTCAAAGAAGTCTTGTGGGCAATATAAAGCAAGAAAAGACAAGTCTCCGAACTCCTTTCCCTAGCCCCAGGATCATTTCTTAAGTACTACACAAACCTGTTGCCTTTGTGCATTATTGTTATTCAAAATACGCGCTCATTTCTCAAGTAAGATGTATTACAGAAAAAAGTCAAAAATTCTTTAGTCAGGTTTCAGAGTAATGTTCATGTGCCTGGAGAAGCAGAAGTGTTATTTGCAAACAGTAACGGAGCCCTGCTGTGCGTTACAGAAGGTAAATGTAAAGCTACAGTTAAAAACACCCACAAAATATCATGCATGTTTGAAGAGCTGTAACACCTTTCAAGAAATGGGATCCAAAGTCTTTACAGGCTTGAACATTATCAAACACTAGTATCAGCACTAAACCAGACACCTCAGTAAACCTGTGTGTGCACTTTGGCTGGGCAGAGTCAATCCCAGTCAAACACTTCTCTCACTGCAAGTAAGAACTACGTCATCTTCCCCCCTGCAAAATGATCTCACACTAGCAATTCTCACATCTTCTGAATACTGCAATTAGCTGAACATCAGCAATAACTGTTCTCAACATAGATTTCATGGTTTTTGATTCAAGTGCAGACAGAATCTTTGCATCAAAGGATTTAGCCCAGACAACTGTAGATCAGTGCGGTAATACAGTTACTCATTGTAACAGCTTTTTCATGAAAACACGTTAATTTTGAGCAATCTATTACTCTGTTGACATAAGATGGGACGTCTTACATTACTCTACACTGCCTATCTCGAGGGTATGTACTACTCTTGTACTCACTGGATGTGCTCTTCGGAGAAAACTCAAATGCAGTACCCTTTAGTTCATAGGGAGCTCACAGAGCACTTGTGGGATAAATCTGGGGGTAGTCTACAATTGGCACAGAGCGAAAGAGGAGTGAAGAGAGAAGATAGGCCACTGTAATTGGGATATTGCCTGGCTGAAGGAAAGGTGACAGAAGTCTCACCAAGAAAATGATCAGCAAGCAAACTGCTGAAGAGCCAAAGGGCTGGCCACTACAGCACTGTGCTACAAACTTCAAAGGGCCCTGCAGAATTAACTCCCCTTTCTGGGATTTCAAACCCGCTAGTGTTCAACGCTCCACCCTATGGGTGACAGGTCATGCCATGGCATGCAAACATCTTAATGAAGTCAATGCAATCCACAGAAAGACGCCAGATTTTAGCCCGGACTACTGACAGCACTGAGACTCTCACTGTTTAAAGCAATCCAACCTACAGTACTTAACCAACACTCAACACTCAAAGGTCATTCGGCTGTCAGAGAAGATTCCTCTCATGCCAATACAATCAAACTCTAACACCTACCACTCATTTCAAGGGTGTTGACATTTGGAATAACTGAGCACCTGAAATTCTTTACCATCAGATCCAGGAGTGGTAGTTCTCAAAGACTCCTTAGGCAAAGGTGAAGATTTCAAAATCACAAATGCTTTCATTCTGATTTTTCTGTCTTAATTCTCATTATCGGAAAAGGAAGCGAGAATGAAAGCCAGACTCCCTCACCAGTAATAAAGACAGCATCAAGAGACTCAAAAGCAGGTAGGAAATGTAGCTACAGAGCATTCACCTTGAGGCCTTGCCACTCAAAAGGGGCCCACAGCAGGTACAAGGACTGCTGTGCAATGGTGAGGCTTCTGATCACTGATAAGCAGCAGCCTGTTCTGATAAGGGCAGAGAACAGGGAGTGAAAGAAAACTGCAGCGGTGGAGACAGGAAATATCTCAAGTGTACCCCCAGTGGTATGAAAGAAACACGGATTCTCACAAGTGAGAATGATTAAAGAAGCACAAGCATTTCTCACTCATTGGTAAATGTGAACCAAGATCGGTTCAATGCTAACTATGATCACCTTGCCTAGTGACAAAGCATACCAATGATATTTCTTTTCATGCAACACATGAAAAAGGCCGAAGTAGACACAAGAAGTTCTCCAGTCTATATGCAATGACAGAGTCACATTGGTGAGTACTGCTCAGAGACAGAACAACCCCTCAAGTGTATCTGAGCTACAAAGACACAAAGAGATTCTCAAAAAGCATTTGAGGAATCATTTAAAAGGCTGTATACACAGGCTGCAAAATAACTGATACAGATAATCAGAGTTTTCAATCTTTCTGGCTAGCTAGAGAGCAGCTACAAAAGCTCCCATGATGCTGCTTTCCCAAGTAAGCAACAGTTACAGCTGCTACTTACTTACAAATTCAGGTTCCTAAAGAACAACTAAAGTAACTGCTTTCACATCAGCAGTTCACATTGCAGAACAGATGTTATTCATGACTTGCATCAAGTTCGTAACCATTCACAACACAAGGTTATATAAAGATAATTTGAGTTCAAATGTGAGTTACTGCACAAAACTTGCCCAAGTACTCCTCTTGTTGTTAGGATTGGATCTTATGTCAACACTAAATTTACTTCTATTCACTTTGTATTTATGTTATTAGGGCTCTATCAGCTATAGTGAAATATCTCCTACAGCATGCCCCTCTACGGGGCAAACAGCTGAGAAACACTAGAATGCAAAGGTGTACAATGGGTAAATAAAATCTGAAGTAATCCCAACAGAAGTTTTATCCATTTACCTACTATTTAGTTCTTATTTCCTAACAGATGTCTGCTAACTGACACATCTACACCTATCTGGGAAAAGACACTTAACCATCTTCAACCACCATGTTCCCCTGGAATGGCTGAGGTCAGGAATGTAATTCATAGAAAAGTTTTTTTTGGCATGGTGGGTTTTTTCTTTTGCTGGTTGGTTGCTTTTAAAGAGACCTATAATGTAATACAAAACCAGCTTTTGACCCTACAGATGACTATGCTTGTGGGAGAAGGCCAGAAGAGGAAGAAACAAAGGGTAGAATAAACTACACCATGCAAACTACTTTTACTGTGGCTAAACAGTGCATTTCACCAGCTTAACATAAAAACAGCAAAAAGCTTGCAACTGTAGGCTTGATTTTCAAGTGCTTTCTAGGACTTACAAACTTTGATTAGTTGGTTGAGACACATCATTTACATTTATTATGATATTGCCATGCCAGCATTAAAATCTGCTAAATGAAAAATGGGGGGAGGGGGGAGAATGGGATGATTTCATTCTAATATCTGATGCAGCTCTGATAAATGTCCATAATCTTACAGAAATCTAACAATTCTAAGAATCAATGCAGGAAAAATTAGCCAGCAGAAAGCAGAGATTACTATAAGAAAAGGCTATCACAAGAAACCCAGAAGAAGCTCCAGCTAAAATTGTACACACAACTATGAAGAATAAAATCACTTCAGAAAAGGCTTGAAAAAGCAAAAAGCTTATTTGACAATAGTCTCCTAAATCAGTTAATACAGCTGAAAAGCTCTTTAAATACAAGATACACTGCCATTTTCTCAACAAGTAGTCAGCAGTGACCTTGTCTGTACAAAATGTAGCTTCCCTCTTTATGTTTGCAGAAGCTTTGATGCTCCTTGATTTCTATTAAACAGTATAAAAATAACTTCATCTACATTCAGTACCCACAAATACCTAGAACTAACATTCAGTGTAGCTCCATTTAAATCATCACTCAAATGTAAACATGAGGTTTTCTAATACCACAAAATTAACTCCCTTTGAGGATTTGTAGAAGTTCTCTCCATTTATGCTATTCAAACTTCAGCTTAACCAACTGAATTACAAATGCTACAAGGAAATTTACCTAAATTAAATTTGAAAAGGAAAAAATAGAGATCATTCTTCTTACAACAGTTAATGAAATGCAATCTTTAAGTGCAGGATAACCTACTGAAGCCTGAATTATCCAGAAGTCAAATTAAGCAACAACTTAATACTTCACAATAGGAAGAGATAAAATTTAAGTCCTTTTAATGGAGATGCTTCTGACTTCAAAGAATCTGCAGTGAGTGAACAAAAGCAAGCAAGGGACTGCAGGAAAGAAGACAGCCTCCTGCATTTTGAATTTCCTGCCAGATTTTGAGAGCTATCTGAAATCAGTTCAAAAAAGTTACAGCTCTTCCTTTGTGGATTCATCACAGTAAAAGCCACATGCACAGTTCCCAAAGCGGGGGGGGCGGGGAGGGGGCTTTCACGTGGAAGTGTTGAAATCTCTTTCTACTTGGAGAAAGTTGTGCTTTTTGACAACACTCCGTATGGGACGGGGAAGCACTTCAGGGAGAACTGTGACAGTGTAAGGAATGAACACAACTGATCACACCTCAGGCTGTGAAGCTGCTTCAGTCTGAACAAAATTACAACTAGAAGAACACAACATTAACAGGAGTATCACTATAGGGATAAAAACAGTCAGAGAGAGTAGCTTGAATGGAAAAAAAAAAAGAACTTGTGTTTTTACCACAAGTCAAAAAACAGATTTCATTATTATTTAGAAAATATGTATTATGCAAATGGAAACAACTGAAAAGGCCATCAGAGGGAAAAATATCCTATGAAGAGTGTGGTTTGCACTAATGAAACATACACTGACCAAAAAGGTTACTTTTCCTCTCCATCACTAAACAGACAAAGAAGCAAGCATTTAAAGATGTACACAACAGGCCTGCAATAAAGATGTCTGGAGAGAGGCAACGGAAAAGTAACAGAAGAGCTGTGTACTTTAATACATTGTTTAGTAAGCAAACATGTAACTATCAACATAAAAATGAAAGCATAATAAAAGCACTGAACTGAAGCATCAGTTTGAAGATGGAGTTCTGCAAACATCTGGAAATTCAAGGCCTTAAGAGAACATACTAAGTTGTTTCTGAAGGTTATTTATCAATGCAGTTTCTCCCTCAGCTAAGATTAAGTGTAACACTCTAATTATCACTGATACTTAATAAATAACTTTACAGTCCATCAATATCCAACTAAATTGACTCGCATTCTTCACAATGAGAATTACCATAAGTAATAAGCTGCAGAGAAATAATTCATCTTCATTATCATTTCTCTACCAGTTTAAGCTACAGATCAACACACCACTTGCATAACAAATACTTGCACATTTTCAGCCACCCTTCAGCCTGTTTTTGTTGACCACACAAGCTCTTCATTGGCTGCATTTACATACCTTAAATATAACAGCTTCTCTGAAATAAGGAAAGCTTAAAGCACAGAATGACATAATTCCACTCCATACTAATGGCACTGTACGTAACCTTGGCATCATCCTTGACATGAACACTCCTCCTTTCATTCCGCAGTCAGCAAAACCTCGTCAATACATCACCTGTGCAGGAACTGCCTCTACCCTTCAGCTACAGAATCACTCTCTCCATCAGTCCGAATTACTACATATTCTTTCACCATATCATCACACAAGCTTTACATAAGGCACACCAAAATACACTGGCACACCCTCTTACTTAAGTCCCACATGAATGCAATTCAGAATACAGCTACATGAGATCTTGCCCACCTCACAGAAACTGATGATGGCTCCTGACAAATTCCTAGTCAAGTTTGCACACCCATTTTCTCAGCTGAAACCAAGTAATCCAAAATCCAAACCAGTAAGTTTCTTCACTGAAGTGCTTCTCTAAGGAACCAGATACCTTGCATAAAAAACCATGCATTTTGTGTCTAAATAAAAACCAAAAACCACAAAGCAAAACAAAGCTTTTGGAAACATCTGAGGCAGCACCTTCCATGTGCTCATGGTAAGAAAACAGCCTGTTACATTTCAAGGTTTGTTTTCAAATACCAATCTGTACAGTGGTGTTAAGACCTGTATAGTGTTATTACACTGCAAAACCCACTGAATTTTAATAAAAACATGAAGGAGGCAAAGCTAACCATAATAAAAAAATCAAGTTAAGGTTGTGTACATTGAATCAGTGCATACCCTTTTGTGTACCACCAAGCAGCAACATTCTGTTGTCCAAATTACTGTCTTTACATATTATGCATTGTTCTAGAACTTGAAACTTGCATTTTATGTATAGGGTACAGATGCCTGTAAATGAGGCAGGATTCCAATGAAATCAGTCAGAAGACTGTTTTGTACAAGATACTGGAGGACACCATGAAATAAGACTGTGCCATAAAAATACTACATAGGTACAATCAAAGTAAATAAAACATATGTGCTATTTGAGAAACACCATGTTCTAACTACAGATACCTGCATTCGAAGTCATACACAAGCATGTATTTTAGATGCATAGTTTTAAGTAAACGCCTCCTTAATTTTGACCACTGAATAAGCCTTTGTAAGTCTCCTGAATAGAAAAAAGTTTATCAGCTTCATCTCTGCTGAATGAATCCCATGCCTTTTCGTTTGGGAAGTCTGACAGAGAACTCCACCAACCTTCCTCCCAGAAAACTACAGAAAAATGGGGTCTGCTACAGGTATACAGAACACAGCACACAGATGGGACCTTAATGAAGAGCACACGGTTTATTGTCAGTCCATACCTGCCATCAAATCTGCCACCTGTGGAATCCTGACACACAGAGAAATAGATCAGTTGATCTTCACACATTCACTGCACTTCACTTTTTCCTTTCTTGATGTACTGAATTATACACCTCTGAAATTCTTCAACGTAACTACACTCTTTTCTATTAATAAAAACAAACAACTGCAAAGAGCTTACTCTGCAATATATACACTTGCATCCTTATGAAGGAAAATACAGCACAGATCCCTGAGTAGATTTCACTCTAAAATCTCATTTTTATTTATAAATCTTCAACCAGGAATTAGATCAGCCATATTTTTCTTATTTTGAACCCAAAATATAATAATATCTTAAACAAAACCATTGCTGCATAAAAAATACCCACAAATATTACAGACTTCATTTCTTTACACCAGAATTATGTTCCCAGATACCACATCTCTTGTGAAACATTATCAGGCTGTTTGTTTTTACAAATTATTATGAGAAGTGATCAATTCTCTGTACTGTTTCGTATCTGGGGGTTTGGTTTCAGTTTTTCACCACCACCCCCCTCCCCAAGCTGTTTTAGGGTTAGGGTTAGGTTAGACACTGTGTTTGGTTAAAACCATTAAGCTATTTTTTGGGGTACAAAAAGCAGTAATAAGGTTTCAAAAATATTTACTATAAATTATTTTTTCCAATAAATAGATTCTAAACCAAGAAGCCTGATGATATCCGTTAATATCTAAATGGATTTACGTCTCTGCTCCCATTAAGGACACCTTTACCTAAAAGCAGTACCTCACACAATTTTTCTTAGAGTAGTTAAAGCAGCACATTAATAGTCAAGCCATGTTGTTACTCTAGCAACAATGATTTCTGGTAGCCATTTTCTCTTCAGCTTTAACACTGTTTCAAAGCCAACAGTCCTTACTGCAATCTCTGTTTAAACCCAAAGGCGGCAAACTGCTCAGCAGTTTCCTCTCTGCCTGCATACTTCAGATACCTCCCTCGAGTCTCACTTCAGCCTAATGTACTTACCTAACACTCTTCCCTAATGCTGGACTCCCCACAGTCTCAGCTTACAATGAAAATGGAACAGTATGGCAGTCCATTAAAAAACAAACAACCTATCTATGTTTGGGAGACTAAACAGTCTGCAGGACACTCCGAAGAGCAGAACAGTGATGCAATTCATTATGTTAAACTGCAAGCTCTAAGAATGCAGCTCAAGACAAGAACACCAGGTAACAGGCTTTATAGCCATGGTCACAGCACTACCAGCAGTCACAGAGAGCCCCTTCTCAGATCACAGATTAGAAAATCAAAACAAGTGCTGCAGCCGAAAGCAGTATCTTGGTGGACTGACGTATCTCTGATTTTTCTGTTTCTGGAAAACCAGTTTAAGACAAAACTAACATACACATTAATTTCTAACCCCTCCTCTACATTTCTGCAGTCTTAAAATCACAACACCTGAAACACTTTCCAGGCTTGCTTAATACTGCAATGCAGTTCTGAAAAACAGGTTAAATCTAAAGTTCTCCAGCTCAAAATCAGTGCTAAATGACACTATTTTCACTTCTTTCTTGAAAAAAAAATATAAAATCTCCCCATCTTGTATCATGACAGTTTGAAAGAAAGCAATGTGGCAGCAGGGCACTAACAAGAATGTGAAGTACATAAATATTCGTAACAGCAATGGGAGGAAGTAGTGAGCTGATATTATTAGCATCCTACAGAACAGGATCCCAAGTCCAAATTCAGTTCCTCACAAGTTTGTTCCAGTTGAACAGGTAGCTATGCTGGGGATCACGAGCTCTAATGCCCACTGTTGTCTGTCTAGACAGTGCTTTTGACTCTTGCTGTAGACTGTGTCAGGAAAGGGATTCTCCTTGTTCATAGCCCCAGCAAAGTGTATTTTCTATGCATGTGAAAATGTAAACTCTAACATAAATTTCCTAGAGCTTTCATGCACACTTTTATTTCCAAAAGTATTTGTAAACCCCTGCTTATAAAGTAGCAAGAAATATCTCATACGTAAAGGCTTAAACTTAAAATGAAGACAGGTTTACATTTAACTCTGAACTGGTGTGGCTGAGATGATATTCTGATATCCCTATGACACTAACCTCCAGGAGAGGACAGAACAGACACTCTGGAGTATTAGCATCTGTAAATAGCACTGCTAACTCCCAAAGAGCCTGCTTGCTCATCATCAGAGGACTAAGCTATCATTACAGGGAATGTTCTAATATGACAAAATAACCATATAAAATAATCACCTAAAAATAAAAAAATCCACTGGTATTCTCACTGCAATAGTTTTGTCCAAATATACATAGATTTTATGCAATAAGATTCAACTCCTGTTTACCAGATTTAAAGTGAAGCTACAAAATACTCTGTTTCTAATTGGGTTCATATACATGCTATTATTTATCATCCATTAAAGATCACTTTGGGGAGTCACATATACATAACTAGTAACATAAAGCCTGTCCTTCATTTTGCAGAACCCTGCTTACTGATGACAAAGGATTGGTTTTGGTGAAGGAGTAAAGTTAAAATACGCTCTCTATTGATAGCTATTGAAAACAGGTTTTTTTTTAGGTAAGTAAAAATCCATTCCTCACTGAGCTACTTAGTGTTCACTCTTGGTCTGGTGGCACTTTAAGCTTCCAACATTGTCCATCATCTACTTAAGTAGGAAAGAACTATGCCCTACTTTATAAGCTGTAGCAATGCAACATAATTAAATCAATTGTGTTTTATTATTACATCTTTATACTACATAGCTGCATTAGTGCGTCTGTGTCACCCCCCCCCCCCCTTTTTTCAATAGGAACAACCCACGTCTTACAACCCAGGTCATACTACCTGGTGATGCCTCCACACACCTCTCTGAAATGCAATCTGAGATCAACAGTTACCATTTTGAACATTCCATTGAACCACCACGATAATTGGAGATCAGCTCTGACACAACATCTATGTCTCATTACCAAGCTCCTATTCATGGTCCTTGTGTCTAGTTTTATTACTAACACATTTAAATAACTCCCATACAGGGCTGTTTCCTGTAACACCATTTCCAAGTGTTTTGCAAAGTTACTAAGCCTTTGCTTAAAATTATTCCATGAAAAGAATTTTACTATGAAGGCAGATATTCTCAAGGTCTACCCCAAGGTCTCTCTACCCAGGTTACTCAGTACCTTGTGGTCTCTTTCTACATAGTATAATAAACTTCTATGGAGCCTCCATGTCAGATTGCAAGACAGTATAGCGTAGCAGTCCTAGGCAGGCTTCACTTCAAGGTTAGGGCTTCAATATTCTTTTTCTCTTCAAACTCGAATGCTTTAAATGCTTGTGGATTTTGTATCACTGTTTGCTTCCTTTTGCTTAGCCATCAGAAGATTTCTCTCTTTGATTCTTTTACTATTTAAAGTAATTCTTCCAAACATGTAACAGCCAATGGACAAGCTCAGTCCTTCCAATTTGCAGTTTTTAGTAATAAGATGTCTGGGATTTCAGGTGTAAGTGTGCAGCATTTCTTGCAGAGACTTATCTCTGTTCATATGGATACAGGCAGCAAAGTATCTTGGTTTTTCCTACCCTGTCGTACCTGCAAATACATAACTACTGGCCTGCTTTTCACTAGCCAGCTGTAGTGACACACAACCAATAAACTGAGGCAGGGCATACAGCTTCTAACAAATACATGTAAGGGTCACAACGTAACTTCCACACAACAAAACAAGAAAAATCCATTACCTCAGATGTGTTTGGCCACTTCATCATCACCATTTTGGCCATGCAACATAACACATTTCATACAAAATACTGACCTCATGCTAAAAATGCTGATGTCTTCATCATATGATAAACGAGAGCAGTGAATACTACTGCTCTGGCTACAGGAAAGCACCCTTCTGGTACATCCCCAAAGAAGCTGTTAAGATTTTTAGGAATGACAACAGCAACAAGCATGTTGGTTATCGTCACCTGTACACATCCAGCCAACTGGCTGTCCTGAGGCACCTCATCTGGTTAGGGATTAAAAACAATATATACACTTGTTTTGTCAATTTTCCTGACCAAAACTGACTTCCCAATCAAACTTTCAAAAGTGGCTCAAGAAACAAGACATATAGTCTAAGTCTGTTTCATATGCTTTACACTGGATTACAGGGGTACTGCAGAAGAACCAGATCTGCATGGGCTGAAGTTGCATAAAATCAAGAGTATAAAATTAATACACACACAGCTGGCACAAGGCATTTGCATTATTACTCAGTTTTGGAATACAGATACAAATGACAGGGGTTTTAACTGATGCAAAGCAACCTGTATGTTTCCCATGCCTCCCTTGCACCCTAAAAAGCACATAACCGTGAGACACAAATATTTTCTTCTAGCAAGTAATCAGCTTTTGTTACTTGCACTAACAGCAAAGCTTCTTAAAACAAATGGAAGCAAGCCCCCAACATAAAGGAAACTTTGCCGCTGTCCTGGATACCCAGTTTCAATGACCACCAAAATACCTCTTGCAAAGACTTCATAAGCTCACATAGATACTGCCTATGTCCCAAAAACTTAAGTCATCCATATCAACAGAGGTTCTGTGAGTGCTTTTTATGTTTATGCTCAACATAAAGAGTTGACTATTTGCCTGCTGACTGGCCTCCGAGCTACCATCTTAACCCAGTATTGGTGATTTTCTCAACAAACAAGTTCAGATTTTCAAGGTTAGCATTTTGTGTTTGTTTTCAGCTGGAGCACCAAAGAAATTCTGATCAACACTAAATGCTTAGACAATATATATGAATGTGAAATCTTCTGGTTTAAATGGCTTAAAGAAGAAAGGAACTTTTCCTTAAGTTCACGGACAACACATAGAAACACAGTTAATTAGGGCAATTCTGATACAAATGCTCAAAACTTACCCAATTCCTACTTCATGAATGTTAAACAGCTTCCAAGAAAATAAAAGACAGGAATTACTCTCCAGAACTCTGTTAAAAGTGCAGAAATACATAAAGTATTCCTACAAATTCAAGAAATAACATGTTTAGCCCCAGATTCACAAAAGAATTCAGAGAACAAATAAAACAGAAAACAAAATAAGTTACAGCACAGAACAGGTCAACTTCTCCCCAGCTAGGCTTCAGAATACCCTAACCAAAGGTATCCCTCGCCTATATTTAAGCCTAACAGAAAATTGCTGGGAATTTACAGTATCTAGAAGAAAACAGTGTGACATTTGTGTCTTTAATTTTTTATGAGGTATAGGCAGTCATAAAACTCTTAGATTTTTACTGAAGGTGAAACTAAAGGGAAGGGGAGAGGCATTTCGTAGTAGGGTGTTCTGTTGTTTTCTGGTTTGGTGTTTGGTTTTTTACCTTAATAGTGTTGCCCTATTAAAAAACAAAGTGTGAATTTCTGAAGAGCACTGGTAACAAAAGGTAACACTTTATGTTTATGCTCTTTCAAATAAGCTGTTGATTAATATCACACAGCTTTGTTTCTTATTTCTGAATGCTAAAATCTCCTTTGAGGTTAGGAAGAAATGCTAATGAAGATACAGTGACAGAAAACAGGAAGGAAAAAGACATCATCAGGAATGTAAAAAACAATGCTCTTTCTCCTGCTGAAAAAAAGAGTGAAAGGAAAGTTAAGGTAAAACTGTTGGCCAGAATGAAAGTGAAGTCACAGAAAGATTACTGTGTACAAAATCACCCTAGATCCTAGCATTAATGTTACTAAATTGGAAGATGACTTTGAGATCATCATTGAAACCACAATGAATGGATCACTAATTAATTTGCTCTCCCTTATTTTTACATCCTTTGAAAAATAGAATGCATTAGCATGCTTCAGGACCAGCTTATTAAACAGACCTTAAGCCAAGTTACTTGAACTATATTAAGCAGAACTTCATTTATATCAGCACTCAACATCCTAAACATCAAAATGATCACTCTGCAGAAGTCAAACAAATCCACTTTTCTCTAAATGGTTTAACAGACAAAAAACACTCAACTTAACTTTAATGCTCCAAATGACATGAAAAAATGTTCTGTTGGGATATGGGAGTACTTTCCATGCAAAAGTATAACCCTCTACAGTTCCCTAATGGACATTGCTGGACTACCCAAAGAGACTGCAGAACACGGATGTCGTCACAATTTTAGTAAATGTCAATATGTTACCCTCAGTATAGCCTTAATTTAGAACTTAGTATTTTGTTCCCTAACACAATACTCTTACATTGGACAACAATAAAGAAGATTTAGCTTGTTTCTGCATAACTAGTTCTGGTGTCCTCAACATAAGGACATGGAGCCGTTGGAGCAAGTTCAGAGGAGGCCACGAGGATGATCAGGGGCTGGAGCACCTCCCACATGAAAACGGGCTGAGAAAGTTGGGGCTCTTCAGCCTGGAGAAGAGAAGCTGCATGGAGACCTCAGTGCAGTTTCCATTATCTGAAGGGGGCTGCAAGTATGCTGGAGAGGGACTCTTCATCAGGGACTGTAGCCATAGGGGAAGGGGTAATGGATTTAAACTTAAAGCAGGGGAAGTTCAGGTTAGATATAAGGAGGAAGTTCCTTTACTGTGAGAGTGGTGAGGCATTGGAACAGACTGCCCAAGGATGCTGTAAAGACCCATCCCTGGCAGTGTTCCAGGCCAGGCTGGACAGAGCCTTGGGCAATATCGTCTAGTGGGAGGCATCCCTGCCCACGGCAGGGGGTTGGAACTGGATGATCTTAAGGTCCTTTCCAACATAAACCATTCTGTGATTATATCATTCTATGAAATGTTTATAAATATCTGTCTGGATAGCTGGGAAGGGAACACACATAAACTGTGCACACACAAAACTCCTGCAATTATAAAAAAAAAACAACAACAAACTCTCTCCCACTATAATACTGCAATATTTTGTTTATTTTTGACGTAAATTCTTGCTTGTCTGCCTCTTGCACATCATTGTCTCTGGTAACCTCTGCTAGAACTTCACTGGATTCAAAACTGGAAGGCAAATTCCAAAGTTCTTTTTAGCGTCTAGAAAACATTTCTAAGAATGAATTATCACAGTACCTGTATGGCATTTTTAGAAAGAGTCTGACACTGCGGTTGCATAGGAACCTGAACGGTTTCTCCCAAGTCTCATTTCTATTTTGGTTCTCTCCCTTGTGCAGAAATAAGTTATGCCTGCTAATGCACATTACTGCTGGTAAAATTGTGACAAGCAAGAGTAGCCTTACAGTTGCAATAAAAGTACACTTAGGGAACAGTTTTTTCCTGGACAAACTGTTTCACTTCCTATCCAAGCCTCACAAAGGCCAGGAAAGAAGCTCTCTTATGTACCACCACTTTCACTCACAGGTAACAGCAATGACAATCACAGTGAAATTAGCCAAAAAGTCTCACCAGGAACATGGCACTGAATGTTAGTGATGTACCTACCTACCTTCAAAACACTAACAAAAGAAAGGTCTGTGAGAAACCATGCTAAAGTAGGTCCTCAGTAAGCCTACCACTTCTCAGCACAACACGTGTCACTATTGACCAATACATTCAAGTCTTTCTAAGGACACAGAAAAAGACAATCACTATCCCAAAGCACCAAAGAAAGCAAGTCAGGTAAAGCAAACCTTCAGAGCTTTTCCCAAAGGAAGAATGCAGAAAGAATATACAGTAATATCTACAGTCTTCTTTAGTTTATGTAACACACAAGCAACATTTCCACCTCAACTCCATCAGCATTTCAGTTCAGTCTGCATACCAGACATGCGAGTTCTACTCCCTCACATTCTGTAATTGCTCCAAAGCCTCTAATTTTTTCCACTGCAGCTTATCTAAGCTAATTCACCATCATGTGTCTCTTCCAACTTATCTTCTCCCTTATTCCCCGGAAGAAAACTGCCAAAATATATCTTTTCCATTTATAAGTACCCTAATAGGGAACGCTAAGTGCTATTACTTTCTCAACTTCCCAGAAGACAAAAAACTGCTTTAAAAATTCACTTCAGAGTTCTAACATTCATTATAATTTCCATACAATGCAGTTATTTTCATTAGATGCCACAGGTTCTAGGTTTTAAGTATTTCTCAAAAACAGATTAGGCAATTTCACTTATGTCAATACATATATATATTAAAGAAGGAAAAAGGAAGCAAGAGAGGACAGAGTACCCACTTCACTCTGTGAGAGAGCTAGGAAAAGCCAGCTGCAGAACTGTCACTTTCCACTCCCTGTGACAGCACATACAATCAAGACTTTCTCATAGAAGATATACTCAAAACAACTATGGTATTAAACCAACAAAAAGCAGCACTTCTGTGTGAAGAAACAGATTTATTTATATTGGAATTTTCCAGGCAAAGGTTGTCCTCTTGAAAATATAATTTCTAATACCAAACCAATTAAAAGTAACAACAAAAACTTTCCCTTTCTCCTTCCTCCCCCCCAGTTATCATAAGGAAACACAGAATCTGGTGTCTCTGGTGAAGGCTCCTAAGAACATCTGTAAGAATACAGTTTCTTTGCAAACTAAATCATCATAAACACAATGAACACTTCAATAACTACAAACACTGTTTTGCTGGAGCCTAATTTTAAGATACAAATTCTATGAAGTTCCTGACTCTTCTGAATGAAAAAGAGAAATATGGAAAACAAAGTTAATATTAAGAGACAATTTTTGAAACTCTACAGCCACAAAACTGTTGTACAAGTCTACATTTGAAGATTGAGAAAGTATCAGCAACAAGTATTACAAACATTAAGGGCTTTCTCAAAAAGTAGTTATGAAGAATTACATTTCACAGGGCTCCTAGGAGAGCTGAGCAACATCAGAAGCAAGCAGGAGAACTATTCAGAAGACAGCCACTCAAGACAACAAAACCTGAACTATAATAAATTATAATAACAACAACAATAATAATAATAATAATATGAACCTACCAGCCAGAATACTCAATGAAAAGGAGCAAAACAAACCAAACCATAACCACCACCCATCACTCCCTGACTGCAGCCAGACAAGAAACAGGTATCTACCATTTCCTACCAGCAGCAGCAAGGAGCAGCTTCAGAGCTGCCATGCTTTAGAAGCAGATGTAACAGTTTTCCAGCGGTAGTCCCCTGACCTACTGTTATCTGCCTTTTCTGGAAGCAAATCTTGGGTGGAAAACCCATCCCTGTCCCTGTGAGAGTCACACTGGGAAAGTACATGGGGTAAAACACAACTCATGCTATCAACACACCAAATTACTGTTCTGTAAACAGGCATGCAGGAGGAATTCATCACTACTTTTCAGTATTAGAATGATTACACTTGTTAATGAATTCCTCTTTTTTTTCCACTCAAACTAAAAAAGGATACATCAGGTAAAAGCCTGTAAATAAGGTTAATTATACAAGACATATACCTTACACCTTATTTTTCTTATGTTCCCTTGCTTTGCTGTGTAAAGTATATTTACAAGGGATGTTAACAGCTGGCCCAAGAAAGTTACAATGATCTCACTCCTTGTCTTCAGACGCAATTGGGCAAATCATTAAGGCACCTGCAATTCCCTCCATCCTGTTTCCCAAGATGTATCCTTTCCCCTGCTCCAGCTGCTTTGAGGAGACTGTAACATTATTAAGTACTCATTTAAGGCAAGCAAAACCTATAATCATTCAAATACTAACAAAATCATGTCCCTTTATCTATATAAAACTTATGATTGCAAATATCTCAGACTGCAACTTCTACCTTTTTTATTTTCACTCAGAATAGAGTAAGACTGTACTCTACACAGAATGGCAAGTATCTAACAACTTGAAATGATCGGCATAATGAAAAGTTACCACACACTAACAGTAGGCCTGAAATATTCCAAAGCCCAGCAATCTGACCTTTATTCTGATTTGAGCATGAACTTTGCATCTTCTGGATTAAGTCTGAAGAAATAATGAATTACTAAATATTCCATCATCCTTCAACCAGTCACTCATATGTAAGATTAAGCACTCAGTATCAATCAATAAATGTCAACTAAAGATTAACCATTTCCAGTAGCTGGATTTAGTCACATCTGAAACCAGCAGTTCCCACGCCAGAAGTATCTACTGGACTGAGAGTTGTCTGTATTACCAAGTTCACTCAGAAATACTGAGTTAAGATTTAGTGCAACAAAAACCAAAAAATGCATACTCACTTTTAAGACCCTTTCTCCCTCTTTAACCTCATTGGCAACACATAATGTTGCTGCAACGCTTTGTCAATGTAACAGCTGCTGAGTTGAACAACAGAAATGAAGCACAACCCGCTTCTGGATTTTTTAGTTCTTTACATGTAAAAAAGCTTGCTCTCCTTCAGTGAGGTGACTCCAATTACGAGAAAAATCCCAAGGAACCCAGGCAGCTTTCATATTAAGACACAATACTCATTACCGCATCCCAAGCTAGGTAATGTGACTGACCCCATGACTATCATGTCCTTTCCCATAGTCAGGAAAAAACGCACCTCAGAAGTTTATGCAAACTCATGACACGGTCTTTCCTGACAGGCAGCTATGATTTGAGCATCAATCAGACTACAGCTCACAGTATGACTGTACTGTAGAGATGCACTGTGTTTGTGTCCATCTTTACATCACCAGGGAAGCCTTAGCGACCACTGCACACCCCTGCCTATCAAAGAGAAGCTTTTCTACAGTTCTGTGGACAATATGGGCAGGATTTTTACACCATCACTGCTTGTGTGAAGAGTTCTCATTAACACCAGTTTTGATTTAAGGGACACAATGTATACAGGCATGAAAGTGTATGAGATTTGTTTGGCTGGGTTTTAATTAAGCATGAAAAGGATACTATTTCCTGATACTACCAACTACATGAAATTCTTTAACCTAGACAGTATCTTTATGTATGTCATCCAGAATGACCAACATTCACAGTTTCCTTGGGTAGCTTATGCTTTTTTTCCAGTAGCTATATGAAGTTTGCCTCTACACGGGGGGGGGGGGGGAGGAAAAGAAGCATCAAGGAAAAATGTTAACTATCAAAAATCAGTTTATATTTAGAGTGCTCAAGAAGATAAACCGACATATTTTTAGAGAAGACAGACATGTTTTGGTTTATTTCACCAGGGATTTCTTTACACTTTTAAGTTGGGTGGACGCTATTTTCATCTGACGGAATTGAGCTTTGGAGGCTATGCCAACTGAAATCAGTCTCAAAGTCAACTGAAGTGAGTGCAAAATTGTTCAGATGTAACCTAATTTTATTAAATGATTTTCCTCCCCATCTCTGAATACATAGTGCAGTACACTCACAAACCAGAGCACACAGGGAACTAATTCAATCAGCCTTAAAATAACTGTAACATTAGTGAGGTGCACTTGGTATTACAATAATGGAATAAAACGAGTATCTTAAGGCAGTCCTCTAAAAGCTGCATCACTGGAACTGTGTTGATGACAAAAAGCTGGTTTTAAATGTAAAAACTTGTGGAAAGTGAGTTATTGCCTACCCAAACACACACAGCCAGTCAGCAACTGTTCAGAGACCTTTAATTCAAACCAACTTCACGTGAAACTTCACAGCAAGTGACACTAGTCTGTGTTTCTTCCAGTCTGGAGTTCTCAGATCTTTTGCAGATTGGTACAAAGCCTGAAAGCATTTGAAATCAGTAACAGTGTGAGCATGTGTGTGTTTTATTACCATGGAGAATTTCGCTCTCTTTTGCAGTGCTATTTTCTCCAGAAGTGACTTAAAAAGGTGTGAATAAAAAAAAGAAAACAGCATACGTGCTAGTAGGTTCTGCTAATACTTGCAAGTATAAGCACCAACTATTCCACAAGAAAACCCACTGACAAACCTTGAATTCAGTGTCCATACTGAATTTCAGCCTGCACTGTTACTTTAAAGTGGAAGGCATTGCCTGTTGTTTAACTAATTGCTGATACTCCCATTTCAATCAATTGTTGCTGTAGTAAATAACCTCACAAGGATGCTCCCAGTGATCTGTGCTTTTTCCTCCCACCAGCCAGGTCACCTGTTGAGATTTCAAGACAACAATACTCCTTTAGCACTCACTCAGGAACTTTCATACATGTTTTGTTAGGCACATCCCTTCTAGTGCTGTTCAGTATGAAACAGATTCTGGACTTCATTGCACTTTGGGAGGGAAAAAAAAAAGGGTCAGAGTAGTACATCTTAGCTCTGATTTTGATATAATAATACTGGCCAAAGATATTGTTTTAATTATATATACACAAGATACCATACAGATTAGAGAAAACAAATGTATCTCTAAAAGGCAAATTTTCTTTGGTGACATGAACAACTTTTTACTCCACAGAACTCCTGCTCCTTGGATAGATTTTATTATTAAATCTATTTGAATAAATGCCTGACAGCAGAAGAAACTGTTTTAAGATAATACATTGAGGATTATTAATTTCAATTCTTGTTGCAATTCTTGTATAACTCTGCACCACATCCCCTGCAGTTACAATGGACAGGTTTGCAGCATCAGCTCTGACTGTAAGTCAGCGTAATAGGATTGTCACACTGCACTGCTCCTCCATGCACTCTACTTAAACTCCTCTCAAGTAAGAAAACTGCTGCATTTTCTCTGCATATAAGTGACCCACTAAAAGCTTTCTAGATCTATTTTACATTACCTAATCAGTCCATTTATTCTGCCCTCAAATCACCTGTCTTGCACCAGGCAGGTAATGAAGAATTCTATGCAGAAGAATCACATTAAGTTACCAGAAATCTGAAGCAATTCACACTCAACTGTGAGGAATCTTCAACTTAAAGATCTGTTTTATAATGGGAATTAAAAATTATTTTGCCACTTACACAAAAAACCCAACAATATATTGCTGGAGCTCTCAGTAAAAAGTACAATTCCAAAGATGCTTATCAGTCTTGTAAGTGCCTTTGTCCCATGTGTTCATTCAGTAGTTCATACAATGTGAAATGGCTTCTTACTCTAAAATCTGGTGCACATTCATTCCCCATATGTGTCTGAAATCTAAGTTCCATGACACAATCTTCATAATTAAATTATGTGCTAGAAAGGGAGGGAGGGGAGGCAGGAATCAGGATATCACTTCCAATGAGATTTTGCTTAAAGGGACAGAGTTATGTACATTGAGAGAAACCTATTTTGATATAACATGCTCGGTTTTCATTACAACCTTGTCAGTTTACAGCCCACACTACCGCGACACAAGTATTTCCAGCACACTAAAGGTTACATATAAGCTGTAAAAAGAAGGAAAAAACTTTACAGATTTCAGATAAATGATATTGGTCATTACTGCAACCTAGTGTAACACAAACTTTGTCAGAAAACCCGCCAGACCCTGAAGCAGATGGGAGCCCGAACAAACGGCTTCGGATACCTGAACAGTTAACTTTTCCTTCGCTGTTTTAAAGCACCTCGGCACCGAGAGTCCCGCGCCCTACAGGCAGCAGCACTGCCCCGGTGCGTAGGGCACACCGGCCAGCCCTACGGCGGGAGAGGAGCTTGCCAGCCGTTTTTAACACCACCATGCACTTCAGAGCCATCCTATTTCATGCCAAGAAGGAAGGGAACGAAGGGGGAGGGAGAACACCGCACGTTTCCCCTGCCCAAGAACAGCAGCAGGCAGCCTTTCCCGAGGGGACCGTGAGCCCGAGTTGGCATTGTGAGTGACGACCAGCTCTAGCGACGCGAACGGCAGCAAAGCGGCGAGGAGCAGATCACAGGTCCGCCCAGGAGGACCCGTCGTGCCATCCTGACACACCGGGGCAGACGACGGGAGGGGACCGACGCCTCCCGGAGCCCCCCAGGGTAACCCCGGCCATCATCCTGGGGCAACGGCATCCTCCTGCCGCGGCGACAGGCGCGGCATTACCTGGGTCCCCGCTGCCCCGCGCTGCTGGCGGCCCGGCCCCGGGCCTCCCCGCGCCCTAGGCCCCTCCGCGGCGGCACCGGACTACCCAACAACTCCGCGCCTGGCAATGGCGGCGGCCCCGCTTCCCCCTCCCAACTCCGCGCTCACTGGCTGCGCCGTTTCATGTGACCGAACAAAAACCTCCTCGGCACGGCCCTTTGTGTCCTGCACGGACGGGGCACCGGGAAGGCCGCTCGTCGGCTTGGGGAGAGGGCGACGGACGACGACGAGTACGAAGGGAGTCAATGAGGAGTGCCGGGGCGGGGATGGCAGCGGTGGCGCGAAGCGCCTCGTTCTCTCTCTCTTATCCATTCTACCCTCGGCCGCGCCGCCACATCCCGGCCACTTACCGCGGCGCGGGCGGCTGCGGCCGAGCGGCGGTGCCGCAGAGGGTCGGTAGGCGGCCGCCATGTTCCCCGGTGCGGCAGGATGGAGGCCTTGAACCGCCCTCCCCGACTATCGCCGCTAGGGCGGCCCAGGCCCGCCCCTCCCGCAAACAGCCCCCGCCGCCGCCGCGCGCCGCGGCGCCGCTCGCGCCCCCCGTCCTTCCTTCTCTCCCCCCCCCACTCCCGGCGTCCGGCAGGGGGAGGAGGGGAGGGGTGTAAAAATAATAGAAGCAGCGTAACGGGAAACTCACGGGGCTCACGGGTATGCGTCACGCCGGGGTTACGTCTTGCGCGCAGCGGCGTGACGTCACCGCGCACGCTGTCCGCCCCACACTGCTAACACACACAGAGAATCCCGCACGCACACGCGTTCCGGGAAAGGGGAGGGTGCGTAGCACGCATGCGTGAGTTCTTTCCGCGCCGGTGGCGGGTGGCTGTCACAGCTGCGCGCCTGCGCCCACAGCACGGTCCCCGGCGGGTCGGAACCGGCACGGCGCCGGGGGAGAGGGAAGTGCCGCCCTGCGGGGCCTGGCCTGCCCTCCCCTCCCCTCCTGTCCCCGCTCCTGCGCGGTAGGGAGCTGGCTGCCGGAGCGTCCCTCGGCAGTGCCTTTCCCACACAGTGGGCAGAACTAGGTCAGGTGCCGCGGGAGCTGTGCAGAGGCCGCGGAGAGAGGCGGGCTGCCCGGAAAGCCGTGCGGGAGGGGAACAGGGAACCGGAGAGCGGAGAGGAGGCGAGATGGACACTCGGTCCGCTCGGAGGGGGAAGCCATAAGGGGACACTGGAGAAGGAGAAGCGTTCGATGCATTTTTTATTAACGTTACTGACGGCAAACCCCGACTGAGGGAAAAAATGTGTAGAAACTGCTCTGATAAACTGTATACTTTTTCTAGATTTGCTGAGCCCGAAGGATTTCACACTAGAGTTAGCGGTATGAGCAATCATCACCAAGATCTCAAAGACAACTGAGATTTCAGGAGAACGGAAAAGGAGAAACACAGCACATAGAATTCAAAAGGGGGGAATAGGTAGAGCCAAGAGCTGTCAATCATTCCAGCCTCTACTCCCAGAAAAGTAATGAAGCAAATAATCACACATCTTTAAGTACATGGTAGCTAATGAACTGGTAAGTCACAGCCAACATGTATTTGTCAAGAAAAGCATATCAAGCCACACTCATCCTGTTACACTGTGACAGTGTAACGAGCCTTGGATGGAAGTAGCAGTGTTATGTGTTGTGACTTGACTTAGGTAAGGCTTTTGACACCATCTCAGAGAACTCTTAATTGAGCAAGCAAATGAAATAGCATAATGAAATGACTGCAAAACTACATCAGCCGTGCTTCATTGTGATGAACAATAGGATACAGCAAATACAGTTCCTTGTAAGTGGGTATGTCTGGAGTTTGGTACCAAGTCTAATAGTGTGAATGACAGAGTACAGTTTACATTGAAGGGATCTGCCAGGAATTCCAGACCGGCAGAGCTGGAAGCATGTGACAAGACAAGAAAAGAATTCAAAATGCTCCTGACAAACTGGTTGCAGAAACAGGATGTAATGGAATAACTACAAGTGCCAACTTCAACATTTAAGCAGGAAAGTAAGAACTGCACAATGGCAAGACTTTGAACAGACAAACACTGGGTCTTCAGAAAAGGGGATGGGAATCAGAGAACGTAACAAACTGAATATGCATCAACAATGTCACACCATTGTGGGAAAAAGCTGCAGTACAGGAGAGATGTGTAAACAGCTGTTATATCTAGGCCATACGGAGAAGTTCTTCTCTTACTTAATACTGGTAAGGCCTTATCTGTAAGACTCTATTTGGGCTCTGCATTTCAAGAAAAACTGTTTTCATAAAAGTCCAACAGAAGGGAATACAAGGCAGGGGAAAAAAATAACAATGTTTTTAGAAGACATGACCCTAATTGAGAATAGGAATGCTTGAGATTTTTTAGTCCAGAGAAGGAAAGACTATGGGGAGAGTAAGACCTTGTTCTCAAAGCACTGCAGACGGGGCAAAAATTAACTGAAAGAAATTTAGGTTAGACATAAGGAAAAGTTTTTGTATGACATAGGTAAGTGGAGGGGGTATATCCTCTAGAGGGTTCTGGAAACATCATTAATGTATTTTTAAGACTAAGTTAAATATCCCTAAGAAAAGTTTAGAAACATTTGCTCTGCTGTGAGGTAATGGAGGCAGAGCAGGTAATCACTGTTTCCAACGTCATTTCTATAACTGCAGTTACTATCCAGATAGCTGTTCTGATCCTGGTTTTTCCTGATAGACATAAATCCCAGAGACATTTAAACATTTCATGTGTTTGTGTGATCTCAGGCACAGGTGTAGATATCTCCTTTGGGAGTCCCTGTCATGATACATTCTGAATAGCTGTATGGCAACATATGTCACATGCTCAGCTAATTTGTTAACTTATAAACTTTATATTGCACTATAAATTCCACATTGAAAAGTAACATCTTTGTTAGTTTGAATCACAGCTTTTGCTTTTCTTTGTTTCTTGGTTCATTTATTTTCATGGTACCAGATACTAATTTTCCCCACAATTCATGAAATATTTGGGTTTCTCTGGAGAGCTTTCTAGTTAGAAAAAGGTGATGTGAGTGGTTTATGTAATGTGACTGAGACCCACCAAACTCATCTCATTAGAGATGACTAAAAGGCCATTAAATAGGCCAATTTTTAATCTCCACTGAGTTTGACTGAATTCAAACTGATAGCCCATAGGCAAAAGGCTATGAATTTCATTAACAGTACCCTAACACACTCAATCCCCTAATGAGTGCTAATGTTATTCTTCTGAGAATTAAGCTTGTTTTCTGAAAAGATACATTTATAAAATCAAGTTCTGGTATTCTGGAGCACATATGGACAGTTTTGCACAGCACTTAATTAAACACAAGAAACATTATCACTTCGTGCAATGCACAGATTTCTTCTAAGGTTTTTGATCATATGTTAGCCAAAATACAAACAATAGAAACATGAAAAAGCAAGTATTCACTCTACCCCTATACTTCTTCCTGAATATCATGCATTTTACTATACCAAATAAGTTTAAAGCTCATCACGCTTACACATATTTTGTCCCTCAGAAGATCATTTTTATGCAACAATTCTTCAATTCTGCAATAGTTGAAGGAAACCACCAAATTCTATAAAAGCATTAACTTACAGAAGAAGATGCAGTGTTTTACTATATTTCACATCTGTTTGTAAACAAATAAAAAAGTAAAATGCTCAGCATAAAGAAATCTGAACTTTACTTCTAATGCTGCCAAATCTCACAATCTTATTAAGAGTTTAAAGATACCTTAGTTTAATCCCTCACCTTACTACTTGAGCTAAAAGGCCCAGTTCCATAAGCAGTAGTAGACTTCAAAAAATGCTTATGATCCACAGAGTATGTGGATCCAAAGAAAAAGCCACATTTGGTGTTAATTCATGGAGCACATAGCTGCAGCTTTCCATCAAAATGACATTGTGGTAAAAGATTACATCTAGTGGTGTCAGAACTCATTTTGATTCAAATTCCACCAGTTTTGCCATTTAAGATTACAATGTGTGAAAGCTGGTAGACAATCTTAAAGGCTGCATGTTGGATTGGGAAGACTTGAGAAATACATACAAAATTACACAAAATTGGAGTGCATGAAATCGAAGATTGTGAAAGGAAGTGTGTGACCAGTAAAGGACGATACAACATGAGTTCTGAAAATGAAGCCAGATACTGCTCAGCTGGCTTTTTGTTTCCAGGAATTCTAGCTGTGTCCTGTATTCCACCAATGTCCTGTCTCCACCAATGCAGACAAGGCCTAATAATGATTACAACAGCATTTGAAAACCTCTTGAGAAAACGTTAGTACCCAGTTCCTCTTGGTCTTCAACATGGTTATAAAAAGCTTAAACCAAGGCAGGCTCTTTCATGTTGGCAGCAAAATATGATTAACTGAAACCCATTTAGAAACGGTTTCTTCATATAAACATTTTTGTAGCTGAAGCTGCAGAGGGAGAGTTGGAGCAGGTCTAAGCTGAAGCATTTGGAATGAAAGACTGCAAATGCCTCCTTGTAACACAGCAAAATCCCAAATGCCTGGAGGGAAGAACTTTTTAATGATAATCTCTTACATTTATATAGCACCTTTTATTCCCTAGGACCCCAAGCACTTCATTAGCTCTATGCTAAAAGCTTCACTGCGGAAATACAGCCAATATATGCATGATTTTCTGAACGTTTCATTTCCAGGTGACACATTTCTTTCAATAACAAAATATTCTGCTTATCCCATATATAGCAACTGAAACACCAACATATAAGAGATTAAATTGTATAGTTCTGAGCTGTAGAATAATTTAAGCCTGATCTCCATTTATTATTTTGATCTCATCTTTGTATTGTAGCCTTTGGTAGAAAATTGTGTCTTCCGTAACACTTGCAAAATTGAAATGATCCTTAATGTCTGAATTTCAGACAAAAATGGGGTTTATAGGAAAAAGTAACATTTTTTTCTTAAATCCACTATTAGAAATTGAGAAAGCAGAGGCATTTTTGAGTACACAAGATGTAATGCTTTCTTTTTCCAGCTAAGATGGTTGTTTGAATAAAACATCTTGCCTTTACCTATAAAGTTAATCTTGTCCTTGCCCTTAGACTCTCATAACTACAAAAACAATGGTCCATAAACATGAGGTGAAAGGTATCTGTGTGTTGTTGCTCAACTTGCCACAGAGTTTTTATTTCCATCCTACAGAGATATTTTGGTTTCTTGGCCTTTCCTACAAAGATACAGTACTCATGCCACAAGTTTCAACAAATTTAGGAACTCAGTGCACTGTTTCAACAAACAGTAACTAACATTATTTCCATTTAAATTTTAGAAGAATAATGGAATTAATTGGAGCAGCTTGATTTATTTCAACACTAAAAATCTAAAAGAAGAAAAATTACTTTTATTAACTCTTTGTTGTTTGAGCTGTTGATTCATGGTTTTTGGCTTGTTTCACAGGCTCTTTTGAATTACAGTTGTCAGTGATACTTAAAGAGGATTCTCTAGTGTTGTCTTTCAGGCAGAACAAAAGTGTATTTTATGTATAATATGAATTTAGTCTCTGCCACAAATCAAGACATTCCACTCATCTTTGTCAGTGTCAACGAAACTTTTAGAATTGCCAATAAAACAGTAAGATGACAGTAAGAATATAGATAAAATTAAACCCATTAGCCATTAAAACCTATTGCTGTTTTAACAGTAAACCCAAAGTAATGTTGAGTCCCGAGATAAAATATTTTGCAACAGAAGGATATTCAGAAGGTCTCCCTGGCTAAATATTGTCACTTGCCCCCCTGCCTCTAGAACTGTTGCTCTGTTACAAGTTCTTTAAATCTTCCAGCTACGAGAATTTCCCACGTTACATGATGAAGACGACTGTTTTCCTATTGCTAAGCTTCTGTCCACAGGCACCAGGATGAAAACACCCACGTTTGTTGCTTAGTCCTGCTCTCCTTGGCCAGGCCTGCGCCAGCAGTTACAACACAGCTTCTGTCAGAAGAAAGCAGCTTCTTACCCAGCCTCCCACAGTTGTCCCCTGTTTGCGGTCTCACCACTAAGGAGTGTTATTGTCATCTGCCATGGAAGCAGAGAGAGGCAGCTGTTGGGGTAGCACTATCTGCCTGGCACATGAGTCTCCATTCTTAGCTGCTCCTCAGGTAACCACCATAATAAATGTTATCAATTAACAAATACTGGATTGATTGTCAGTAGTAATTAATTAACCTTGCTCTTTATGCTTGTATTTTATCTTGCATTAGTCTAATTCATCTCACAATAAAAAGATGATAGTCAAGCCTATATCTTTGTTCCCTTCAGGAGGATCTGACATCTCTCTTCTCATGTCTGTGTTACTGAGCTTAAGTCTCACAGAATTAAAAAATAAGAAGTAAGCAGATTAGTATAGGAAAACATCACCATGTATTATAGCACTGACCTTCTTAAGAACAATGTATTGCCTTGGAGGGTTGCCATCTGCATCACACACAGGAAGTATTAATATATGAAAATATGCTATGAGCAACAAAACCATAACAGATTTCTTCCTTAGTCTGGTGATGAATTGTAATTTAGTGGAAGAGGAAGAAATCTGTAGCAATAACCTGGCCTTCAGCAGATGATGGAAAGGATCTACATACAACAGACATAAATTATCATAGCTCTGCTTAACCCAGACTGATGATTCAGTTCACATTATAGTGCCAAAATGACAGAGAGAAGACCAAGATAGTAATTTCAAGTTCCCTGTTCCAGGTATTACCCTGGTAACCTTAGTGTATCCCTGTAGAGGAGAGGGCATAGAAAAGCCTAGCTACGACTATCAACCAATGTGCCTGTCCTGTGCTGGCAAAGAGTTACCGATGAGTGGGATATGGCACTAGACTTGTAGAGTGCCATGTTCTGGTCTCCTAGCTGTGTCACACCCTGCTTGTCCTTATCACCTCTGTGACTAGCATCAAGCTCACACCCACATCTACAGCACATTATTAGAGACCTGAGCAATGTTTATGTGGGGAATTAGTGACAATAATCCTTTCGGGCATACTCCATCTTCAAATTTGTGACTCCCGTGTTCTAGGGAGGGACACAGGTAGCATAACATGGGGAAAGTCACCTTCCTCAACTGAACACCGTTTCAGCATCCTCACAAAAAGGAAAAGGTTTCAGTAGCCAACTCTCACCACTTCTGTGTTTCAAAGTCATCTGGCCATGTGGAAGTCAGTACAAAGGTCCAAGTGAAGACATCTTCACCAAAAACCTTTGCAATGAAAAGCAAATACACTTGAAAAATGAACAGCATCTCTCAGTTGTCAATGTCATTGCCATTGTGTAAGTACATAACTACATACCAGGCAGGATTTCTAACTGCCTTCCCTTCCCCACAACCCCTTACTGTTCTGCCTGGTAGGCAATTGCTACCTCAGCAGTTATAAGTTCATTAAGTCAGATGGACATACATCCCCTTGTCCATATACTTGACACAAACAGTTATGTAAAACTTTGTCAATGTTGGTTTGTAAATCACCAGAGGTTTGTGTACAGGAAAATATAATAACATTTTAAAAACAAGCAAAGAAAGCAAAAGAGCACTTTATTACTATTAATGTAGAAGTACTGAGGAGCTTGTATTTAGGTAAGATCACAGCAGCAGAAAGTCTGTTTGATATGCCATACCTTCTGTTTGTTTCTTAATTGTAAAGAGTTTGGGTTTGATCAAGACAATTAATTATGAATATAGCTGAGTTTTCTCACATCAGAGATAAAGCTTAAAAAACTACAAAAGCTTTTTTTTTGGAGTATATTGTACTATATAGATAAGTATGTATCTTCAGGGCATGCAAATAGACATCTTTGTAATTGAATCCTGAAAACGAGGTGAAAAAGCCCTGTATAAAAACCATGGCAACTTTATGAAGTCTTCAAGTTAATATGCAATGTTGAGAAGTTATTTATCAGATTCTGTGACTGTACAGACTCACTATATGGGAAGTTGACAAAAATTAAAAGAGCAAGTTACAGCCTGGGCTTATTACAATGTGACTTCTGTTACATTCCTCTTTACAACCTCCCTCCTGGTCCCTCTCTATGCCAACAGAGGAGAAGCCTCCTAGGCCACATCCATTACCACAGCTGCCAAAATGTATCTTCAGTGCAATGATCAGAGTTATATTAAAACTTCTGCTACTCTCTTGTTTATCCAGTATTTCCGGATCATATCCTGCCTAAACTCTCAGCTGAATTATTTTGAACAGCAGTTCATTTGCTATTACCCCATTCAGGAAATACTGTCTTAGGTTTGGGATTTGCAGGCAGATCTTGTATTATAATACTACTGCTTTTAGTGTGAAGTTCAGAGGAACATAAAGTGCCTCATTATAAACTCAGTGAAATAGCTGCAAAGACTTTAATGAGCTTTCAACCAGGCTCAAAGAAAATTCTAGCCCTAATTTTCCTAGTAATAGAAATCTACATATTTAAAATAACTAAGATGGCTATTTCAGTATTCTGAAATGCATGCTGAGTAGAGGGCTCTCAGACAAAAAAAAAGAATGAAGTAACTTAGAACAACTGTAATGTTCACTTTTAAAACTTGTCCCAGTTTCACAGCCCTTGGCTCTGGTTTCCAACAATGTGTTCATAGGTCACTATGTGGAAATGGACTCAGGGAAGGCTTTAGAAGTGTATTTATAGTTACAAGATGGACATAATTCATAAAGTAAAAAAGGGGTATCTGTAAGAGCAGAAATAGTTGGCAGAGTAGTTTCATTTTTGGAATTTCAGCAAAAGCAGCAATATTTGAACAGTCTCAGGAAGCACTCCAGTCTATCTACTAATGTATCAGATGTGTCTAATTCCATCCCAAGCATATTAAAATTCCTTTTTTCAGAAGTTATGTGTGAATTATCATTCAAACATACCTCTGGCTTTGAGTTACTATGTTTATATTCTGCTTTAAAACAGCAGAATGGCTGTTACTTACTCTGTGCAGAATTCTGACTCTTGACAGGAGACAGATAATGGTGGTTTAATATTTCATGTAGATGTCTTAATCAGCAAGTCATTTAACCCAATCAATGTAAGACTGAGAGTACTTTTAAAAGTATTCCACTTATAAATAGCAATAACCATGTTTTGTCATATTTATCAATTATGATTTCTAAAGAGGAGGGTGTCATTCTATTTGTGATAGTATATTAAGAAGCATGGCTTTCACAATGACTGTTAAAATAGCACATGCTGTGGGAAACAGTGCTTTAATAAGGATTCAAGACAACAGGTACTCACTAAGTATGAACTGTATACTATCACATCATTCATCTGTTACAGTTTATCAAGGTAGCTGCACAGGGGCTGCCCCTACATACTGTTTGGTCCCCAGGTCTCTTGGACACATCTGCATGGCAAAGCAAATAAGGCACATTTTCCCCCCAGCATCAGCAGAATATCATGTGAAGCTTTTCTAGTCCTCGTGTGACATCAGCACATTTGTACCACATATAACCCACAACCTACACACCTCTACCTACCCGACATCACTGGTTACCACCCTTCTGATCATGCTGCAGCAGACTGTTGAACTATTCCCTGGGAATAGCCAGCACCCCTGTGCCCTCACAGTCCATTCTGAGATGACCCATTCAGGCCTTCACTTGAAAACAGACTCTGTAGTGCTCTCCTTTTACTTTCCAGACAATATGGAGAACAGGGTCACTCTTCCTTCTGGGAAGCAAGGTGGCTGATCCTCCTGGTTAACAGAAGCAAGAAAGGCTTGGCTTGTAGCTGTGGCCTCCCAAGTGTGGAGGAAGACTGTGACAAGGCCAAACTGTTTACAGATGGCATCCCAGGGCCAGGTGGAGGGACTGGGCTGGGAGGCGATGAGGGTATGTCACTGTAAACCAGAGGGCAGCATGGCCAGATGGTACTGAACGGGTCTGGGCAGGTATGGCACACACACAGGTGCAGAGTTGTGGTGCAAGGGCCAAGCCATATGGCTCTGTTGGACAAGTACAGGGGTGGTCCAAGGAAAGGAGTGGAGATGGTCCAGGCTATCCATGGGGGCTGGGAGGCACAGAGAAGGTTTCAGAGGAGCTTTCCTGCAGCATCCTAGCTCCTGAGGAGCCCCAGAGCACATATGATGCTCAGGCAGTAGGGCCCAAATGGTAGCACAGGAGCACTTCCACTAGACAGAAGGACAAAGCTAGCTGGCCTACCTACATTTGGCAGTTCGTTTGTTCTGAGCAGAATGAGGATATTTTACTTGCAGGAAGGGGAGGCCATTTCCCAAACAGAGCAGTAAAACTAAATGGGTTGGGGAGATGCTCACTGCTAATTTGGAAATGCAATGTGACTACCTGTGCACCTAGAAGGAAAAATAACAATATAAAATGCAGTGAACTGCAATGCATCCTGACCATGGGATAGCTTCTCTCAAAGGTTATGAGATTCCAAAAATATGCCTTTGAGGCAGAGAATGAAATATCAAGTCCCATGTATAATTTAATCTAGAAATTACAATTATTTTTAAATACTGGGCTGGGATTGAAAAGAGACTGTGGAAATAGTAATTATCATGAAACAGCTTGTAGAAGAATCCAAAATTTCTTCTTATTTCTGATTTAAATTCAGTGGAACTATAAGTGTAACAGTGCTTGGTCCAGATTTGATCATTCTCTTCTAGAGCCTGGGAGACTTGCAGAAGGAGAGCCTGTGCTTTACATTTTGCTTTACGTAAATACTATTGTGATTTTTATCTTACAGATATTTAAAAGCACTCACTAGAAGTTCCTGCAGCTGTTTGCTCACATAATAACAGACAGACATTGATTTCTCATGCATGCACTTAGCATGGTGTATCAGAAAAAAGGCCCCAAACCTGCTCCTGCATTCTCATAATTGTGTGTGTCACTTTGTAGGATATCAGAATCCTGCCCAAATTCCACAAAGTCTAACAGGACAACAGTTGCCAAATGACAAAAGCTATCAGAAGAAACAGAGTAAAAAGGCACATCTTTGTTTCTGATCTTCACAGCTTCAGTATTGGCAAGAGAAATGTCAAGGTTTCCAAAATAAAGCCAGTTAACCACTGTAACTGCTATTAAATATAAACAAGGACATAAAAATAGAGATGTTGGAAGCCAGGATATGAACATTTGAAACAGTAGTTATGTATACAATCACAGTTTTGTTACCATCGTCTCCTCCCAGGGCTGTGCAGTGCCACTGGCTGCATCTGTGCTGGGAACAGAGGCACAGATCTTTATAAGGGGCCTGTACCATCTAACCAGCAATGGGGAATCCCAAAAGCAGAATGGTTGTGCAGCCATGCTGTGCTGTGCTGTGGGAGGAGAAAAGAGACTGCAGAGAGAGCCAGCTTCTTCCCCTTTACTGTCATGCAGGACATGCATTACACAAGGAAGCAGCAAGAGTACCTTCACTGTCCTCCTCCCCAGTAACTCTCCTCATCTTAGTAAAGGCAAACAAAATAAATTCATAACAGCAGCTAGTTGTTGTAAAGGCTCTACCACAGTGGCAGACACATGCACTAGCATCCTAAACTGGGTAAAATCACTTGGAAGATAATATAAAGTGAGACCTTAATGGGCATTAGTTAAGTGTGTTAAAAGTATCACTGTTTTTCTTGCACAGACACAGCTGTTGAGTAAATGCACTCCACAGCATTGATCATCCAGATGACATGGTAAATTAAGATGGCATCTTCCTAAGTAAGAATTATAGTCTTCTCTGTACACAAAAACTGCATCCATTTGATTTAATCAGTAAAGAAATGGATGCAACACAGCCAATGTGTAGACAAAATGCAGGGGGTAAAATGACACTGTATGCATCTATTCAAGACATACAATTTTAGCAGCCTTGTTTTCTGCAGGTACAATGCTGGCATTTTTTGTCTGAGCACAGATATAATGATCCGGATTCTGGATGTGAGAAAGAAGAGTAATAAGACAGTGATCCACATGATTCATGCTGGTCTTTCAGGGAACTGCTAAAAGAAGCCAAACAGGATTGTTCACCTGCAGAACTGCACTGAACTGTGATCTGAAACATGGCCATTATTGGACTATTCCTTGTGCTTCAGTTATACCCTAAAATAATTAACTGATGTCATTAAACTGCTGTGGCATTGAACACGTATTGCACTTAAACATAATTAATGTTGACAATTAATTATTTCAGGTTTTATGACAATACCTCTTGTGATAATTATCTCTAAAAATCAGATACAGGAAGGAGGAGTCTGCACACTAGAAACTGCCACAAAACTGAAGACTTGTCAAACCAAAATGAGCTATAAAAACAGTAATATTCAGGCATCGTCACTCTCATTAAATACCTAATGATGCCACAGGCATATTAGGGGGGAAATGCTCATGAGGCTCACAAGGAATTAGAAGGGAAAAAAGCAAATAAACCCCCTGCCCCTAAAACCGCTTGCCAAGCTGTTTGTACATTCTGCCGCAGGCAGTTGCTTGGAAAAGATGGAGATATGAATGGAGACAGTCAGTGACTATTAGATGGTGATGATGGTGAGGGCAAGCAGAAGAACTGATGTTAGAGATTAAGGGCTGCCTTTTGCTTTCAGTTATGTCTCGCCTGTCTCAACATTTCATAGTATTTAAATGAATCTGTTGCATAAGGCATTTCTCCTGTCTATGCTGTTCAGCAGCCATATTCTACTCTCTGGTATGGATTGTCTTGGGAAACTTGCCAAGCTGTGACAGAGCAGTGCATAAAAAGAAATCATGCTCATAAGGTGGGGGTGGGGAGAGCTTCAGGTGAATAGACTCAGTGCAGCAACATTCATATAGCCTGCTGGCTCGAAACCTCAGCATTACAATGAGATGGCAGCCAAAATAAATAGTGCGTAGGGCTGCTAGAGACCCCAGACCATCCTGTTCATTTGCCCCAGGGAGGGTGTGAGCACAGTACAGTATAATTGCTCAACACTGCACTGGCTGCTGCTCTAAGAGATTGGAGAACAAACAAGTATTTCCTCTAAAGATGCCAGAAAAGCCCCATCCAGTTTTGGAACCCATTCTTGCCAGATGCTGAATACTTCCTTTACACTTAGGAAGGATCTGGACCTTTTAATTAAAGACAGTGGGAACCAAGGGTGGACCCAGCCTCTTGTAGGAATAAGCTATTACCTGCCTGCCAGGACCTGTCCGAAAGGTCTGGCATTTCCTATAGAATCCAGGGAATGTACTCACTGTTGTTAATATTCATTAATTTATTTATTAATAGCCAAGCTCCCAGGCAGTTGTTGGCTTTTCATCTCTAGACCTCAAAGTGCTTTACAAAGGAGATCATTATCAACAAAGGAACAGAGACATCTACATTTGGGCTTTGGCCCAATGTAAAGAGCATCTCGGATCACCTGTAAAGCAACTTTGCCAGTTGAGCTTTACCCTGGCCCCCTGCCCTGGAAACAATCTCCAAATCTTAAATGATTGGGGGTAGGAGGAGGGATTTTCAGCTGTAGTTCAGTAACACAAACATCTACAGGGGATTAGGCAATCCTGCACAATGTTGTGCCTGGCTGGAAGATGTGGAGGTCAAGGAGACTCTCAGCTAGAAGTCTATGACACTGGAGTAACCTTCAGGCATTCTCCAGATCAGACCAGGATACCTTACTACCCAGTGCTGCTGTGGATTACAGCACTGAACACTTTCAATTGCCCCATCCCTGAAGACAAGATTTACTGTCCTTTCTCCATCTTTGGTTGTTGCAGTAAAAGACAGGTGAAGAAATGTGCTTGGGCTGCTAATTTTCTTTTGCATTTTTGCCCTGCACACAGACTGGGATTTTCCATCTTAATGACCTGCAGCTGAAACAGATGTTTTGTTTTAGTGTTTTAAAGCACTTCACAAAACTTAACACTAATTTATTCTTTTGCAGTGCTGGGAAAAAAAAAAAAGAAAGATGTTTGATTTTGTTACATAACAGAACAATGTGAAAAATGGAAACAGATGTTTCTCATTTAAGCATGAATAAGAAGGAAGTGAAAGAAAAAAGATGATGTAGTAGATGTAGATTAAGAGAAATATGATGGCTTGGTTAAGTCAAGACAATTTCTTATGGATCTCCAGTCAGTCCTGAAAGATCTAACAACTTGGTTCCCTGATTCAGCAAGCACGTGGAAGTGCTTAACTCCAGCTGTGGAGATTGTCTCACATGCTTCATTTATAGTATTTTTTAAAGCTGTATAGCTAAATCAATGCTTTACAGTTAGGAGCTGAAGGATCAACGGCATTGTTCCTGTAGACAGTAAAGCACTGACTGTTTTCACAAAGTACAGACATCTAAATTTAAATATCAGAGTAGAAATAAAGTCAAACTGAAAATACATTGTTTCCCGAAACATAAAGAAGGGCTTTGATATTACTGCAGAACAGAGCAAGCATTGTGAGACCCAGAAGCAGCAAACCTGGGACGCACTGAGAGCCTTGGCTCCCCCACAGGGAGCAGCACTGGCAGGGGGACCTGCTCTGCTTTGGCAATTGCCTCTCACCTTCTCCTTGTCCCTGCAGAAGTAAAGGTCCAACCTCAGTTGCAGGGCCTTTCCCAGTAAAAATCTTTCTGACCATCAGGCTTAGACAAGATTGTTCCTCTTCTTCCCTCCCACCTGAGTAAGGCCAGGAGACATCTCCCTGCCCCAGAGCCACCCTCCACAGCTCCCACAGGCCTCCAAGGTGCTGGTAGGGTTCACCTCTGTGGAAGACAGGACAGCACTACCCTGCCGATGCTTGCAGCCCGGAGAGAGCTGCAGAGGTCTTCCCTATTACAGGAGAATCCTCCTGGCAATTCTGTCTCACCAAGCACCTGCTCAGACAGTTTTCACTCTTTGTTACTCCTGAGAAAATTAACCTCACCAGCATATTCTGCCCATTCCAAGACAACCTAGCCCCAACTGGCAGAAGTATAGCTACTCCTGATGTTCCCAATAAGGAGGAAAGGCAAAGGGTATGTTCCGATTCCCCATGGATTACAGCACTGTCAAAAAAAAAAAAAATCCAAAAATAAAGCAGACCAACAAATCACTTTGTTTCCAGGCTCTACTAATCTATTACGAACCACTGGGCAGAAAAACAGTGTAAAATTCCTTTTGTAGTGGAATTCTTAGGAGGAAAAATTAAAAACTAAGCTTCAAATCCTCTTGTTTGAGTTTTAAGGATAATACTTCAGTTGTAGGAAACTGTCACTTTCCACTCAGAACCTGTAATACCACAATAATGTTTCTGAAATTGTCACTGCTTTCAGCACACTTGCTGAGATTTGGCCCTGTATGCAGTCCACAGGCTGTGCATGCAGAATTCATAATCTTCTTAACATTACTATATGCAAATGCTCCCAGGATGCAAAGAGAGATCTGTATTTCACATTAATATTTTATGGGAATTTTGTGTGTACATGATAAATGAATAAATGGAGGGACAAAAGGGGACACAGAACATGTGCATTGTGTGTGAGAACTTCATTAATTCTTAAATGTTTGCAATGGCCACAAGATGGTTAAGGAACAAAAAGATTTATTATTGTAATTACATAGGAGGAGAGAATAAGAGAAGAAAAATGAGCGATCAAGGGAGCAGTTTCATGTTACAGTTTCTCCAGCTGCAGAGCTTGTTTAAGAGGTTCTCCAGACCCTCCTGCCCTCATCCTTTCCACCCTGGCTGCAGATTACCATCCCTTTAATTCTGCCAATTCAACCATTTGCATGTTCAAGATTTAAACCAGTTCTTCATTACAACATGGAGTCACACCCTTAATCTACTTGGTCTCTCTTTCAGTTTCAGATGCTATATAATGAGGGGGCAATTCCATATAAAATCTCAGCACTAACAGTGCTGTGGATATGAAAAAGAGGCACATCAAGGAGACTGAGAACAGGTCTCAGAATCTGAAGTTTAAAAGGAGTTATTCAGACAGAACCATCACTGGTTTCCGACTGTTTCAGCTTCTGGGTCACCCCCTTCCTCACCTTTCCAGTTGCCCTTATTCTATTGAAGTTTTATTGCTACTCTGGAAAGACATGAGGCTCTCTCATGCTTTAACTATAAGAAATGTAATATTGTATTTGTCCAAAAGCCTACATGAGTAAAAGAAGATCACTGAGGGGATATTATTAACTGCCTGCTACTTATCATTGATGGTTATTCTCTGAGACAACTCTTCTGTTTAATCTTTATGCTCTCGACAATAACCCTTCTCTCTTTTTGATCAAGTGTTAATTTTCTTGAAAGATTTTCTCTGACTTTAGTTATTATTGAAGGGGATTTTAATTTTACCCCAACTCTTTAATGGCTAAATCTTGCATATCCACTATTTCAAATATGGGTATTTCAGTTACTCTAAGCAAATAGTTCAAGGATTTGGCCTTGATAGGTAGCTGGAAAATTTCAAATCAAAACAAAATTGAAATTGCAGTTTCTTTGCCACTTCATAATAGAGTTCTTAGTCTCCCTGAGTGACCTGTCAGTGTATTGGAATAAGAAATGGATACTGCTAGAATGCTATGGAGCATACTCCCATGTCACTGAGTTTCATCAGCATGAGTGGCAGCCCTGCATGAGAAATCTGTTAGCTGGTTATTTCATCTGCAGCTGATCAAAGATAAACATGATAAAAAAGACAAACAAAGGGAAGTGGTGATGTAGAATGTATTCTTACTTTCCTAGTCTCCACAGGCAATATTATTGCAAAGTTTCCTCTAATTGTTTATAGTAGAACTTTAAAGCATTACAAGGAGAGAAAAAAAGAAAAAAACCAGTAGAGGTTCAGCAGAGAGTAATGCCCAGAAACCCTTGAAACTCTTCTTACAAGCATCCTCACTCCTTCCCTATTGTCACTGCATCTCCACAGCCACACTGGAGATATTTAAACTTAATTTATTTAAATATTTAATTTAATATTAATTATTTAAATATTAAATATTTATTTAAATTTATTTAAACTTAATCTGGAAGTCCAGATGATGGGTAAATATCTAATAATATAATAGTTACATTTAGGGCAGTTCATATTTCAGGGAAAGATTGCAACATAGGACTGTTTTTTTTGGGAGGCTTGTTTTGTTTTGTCATACTGGGCACTCCTGTTTCCAATGACCTTGTTGTCCATGATAATTACAACAGTTTACAATAGTCTCCTGTTCCTTTGAGCCAATATATTTTAGACTGAGCCCATGGTTTTGCAATTCCAGTTTGTCTTCCCAGTATTGGTTTATTGTCTTTGCTTCTCTGATCTGAACGTGTGTGAGTGGAAGCAGAGAGCCTCAGGCTGCTCCTTCCCATTCAGCCACTCTGTGTTTCTGGTTCCCAGGTTCAACATGGGAGCTCAGCATACCCTTCTTACAGCCTCAAGCAAGACACTTGTTCACTCATCTTCCTCACCCTTTTCCACAATAACCTGTCTTCAAAGCTACTCTACCTTCCAGCATGGACTTGCTCACAGGATGCAGAGAGGTAACCAGGAGCTGCATAGAACACAGCTGCTCCATGACCAGGAATGCAGATGAGGAAAAGACTTGAGTGAGAATAAGCAGGGCCAAATGCCTATCAGTAGACACTAGAATATGCAAATCTAAATCTATACATCTGAGCCTTAAGTTTTCCCATCTGTAAAAACAACGTTGAAATACTCCCCCATTTCTCAAGAAAGGTACTAGGGTACTAGTTAAGTTCAATAGATTAATTAACACTTACAGAACACCAGATGTCAGAAAAATCTTTTTCCTAAATCAACATGGTTTTGAGTATTTCAGTTGATGACAAATTAATGTTACAAACAGGTACAACACAGACTATAAACACTGGCTAATAATGTGAAGATGGTCCCCTTAAGATTAATCTAATATTACAGTCTGTCAGAGTATTTATTTCCCATTGCAGTCCTGTTGAGGCTGTTGGACTCAGCAGCCCCACTTGCTTTCTTAGCATTTGACACCAGAGTACACAACAGCACAGGTGGAAAGAACACATCACGAGGGAGATGTAATCACCAAAGAAATGGAGCAACAGACTTAAAAAGAGCATGGTTCTCACAGCAGGTCAGCTGAACTGGCAGCTGTGGATTTCTGGACTAGTACCAAGTGCCCACTACCACCTCATAACAGCCTTTTGGCTTTAGATTTTATCCCCGTTTAAATACATAATTATTTTCCTAACAGTAGCATTGCTTTTCAGAAAGTACTGCTTCAGCCCCAGCAAACAACAAACTTTCTCCACTACCTCAGTTTTCTGATCTCCAAGGCTCAAACAAGAGATGTGTGGAGAATCTTTGTGTGCTGCCTTCACACTTGCATTCAAATTTTTCCTGCTTAATGAGCCATGGGTTGTTGTTCAGAAACAGAAGACATTAATGGTTCAGAAAAAAATAACCTCCTGCAGATTAATCACCTGGCTTCTTCATGGGCCCAAGCCCAATCACCAGACAATTTGAAAGCAGAATATACACTGCCTGACCGATAAGCATATTAGCTGATTGCTACGCCTGGCTTTGACAAGCATGTAGAATATGAGTCTTTTTTTTATTTCAAACGAATACCAGAGGTGTCTAAATGTCACTATATTCACAGAAAAGAACAACTGTGCAGCCATTACATGATGCTCCCAGCATCCCCCCCTTCTCTGGGCCAGTGAAATACTATCTATTTCATGCTTCTTGATTTTTAAAGTGAATGTTTCACTGCTTTCTGAACAGCACTTAACTGCTAGGTATTACTTCTGAGTCTGCCATGCAGCAATCCTTCCAAAGACAAGGATCTCAATTCACCTTGAGAACTACACTTTGCTAGAGGCTGGCCACTAATGGTATTCCTGCTCCTTGGTAAACCACTGGCAGCTTTCTTGTTACACAGCCTGACCACTCGATTTTAGTACAGGAGGGATAGTATGAAAAAGAAACAGGATTAAGTGTGGCCAAAAGGATCACAAATCCATCAAAAGCTGTCCTGGGTTCAGCTGTAACAGCTATTTTTCTCCTTAGTAGCTGGTGGAGTGCTGTGTTTTGGATTTAGCCCAAGAACAATGCTGATAATACACTGATCTTTTAGTTGCCGCTCAGTAGTGATTATCCTGATCAAGTACTTTTCGGTCTCAATGCTCTGCAAGTACGGAAAGGCACAAGAAGCCAGGAGGAATCAGAGACAGGACACCTGACCCAAACTAGCCAAAGGGGTATTCCATACCACTGTTATAGCTGAACCCAGGACAAGGCCTTGCCAAACCTTGAAAAGAACACTGGCAGGCCACAGTGCGTAATTTTCTGGAAACACAGAGGAAGGGAACAGCCAAACAACCAGTTGTAGTGTCAGCATGATTTCCCCCATCCCACAGCAAAGTAAGCTCAAAAAAAACTACAACCGGGATATGGCATTAAACACATAAACAGACCTGAACTGTTCCAATTTATGTAATGGCAATACCCGTCCTTCCCTGCAACCCACCTCTTCACCCCTGCCCACTCTAGCTCTCTATGATTCAAGAGACTTTTTGAACAGAGTGATTCTAGTATAACATGAAGGAAATACCAGCTCTACCTTTTGATCGCTTCTTACTCATCTGCTTTCTCTTGTTAGGTCAAATCTCAGTCTCACTGAACTCCTGATTTAGTCTATTAGCAGGGAACAGTGAACCCCCATCCTCATTTCTTCCCTTCACATATCTAATAGCTTGCTTCCCATGTTCCCATTTTTACGGCCCTTAGAAGCTTCAGGAGTGCACTGCTTTGATTACCTTTACCTTATCCTTCCTACAGGTCATAGAGGTCAGTGACATACCTGGAATAAACTGGGACTGTTATTTCAACCATCAGACATGCTTCAGCTGGAAGGCAAAGTCCTGCCAGCAAGGAGACTGAAGTGCTGCAGAGCAACCCAGAGGACAGTAGTATCTTCGATGGCAACTGTGTGCTTCAGCTCCTGCTTGCTAACAGGTATCCATGGGCACCGCTGTTCCCCTGACTCTCTTTCCCTTTGATCATGTCGTGTTGCTATTGGAGCATTTCAGTAAACTGAGCCCAGAGCAGGGTGTATGTGCCTCTGTGAATATGTACCACAGGCTAGATCCTTCACAGATTAAAAGTCAAAAAAAGTTGTGGTGGTTTCCTGAACTGAGGATTTGCCCCTGTATTATTAATATTCCTCTGCCACCAAGGAGGGTCTCATCAGGCAAGATGCTGAGCATCTTTTGATTAAGACCAGTGTGAATGAATGGAGCACGCACAGCACCACACACTCCCCAGAAACAGTCCTTTACAAAGAATCGCCTGGATGCTACAAAATGAGCCACATAAGGAGACCTCATAAACACAATGGTATTCCAAACTGGACATCGTTGTAAACCACCAGCCTCTGCTGGGGTCACAAACCCTGGGTTTGGGCACATTAACTCATTACTTCTTCAAATAGGAAAAAAAAACAAAACTGCAGAGAGGGATGCAAACATGTTCGCTTTATGACGACATATAAAGACTCTGCTTGGAGTCTCTTGAACAAGCCTTCCTTTTCCTTTAGTGGCATGCAAACAGTGCACACTACATGCATTAAATGGGATTCAAGTCACTTTTTTCATTACTACTAGAGCAGGTACTGCTGGAGATAAAAGCAACTGTCTCAGAAGAGCAGGTATGACATCTGGTACATCGCACCAAAAATAAATCTTTAACTTCCTCTCATACCTGCCAAACCTGCTCCAAGGAAATAAACCTGGGAAACATTACAAATACACACTTCTCTCTGATTTCAAAGGAAGAACTGACCTATTTTTTCTTTGCCTGTTTTAAACATTTCCTATGACAAGATCAGTTTGCTAAAACAATGGTTTCTGTTCAGAATAACCACAATCATAAAAGAAAATTGCATGCATATGAAGAAGGCGAGTGGCCTGATGTTTGCACTGGAGGTAATTCACACTAATACAGCTATTTATAGTGCAGCAGCACCTTAGGGACCCAGTCATGCTCAGCACACCTACTTGGTAAGCACTATACAAACATGACATCTGATAGTCTCTCCCCTGTAGTGCACTCATAGTTATGATTTATGGCAACTGGTTGGTAACACCATATAATTTGGGAGTGGTCCTTTGTTAAATTATTTTCTCTGGTCATGTTTATGTAATAAGTATTTTCCATATCCTTTCAATAGCTGACCTGGCTTACAAGACGACTAGAGATTTGTGTATTGGTGAAGATGACCTACTTAAATCAAGAACAATTAAAGACCTAGTTCCTATTTACAAGCTTGACTAAGAAACCACACACACACAAAAATCAAGCTGAAGCAGCCAGGAAATGATTCTTAGTGCTACAATTCTGGTCATATGGGAGGGTTTGGTGGTAGGGGGAGAATCAAAAAAGGAAGTGCTTGTGATTCATTATTAGCAATGTAAATAGGACACATTTGGAGGCTGTCACCATCCTGATCACTCATCTGCTTTTATTAGTCCTCATTCTTTATTCTTATTGTCTTTGGTTTTCTGCGCTTGTCGTTAAAGTTAGTTATGTCATAAGCATCTGTTTAGCATATTCTATATGAAAATGCAAATAGAGATGATAAACAGTAAAATAAATATATGCAGCTTCCCTGTCATGTATATATTTGACTGTAACACATCAAATATAAAAGAATTATCACTTTGAAAGTCTGCTTGTTCATTATGTGCATTACATTTTTACCAGCAGATGGCAGTTCACCATTATTTTAAATAGGTTCTTTTGTTACTATCAGATGTTTTAAAGTTCAGTAAGTAGTTGGGGAAAAGCTGTAGGGCTCATTTCAAAGTTAATTTTTAATTCAATTTCCTTCCGCCTCATCCCCCTTAGAAAACGTAATCAGGACTGAGGTATTTGTTTCACTTTACTGTTGGCCAAGGCTGAACATCTTCTATACAGAGTTAGTTCATGAAGCCTCAAACACCCACTGCTGCTAACCCGCCTCCTGAGGCACACTTTACACTCCCCAGTGGCCAGTCTGTGCTTGGGAAGTTGCACATAACATTATTAACACTAATAGCAGGGGCAACATGAAAGATGCGACTCTGTACAAAGGAGCCAGTGGCTTATTTACTGTTGTGTTGCTTAGACGCTGTCTTAATTCTGGGTAACAAAGAGTTAAAACAACCATCCTGGCAATGCTGTGGAGGCAGCCAAGGAGGACCAAGGGTGCAGGGAGTCTGTGCCAGGAGATGCCGCCTGCAAGAGTGCTTGCAGAAATTCTGCAAGTACCCAAGGCCATGCTTTAACCCTGTCAGAGGCACAACTACGAGTCCACCTTCCCTGGACACCTTCCACTGGGATGACAATGAGAGCTTTCCCAGTGAAAAACTCCAGCACGGAGCACAAATGAAGGGATGGGTCTGTTAGTCCAGCTTTAACACTTTGGCATTACCTGACCTGTGCAGCCCTCTTGGGCACAGTACCACCCACAGCCTAGGACCAGGCACTCAGAAGAGATGCACCAAGAACCTCCCTCTGCACTATGGTGACACTGCTCAGTCTGCATGAGCCCATCTTCCCTTAACACCCTAACAACTCCCTCCTTTGTGTCAATATCACCATTCACACACCCAATGAAGCAACACAGTTGCTTGCAGTTGGATTTGTTCCCTCATCCAACTCTGCCACCCATCATAGCACACAAATGCTCCTCTTGGCAGCACTGGGCACAGATTTTTGCTGGATTAAAACAATCACATGGCTCCTGCCTTTTCACAGGAGCAGCACCAAAACAGCAACAAGAGTAGAACTCCGCTCACCGTACACCACAGGTGTGCCAGTTCTGCCTTTCACTTGTGAGATGGGACTCACACATATCCCCTTCTGCCACCTCTCCAGCCACATAGCACAGTGGTGGGTTGAAGCAGACTGAGAGCCAGGAGGAAAGGCCTTCCCTCACCTGCTCACATGCTGGGGGCAGACTGGTTTTGTGGCTGGGCTTGGATTTCGCTCATTTGAGTTTCTGTTTTGCTTATATGGCAAACTGCCTTTTCCCTAGGGCTGCATAGGTCTTTTCAAGTCCCACGAGTTTTGAATTTGTTCCTGGTAGTTTCACACTGAAGCAGCAAACAAGAGATCCAGAGATCATTTTGCATCTGTTAAAGAACTAAACAAAGGTAAATGTTCCAAAACAATGATCATTGCTATACACCAGCCTGTGACCTATCTTGGGAATGCAGTGTTTTCTTTCACATGCAGTCCCACATAGCCTCTTTTTAATGATCTGCAGAGACTGATAAATTCACCAGCGGTATTAAATTAGAAGCTGAAAACAACAGAAAGCAGTTGTGTTATACAAATGGACAAAGAGAGATGAAAAACACAGGAAGAAAGGAAACGTGACAACATTTGGGAAAAGCAGAAGAGCATTACAGTGTGGGGAGCAACAGAACACATGTATACAATGGCATCAGGTGTGGACTGACCAGGGGAGATCAAAAATGTGCCAAGGGGAACAATCCAGAAGTAGTGGGGGACAGACTGAGTAACAGGTCATTTCTAATGTTGAAGATGCAGAATGTTGGTTACCCACTGTGGTGAAGGCCTCACGGGCAGAGCTGTGCTTATAAAATAACCCTGATTCAGTTCCAACAGCTTTCTGTTGGGACAAATAGCAAATGGAAGTATTTCTGAATCACATAATGATTTTTTTAGCTTTTGATAGTTCCCAATCACACAGTCAGAAAATACATGCTGATCAACCTTTCTTCCTTACGTGGGCAACTGCATAAGCAAAACATATTCCAAGCAAACCTGACACCATCCTATCAACTTGTGTTTCCATCTGAGGAGTATTTTAAATAACATTCAAAGCAGGTTTAACATCAGTTATTACTCTGTTTGACTACTGCATTCCTAAGATAATGGATTTCAAAACTGTATTTTCCAGTTGAAGATGAAAGAGCTACTTCTAGGCTTCCTATCTTCTTTAATAAAGCAAGATTCAAACTAGTCTCAAAAGTTGAACATTAATATAAAGGAGATTTGCTGTTATCTTACTAAGTGTTACCAGCAATCACTTAGCATTCCCATTACTTTCCCACCCAAACCTCACCTACAAGAAACAAACTGGATTTCTTATACCCATACACCCCCTTCATCTCGCAGATACTCGGGGATACCTGCCACTGTAGGACTTCAGGCTTTCCACTCTGCTTCACTGAGTGGAAGCAGGTTTGTGCCTCCGGGCAGAAAGAGGGCAGCTTTTCACGCCTATGACGCACAGGTACCCCCCTGACCTTCTGAGCAGCCTGCTCCCCCTCCAGGGAGCCTGCTGCAAGCAGGGGAGAACGCTGCTGACTCACCTCATGGTCAGTGTGCAAATAGCACGTAGTCATGTTTTATGCAGCGCTATTTACTTGGTATTGGAAAGCAACACACATTCCTTCAGAGTGCAAGGCAGGAGGGAATCTTTTAATTGTCAGGTCATGCACATCAGCAAGCAATGGAAATACATTTGGCCAGCCCTACATTTCCTGTGCACACATCATAACCTCCATATTGCAGGCACAGAGCCCCAGCACTTGCCTATGATTACAGCATGCATCCCCAGAAACACAGGTAGAGGGACGAGTTGAGACATATCCCTTGGCAGAGTGGGCCCTGTCAATCTCACCCTGCAGAGCCAAGAACAGGTTAGCTCCTGGCCCTGCTGCTCAATAAAACAAAGGGAAAATCTCACATCCCATTGAGAATCTGGAGCAAAATTATGCTCCATGGCTTTTGTCTGAGAGACAGCATTACTTAGATCAGGTCCAACTGCCACACAATAGAGGATAGAGAATCTCTTAATTACCCCAGAATCCACCTCAAAGGCTAAGCACTCTTAGCATCCTCATAATCTTGTGCAAATCAGTAGCTGGACTCTGCCCAGGTTTGCCACTCTATGAATGCGCACTACACTGGGAGGAAGGAAGAGTTGCAATCTGAGCCTAAAAGCCAGGGTATGCATTCCCTCCCCCTGCCCTCCCCCAGCTTTACACCAAAAGCAGAGCAGCAACCAGGTGACTTAACTGCTGTCAGCACCTTCTATTTTTTCTAAGTTTCACATAAGGGCACAGAGAAACCATAACACTGAAGAACTATGTTAGCTCATCAGATTTTACACCTCCCTCTATGACTTGTCATACCAAAATCTTTGCCATTTGAGTGATAAGAAGAAAATGAAGGCTCAAACCCTGCCATTTTACCTCAAATATGCAGCAGATGTATAACTATAAATTAGTACTTATGAGCTAAGCTCCTCTACTTTAACTTGTTCTACCCCAAAGTATCATTACAGTGTCACTTAGAAGACAGTAAGGGTGGAGGTGAGATCACTATTAACAGAAATACAGCAGAGTACCATGTGGGAAGCAGAAGCAGATTGGAAGCTGACAGTACTGGGCTTTACAGAGACACTAGCCTGCAGGACAGGAACAGAGAAGCCCACGGATAGAAGAGCTTTGAGACATTAAATACCTGGTGGCTGAGAGCTGATGCAGCTGCAGCAACCAAGAAGGATTTGTCTTCATCTGCTCAGCAGGGCTGTGGGCTCCTTCCCGGTGGAGGCGGACGTGCTGGGTCACGTGCAGCTGTGTCCCTAGAGTCCAGCTTCCTGCAGCGTGCTCTGCAGAGGGCAGCAGCTCAGTCAGACAGGAACTGAAGCCAGGGAAAAAAACCTGATTGTCTCACAAGGCGTCTTACTGTGAGGCTGTCCCTGAGCAACACCTTTGCCTTTGTCCCTTGGTTTCTGGGTACAACCAAGTCCTAGGAATGAGTGTCTCAAACCTGGCACCCCAAAATGGAGTTCTAAATAACTGGATGCTTAAAAATACTGCACTGCAATGTGTTTTAACAAAGGTGGGAGTGAACCATAAAGCAGAAATTCATAATCTTATTATGTGTGTAAAGGAGGCCATGTCCCATCAGAAGCCAACCTGTGATTACAACCAGGAACAAAGCAAGGCCTGAGCACCTGCAGAATAGAGAATACCCTCAAATGAGGCAAACAGCTGAAACTAAGAACCATTAGAGTCAAATTCCCTCTCACCTCTTAGCAACTGTAAACATGTGGAAGCTAAACATAGGCAGGACTGTTGGTTTTGTGGCAAGTTTTCTCTGACTTAAGAACTTGTGGTTTTAGTCCAGCACGTGAGGAGATCTTTGGACAAGTTGCACACTGCTACATAACCTGCAGATCTACCTGGCTGGGGTGCGGGACTAATTCTTCAGCCACAACTCACCTACTGTGGCAAATACAATGAATTAAGAATACACTAAGTCAGTGAGCTCTGTAAACAGCAAGTGTTGCAAAGGTTACTAACAAAAGAAATTGCAGGATATACCGTATCTCATATGCAGCCTGCATACTGAAAGTAAGGATCTGTACCCAGGAGTGAATTTTGCTCAGTGAAACTCAAAAGTTTAAGTAAATGCAAATAGCCTACACTGAAACTGTGAAAAATAAACAAAGTATCATTTAATTTAATTTGAGCACCCAAGCAAGTCATTTGCAAGTCTGTTTAATGTTTAGGAAGAAAAAGCCTTAGTTCAGTCTCTACAAATGGTTTTAGTTACTTCTGTGACTTTCCATCTCTTGAGGATAATCTACTCCTAATAAGGACAATTGCTTAGATTTATAACCCCACTGAGGTCTTGTTAAAGATCTAACAAAACTATTTAAATGAAAAGGACAATAGAATCTTTAAAGTCCATGTAGAGTTCAATTAAAACCTGAAACATAACCCATGTCTTTATGCATAACAAAAGCAAAACCAGATTTCAAAGCTGTTAAACTACATGTATTTGGCATAACCTATCCATTCAGACAGAGTTAAAAAAAAAGGCTATCATATAGAAATTGGAGTCTTAATAAATAACAACCCTGATACATGTGCACAGAACCATATTTTTGCATGCATTTTTTAATTTCCTTAATTTGCTGGGCATATCCAAGAGCAAATATGAGACATGCTGTTAAGTTGAACAAATCCAAATGGGACAAAAAAAGATTGACTGAAACCAGTGCATTTACATGCACCAGCATTTAAAAACATTTCATAACGTTCCCAAAGAGAGCATGTAAACTGCTGCAGTCTCACTGCAAAACTGCTGTAATCTGTGCTCCTATGTAGTCATTATTCATACACGGGAGTATTCAATTCCTACAGTCATTTTTCATGCATGGTTTAAAACCCCAAATCACTGACATAAATACAGAAGGGGGGGAGGTCCCTTTTTAAAGTTAATGTCTTATGAACTCTGAAAGGGAATGCGAAGCCAGATACCAGTCGAGGTGATGACATAGCTCTCCTGTAGATAGAAGCGAAGGGGCTGGTTACAGCTCCCCTACAGCCGCAACCAAGCCTTTCCCAGGCTAAGAGTCACCGTGAACCAGCCACTCACCCTCAGCTGTGGAACCAACTCCATCACGGTCAGGACAGCACAGAGCAGAGCAAAGCAAAGTCTTACCATGTCTCCCTTTCCCCCACCAGCATGCAACTGGGGCCACACATGCAGAGAAGGGAGGTAAGCCCAACAGCTGCTTTGGGCGTGCAGTTTCCTTCTCAAGAGACGAACGAAATCCCGTAACCTATTCCTGCATTAAATAAAGGGCGAAAGGGCACTTCTCCTGTTTTCCACATGATAAAGGATGATCAGCTGGCTGGGGGCAGGCAGACACACAGATGGGCTCTGTGCAGAGAGGAAACACACATGAAGGCAGACACCAAAACGGCTTGGTGCAGCAGTGGCTGGAAAAGAGGGTGACAGAATGGTGCCCCTCCCCTCCTGCCTGGCACAATGACGGTGCAGAACAGCCATTAGGGAACTCCAGCTCTGAGGTAGGTCACCTCATCTGGAAATACCCGGAGAGGATGGTATGTTAACCATCCCCTTGCAGCATGTCAGCCCCTCGTTTAATGATTTAATCAATTTTCTTAGAATACATTTCAAGCCCATGCTACATAGCCAGCCGTTCTATTACTTAAGGCTTTACCCCTTTTAAAATCCTTTTGCTGCTGCTGCTGTGGTAAGTTGGCAACTTGACTTTTAAATTGCGTTTTTGTACGAGCTTTGAATATTTAGGGCCACCTCTTTCCACTTCATAAAAACCTGCCTCAGGCCAGCTGCATGCCCAGGAGCGGGTCCTTCCGAGGGCCCTGCGGCGAGTGGCTGTGGAGAGCTTCCTGCCCAGAGCTCTGCCGCCTCGTCCTACGGTGACCTGACAGCCAAAACCACCATGGTTCAATTCCAGCACCAGCTTTGCACCGCCTCCAACTCACCTGGCACCCAGTGCTACTACCACCGAGGCGAGGAGACTGGGAACACGCGAGCGCCATACCCCATACAGCCCACCCCAGGTCGACCACCCGCTGACAGGCAGCGGGCAAGATGGCGGAAGCCCCGCGCCCCGCCCTCCCGAGCCCGCCCGTCTCCATGGCGACGGCCGCGCTAGATGGAGGCTGAAGGAGACGAGCAGCGGCCCTGCCTCAGTCGAGCGGCCTCCGCCGGGCCCTGCCTGCCAAGGGCCGCGGGAGCAACAAGCTCACGAACCCCGCCACGCTGGCACCCGCGGGTGTGCGGGTAGGGGCCGCGCGGCACCGCCCCAGTCAGCGGTGGCTCGTTTCCGCGCAGTGTGCCCCAGGCCGGCCAGTGTAATCACTGCATTTAATCCTTAATCAAGGAGGAGCAACATCCAGTATGAGGCCTGTGTGAAAGACAAGTTAAAACACTCGTGTGCGGTGCATCCTGGGGGTTGTATTCCTCAGTGACCCTTTAAAACGTTCTGGAAGCTCCTGTCGGAGTGTGTGGAAAGGCACAGCTGTTTACAGATGTTAATCAGTACTTGGAATTACATTATGGATTCCACTTGGTGGCAAAGGGCTCATTTCCCATTCCATCCACATAGCAACTGGGAATGTAAATCTAATGCCGTTCTTGTTTGTTTTCAAGAGAGACAAACCCCAGCCCACTTTGAAGGCAGTGTGGAAGGCTGTGAAGCTGGGAGCATCTTGGAGCATCCCAACCACTTTCAAACTCCTCCAAAGCTAACAAGCAGAACTACATCGTGGTGGATTATTGCTAAACTACAAATAACAAATAGAGTTGAAAACACGTTAACAGCTGCCAATGGCAATTCCAAGTAGGATTTAGGATCTCCTTTTTTTTGATGTTACATAGTTCACTTGCCCTATACATGCAGCTATTTTCCAGTTTGAAACTGTAGAAGATAACGATTTAGTCTGCTTTGCTCTGCACACACACACACACTTCTTTCTAGCAGTAACAGCATTGCCAGGAGGTAAGACATGAGCTTCTCAACAGGAGATGCGGGGTGGTGGTTACTCATGCATTTGTTTTAGCTAATTTCACACAACCACCCTATAGAACAACTGGGTTGTCACAACAGCTGGGTGGCACAGGGCAGGAGCCAGCCTGCATGCTTAACACAGAATCACACTCAGTGAGTACTTTCATAACAGATCTCCACAAGCATGTTTCAATCATACTGACTTCCAAAAAAGCCTGATCAGGCAGCACAACCTTGTCTAGCCATGTGAAATATAGCATCTGTGTAACAGATATCCATAGGAGAGACAGGGCAAAGTACAGGCAATGAAGGTGAGGCTTCATATAACCAAGGGGTGGTTCCTAAAACTGGGCCTCTGAAAGAGAAAATTAAAATACTTTGACCTGTTCTTTTTCCTCCCTTTTTAAAGTTAGAAGATTAACTAAGTTAAAGTCTTGAGCCAGATGCCCCACTCCCACCTTAGAAGTTATGGGAGGGGCTTTTTCATGAAGGCACATCTGTGAGAGAAGCTTCTTTAGTGATTTTGCTTTGTTGCGGGAATGGATTGCAGTCCTTGTCCCATGGCAAGCTGATGTGAGGAGGCTGACACTGGCCAAATGGCTGCTCTGTGTGCCTTCCCTGATCCAGAGCCCTGTGACTCTCCTTGCAGACCTGAATCATGTTTCCATGTCTGACACCAGCTCCACCTATAGCTGCAGTCACAGGCTTTACATTGTGCGCTTACACAGCTACAGCACCTGACCCTGGATCAGCCTAGCACTTCTTCCTGATACTTATAAAGGGTATGGAGGAATACAGATAAAGTTCCTCCTTCTGTACATCATCCTACCCCAGAAAAATAAATTATTTTTTACAGAGCTTCAAGTAAGCAAAAGGTGTGGCCTACAATTAACTGGGGCCACAAATACAAATGTTTTGATAATCAGCTCAATGAACAGGTAAACATTTCAGTGATAACACCTGCAACCTTGACATGGCATGACACATTTTCAAAGTCAGCCTCAGAGTGACAAACAACATAAAGGAAAATACATACCTACTCTGGAAAGCATTAATGCAGATTAAATCCAGTCAATAGCAAAAGTCAAGAGTTACCCATAAATTCTTGTGCTCCTCAGATCTACTCTTCCAGAAGAAAAGCACTTGAAGAACATGACACACACTTTACTTTTGAGCATGTTCCAGCAGACCTCAGTGGAGCACATATGGGAGTGAGCACTCAAGTGAGTGAACAGGACTGTTCCACATGTGTTTCAACTTACCCACTTGCAGCACCAGCACCCCCTGACCTGTGTAAAGCTAAACTCGACCAACCAAAACCAGAGATAAACAAGGTTTAAGAGTAGTTAGTTCTTTTTAATCTTACCTGCAGGGACCCTGAATTAACAACTGTAGTTAGGTAGAAGCTTTTCCTTCTGACAAGCACATCCACAGAATCTAGATTTCTAAGAACAGGCATTATTAGAATGACAAGACAGAATTATTTTTTAAAACGTGAGAAGTCTGATGTGTTGGAGAGCAAGATTAAATAGAAATACTTCAAAATTACTCTCCCTGTAGCATCACTGCAGGGTAAATCCTTCCCTCCAGTTTTACTTCCAGCCTGAAAATTTCCAAATGTTTCAGAGAGCACCACAGACATCACCAGCCTGCTCTAGGGAACTCTCCATCCTCCCATTGCTTACAAAGCTTTGCTCTGTCTCCCAAGAAAACCCGCATCTCCTCCACAGTATTGCCTACAAGATCTTAGCTCACTGCATTTCCCCCTTCTCTACCCCACTTGGGAGTGTCAGATGCCCCACCCCTGAGCACTGCTCCATTTCTCTCAGATGAGACATCTGTCTCTTCCCCCAGTAACCCAGAAGTCAAACAGGCACATTCCCTGCAGCCACCTTCATGCCATGCAGAAGTACCAGCAACAGGGTGTAACAGATAGTACTTCTGCAGTGAACTAGAAGTTCATCACACACACAAGCAGGGAAAATCCAGGACATTGCTTAACATGAGAAACAGCTGAAGAGGGACTCAGGGTTTTCTTTGAGATAATTTTTATTTACACAGACTGCAGCAAAATCCTGTTTTCTTCATCAGAGTTGTTTATAAAAGCAGGAGGTATTTTCTTTGCTCAAAATTCAAAGGGACACTCGAATAATATAAACATGCTTTTAGCATTTTATTAGGTAAACTTTTTCTACTGTCACTATGACTAATCCTATCTTACTGTCACCTTTCCCTTGTTACTTAGTGTTGCATTTCAACCCATGTATATGCAGATACACTCACCCACTAAACTAAAATGCAACAAAGCCTCTACCCAACTGTGGATCTGCTTTAACTATCAATGAAGCCACATGGCACAATAGGAAGTACCTGGAATTATTCTCAAGACAATAGACTTAAATAAAACAGCACCACTAGGAAAAAAAAATCATATCAGGTCCTACAAAAACATTCAGAAAAGAATTTAAAGTGATGCCTCCTTTCTTTTCAGGTTACTGCTTGGTTTGCACTACATTTTAATCTCAGAATGCTGGCAGGAAAACTGTCATTGCTGTTACTCTCCTGGTGTTCCTCTAGGCACCATAAGACAGTCACTCCCCAGCAAAACTTTTGCAGAAGTAGGCTCTCGTGATAGAATGCATTGGGAAGTGATGGCCAGATGGTGGCACAGCAAACGCTCCTCTTTTGAAGGGCTGTATGTGTCTATTAGAAATATTCCTTGTTCTATATGCATATCACAGTAGATTAGACACATACAGTCCTCACACAGAACAATCGCTTCCCAAAACACATCAGCAGAGTATTTACTACTGAATCTAGAAGGACTTTGTGATTCAAACATTGTCCCCATTAATGTGAAAAATGTCAGTATACAAAAGCTCTTTTTTCTTTTTTCTTCTTCTTCTGAGATCCTTCAAACAGCTGATAACTGCCTTTTATAGATTGGAGAGTCAGAGAGACTTTGGAATCTATTACTTTACTAAAACCCCAGGGGTCAACTTATCACCTGAAAACCATTTTACATGGACAATTTGACTTTCATGTGGAGTGTCAGAACATACCCTGGATGGAAATCTAAAATAAATTATATGGAATGCTGCCTGCTTTGTGCTGAAATTTATTGCTCCCACACTACTATAATTTTGCAAATTGTATTCCTTAAGCTCCAGTGCCAAGATATTATTAACTGCTTGAACTGAAAGAGCAGTTCTGACTGGCTGCTATCATGTCTATAGACAGAGACTAATTTCTATTGAAGCACATGCTTATCCGAAGCTGTTTTCCACCATTCCAAGCTGCCAACTTTATTTTCTTCCACAACACACTGCCCGTTTTATTACTGTCATTCTCTGTAGACACTGTCACTTTGGCAAATCTGTTCCAGAAGCTAAAAATGAGTCTAAGCTTCTGCTAATATGGTTGCCTGAGACAATCACACCCAAGAGAGTGGGAGGAAGGGATATCCACTTTTACCTCTTATCTTCCTAATACAGGTTATTTTCCTCACTAAGCAGACCTCCAGTCTGAAATGCATCTCTGCAACATACCACAAGATAAGCAGATCTATTTCATAGCCCACACTTTCTTAATCACTTCTACTGCCATATGCTTGAAATAGAACTATTTGATAATGTGTTGATGGTTTGGTGAATGCTCTTTTTACATCTATTACTAGAATTTTTAGAAACCACCCAACTGACCTCAGAGCCTAAAATCTTTAGAATTGAGAAGACACTGAAAATGTTAATGATCCAGCTCCTGGATGACTATTATTTGAGTAGACATTCCTATCTAGACAGAGAAACCTCCACTAGGCATAACATGTAAGACACAATAATGGAGCTCTGGGATAAGAGAAGTTTATTCCTCCACCCAGTAACCTAACAAGTCTGGATTACAACAGCTAAAATACTACACCACGAGGAAAAAAAAAACCACAGCCCAACAGAGTCCTAGTACTGAACTCTACTGCCCTATTTTTATTCAGATAAACTAATAGCCTTTATAAACTGAAACTGCTAAAAAGGAAGTTGTGACCTGCACATCCAAGCTTCTAGACAGCACTACCTTCACTTTTTCTTAACAGTATCTAGTGTCTCCAAGGGGCATTCAGACTAATGATAATTCACCGTGGTCAATCACTCACTCTCAGTAGACAGCTATTGTTTCTGGGAACGGCATTCAGTTCAGTAAGGCCTTTGCCAAGCAGGGATTGAAAACAAAGGTTTTGCAGGTCTCTTCCAAACCTTTACAGCCTGGCTGTCCAACATCTTATGTATCTAAGTAGAAGCAGAAGGCTGTTGGTAAATTAACAGTACATTGCAAAATCACAATCACAGGCTTTCAGGGAGGGAAGTGGCTAGTTGACTGGAACCCTGTGTCTCTTACACTGTCTGGGTTGCCCAGGGAGGTTGTGAATGCTCCATCCCTGGCAGTGTTCAAGGCCAGGTTGGATGAAGCCTTGGGTGATATGGTTTAGTGTGAGGTGTCCCTGCCCATGGCAGGGGGGTTGGAACTAGATGATCTTAAGGTCCTTTCAAACCCTAACTATTCTATGATTCTATGACTTCCCAAGGGTATTCCTCAAGGGTCTGGGAGAGCTCCGCCAGCTTGCCTGGGAGCAGTATTGGCCTGTTGTGTGCTGGTACCTAAGCTCTGTAATTCAGTACTGGTCCTGAAGCCATGTTGGATAGTGCAACATCCAAGATTAGCAATTAGATGACTACTACAGTTTATTATTAAAATCCTCTAGAGTTACACTTCTACTGAAATATTGCATTTTAGAGAATCTGTGAACTGAAAAAAAACTGGGATAAAATGGTATAATATAGCTTTGAAACAGTTACTTTCTGTTTTGGCCACGCATCTCAGTTGGTCAGTGGTGGTCTACATAAGGAAAAAGTTTTAGAAGTATGAATTTATCTTTAATAGAAAAGATAACCTGAGGAAAATATTTGGGACAGTAAAAGTAATATCCATGTGTCTGCTTTAATTACATCCTACCTGTAGGAAAGTGACTAGAGCCAGTTAGCAGGACTGTCTTACCCAAACAACAGGAATCCCTTGCCTCACAAATTCACAGTACTGAAGATAAGGAAAAGTGCAAATTATGAAGTTGTCCGCTTGTATTAATAAATATTCTGAACAGTTTTAAGTGCTTAATCTGTTGAGATAAATGCTTTGGAATCTGTTTCTACAGACGACAGCTTAATTAGCTCAAAAGAAGAAATTCGCAATTTCATAGTGGACACGACTGATAGAGCCTGAATCAAGCTGGAAGTGTGGTCAGGTATCAACATGCAGCAGCTTAAAACAAGTTACACAAGATGACCTTAATATGCGTGACTATCAGCTTTTCACTGTAGAAATATATATATTTCAATATCCTTTTCTGAGCAGAAATCATGTCATTTATATGCAAATCAGACTATATTCTGCAGCTGTTTCTTTTGTGCTGAAGCCATGGGAATTATTTGCACTTAATAAAGCCTCATAAATAGGTTTTGTCTCTAAGTGGGTGGGGGAGCAGCAAATATATCACAGCCATTTACAGTTACAAGCATCTTCTTATTTTGAAAGTTATATGCATCCTTTAATAGGAAGTTTCACAGCTGCAAAAGAAACATTGTTTAATTTATATAAACAAAATACCCATACAGCCTTCAAAGCAAAATGTTTTGCATTTTTTCCCTATGCTCAACTATCTAAAATGCAGAAATTGCCATGTAGCATCAATCAAAAGGACAATCTAGATCATCATTACATGCTAGTTCCATTTATTATAACTTAAATAGAGGAAGAAATTCCTTGCTATTGGGTCTAGGTACTTTTATTACATTTGAAGGAAATATACCTTCTTTATACAAAGTATGTCCACCCCATATAATCTACTGCATTTCTGCGGAACGTGTGATATTTTCACACACCACCAATAAGATGTGCCCCTGAAGTCCTGGCACATGGTAACAATCCATCTAAAAACCACAGGATGACAGTACACTCAAAGACGTCCCACAAGACTAGAATGAAAGAAGAATGGAAGTGTGGAAGTGTACTGTTTAGTGTGGTAGGTAGCATACTAAAGTGAATTGGGGAACAATTTCCCCCAGCTGCTATAAACTTTTGGGTTGAGACCTGTTGTTAAGAACAGGACGTGGAGTGCAGGCCTGCACGTTAACAGCAGCACAGCTTTCCCAGTCACTTCACAACCATAGGAGAGAGCAACAGTGATCAGCACCACTGAAAGGCAGCAGACAAAAGGGCCCCAAAGGCTCTATGACTTACAAGGGAGCAGTCCTTACCCCAGCCCACCCCATCTGAAATATCTGTCAAGAGCACACAGAGACTAAGAGTTACATACAAGACTGGGGAAAAAAGCAAGGGTTTGGACAGGTACAATTTTCTCTCATTCAGGTTTCTAGAACAAATACAGAAACATGGTTCAGCCAGCGTGGCCCTTACGTTAGACAAAAAGTGGCAGCCAATAAACCACTGCCCATTTTCTATCTGACTTTTTTCAGTCGAGCTGATCATCAGTGCAAACTATCAGCACACTGTGTGTGCCTCAACTTATTCTCATCTAAGCCTTCAATAAATTCCATGTGTTGGTAATCCTCTGCAGGAAGTTAATTTTACCCTGACTAGCACCTCCTTTTCCTTGTCAAGCAAAGAAGTTAGGAAAGACCCCTAAAACCCAACAGGCATTCATGGGTCTCATTTCATGGATATAATTTAAAGAATCTTTTGGTAAAATAATTGACATGATAATGCTCTCCTCCATAAAAAGCAGGAGTGACATAAAGAGGTAAGGCAAAAGAGCCTTTCTTTTAGAAGGGATACCAGTTATTCTATCATAATGACGACTTAGATGTATTATTTGTGCTTTACAAAATGACAGATTTTAACTTTTTCAGGGGTATATTGGTTCCATACAGTGACTTCTGTTCACTCCTTATCGTTATGCTGACTGCCTTTAAGGGCACCAACTTTTATATCTCACATAACTATTCTGTGAAGGTATATCCAAGTAAAAACACATCCAAATAACAAGAGTCTGACTTGTAACCACTATCATTATTTTAGTAATTACTGTAATGTTTAACCCATTAAAGTCTTCAAATACATGAATAAGGTCTACATAGTCAAAATGATCACGAGACATGCTGCAAACAGTTATACTGATGTCACATTTACAGTATTCCATATGCTGTGAAAGTACCTTAAACACAAATGCATCTGGCAACATGTTTAAACACTATACTTATTTTCCTGATAACAATAAGATCACGGGGTTTGAGGGGATATTGCATTTTCTTCAGGTACAGATATGGTTGACCTCAGTTTATATTTTGAAACCAATATAAGTGATAGGACAACGAAGTATATAAGGAAGTTGAAGTTAAATTAAAAGCAGGTATAAGCATGTATTTTATTACAGAAAATCAGACAAGTAAGATAGTAAAGTCTGACTTCTTGTCACATTGAATTTTCTTTCACTACTCCATTATGGGAAACAGTATTTTTATAATGTAAATTTTAAAGAATCATCCCCAGACTAAAGTCTGTGGCATTCTGCTGTATCCCCAAATAATTACTTACACAATCCCACTGATTGAAAATCAAGCCACTCATTTAATGTTACAACTCTATGCAGAATTAAAAACAAGGATCCTTTCAGACTTTAACAATGTTTTTATGTATTTTAGTCTGTATTTTACCTATTGGTAGTAGCTTAGTGAAATTGTCTGATGTTGTCCTGTTGAATTTAATCAGTATGTTTTATCATCTGAACAGCAACTGAAAGGAAGCTGCATGCAGCAACATCAGTGGAGCACAACCATCTTTTGCTGTACAGAAATAAGACTACTCAACTTAGGAAAGTTGAATCCTTATGTGGATAAAAGAACTTTGGCACCTCATGTGCACAAGAAAGGCATTACTCAGTGAGCCTGGCTGTGAAATTACAGCACACCAGCTTCTCCATGCTAACTGTATGTGGTCACTGTCATCATAGCTAATTTGGTGAGTTCCACCTGAACTGAGAGCAATTCAGCCCTCTTTTAATCTGAATTATCTTCTGACAGTATCTGCCTCTTTCTAATGACTAAACAGGGAGCTCAGGTGAACTAGGTTATCACCTAATGTGACTTAGTTAAATGACTAAAATTACAGCTCTTGGTAGCTATGTCTGTACTTAAGTTTCAGCGCATAAGATGGGATTTTGGTCCCTGGTCATTCATATAAAGCATCTGTGGAGAAACACCACAGTTCCTGCTTGGAAGCCATCTGACTGCCATGGAAGTCAGAAGATGGAGGTAAACTCTGCATTCTTAAGCCTTATCATGACATGGAACTGGGAAGTGACTAGGATGTACATGAGTAGGACTCAGTAGTATCATCATAACTCTGAGCTACCTTAGTTTGGAAATTGGATTAAAAAAATAATTCATATTTTACTAGATTTTTCTAATTTTGTAGTCAGTTTGCTTTTTCTGCCTGTATTTGTTTTGAAGTATAGTCATTCTGTATCTGCAAGTAATTGTTGCCATAGAGACCTACTATGATTATCACTTTTGATCTTTGAATTACTCTGATTTGGTAACTGGAACAATAACAAATGCTGCCATATGTACAGTCATTCCTTTTCCTGAGATAAAGAATGCTTAAGCATTTATGTACTTCCAAACTGGTTTTCTGAAAATGAATTAGACTTTAAGAGTCATAGAGCTAATATGAATAATGAAGAGAAACAACAGTGCCCAATAAAGCCCTTATCTCTAGAAAAATGTTTTTGCACCAGAGGTTCAGTGTTCCTGTAAAGACATAGCAGTATTGAAAGATTTATAGTCTGAAATCTGTGAAATGCTGTCAGCAGCAACAGCAGAAGTTTGTAATTTTCCAAGGATTATATACAGGATGTGGATTTCTTGTGAAAAACAGAAACAGGAAACAACCCGATATATCATCTGCAAAGTGCTCTGAATAGTCTCAGAAGTACTGAAATGCTTCTGTTATCATGTGTTCTGACTATGGGTCAAATTTAAAATTAAAGCCTTTTAAAATATGGTATCAGAAGCTTTGTCAGTCTGAATCTTGAAGTACCCCAGTAATAACTTCTGAACTCCTGTACTGGGGAAAAATAAGAGGAAAATAAAATACCTGCCTGCAAGAATCATTTTCTTTGGAGTAGTAGTCTAGATATAAACCTATTCCTATAAAGTAACTAAAGCCAAGTAATTATATTTAGACTACACCAAAAAATAAAAAATTTTAAAAAAAGAAGCCAAAAATGGCAATAATATCAGTTAGTTTTTAGACATTATATAAACTACAAAACTACCTCAGAAAAATGGAAATACACCTTCAGTGTAGTAATGGGGCCCAAAAAAACCCTCAAAAAGATGCTTCCTTAGTACAGAGAAATACATGAAGTTTACCTTACTAATTTTTATGAAGACCTAAGCACAACCAACTTCCACTAGTTTCTGCCTCACAGCTCAAGAACCTTCAGAAGGAGCTTCATGCAGACCAGCAGGAAAAGGTGAAGCACCTGCCATCAGAAGCTCTCCCAGTCTGCAGGTGAGGCCTGAGCAACCAGCAGGTGAGTAAGGTTTTGGAAAGCTGCAAGTTGTATAAGGACAATATGATAAAAAGTATGTATAATCTCAAGATAACATTAATTGTTTCCTTCCTCTCCTCTTTTCCATGTTTGAGGCTCAGCCTTGTGTTGCTGTGTTAAAGCTTTTGGCCAACATGAAGAAACTGAGGAACTGCTCAATTAGTTGTTGCAAGCTAAAGAGCCAGGGAAAGGCAGGCTACAAAGGCAGTTAAAGAATGCCATGTAAATATGAACTATACATTGAAAAAAACCCAAACATATATTTCAAGTAGGAGGGAGAGAATCAGGTATTTAAACATTAGCATCCAGTACATTTTAGATGCCGTAGAGGATCTGGATCATCTCTGGCACAGTAGATGGAGCTAGGGGAAGACTCTCTGGGTCACCTAAAATGACATTTGGCACTTTGCATTCTTAAATCTCACCCTGACACAGAACTGGGAGGTGACTAGCAAGTATATAACTAGGACTGCCAGGCTAAACATAGTAGTAGAATAGTAATTCTGAGTTACCTTAGTTGGAAGTTTAATATAAAAAACAATTGAGACAAAAAGAGATCTGACATACTGCAAACTTCCAGATGCAATGAAATATCTGAAGTACAGCAAAGTGAGTTAAAGCTTTGGTCTGTTGGAATTTGTGCAGTCAAAATCATACCAAGTGGTGGGTGCTGATGCTGCTTATGCTAGTCCATGCTTTCATATGGAGAGAGTACATAAAAAGTGTAAGGAAACATCAGAGTCAAGTAAAATTTTATTAGCTCAGAAAAACACAACAGTAGTGCAGCAAAATAGTGTTGCATTTGGTTGCAAGAACAGACAGCTAAAGTTCCAGGCATGATATTAACATTTTAATTCCACACATTTTGAATAATTAACAGTGAAAATTAGCAGTTTCTTGGACTTTAGGAAGTATCATGTATTTTTCTAACTATTGAACTTGCAAGGTCTACTGTTCAAAAAATAGAGTTACAATAAGATAGCCAAATCCAATGTTTGGTTGCCTAAAACTGTACTAAGATGCATAAATGTCCATTTTATGACCTCTGGTGTAGAAGTGCAGAGGCAAACACAACTTCTGAGTATTATTTGTAGACATTTTAGACTGTCAAAAGTCTAGAGTAGCTTATCATTCTGTTCCTTTTATTTGTAAATCTAATTATTTTTACAGAAACACTGCTATGAACAAAATCAGCATTAGAGAAACTGAAAGACAACACCAAAAGGCATTAAGAAATTTCTGAGGAAAGAGCCTTTAATTCATTTAAAGTGTACTTGTAAGTAGGGCATGTCACATACAGCTCACTTCCCCTTATGTGTTTTTCACTTTATAACAGCACACTCAGTTTGAAAACTATTCTCCTGTGACACATTCCAGTATTTTCTTAAAAGCAGCAAAGCCAACAAACGAGTATTTAAGTACATTTCAAAACAAGATAATATACATAGAATTCCATAAATTCTACACTAATTGTATTATCATCTACTTTGTGCAGCCATCTAGCTATTGGTAAATAGGTATACAATAGAAATAATTCACTTAACTGGATTTGAAGGATTCCCTCTGTAAAGGTGACTGTAACTTCTTTCCCCAACTCTTACAATGTATTTTGGTTTATATGTTTTACAAAATGTCATCAAATATACCAAGAAAGGGCTTGACATCATTGATTTCATCATCAAGAAGGTATCTAATGAATATGAAGCAAACAAAACCATTTAGTACATCAAAACCTATGTAATCAGGAACACTATACAAAGAATACTCAAGAAATACCAAGACAAGCAAAATAAAGTATTTCCTTTCTAAAAAAATAAGTTAATTGCCTCTATTACTATGAAAATTCATGTTCATAAAATTAAGGTTATATATTAACACATTGCCTAAAAGTCTGTGTTCCATGAGGAACTAAGCATTGGAACACTGAGGCAACAGAAGAACACAACTTTTTATTACCTGGGATATACTTCCTTTTCCTGTTCTGTGAAAATAAAGAACTCCTCTTTCCTAGTGAATTTAGAAGAGTCTGGGATCTTTTTTGAGATGGAAGAACATTGTGCAGTTTCCAGCTCTTGTGAAAGATTTAAACAGTTTTTCTCTTGAAAACTGAACTGCAGTGTAAATGGTGAAAAGTGTTTCTGGTTAAAATAGCAATCCAAAAGAGAAACTACTAGACTGCTGTAGTATGTAATACAGATATTTATACTGATATCCTTGTATTTGACAAGGTCCATGCACATTATAAATATAATTATATATTGAATAACTTGCAGAATCACAATCTGAGTTTTGAAGTCATGCTATATGAAGTAAATTCAGGTCCTAATTTTTTTGTGTCATGAATATCACACTGAATGCAGCATGCATGCATATCTGGACACCACAAAGGTTCAGAAAATCATTGTGTCCAAGCTGACTCAGAAGTCAGTTGTCATAAATATATTTACACTTGGGAAATTATAGGAAATTCTCTTATAAAAGTATTGTTACTCACCATATTGATATTTCCATGCTGTGCAGATAAATTCACTTTTGATGGGCTATTAACTACAGAAACAGTGGAGTTCTGAACACTGGTCTCATCTTGTAGTGTGCATGAACTGAAAATACGAATTGAATAATATAAGTATTTTTACAGAAGTGCAAAATTATTTACTTTTCAGTTCAGAATTTTCTATTTATTTCCCTTCACACTTAAACAGGAAAAAAAAGAAAAATCAAATCATTCAACAATTCCTACCTTTTAAAAGCTGAAATTTCACCCAGTTTTATGAGTGAATATCCTTCTCTACATTTAATTATAAAGCTATATGTGAAATACAAACGATATTTTTAACTAAATAAAATTGTAATAAATTATATAATGCTTACTGTTTTGAAATGTCATTTGTGGCTTTCCTTCTTATATACTGTCCAATTGGTTCACACTCATCTGGAATTTAAAGGCAGATATTTCCATGTTCCATGTAAGAATGAAAGTTTAAAAACAGAGTCACAAACCAGCTGAACCCCCTGTAAATATCTTAAATAATGTGATAAATAATAGGTTGAAAATTATACAAATGTCTTAACACGTAAAATATTTTTTTCTGTAGGTTTTGAGCTAATGCAAAGATAGCAGAGATAAGCAGTCAAATAAAATAATAACTATGCAGTTGCAGGCCATCGAAAAGATATTATTATTTTCTTAACTCTCCCTTATGTACTACATTTATCTCAATATAGGTGACATTGAAGGGAGATCAACAAACCTGGTGGTAAAGTCAACTAACCAAAACAATTCAGATAGTTGTCTTCATTGTGTACTGTAATAAATTATTCTCAAATAATAGCCTGTAAAATAATTTCTGCATAGGAAAGAAAGAATTTTGTAAACCATACCTAAATCTCTACTGTCAAAATTGCTAGCATGTACTAATTTCTCATCATCAATATCACCCCAAATATCATCCTGCAGCTCAAAGTCCACATTGAAATCATCTGAAAAACAAGATCTGCTTTTATATGCATCCATCGTATTACACATTAAAGATTTAAACTTTTTTTTTATGCCATTGTCTCAGCTTTTCTCACACTCAGACACTGAATGTTCCCAAGGAAAAGCTGTAATGTATTTGTAATGGACAAGTACAACAAAACCTGTCTGGTTTATGACCACTTGATCAACCTACTGAAAGGAGGACTAATATATGCAACTTTTCTCAGCATTGTTTTGAGAAAAGTCACCCTCAGTGTAGATTCCAGGAAAACCACTGCTATATCATTCTTTGCCTTTGTCAAAAGCATTGCCTGATTCAAAACTTAGTACTTTTAATTCAGTCTGTCCTTCTCTCCAGTTTTCAACACACTCAATGCTCTCTTCCTCCACACAGATCTAATGCCTAAGAACAACTATGACAAACACATTTTCAAGCATTGTTATTAGAATTCTTAATTAAAATGTGAGTTAATGTTTTAAAATACTTTTTTTTCTGTAGCAAAAATGACTTTCCTTTCTCCTTTAACTCTTTCCCTTTTGTTTGTTGTGTTATTTCTTTTCATCACCAGTGCCGTTCTCTCTGCTATTTTTTTCATCTTTCTTTTGCCAAACTACCCTCCAGCATCAGACAGTGCTGGAAACTTCATTCTGTTGCCATGGCTCTAATATGCCTAAAAAATCCTGACCCAGGTCTCCCTTTCAATAGAGGGGGAATAGGACAGGCTCAAATCACAAATCCTGTTCCAGAGACATTGGCAACACCATGAAGGGACTGCCATTGTCATTTTGGATGTGCACAGTCAGCACAGTGCATTACTGCAGTTACACAGACTTTACGTATTTAGGTTACTATAATTTCACTGTATATTCGTAATTACCTTTCTCACTTTTTTTTTGGTATGAAATGAAAAGATAGTATATTACAGATGCAGTTAACCCTATAAAAATCATATGAACTGATGCCTTTATTAGAACTATTTTTGGTGCATTTCTGTAAAATTCAGCCAGCCCAAACAATCTGGCCAAGGCTGGCTTTTCTGCTGCTATTCAACGGAGATGGTTAGATGGTTTTTAGTCAGCAATATCTTCTACATCCCCTTGATCCTGTATGATTTGCCTCAAGATGTTCTTGAGCACAGACTATAGCTATACTGGAATATCCATCAGTCATCCCATGACTTTATTCTTTTAACACAATCATATGATACATTAACACCCTGCTCTCTCCCCCCAGCAAACCATGATACACCTATGCAACAGTCTTCCATCTTAAGACTAGAGAACAACTATGGCAGGTAAATTAGTATTGCAGGAAAATATGAAGCATTAAAGAAACAGGATTAGGATTACAATCCCATCATCAGAATATTTAGCAAAAATGAAATTACAGAACCATAGAATGGCATCCCTTCCACGTCCCCTCCAGAGTGTTGACTGTACCACACAGTTTGGTGCTGTCGTAAAATATGCTGAGGGTGCATTCAGTTCCATTGTCGTTGTTGACAAGGGTGTTAAAATTACTCAGTATAGCTACCAACACTCAAAGCAGTACAGACTAAAAGAAAATTTTCCATTCATTTCCACACAGTGTTTCTTATATGTCTGAGTATGACTTAAACATTGGAACTGCTATTTAATAGCCAAATTAATCAAAGCTTCATTCACACAGATCTGCTGTCACCAAATACAAAGGCAAAAGGCACACAGTGAGAACATCATAGTTATACACTGATAATGAAGACAAATCATTTAACACCATGTGTAAAAAGATTTGTGGCCTTTCCAGTGGAGAAGAAATAGATTTTTTTTTTCCAGGTAAGGATGTTTTACTAATTATGAACTCAGTTACTGAATGGTCACATTTTGTCAACTACCAAACAAAAGCTCATTCTTTACTAACTTCTTCCAGCAGAAAGGGAAAAGAAGAAAATATATACATATAGTGGTAAAATACTTCTTGTATTGCAAGTGGCTTCAGTGGAAATATATTACAGTCATACCTTTCAGGAAGTATTACAGATTTAGAACTTCATATATTTGATCTAGTCATTACTGTTTTATTTAAAGGTACATTTAGACACTTAGATACACATTAGAAATTCTTAGCAATACTAGAAAGAAACCCAATTAAGACCACTATATCTCCCCTATGCATTCAGTGTTCTATAATGTTGTACTGGTTGTCATAGTGATTTCAGCAAGTTTGAATTTACAAATACATTCAAATCAAAACAGTAAAAAAAAAATCATAATTTCAAACATTAGCAATAACTTACTACTTTTCCCATAGTTCCAGGATTGCAGTTGTTTCTGAGATCCCCCTAAGCTATTAGTATGATCTGCCTGGGTCACTGAAGGTAATGAAGATGACTGTCCATTGCTAGACCTATTAAAATAAAAGGAAGAAATCACTGACATGCCAGTAAAACAGTAGCAGAAAATTGCAAAATCTTTTTAGTCAGAAAACAGGTTTTAGTTTTTACAACTTAATATTATCTAAAATAAGGCAGTTTTCTTTTGTTACTTATATTAATCAGTACCTCAGCAATGCTGGCAATGAAGATTTAGGTGTAAAAACAAATTGCTTGAGATCCACAGTTTGAGTTTGATTTAACATCTGCATCTAAAGAAAGCAGATTATTGTAACTGTTAAGATGTAAAGATATTGAAAACCATTGGTTTTTAACAACTTTAATGACATCATTAATACTATATGAAGTTAACAAAATTTTTAAAGATCATATGTAAAATCTGATGTTTGCTTATCTAACATAATCAGTTAAAAAGGTTTGAATTACTTGTGTCTAGTGGAGTTCTCCAAGCACCATGGCAAAGTTAGACTGGTTATCACTAACTCTCAACTGTATTAGCTACAGGCTAAATCATTCTCTATTGCAAACAAACAAGCAAACAAAACCAAGGAGGAAATAAAACAATCTAATATCTCAAATGCCATTCTTGTTGCAGAAAGAACTAGTTTAGTACTTTCAAAGGGAAAAAGTGTAACCCATGAAACTCTTCAGAGGTTAAGAACTAACATGGTTGTTCTTTTATAATAGGTGTATTTACCTGTCAATGCAAAAAGATCTCATTGTAGCATTACTCTGATAAATACCACTATTTATTTTCATTCAGGTCATATTTGGCCCAGATCACGTCAGAGTACAGTACCTTCCAGTGATGCCTCTGTACCTCACCCACCACAATCTATCAAATGCAATACAAGTAAAACCAAAGAGTACATGTACAGAAGTGGATCGTTTAAAGTATTCCAAACAGCAGCAGAACCTCTCAAAGATTCCTGGACATTTGGTACCTGTATACTTCTTTGCTTTTTTGCATTCCACACAGAAAAGACAAACTTGAGTGTTCATATTTAGTTATAAAATTCTCTCAGCAAACAATACATACAAATACATAACAGATTAAAAGAAATCTATTCAATGGCTAACTGTATTCAAATGAACCTTTAACCGTTTTACTGGGGGTACACATGAAATTGAGTTCCTGCTCCTTAAATCAGCTAGGTACAAAGAAAACTTTGCATCTCCATTCATCTCAGACTTTGCAGGTACACCAATTTTACCTGAGAAGAAAAGGAATTAAAATAATCTTCAGATTAATTTAGAAGTGATAAATCCTAATTCTTCTCAGATCAATGGGAACTTTGCCACTAAGTTTAGTATGTTCTAATAAAAGATCTTAAAAAATATAACACACCTATATTTATATAAAAGTGTAACAGGCTTTACATTGCTCTTTAATAAGATGCTGCATGTTCTGAAAGGTATTACTAATCATGTAGTTCCTATAAAAGTGTAAAAGACAAAAGTTGTTATTCCTGCCTTTATGACTGCATGATAACAGCAGCTGAGGCCTGACTCTCTTGACACATTGCTTCTGTTAGTATAACTATTGCTATAAATTAAGATATTCTAGATTATATTTATCTAAAATTAACAGAAATAGTAGATTTAAGGAAACTCACAGCAGTCATGTCCACACACATCTTTGTTTTTACAGCGGTGGTTGCATTCTCTGTTTCCATATTTCTTGTAAGTAATCTCTTGTTTAGATTTGTCTCCTAGATACATACAGAAATGCTAATTTTTTATTTCATATGTATTGTTGAGAGAGTACTTCAGGCAGTAAAAGACAGGCTAGAAGTAATCTGGGTCACTTGAATTTTGTTGCCTTCAATAAAACTTTGGGCTGCTCAAACAATATTAATATTAATCAGTGGTACTGACAGAGGCAGTACACGTTCCCACATTCAAATTATAATATTAAATACCAAATACTGAATTCTTCTTATTTTCAAATTCATGAAAGAATTGCACTGCAGCACTTGAGAAGTGGAAGCAGTGCCAGTGTATTTCTGTTATACGTCTGAAAGAAACTGTGTGGGTAAAGATGTAGCTCTCTACTGAAAGCAAACCTCAATTTTTGTTGACTTTGGTATTAGCCAGATGTTATGATCTGACCGTTTACCTGTATCTACTTTTGCTGCTGACAGACTCTGTGGTGAGCCATAACACGTATCAAGTGAAGACTTGGCCTGCAGGTTTTGATTTGTAACCACCTTACTTCCCACTGGTTTTGGTGTTAAGTAAAAGGCTGTATATGCTTGCTGTATATCAAGGCCAACTTTAGAAAAAAAAGAAAATGACAAAAATATTTAAAAGCACTACAAACTCTTTCTAAACTACTGATTACTTTCAGTTTTCTAAAGAGTATAAATGTTATTAAAGGATCACGGAGCTTTATTAAGGTAGCATTAAAAGCACACTATTATATGAATGGATTCTTTCTGATCAAGACTAAAAAACCCCAAACATTTTCAGAATTAAAGACATGGTTACTAGACAAGCAACAAAATTAGTCCCTTCAACAGATTTTTTCCTGTATTGTTTTAAAACTACATTTATCTATGGCTTTACACTGCCAATATAATGGTGATTGACACTGAGAGGACCCGTGTTTAAATCTACACACATTAAAGGACAAAATTTTCCACTGTAGAACTGTCTTGCTATTAGAGTGAAGATGAATCCATATTTAATACTTTTTCTATCACAATGCAAAACCTAACTGTTCGCAAAGACAGCTCCTCCCAGCATAAATAACTTATCAAAATGATAGGTTATCCCAACTGAGAGTTAATTCAAGTTCAAGACAAAGGGCAAAAAAGAATCCTAATCTGTAGCAGAGTAAAATATTATCTCCCAGTAACAGTTTTGATGTTTCCCAGTTCATTAATACACTAGTAAACAAAACAGATATGTAACTAGGACTGTTAGGTAATACTCATGTAATACAATTTTGTTTCCAGATCAGTTCATTTTACTGTAATTTTTGGCTTGATATAAAGTGTTTCAATCATTTATTCAAAATGCGATGCAGTTCCTTTTAAGTTAAAAGCATATCAACCAACCTACCATAATCAGAACTAATTAAATTTATACTAATTTCCTCTGATTTAAGAGCTCTTTTCACTTCAATTTTCTTTGTCCAATTGCCAGTTTTCAGCAGCACAGAATCCCTGTAATGTATCAGTGAAGTTTTGTTAGGCATGGACAGTGAAAACATGATTGTATACTATGACATCTGTAACCAAGTGAAAGAGCCTTTCTTTGGTCTTAGGTCTTGGATTTTGCTTGCTAAGTGGCCTAAAAATAACCTTACAATAATACATGATCCATGGTCATAAGAAAGCCAGATCCTGCAGGTAAGTTTCAGTTCTGCCAAAAGTACCAGACTTCAGCAAGAACTCATGTGAAGGTCACACAGTTGCAAAAGGTGTTGTTTCTCCTTTCCCATTTGCTCCAAGCATACCTTAAGCTAGCTGGAGAATTTAATTCCATCTCTGAGTCAAAAAATTTTGACAATATGATATAATTAAAGAAATATAGCTATGAAGAGTAAGTAACAACTTGAGAAGGTGTTTTTGAAATAGGCTTGTATTTATGGTTTATATTGATATGGAAATTATTACGACTGCCATAATATGACATCAGTCTGGTACAGATACTTACATATACTCTGTACTGACAAGCACACTGGCATGTTTTGGAGACTTTTGAGTCTTGTGCAGCGTTTTAAATGACAACAGTGACTAAAAAATGCTGTAGGATAAACAGTGATTTTGTACCATTTATCATCAATACAAAAAACTCATGGAAAACTCACGAATCACAGTAAGGATTAAAAGCCAACAGCCTTAAAAGATGTGAGGCAAACCCCCCCGATAATACATACATAATTTTCTGATTAAAAATGACTTGGTTGTCAGCATCTCCTATAACCAGTGTAACATAGTGGAAGTCTGTTGCTGTTCTCTTTGTTTGTAGCTGCTCATAGTTTGTTAATCTGATGGTTACTAAGATTTCAGCCAGTGTATCACTGTATTTTGGAAGCTAGGAAAAAATTATATAGAAGAAGACATAACTGCTAAAAAATGCAAAGTAACATATGTGCTCTACCATAGATTTTTGACTGTTGATACAAACACAAACTCAAGCAATTTCAATTTATAGTACAATGTTCATTTGTTGTTCTGAGACATTGTTATACAGTACTAACTTGTCCGTAGCTGAATATTCTAAATTTGATTAAGTACTGAGAGCAAAAGACAGTCTACATTAAGCCCTTAAAAAATTCTCCTCTGTTCAGTGCAAACAAAAAGATACAAGAGGAAACCCTAGGTGTGTTTTGACATCACAACATTCCTCTAAAAGATACTTTTAACTGCTAAATCTTCCTTCTGAGAATAACTTTAGAGGTACTCATCTGGTATTATGTCAAACGACAAACTAAAATAGAATTGATTGTTACAACAATAGGATTTCACACATTATTGAGTTTTTAACTTCAAGGGTATCTTCATAAGACACTTTAAAGCTATGTTATAATTTTGCATTTCAGAAAGGTAGCATAGCTGTGTGATCTGTTTAAAGACAAAATGAGTATCAGAACCGCAAAGCTCTTGGCTGCAGATGTAACTGCACCCTTCCTTTGAAAGGGTACCACCTAGTTTAATGTAACCATTTAGTGTTTCTCTGTATTCCTAAATGTGACATTGAAAATAAACATCAGTTAATGCTTCTTCAGTAACTTTTAAATGGATGCTTTTTCTGTCTCTAGGATTTGTTTATCACTAAGACAGAAGAGAACTCAGGCTTACATATAATGCTAGAATGTGGAATATACTGGTTCATCTGGAAATAAAATGCTATTAATGAGAGAGAGAGGCCAATGTATTACATGGAATGTGTATTCCAAGGCTCTCCTTCAATATTTAAGAATTCGACTATACACACTAAGGTGGACAGAGACCTTAGTATTGTGTTATCTTCTATCAGGAGAGGCTCAAAACTTCTTAAAGTCAGTATTTGCTCTTTTTAATAATATCAGCATAAAAATAAACTAAATAGAAAAGCATTTACCTGTTCAATATCAAGTTCATATTTTGGAAGGTGCAAAACAGATTCTTTTATCTGGTTTCCAAAAGGAGGATGTCTGTTTAAAATCTGCAAAGATTTAATTTAATTTCTGATAAATTCAGCTGATCAGAGATGCCAAGAGAAATGTAAATGCAAGGAATCAAGGCCACCAGAGTAGTTACACTGTCCACAAAAGCCCTTATTACTTCTGGTTCTTTCCTGTCAGCAGTGCCAACTGTAGCAACAGAACCAAAAGAAAATTCCAGTATTTTTCATGTTGCTACCACTGCTCTTCAGGTAACAGCCAATGAACTAGCCAATAACCTCAGAACCTGACTACTCAGGTTTTATGTGAGGTGACTCTTTTATGTTGCCCTTGTTTTTATCAAAATAAAACAAATGACAGGAAAACTGCAGAAGGAGGCAGAAAAGAGAACTCAGATTCCTAAAGCCAAAACAGAAAAACCCAAGTAAGATCGATTTCCTTTAGAAATCTGTTTTATCTTCCAGAACACTGGAAAAAGAGTTTCCTCAGAAAAAGAGCCAAAAGCTAAAGAACTTGTCCTGGGGTCTAACTTCCGTAAAAGAAGAAGTGCTTTATAGATGATTGAGAACTTTGTTTTATGACTGTCTTTAACTAAAACTAGCAATTATGGAAACTCAGGATTCTCAATTAACATACATGAAGAGAAACTCTAAATATGTATTCCCTTTCTAACACTTATAAAAGGGAAATACATATTGTTTTTTGTTTCAAACCATATAATGATGAAATTCTACAGATTTAAGCAACTGTTTTCCAACCTAGCCAAATCAGTGAAATCTTCCACATTTAATTTGCTAGAATAAAACATCATACGTATTTTCAAGGAAAAACAGCAGTAGCCACGTAAGTTTCTAATTCACCAGTATAAGCAAATTCAAGGCCAGGCTGGACGTGGCTCTGGCAACCTTATCTAGTTGAAGATGTCCCTGCTCACTGCAGGGGGATTGGACTAGATGAACTTTGAAGGTCCCTTCCAACTCAAATTATTCTATGAGTCTATTATTCTAAACCACTCAATTTTGCTAAGAATCATATAGTAAATACATATTAATCATACCACTTTTACTGGTAACATTATTAATACTCATTATTTTCCTTATACTTATTTTCATACAAAATAATCAATTACCAATTCAAGTTCCCTTGCATTTGTTTCTTCTATTTTTTTAAATGATGTCAGCCCAGCATTCACCATAGCATTTGCAAGTGATACACCTGGGGAAAATGGAAGTTTTATGCTGTTAAATGACCATTACTAACCTCAAATTGTTCTCAACAGCTTCATTATAGCAGGTAAAACCAAAGCAGAAATCACTTAATAGTATGTTTGTCCCAGCTTACTGCCCTGTACCTCACTAAACTTTTTTCCAGTTGATTGCTTTTAGTATAATTTCTCTTATCCATTAGTAAAAATAAATGCAATATAAATCAAACATGAAAACAATAAATATTTCAACACTGACAACTTTAAGATAAGTTTTCTAGAGTAAACTGGATTTTAGATCACTTTCTGCAAGAGCCAGGAAACATGTCTACATAGATATCATGGAAAAAAAAAACACATCATACAACATTGTCTCAGAATATTTTTCCTTACCTAAGGAATTATGTACCTATGTTAAAGTCATGAGGATCTCAATGCTTTTGAGCAAGCTAATAATAAAATACACTAAAAATAAGTACTTCTTATAATCTTTTAGGAGACTTTGCAGATATAACAAAAATTTTTCCTCTAGCATATCTGCCACAAAAGCAAACTGGCAGAGAATTCCATACAATCTTGTTACTCTTTCCATAATTCCCAGTTCTTTCAAACTTCCAGTGAGATTTAAAGTCATCACAGCATAGAAGAAGGCATTTCCCTAACCTGACACTACAGCCTTCTACAATAACTACAATAATTTTTGATAAAAGAATGAGTATGTGGATTCTTCCCATGTAATTCTGTAGGAACAGTAAAAGAGATCTGAGCATTAATTGGGAAACATCTCAAAAGACTTAAGTTGCTTCTTGGAAGACATTACTGCAATCTTACAAGAAAAGACTCATTTCAAGTCAAGAATGTAACAATTTGAGAAACAGAAGACCTTTTGTCCTCTTATATATATTTGAATATGTTTTGGTTCTGAGCGGTGGAAAGCATCTTCTACCACCTCCCCTCTCCTTTGCCAAAGCTCTGCAAACAGTCCAAAGAGTCTCAGCTACTGCAGCTACTTCAGTTAAAGCTGTTGCCTTGTTTCTTTATAAATGAAGTTGAATACTACTTCTTTTGTCATAATTCCTAAAATGGCAGAAGGGTTTTGCCAGTGAAGAGAATAAGAAACACAATAAGCCTTTCTTTTTGTTCTTTATTTCTGAGAAATTAAAAAAAACAGAAGTGGAAATCAAACTGAATAAGTAGGAAAGGTGATAAAATCCTACATGACAAGTGATTGTTAACCTGTCTGTCAGAACAAGCAAACAGAAATCAAGTGTAGCAAACAAGAGGGAGTATCATTACTGGACAAACCTAACAGCAGTAAGAATTCAGCTGAACCCTCAACCTCAGGAAGGCCAAATCTCAGTTAAAGAACAGTCACTCTCATAAAAGAGTAATACAGATTACATAATAATCATAATCATAATACAGATTACTAAGGCTTTTACAGATTACTAAGGCTTTTTTTTAAGATTAAAAGCCCTATATTGAGATAAGAGTTTAGAAATCAAGAATTTCTGAATATGTTACATGTTCTTAATAAATTTCTGTGTGCTCAAGCAGTTAACTTCATAACAACATAAAATAGGCTTAGCAGCCATAGCATGAGAGAAGTCAAGAATCAGACATACTAATGTAGGCATCGATTCAATATTTGATTCAGGAGAAGAGAGTGAACTTTCAGCAAACAGTTCACAAGAAGCCTGTGAGTGGAACAAATGGAACTGTGAAAGTTAGCAGTTCTTTGTAACATATGCTGGAGAGCAATGATAGCAAAAAAACCCCAGCAGGACAGATGTGTATATGTAGCACTTCTATTATTAAGAAAAATAAACCGTCTTTTTTCTATTCACTATAGTGTATACGAAAGGATTTGACTACACTGTAAGTGCCATGTTTGTTCCACTGATCCTAACCCCCAGAAATGCTGAACATGAGGCAGACCCTCCGGATGACCATGTGCACATCAGCACAGATCCAGAAGTGGTGGAAATGGGCTCCTATCATACTGTACCATGCTGCACACAAGCTAACAAGCCCTGTCCCTTCCTTTGAATCCACATGAATGAAGCTATATAGCTTCTGCACCTGGGCTGGCAAGGCTGTAATGTACTGTGCAATGTGGATCTCCTGGTTTAGCTATTCTCTAATTTGCAGATCTCTATACTGTGCTCTTCTGTAGAGAACATATGTGTCTTCACAGAAGAAATATAGAGAACACTGCAGTGAATTCTAAAAGCAAGAAATTATAAGATCAGTCATAAATCAGGAAGCTATGCTATTACCTCAAACAAGTATAACTACATTTTTGTAATACAGAGCACTCCAAAATCTCCAAACTCCTTCACAAATAATTATGACAAGTTTCTACTTCCAGCCAGAAGTTCATCTATTAACTGAATAGAGTGATAGGAAGAAACTTGTGATCCTCATGTGTGTAAGCACCTCATCCACAGTAAACTACTTCTATTTCATGATTCCTATCCAGGTCAAAATAAATTAAAAGGCTTTTATGCATACATGTTACAGGACCTATAGTAAAAGCTGTTTGGAAAGGAAGGCATAAGTTAGAGATATGCAATCACATAAATGTGGACTATGCCCAAGATACTGAGATGAACATTAAGAAAGAAGAACAATTCTGAAATACTTTGAAAGCCTGGAAGATTACTGAATGCATTACTTTTGAAGACAGACTATTCTGACAACTGTGGTACTCAATTGTGGAAAGTAAGTAGTAAGGAGACTCATTTAATTATGTATGCAGACAACTCAAAAATTAGCAGGCTAATTCTGAGTCTTGATTTTCTCTTGGATTCACTCTTATAATATGTGACTACTACCTACCAATTTTTTCCAGTTGTTTAGACACATGAAGTGAATTTTCCCAAAGTCTGCATCTGAAACACTTTGCTAAAATCAAAGAGTTTAATAAAGCAGAAAAGTTGTCCTTACATGATGCCAGAAAGTCAGTTAACCCTGTAAAAATAAGATTGACTTGTATTAATCAACTAAAATGTAGCTTATTATTATATGTACCAAAAAAGATTTAAATTTCACCATACATCTAGTGACTCTTAAGCCATTTCTAAATATTCTGCCAGTATCTTGTGTCAAAGTAAAGTCTTGAATAGGAATGCATCCAAGCTGAGCCTGAATAAGACTGGAAAAAAAAGGAAGACTGTTTTGATATATAAACCATACTGTAAGCAAAGTATAACAACATAAACCTTTCTATTGAAAACAATTCCGAATAGAAACAATGAAATGCAAATGATGCAAACTGTAGCATCTAAAGTGACAGCTTTTCAATGGAAAGTAAAAAAACAATATAATATTTACCAGTTTATTTTCATTTCTCTTGTTTTTATCTTCCCCTCCATTGGAAACCTATGAATGAAAATAGACATATTTTCTGCTCTTCATTTTATTTATTACTAAAAATATACTTTCCTTGTTCAATGTACTTATTTTTTATACCTGATAGTTATTTTGTCCTTGTCTTTATTCAATGTGTTCAGTATTTTCTTTTCATTAGTTCTCAACTTGACATCCAGAAATTCTGTGCAGTTGGAGATCATTGTAATCTGTAACAATTTTTTTATTCATTCTTTTTCTTTGTTATTTTTCTACCACTTCTTCCAATTACCTTCTTTTTAAAAATAAAAAGCTTTTTAAAAAAATGATTGTCTCAACCCTATGCCATGGAAAGAAATTCAGTTGATTCTTTCTAATGCTGACCAACTTCATCTTCCTATTAAGGCTATTAAATGGGAAGATTTCTTTGGTTTTAGATTACTATCCCAATTGAAGTTATCCAGAATCAACCACACAGCTAACATGTCATGACATATAAAGGCAACTATAAGTAATTTTTGCCCTCTTATGTATTTCGTTTAGTTTCTTCATACTTTCATAACAAAGCAGTCTCCTTAGGAGAAAAGGCATTCAATTTTTTCATGACCAATCTGTTCTGCCATAGTATTTGCATGAAAACAACATGTCTTTTGTGACTTAACAGTGTCAATAACAACCTCTTATTTGAGAGGAAAATCACTTAAACCAGAAAGACAGCAACATTCCTTTAAAAGCAAAATGTGCTCTCCATGCAGCTTGTTTTGGCACTAAAACATAATACTAAGTCACAATACAATACAGTGACACATAAAGAGAACAGCTTCAGCAACTTTTATCTTCACAAGCAAGGTGAGGGTAGAAAGAATTTGAAAGCAAAAGATCTCAAAGAGTAGAAAGCTTTAAAAATACTCCATAAGGAATTTATTTAGATGTAGTCTCTGAAACTTTACATAGACAAAGCATGAGCTGTTTAAATTAAAACTGCTTATCTTTGAATCTGCTTAAAATCAATTGATCATATGTAAATTTTCTTAGAAGTTATATTACCAATTCATTTAAAGTCTCTGTTCCCTTAATTGTGAAAAACTGTTTCACTGTATCAAATGCAATATAATACCACGCCATTAATCTTCCAGTCTCTGTAAAAGAAGAACATACCTTAAAAAAATAAACATGCCAAACGTTTTTCATGTATTTTTAAAATCACAAAATCAAAATGATTTTTTTTATTAGAGGGGTCTACGACTTTTACCACCACTGACTCAGTATATTATTGCCCCCAGCTGCCTGATGGACATTACTGACCCCATCACAGAGTGGCAGAAAGAAACACGTGCCAGGTACAGTTTTCTCCGATGAAGATGAATTCACACTAATATACCAGAATGTGAACTGTGGTTGCTGAGAAGCCTCTAGCAGAGGACTGTAGAGAACAGCAGGTATTGATAAGACCCATCCTCCCTTGCACTGTGTCACATTCAACTATTCTGTGATAATTTTCTGTAATTTTCTCCTAATCTGCAGCAAATTTACCAGCAACAACACATCTGTTCCTGGATAAACATTAAGAGAATGAACTTCCATGACTTGCTAAGGAAATATATTCATATATATGTTCATATATTCTAGTCAAACAATCTCTCAGATTCTACTCTCTCCTACATTTTTGTACTTCTATTAATGGGTCCTATTAAGTTGTGACCTGTTGTAGTTCACTACAATCTCAACATCACTGCTGAATATCAGTTTATTTTAAAAAGGTGTTACCTGTTGGTTTGAATTTATTTTCTTCATCCATCCTGATCAAATCAAAAGATGATAAATCATTTAAGTTCTTCAAACATAGTTCTACCAACAAATTGAAAATATATGGGGGTTTAGTATATGCAGAAAAACTATGTACAAACCAGAAACATTATCAAATTGCATTGAATGCACACCCAACTAATTCCATAGAATCAGGTAAACGTTTTGGAATACGAAACTGTTTCTGCTGAAGCTGGTGGTTAACTTCTGCCTGGCAAAAGTTCACTGAAAGATACTGATACAGGACAGCACAACTCTTTCTCAGGCAAAAATCATATTCAAACAATGTGATAGTAACCAGAAATCATTCACTTTGCATGTGAAATGTATGAGAACATAATTACATACATGAATACAAAATACTTCATGTGTGCAGGGCAAAGGAGCTACTTTCTGCAAGAACTGTAAAAAGAGGTTTTTAAGATCAGAGTACTTCAAAGAAATATAATCCACACCTACAAAGTATTTATAAGTCTTCTACTCTAGCACTGTATGTAGAGGTGATTTCAAACCATGCCTTCTCACATAAAAGCTTATTTAGGAAGTAACATGCTCCATTAAGTGCCAAAAATAGAAATGTTCTGAGCAAAAAGACAGGAAAAGGTAGAAAACAACTGAATGAACATAGGAACTAGGTAACTTTTCTTACTGAGAAGTAAGAAGTGGTAAATGCTCCATCCCTGGCAGTGTTCAAGGACAGGTGACAGAGCCTTGGGCAACATGGTCTAGGGTAAAGTGTCCCTGCCCATGGCAGGGGGCTGGAACTAGATGATCCTAAGGTCCTTTCCAACCAAACCCGTTCCATGATCCTATAATTCTAATTTTAAACTGGTTCTGAACAAGGTGAAGATGTTTGCATTTTATGTCCTTTATTATCAAGGCTAAATTTACGATGAAGGGAAGATGCAAAAAAGTTCTTTCAGAAACTGGCAAGTATGGTAACAGAAATTAGTGAAAGCAAATGAGATCCATCAAAGGAAAAGCAACCAAAATGTAAGTGTTCTGCTCCACACCCATTTCTGAGTATATATATGGAGATGAGAGAGGTAAAGGTATTTTTTTCTCTACACAAGAAAAACCCTTCCACCAGTCAAAACGTCGTGATAATGGTTTGAAAGTATTATAATAAAATCAATAACACAACATAGTAAAATACATTTGTTCTGTGAATGAATCTATTAAAACTAATGTAAATATAACATACATGGATGACCCTGCCATAAAATGTAACATTTCACCCCCAAAAACTTTAAAGCCACTTACCTTGTAATTTTGCTTCAATACCAATTTTATCCAATCCAGATGAAAAACCTTCATGAAAAGACAAAATGCTTTTTAACCTAATACAATGATATACTCCTCCTTGATATCCTTACTCATCAAAACTGATTTACTGATTTACTGATTTTAGTGAGCCAGAAGAATACCTCAGATTGGTAGATTTTATTCATTATACTAGGAACAAGTCGAAAGCCTTATGTAGCACAAGTATCTAAGTATCAGCAGGTGACTGTTAAAGCAAATGTATATAGGTAAAATCTGCAGATATTCCCCTATGTAAAATATTAGAGTCCTAAAAGTTACAGAAATGTCAGAACTTCACATGTTGAGTTTTCCTATTTTAGAATACAGGAATCCACCTAAATCATAACATCCCTTCAAGCACTAGATGTACTGTGTGCCAGTCCCATCTATAAATCGTTACAAAAAGTTGTCTCCAGCAAATGCCCAATGACCTGAATGCAACAAAACCAGGTGTAGAGCAAGTGACCAGGAACAAAGACATGGTCAGGGCTGGGGACAAAGAGGCTGTTCTGGGCAAGACAAACTGAGGACATCAGCATTAAAGTTACTGATCTTTAATTTTAGAAAAACTATTAAAAATTAGACAGTTGGGTTGTTTTTTTTTAGCAGTATGTTATCTAATCAGCCCTGAAAAGTACATTATGGCTCAATATTGCATTAGTACATGGTAAAGGGTATTAAGTTCAAAAGAAATAGATCATTGAGAAGCTGTAAATGCCTTCTTCATATTTTTTTTAATGTTATACCATACTGAAACTCCTATTACTAAAGCAGCTGAAACTATTCCTAAAAAGTCACAAGCCATATTACACATCTTGTTTTCGAGCCCTTATGAAATAACAGCGTATAAAGAACTGAAAGAAACAACACGGATCTAACACATACTAGTGTCATAACTTAGACAAATTAAAAAAACAACCAACAAACCATAATGAGTTGGATTTTTTAAGGCTCTAATGTACAAGAATGTTGATCGTATCCACTGCAAAGCTACAGTGACATCTGTGACAGTACGCAGCACTATTTCTGCATTCAAGTGCTCAACAAGATGCCTGTGCAAGCTAGTGAAACAAAAAAGTAAAAGGTAAGTACATTTACCAATTAGTAGTGCAAAAGCACCCAAAAGAAAATAAAACCCTCCCCAAATCACAACAATTTTCTGGGTTTATTTTTTTTTTCCTGTCAACTGCTCACTTTAAGCAGCAAAATCAACAGAACACTGTAAAGAACATGTAAATAATCAACAATATAATTTGGTTATTATGGTTTAATGTCCAGCAAGCAAAAATAAAAACCCTGTCAACTGTAAGTTCCACATTCTTTAGAAAATAAAGCTTTAAATGTTCAAATACATTTAAAAGTCACAGCACAGTGTTGGTATTTTGAATATATTTGAAAATTTAAACTTTAGCAAAATTTCATGTTTAACCCTTTAAAGTCTTAACTTTCCTACATGTTTCTCTTGATACTCTGTTCATGTCAAGTGAATTCTGTAGCCTGGTATTTTCCAGACTATAATCTAAAAACTCAGAGACACGATCTTGGTTCAGTTCTTGCTTTTTGTCTTTGCAACATGTATTATTTCAGTTTCTTCAGTCTTCCAGCAGAAATTTACAACTTTTTTGCTTAGTTTAAGATGTTCAAAAGATGTTTTTAGGTAATAAAATAGAGGCTGTTAACTTGTGTATAGCTTGGTTTGATTACATTTCTTACATTACTTTCTACACATTCTCTACAAACTATGAAACATTGCTACCATCTATACAGTCTTATTAAAAATGCTTACTTACCTGCTCTCTATTATATCAGCACCATTTAACATCTGCACATACTTTCCCCTTGTGCTACAACGAGTCATAATAACTGCTGTAGCTGTCGTGTCAAACTGAAAAATAAGACCACAAACAAAACCTGCTCTTTGGCACTTAGCAAAGAAATTTCAGTTGAATATGCATCACATATGTGTTGAAAACCTTAAAACTGTTTTATTAAAATCCTTGTTGAAATGGCTGTTGAATGCCAAGGTCTCCCTAACTTAAAGGTGAGTTATAACTCGTGTGGTAGCAAGCAGGGATCAGGATTCCAGCCCCTGCTGGCTGGCAGATACCAGCCCTTACCTGCTAATGTACATATAACAGAAACTTGTTGAGAAACACCACAAATGTGAACTGTTACTGACCTCCTTACAAGGTCTACAGCTAAGTAAGGATTCCTGACCACAACCACAGAGAATAATTCTCTGGAGATGATGAATAAAAATTTGTATCAAACATCAGAAAGTCTTCAACGAACAGTCAACCCTTTCATGGTAAATTTCTATAATCTTCAGATCTACTCTCAAACCATCTCACATTATTTTGTTTTGTGAGGGGACAAAATGGTAAAGGGTATTTGTTGGTTTTTTGATACAAGAAGTTTCCTAACTTCTGCATTTTTTTAAGATCAGATTAATATATGTACTACGGTAAGGCAGATCTTGGTAAATATTTCAGGTCTTGACTCAGGAAGTAGAAATGCCTTAGGATTCTGAGTCACAATTTTAAAAATCTTACTGAATTTATTCTAGCAAAAAAAGCCCCAAACCCAATCAGTTAAAAAAGTGAGGATTATTGGCATTTCCATACCAGTTTAGATCTTGGGTCCAGATAATATACTGTTGCGTCATGTACACAACATATCACAGTGGCTAATACACGCAGCCTATCTCCTAACTATCTCCTATATGAGGCTTTATATTGGCTCTATCTATCTTTATTCTAAAGATTGAAAGGCTTAAAAGTGTAAGATTTAACATAAATGATTTGAAGACTTGAAAGAGGCAAAATTAAAATAATAATTTTTAAATCCCACCCCCCTCTTTCTTTTTACAACCAAGGAAATGTCTAAAGCCTTTCTAACACACAGCATTCTTGGCATCAGCAACCTCTTGTGGAAGCAAAATAAATTAGAACTCTTTGAAGGCACTGTTTCTGACCTTCCCCCTCTAATTCCACTTCTAACTTAATTATATGTTTTCTTAGTCTGATGTTGAGAGAACAAAAGCACGTGGCTCTCCATGCTATTATTCAATACTATTCAATACTGCAGAATGTTTATCACATCATTTGTAAGTTGTATGCCAGCTTCCTACTTTTTCTCTACTCCTTATTTATTATGTAACCCAAATGTGATCTTCAGATCTTCCTCCAGGGCAAGGTGAAGCAGTACATTTTAGTGAACAATACAAAAGAAAACAGAATTCTTCCTTTAGGAAGTTACCCAGGGGTAATTTAACTATTAATAACAACCCTTTAAAACCTAAATATTGCAGTAAAATTGTTGGTGTTGTAGTTTCTTTGCCATGAATAGTTTCTACTGATTCACCCATACATAGCATCAATATAATACAGCATTAACTTACTTGAGGCCTTCCTGCTCTTCCAATCATTTGCAGAATGTCAGTTTCACTGTACTCTTGGAACACTCCTCCAACATAGTGCATTGTGGATTTTATAACCACCAGATGTGCAGGTAGATTGACTCCCATTGCTAAGGTGCTAGTAGTAACTACATCAGATTAAAGTATATTGATTGCAAGATGAAAAATATCCAAAAGCAGCAAATAAGCTATTAACTCTTGATTCTTAAGAGCTCTTATTTTCTAGTGAAGCCAGTGGGCTTTCTGCACCACAAAGACTTAGACATAGATTACAGACATTGCACAACAGTCTTTAACAAATTACATCCTAGATATTTTTATTTAAACATTCCTTAACATTTGGAGATAATCCAGAATCTAATCCACCTTCAACATGAAACATACACATTGAAGAAACATTATTCATATTTCTTGATGGATAGATATTTGAATACAGCCCTGACTACATCTTGCCTTGTAGTGATCAATCTCTTTAAGGTATTCTAAGTGATCAGTCCTTAGCATTTTCATAACCATGGTACCAAACCAGAATCACCACCAATACTATTGCACTACTTTACCAATACACACTCTCACACAGAAAACCCCAATCAAGTTTGTGGCAAATTCTCTCACACTCATGTTTTCTAATTCACTTTCTCTAACAAATATATGGGATGGCAGGAACTGAACATGGAAAAACAACTATAAAAGCCAAATGATAAAACTATTGCACTAGGAAAACGAAGTAGCAATGAATTTTCCAATTCTTTTTTGAAACGAAAGCAGAACTAAAATTCAGGTGCACCAGGAAGGAAAATTTTAGTCTAAATTAAAGACATACCCACCCCATCTTGTCAGAGTATTATGCATTATGTTTTGTCATACTGTGTTGGTTGCAAAATGGGATATTTGTCTAAGCAAAATAAGCTAACCATAAAAAAATTCAAAGAGAGGTTATTTACAGTGCAATCAGACTTCAGTCCACATAGGTGTATGTGTATAGTATGCACACACACACTGTGAGTATACATACACTCTATTTCAAGACCAAAGAATTTTTCTCCTTTGCAGTATCTGTGAAAGGTGTGTTTAAAACTCTACCCTCAGATATATAAGGTGGAATATGCCCCATACTCTTTCAGTTTCCTCTTAGTTGTAGTAATGTAATCCCAGTATCTCAGAAGATTTCAAAACATTCATACAAACTACGAATTTCAAATGACTTAAGTACCAGTAAGCAACCTTGCGTTCTTTCAGTGGTAGTCCACATACACGTTCATGGTGTGCTCAGCTGTGGCACAGGTTTTCAGAGTTATTTTTGCAAAAAGCAATTGTAGAGCCAGTCTCCTGAGATTGCAGAAATGGCACTGCAGTTGGCAAAGCCATACACAGCACACCAGGGAGCCAAAGTACAGTAGATTGCAGGGATGCAGAGACTTTTTAATGTCATGGACACTGCAACTCCAGCAAGGTTGTCAGGTCACAGTAAGGGTATGTAGCTTAAATTTTCATAGTGAGTCATGCCCATTGTGTAGGAAAGAAAAAAATCCATGAATCTTTCAGTGTTGTGCAAGAACCACACAGACAATTCCCCAGAGGGCCTGAATTTTTCTTTTTTTTTTTTTTACAGAAAAGGGAAGCCTGGATGAAAAGAAACCATCATGTCTCAAACAGGTACCTTCTCATCTTGGGTAACAGCAGATGGAATACTTAGGAACCTCTCCATCAGTCAAAACACCTTGCATGGGAGTTTGAACACAGTAGCCTGCCAATCTAAGAAGCATAAACACAAAAGATTACCTTTATCACTGTATTTTAATCTGTATCACTGCTGCAAAGGATGCAAACAAAAAAAACATCATGTGAACTCTGAGGCAAGAGACACTAGCAGAGAGTTTCACCACAACAGGATGGCTCAGTGGCATGAAAAGGAACTGGACATTGGCAGACCTATATAAACATATGGAAGGATGACTTCTGTGTATGCTGTAAAGAAGAAAAGTTCTACAGTCTTTAGTAACAGCGTGTATGCATACTCACAGGGTGAAAGTGTATCTAAAACACAAACATCTCTTTATCTGGATTTCACAAAGTAATAATTCCAAAGTTTAAACAAACCATAGAATCATAAAATATTACCACTTCCGAACTGCAGTCCTCTCAGGATACATTAAGAGCATTTTGACTTTCAAAGTTACGTTTACTTACAAAGTACTGGTAAGTCTCCTGCAGTAAAGGCTCCTTCAATTATTTTTCTGTCAGATAACTCCATACCCGCATGATGATAAGCCACACCATACATTAAAAGATCTGATAGTAAAATAATTATAATAAATTACAGTTATGAAATAATACTACTCAAGCAAGTATTCATTCACAGAGCAGAGAAGTAGTGGGTTATATTTACCTTTCAGTTTGGAATCTTTCAGTGAATTTGCAGACCTCTGTAATCTATGCAACACACACAGAAAAACCCAAATACTTCAAAATCACAAACCACATTCACTAATCTAAGTGCAATATACAAAGACTAAATATGTTTTTAAAATGCAAAAATAAAGCTTCACATGAAACTAGATACGCCATTACCCCACCTAAAGACTGTAAGATGTAGTCCTTGACATGTACATTTTTTACATAGTTTCTCATAGTTCTACTGCGTTTGTGCTTTTTAAGGATGTTCGTAGTTTCCAATTACATGCTAGATTATGAAAAGAACATAGTCTTAAAATAACATTTAAAGCATATATTCTTTGGATATTTTTAACAACCACCTTTCCCGTCTTCACAAAGGGAACAAAACTGACTCTCTGGGGCAGCTGCTGCAGCCTTTACAGGTCAGTTATCTTTCCACATCACAACCTACAATCTAGATGTTGTGCACATAAGGCAAAGAAGACTATGTCTGAGGTCCAAATCAGGAAGTAACTCCTGCAGCTGCCAGGACTAAGCAACCCTGAAGTAAATAACTAATACGGGTCAGGGCTGCATTTATTAAAGGTTCATGATAATGCAAAGACTTACAGCTTAACTTAAACCACTAGTAAGGCCACATCCAATTTAACTATTCAAATGCTTAACCTCTGCTATACAAGGCTTTATAGGTCCATAGGAATTAACATCTGTATACTTAGAAGGCAGCTTTTAAAAATAACTTAATGTTTGTAGGAAGTACCCTAAACATCTGAAAAGCAAATAAAACTTCCCAAGAAGTGCCAGTTTACAAAAAGAAAAATGTCAACTGTGAGGATGATTTTGTTGCAGGCACTCTTCTGCTAGAAACTGTATTAGTTGAACAGCTTTCTTCACAGACGTCACAGGTTTACTAGAACACACAAACACTTATTAACAACTCAATATACAAATACCTTTGTTTCTGTTCTACACTCAGTAGAAATTTAGCATCTTTTGCAAGAACAGAAGCGGCCTGTTGCACTCCTTTTCTTGTGGCACAAAACTATAAATAAAAGGCATTTTTAATCAACACTTTGAAAGAAAGAAACAGTTTCAAATGTGATGAAGGGAAAAACTGTTATACCACAAGTGCTGGCTTTTGTTCCGAGTATGTTTGTATAATACTAGCTATCTTGTAGTTAAGAGTTAAGTCAAATTTGAACTCTGTCTGACTGTCACTGCATGGAAAACCAAGAACAATTTTGCGTAGCTTGACTGGTCGTTGATCCTCATCTATTTTCAAGCATGCAGCTGGCATCTTACTATCTGAAAGCCATTCTGCAATCTGTGAAAAAGAAGGAATAGAAATGAAAAATCTCTGCTTTTAATCTCACTGTGCTCTAACTGCATCACACAATAATTAACCACTTTTATCACATGTAAATTATTAATACACTTGACATTGCTTTTATCATTGAAAACACAGGTGAAGTGCTGCTACTTAGAGGACCAATCAAATTTGTACTGAAGTCTCAAGCCAGCTGTGAGTTGTACTTAAAGACAAAAATCACAAATTTAAAACTGAAGCATGTCCATACTTGGCTAATAATTCCATATGGTTGTAGGTCATGTGGTACATTGACATGTACCTCACAGCTGTCTTCAGGTGACAGCTTCAAAATGACACAACTCTGTTACCAATCTGAATTTATTAGTCACAACTACATTAATTCAAATAAAGTCAAAATATAGCTCTTACATCTTCAGTGTTTGGGATTGTTGCAGAAACAGCTACAAATCTCAAGGGAGGAACAGTGTCATGATTCTCAAAAAGATGCCAAAGAGAAGACTGAACAGTCTTCATCCGACTGACTACAACTTCTAACGTTGCACCACGGCTTTCATCCTTTATAACATGCACCTATTGGGAATTTTTAAAGATTTGCTAAATATTTCTCCAGTTACAATCTATACATGTGTTAAGTAAATGTTACACTTTTAAGTTTCCTTTTATCTTCAAAAAGAAAACCAGTGCATATAAAACATTAATTTTCTTACCTCATCAATGAGAAACAGTCGTACAAGCTGCACTATAGAGTTGTCTCTCCACCTTCTAGTCATGCTATCCCATTTTTCCTAGGAGAAAAGAACCCCACAGCAAACAACAAAAGGCAAAAGATGCTTTAAAGGCCAACATATGCCAAAAGTACAGTACAGGCAGACATGCCCAAACTTCAATTAGTCTTGAAACAAAATCAGTTTAATTCAAGCTAATGCCATGTATGTTTCATCTGGCACATGATTATATTACTAGCTGTTGTTTCTATGAACTAATAGTACAAACAGCAGTGTGTGAGCAAGTATAAGGATCATATAAAAAGAGCAGTCCTACTAGAATACAATGAGTAGACTACTACTGTCTGCTTATTCCAGTTTTTGGTAAGAATTGAGACTGAAACCTACAGGTGTAGTGATAATAATGTCAGCGTGATGTATTTCAAATAAGTCATCCACCATTGTATCTCCTGTCAGTTCCTTGCAGCTGAGCCCTATAGGTCCAAATTTTTCTTTCCAATCATCAAAACGCTGACTGCACAGAGCTTTTATTGGAGCCACTAAAACCAACACAAAATAATCATTGTTATGTCAGGTAAACCAAAGCTTCAAATGTATTGCTAAAGATGCTAAATGCACAGATTTTTAAGATGTCTTCTTGAATCTAATTTCCCTAATTTTCAGTTTAGCTCCCAGAACCATAAAATTTGTAACTGGTATTAACTTTATTATCCTGTTCCATGTGCACAGATCAATGTTGAGCTTTGGGCCACAGTTCTTCCCCATGAGCAATCAGAAACAGAATCCTTTTACTACAGTTATTTATGTCCTTTCTTAATCCTAATTTTTAACTCAATCCCACATGAAAACAATTACTCAGCTACCAAAGGTCTTCTCACACATGGAAGAAACCACAGGAAAGACATCTTTTCCAACAGAAGATCATACAGATACCAACCTTTTTCCAGTTCAGAATGATTTGAGCACTCTGTATTCAGAGAGGAAAAAGGTCGTGAGAAACCATCCATGAGCAAGAGATGGTATACTAGAAAAAATCAAAATCTATCTAAACCAGATGTACGGTTAAATGTAGTCAGCACCAAGCACCTAACACAGCAAGTAGCAACTAGCATAGCAGGTAGCAGTTCTGTTGCTGCACCTTATAAAAACAGACTCCTAGAACAACCTATTTCTTCATAATATTTTTTTCCACTGGACACTTAACTACATTTTGCAGATGTAGGTTGATTCCTAGAAATAAGAAGTAATTCTCTACACAGACTGATAGCAGCGACACATGTAAGTCTATATTGGGTGGGTAATCTATACAGAAAATGCAGTGATTTAACTGAAAGAAGAGGTCTACACATGATCTGAAAACAGCAGTAATGAAATAGATCTTGCAGTGATCACATACTAGGCTATTTAGAGCAACTGGAATATGACCCATCAGCTGACAAGTGATTCCCAAAATTAAGAGATTTAAAGAACCAGTTTCTGCTTCAAAAAGAGGTATAAAATCTCATGTTATCAGTGGTCTATAAAGCAGGGAAATCACCAGCTCCAGAAAACAGGTTAAGCTATGAGCAAGAAACTCAAAATTGCAAAAGTAATGATCTTTTGCTGCTGAAGAATACAAGAAGCTAATGATTACTCCTGGAACTTCAGTCACCAATCCTCAACTCTTGGGAACCAATTCTAATTTACACAATTACTGCAAGCTATTTCATATACTTCGGGCCACTGATGAAGCATGTAGCACAGCATGCTCTGGCAGTACCTCATCTGATTAACACACCTCTGTTCCAACATTTGGAAAACTACACCTCCTCCATCACTGTCAAACCTGGAAAAGTCATCAGATCTAATTCCACCAGCAGGTAACTGGCTTCCTTACTGGAAATTCCAACCGGTCAATTTGTATCACTTCTACCAAGGCAATCAAAACCATTACAGTTCACCGAAATGTTCTACCTTGATATGCTGACAGAGAAACTGTAATGCATGCCTGCTTATACACCTCCTGCTTAAAAAACACAGTAAACTTTACACTAGCTTTATGGCAAGAACTTCAACACATTGGAATTAAGAAAAGATAAAATACATTAAGCTGAAACTTTTGTAAATATAAAGATTAACCATTAATAGAAGACTGACAAATACATCACTGTATGAATTAAAACTGGGACAAAGCCACCAATTTCACCTGATTTACATGTTATGAATTCAATTCTCCAGAAAGGAAGGAAAATAAAAGGTGCTAATGGTTGTGACTGTTCTCAAGTATTTTCATTAGTTCCTACACAGATCAATTAAACTCAAAGATCATAGCTTTGTTGCCATTGAACTAGTAAACGGAAACCCTTGCCAGGTAAATACAAATGTAAGATTTGATCCTCATCTTAGAGCAACAGATAGGCATCTGGCAGTAAGAATGTGTTTTAGTTTTCTTGCTTTCTTCTTCCCTTTTAGTGTCTATCTTGCCTTCCTAGATGACAAACTCTTCACAAGATTTCTTTATTTTTATTTGTATAGGCAATGCTGAACACTACAATTATACAGTGCTGTTAAATACTAGTAAGAGTTACAATGGTATCACAAAGAAACAAATCCTAAACCAAACAACTTCGTAAAGAATAAGGTAGGCCACAATTTCTTAACGTATTTGATTTCCATATAATTCAAGAAGTCACCCTAGATCTCCACATTTAGAGAATGACATTTTCTACTGCTGTTATCAAAAGGGTTAAAGCTGCATAACACTTACTGTAAACAACCTTAATATTTAGCCAAGGCAGTGGGGCTTCCATGAGTAATCTGGTAATAGCTAGCTCAAACATTACAGTTTTTCCAGAGCCAGTCGGAGCACAAATCACAAAATTCCTATCTGTATACAGAAGCTAGGAAAGAATTGCAAAGTAGTAAATATAACACAGCTATCCATTGTATCTATTAATATATTCCAAAAGCATTGTTAGGGAAAAACCGCACAGGGAAATTATTATTACATTGACATATGTACTCCTCTAAAAATGTTTGCATTATCTGTAAACTTTATGTTACAGCACAAGAACATCATCTTCTGCCACACACCTGCCACAGATCCATAAATGTGATACTGTTCATCTTAAGGTTATTATGGAATGAAGTCTACCATTCTGCAGCAAACAAAAGAAGCAGTGTCTAGCTTTATATTACATTAAAACAGAATCACTGCCAACATCTGGCTGGAACCAAATGTAGGCTCACCGGAAAGAGGTATTTTGTGTTCAAATTCCAAGTGCAATTTGTTTTCATTCTGTAATTCAAACTGCAGTCAAAATTGCAATATTGTTGAATATGTATAATTTTAATGGCTATCATTTTAATAGAATGTGAAGTTTTTAAAACTATTTCTCTGAGAAACTAAAACTATTTCCCTGTTTCTGCAACTTCCATGAAAGTAAATCTTGATTACATGCTGTTTCTCATTATTCTAGGGACGGTCACACAAGATTATTTTACAGGCCAATATGATGTATAGCTCTCCTCAGCAAATAAATGCAAATTTGGAAGTAAGCAAAAAATAACCCAAATTTATGCACAGAACTAAAAATGTAGGGGGGAAAAAAGTAAAACTACAATTTCTTGTATAATTTTAATACAAGATTATTCTGCTCATATAAATAAATAAATATAAATATAAATACCTCATATAAATACCATTCTTAAAGTCTTCACTTTATAATTAGTGGATAAGAAATTAAAACATTTGCAATATCAAAAGTAGCTTGAAAAACACATGCTTATAAATGCTTGTAAATGACTCCTATGCTTGTAAATGATTCCCCCTAGTGTTGAATAAAGATTTCAAATGCTCTGATGAAGACTGATGGATAATGTATCTCCTCTCTGCAATACCTGTAATACAATCTTTATCTGGTCCCTTTCAAAAGAAGTTTTGGATTTAAAGAGAGCATAGCTGATACAAAAGGCAATGGATAAACATCACTTTTCCAAAAGTAAAACTTTTTCTAAAGTTCTGCTTTTCTTAATCTTCCTATGAAAATAACTTTAAAAATATTACTAATCTGTATGCAGAAATCAACACAGAATTCACATCTTCACATAAATTTATTTAAAACTGGCAACAACATTGTTTAAAAGCTCTTCTGGTCCCTTCTCCCAGCTAAGCACAACCCTGCTCAACTATTTCAGGAAGAGGTTCTAGATATACTACAGTTTTCTAACACCTTTTAAGTTTTGAATAGCAAACTATCATTTAAATCTATCTGCTAAGTATTGCTCTGTACTGCACCTAATGTTTCATACTTACATCATCCAAAGCTTTAGATTGTGCATAGTTGAAATATGGGAACTCCTTAAAAATACTCCTAAATTGGGTTGCTTGAGAGCATTAAGGAATTTAAAACAGTTGAAAGTCATAAAATTTATTTTAGAACTGTAAATTAATATCTTTCTTATAATTTAAATGCAAATCAAAACATATGCAACAATCTTTCATGGATACAGGCTTGAGAAAGATTACCAAAAAGCAACCTATTAAACTATCTAGTAGCTTTATTTACATTCTTGGTGTGCCATATAATTTTATTTTGCCAAAAAAAGCCACTACCTATTTGAGAGGTCTCAGGATTATACCAATAATCAAGAACCTGCTTCCTGGCATAGGCTTCCTGGAATGGCATACAATTATGGAGAGTGAAACTGTTAGTAATAAAAGCTTTATTCTACACTGCAAATCAGACATGAGAAGCAAAGCACTGCTGTTTGCATATCTAACGTGTCAATGGTCACATTTTATCTGTACTACAGCAGAAATTAATCAGCATAATCTTGTCTGTCTGGTCTTAACAGTAGCAAAGAAAATTCACCTGTATGAGTGGTTTTGAAGATATTTTCCAGTGTCTAATATCATGTATTCATCAAACAACAACATTCTTATCTCAAAAATGATTAAGAGGAAGAGAGAGCATTGTTACATTACACATCCAGTAAGTGAGTTGATCCTTGTCTGGACTTGCATTGAAGCCACAAGCAGACTAACTCTAAGGTCTGATCAGGCTGAGGATGCACACACAGTCAGACATAACACCTCCAATAACAAGAACAGTGAACCACTGAGGCTTCAGATTTATGTCACATTCAGAGACTAAATAAAGATGAAAAAGAAACGGGCTAGGACATGAAATAAAAGCAGTCAAGTTTAACCATTAAAAATGTGTGAAGATAAGCAAGTATTAGACTAAATTAAATAAGGATTTTTTAAAAAAAACTTCTCTAAAATTACCTAAGTGCTGTATTTTTCAAAATTAAGAATATTGACTATGGCAAATTCAGACCAACTGAGTCTTTATTAATTTTGGAAATTCTGACACTTCTTAAAGCTATTCACATAAATTTAAGTTGCCTAAATTTAGATATTTCCTCTTCCTGCTATTTAATGTACCATTTGACAGCTTCCTAGAAAAAATATTGAAAAGACAATGTAAAAACAGAAAAAGAAGTAAACTGACATCTATAGATCTAACTATAGATTGATAGTTAATTGTGTTATGGGTTCAAGGCAGGGCCAAGAAGGAAAATTATTGTGAAACCTGCTTAAAGAATGGAAATACACTGTATGCCCAGTACAACATAAATACAGACCTATAAGGAGTAGGTGAAGTTTATTTGCTCCTGAGAAAATGGGACAAAAAGATTCAGTTTTCCTAATAAGGCTAAATAATAATTCACTCTTTCTTTATTTAAAGTATATGGGGATACATGTGTTTGCATATAAAAACTTGCCTGAAATATATGTATTATGCAAACAAAAAATTTTACATTTTAAAAATAAACAGTTTTGAGGATAAATTTAAAATGTTTGAAATAAGAATAAATTTGCTTAGCAATGAATGAGCCATAAGTTGTCCTATTTTCCTTCTAGCTCTGGAAGTCCAAAGGGTAAACACCTATTCATCATTTGATTCCCAGCATTATGTTACAAATCAAAACTATTACAGTGTAATGCAAGAGCTCCTATGGCTACAAATTAAAACTGTAATTTTGTAAATGTAAAAAGCATTGTAATAAAATCAGTAAATCAGATACAGCAAACATAAGGATACGTATTTCTGTAACAGCCCTCAAAATTTCCAATTTTCTTCCTGTAATTCCTAAAGAAATATAAGTAGTAAAATTATAAAACCAGATTTGTTTTCAACCAATACCCATGGAAAGTACATTCCTGACCCCAAGGTGTGTGTTCTGTGAGGCACTGCAAGCCTGTAACAAGGTCCAGGTAATATAGAAGTTGCTGAGAGGACAGGACAAAGAGATCACAAGCTCATCATCTAAAAAGACCATCTTGGTGGCCCTTTGCTGAACTCACTCCAGTTTAAGGATGTCTTGCCTATACCAGAGGCTCAAAACTTGATGCAGTATTTAGATGTGGTCTCAAAAGTGCCAAGAAGGGGATAATCACTTCCCTTAACTTTCCTGGCTCTGCTCCTGTTAACAAAGACCAGGATGCTGTAGGCCTCTGTTACTGTTGGGACACGCTGCCAGCTGATGTTCAGAGTGCTGCTTGCCAGACCTCAGCATTTTCCACAGAGCTGCACTCAGTCAGTCCATCCCAAGGGACCCACAGAAGTTCTTCTCCTTCCCAGGGGCAGGATTTTGCATTTGTTCCTACTGAATTTCATGAGATCACTGGCAGTCCCCTCTCCCAGGACAGACCCTTGCAATTGCAGCCAGCATGTGGGCAATATGTGACCTGATAACACTCACCTCTGAGCCTGACCATTCAACCTTTATTCTACCCATGCAGTTGTACATCCATTGCTAATCCTGAGTCCTAACTCAGATACAAGAATGTTGTGGAAGACAGTGCTTCTCAGCCATTCTATGAGTCTATGAAATACTTAAGTCAAAATACATGACATCCACTATTCTCCACTCATACACAAAGCTAGTCACCATTGCTCAGAAGGCAGAGAGGAATCACGTTTTCCACTCCTGACCAGCTTCCAAATCCCATCCTAAGCCACAGCTCTGCCCTACAATTTTCTGCTAGAACTATTTTTGTATTCTGTATTTCTGCAGGAGTTAGGCAGGTACACACTAAGTACATTCTGCAGACGCAATGAGTCCCTGTCCCAAAAAGCATAAAATCTAGATATAAACCACATCACAAAGAAAAAAAATCCATTTTCAAATGAAGATGAGACTATTTACCACATGAAGGAATGAGGTTGCTCTTTCTCAAATTTAGACGACTGATTAGAGTGACATTTTCAAAATGATTTGGCACTTTTGAAAATGTGACTTCTTAAATTGTTTACCCGGCTCATATTACACCCCAATGCAATTAAGTTCCATTAATATGCAGTATATTTTTCCAAGCTGAGCCAATTATCTCACCTTGAGCTGGTGGGAAAATGTTCTTCACTCTACTTGAGATCATGGATATCCCTTACTATTATATACCAAAGACAGTTGACTATTTTTCTTGAAACAGACTAATAATAATTACCTGTCATATCCAGAATCTCTGAAGCATTAGGAAATGGTTTTATATCCATTTCACTTTTAGATGCAATGTTCCCATGATTTACCCTATGCAGAGTAAAATCTGAGTCTTCAGTTATTGAGGCATGATGATTATTTCTCCATAAACATTCTTTTTTTACTTCTTTTATGTTTTCAGTTGTATTTAAGTAAGTATCAATTCCTTTCATATCAATAAAACTATCTTTCAATTCTGTATTTGTGTGCATATAACCAGGCATTTTAAATAAGCTGAAAAAGATACAGAATTTCATTAGTTTGTTGTAATGTTACAGTTTGTCTAACATTTTAAAATAATGTCTATTTGTATCAGAAGCAGAATTAGTAAGATACAACCATAAGAAAAGTTTGTCTCTATTTAATCTGACACCCTTCTACCTAAAGAAGACTCCTTTCAAGATACATTTTAACTTTACTTTCATTCAAGAAAGAACCTGAATTAACTGCTTGTCCAGATGAGCTGTGAATCACAATAAGAAATTAACTGTCAATTTCTGCATAATTAGGAACAATAGAGACACACAGGTTCTGAGCAATGAGAAGAGCTGGGCAGAAGATGAGTTTATCTGTAAAACCTCTCCTCCCAGGAAGCACTGAAATGATGCTGAGAACTGCTCAAGGTATTCCTGGCTGGCAGACCTCTGCTCTGAAATGCGAGTGATCTTTGCCTTCTTGCTCATTACCATGTCAATAAAGAACTCAAAATAATATTTTGAAAATCCTTTGTTATCTAACAATTTCTTTAAAATTAAAGCAACAAACCTCATCCTTACTTTTCTCATAAAAGAGGATGAGCTCAGGACACATTTAACTACAGTACTGACAAAAGGAAACATCTTTCTTCCTTATACTGAAAGAAACTAGTGACTGGAACCCTGTTTATGTACCTTCAATTGAAGGATGCAAAGCTCTGTTTTTAACAAAAGTGTCTAAAATAGTAATATGATTCTGACAGTGGATAAATGATCAGACTTCACTAGACACATACTTTTTTCTTAATGTTGAATGGGCACTCTCGTCATCATCATCGCTGTTTTCCAGAAAATTACTTTCTCTTTTGTTTTGTGAAAAATTTTCACCAGGTGGACGAGAAACCCCTGTTCCAAACTGAACTGGTGCTGGTAATTTATCATGTCCTTCCTCAGAGGTACTTTTACATTGTATAAACTTCTCATGTTTTCTCCCTCCTGCAAAAACAATAGATTATTATTTCTATGATACTGTCTCCCACAGCATCCTCATAGATAAGCGAAGGAAGTGTGGGTTTGATGATCAGGTAGTGAGGTGGATCAAGAACTGGTTGAAAGGAAGAAGGCAGAGAGTTTTGGTCAATGGGGCAGAATCTAGCTGGAGGTCTGTGACTAGTGGAGTCCCTCAGGGGTCCGTTCTCGGACCAGTGCTGTTTAATATTTTCATCAGTGACCTGGATGAGGGAACTGAGTGTACCCTCAGCAAGTTCGCTGATGACACTAAACTGGGAGGAGTGGCTGACACACCAGAAGGCTGTGTTGCCATTCAGTGAGACCTGGACAGGCTGGAGAAACTTGATGAAATTCAACAAGGGCAAGTGTAGAGTCTTGCATATGGGGAAGAACAACCCCATGTACCAGTATAGGTTGGGGGTTGACCTGCTGGAAAGTAGTGAAGGGGAAAGGGACCTGGGGTCCTGGTGGATAGGAGGATGACCATGAGCCAGCAATGTGCCCTTGTGGCCAAGAAGGCAAATGGCATCCTAGGGTGCATTAGAAAGGGTGTGGTTAGTAGGGCAAGAGAGGTTCTCCTCCTCCTCTACTCTGCCTTGGTGAGGCCATATCTGGAATATTGCGTCCAGTTCTGGGCCCCTCAGTTCAAGAAGGACAGGGAATTGCTTGAAAGAGTCCAGCGCAGAGCCACAAAGATGATTAAGGGAGTGGAACACCTCCCTTATGAGGAGAGGCTGAGGAAGCTGGGTCTCTTTAGCTTGGAGAGGAAGAGACTGAGGGGTGACCTCATCAATGTTTACAAATATGTAAAGGGTGGGTGTCAGTATGATGGAGCTAGGCTTTTTTCACTGATATTCAGTGGTAGGACAATGGAGCATAGGAGGTTCCATGTGAACATCAAGAAGAACTTATTTACTGTGAGAGTGACAGAGCACTGGAACAGGTTGCCCAGGGGGGTTGTGGAGTCTCCTACGTTGAAGATATTCAAAGCCCGCCTGGACAAGTTCCTGTGTGATGTACTCTAGGTTACCCTGCTCTTGCAGGGGGGTTGGACTAGATGATCTTTCAAGGTCCCTTCCAGCCCTTGGGATTCTATGATTCTGTGATTAATATTCAACTTCCTATTCATATTCATATTAGTAAATATTTTCTACACAGAATAAGACAAATTCATGTATCCTATATGAATGGATATTTCGATCTTATTGCAAGAAATTTAATTTGTATTTTATGACTCATGCTGATGAATGCAATGTTTGTTCTTAATTAAAAAGTTATAAAAACATGGTCACTTTCTATGCCTTATATACAAACTAATGAAGCAAAACTATTCCTCAGAACTACAAAGTAGTTTGTAAGATAGAAACTCTCCACCCTGTCCCAGAATAAAGATGGTCTTTAAAAAAGATGACACGGTGAGCAAGCTTGAAGTTCCTACGACGAACAGCCATGAGATAAACCCTGCAATGTCAACAGTCAAAATTCCTATTGATGGTTTCATAGTCATCTTGGTTAATTATCACATTTTGAAGGGTTAGCTCTCAGTAGGATCTGTGTCCTGACATAGATGCTCAAACAAGCATTTCTGTCAGCAGAAGGAAAGCCTATTAATTTCAGTATTATCCATCTAGAAACTAGGAAAAAAAAAACCCTTCTGTCTAAACAAAATAATTCCTAAACAGAGACTATCATAAATCAGTACAGCAACTGAGAAATGCAGAAATCTAGTTGACAGAGATAAAGCAACCGAATTCTTCAAAATAAATTTCCTTAAGGTGATCCTGAATGTCTAGATGGAAGGAATACCTCACTTAGCAGCAAGCAGTGGCCAGATTCAAACTTGGCCTCCTGACCAGCAATTTTTTTTTTTTTAAAAAAGCCATAAAAGGGAAGAAGAAAGCTAGGTTCAAGCAAACTCTCTGTTCCTTGGGTGGGAGACAAGTCATCAGATCCATGTGTTGCATTATGCTCTTACAGCTGCTATGATGCTTCATGGAACAACGTAGAGTAGCTGAAATTCTGATCATACTTCTTACTTTGCCCACTTCTGCACAATAAATTTGCAGCTTGTATATGCCCAAAGATGACTGCTAACAATCCAGATATATGTCAGATCATCACTCTCAACTAAAATACATTCTTTGTCTGTATTTGCATAGCTAGAATATTCCATATTTCACGGCAATAGAAAAGAGAGGAGGAATTATCTATAAAGCTAATTATTTCTTAAGCCATTTAAAATTAATATAAAATACAACTTAGCAAGACTTGGTAGGGTTAGGTTTATGGTTGGACTCCATGATCTTCAAAGTCTATTCCAACCTAAATGATTCAATTATTTTATTGTATGATATTTTACCCATATGAGTGTTGGCTGCATTTTTTTCCAGTTCCCTCTGCAACTCCTCTGCAGCTGGAATTTCAGAAATAGATGGAGCAGGTGCAATATACCAAACCTTAGGCTCTTCATTTTCTAGATACCTATTTTTAACACACAAATATAAAGTCAAAGCATTTTTAAGCACCCTCCACAACATTTAGCTCAAAATTACTAATTAACCTACTGTTTCTCCTGCTGAAAGGTATCCTTTAATTTTCATGACTTTTAATCATAGAAAAATATAACAGGTAAAACTTCTGCTAACCCATATTTCTTATAGCCTAAGACACACCTGCAACATTCAAACTTCAGTGTGCTTGGGAAAACATTTCAAAGTATGGGTTATGAACCTGGAAATTTCTGACCCATTTCTATTGGCAGACAGAAAAGGGAGTTACAAAAAATAATTCTGTTGTGAAACAATTCAGACTGTGGAAAACAATTATATATATTTAACAATGAAGATTTACCTTTGGTTTTTATCTGGTCTTTCATAAAAAAAATTATCCAGTGAAAAGGCCACGTTTGCAGACTTGAACATTTTTTGAACAAATATGAAGTCTCTTAATCTGCAAAAGACAGCACAAGAAACCATGAAACTGAAATGACTAGAACTGAACCTGTATAAGCAATAGAAATCTTATTAGCTGTAAGGGCCAATATTTTATGTCTAGATTCTTTTCTTTTAGAGCTCTTGCCTGCATCCTTAATTCTTCTTCAAAAAGAGAATCTCTCTCCTGATGAAATATGGATCCTACTACTTATGACCAAAAAATTCTGTAGGACAGCCTAAACAGTCTTTACACTACTATGATATGTCAGGAGGGAAAACTGCTGAACAGTGAAGATGCAAATAAGGTTTATGTTATCTAATTTCTAAGAATAATGCTAAGATACTCTTGTACAACTGCAAACTATATTTTTTCCAGATTGTTTCTGTTCTGAAGAAAAATACAATGTTTTATGAACACGTTCCATCAATTTTTGCAAAACAAAATAGTTCTATTATCTAAAAAAAACCCCAACAATCATTTCAATTTACAAGCAAATCAGATTATTTTTTGTAACCTATGTACAAGTTGCTTACTTGGATAACTGGAGTATGGGCCCAACTCCTTAATGTTGTTAGCAGGTTTGTCCTGAAACATCAAGACTGGAGGTTATGTCTAAATTGATCATATACAAGTTTTAAAAATACTCCAGTTAAATGTTTTTCAATTATCACCAACTCTAGGCATCAGACACGTTTTCTTTATGTATTTGTGATGAGACATTTCAGAGCTCTTAATTTTGTTTAAGAACAACTTTATATAGCAAAGATCTCATAAAAAAATACCAAATAAAGAATTTTATGACTCAAAAATCTTAGATTCACTGAAACAAATAGTAAAATACCAAACCAACAGAGCTTACACAACTCAATATAAGGCCAAATCTGGTGATAAAATAACAAAACAAAGCTATCTTCTCTACCTGCAGAGATAACACCAAAGGCAACACTTCTTTTGTACTGTAGCATCTCATTAGTAACACATGAACAAAGTCCTTCAGAGCACTTTGCAAATAGGATTCAGATTTATTTAATTACTGCATACTGTCAGCTGCGATTCAAACATTTTAAAAGTATTTTTTCTTCTATAGAAGCTGAAAAACTTCAAATATTCCAGAGAAGTGTTTCAAACTGAAACCAGAAAACATTTCACAGTACCAGCAGAACACAGAGCATGTAATCTAAACTGTGAGCACAGTGAAGATGATTTGTTCAAAGTTCTAAAGCCTAAAATTTGTCAATGCCCCTTCCACACTTCTTTTCTGAGCAACACCACTTCTGCCCGTTTCTGCCACTCCCTCACTGCCAGGGTTTGCCACTTTTTTCCTTCACACTAATAAACCTAGAATTTAGATATTACATTCATAAATCTAACAAAGCTGGTTAATCTGCCACCATGCTCACACACTCTTTCAATGTCAGTAATCCAAAGCAGGAGTTCTCAGGCCTGATTATCAGTAGTGTCAGCAGAAAGCATCTGTCATTAGTACTATCAAGTTGCTGCTATTCAAGTAGTAGTACCTGTGCTAAGTGCTTACCAACTGAACAACCACTGCTCCATCAGCTCCTAGGAGCTGCAAACACTGCACACCAGTATGAAATGCTTTTCCTACCTCAGGTATTGTCAGTCCATGATTATGCAAATTCCATTTAAAGAATCTGGATTCCCATCCTTGAACAGTCTTTGTTATATACAACACTTAATCTCCAGAGCTCTTCAGGCCCCTGCTCTCTATGCATAATTTATTCTTTGTCTGACTGTATTAATTCCAATTGCTTGATAATGTAAATAAAAATGGTAAGAGATGTCAAGGTCATTCTAAGAGACTGGAAACCCTGGTACAGCACTCCTTTGGGCAGTTCTGCATTCATCCACTTGCTTGCTGGCAGTCAGCTGAGACATCCCTCTCAAAATCCCCAGCCAAGAAATAGTGAGAAGTCTCTCAGACTTTTAAAGGAAGAAACATTAAAGAAGAAGAATAATAACAATAATAATGTGGGGAAACACATATCCAAGATGGACACGAATTCAGGGGTCTTTTCTATACTTTCAATGGTATGATAGCCCAGGAAAAATGCATATTCAAGATGGCAGAATGAGAGAGATGAGCAGGCATTTGCAGAGCAGCACAGACCACTGATTCACATTTATATTTGCTAAATGCTGTAAGCAAAGTCCTCTCATGTACCTACTTTAAGATAGCTTACTACAAACACTGCAGGCCATCACGAAGTTTGCTCAGTTTTGAAGCCGCTTTCCTTCCCACCTACCTCCCAAAATCAAATCGTTCCCTCACGAACCCTGTATTTCACCTCAGCGCTCCCTCTGAGGAGCCAAGTATAGGTCATAACCTCCAGGGACTCCGCCCAAGCCAATTAGAGCGCTCAGTTCCAGCCGTACACCAGGTACCCTGAAGGGCCAGGAGCCATCCCCACCTCACAGCGCGCAAGGCAAGAGAACCGGACCGAGTCACTCACACCGCACCAACAGCGCCTCCCACCACCACCGCTCGAAATGGCGGCAACAGAGGAGCCAAGACGGTGCCGCAGCGCCCCGGCAGCGCTCTCAGGGCCCTTCAGCCAGGCGAGCGGTAGAAGCCATCCCTGGCGAGCCTTCCCTGGCACCGCGCGCCCTCCACGGCTCGCCGGAGCCGGCCGGAGTGTGTGGGCTCCCGGTGTCACAAAATGGAAGACGCAGGCCCGCTCCTCGACGGCCGCCTTTCCTCCGAGGTGAGGAGCGGCCGTAGCACCTGACGGACCAACTGCATTCGCGAGTGCTGAAACCCATGGGGAAGAGCTAAATTCTCCTTAAAACTGTAAGAAAGGAATGTGGAGGGACTCCACTGGTGCCAGATTTAGAGCTTGTCCAAACATGGATGTTTTTTGGAGGTTACTACTCTTAAAAGTCCTTACTCTTTCCCTAGGATAGATTAGGTGAGGTGGCTCAGTATGACTGCATTATCAAAGGGATTCCTACAGAAAGGAATAAATAGCCTGAACATATTGATCCTTAAAAATACATTATAGTGGGTTTATGAAAGTATTGGAGCAACCAAGCTCCAGTTCATATGAATTGAAACAGTATCACATAAAATACTGTAAAATGCAGAAGTAGGTTGCTTTATTTTTTTATTTCCACTTACAGTTCTGGACTTGCCATTAGAGCAAAGCTTGTGAACTATTAAATTTAAAATAAATAGCAGAACTGTCTCAGAAAGACTAAGTTTTAAGCTGGTTCAAAGCTTCGTGCCAGTCAACAAATACTATAGAGGCAGCTACTGTAAATATGTATTTCCTCATACATAAATAGATGAAAAGGAGGCAGATTTTCTAAAATATTGATTGAATTTAACATAAATATTTTTATTTAATAAACTTTTCTTTTTCTTTCTGGAAAATACTGATTTTTAACTTTGCATTTCAAATTCTTGGACATTGTATATTTACTTAGTGTAAGTGTATTCTTTCAGGTTTTTCAAGCCTAGGTCAATTAAAAGAATGCAGTAAAGGTTATTATAATTTTTGCAATTCAACATATATGAGGTCTTTATTATTCTTAACCTTAAAAAGTCTCTCATCAGAACTGTGGCATATTACAGTATCCCCAAATTTACACCACATGTTTGGATGCTTTAATCCACCTCCCCATCTAATTACTGGGCAGACAGCCAATGGTAAAAAGCACTTCATTCCTATTTCCAGCATGACAGAATCTTGGCCAGCGCAGAACAAGAGATTTTATGATAAAGAGCACAGAATGCAGTCAGGATTGCTTACAAACCTATTGTCTGAAACTCAGTTCTGAAGCCACCAGTGTTACGCGGTAATTGGAATAAAAGTGGGGAAAATGGTTGTGTTTATAAGTATACAATAAGCATTCATTTTGTGCTTATAATAAATTCCAAGACCAGAAAGCATTTTTTACTCCTTAGTAAGGAGAGGCATTGGAGAACGCCTTCTTCAGTTCTGACCTCAGGCAAGTTTCCATCTTAGTTCACAGCATGTGCTTTTAGCTGACCAGACTTTAATGTTTAGAGCCATAATACAAACAGTTCATTTTTAAAGCTATTTTTTTCTTCATTTCCCTTCCCTAGGTGACATCTCCCTCAACACACAGACACAAATCACATAAAATATATAGCAAAGAAGTCTCTCAACTGCTCGGAGAGGGTTTAATTTTTGATTTTCCCCAAGCCTAACATCTGATCTGCCATATGTTCTGAGTCTTTCCAGCTCATGGAGATCACATATTAAGTCATAAACCTGCATGTTCTGGAGCAATGCAACTAGAAAATCACAAACACCAGACATTGGTCAGTGATCCGTATGACAACAGAATAATACTCGTACTTACTAAATACAGATTTGTTAGAAGAGTCAGTTTTCTCCAGAACTTACAAATTGAACAAATCAGCTACAAACAAATGAAATGTGGAAAAGTATCAAGACATTAGTAAGCTGAGAAGTGTTGACATCTTCTGTTCTCTTCATTTGGCTTTATCCACAATTTGAGAGGCATGACAAAACCATTGGTCCCTGAAAAAGGCCCTAACTGGTAACAGAAATGACAATGAAATCTTAGAAATTCTTAAAATCACAGGCCACTCCCAAGTTGTATGATTTTTACCCTATACTCGAGATGGTTGCAATGGTTCATTTATTAAAGAAAATGTAAAATTCAAGAATTAAATATCTTCAGCTGTAACCTTTCCCAGTCAAATTTGGGAAATAAAAATACAGTAAACCCCAAGTTGCTTAGATGAGGCAAAGGCAGTTTCTTCCATTTTATCCTGTTGCCCAGCATTTACAAACATTGGCCTGATGTTGCACCAGCCTTGCAAAAATTTAAACCAGGTGAATAACCTGATTTGTGGCAGCTGAAATTACTCATGTGCATAAGCGTTTGCAAGATTGGGTCTTAAGAGAGCTAAACACAGCTCCTGCTGGGACCTGGCACTACTGCTCTGCATGTCTGCTGGAGGGGATGTCCCAGTCCTGATACAAGGCACTGTTCCCCAGGGCTGCATGAAGCAGCCTGCTGTTGTTGTACTCCTAACATATGCTTCCCCAGGAAGTTGAGCTCTTGAACTTTGATGTTTTAATGTGGCTAAAGTAAAATATTTTTAACACTATTTTTCCCCCTATGGTGAGGTTCCTTTCTGTGCTTATTTTACCTTGTATCATCTTTCAATCCCTTACCCCTCTGCATTTTTCTTTTAAGAGATAAACTCCCACTGAACCCCTCAAGGATAGACTAACCACCAAGGGCTGTTTTTATTATGTATAGTATTAACATCTTAAGATTAACAAAGCAAGCACATGCCATGTTCATAACTCCACCCTGCACAAATGTCATGTACAAACACATTATTTTATGGCATATACTAAAGACATTAACAATTCTGTACACAAAGGAGAAAATTGAGTATAGATTTTACAGTTCTCATAGCAGATATTTCTTAATTCTTGTATGTTTGAAAAATAGGCACAGTTGAGAAAATGAGACACATGCAGAAAGAAAGAAAAGGAAATGAATGCTGTGGTGATACTTGTTCCTCTGGCAAGTACCTCCTAGGAGGTAAGTCACTGTTACTTCCCTTAAAAGTAAAACATAAAGAAGGTCTTGCTGATACAACATCCATGGAGTCTGCTTTTTTACAAATGAGAAATAAACCTGAAAGTTGTATCTGCGACCACTGTCTTGGAAGATAACTTGGCTATTTTCATCCTGTCAGTTATAACACTGTACTTTTTTTAAAGGTAGGAGGGGAATGGATGTTTTCATAAGCTGGAGCTGTTTTGTTGAAGTCAGGTCTCCACAGAAGAGTGACAAGATGCTCTTATTAGCTTTATGCTGTAAATTATTATGAATCATTGATATTTACTACTATACAATGGCTGACATCTGGATTCCAGATTCTCTGATGGTTCATGCACTTTGACAAGGCTTCCTGTCAGCATAATTTCTTGCTTTGGAGTGGAAATTATAATTCTGTAGTTGAAAAAAATTATTCAGAAACATCTGATATTTGTAGATTTTTTTATTAGATAAACATAAAATCTAGACTTTTTTGTAGAACAATTCTCATTTGTTAGAAATATAAACAGTTCTAATAAAAATTAATGTTATGAATAGCCTCAGTTCTATGGTGGGTTTCGTGCAGGAACTGAAGTTACAATGTTTTCCTGGTTTAGTGTGAGGCTATTTACCATTCTATCAGACTAATTCCCTGGAGAAAATAAAGTTTTCTTCTGCCTGTATTTTGAAGTAATACACACTGGTCATTAACTTAATTTTGTGTAGTTTTGTCAGTTTAAAAAAATATTTACTCAGGGCAGTCTTCTTGTATCACTCTGAATAAATGACTGAAGTACTTATCCTCCAAATCCTAAGTTGTACAAATATTCCTCAGTAATATTCACAGACCTGTTGACTATAGTTAGGATTGTAGGTGGAAGCCTGGTAACTTGCTGCTGCTCATTAAACCAGCAAAAAACAGACACTTATGGAAAGAAAATGTCCACAGAGTAAGTCAGGAAATGTAATTCTCAGGAAAAGGGAGGTTTCTCATCTTGGAAAATCTGCTAATGTAGAAATCTTAATATAATGGAGATATTTGTGCACACACCAGAGACAGGAGAGAATCTGTGAGTCTTGAAATAATGGATCTGATACAATTTTTTAGAATATGCTTTGTTTTACACATAGGATTTTTAGGCTCCAGAAGAGTTTATATCTGTTGAAGTGTTTTTATTCTAGCAGATGATAAATTAGAGGAGTAGACAAGAGGTAAGGAGAGATTAATTCTTTGCATAATGCTGGCCACTCAATATCTACATGTCTGATTCTTCCTCAAAGGAACTTGATTTTTTGGTTTTGTGTCCACTCCATTTTCTTTAAGGAAGAAATAATCTTAGCTGTTGTCCACTTTGAAATGCTTATCCCAAGATTTCTAGAAAAGCTCATCTTTCCCACCACCTTCCCTAGTCCCATCCTTAATTGCTAAACTTAGGTTGATTAAGGTGGCATAAAGCAATTCAGCCACATAAACTGTGGATAGAGCAGCAGTGTGATCCACATGTGAAGTGAATGTGGTCTAGCCAGTATGATTAATAGCTTGATTCAGTCAGGCCAAGACACCTATGTGAGCTAGAGATAATTCTGATAATTTTAAACTGTCTTTCCTAGGATGACAGCCTGCTTACTCTGTTATTTCTAATAATCTTCCATACTGTAGCTATGCTATGCATTTTAAGTTAAACAGCAACAACATGCCAATTAAGTTTCTGCAGACTATATGATCTGAACACCCTACAGATCCTTGGCTTTTTCAAAGTAGGTCCGTGTATACAGGTTTTGTTTGATCTCTGATTCATGTCAACCTGGTTTTGAAACACACCTGAACTAGAAAGGTTTTCCTTTATGATATCTTAGTTATCAGGAATGCAGTCTATAATGGGGGGGAGGGGGGAAGTTCATGCAGTGATCTTTCTTCAGATATGTTTATTCTTGCATTAAGGTAGAAAGCATACATTCCTCAGTTTGTATTTTCTCCCGTACCTACTTATTTTGACTTTTATGATCATAAAGAACATTGCCTTGAGCCTTACTTTAAATTTAGTATTTTTATGCTTGATTATATATTATATATAGTAGTATTTACTGATTGCATCACAAAAAGGTGATGTGCAAAACTGCACCTCTTGTACACAGCTAAGGAAGTTTGATATAGTTCTGAGGAGAGCTTTAGGGCATTGCAGCACAAGTAATAAATAATAGGAAGTATGAGTGCAGAACTATTACGTATCCTTGCAGATGATGGAAGGGACATACGCCAACCCTCATGACTCCACATCAGTACCAGCAAAACGTTTTTTACAGCACTCTATTGTTTCAGAAATTAACATGATGGCAGGCCTTTAAAAGGTGCAAGGAAACTGTTCTGTTGTACATGCAACAAGATATTGACACTACAGTACACACAGGAATGATACAAGTATCTAATAGTAGGAGAGAAATAGCCTTAAATCATGCCAGGGTGATTTAGATTGTATATTAGGAAAAAAAATCTTCATTGAAAGTGTTAAAAGAGTCTATATAAATAGACTTCAAATACCTCCTTGGAGGTATTTGGAAGTAGATGTGGCACCTGGGGACATGGTTTAGTTCTGGACTTGGCAGTGCCAGATTAACAGTTGGGCTCAATCTTAAAGGACTTTTCCAACCTAAACAATTTGATGATTAGAGTATTTATTACATTGAATACTTCAACATAGTTTTTAGGTTCACTGACCTTCATGTACTGATCTATGCAATTCTGTTGCACAATTTTTGAAAGCATTTGAACGTATTTTCAAATTTAGCCAAATTTCTAACTTTAAACTTCAGCAGTGGACTGAAAATCCTTGTGAAACAAGTATAATTCAAAACTTGGAAATAGCAAGTGTCTTCCATTCTGCAGTGCAGTAACTTGTTTAACTTTCAGTTTGGGCACCTGAGGCAATTGTATCAGTTCCTGACATGCTATCTTCTGAAAACAAAACCCAGACTAAACCAGAAAATTACATGAGAAGCAGCAGAATAAGAAAGCCCAAGTACACTCATACTTAAGAAATAGTCGGTCAGACAGGTTTGTTCCTAGCAAACTGTGGACTCCACAATGCAGATCATGTCTGGAGTAGGCATTGTATTAGGCTGAACATGTTCTGGGAAGCTTCCAAACCAGGAAGACAATGACTGAAGCTTGGGGACTTCTCACCATCACAAAAACATCCGAGTTCAAAATCCCACTGCACTTTGGCACAAAATGCTGAAGATAGCTTACACAGACTCAACTTAGCCTCAAAGTAGCACAACTGCTTTGGTGACAGCAGAGAACCTGAGATACCAACATGTTGTGAAGAAAGAAGAAAACTTGTCACACTATTTCTGATAAAGATGGAAGACGCGGCAAGGAACACAGTTGAAAAATGCAGTGTTGACACACTACCAAAAGAAACAGAGTTAGATATGAAACACTTTTATAACAAGCTGACTACTGACAACGATACAGAAAGTAGGTGACAGCATTTCAAAGTCAAGACATTCTACATACTTGTTGATGTGTTTACAACATAGATGAAAGAGCAGTTTCAAGATTTCACAGAGAAATGCAGGCTGACACATTGACACCGGAAAAGTTTTTAAAACATCTCATACAAAGGCACAAAGAAAACTTTATAATTTGCATATTTAGTCCAGCTATTCACTAATCAGCCCTTTTACATATTAATTCAGACCGTATAGACTTACTGGTTAATTTTTTGTAGATACTCAAGAGGATATATAAATTCAAATACGTGAAGAAAATATGGATTAGGCAAGTGGACTGTATCTACAGAAGAACTCAGGATGCTGCCGTGCTTTATGTGTCTTTTGTTGGAAGGTGGTGATGTGTTTTCTACAGGAATTTCCTGTAGAAAATTGAAAGTCTTGGTTTTCTGGAGACTTCTGGGGCAGAATAGGGAACTTCCAGAGTCTAGCAAGTCACTATAGAATGTATAGTGTGCTTTGTTCTTCCTTCATATGTTTCAGGCAGCATCATAGCATTCATTCAAGACCCTTTCCTTTTTCATGAAGGGATTTCAATCCATACAAAGGGGGCCTACAAGAAAGCTGGAGAGGGACTTTTCACAAGGGTATGTAGGGATAGGACAAGGGGGCAAACACCTATAAGCTGAGAGAGGGGAGGTTTAGATTAGATATTGGGCATTTGTTCTTCCCTGTGAGGGTGGTGAGGCCCTGGCACAGGTTGCCCAGAGAGGCTGTGGCTGCCCCATCCCTAGTAGTGTTCAAGGCCAGGTTGGACAGGGCTTGGAGCAACCTGCTCTAGTGGAAGGTGTCTCTCTGCCCATGGCAGGGGTTGGAACTGGGTGAGCTTTAAGGTCCTGTCCAACACCCATTGTTGAAGCATTCTATGATCTCCCACCTTCTGAGTGAAAATTCCTATTTCTCAGACACTGCAGTTTGTGGGCCAGGACTCAGCTCTGTCAGGGTAAAAGCATTTGAAATGGTATGGAATAGTTAAGTCATATATAGAAGAAGTATATATACGCCAACACAACCATATGGCTCAGGGAAATCACCTGAGTTGGAAGACACCCTCACCCCCCAACCAAATCACTACATTCCCCAGGGCTACAGGAGAATATAGTCATGTGCACTCTTGTCCAGTTATTTAATTCAAAGCAAATACCTACTATATGCAGGCAAAGCGTTTCTAATGACATCAGTGATGCATGGATAACATTTGCAAGGAGACCCAAAAGGTCAAATCAATATTTAAAAATGGAAAATGTAATTTGTTCACATTCTGATAACACTGGATTGCAGGAGTGAATTTTATGCAACTTTAAAAACTGTTTTTAGTATGAAAAAAAGGTTAAGAACTGATACTTTAACAGAAGTCACAAGTACAAAACAGATCTTTTGCAGATCATAACTTAAAAAGTTAGTATGGTCAGTTTTAACCTAAACTGTTGCTGCAGCATCACAAAGTGTTAGAAGTTGTGGATTTTGGGTGTTCACTATCATTCATTACTTCAAACTCATTTAAGCAACTGCTTCCCTGTAAAACAAACTAGAATTGCAACTTCTAGGCAAACGACTTTAACATTTGGTCTTCATGAGCTAACTACAGAATGCCTAGTGTGAAAAAAGATGTATTTCTTTGTGAAGAGAGCTGTTATTTTATCGCTTGAGAAGTTGCTGATAACACTCTCTTGATAGTCAGATACTATTTTAATTAAACATAGATGTAAAAATAAATTTCACTCTTGTCACTTTGTTTTAGCTCTTGCTTTTCTTCTGTCTTTACCTCTACAGAGCCAGAGTTGTAAGACCAGGGAGGTCCTAAAAATCTCCAACATGAGCTCATTCATGTAAAAAGCCATTAAATTTTACCTCATCACCCCTGTTTGGAGACCTGTAACTTTTCTCTCCACGCTTTTGTTTCCTCCAAAGTGTGACCTTTGGCCTGTATTCACAGTCTGTGCTTAGACTGTGGAAGCAGAGGGATTTGAGGTAGAAATATTTCCTCGGGCAATAGAAGTGTCAACAGCAGGAGTCTCAAGGAAAACCAAGTGTTAGGATAAATCTCCTCTAAAAGAAAAGAAATCACAATGCCAAGCTATTCCTCCCAGCTATACATATATATAGGGAAGAATCTTAACCACCAGCACATGAGGTACAGAATATAGATCTACAGAACTTTAGAATTAACTTAGACCCACAGTATTAATTAGAAATAACAGTAATTTTTTTTCCTAAGGGGTGAAATATTCTAGAGTGTTAAGACGTAAACCCAGTGTTCATGCAATTTTAGAGCACATTTATTGTGTTGCCAGTCAGCATACTGTATCTGAGAGCTCTGCTAGGCAGGTCTAACCAGTGCTTTCCAGATGCCAAGGAGAGCAAGAGACACAAGGCAGCTATTATAATGCAGCTATCGTAGAATAGTTTGGGTTAGAAAGGCCCTTAGGATCATCCAGTTCCATCCCCCTGCCCCAGGCAGGGATGCCTCACACTAAACCAAGTCCTGTCCAGCCTGATCTTGAACACTGCCAGACATGGGGCAGTTACCACTTCTTTTTTGACAACCTGTGTCAGTGCCTCACCACCCTCACAGTAAAGAACTTCTTCCTTATATCTAAGATGAACTTCCCCTGTTTCAGTTTGAACCCATCACCCCTTGTCCTGTCACTGCAGCCCCAATGAAGAGGCCTTCTCCAGCATCCTTGTAGCCCCCTTCAGATACTGGAAGCTGCTCTCAGGTGTCCATATAGCTTCTCCAGGCTGAACAGCACCAGTTTTTGCAGACTGTCTTCATACTGGAGGTGCTTCAGTCCCTGATCATCCTTATGGCCTCCTCTGGCCTTGCTCCAACTATCACCACAATACAAACCATGCAAGGAAATAGTAGGTATCAGTTCAGTGGGGGAGGTTTACTCAATAAAGGAAAAAGTCCAAACCACCAAACAAAAAAACAAACAAAAAATAATAACACCACCACCCCCCCCCCCCAAACCCACCCTAACCAGTAACAACAACAGCCACCAACCAACCAAAAAAGCCTCCAAAACAACAAAGCAGCATAGGGAAAGGCTCTGAGAGTGGCAGGGACGCCTGGAAGAAGGGGCAACTGGATTTCAACTTTGATAGCACCTACTCTGGTCAGTTCCCAAAGAACGATTCCGTCCCATTTACTTGCTGGTATTTTGTGCTTCAAAAGTCCACTCTTATTTCCTCAAATGCATTCCAAGCTTTTCGACAGGGTCATTACCATTTCATCTGTTCCATGAAGACTAAAGGTAATTCACAGTGGTCTTCCACAGAAACTTTCTGCTTTGTCATTAGCTCACAGGGTGGGCATTGTGTGTATTTTAAGGGTTGAAAATGCAGCTTGGGTGTCACCTTGTCCTTCCTATCTGACATTGAAAACACAAAACATGCCTCCAGTACTAAATACAGGCCAACATGTACTGGAAACTAAGAAATGTAAAGACACATGTACTAGTACACATAGCTCTAAGAGCAAACACTAATCTACAGCAATAATATTTGGGAACAAGAGAGCAGCAGAACACCCTCTTTGGTATCACCACTGCTGCATGTCCAGACCAAAAAGTGTTCAACTGTTACCCCTTTCCTGATAATTCGGCAGTTGTACAATGTGTCACTGAAATACAAGAAATTTCAGGAATTCAACTACGTTCCCAGTATCTGCCACATCACTTTCTCTGGTAGTAATTTTATTTTTGACTGTTATTAAGTGGTGATTCCTTTGATGATTTCTGTGAATCCCACAAGCATTATCACAGAAGTGTGAGATTTAAAGATACATGATCCTAGCACTCGAAAGTCTGGTTGGCTTTGTCTTTATACTTAAACAGTTTGGTACAGATTCAAGGTGATGCTTGAGACATTTACCTTAACATTCTGCTTTACTCTGTTAGAACTCTTATGTTTCTGTTGAAGACCATGTCACTTGATGTGGTGGAATAGGACAGAATCAGCTTTGTTCTCTAGACCAAGAGGGCAGCTTTCATTGCTGACAGAGAACAGGGAAATAAAAGCTAGTGAGATACTATGATCATCATTAACGTGACACAGGAATTAGCTAGAATTCTAATAACTCCAACTGCTTTCAAAATACCCTGTTGTTTTGAGACTTTCCATCAAAACATTGGGCAAAGGCAGGTATCTCCAAGTGGAATATTCTGATGGTGAAAATTTAGCAGAACATGGCTTTGCTTTAACATTTCAGTAATTTCCATTCATTCAGAACAGTCTTGTAGAAAAACCCCATGAAAATGAGATTTTGCAGGTACAGTTTTTTAAATATTATTTTTTTCCTAGTTTTAATTTAATAGCAGAAATCTTGGCAATGTTATTTGCTTAATATTCTTAACATGATGACTTATATAGCTAGACAGCATGTAGCATGTATCTGAAGTCATATAGAGTTGAAATTTACAGGAAATAGTATTTTTTAATGTTACATTTTGACATGCTAAGAACTGTTGACCATATATTTGGAAAGGATTAAAAGATATTCATTAAATGGGGGAGAGGAGATGCTATTTAGCAAATTTCTACTGGATAGCCACAGCATTTTAAGTAACTGCTATTTTAAGTATCAAAACCCACAAGAAATGTCTATAGAAATACTGAGAAAAGAAAAAATCCTAATGTTAAATACAAAAGATGCTTCTGCATTTTATTACTAATTGTTACATTAAGCCAAGTTTCTAGGTTAATAATCTACCAGTTCTTGGGAAAAAGACAAAATACTTCAATCATATACATTCAGTTTTTCTGCTTTAAAATGAATTCTTTTCAAAGAAGGTAACAGTTAACACTACAGAGGGATTTTTGCCCCTTTGCAATGCTATAGTTCTAAAACACTAGCTAGAAATAGGACTTCAAGGCAGTGGTGGGAAGCATAAGATGAGTTCAGGAGCTTTCTGTGATTCTGCATCCATTGAATCATTAGTATTTCTGAAACTCAAGAAAACTGGGTATTGTGTAAAATAGCTTGAGGGAACAGCTTCAGAACATTAAAATACAGTCCACAGGCAATTTTTGAAAAGAACTCCCTTTTCCATAGTTCTTTCCTCCTTTTTAATATTTTAAGATACATGCCTTAAGTGATATATGTATTACTTTCCTTTCAGTATACAATTTCTTAGACTGCTTTGGTCTGGGGGCCCCAGCGCTGCTGTCTGCTCAGTCCATGGGGACCCTGGCACACCTCTGCTATGACTGCTGCTGTGCAGGGTAGAGCACAGCTTCCTTTGTATGCGTTGCCGCCTTCTGCATGGGGTATAGAACACTTCTCTTATAAGCTGTGGGGCTTTGTTCTTGTGTTCATAGCTCTTCAGAGCCGAAAGTATGGTAGGCACATGGAAAATACCAGACAGTACCACTGCTGCTTGTCATTAATTGGTGAACTGAGGGATTAATTTTATCTCTGTTACACTGTTGTAAACAAGGAGTAACCACAGTTGGTCTGTAATGCTAAACTAAGATAAAATACACATAAACAAGAGTAGCTAAGGCCTGGAGTTCAGGGGAGGAAGGTAGACACTTAGAGATTTACAATTTTAATTGTTCTTTTAAACAGTGGGAGTTGGAGGCAATTTCCTGTGGTTCATGAGTGGGGGCAAAGGCTGAAATCATACCAGTCTCTTCATCATGGGAGGGGTGGGCTCAGAAAGGCTTGCTGGTTTTGTGTGGCTGTCTGTAAAAATCATCTGTAAGGGGTTTCTGCCAAGCAACAAGAATGAAAGAGCTCAAATTAAAGCACAAATATGTATAGTTTCTTTTGGTTTTATGGTAGTAAAACCTTGTGTGCATGTCCATATACATAAGCTAAATAGCAGACAAGTGGACACAGTTTTACTAATATGCAAAACCACATTCTCACATCAATGACAGCTTTAAAAAGTAACATAAATCCTACAAGTATGAAAGGTATTATCAGAAAAGTGTTTCATACAAAGTCAGTTTTCCTGCTGGAGCTGGTTCTCTTCTTTATCCGTCCTTTTTACGCCACTGATGCCAAAATAACAGAAAATGAGACTACTAACACTGTAAAAAAAAAACCAAAACAACAAAAAACACCCTAAATATTTTTAAATGAGCATCAGTGGGTAGAATGTAGACAGAATTCACAGTTTCAGAGTGTGCATAAAATACTGTACAGTTCAAGCAATAGTGTGCAGTATCATGCTTTCCTAGAATGATCTTTTAATTTAAAGAATTTAACCTTGCTAAGGGAGAATGCACATGTGAAACAGGTAAATACTCATAGAACATACACAGGGGAAGTTCAGCAGTATTAAAGGACCATAACAGTATCAGCAGTGGAACAATGAAATTACAATTGCTTAGAAACAGTGTAAGAGTCAAATTCTTGCCTTTTGCATCATTTTAAATGAAAGCCTGCATGTATGTCATTAGATCATATTGAAATTGACATTAACAGGATTCAGCCAATAAAGTTGTACTGGTATATATGAAAGGCAGGGCCAAATTATGCCTGAGCTTATATTATACGTGCAGTGCTTATTTTGTTTTGTTTTGCTCTATTCTGACCTAATGGTTGCTTCTGTCATCTGTGATGCTGACTTCATCCTTGACCCCAGCTTTCTTCCACTCTCTGTATCTCATATTGCTGGATCTTACTGCTGTCATTGGTTTAGCCATCTATTTTGCTACCTTAATTCTATCCTCACTGGAATCTTTCATTAAGAAATCTGATTAAAGTTATAATTGAAGCTATTTGCTTTCCTAATTGGAAATGCTTGTATTTTGACCTTAATGGTTCTCAGTATAAAGATCCAACAGAAACCTTAAAAATTGATCCACTTAAGCCACATTAATTGTAAAAACATGACCATTTTAATCTTCAGCTATCCCTACCAGCTCATCATTGATTTAAAAATCTGCTAGAAAATGTCTTTGTTTCTTCCATGGGTTTTCTTGAGACTTCCTTTTTTTCTAAAAGCTTGGCTTTCCATTCCACTTCTCCTTAGGAAGTAACTTTCATCAGAGCTGTGTGGGTACCAAATGCTGTCAGGTAAGAGACAGCATTGCACACAAGTTTATTTGCATTGTATGTATACGAATGCAGATAAAGTCAGTGGCAGATAAGGTCCCATTGGTCAGTGCTATGCAAGAGTGCCCTGGGATAAACAGACCATCCATGACAATACCCCTAACTGTCCAAAGGGTGTATTTTTGATGGGGGAAAAAAAAAAGAAGGAAAATAGGGTTTCAGTTGAGAAGGAATGGTTTGGTTAGGACCCAAAGCCTGTGGCTACAAGAATACTGACTACAATTTAATAATATAATATAATAAAGGGATTGTGATGGTACTCATCTCAGCCTTTCTCCTGGCACAAAAAGCAGCATTCATAGGGGTGGGGACCATTACAGTTGCCTTATTTCTTTTCCCTCACTCATAAATCTGAAGGAAGACACCCTGCTAAGTTGTATGCTTCCACAACAACTTAAAGACCCTTGTGACTTGGATAAACATGAGGACTTGTCAGCTTTCCCCAGCAATTCCAAATTAGAGCTGTAATGTTTCTGGGAATTCCCCCCACATTCCCAATTAGCACCATTCTCCATTTTATCCTTTACCAACATTGTTTATGGTAACTGCTCCTAAGCTGTTTCTGCTATCAAAAATCACCTCACTTTTCTCAGTCCTTCCATCCAGTCCTACTGCTTTCCCATTTGTCTTCAAGCTTCATACAATAATACCCATTTCTGAGCAACTCCTTTTATTTTGCTACAAATTCCAGTTAACAGAGGCACAAAAAAGAGTAAGAGATTGCTGTGACAGTGAGCAGCCTCTGAAGAGTGCCATGGACTTGCACAAATGTCAGTTTGCTATCACATTTGTAGGGAAACCAGTGACATCTCAGCACCTCATGTTTGCTGAGTATATGAGCTAGTCACTAAGTAGCTGCAGCTCATATGGACAAAGTGTGAACAGCCACCGTTGTCTCCCTCATTGCCCTTTCAGGGATGCTAGTAGCAAGTCTATTTCCAGCTAGGCAACAAGAACTCAAATACCTCTCTGTGTTATTAATAAATTAATTTTCAGTTGTGTTCTTAACATAAGGTATTTTAGAAATGCCTGTTGGACAACAGTATTACAGCTTTCTCTGGCTTACTGTATTCTTAAACAGTGACATTACTTTTGATCTACTTAACTCATCATTTCCACATTTTGTGGCTATAACAAGGAGAAGTTGCATGATCAGCTCACACATTGCTGGAGCAGGTTTGCATACCACAGAGTGAAGAACAAAACTAAAAATCAGAATGTAATCCTCAAAACCCTGCCCTGGAAAGCTCATGTGCAGCCACACGCTCCACTTGGAGCATGCCCACACCAAGGCACAGCACTGAAGTTTTCCCTCACTGAAGATATGATCCACAAACTCCAAAAATGACGTTGTGTGGGCGGACTTCTGGAAAAACTAATGTACTACACACCAGCCTGCAGAAACATCCTGTGGCAGAAAGCAGGCAAGCAGATTCAGGCAAGGCAACATGACATGGTAAGGTTTTCTCAGTTAGTTTCTATATTTAGAGGGATGTTAGAAACTATGGCATTTGAGGACTCTTTTGAGTTCATTTTTCATTTTAAAATGACCATCTTGCCTGTTTAAGATGCAGCCATATGTGCTGCTTGGTGCTGCATCTTATCTGCCTGGAGAGAGCTTGTCTCATACACCCAAATGTGTAACTTGACAGCAAGGGAAGCATGGCTCCCATTTATTTGCCAGGGACCACAGTAGACTAAAAAGATGGCATGCTTTTCCATGCAGGGAGGAGAAGAAAGAGCAGTCTCCCCTCATATCACATCTGTGCTAGAACCCACACAGGGCCTTCTGTATTCTGACACAGAGCTTCACCTGGATGGAAGCTACAGCGAACTTCAACATTATCCCCTCTCCCAGTCCATAGATGTTGCCATCTTTTCACACAAGTAGAAAGTCGGCTCGTTGTAGTTTCTCATAACAGTGAAGCTCATTTTCCTTTCATTACTTGTAGCTGAAAGTAACAAAAAAGGAAAAGAACCTCAGACGATTCTCTTTAAAAATAGATGAATCAGTCAATAGGAAACTCACAAGATAATTCATCCTTGGAGTTTAATACAGAACAAGCTCTACAGTGTACCACTACACACCTAGGTAATGCCTTTCCAAGGCATGCTATCTTCTCCTCTTACCGAAGGAAAAAAAAGGTTATAATATCCAAGTTCAATAACTGTTATCTCTACAGTAGCTGGTAGGCACTGCAGTAGTATTAGAGACAACTGAGTTAGAGGTATGACTACTATTAGCACAAGCAGATTGCAGGAAATTAGTTGCCCCAGGGAAAAACTGAAGTGGCAAGAGAAGCAAGTTACAAGTATATCACAACCCTGACTAATTGTTCTTATTTACTGCTGAGTTGGTAAAGCCTAAAAATCAGGTTACTTAGCTGCCTATGCCAGGATATACAGTTCCTGATTTAAATTCCTGTGTTTTTAGCCCTTGGCCAACTGACCTGGGAGTATGAACCAGAAACACACAGTTACATGCAAAGAGAGGTGCCAGGCTGGACACATGCAGGTCAGGACCTACCTGTCCAGAGGGTTTTCATGGAGAGTCTCTGCTGTACATCTCTGTAATGGAGGAGAGAAGTGATGGAGAGAGGAGTGCTGGATTTTTAGTTCACTAAAATACAGCTATAGTAATAGTCTTGTGAGGGCACATTAACAGGTGGCAGCTGTCTTCATGCTGGAAGGGATCCCCAGGGTGAGCAGAACCTCACCAGCCCCAACCAGGGGCAGCCCTCAGCACACATCTGAGGTCTCCCTGAGCATAGGACAGCCCAAGGCATCAACCCATAGGTTGGCCCATGTCCAGGCAAGGCTATGGGGAACAGAAAACCAGCATTGTTCCAGCATCACTAAAACAAAGTGATGGCTCCAGTCTGGGCTTCAACAGGGTCCTGGGCAGGGTGGGAAGAGGCCCTAGGTGAGGCTGATCAGGGCTGACGAGGCCTCCAGGGCCCTGGCAAGTCCAAATGTATGTAACCACTTCCAACAAAAACGGATGATGAAAAGTCAACATATCCCTGGTTTCCTCCCTCTGCAGAGCTAGGAGTAAGATTCCCATTCATTTCAGTACTCAGAATTAGCATCTGTCCTCTCCCAGGTGTGGCAAGTTAGGAACTGCTTATGAATATTTGGACCAGTAGCTTATCGCCTCGAGTCAGGCCCACAAAATGGTGTAATGTGCAGGTTAACAACTCATGCCTCCACATTCAGTATGTACTGAATTTCATAGGTGAAACGATACTTGAAGAATACCACGTGCACTTTTTCTGAACTCCCTCTACATTTAATTCTAGCCTTAGTAGAATATTGCACAATAGTCTGCCTTATTTTCTAGATGACATACAAGCTGCTTTAATTTTCAGTTTGAAATGGGGGCACCAGATACAACAAAATTCACATTGCACTGCTTCTTTTACTGCCCTTTTTCTTTGTAAATAAAGCTTCATTACATGTCCTAGGGGTTAGAATTGGAGTCTACTTTCAAAAAGAATTTTGGGTTTGGCATATCAAATGTCTGTAGCTTTAAAAATCTGCTGTTCTTGGCTATAATGCTGTTACAGCCACCTCAGCAAACCAGACATTTATACTTGTTTTACTTCTTGTTTTGCCTCTGCTTATTGTGAATAATACCATGAACAGGCAGCAAATAGATACTGTTAAAGGAATAACAGCATTACACTGTTGTCTAGAAGTTTTAGTTCTGTATTCCACATGCAGAAGATTAAAGAGTCTGCAGAAAAATGTTTACTGTAATGCCTGTTTTTTAAATCAAACTCCTGAAGTGAGTGTGCTTCAGTATTGATTCCTCTTCAGAAATGAATGCAGTGAGTACTTAGGGTTAGTGCTTTCAGGACTAATGTTATGAACATAAATGAAATCTGTGGTTTTCCAAGGTATCATAAACAGTGGTTATTTTAGGACTTTTGTAACTAACCATTGTGTGAACATGTGTAAAGTAGCACAGAATTAACATACATGATTAAACATTGCTCTGACCAGCATTAGGTTCATGATGACTATGCAGAGTTGAACATTTTTGGCACATCCTTTGCCTTCCTGATTCTGTCAACCAAATGAGGATCCTAAGGTGCCACAGCACTGGGTATCTCATGACTTTATTGCTCTATAGGTCTCATGCTTCAACTCCACGGGGAGAATTCAGAGCCAGTATTTCAAAAAGTGCCTATTTTAACTGCAGTATAGGGAGCTAATATGGACAAGCAATTTACACAAACTTAAGCACTTCAGTCCCTATGACTTTCTAAAGAAAATCCCTAGGTCCCTAAATTCTCCCTGCTGCATACATGAAGAGGCTGATGCCTTGACTAAGGAGGGCATCAGGGCATCCCTGTTCTTCCTGACCCCATTTGGAGGTTACAGACCCGGCTGTCCCAAACCAGGGTTCAGTGCCAGGGCTCAGCCTCTTTCACAGCACAGGTACAACTGAGTTCACTACAGGAGCACATTGACTGTGGTCTGTACCTGAAGGGAATATCAAGTGCTGGACACTTTGTGGTGGTTTCAAGGCTCTCCATTTCAGGCTGTGAATTGTGCCATCACACACACAGTTAATCCTCAGTCTGCAGAGCAGCTCCTCTGCCATTTTCCAGAAAGTGCCTCTACCAAGGAGAAATACATAAGGAAAGAGTATTTCATCTGGATAACTCAACGTTTCCATTACAGTCACATAACGTCTAATTATGTACTCCATCAATCTTCATATTTTGTTATGAAGCTCATAATAACAAAGTCTGATAAATAGATTATTTCCCCTGGCCACTACCAATTGAGTAGAAAAAATACTTATTTATGAAGCTTTATTAATAAAATCTGAATAATTCAAACAGCTTCTTCAGTGAAGAAACAGCAGTAGAGTATATTCTTATTTGCATATAAATGAAATGATGCTTTAGTGTCAGAGTGAAGAATTAAATAATAGGAACTTTTACAGTGCAGTCCTGACAGCCTCATAAATATTATGGTCATAAGTTGCAGTTCCCTAAAAATCTCATTTTATCTTTTATTACAAAAATATGACCAAAGGGCCAACTCCTGCTCATTTTACATGTGTGAGTATTCCCAGTGACAACACAATTACTCAGTAAGTGAGGTTACCAGAGTCAGTCTTATGTCAGATAGATGGAGCAAAAGCACAGTGTTATCTACAGATCTATTAGGAGAACAGAACTTCTTATTTAACCATGAGAAAAACCTCATGTGTTGATAAAATGCAGAGAACAACAAAGAAAACTGTAGCTCTGCATTCAGACAGATGCTCCAAGTAAAGAAAACAGGCAACATGGGGAAAAGGAAAGGAAAAGCACTTGGCACATAGCCATAAGATGCCACTTGTCCCCTTAGTTACCAAGGTACCAGTTTAGCCAAACCTAATATTCCTGTTAGACTGTGAGCAAAACCTGCAGCAACTCTTAAGAACATTCAAATGACTCTGAATGGCTTGTTGCTGCTGAGTAAAGCTTTGGTTTTGTCTATTCTGATTTGTTCTAAAGTCTGAAGAAGTCTCTGAAGTGCAGCTCTGATCAGCTGGAGAGAACTAAGCTGCATGAAGTGCATTCTCCTCGAGGACAAATAAAGGTGAGGGCAGGGGACACTGCATCAGAAACTCCTGAGGGCTGCTGAGCAGCTCAGCAGCTGGGACGAGAAGTCCCCATTACCTGCCAGTGATGTTTTCCTGGCCACAGTGCTGTGCAAGTGGGTCAGGATAGTCAAATATGGAAAAGGTGTACATGGAAAGGAAAGCTAAACCTGGGGTGGTTGGAGGAACATAATTATTTATAGAGATTTTGAAGAGTTTATGAAGTATAGAAATTTGTATACGAAGCCTAGAAGAGAGGGACTATGGGAGCATGTAGTCTGATCTGTAAATTACAAGCAGCTGTATCTAACCCTAAACTGAGCCTGCTGCGCTGAAATGCAACACAGCCTGCATTTGGCTGGCCTGTGTTTTCCAGTCTGAAGGCATCAAGAGCCAAGGAACCAACCACAGCTCTTGACTGTTCCAAGGAGTTATTTATTGTTAGTGGTTCTGAATCAGGTACTGAAGACTATTCTATTTTCATTTGCTTGATTCCAGTCGCTAGGCATTACCCCTTCATATTGCACTCACTGGTAGGTTCAGGTGGCCCTTATATTCAGTATTTTTTCCTGTTCATAAATATATACACTGTTATTAACTCTCTTTGATCCGGTGAATAGGTTAAGATTTTACTATCTTCAATTACATGGCATTTTCTCTGACTCCAGATCATACTGTAGCTCTTCTCTACACTCAGTATCGATCTTGCAATGTGAGCATCAGGACTGTGTACACCATGCCCTAATCACCCTCAGAATTTGCACAGACAGGTAAAAACTGCCACCATGAACTTCTGAGCTCTGGCTATAAGCTAAGGTTTTCATGAGCCTTTTTTGCTACAGTAAACTCATCAGTCTTTTTCAAACTTTGCATTGTGGAGGAGAGCCTGCATTCTTTATTCCCAGGTATGTCTTCTATTGATTTTATTACAGCATACTTTGTTTGAATGAGGCACAGTTTAGAAAAGGTCAAGAATTCCCCTGCATCTTTGCCTGAGGTAATTTTTCTATCTATTTTTAACCCCTTTAAATAGGCTGTGTTCTAGTATGTTTCCTGACACCACAGTAATTCTTGACATTTCAGATGCAAGTGATCAGAAAACCTTGGCAGAGATAGTCACTGCCACATCCCAGTGCATTCCTGTAGGGCTGCAGAGCTCTGGAAAGTGCTCATCTGCATTGTGAGAGCAAAGCTGGCAATCTCAGCTTCCTGCAAAGTGGTTAAGGTATGAAAATGGAAAATGAGAAACAGAAAAAAGGACTTTAGTCCCATGGTTTTCAAATCAATCTCTTCATGTTAGTGCAAGACTCATGAGTCCTGAGTGATTGAATTTGACAGGATTCCTAAAGGGCACAATAGTATGAAGAGATTTGTCTCAGCCTGGTGCTAAAGAGAACAGAATTTTGCTGCAGACTTGTATTGCCTAACAGAGGAATTAAAAGTTGGAAAGCATGTGGCATTTAGGCTAATGAAGACTGAATAATACATTTAACAGTCTATACTATCACTAAATTGAATTTTTATATATATGTGTATATGTATATATATTTTTAGTGCTGTCAGGGCAAGAGCCACTTTCATTTGCTCATTTGTAAATAGATTGATTTCTAATTCTAGGTTTCTTCTACTGGTTTAACTGATCCAGGAAAGGTTAATAGATGTGCTCTAGTGTCAGCAGGGATGCTTTTAGATCTGTCAGCAGACAGAAAAAATTGGATTGAGATGTGGATTCTGGCAGCAGTTGATGCAATCCACAGCAATGTTTGGAACCTTTCCTGGCAAGCTCCCAGAGGTGGGTTTTGGCAATTGCTTGTCAGCTGTAAGGAACATTCTGCATGGGCCTGGCTTGTCATTTGGCTTCCCATCCGTCAGATCCAACCAAGATAAATTGAGGTATTGCAGGGAAAGAAACCACAGCTAGGCAGGGTTTAGATCAGAAGACAATGAAATGGCTTTCTCCCTATTGTGATAAACACATAAATGTATTGGCTTTTGCAAATCATAGGTGTGGTTATGTGGATATAACTATACAAGTTTATAGTAACAAAACCAAAGCTCAATAAGGACATAAGATGAGCAAACTGGAGTTGTATAGTATAAGAATCTGTAAAGTTAAAAAGAAGAAAGGGAGGAGGGGGTTTTGCATGCTTGATAGAACAAAAGCTAGTGCCTGTAAAATATACAGTTAAAGTACTTTTTAGCTTAACTTAGGTTGTAGAAAGAGAACAATGTTTATGTTGTTAGCCTGTGGAATTTAGTTGCCCCACTAAATGTGAGTTAATTGTTTCACACTGGTCCTCTAAAGTATCTTTAGTTTTAAAGAACAATGTTTGTGTTTTAAGTCTGTGGTGAGATAACAAGATTTAGTGACCCCACTAAATATGAAGGAGTTATTTCACACCATCCTTGTACTTACCAGTTAGTTTAGACACAGAGCCTCCCAACCATCTGCCAGCTTGGGATACTCCTTTTCTGCCCGTCCTGCTATAAATTTTGCAGGAAGGTCACACTGTTTTAAATCTTTGTTAGTTATTAGAATAATTACAGATAGGACTGGTTTTAGTGAGTTGTGTGATTACTGGGGCGTCCAACTGTGCCAAAGGTGAAAAGTACATTGAGGAAGACTGCTTACTTCATCTTGAAGACCCCTACTCACATGAGGAAGACTGCTTACTTCATCCTCAAGATCCCCTGCCCACAAGTATTGAAGAGCAGTGCACAGACACCAAGAGGAGGAGACTTATGATAATAAATTACTGGACTTAATGATAATGTTCCCTGCCTATATGCAGGGATTATGAATAGGTATGTGATTAATGGGATTGTGAAAGTATATAAATCTGTAACAAATACTAATCATTTGCGCCTCTGGCTATGATCATGCACCCAGCGCTGTTTGCTTTTGCTTTATTGACTTTGTCCCTTAATAAAACCTTGTTATCTTGTTTAGAGAAGTGAATTTGTATTTCACACTATATATGAATGCAACCTAAGTGATGGGGAGAAAGGTGGTATGGATACGACTGACAGAGCAGTGCCAGTAATGGAGCTGTACAGAAATGCTGACAGTTTCATATTGCACAGGATGGGATGGTTCAGTACAGGATTCAGAAATCACTGCTGGTCCGATTGTTCCAAGAGGTTAATTCAGAGTGACCATACCTGTCACTAGCACTAAGACAAGCACTCACAATGCTTATGCTGCCCTTCCAACTTCCATAAGATTACCTGGATAAAAGCAAGAGGGGAATTTGGCCTGCATTATTCAGTCATGATCCTTCATTTAGTTCATATTTGCTACAGTCTGCCTTTAAATACTGTCACCCTTAACTGGAATTCTGAGAGTACTTCAGTAAATCCCGGCTGCTGCATTGGGCTTATTAGAGGTCTAAATAAGAACAGATTAGAGCAACTGTTGAAAAAAAGCCCCCACACATCACAACAATCGCACAAAACCCACCAGAGGAGCTCAGAACTCTGTCCTGCACCTTCCTTCTAAGGTGTGTAATGGGAAACAACACAGGTTAGCAAAAGTGATGGAACTTGTTTCTAATATCTTTGTTAACCTGAGCACAGTTATTGTAAGGAAATAGCTCCAGCATTACCTTGGGAACTCTGGCAACCCCTACTTGTTACTTACCAAGGGGTGCAGTTAGATACCTCTACATGAAGCATGCATTAAAAGAGGGCATTATATTCTAGTGAACAAGAGATTTATTCATTATCAAATGCCAGAGAGCGAGTCTCTAGTAAGAGCAGTGCTATTTTATCTTAGATTAAAAAGAAACAATGACCAAAATCGGATAAAGACAGAAAGTGCTAAATTCTTTTATTTACAAACGTGCAACTGCGTCAGCTTCAATAAAATCGAACTACTTTGAACAACAGCAAACCATTATTCCAACAGACACTTTTACTACGTGTGCTCATTGTTGGTCAGTGGCTACAGCACAGGTCAAAATAAGATACTTATTGTTGTATTCTGTGCCTTCATGTCTCACGGACCATCGACTACTTCAGTGTAATTTATGGCAGAGCTAACGCGACCAAGCTCTTGCCCAGGGACTGCAATCACTTTACAACGATCCCATGCAGAAAAGCAAGCACTCCGAGGGCTGGGTGCTGCTGTTCGGAGCACGAGTATCACGAGCAGCTGTTCCCGCACAGCTCCGAGTTACCGATGCCACCGGCCACGTCCTCCCACCGTGACACCGAGGGCGGAGGGTCCCCGGCCTCCCGTTGTGGTGACCGCGGTCCACAGCGGGCCCGAGAGCCGCGCTCAGGGCGCGCACCACGCCGGGACGGCTGAGGCCCCACGGCCCGGCGCTCGGTATGAGGCCAGGCCTCGCCTGACTTGGCCGTGGGGGATGTACCCCTGCCCCGGCCCCTCCGGCTCACCGGCGGATGCGGGACCAGGGCCAAGGCCCTAACCAGACCACATCGGCCGCAGCACCTCTGGGCGGGCCTCTCCGAGCTTGCCAGCCAATAGCAGCGCCCGTTCCTGCGATCGGCGCTCCCATTGGCTGAGGCCGCGGCTTCCGGCGAGGACCAGGATTGGTGGCGGAGGGGAGGTCGGCAAAAGGCGGCAGCAGGCAAAAACCCCGGTGCGCACCGCGAGGGCAGCTCTCGCTCTGGGTGAGTCCCGGCGAGAGGCCCCACACCGGCCCCGCGGGCTGCGCCATGGCGGCCCCGCCGCGGCTGTCGGGATGGGATGGGGGGTGGGAGGGACTCGGCTCGGCTGGGCTGTGGGGAGGCCGCGCTTTGCCCCCTTCGGGCCCGGCGATCCCCGTTGTGCCGGTCGGGGCCCCACGCCCGCTGGGGAGCCCCCGCGGATTCCCCTTTCCCTCACTCCCGCCCCTCCTGTCCCCGTTATAACCGCTCACACTTCCAAACCGCCGTTTAGTGCCCGAGTTCCTCCCGTTTGCAGTTCGCGCCCCCTCAAGAGTGCAGCTTGGAGACTGAGGGTCTCGCTGCCCTGTTGAGCCAGACGCGGTGACGAGCTCCAGATGTTTCCCTTGCGCCTGGCGGTAGTGGCACCGTTTTGGCAAACTGAAGTTCTGATGTGCGGCTTCTGCCGCTTGTCTTGTAATAAACTGGTTTATTGTGCGTGTGTACAAAATATCAGCTCATTGCAAGGCTTAATCCAGCCACAGCGTTTGCTTTCTGTGACTGCCCCATCCCTGGCAGTGTTCAATGCCAGGCTGGACAGGGCTTGGAGCAACCTGGTCTAGTGGAAGGTGTCCCTGCCCATGGCAGGGAGTTGGAACTGGGTGAGCTTTAAGGGCCTTTCCAACACAAACCACTGTAAGATTCAACAGAGTAGAGATATCAAGTTTTATTTTTGTCACATTTATGTTTCTCTCAGCGGTGTTCGTGTGTGAGTTCCCACTTAAAGGAGCTCTGCATTTTAGTATCAGCATTGCTTTAGCAAAGGATTCAGCAGCAGGATCACCAGTTTCTGTGTACAAGGTTCAGGTACCTGATTCAGAAACACCTGAAGCCGTGTGGGCTGTTTGAGTCTGTCACTATCTGTTGTTTGTGGGGTTTATGGTTTATTTCATTGGAGATGTGATTTAACTGCAGGGAGGTTCTTTGAGCTGAAATTTGGGATCATTTAGTCTTAATTTTTTATGTCTAATGATGTCGTTTAAGTGTTTTTTTAATATAAAACTAAATGCCCGACTGAATCAGATTTCATGTTCCATTTTATACCTGTTAAGCCCACTTCCAATCAGTAAACCATTTGTTAATATATGCATGCACTGAAGGTTCTGCACTTTGTAGCTTGTGTGTTACTATAAATGAATGGAAATAATACATGGGGTTTTGAGCCCCCTTCACCCTCTCATGGCCAGCAAGCCCTGAGTGTGTTCCCATGGCAGTTTGCAGGCAGAAGCGTTCATGTGCTTTTCCCAAACAAGGTGCTTGCAGCCAGCACTGAACTGGAAGAGCTGGGGCTGGCATGGGGCCGATTAGAGCTAGGAGGCCGTGGTGATGTCTGTTAATTTGCACTCCATATTCTGCTAATGAGGCCGTGCTCCTTCAGGGTTGGAACAGGCTTATCTGCCTACTCAGCAGTAGCAGAGGGAGTGTCTACCCGTGAGAGACCAGAAATCCTTCTAATCTCATTCCTTCAGTTTCCAAGTCCCACTCTCCAGCAAAGCTCCTTCAAAAGAAGAGGCTGTTCGCTGTCCCTGTTCTGTTGCACGAGGATGACAGACTAAAGGTAGCTCAGCTTCTTCGGGGATAAAATACATTTCTAGCTCCATGGCTCCAACAGATGAGTCATTTGATTTGAAGTTTTTCAGGATATGTTTCCCCCTTGTGGAAAAGTTCAGCCAGAAATTGGAAGGTTTGGCAAAGTGACAAGCAAGGAAGGTCTTTGGATGGAACTAGAGCTGGGCAGCTGGGAGAGGTGGTGCTTCCAGGCACACTGATCACCCGTTATCCTGCCCTGAGGCTCTCTGCCTTTCTTTTCTTAAGGAAATAGGATTATCAGGGGTTTTTGATTGTACAGTATGAGTACACTTTACTAATTTACAGTTTTATTACAGTGTTTCCAAGATTTGGAAAGAAGCAGCCCAAAATAAGCATATTCTATGATTTCTTGTTACTGGGGAGAACAACACCTAATTATGCCCTTTGTTAGTCTTATCTAGAAGAGGGAAATCTCATATTGAGAAGATATTTTGTTTTTTTCTTACAGTTTCTTTCAGGATGTTTGCTTTGTGTGTTGCGAACGCATTGCAGCTATTTTTTGTGCCTCAGTTCTTTGCCTTTAAAGCAACCTCAGGGAAAAGAAAATGCTTTTATGTGAATGAGGAAACACAAAAGAGATGAAAAAGGATCACTTGTGTCTAAGCTTATCCTGCAGTCTTCCCTCCCTTCCCCCTTTTTTACCTCTTACTAGAGATGAGTGGATTTACTGGTTTGTCTCTGGGATGATGGGTGACACTCTGTTGTTTTAGGTAGCACAGAAGAACTCTTCAGGCTCATTAAATCTCATCTCAGGAACTGAATGTGGGGCCAGGAAGTGTCTTACCTGATCTGCTGCTCTGCTGGCTTCCTAGGGTGTCCTAAAGTGGTCCTCACAGTCTTGGGTTTTTCACTTCAGGTTTGTTGTGTGATGGAGGCAGTGTTGAGGTCTCACTGTGATGAACAGCACCCTCATCAGGTTGAAGACTTCCATGGAAAGCACGAGGAGAACGGCAGGCTCTCAGGTATGTGCTGAAGCAGGGATTGCTGACACTGTATTTTGTGGCTGACATGCTTTTTCATCACTTCAGGAAGTTCCAGCATCGATTGTAAGCCTCTCTGTATGTCACCCTGTTGTATAAAGCAGTAATGAAATGAAAACATTTGAGGTGGTTCTTGATTTTAAGTTTATTCCTGCGTATTTTGCGTGTTACAGAACATCAGCAGCAGCAATTTGTCAGAATTTGCTCATCCGATATTCATTTATTACAGAATGTTCTAAGAGAATCACAGAATCCCAAAGGTTGGAAGGACCCTACTGGAACTCAAAAAAGGCAGCCCTTGAGAATAAAATTGTATATATAATGACTGTTGATTTTCCTAGAAATAGATAGTCCTGTCATTCCCCGTCACATCCGTGTCTGGAATTACAGAGTAATGCTGAATAACATTTAATTATCTCACTTCTTGCAAATGCTTTTCATTTGTGGAAGTAAAGGAAATTACTTTAAAATCTTCTCACAGGAAATGCTGGACATTATTTATTCTTACACTCTGATGGAATGATGACTGTATATTCTCTATACCCAGCTGGGGATTTGGGCCCTGGAAGAGAAGATGTGATGAGTATACTGAGAGCCTGTTAGAACTGTGTTGCTCTTAAACAACCTCTGTCCTGTAGCTGCTGACCTTTTGGGATGAAGATTGTATAGGACGTTTCAGAACTCAGCAGCAGGATTATCTTCCTGAAGGGAAAGGCCTATGTCTTCAAGTGATGCAATAACATTTCATTGTGAAGTTCTTTATAGTTCTGGTACATGGTTTCATCTCTTGATGTCTGTGAGTATTTGTGAGGAAAATGGAGCATAGTGCAAATCTCAGCCTTTCCTCTTCCTTTCTGAAGGTTTCAGAAAGCTTTTGTGAGTGTCTTATACTTGCCAAGCAGCACATGAGCATTTGTGTGAAAAATGGAAATTACTGCACAAACTACCTGTAAATACCACTTTTTAAATGATAAAACTTCCTAGTGACAAAGCAACAAGTATTGCAGCAATACTAGATATATTTCTTACTAGAGTTCTGAGCACACGGGCAATGTGAATACCATCAAGTCCAAAAGTGTTGTGTGGTAACTTCCTGAATTTTCAGTGTTACTTCAATAGAATTTTTTACTACATTGACAGGAAAATGAAGTGATTACTCTCTGTAAAACTGAGGAATACCCAGAATAACTGTCCAGATGACCTTAGCCTTTTCCTTCAGGGATTATTGGACGCAGGGCCCTGTACGTCTTGTACTAACAGTCAAGTCTGGTCATTCTTATCCTAGGATAGTTTTGCAGATGTTAGATATGATTCCTGGCATAACCAATTATGCTTTTACTTGTACTTGTTGATCAAAAGCATCTTAAATGACTGTTAGATGTTCTGGTGTGTAGCATAGAGGTTTGTTTTTTTCTTCCATTCCTGAAATATCTCCCCTGGAAGGACTTAAAACAACCTGGAGAAGCAGAGGAAACACCTTAAAGGAAAACAGTAAGTACCTGAATGTAGCAAGAGAGGCATCAGGCTCCAGTTCTCAGAAGTATTTTTAGTGTGTTGGGTTTTATGAATTATTGAAACAAGAAAAGTTACAGTCAGAAGTTACTTGTAACTTGAATTGCCAACTGATTTCTTGTGCTTTTTGTTCTTTAGGCATCCTTCAGCTTTTGTTGCTGTATGAAGTGATCAGACACAGGAGGTTCTGGTTTCATGCTAACCTGTACTTTGTTTCTGGCGTATCAGTGATACTTTAAAAATCATTCTCATTGCTGATGGTTTCCTGCCCTGGTACAACAGCACGTTTTAATGGATACAATACTATTTATGTTAAACTTCATTTAGTATTTATTTTTGGGGTGAAAAAAATCTGTACACTTTTTTTTTCCTTACATTTAATGGACTTTACAAATACCAGTTTGTGCTTAGTCCTGTATAACCAGGTATTCCTCACCGTTGCTTTACAGAAATGAGTCACAGCCTCTTCATACCTCATAGATTCAAAAGAAATGAGTTGTTATGCAGGAGACAGAGAACATTTAAACTACAAGGATTTGTAAACTGAATGGAAAACTACTTGATATTTTGCATTACTACGGTATAACGTCCTTGTCCTGCCATCTAGTGATAGCAGCACGAAGTGCAGCAACTTCAATGCAGGGCAAACATGGGGTTTGGTGTTTGCTATTGTAGGTAACACTGTGAAGGATTGCATTCTTGAGCTTAAAAAAAGGAATTTCCTACATTTTGGATTTGCATCTGATGGATGTGCTCCAGTGCTTGCAGAAGCAGCTGTTGTAGTTTTGTCTTTTAATGTAATTGACATTGCAAATCTCATGAAAACATTTATCAGTGAGCTGTAATGTGATGTTTTACTAACCAGGAGCCTTTTGCCCCATCAGAAACCGCAGATAATGGCAGTGTCAGCAGAGACAGGTACCTGACTCTGCTGGTTTTTCCTCTGCTGGTAAATTCACTGTCCTATGAACTCAAGTTACGATTTGTGATCTCAAATAGAAATAGAACATTGAATCAAGCAATAAAATTCCTATTTTCCCCATTCTTTCCAAAGCAGGAATAAAAAAAGATATTGAAAAGCTTTATGAAGCAGTGCCACAGCTTGTAAATGTGTTCAAAATCAAGGAGAAAATTGGAGAAGGTAAACATTTTATTTTAGCTACCTTAAACTTAGATTTCTTTTGGTATTTCTAACTTAAAAAGTATAAATCTAGGATGTCAGTTTATGCAATTTAAACATTTACTTAAATTTACTTGATTTACTTCTTAGTTTCTGTATCTACGTTGCTGCCAGTACATAGGGATATTTGCAAGGTATTTTCTTGAAAATCTGTCGTATTAAAGCCTTTCAAAAAAACAGTATTCCAGTTTTGACAACCACAAAGTTTGAGGTAGACTGGAGTAAATGCCTTAGCGCTCCATTCTTTTTCTCTTTTACATGAGGAATCTGTTCATATGCAGCTGAGTTTTGACATATTTAACTACTGTTCCCTAAGGTGGCCTTGTTTCTCCCAAAACCCTGTAGGCAGAACTGGAGGAGACTGAAAATTTATAGCTGCTTTATTTAAATCACCAAAAACTTACTTTCTCTTTTAAAGACATGTATCAAATTTTAGAATGCTTGTGTACACCTTGCCTTCAACAGACATTACTGCGGATACCTTCAGTTAATGTTAGGCAGGACTGTAAGTTAGATGCTCAGGGATTTCAGCACATTTTGGAACTTTACCCCTTGATCTCTGAAATGCTTTATGACACTACAGTTTAAACAAAGATGTTGATGAGAAGCTGGATTGTTCTATGGCTGTTTCATGATGGAATACCTGTGATGGCAGGCTACATGGCTAAAAGTTCTTGTCTCAAATCCTCTCAAAAAAAAAAACCCTCCCAAACCCAGCTTCGTTCACTTCAGCAATAACAATTTCAAAACCAAAACAGTCTCAAAAGGAGTTCTGCCTGTCATAAAAAAGACAGTATAATTAAAGTAAGTTTCTGGTTAAGGACAGTACTCTTGCTTTTGCTCTTGGGAGCAAGCAGTGCTTTTAAGAAGTACCATTTGCAGTTTGCAGCATTATGGGAAAACAACTTAGGATTCTGCTCTGGAGTCACTTTCATTTTAGCAGTTCTCACCACCAAAAATCATAGAATCATAGAATAATTAGGGTTGGAAAGGACCTTATAATGTCCTACATCAACTTGGTAACCCTTGTTGCTATAATCAGTGATACTGAATGTAGGCGACTCCAGGGGTTTTGTCACAGCAAGAAGCATTTAGAGGTTTTGCTGACATTTTTGCATGTATGCATGCACTTACACACTGTTGAACTGGCATGACACAAATGCAATACTTAATCGATGTAATTTGTAGTGTTTGTTCATGTGGAAGAATTCTTCAACTAGTGTATTCAGGTGTCTCAGATCATTAGGATAAATTAACTTTCTAAGAGGTATAGTGGGTTATACTTCAAAGGAAATGGGTGAGTGAATACTTCCTTTCTCAAGTGAGTCTGTCACATTCTGTCTATGCAGCAATGCTCTGGGCAAACAAGTAATAAAGTTATACATCATGTGAGAAGTCTTACTTTATAAGTAAGGTAACAGAATTAAGAAAAATGTAGCAATTTTAGAGGTGCTTTGAATAGTAAAGGCAGTGCTTTCCAGATTAGCATTATATAGCCCACTTATGTTGTAAGCAGAGAAGTTAGATGTCAGATGAAAGTACGCTACCCAAACAAGAACGCAAATCAAAAGACAGGCAATTTACATTCAAAGAGCTCTGTGTCCTAGGCAAGTTAGACAGTGTTACATTTGCATTTTTACTGACATAAAAAACTTGTATACAAGATCACTGAATTCAGGAGTAGAAAAAAGGAACTGCATTTTTCTCTTCTTGAATTGGCTTTTGATGTAGCATCAAATATACAGCAGCAGGATTGTGAACAGTTAGATTACTTCTGTAGAAATCTGAATTGACCTAATTAAAAATGCTGAAGACAGTGTTTTTCTCCTTTCCCTGCAGGTACTTTTAGTTCTGTTTACTTGGCCACAGCACAGCTACAAACAGGACATGAGGAAAAAATGGCTCTGAAACACTTGATTCCAACCAGCCACCCTCTGCGAATTGCTGCTGAACTTCAGTGCCTCACAGTAGCAGGGTACATAAAGAAAGAAACACTGGTTGTTTCAGCTGCTGAATGTTGGTCTCACTGTTCTTTAAGTTTTGGCATTTCACTTGCCTTTTTTTTTAAGCACAGAAATGTATATTCCTTTTATCAAGAGCAAATAAGAAATGGAGTGTCTTACCCTGTAATGGATGCCCTTTCTTGCTAGTCTCAGTTTGCAGATGTGTTTTCCATCTGAGAAGTTCTATGAGGTATCTCTGATAACAAAAATTCCAGGTCTGAAATGCTTGGGAAAAAAATGTCTTCATCAGAAAATGTGGTTTCAGATATTAGTAATTGTTACCAGAGTGTGCTGAATAACACCTTCTTAAAGGAGCTGGTATCATAAAGGTTAGGTCCTATGTATAATTACAGCGGTAACTACAAACCATGGTCCCAGAAATAATCTGTGGAGCCTTTACTGCAATTTGCAGATGGAACATAGCAGTGAGTGGCACCAGGATGTCAACTGACTGCTGCCAAATATATAATAAACTAGATTATAAAAGAAAGCCTGGCTGAAGTTTTTAAGAAATAAAGGGAAATAAAGATCCAGCTTCTGGTCTTTATTCAGTGACATTACTTATCTTCTAGGGGACAAGATAATGTTATGGGAGTTAAATACTGCTTTAGGAAGAATGATCATGTGGTTATTGTTATGCCATACCTGGAACATGAATCCTTCCTGGTGAGTCTCAGACTTTTTACATGTAGTAAAACCTTTTAATTGAAAGCACTTGCGTAATTACAGTATTTATGTAATCTTTCAGGACATTTTGAATTCTCTTTCCTTTGAAGAAGTGAGGGAATACATGTTTAATCTGTTCAAAGCGCTGAGGCGCATTCACCACTTTGGGATTGTTCACCGTGATGTCAAGCCCAGTAACTTCCTCTACAACAGGCAGCTAAAGCAGTAAGTCTGTCCAGATGCCCATGTTGTAATCTCAGGTGGGGATGTGTGCCTTGGCAGAACACAGTCAATTGAGCTTTTGGTGTTTTTTTTCCCCTTCCAGCTGCATAAGATGTGCTTAAGTAATAAAGCTAAAAAATACTAATTTGTAAACCTTTTATTTCTGTGTTTAGGGATTTGAGGGTAATTCTAAAGACCGTAAGCTTAAAAACTGGAGAAGTACTGATTATTTATTTATTCAATCTGTCAAAATGAATCTGTAGTGGTGTTTTGCTCTTCCAGCATTTATTTGAGCCTTAATCTCTACTTCAGGTATGGAGGCCATGGAGTTAAGTTTGGGGCCCAGAGACAGGGTTTTTGTCTCTGTACTGCTTGTAGCAGAAAAATAATTCTTTTAAAGACACATCTGAAGTGTGAGCAAATGTGGTCTTACCTGTTTGAAGACTGAAGTTAATTCCAGTAATATTGTTTGAAGTCTGACAAAACTCTCAGCATTTTTAGCCTTGTCTCCATCATTCCTGCATTTGTTCTCTGACCATGGGAATCCTGCACGGGTCAAGTCACTTGACTTGGCTGCAGGCTTGGAGCTGTAGAATTAGAAGAATCCCATAAAGGAGTTGCTGGGAATATTTTTTTAACGCCACTGGAGAAAGTGGAGCAGATTTTGAGGCAAAAACAGTGAAATAAAATAGGTATAGGCTGAAAACATTGAGGGGGTAGCTAAGAAAGGACAAGAGGAATAGGAGGAAAATAAGGCTCTGATGCTGGCAACAGTATAGATAAGCAATATATTGAGTAAAGCTTGAAAGAAAGATAAGTAAACAAGTAATGAATAGTAATTTGAACTTACTGATGAGTACTTTGTGACTTCTAATTGTAAGTTTGTGTGTTTCAGGTATGCCTTGGTTGATTTTGGCTTGGCCCAAGGAACCCCTGATACAAAAATTGAACTTCTCAAAACTGCCCACTATGAAGATCAGCAGGGAAGTTGTTCGCAAAATAATCCCACCATAGCCTCAGGAAATGGGGTTTCTGTCAGTGTCACAGCACCTACACAGATAGCTCAACAGTCAGCCTCAAAAGCAGCTGATAAAAGGTCCAGCTCACTATCAAAAATACAGATTAAACAAGGAAGAGGAGGAAAGGTTCTCAGACTTTTTTGTTAATATTATTGTATGCTTAATGTATTACTTCATCCATCAGGGGGAGATGTAATACTAGAATAAAAGCTGTACATGCATGTCTTGCAGGTCCTAATGTGATGCACAGAACTACAGCTTTCACATCAAAGTGACTGGTTTTACTGGCATCATTCATTACCTGATAGATATACAGTGCCAAAGGCTGTGTAAAAAAACCTAGCATGGGTTTCTATTTAGACAGCCTTAACTTTTCAGTGATGTGCTTTGGAACTCCTTTCCAAGCCAATAATTATTCATCTGTGCTTAGTTTCTAAGTTGCATAACAAATACAGCACAGATGACATTCAGATTTTCTTGGGGCGCTTCTGAGATGTGACTGGTTTTGTAAGCATGTTTGCTGTTCTGTCTAGACCATGTTTTCTTCATTCCCAGTAAACTGATGTCTGAATATGACTTACCATGCGCTGTTCTTGTTTTATGTCACTTCACACTTTGTTTTTCTGAACTGTCAGTATCCAGCTGTGTTAGATAGGATCCTCACTGTCCTTTCTGTTGGTATTGCAGGAGGATTTTGTGCACCATTCTGTCCAGCGCTCCGTCTTTGGAGAGAGAAATTTCAATGTCTATAGTTCCACATACCAAGAGAACTCGAGTACAAAAGTAAGAAGTATGACTTACCAGTAAGAGCAATCTGTTACGTATCTGAAAAATTACAGAACTGGTTGTTCGGTAAGATTAGACACTACTCCAGGATGCTGTGAAACTACAAGTTTTGGAGCAGATTATTAAGTGTGTCTTTGCTGAAATACTTGAATAGTTTTCCATGTCCATTTCAGCCCCTTTTGAAACTCTTCAAGAACTAGTCATGTAGCTGTCCCCCAAGCTGATCTTGTTTGTGTGCGGAATCAATCTTTTCTGCTACACGTGTATCTGTACAACTAAGATACACTTATCTTGTCAGAATTCTGTTTTATTGTGCAATTGAAACTGGAGATAAAACTTGCAGTAAATATTTTTCTGCACTTTTTCTAGTTAGTATGTAATATGACAGGGGGGAAACCCAATTAAATTAGAAGGTTTGGCCAACAGTGATCATTTTATTCTAAATTAGAGGTACTGCCTGTGTATTGCTGTGACATTTCATATACTTTGTTATTTTATTCTTATGTTGAGGCAAAAGAATTTGTGAAGCACTAGACTAACCTGAGAGATACCTCTGTTGTAGTTTCAGAATATCTAATGCATATTGGTTTTTGGTAAACACTGGAAAATGTTTTCTGAAGGGAAATGGGGGGAAGCCATGATATGTAGAAAGCTCCAGTGTCTGTTTTATAGATGTTGTGATATTATTGAAAAGGTTTGCTATTTTCTGTTCTAAAATTGCAGCTTCTTGCTTATGAGCATCTCTTCAGTCTTAGTATTTTAGGAACTGGCCTATCTGCATATAAAAGGGAAGTTTCTTAAATATGTCACCTTCTCTAAAATACCTACATTGCAGCTCATAAAACAATCCAAGGTGATAGACGTTTCATCTAGGAAGTTAGTAACAAAGAAGAAGATTATTTCTACCAAAGCAGTGAGCAATGGGGCAGCCAGGAAAACTGCCAGTGCCTGTCCCTCAAACCTGACCTGTGACTGTTACGCGACAGACAGAGTTTGCAGTGTTTGCCTTTCAAGGTAATTTGCTTTGATAATGTTGTAAAATTGCCTGTGTGCTACCAAACAAGGTCAGAAACATGGATTTTTGGACAGCTGATTAAGTAGGTAAAAGATAGCATTTGATCTGTGCAACCCTTAAAACGCTAAGCATTCTCTTTTTAAACAAGAAGTGTTCATGGAATTCATGGAGTAATTGGTTCACTATCTGCAGCAAGAAGGATTCAATGCTAATGATTTTGTTGTATTTAATTATCCACCTTCATGTGTTGTAGAAAATTGCTTGAATTAATTACAACACTTAAAGCATCAATCTGTCGTTAGTAGGTACCTATCTAATAGGCCTAAATCACACCAATGGTTTAGATTCTGGAAATCATGGAAGGTAAAAAGGAAATCTGACTGTTTGTATTTGTTCATTTAAAAATAATGCTTTTTTATAATTTTTAATAATAGGTTATAGAATCTTAGTAACTCAGCTCAACTACATCCCTCTGCAGTTAGCTTTGGTTAGGATCTGCTACTGCCTTTTATCGACACATTAAGGCACACAGATTAAGGCAGAGAATTCTGCTTACTAGGCATAGCCATGAAATTGTGGGGTCCCCTCTTCCCAGACTCAAAATACGGTGTTACCAACTTCAAACTTGGGGAATTTGCCCAGCTCAAAAGAGAAGTGGCCACAGAAGGAGGTCATACAAGAAAGCTCTGGAAGGTATTTTGGGGTTTTTTAAATAATGATAATCTCACACCTTTAGGTAATCTAATGAAAAGTGATTTCTTGTCAGCACTCAGAAATAGTGAACATTAGTTTGCTGTGGACTAACACAAAGTCCTGAGGCCAGAGCAGCCTCATTCAAGAACCTAATGCATATTTTTGCCTTTGGTTAATCAGTCTCAACTATAAAGCTTCCTATGGAAAGAAGTCTTTAGGGAAAACCAGTGCTGCTGTTGAATGAAACTAAAAAAGGTCATTGTGAATGAAGTATGCAATAAGTATTTCTGTGGCATTACCTTATGGTAGATAATACTATAAAAATAATAATAGAATAAGGCTTATAATTATCTTATGCAACATAATTTTATATTAGGTAATTATAAGACACTTCAAACTCCTACACAACTGGAGCAAGACTGGGTTAGGCTGTTTGCGTATCTTACATGAGTAACATTTAGCATAATTATAGTTAGAACTAATTTTTCAACTTTTATATTCTAAACATGTTTATGTCTTATTACAAGGTGTCAGCAAGTTGCTCCCAGGGCAGGAACACCTGGATTCAGAGCACCAGAAGTATTAACAAAGTGCCCCACTCAGACCACAGGTACTGCACCACAGACTGAAGCCAGTGCCATTTTCACCTTTTTATCATTGTTACTTATGCATATTATGTTGTCTTTTTTATGGGAGGATTTCTGTTTACCTATGAGATTCATTTTATCATCCCTTCTAACACTCATGAAGTATTTCCTGATTTTAATTAAAAGTATTATTCAGAGTAAGAACAAGTTAGGAACGTTTGTCCTGTGTTTAAAACCTGAATGTGTTGTTATTCACTTCAAGGGCAGTGCCGTGTGCAGGAGTTGAACCCAGTGCGTTTTGAAAGAAAACTAATCTGTAATTTTTATCAAGTTTCTTGGCTTGTGGGCTTGTTTATTCAAATAAAATCATGAATAAATCTGAGGGAGAGTTTGTAACTTTAGACTTCGCTAGTCAGATTGTCACATGTAGTTTGCTGTCACACAGTTAATGGTATAATTACAAGTATGTTTTAGAAAGCATTTGTTAATACTTTTTATCAGATTTTTTCCTTTTGGCTGTTGCTTTAAATAGCTGGTCTGAAAGGGCAGATTCTTTTCTTACTACTTTTTAATTCCTCAGTGTTAAAAACTAGCAAGCGAAGTTTCAATAGTCTGGGGAAATACCAATGAAAAGCAAAGGGATACCTTAATGCATTAACTGATACAAGTAGGATAGGAGAGATAGTGCCTATGTGGGGAATGGCGGACAAAGAAAAGCAAAGTTACCTGTTAAACATTTGGTGTATGACAGGAGCTTTCAATCCTGGGGAATAAATACAAACATTGTAAAAAAAATTTGATTTAAAATAAAATAAGCCACTTTTGCTGAATACCTTTTGACAAAATTGTGAGTTTGCAGTACTTAAAGTGTGTTAAGTCTCTTCTGAGTGTGCATACAATGTCTTTGATCAGCTTATCCCCAGATAGCTTAATGTTATTTGAAACAACATCTGCACTGGGGGCATGACTGGGGTTTTGAGAGGCATTGAAGGCTGTTTGGAGTCAGTATGCCTGTGCTGTAACAGCCAGCTTTATGGGCCAGAAGACATCCAGAAATCCAGGACAAGTTTAGACAATCTCTGAGTCTGTCTAGACAGAATTTAGGCAGAAAGAAGACATACCTAGGAAATTTTGGACACATGCTGGTGCTTAATACGTTTTCAGATTACTTTCTATTCTCTAATGGAGACCAGAATTACAGAGAATATGGATAAATCTGGAAAGCCTTGGGTGTGGCACAGACAGTACTGAAAGTACTGACTCACTGGTCCCAAGCTCTTGTATGTCAACAAAGGCCTTCATTAGAGCTGGGTAGACTAATACTAATATTTATGAGATGATGTTGTATTTGAGCTAACAAATCTTGTCCACTTCCATCTGGGGCTGCTGCAGTCACCTCCTTGTATTTTTGCAGTCTTACTACTAGTTTTGGTCTCTGTGCTGAGACCAAGTTACCAGATGGATCCAGCTGACTCTATCCAGAGCTACTTTAGTGCATCTGACCCAGGCTCACAGTGCAGGGAGTACAACCTAACCCCCCAAACTGACATTAATGCAGCACCAGTGACACTTTAACTTGTCCCTCTGTTCCCCATTCCTCAGTCTGCCCCACTGGTTGTCACTAGACAAAAGCATAGAGAGAACTTTGATGTCATTGCACAGGATTTTGCAGTGTGCTCATGATTGCAGCTCTACCAGAACTATAGGGCCAGGATTTACCAGCCATTCAGATATATAATGGCTGTTAATTTCACCATGAGTAATTAAGCTTCTTTAAAGATCCTGATCTACCACATAGTTGGGGTGATGTGCACCACCTCAGAGAGTATGGTCTTTTCAACAGTGATACAGGAACTACAAAGATATAACTTTTTCCACTGTAAATTATGCCAAATTATTAACTCAGGGGTTATTTTTTTCTTGAAAGACTTTGAATCTGGTTTTGCAACTGAAGTCAGCTTAATGCTCTTTTTTCCCCCTAAGTCCTGTGCTAATAGTATTTCTAAATAAAGCATTCAAATTAATTACTGCCTATTTTACTAGTTAGAGGAGAATAACTATGACTTTATTTCTCAATTGTTTTTCGCAAATTTTTTTCTCTTCAGAGTTTGAGAACCTTTCAAACTCTCTCCTGCACTTTCCTTGCCATCTCACAAACCGTGCACCTCAGGGAGCCAAAAACTTATGGCAGACAGGTATTCTCATAACTTTCAGTATTAAAGTTTCCATTACACGTTGGCGTCCATCCCCAGAGCACTCTCTGTACTCTTCATAACACAATGAAAGTGATGAATAACTTCTACTATTACAGTTCTTAAACTAGCTATCTTGTCAAATGATTTCACATTCAGGAGGAGCACAGTTCATAGCAAGATAAATTTCTTTAGTACTGCCTAACTGTGGCAGTCTCAGCACCAGAAAAAGTCAGATTTGCATTCATTTGTGAGTTAATTTTTATTTATGATCCTTGGATAAGGTTTTCTTCATATCGAAACTATTCATTTTTTTGCCCCACTCTCATCACCACAGGTAAAACAACCTCAAACATTGTTTTGGCACATTATAAATTTAGCAAGTTAATGGAATTACTCACATGAATTCTATGGAAAATCTCAAACACTCCCTTTGCATCTCCAATCTTAATGATAGTTGTTTCCACTGCTGAAGTGTTATCTATGTGACCAAAGTCAGTACCTCAGAACAGAGCCTTCTCCTGACAGAAGCTCTTCAGGTCATAGTATCTTTTTGCAGAAAGTTGTGATTTTGTTTGTGATGAAACCCTGCGTTTAGTTATCACTAAGTTTGCTTTCAATTCCAGCTATTGACATGTGGTCTGCAGGAATCGTATTCCTTTCTCTGCTCAGTGGACGGTATCCATTTTACAAAGCAAGTGATGATTTAACTGCTTTGGCACAAATCATGACAGTTCGTGGATCCAGAGAAACCATTCAAGCTGCTAAAACTTTTGGTATGCAAACCTTAATTATGGGGAAGAGGGGAAAATGTGTAACTGGTCTGCAGTTTAGTGCAGTGACTTACAATCTATGAGGTTTATAATATGTATATAAATACGTTTATAGGTTTGCAAGTCATCTCGGAGGTAAATCACACTTTTTGCATGTAAAACACTAAAAGTACTGGTCTGTATGTACAGAGTTTTAAGAAAGCTTTGTATTTTGCTATATTTTATAATTCCTATATGGGGCACTTCATGCCATAGATTTCCCAACCTTTCTACTGTTTTTCACTAAGCCAAGGCCACTCGAGGTGAAACATGCCAACTCAATGTTTTCTGCTGGCATTTAGTTAGAATTCTTGAGGGAAATGTTTCTATTCCTGCAAAATTTGCCCTGGAGGCTTATGTCAATATGACTTAATATTCAGATGATGTAAACCTTGCTTCCTGCCCACCTCCCCTCCCCAGAGGGCTAGGAAAAGAAAACACAAAACCAAACCCCAACAGATGGCCTGTTAAAAAACAACCCCAAACAACAAAACCCCCACCAAGCACACAAAGAACTGAAATAACCATTCACCTAATTGTTTGCAGGCCAAATGCTGCAGCACTTGCTACCTGGCAGTGTAACAGCACGGAATTTCATTCTCCAGAGGTGTAAGACATGAAGTTTCTCTGAAACAAACTTAGAATCCTGTTACAGTTGCATAGAAAATATAATGTTGCTTCCTGTAATTTTATTTCTAGGCAAGTCAGTTCTGTGTACTCAAGTTGTCCCAGCACAAAACTTAAGAACCCTCTGTGAGAAGCTGAGAGGAACACATAGCAGCTGTATGAGATCCCAGGATGAAGTGCCCAGCAAGGCTGGAAATGACTCAGCTGTGCCAGACAAACTGTGTGCTCCTGAGCCACTTGGAAAGCAAATTCAACAGTTAAAGAGTTTTCAGGAAGGTGATGGTGCTTTAGAAATGAAGGCAACAGACATGAAAGGATGGGATCAGGTTCCTGATGAAGCATATGACCTACTTGACAAGCTACTAGACTTAAACCCTGCAACAAGAATAACTGCAAAAGAGGCTTTGCTGCATCCTTTTTTTAAAGACATGAAACTCTGAGAAGATCCCATGTTCTGTTCTTCCTTTCACGTATTTTATGTGGAAATGGGATACTGAGATAGTTTTACCTCGTTGCTCTCAACATTTACACTCGGTGAAACGCCATCACACTGGGCACAGAACTCCTGAAGTTGTCTTGTACAGTTGGACTGCAAATGTCAGTTTAAGCAATACTTGCAGATGTAAAATTTGCATAAACATCACTAACATGGTCTTATCCTAAGACACTTGTGAGGGGTTATTGCTGTGCGTACCCGTTGTCTGAGAAAGTTAACTTTGATCAGAAACTACAAAGAAAAAGGATTTCACAAGCTCTGTGCTAAATTCTCAAGATATTCCCTTAAAATTTACAAACTTGCCTTAAGGTACAACTGAAATATGAAAGTGCTTGAGAAACTTTTTGCCGTACTTACATCTCTCTGCCTTGTTCCCCTTTAGTACGTGGGGGACTGACAATGGAACAAAGTGTGTTCATTTTGACTGTTTTCAGAGAGCAGGGTTTCTTTGGGAGTGTTGCTGGAGGAGGGGCCAGGTGCTGGGGGTTGTATCATCAAAAGGAATGCATAACTGTTTTAAAACTGGGCTTTCATATGGAGGCAATAGTAATAAATGCAGTTACTAATTTTGCATAGCCCATGTTTCCTCAGTGCTATGGGTAACTGTCTATTCAACAGCTCCTGCCTTCGGAATGTCTCATGTGATGTGCATAGGTTTGATTTGTGTTATGGAAACTGATTTTTTAAAAATAATATCTTTTAAATAAAGGATTTGTTTTTACAACTTCAGAAGGTTGTCTAGAGATGTTCTATAAAAGTCAGGTAGGGTCTTCCTGTGGGATGGTGCTGTTCAGGAAGAATCATGCACGTTTGTTTCCTGCATAAATTCCTCAGTGATAGAAACGCTTTTCAGATAGCTCTAGTGTATTTGACTGTTAAAGTGGAAGTATCTTAATTTTCAAGGAAGTCTTACCACAGAGTTAGGAGCTATTTTCTGGTGCTGAATAAGAAAACCAACCAATAACCCCATACATTCAATGCACAAAGTAAGTTCCATTATGCTCAGCAAAAGTTATTCTAAACCCGTTGATAATTCTGGAGACTGAAACTTTATACAGTGTTTTTCCATGTGCATTTCTTGAAATGCTAATGGAGTTGCTATAAGAGGTTACAAACCATTGCTTTGATAACTCCTATATAAGTGCTCTCACATGAGCTGGTGGTTCTGATAGTGCAAAGGTCCTGACCAGGGCTGGGGCTCCAGAGACAACATTTCAGTATATTCAGACCCTTCAGCACACACAAAGTGGGGGTAACATTGCTCTGTTCCTGGCATCAGCTGTTGGAAAAAGATCTTTGCAGATGTCAGAATATTGACTACAGAAACTCTTGAAGCCCACAAGCCCCAGGGGCCCAGGTCTTGGTCATTTTTGCTGCTTATGTAATTTAAACACAGCGCGTCACTGAGAAATTATTTGTCTAAAGGAGCTGTGGCCAAATTTGGCAAGCAATGTTGTCTTGCCAGTGTCTCCAGATGTATTGTTTCCTCCTACGTTCACTCACACTGTCTATGGTCTGATGAGAGCACTAGCTGACAAGAAGCAAAAATATGTTAACTATTTATTGTTGAGCTTTCTAAAGGGCTTCAGCTCTTCAGGCTTCCCTGCCAGACACAGCACTGAGCAGGCAGCTCCTTGCAGCTGGCACTGCAAACATTACCACTGGTGCAGTTTAACAGCCAAACAGGGAAAAATCATTGCTGATGGTGTGTCTATCAAAACTTTTGGGGTAAACAGAATTCTGCAAGGAACAATTCTAAGATTTGTATGTTCCATAATATGCTAGAAGAACACATTGTTATTCCTGCTTCCATACACCTATTAAATAGGCTAAATAATAAATAGGTTAAACCCCAGAAAGGTTTGGTTGGTTGTTTTTTTCTAGAAGGATGAAGTGAAAAGAATAATATGTTTGAACAAGCATATGTTCATGAAATACTTAGTGTAGCACTCTACAAAAGAACAAAAGCCAGAAGTAAAATGCAATAGACTCTCAATGGAGAGAGAGAATTAAGGAAACATTAGAGGCGAGCAGTGGCTGTCACTGAGTTTCTGCTGCACACCCCTGTGTGTCAGGTGACACACAATCTAAGAATCCCTCAAAGCCATAGGGAAGAGCCAAGTACCATATTCCTTTAAAGTTTAATTACACTATTTGAGATATTTGAGATGTTTATAAACTGGATGTCAATCTCCTATCATGAGAGCTGCATTTAGAAGAAACTGCATAGAAACGCCATCGCTGCAACACATGTTCAGTGGTGGTGAGGCCACAGCTGGGTTGGTTAGGTGCTGGCCACCATGCTATGACAATGATACTAATGAATTGGAAAGAAAGCAAAAATGGCAGCAAAAAGCAGCATGGACTTGGAAAGATGAAGAGAAACTGATATCTAAAATCCTGAGAACAGAATACTGGGAGCAAATGTAAATCCACCTGTGTATCTACCAGAGAGAACACTAGATTAGTCTCAGTGCTAAGCCAGACCAGGTTAGGAAATTGTGGCATGCATTAAGTTTATGGTATTTTTCCTAATTTTAAATGAAAACTAGCAAACAGGAGGGCATCCTATTAAAGAGTGCCCGAGGAAACACCTGCAAGACAGCAATTAAGTTTTTCTAGCTAGTACTGATAATAGTGGATAAATAAAATGAAATTCTACTATTGAGTTTGTAGTCAGATCTCTTTTGAGATTGTACTCAAGTGTTTATTTAAAGAAAAGTACTATGTGGATGAAACAAAAATAAATGGGGCATCACTATTCTGTTTGGAAATAATCAGTATGCTCCTTTTTCATGTATTTGCCACAGGCAGAGTTTAGATACTCTGCTCTCCAGAAAGTAAAAGCAATGTGGAACCAATATGCAGCTGAGACTTCCTGTGCAGGTGCAAAAGGCTCCCCTTTATCCTTAAGTAGCCTCTTGAGGCCACCAGGTGTGATGAGATCCTAAAGTGTTTCCACAACCACTCAATATCCAGCCAAATTCCTATGGTCGGGAGCTATGTTGGACCTTAAGGTAGAACATGAAGGATATTTTCATTGCAGAGCACCTCTGACATGGGTAATCTAGCAATTGGTACAGTGTGGTTTTGCAGGAATAAAACACACATTGAACTCACAGTGGACTCTAATCTGTTCTGGCTACAGTCCAACAGCTCATTTTGGATATGACTGCCAAGCAAGAAAATATTTCTTTTATGAAGATGTGTTATTTTTTTAGCATCTTTGACCATTACTTTCTACCAGGCTGCAAAATACACAGAAAAAGACAAAATCTTTAGAGCTTGCCTCAAGTATTTGTTGGTGATGAAGAGGTGCATTCTTCTGAATTAGCACATGGAAAAGAAAGTGTTTGCATTTAGCAGGCACACCTGAAATTTTCCTATGTTCTGAAGGCAGAGCACACAAGAGAAGCAAAAATACAAGACAGTTTTCTCCCATTTGTTCTGTTTATCACCACATTTCAAAGCTGCTTCAGCTAGGGGGAAAATTACCAACTATTGAGTGTAGCTCATAGAATAACAGCGTTTGAAAGGAAATTAATGGCTTCATGAATTCCTTTTCTATAATGAAACAATAGATCTCAGTTGTTAGGCTTACAGCAAGGACAGCTCTCAGAGGCATTACTTAGGCAGTGTTCTTACTGCAGCAGAGTTGTAGATGGGGCTTAATCTCTTTGGGTTTGTATGTTCGGGGTTTTCTTAAAGTACACAGTGAGTTTTTCTACTAATGTAGCCACAGAACGTTCACTTCAAATTCCTCATCCCTTTTCCAGAGAGCAGAACATGCACCAGGTCAGTGGCAGTACATACGTGGTTCATACTCCTCTCTGCTGCTGTGTTCCTGGCTGGCCAGCTTAAGGGGTAGTAAATATTTAAATTGGCAGCCTGCCCACAGTGGGTGGAAATTGGATAGTCCCTTTGATCATATGCTTCTGAAGGCCAGTGTATAGTCCTGCTATCCTGGGAACAGAAGTATTCTGGTACCACTGAGGTGAGGGTCCCGTAAATCGGGTATTTTGCAACAGGAAGGCACAGCATAACCCAGATAACTGAGGGGTTTCAAATGGGCCTGTTGTGTACTTAATTCTGCCTCTCTATGACTCAGCCCTTTTCACTTTCATGTCCTTTGACTCTGCAGGAATTTTATCCCTATACAATGCTTTAGTGTATCATGTTAAAAAGTAACCACTAATAACATTCCTGAGTGTCCCCAGAGTATCGTTTATTCCATTTCTGAAAAGACTTAAATCCTCCTGTGGGGCTATGGCAGGGAAGAGGGTGGTTTTGTTACATGTTATTTGCTTTCTTGCAGAAAGTTCTTCCATGGTTGTCAGAAGAATTGGATTTTAATCTAAGCCCTAATTATACCTTTGTTCCAAAAATACTAGTGTTAAGAAGTGCTTTACCCAAGGTGACAATTCAATCAATTTCTTTCATATAGCATGAACAAACTACTTGTAACAAACAATGCATAATTAGTGTTACTTCTTCATGTGAAGGGATAGGATGTAGCCTGAAAATGGGAATATTTTAAAGAAATATCCTTTTTATGAGAAAAGGTTATATAATTTGGTTTAATGAATGCTATGGGTCACGTCTAGCAGGAGGCAGCTCACTGATAAAATCTCTTGTACTTTCCATTCCTGTGGGCTCAGATCAGGAATATTTTTGTTCCTTTAGTACTTTCTGGTTTAATGGACTGTACCAGGGTAGTTTACCACAGTAAATCCACCATGGCACAGAACTGTCCTGCACACAGCTTATAGCCCAGTGGTTATCTCCTGCTGGGATCCTTCACATGTGTAACCTGGCATATGTTTTCCATTGTGGGTCTGCTTGCAACTAACTCTGTAACTTGAGTCACATTCATTACAGTGGCTTCATGAAAAAAGAGTGTGTAGTTTGGATTTATAGGTACCCCAGTTGCCTTTGTTAAAAAGAATCACAGTATTGTGCAATTCTCACTTACAGGCAGCATATTCTGGGAGAGGAGAGAGGTTCAGGTTACCTCCTGATTGCTATGCTTTTTGTTTGCTGAGTATCAATGATTTGATTAATTTGATGCATTATGACTGATGTACAGTAAGTCTCCCAACAGCCAGCAAAATGAGGACTGCAGAATCCCTGGTAAATTATTTTGGACATTTATGCAAATACACTGGACCAACAGTGCTCCAGAAGTGCATTCCCTGACCTTGTGTAGACTTAATCTAGCGCTTTTCCTTGAGACATTCCCATGAAGATCCATCATCTACAAATTTCATAGAACACATTAAGCTGTTTAATAAAATTGCTTCTGCCCATTTTGAATCCTCATGAATTTGGTAGGACATCACTGTGCCACTTCAGCTGACTGCTGCTGAACCCTACAGGTCCTGCTCTCACACCCCCTTTAGGACTACATACAGATCCTTGGAGATGAGAGCATCCTCTGGACATGCTTGAGTCTGCCTAGAGCCTCACAGTAAAATTTGAGGTGAAAACTTACAATTCCTTTACCAAACCAATTCTTTTTCACATGCTGACTGACCACGATCACAGTTCGTGAGGTGGTATTTGAATAAGTACAAATACGTACTCATTCAAAAGAGGAAGCTGTACCATCATACTTATAACCCACTAGTTTTACCTCTAAGACTGTGTATCAGGGCCATGAAATGCTGAGACATACCACACATTTAAATTGTAGCTACAACATCCATATGTCACTTTTAAGTGCCTCAGTACATGCTAAGCTTTGGCATGCAAACCTGAAAATTAGATTTACCACATAACTTTCAAATGTTAACATCACTCATCTCCTGTTGCTAGTATCAGCCTAGGTGAAATGCTAATTTGCAGTGTTCAAAGAAGCCTCAGAATATCCAGGGGAGAAATTCACTGCTGTGATTCAGCCAAGTGTGTGTTTGGGTTAATCCCACCAGGTCTATTTTGTGTCTTCCAGTGCAACAAACTGGAGTTTGGAAAATAATTCCTCCTCACGAGTTTTCTGGGAATTATGAGAAAGGATTTTGAAAAAGCTTCTGTAAAAACAGGACTACATTAAATAAGAGGTCAAAAGAAAATTCGGGTAGCACAACACCTGCAGTCATTACAGACAGTGGTAGAGCAGCGCTCAGCTTTTGGAGAGCAGGACAACACTGATCAGCAGTGCCCCGAGATGGCTTCATAGTCTCATTCTTGTGTGTATGTATGTTTCATAAAGAACTTTCAGATGCCAAGGCTGGAGTAGGTCAGCTCTAGATGACTGTGATTGTTCTCCAGCTTTATGTGCCTGGATGGCAGCCATCCCATGCCCATCACTTTCTGGAGGTTTGCTAAGGAAGAGATGAAGGAAAGCAGGACACAGTGCTAAGGTACCTCTGCTAGTTTCAGTGTCTGGGGACACAGGCAACTCATGGTCCCAAAAGCACTGGAGCTGGAGCAGTTTAAAGTGACCTGTATGACTGAGTAAGGGAGCTATAGGTGCAGAGGAGGAGCTCTGCTGGCCACAGGCTCTTGAGGCCATGGTTACCAAGAGGACAGCTCTTCCAGGGCACTGCTTACGGCCCAGCAGAAGAAATCATTCTTAAACAGTTAACACTGGTTCAGATAATCAGCAATCCTCTCTTTCTGTTCCTACTAATCTTTTCCAGTTTATAAAACTGACAAACAGAGGATAATAGAGGGCTTTTAAAGATATGCAGCTTATTTATCAGGAGGAACAGAGCTGGATACAGCAGCACAGGATTTTTTCCTTATCAGAACAGATGAAGAAATGAACGATGGATGCTACCAGATACCACAATAAATTCCAACTCCCAGCAAACAAACTGTAATGAGTTATTAACATCCCACACACAGATAGAGGGAGATATTCCTGCTAGTCTGTTCACAGAAACATGCCATTTGTTGTTAAGCCATATTTCCCTTGGTTCAGAATTAAGTCTTTCTAACAGCAATGAGCAAAAGGTGTTTCCCCTCTGCACCCTTCCTTTCACTTCTGCATTCATCTTCCAAAACAGATAATGCATGATTAAGTATACCAGACCTAAGCACAGGAAGGATATTTAACTTTTCCAAACCTGCTAGTGATCAAAAAGTCAGAAGAGGCCTCCAAATTGAGTTCTATCATTTGAGTGGAACAAAGCAACAGTTTGCACTGCCTGGGAGAGCAGAGCTCAACCAAAAGTGTTCAACAGACTAGTGCTATTTTGTCAGTAGTTTTTCAGGTATCACATCAGTGTCAGGGCAAGAATGTCATCTCTTCTGAATATATTCAGCCATAGTTCTTCTCAAAAGCTTCCCTCAGCTGTCTGCTGGGACAACTGAGATTTTAATTCAGACCTTTATTATAAATAATATATAGAATATTTCTACACAGACTGTTCCAGCTAATAATCAGCATGAGTACAGGAAGAGTCTGGACAGGTGTCCTGGGTTTAGCAGTAGCAGTCAATTTTCTCCTTCTTAGTAACTGGTGCAGCTCTGTGTTTTGACTCTCAGCCTGGGAACAGAGCTGATAACACTGATGTTTTTAGTTGCTGCTCAGTAATGTTTACCCTGACGAAGGACTTTGTGAGTCTCATGCTCTGCTGGGGAGGAGGGGAGGCCGGGAGGAAGCAGAGACAGGACACCTGACCCAAGCTAGCCAAAGAGGTATCCCATACCACAGCACAGCATGCCCAGGGAGGTAACTGGGGTTACCTGAAAGGGCTCTTTCTCTTCGGGGTCAGGCTCGTTTCAGTGGGTGGTATCATATTCTCTTCCCTTGTTATTTCCCTTATCATTATTATTATTATTGGTGGTAGCAGCAGTGATTTGTGTTATACCTTAGTTACTGGACTGTTCTTATCTCAACCTGTGGGAATTACATTCTTTCGATTCTCCTCCCCATCCCTCTGGGAGTGGGGAAGGGGGGGGAAGGAAAGAAAGAGGGGGAGAGGGTGAGAGAGAGACTGTGCGGTTGGGTTTAAACCACAACAACAGGCAAAACCCAGAAGAAAATAGATGAGAGAGAAACACACAGGTGGAGCAGCAACAAAATGAAATAGGAATGCAATTCAATACAAAAGGAAGAGCAATTTGTTTTCATAGCTTGAAGGAGTAGAAGAAACAAGCCCACTGCAAGTTTTCACAGCCAGATACCTCAGATAATTGCAGGAATATTGATCAGCCTACACACTGAAGTATTACTGAGCACACCACCTTACCTCAATGTGAAATGAGAACACTCAGAGCATTTTGTAGGCTATTTGTGTGCTGGGGCAGGTGTGCAAGCAGCAGCCCTGCAGTACCTGTCTCTTGATTGTCCAGATTGGAGATTCATATGAACAAGCTACAGCTGTCTTTTAGACTGGGGCACCCATGGTTCCCTCGCTCTGCAAACCTAACATATGGAGAAACAGAAAAGAGAAAGAAAAGGAAGAGAGGAATTTTGGGACTGCATGTCTATGTCTTGCCATACTATGAAAAAACAGTTTGAAGGTAAGGAACAAACTCCATCCTGCTCAAAAAGTGCTTTTCCAGCACAACCTTATGAAGTAAAACACTCAGTACAGTGATTACAAACAATCCCCCCCCCCTTTACTTAGCAAGTCATGTGGGAGAAGCTTAAAGCATATGCCTAAAGTTAAACAGATGTTTAGGTTTCTGCCCGAGTGGGGCCTGTGCTGACTCTGCAGTACTGCAGATTTACAGGACTGACTAGCAGCAACTGCAGGCCCTGAATTCTGCTCGTACCTCTGCTTTGCTGATACGGGCTCCTTGGTATGCACATACTGCAAACTCTGACCCAGATGCCAGATCTCTGTAACGTACACAAAGCCATAAAAGTACCTCTCAAACTCTAGCACTCTACCTGATTCAAATAAAGCACATACATTTCTTGAAAATGAAATAGGTATTTGTGTGCTAAATAGGTACAAAATATTTTCATAATCTGATTGTTGACCCAAATATCCTATAATGCCATATTAAACCAACACTGGGAAAGGATGAAATGCAAGAGAAAAGTAAAGAGAAAGTAAAAAATAGAGAGTTAAGACTGCTACAGGACACACTCTTTTCAAGTAGTGACATGTTAAAAGAGTATTGTATCCACAGGGTCTGGAAACAAATCAGTGTGTTACACATACTTGAGTTTAATCTCTAAACCGTTCTTCAAATCTCTGCCCTTTTTTAGCCTAAAACATCAGGTTATTCCAAATGGACGTTATCTGCTTTAGAGACAAACTCCATTGTGGGGGGAAGTTCTAGTTGCCAAGCACTTGGCAAGACAGATTTGCAATTAGGTACTTCCCTCTACCCTGGGGAACCTGGGCTATAAAAAGAGAGCAGGAGACAGACCCAGATTTAACTAAATGAACTGCACCCACTCCAAAAGCAGTATGCCAAGTTTCAGAATATTCTGGCTTGCAATAAAGCTTTAAAGATAAGTTTCCAACAGCCATCTCAGTACACACATGCATGCTAGGATCTTATACAGAAATATAGTTCATAGGGAGGCCTGGTCAATGCAACTTTTGCCAGAATTAGGGCATATATAGAGAGAGAACATGCTCATGCATTGCTTATAAAACTCAGTCCATTAATTACAGTTGGCAAGCAACACATATAAGAGAAAAGAGTGGTTATGAAATAGATTTCAAGATCTGCTGGTTAAAGAAAGTGTCTGTGCCAGAGGTACACAAGCAGTCTGAATAAATAAGCATATTTCTGCAAAGTGTTGCTGACTATGAAGACAAACTGGCACACAGATCCTTCACTAGTGCTACAGACACACAGCAACTGACTTGCTAATCAAGTTACACTGAGCATACCTGTTTCTTACAGTTTTTTTGTCCCCAAAGCCTCAGATGTGCATGTCATGTGGGAGGAAGAGGTAAAATGGCCACAAATGCTCAAGTCTTGCCACAACTAAAAAAGAATAAAAAAGGAATTATTTCCTAATTCTTCCTAGTTTTTGAAGCATAGAGGGCAGAAGCAAGATGAATGATCCATTTAAGAAGAATCTATGGAAGAAAGCCTAAGCCTTCCTCTTAAAAGGTTAAACGAATTTAATCCCTTCACGTGTGAGAATTGCAGAGATATTAGCAGATTCTTCCTTTCCTACCTGGCTGAGTTTGGTGAAACAGATTGGTCCCCCAAAAACCTCAGCTGTTGTGGTGATGAATGCACACACAATTGCAGGCAATCAGAAATATGCCTTAGACAGAAACAAATGCAATATGAAGCATATAAATGTATTAGGAAATATTTTCATTTACAATTTTTAAACAATCTCAACAACAACAGAAGATTATAAGATTTATGAAAGATTACTTTAATATTACAACAATTATGAAACTCATTCTATTAAATACACATGATTTTGAAATCTGATCTAAAGATGATCAATAGCTTGTGTAAGTCTTTACTGTACTTTGCTGGTCAGGCCAGCAGAAAGGACAAAAGCCTTGCTTGAATTTTCACATAATTTCCACTGCCTCCATACAGACAGAGCCCACAGCAAGCACATGGAAAGGGACAGCAGATCCACAGCAGAAAGGATTAAAATTCCTTATAAAAATGCTGGATTTCTAGTAGCACAAATCTACATAATATCTTTTCCAAACCTGATTTTCCCATTAGCTTTCATAATAACAAACAGCACTAGAAGTGTATAAGATACTTCTTCTCTTCCCTAGAGAGCCATAATTTTTAAGTGCTCTCTCAGATGAGGCAGTTCTGGAGGCACCAGAGTTCTGCAACATTGGGTTAAAGATCCTTTCAGAGGAACCAGAGAATATACCCCAAAAGATACAGCCAGTACTTCATGACCTTTTAAATTTCATACATCTATTTTAGCCTGGGTTTGTCATTATAAAGCTGTAATACAAGAAAAGTTTACAAAGTGTCTTGCTTCGGGTGCTGATGATGATAGAAGTATGCAATTTCAAAACAAAAACAAGTTTAGTTCATCTCTAAAGAATGCACTATCCTGATAACAACCATCTCCCAAGCAAACTGAGGAACCACTGGGAACCACAGCAACGTGAAATTCATCCTTCTCTGAAATACACAGGAACTGTTTATTTCTTCATGTGCTCAGCCATGATCTGGATTTTCATTTAGTTATTACTGTAGCACAGTGAAATGAGATCTATAGCATCCTGGTAGATTAATTATGGCACAATTCCCCTCCATCTTTTTTGTATTTTGATTCTAATGCTATAGACAGACAGTTTCCCTCACCTCCCATTTCTAGTTCATCTTTAGAAAGGACCATCCCACACCCCAGTTCAGAATTTGCTGAGTTTTAGCAAGACTTTTCTATATATTCCTTTCAAAACACAGGTTTGCTTTTAGATAGTGTTTGGTTGTTTCCAGTCATTGCAGTGCTGCTGGAGCTGCAGGTCCTGCTTCAGGTCAGGCTAGCCTGTCTTTGATACATAAGCACATCCTTGGCAGGTAAGCATGGAGGTACCATGGCTCAGGTGGGCTCTACCAGGGGAAGTTTCACCCTCTGGAGTAGAACCATGTAGGGCCAGCCAGGATGAGGGAAGGAGAGAAGGGAACATGCACACAGCAGCAGGTTTTAGTAAAGCACAGCCTGCTCTTTAGCACCCACACCACCAACCTCATCCTCCACTGCAGCAGGGGGGAGGTGGGATCCCAGTCTGTCCTGATTGCTTGCCTGGCCAGGCTTTTTTACTACCTTTCTTTTGTTTTAGGTTGTTCATACCAGAAAAAAAGTAGGCAGGAACTGTCTTTTTGCATTCTAGCAGGGGAGATCACAACTGTCCCAACCCTACCCATCAGACATCAAGCATCATTCACACCTGGTATACAGGGGAAAAAAGAAGTTTCTTCCTTATATCATCTCCTCCTCATCTGGCTCAAGATTTCTGTTTGCTTCAGTCTAAGATATCTGCACTATAGCTACTGAGCTCCAAAGGGCTCCAGATATCACCACAGGCTGTAAAAATACTTCTCAAAATATATTGGCAAGGTTCAGAGATGCAGCAAGAGCCCCAGAGCCTGGTAGCACACTGTAGGAAGAACACTGACGAAATTGAGCGTCGCTCCTGCTCCGGTCCCCACAACAACAGGAAATTTGTTAAACAAAAGTCTGATCTCATCCCAAGAAGCAATCAATGCCCCCAGTACACAGGAAAAAGATATGACCTGGAAAGAGAGGTCAGGAAACATGTGGGCAATCAGCTCAGTCTCAGTACATGCACAGCCACTTGAGAAGTTTTGATACCCCTTGAGATGCATAACTGGCACAGTCCTGCTCAGGATGAAGTTCATTTCCATCAGCTTCTGTAGTCTGGTGAAGCACAGGAGAGTTCAGCAGGCACATGACTGCACAGTTGGTATGCATTACTATGTGCCAGCTGCTTGGTACCTCCCAGCATCTGCAATTCAGCAGCAAGGAAATGCCTACTGAAGGCCAGTAAAAAATAGGAGCAGTGCTGCTCCATGAGAGGATGAGAGGCAAGAGCAGAGGTGACCACAGTGCAAACAGCCCCCTCACCAACATGCCACAATCTCACAGCATGGGAACAGCACAGGCAGACCTGGGTGCTGGCACATGGGCAGTCCCCAGTGAAGCAAAAGGGATATAAACTGGGTCCAACGTCTATGTAGAGGGTCCAGTCAATAGCAAAAGGGGATGGAGTTGGACACAAGGTCACAGCACAGGCCCAAGACCTATCCAGGAGGGAGGGCCACGATTGGAGACAGGAGCACTAATAAACTTGACCTAAAGCACAGTCTCAGCGGAGGCTGGTGCTGCACTGGGGAACCCAGCAGAATAGTTCACATCATAACTGCTCACCTTGTAGGAGGAGGTCACTATTGTAACCCTATTGCTTTTACTGTCATGTTCTCAAAACAGAAAGGCAGCTGCCTCAATACTTTGTCTCTCTATTAAGAGAACAGTTTTTAAACCAGCTGTTTGGGTAGCTTAAGCTTATGCTGTCAAATAAATTGACCATGAAATTTTTGAGGTTTACTTCATTTATATCTTTTAAAGCCAGCCTCTGGGACCCCAGAGTTGCTGTTCAAGTGAGTATTTAATTGCTTTAACTTAGTATTGAAAACATATTACTGTCACCTTTCAATCTCTGTGCCTTTCATACAAGCTGCTTCCTGCCACATCATACTCATTAATTTCTGGTTTTCTGCATAAAGAACAGAAGACAGAGGCCCAGCATGCTCCTGTTACGTAAACTCCCGCTAACAGGAGCAGGAATTTGGGATGCTGAGTGTCGTGGATAAGCGAGCACTCTTGGCAAGCTCAGATTTTACTTCCTGTGGAACTGGAATGCAGAGCAGTTTGCTGGGCTTTGGCATTTGTACAATTATTCCACTAAAGAGTTACTCTGGGAAAGGAAAATGAGGCAGACATTGAAGAAAGCCTAGTGTTAGGTCTGCAGAGCAGAACTCAGCTGGAATCAAGTGTTTTAAAGTAGGTCAGCACACCACATTGCACAGATGAGTAAGTAAGTGGTCACTCTGGTCAAATTGCCTGTGGGTCACTGGGCTGCAGCAGAACATACAAGAGCAGGACTCCAACTCAACATGACTCAGAAGAGTGAACAAGCTCTGTTGTTCCTTCTCTTCTCCTAACTCCTATACCAGCTTCTCCATGCCCAAATATTTCCAAGCTGCTTCATTTCTAACCAGATGGCTGCTCTGAGTAATGAAAGGAGAGTGAGTTTACTTTTGTGACTGCTGGATCTACAGAAGAGTGTCTTGTTCTCAGGCTCTGGTACCATGCACCCCAAATGTTTCCAGTCTCCAGGAGATGTTGCTGCAGGACAGGCTGCCCAGCCCTGGAGTCCCAGAGCAGGTCCCACTGACCTGCAAATTTTACCTGCTTTCTCCCAGTACTCAGGAGCACTGTGGAAATGGAGAACATTAAGCAAAGAGATATTCGATGCAGGATCCAATAGGCTAAATTCAGATAGGTCAAATATTTGCACATCCCCTGGAACTGGGCTGAACTGCTGCATCAAAACACGAACAGCTATGTTTCTCAGTGCAAACACAGACACACACATCCTCTCCTCCCCCCCAGGCCTGTGGTTCATGTTTTCCATGGAAGCTTAAGTATAACAGAGATAGTAAGTTTCATACTGATCATTTAGGGCACTGTTATCACCACTCCTGGGAACTCTGGAAAAGGAAGGCTAGTTGGATAGTTTTGAACAATTTATACATGCAAAGTTGTGAGAGCAGTAGGTTCTTATAACTTCAGCTAGTACAGGAGGCAGAACCAAAGTGTCCAATCCATAGAAATGTCCCTGCAAAGGGACAGTGTTGGTGGCAGAATGCCCACACCTGCTGTTCCCAGGACACTTGACCTCCCAGATCCCACTGGGCTTTGAGCTTCATCCCATCTGATACCCAAGCAAGTGCCTGAGTTACCACCAGTGTTGCTTGTCACAAACTGTTATTTAGTAAGCATGCACTAGTGACCCTCTTCATTTCTGCATCTGCTAGCTAAGATGACTTTTCCTAAGAGCCAGAACCAAACCAGCTCTTCCCAATTGAAGTGTTTGTATCAGAATCAAGATATGATCATTTCTTCACTGTCTGAGGGTTCTACCACTTTGTGACACCCAGCATGTTACTGGTAGACACAGCACCTCTGCTCAGCACTGACAATGAGTCAATGATTAACAATTAACATTGGTATATTCTCCCATTTTTAAAGGAGTTCACCATTTGCTGTAGGCAAAACACAGCACTCTGACCTTTTAGCTCACATCCACTCCTCTGCTACTTCCCTCTAACTTGGCACAGGGGCCACCATCGTGGGACTCCCACTGACTGGGCTCCTCCTAGCACTGAAGTGGTGGAAAGTGAAATATAAGCAGGACCCCTCCTCCCCATGCATGTTACTCATTTAAAAACCGGTAAGAAATAGCTACATCTGTTATGATAAATTTAGAAATCAAATCCTCTCAGATTTTTGACAGATCATTTTCCTTTGTTTTTAACAAGTTGTTTTTGTGAAGGATTCATGTAAATCCTATATTCTCCAGAATTCAACATTTTCTTCTTTTTCTTTTTTCCTTCCTGAATTGGGATTATAAACACATCACCAGTTAAGGACACGATCTAGCAACAGTTAAATAGTCCTCATTCCCCTGAAGATAATGGGATTGCACACATGAGACCATTTTGAAGCACAACAGATTTTTTTTAAACATTTCTTTAGGCTTAAAATATTTAGAATAAAATCTCCCAGTTTTCCAGCAGCAGCTGTTCTATATCTGGCTTTTCACCCGAATCTGTTTGTACCATACCAAGATTCCCAGTGAATAGCTGCAAAACCTCAGGGCTGATTTTCCCTAGCACTGGCAATTTATTCCTTAATCATGGAATTTTTAAATGGACTACTTCAGTTAAATTTCCTTCATTTCATTTTATAGCATTCCTTTGAGGATGCATTCTGTCAAAGAGCTATAAGATTAGGGATAGCTCAAGTTCCTGAGCAAATACCTGGAAGTGAGAAGTTTTGGCCAATGTTTCAGTAGGAAGATTTCAATTTGGGAGAAAAAAAAACAAACATCCCAATTTATTGAAAATTTCTCATAGGGAAGACCTGGTTTTGAAAAATGTCCAAAAAATCCCCAAAAGCAATAAAGAAATAAACCCCCAAACTCAAAGCCTTTGACATGTCTGAATCAGGTATGTCTAACTCAGAAAGAAGAGTTTGGGTCCAACATTATATTACTTAATGTATTTAAAAGGCCAAAATGTATACTTTCATTGGCTGAATTTATTTTTATAATCAACATTCAAAAAATGTAAATTCCACATAAAATTAGATTTTTATTATTAGAATATTATTAATATTAGAATATTTATATCTAATGTCTCACAGAATAAAAAAATCAAAGAGGGGAAATTTTTACTTCTCTAGACCTTTGCTTGTGCTTCTGAAGCTGGAATCAAATACAGTTTAACTTTTCAGAGTTTAACAAGTCTATTTATTTCTTTGACATACCAATGAAATGGAGGAAACCCCCAAACACCCTGATATCCTGCTTCCATTTGTGTGCAGGCTGAATCACATTTATCCAACCACCTTCTGACCGAGTTGAGGCAGTGGGAAATAGTTTGCCATAGTGATTTTTTGCTCCTGACAGTGGTTGCCCTGATGGAAAGTGATGTTATACTACACAGAGGACTGTGGGTGGTTTTGTGGAGGAAAACACCACAGAAATATAGTATTTTTCAGTACTGTGTGTTTCTAAATCTAAATTAAATGACAACAATAATAATAATCTAGATACTAAAAACTAGAATCTGGGCTTGTAAAGTTTTGAGTATCTTTGAGCACTGAGGCAGACACAGAACAAGCTTTTATTGCTCGTTTAACTTTAACAACCACTGAAAGTTAGATTTCAAAGCACAGTATATTTGACCATGCTTTGTAAAAAAGACCCAAACAAATCTAAGAAATATGTGGAGGTATTCAGACCAGAGAAGGAGCTTCACAGATTATCCATTTCCTTCACTACTGTAATTGAAAATATTTTGACCTATATTAAATAAGATACCAGCATACATTAGGCAACCCATTTTGCCAACTTCTACCTGCTAGCAGCTACCAGAGAAAGGACAGTCTCTTTTCCCCCATTCCCCTCACAGTGACTAGGCTACTTTACCCCACTATGGGATGTATATAACACCACATGCACATTTGTCACAGAAGTCTTATCTCTCTGATGGTCATGTACATGGTTATGTACAACCAGAGGACTTCAGAGATGCAAAAAGCCAAGACCACTGTCTAAACTAACTCTGCCCCACACTGGCTCACCTCCAGGCTCAGGCCACAAAACCTCCAGTTCAGTCCAGGTATCCTGGGCTGCTTACAATCTCCTACAGGCAAACCGCTTCCTCTTAGATGACAAAGAGGAGTAATAAACAAAGACTTTTCTGAATAAAAACCTTTCTCTGAACAAGCCATTCAGAGTTTGGGTATTTCAGAGCATGTTGCAATCCAGCCACGACAGAACAGTTTTGATCCAAAGTACAAAGCAACAACATAGTCTTTCAGCTGTGAGCTCTTGGCTTTGTGGAGCCATGCTGACTCCAACATTGACTCACTTGTGCCTTATGCTGTTGCTGCTATTAATGTATTCCTATAAGTGTGCACAGTTTTATAGTTCAGAAGTTCCCCTTCACGATTTCTGTATTACATATAAGGCAATAGCCTCCTGGCAAGCGGGCGTGACTAATCTCTTAATTTCTTTGCTCTGAGACTCTTTGCAGAATAGACTTGACTGAGCTATCTGTGGTCCCCAATAATAGTTCAGTTTCAATTTAAAACCTAAATAAAGTAGGAATTGACAGATAATCTTTGTGTCCTAAGGAAAAAAGGCATAGGCCTTTACAGCCAGAATACAGCACATAGCTTTTGGTGAGTTTCCTCAAATCACTGGTAGGATCACTTAAAAATAATAGTCTGAGCAATTGTTGGCTTCACTACATTTACCTTCTAGATTGTGATAGGAATCTACAGACTTCAAACACTTGGAATGCAATGGGGGAAGAATGCAGCAATAACACCTTTCTTCCCAAAACACATTTGGTTTAAGAGGACCCCTCCTGCAGCAGAGCATTCTCTACCCTCCTTCTCTCCCTATCTCTCACACTGACACAGTTGCTTTTTTATCCTTGTTGCAAAGTGAACCACTGAAACAAAGGAGCCCCCCGCTGTTTGAGAGACTTTGGTGCACCACCTGAGAGGCCGGATCAGTGCACAACAGCACCAACACTTGCAAGAATTCATCCAAAGATATAGTAAAGGGTAAGAAAAGCAGAGGGGCATGAAAGGACTAGGGTGTGGGAAAGCCACTATCAAGCTATAACTTCAAGTTCATTTAATCCAAATTCATGGTTAACAGAGCTGTTGAAAAGGGTACATCAAAATCCCAACCTAAGCATATACATAGCACACATATCTACCACAGTCATATTTATAGGTTTTCAAAACACACATGATCTTTTCTGATCAGCTCAACACTTTTGAAGTAATGTTTGGTGGAAATTTTTCTTTTGCTGGTACTACAAGTTCAGCTGTGTCGGTGCTGATGTTCAGAGCAGAAATACCTGATTAATAGTTTGGTTTTTGGAAAAGTGACAACACTGCCAAGGTGGTTTAAAGGCAGCTCCAAATAGAGAACAGATTTTAAGATACTGCTTTGGTGTGCTTCTGCCTTTTTTTTGGTGAAAATATACTGTGTGCCCATCAAATACTTGGATTTGTGTCCTGTGGCACAGGGTGTGCAGAACACTAACAGAAGACAGGAATTGACACTCCTCAAATAGTTTATTTATAGTGAATATTCTGGAATTTACCTCATCAAATAGTATTCATTGGAGCAAATCTAGATGAAAGTCATTTGGCTGATGCTATTCTTCCCACTATTTCATTCAAGTCAGCAAATGAACATGCTCTCTTGAGAATTTCTCTGCTTTGTAGAAACCCTGACGCTATTGTCTGGTGCTTTGAGTGGTACAATCAAATGAGTCCCAGCCGTTCATTCCCCTATCCAACATGTTCTTTCACTCAGCTCAATACACCCTTCACTTACAGAACTGATACTTTCCCCCTTGCATTCATTCATAGGCTTAGCTTTCTAGTCTGGTCCCCTACAGATTTAGTGATTGCACTGTTTGCACATCTATCACTTGTTTACCTCACTCCACAAAACCACTTTTGACCTCTTCTACAAAATCTGCTAAAGTGTAGAAATCTCTAAAATTTGTTAATAGCTGGCCCATGGATAGAAGAGAGACTCAGATTTGTTGCCCACAAGGGGACCATCTGTAGAATGCATGTCAGTATAGTATAAGACAGCAAGAAATCCACCCACAAGCATGCTAGGAAACCCATGAGCACAAAGCCTGAAGCATTACATCAGCGCCCAGCTGGATTTCCACATGCACAATCTCAGCTCTTCAAGAATACCTACAGATATAAGGCACGTTCATGCTTTAAAATCTGCTGAAGTAGAGCCATATAGTACATAGTACTGGCAAACTCCCAAGCCCTTGAAATACATTAGCAGAATTGCACAATCCTGCTGTTCACTTTCTTTCCTGTTGCCTATTTTCAGGGTTGGTTGGTTTGTTTTTTTTTTTCCCTAATTTTTCAAGTATTGTAAGTTTGCTACTATTGCTTATCTTTCCTTTCTCCTACTTTGCCATTACATTTCACATGGCTTAGGTGCAGGAACTGCCTTTCACATAAACAGTGTCACTGGTTAAAAATTGCCATTTAATCGTGATTGATCATTCTGCAGACGTTTGCACAGGAAAGGGCCTGTGCAATCTGCTCACATCAGCAGGATTTTCCCTGTTAAGCGCAAACTGCTAAAGCTTAATTCTCTTTCACTGAAGAGTTTTAAATGCAGAATGCATTTAATTCACAGAATTATCTATTGCCATCTTCTTACATTGCTTGTTTGAACTGCACTGCTTTCTGTTGTATTCCTCCCTAAATGGCACAGTTTACAACAGAAAATACTGAAACAGCCTTTATCTTTTATTCTCCAATCCCTTGCATTACTTAGTTCTATTTTCAGTTAATAAAAGCTTATTGTAGCCAGCAACACTGACTGTTGCTATGGTATTGTACCCCTTACGTTTGTTTCCATTTCTACTGGTCCTTTGTCAGTTGTTTGACATGTTTTTAGTTGCTTCAACTATGGTTAATCTCTCTATTGCCTCACTTGCTTAGGTATCATTTGGACTCAAACCATCTGATCACATATCTGGAATATATCCAGACTTTCAAAACAATATTGCAGGAGATTATGCTTTGAGTTAGATGGCAGTCTAGCTCTTAGCTACCTTCAGTTTTCTATTGGGTGACTGCAAGTCTTTTTAGGAATGTAACATACTCCACATTTTTATGGCCACATCAATGATTTTTTTTTTGTTTTCAACTGAAAGTAATTTTATATCCTATTACTCTTTATGATGTGCAGACAGGCAGACCTCAGGATGGAGCTTCTGCAGCCACCATTTTATTCCATGGATCTAACTTCTGGTGGCTTCCAACTGGGACTCTGGTGTTTTTCTGACCTTGCCTGAAAAACAGCAGGCTCTATTCTCTCTTGGATTAAGTCATTTCCAATAGTTCCAGCACTTAATATGCAGTCCTGTGTGAAAATCCCTTTGAAGCAGGCCATTTTCTTATCAAGAAAGAAATGGATGTCTCTATACTTGTGATCAGTGCTTTAGTACAAGATGCACCTACTTCCAATAGATGCTTTGAGCAAGGTTGGAGAGAAATAGGAAAATTAGAAAGTAGAAGTTGGTAGTGTTGTAAATCTTACTCCCATGACCACTCCACCAGGGCCAAAGAAATGACCTACACAAATGTTCACCATCACAACTACAGATTACACAATCAAGAATCCTAAAATAGCAGCAAAACTTACACAGACATAGTACTATTCTCAAATCTTCACCCAGACAGTTCAGCCTTCAAGATTTCAGGCCAAATAACTTTTCATACACAGATTGGCTGAAAAAAATTGCCAATTCTCTGTTTTTATCCTTCTCCAATACAACCCAACCTTTTTTAGGTGACATTTTTCTACCTTAAGTAATCCTGCTAAAATGGGCCATGGACTTACAGTTGCTGAATCTTGAGATACACTACACAGAAGATGACCAAGAAGAAGATTCAGGTTAGCCTTCTGGTGAACAATCATTGCCTAATCTATTCATCAGGGATGCTTTCAAAACCCTATGTCTTTATATTTGGTAATGTTTACCACTTTCCCATCCTCATCCCATTTGTAGTTACACTGGGTATGGGGGTGTTAACATCTATGCCACCAAGACCTAGACAAACAATTCTGCTCTCTCCCACATATTAAGAAGTGTCTAAGCTGTAATTACACTTCACTTGTCACAAGTACCTATATTCCTTATGCAGGACTGTGAAAGAGTATTTTGTGTTTTCTAACTCCTGTTAGAAGTACACAGCTGGTACACAAGTACAGCTGGTGGTCCATGCACAGTGGAGGTCAAAACAATTAGATCCTGTTTAGATCTGCAAGATCAAGGACACTGAAAATGTGCACGTTTGCTCTCAATATTCATGTTGCATTGTCTTATATCTATTCTCTAATACTGCTTTTTAAAAACTTGTCTTCTCTGTTCTGGGTATGTTTTCTTCTGCAAAATACAAGCCTGCACAAAGAACATGCTTAGGCAAAAAACTGCAAGCCTTCTCTTCCAGAACATTCCCCCTCCTCCCTGCATTTCTAAGTCCTTTCTTATCAGGGATTCAGAACTGATTACAAGTTGCTGTGCAGAAACAAAATATCTACTCAAATCCCACATATGGCAATATCCTTCATAATTAAATATTTATTTAGTGGTAAAGTTCATGTATGGAGTGTTTATAATATATCATTTAGTAAGTTGCATGCTTTCTATCAAATTTTTATAGGGAAAATCTACTTTGCCAGGGGAAAAAGTGACTTTTTTTACTAGTGAAAAATCACAATGGAAATCCTGCTATTAAAAAAGCCCCTCATAAACACTATCAAAGAATCATACCAAATAAGGTTTGTAAGAATCTTTTATTTAAATAACTAACAAACTATTTATACTTTTACAAGAGCCTGTCCTATTTTAGAAATATTTGGCAAAGTCATTTGATTAAGAGAGCAACCTGACCCTCATTTAACATGTTTTTTGTCAGAACTTAATCTTCCATCATTTGGTTTAACTACACAAATGATTTTTAGGTATCTTTAGGTTAAGTAATACTTTTTCCTATCTTGGTTAAGACTGGATTTGCCAAGTTAAGTGACCAAAGATCTTTGAAAAAGCTTTTATAGAGACATCTTAAAGTTGAAAATACTCTTAGCAACTTAGCACTAAGGGCTACATGGAGAACAGCATGGTCACTTCTTGTTTGATCATCAGATGCATCTCTGACTCCCATACCAAGGCTTTCTTTAGAGGCTATTTTTTGATCTCTGAGAGAAGCTGTGATCTCTCTTCTCTGCTCAGACACTGAAAGAACCCACATCCCCATGGCATGCTACCTGACATAGTGTCTCCAAGTGACTTGTATGTATCATAATCAACAGAGAGCTTGGCATTAGTGCTGCAGAGGTGCAAGGCAGCAAGGCACTATCATGCATCCTGAAATCATCTGCATGCTGTCTCCTGGAATATACCAGTCACTAGTACCTAGGCACACTGTACTCCTCAGACCGCTGCAGCATTTACAGCTCATCTCCAGCTCTACCACACAGCACCATTTTGCTCTCAGATATTAGGCATGGCTACAATGTACCACTCCACTAATGTTTTTTAGTTTGACTTTTCTGAAGGAATTTTAAAATTATTTCTGTAGAGCACTTCTCTTTGTAAAAGTGGAAACTCACTTTCTCATTCTGTGCACAAAGATAACAGTTTCAGCACAAATATCGGATGCACAAGAAATGCAGGGTTAGCTTTACAACTGATTTTTGGTTTGTAATGCCCAATAACTTCAAATAAGTAAAGCTGGTAATAAAAATCATATGCTCCACATATGGCACATCTGGAAGAACTTGGTCAGAGAGCACAGAACTCCAACAAGAGCATAAGCCAGTCCATCAGTTGAAACGCATTTTGCTGTACTTCATGCTAGCAAGGTACCGGTGTGGCTTCTATTTCAGAGTGTGCAGTGGCTGCCATACAACAAAATAATTTCATAAACCCATGCTAAGGTAATGATTGGCTCATATTACAAATACAGTGTAGTCACGAAGCTCTGCTGCAACACAGTTCATGTGGACAAGCTTTAGCCTTATCAAGATCCTGTTGTGATGGATTGGAGCTACTCTGCAACTATTAATGAACACTCAATGTTTACACAGTTATCAGGATGTTTATTTTATAACTAGATGAGGGGAATAGTCTCTGCAAACACTTGGGTGCTGATAAGAGACAAGTACAGCTGATGGCCCATGGGTATTGAAGGTCAAAAGGATTAGAGTAACCTGAAATGGACTTTCTCAAAGGAAGAAACAAACAAACAAAACATTTGGGAAAAAGAACAAGTAGACTGACACATAACTGTTTGGATGTCTATGGAAGTTAGGTCTGCCATGCTACAACAGACTAAGAAACGTTTATATAAATAACGGTGTATTTAGACTTCAATAACCAGTCACCTCCACATCCCAAGCACTTTCCTCCTCCTGATGAACTGAACTACTTGATTTTAGGAAGCTCATTGCAACTTCCAGAAAGAGATGTATTTTCAGGACCCATTCATGTTGCAACAATCAGGCTCTTGTTAGTACCTGTTTATAATTTCACCTCCAGGGAGGTAAAGGGACAGGTCTGTAAAAGCCACACTCAGTAATTAACTAGCATTTGTAGCATCTTATTTGTGGCATTTTGTGGATTTTGTCAACATATTCTAATCAGAATACAGCTATGCCCTCAGAGCATGTTAGGCCCTTTGGAGATCTGAGGCTGTTTTGAATATCAATAATTTGCATTAATTCCATAACACATGCTCTTCATAGTTACAAGCAATGACAGGACAACTTTTCATTCACTGTTTTTGACTAAGCCAGATGTTTAAAACAGCAAATCAAAAGCTGTCGAGAACCACGCTTCTGATTCTCCTGCAAAATGCGAGAGCTGTGCAGACCAGGATTTGAGCAACCACTTGTTTTCCACTTGCCTTATTCTGACACGAGCATGGGCTGCTGTCAGAAGAGCCTGTTGTACATTCTCGTTTTCCTTTACAAGTAGCAACAACAGTGAAACCATGAGACAAAAAATGGAGATTATCTGGCTGAAAATTAACTTCTTTCTCCTCTCCTTTCTTCCCCCTAAATTTAGTTCTCATTTCTGCAGGTTTGCCCCTGTCTGTCACAGCAGCAGTCTTTCATCTGATGAAAGCATCAGCATCACCATGACCCAAGTTCCACAGGAACTGATCCAGAGACCGTTTTCTGCAACTCATGACTTTCAAGAAGTGAGGAAAGAGGATTGTATTTTAGACTATAAAATCTTGCCACTGCTATTAATTTTCCTTACAGAAACACAGGTAGTCTCTTTAGACTAACCCTCTTTCTTGAAGAGAAGACACAACATGTCACATAAAGATACAAAAACCACAATGTGGCACATACTTGTCTAGCTGTGGACAGAAGCAGCCTCACCATGTACATAAAACCACCTATTTTATCATAGTGAAAACTCCTTAAATAGGAGATGAGATGTGAAATTCTCTTCAAACCCTGAGCTGGTCTAATCCAGAGTGTATAAGCAATTGCTCTACAAAGGGCTCTGTCAGAAGAAAGTTGGTTTAGATGACACTTCTCTCCAATATGTGAACTAATAAGATGCTAGTAAGATGAAGAAAAAGGAAACTCAAAATCATGATGGAGATAAGCCATCTTCACTGAATAGGCTATTTGTCTCTTGTTGCTTGTGTCTGGCAAACCCTTTTGTAGTTCCAGTTCTTTCTGGATACCCTGCTAACTGCTGTGAAGAGGACTATTTATCAGGACATCACACCAAACTATTGCTGCCATCTGTAAATATTTGTACCTATTACCAGAGCTCTGACTGTGCAAATTTCTGACAACTGAAATAAATCAAGCCATTTAAGTAAAAAGACGCAAATGCCAACCATAACAGCTGAAGAAAATATCAACTCTCACCCTCCCCCAGCAGAGGCTTAAAAGGAGAATGCTCTTGTTTCTGAAAATGAGCTTGTCATTAATTTAGTGAAGTTTTCCACTCCAACACTGAAAAAGCATGCAAAGAGGTTTTAAAGAGACCAACTTGTCAATGATTATGTCCAGCACTGGGGAGAAAGGTCTTGGAAGATCAGCAGCATTTGGAAGGAAAGTAAGACTCTCAAGCAAACAGATATCACAGCTAATAAGCAAGAAAAAGCTTAGTTCCTGCTGTAAGAACAGGACTGCTGCTGCCTCTTAGCTGACAGAATCATTAGGATAACCTTAAAAGATTCAAAAGGTATTTCTAATGATGACTGATAACATCACTCTAACAAGCATTTATGAGCTTCTAGTCACAGACATCTTACTAAATGGGATTTCAGCACCATGGGCCTGAAATAATGTTGAAGATACCAAGAAAAAAAAGATATTTAAAGCATGAGGCACCATGTTTTAAAGAGTAAAGGAGAAGTAGAGCACCAGACCAATCGCTGTTTACCTTTCTTAGCCACTAAATAAAAACCAACACCTTACTTCACACAAAAGGCAGTATCCATTTGAGAAAGTTTGTGATTCTTTAATCTTAAACTGCCCATAGACAACATGGACAAGAGTTTTTCTGGTATTTGGCCCCATTTAATAATTAATTGTATTTTTGCATATATGTTTGTGCATACACACACATGCTATAAAACCAATACATGAAAACACTGCAATACTGCTACTGCTTTTTTGCACCACTGCTGGAAAAGCACAGATTTATTAAGAGTTTTAAGCTTACTGACAAAATGCTCATTCTTGAGAGCTAGTCAGGAATAGATAAAGCTAAATCCTGTGCCAATAAATAGTAACATCCACTCACTAACATTAGCAGGAAACAGGTATCTGTGTAATGAAACCTCTTGTCAATAGAGATGACTTGAGCTTCAGAACACTAAAGCAAGCAAGTCTATGAAGCAACTGTAATCCTAATGTACCTGTTCTTTCCAAACACAGTGCTGCACAGGTTCCTTGAGGATGCTTTATTACAACAGGAAATTCTGTTTTCTTTTAATGTCACAAAATTCCTTTGGACTGTTTTTTACTTCAGTTTTCACACAGTAAGAGAGTGTTTCTTTGAAGCAGACCTTCAGGATTTGCCTTCAATAATTCAGCCTTCCAGATGGATTTTTTTGTGTGTGCTTGGTTTTGTTTTGGGTTTGGGGGCTCTGTGTGTTTGGTTTTGATTTGATTTTTACTTTTTTTTTTGGTAAGGATTTCATCATATTCTGGTACTTACAGGGAAGATTTCATAGATTCTACAAAACTCATGAACTGCACTGCACAGTTTTAGCACTTTCTACAGCATGTTATTTATGTACATTCACGGGTGACTAGGACAGATGTGATGTATTATCTGATTCAGTGCCCACTGAAGGAAACTGGAGAGAGTTTTGTACAACGTTATTATGAGAGGCTTTCAAGGAGAGAAATGTTGTAGCCTGTCAGTTCTCATTAGCAACATTAAACTGTAAAGCCAGTAATATTTGGTCACCTCAGTATAGGCAAGGGGAGCAGAGCATATGAAGTCCCATGGGGGATATCTCTGCAATCAGAGCTTGATTCTGCTTTGGAAGATCAATTTGCTTTCCATTAAAATGAAGGAAGAAAGTGTCTTTTATGTTTTAATTTTTCCTTAATGCACTCTGCTGGTCTCATACTGTCAAACACACTCTTGGCCAAGAAGCAGTCAAAAATCCAGTTAAGCAAACATGGCATTCCCCAAGAGAGCTGCCTTGCATGCATAGTGATGGCACTCTTGTCTGCTCTGTTTAAAACTCACTGCAGCCCTTCTGAGTGAGTAGCCTTTGTACTTAACATGCACAAGTCTCGTTTATAAAAAAAGCTTTAATTAACATCCCAGACAAAAAATCCAGGCCTGTAAAGATACTATAAAACTACACAGGAGAATACTGAATAAAGAAGAATTAGTAACATGCAACAGGAAACAACTTTTCCAGCTCTGTGCAACATCCACAGGGAACTGAGAGCATGCAGCAACTATTAGATTCAAGCCATTGATAATTCTTTTTCCCTGTTCATTTCAAATTAAACTTCCAGCATGAATCATTATGCAGAATATATGACTCAGATCCACATGATTATTTACACAAAGTTCACACTCCCCTGCAAACTCCACATCTTTGCATCTGTTGTGTGTAACTCCTCCTTGTCATTTGGACTCCTAAGAGCCAGAAGCCACTCACAACAACCTGGCTTGTTATGAGTGTACCCAGTGCAAGCAAGAATTGAGAACTACAGCATAAACATGCCCGCCTTGGCACATGCCCTCCAAGAGTCTAGGTGGAAAAGGGAGAAAATGGCCTTTGCAGGGTGCCCGTGGAACTAACATGTCCAGCATCAGGCAGACTTCTGGAGCAGTGTGCTCCCAATGACACTGTCTAGTGTGGAGTATAAGAAGTCCCCACCAGCAGCTCCCTTCCACTTCTCTGAGGGTACTCCAGCTCAAACACCACTGCTGATCTCCAGGGAGGCAGCACTTCCTCTGCAAACAGCATCCCAAACCATTTCAAGCTTCACAACATAAAACTGATCATAAAAAGAGAACAAGTTGCTGTAACTGCAAGTTATTATAATTGCCTATTCAACTACAACATAAGCTATGAAAAGTTTATATTATAAACATTCCACATAGCATTCTTGGGAAGACTGAAATAGCTAATTGGGCAGTGGCTGAAGGTGCACAACCTGGGAAGCTCTATCCTGGTGGGCAGGCTGCACCATCCTGCACTGGTCCTGTCTTCCATATCACAGAACTGTTCCTTCCGTCAGACTTTGAAAACAACATTTTCTATCCCAAAAACCTGATTTACTGTATTCAGAAAAGACGTTTTTGCTTTCAAGACTTAAAAGGGCTGCGTGTTCCTGTGGAGGTAATATACATCACACAGAATTTTAAATCTTGTTTTTCATAATGCATCATCATCTAGATCTTTCTCAACCTAACCCTGCTTTTCTGAAGGACTCCTGAAATGTGAAAGTTTGTGTCTTCACTCCATTTGATCTGTTGTTTGTATGCTCTCCTTCAGTTTTTCCATCTACTGCACTTATTCTAGGACTCCACATTTCAAGGAAGCCAGGAAAGATTATAGTTCCTGGTATCTGGAAAATATGTCTTCAGACCAATCCTGGTAGTCTGCTCAGTCTCAGCTTTCTCTCCACCAGCATCTGCAGCCAGGCAGGGCATTCTGCAGCATCACCCAACTGGCACACAGTGGATCAGGCCAAGGGATTTGAAAATCATTTGCTGCTTCTCGTGGACTAAAGATTCATTCCTTCCCAGAAATGACCCAGGTAGCTTCTTTCACAACCAAATGCTTAGTTTAAATAAACTTTATTCTAGAAGCAGACAGCTTCACTGTACTTCCCTTTGCCTTCCCATCCCTCTAAATATGGTGGCAGTGTTTGAACAGTCCCTACATGCCACATTGGCATAACAAGGTTGGTCTGTGTGTTTTCTTGTGTGAACTAATCGTTCAATAAAGGTCAGAAATGTAGTAATGACTGAAATATGTACAATAACTATTGGAATCCTTCCTAAGAACCGCTGTTGTCTGCTGATGTGTTTGATAGGTTTCTGCTAATGGCAGCTTATATCAGCAGAAGGCATCTACAGTGTTTTCTTCAGCACTGAATAACTCAGACCTTTGTGAACAATAAACAGGCAGAAAAAAACCTAAACATTTAAAGATCCAGCATCTTTGAAGAAAGACATCACCTAAATATGAGTTAGTCCTCATGAACACAAAGTTGACCATTGACAATCAAAACCTTCCACAAAAGACCATGTGAGGAGATGACAACAGCCTTCATGTACCTATGTGATATCAGAAAACTGCATTCAGGCTAAATAAAACAGCAATTTAATAGCTCTGCATTTCAGAGAAATAGAACCAGAAGTCACTGCCCAGGATAAGGGGTGATAGAGGGCAAGGCTTGGGCTATTTGAATCTCAACTATGTGGCTTCAGCTCTTCCCTCAGAGATGGAGCACAGACATGAGCTGGAGCACTGAGGGGTTGCAGTGGTGGGAGCTGTGCCGCAGAGTGAGACAGAGCCCCAGCCCAGGCAGTGGCTCACAGAGCTGGGGTACAGGACCCAGGCATGGCACTCACTGGAAGACAGGCTTGGATAACCAGAATTCTGCTCATTTCCAGTGTCTGAGGAACAAGGACATTGTGTACTATTTTTTTTTTTTTGTGAATAGAGCAGTTGCATTTCTGCCAAGGAAACACATGCTCCTGCCAGTGTCTGCTGACAGAGCAAGCCCTGGCCGCTCTCCTGGGCAGAGACAAGAGCAAACAAGTGGAGGAGGCCCAGTACCCTTCTCCTCTTCCCCAGCTAGTGACATTTGTGAGCATAATTATCTCCATCAGTTCCTGTTTCACCAGAAGCAGGAAAAAAAACACCTAGGTGCTTAAATCAACTAAGTACATCAAGCTCAGAGGCTAATAAAGCCTTTTATTGCAGACTGAAGTTAGATTTCAGTCTGAGTGGTTAATGTGCTTTGGTCAGCTGTTTGTTTTTCTCGTCAGTTTGCTCCTGACCACTTTGTTTGCTGTGAGGTATTTATGTCTTTTTATTACTTTTATTATTTATATGAGACATAAACCAAAACCACTTTCCACCCTAACTAGCAAAACAGTCCAGTGTTCTGTTTCTCTTACACAGGAACAGTCTGGAGGCGTGACAGCTATCTTTCCTCTCATTAGGTTAGCCCTTAAACAGGCAAGACTTTCTCCAAGGCCAACTGTCTGGATCCATCACTGCAGACTGTGTCAGCAAGCTCATACCATCATATCAACATGATAAAATACCAGTTCCAGCCTAACTTGTACTGCTTCCTAGCATTGCTAATGGTTCAACAGCCTCAGTAACACAAGAGATTAATGACAACCAGCAGTCTGCCACTCAATTTTTGTACAAGACATTATTCACTCAAGTAGGATATAAATCATCAAAAGCAACAAATTAGTGGCTGTCATAAAAAGAGTTTACATATTAAACTGTGTGCTACCCTGGAGATTTGACTTTGGAAATAGAGTATTGTGGACTGTTCACATCTAAAACTGCTTTGAAAGAGCAAGCAGGGAAGACCTCCTCTCAGAAAGCTTTCAGATGGACAGACCTCTCCCAGAGCAGAAATGATGCCAACTTGAATTTCTGCTGTATAAAGAGGGGAGAGGAGGGAAGAGACTGATTCAGAATGTTTTAAGTCCATGTTGGCAACTACTGCAATTTTATTGCCACTCTTCAATTTTGCCCTGGGGACCTATTTAATTAAACCCCTCAGATTTCATTAAAAATAATACCTTTGTAGCTGTCCTTGCAGAGAAGCCTTCTTTAATTCTATAGTAACTGCTATGCAGTTAAGAGACCAGAAATCCATACCAAGTTTTAGCCGCTGAGCATGGCTTGCAGTGACTTCTTTCTCCTAGTATATGCTTCAGCATAGGCTTCAAAACCTACTAGAGAAGCAGGCTAAGTACCAGGAGTAGCTTGCTCTCTCTGAACTTTGTGCTCCAAACTCTGCATGACAAAGCTTCAGCAACCTGGAGAGTGTGAGTGCCAGCTTGACAAGATTTTTACTAGATGTGATTGGAAGGCCTGAAATATAGCACTAACTGCATGCCATATCCAATGGGACATGAGGGTAGAAAAAAAGAGGGTGTTGTGGGAAGGGAGGAAAAACAGAAATAAGGAAAAAACCCAGGAAAAAAAGACAGGCAGACAGGTGAGCAGAAAATACAGCTGGAAGTATGGGGAACTAAGCCTAGTTAAGAGCAGGAATACCTGAGCGAAGCAGCTACAGACAAGCATATGAGAGGGAGTTGGTGCCATCTTATTAATGACATGACAAATGCTCACAGCATATTCAAACAAAAGAACTTGCCTTCTCCGCCTATCTGGGCAAATTTATTTCCACTGGTGCTCTTTTTGGCTAATTCATCCGTACAGAATGGGTGACAACTCCTTCCTGGAGTGGCAGTAGGGACAAGTTTTGAATCTCCCCAAAACACCATGATTTCCTTTCTTTTAAAATTAAAATCCTTTCAGCTTTCCACCGAAACACAGGCAGAGGAAGAGGGAGAGGTTGGGAGGTGCACAGACTATAACAACCCCTCACATGCACAAGTTTCCACACCAAAAGAGGTGAACAGGGTATACTGTACAGTATACTCAAGGATCTTTAGACCTTCAGATCCACTTTATTTGACAAGGTAGAGTAAATTTCATTACCAACAGGGATGGTATGAGGATTCAGACACTGTTGCTTTAGACACCGTACCGGTGCTTACACCAAACACACCACCAGATTCAGGGGAAGATTCTTTATACAGCCAAACACCAGTAGTACAATAAGTTCCATGCTAGGGAAAATTGCTGAACAAATTGTATTCTTTCATATCAGCATTTGTTTCTAGCAGTTGTTATCGCAGGAACACAAAAAGAGAAGTTGCTGTTAATGACCTTCTATATCTTAATTGATCTTAGCTTCCTTATCCAAGGCCAGGCAATGTGGTCTGCAAGTCCGTGAGTTAACACTGCATGGACTGTTGAATTTACCCTTATTTGTGTTAACACAGTAGAGATCTAAAAATCTCAGTACATAGCCTTGACTCTCAGCATGCATGAGAATCTGGCAAATTCCAGCTGGATTATAAAATGCAAACCCTCCAATATAAATTACAAAACAGCCTCCTGAGAACAAGCTCAATGGCTTCAAAATCAATATTCCACAGAGGGCTAATTGTGGCAAAAAAACTGTGTTGAAATTCTTGTGTTCCTGATGGGTTTCCAGCTTTCATTTTCAGCTGTAAACAGTCAAGGAAATAATGTTTGAGTTCCCCCTTCCCCTAAAGGAAGGGATACATAGAGCTTTCCAAAGCTTTGTGGATTCCTTTAGCACCTCCTAATTGAGATCTCCCATTGCCAAAGAATGAGTATTTTACTTTGTGATTGTTCTCAAAAATGTGCGACGATGTACTAGACATTTGGTCGGAATTACATTCGTTAGTATATTTCCATGGGCTTGACAGTAAATCTATCCTTAGCTGCATGGCTTGGGTCAGTACTCAAGGCTACATATAAAATGAAGTTTCCGAGCATAGAATCACAGTGATGAAATATTGCAGTTATCCAACCTTTGAAACTGTGGCCTTCAAGAAAGGACATATTGAACTGCCTTACCCAGAGATGCCATTTGCCCTGTGTCTGAGAACAACATAAACCATGACAGGGACGTTTTGATAGAGGTTCTGCCAAGTAGATTAACTACAAACCTCAGAAGCTGTATGGCTGCCAAGTAGGATAGACCTGGAGAAGAAGCATCTTGTCTTGTGTTTTCTTTGCAGTGTACTTGTCCTCAGGTACATGATGTAATCAGAACTGGATAATCACCACCTAATCTGCTCATTACCTTGAAAGAATAGCTCCATGTGCTGGTGGATTAAAAAGGGCTGCCTAAGCAAGTGGTGGGCTGCACAAGAATTTCAGTCGTGGCCTCTGGACCATGCCTGGTGGTCATGGGGTCATGTTCAGCCCATAACTAGGGTTATGAGAGACACATAGCTCCAAGTAGGGCCAGAATGCAAAGGGGCAGCCAAAAGAATAGGTTAGCAAAAATGAACTCCTGGCATATTTGTCTGGGCCATAACTGGGCATTATTATATACTGATTAGCCAACACGTGGGGTTAGTGTTAGGGCAAAAAAGAGCTCCTAGGGTTAGGAGCACCAGGGTTGCGGAGCAGCTAAGGGATGGCAGAGGGAAGGATAGGCTGTGCAAACATTTCAAACCTGGCAGTTTCAGGGCCATAACTGGGAGTCATGGGCTCAACTCATGACTAGAATTCAGGTTCAGGTTTTGGGTTAGTGTTTACTTGGGCTTTTTCTCTCTGTTAACCCTAAGCCCAAGTGTAATAAGACATGGACTGAACCTTTTTCTACATCTACCAGTCATCCCCTAAATTGTCAAGGACAAAGTCCTCATGCAGCCCACCCCTTCCTTTGGTAACCACTTTTTGCCTCTATACCACCTGGAGCCCTTGGCTTTTTCCACTTACTCTAACTGTAACTCTGGACTTGGTCTTCACCACATTCCCCAAGGTCAATGGAGCTTTATCAGCAGCTGATTCATATTGCTGTTTTTCACTTTAATAATTATTCTTGTCAAACCCACTTTGTGATCATTGCTAATCTTAGGGCAGTTCCACTGACTCTGGGAGTTCACTATCCTGGCCCTGAATATATCCTATATCTCATGGGAAGGAAAGAGACAGACCAGCTTGCAGCCTGCTAGCATTGCAAGCTGTAAGCACAGTGCTGTTGTAAACTGTATTTGTGGCCATTTTCTTGTCTTAGCTTTAGTATTTTATGAAGTTAAAGCACAAATATTGCTATACTACCTTAATGCTTTAACTGCTTCTATCCATCATCCCTCAGTTTGAACCCTTGTCTTTGATGCTGGACTAGGGGTCCAGAGAATAAAAAGCCCAGGAATGCTACACTGCTTGCTGGAGTCCTAAAATAGGAAAGTGAGATGATGTTTCTATGTAATGTCAGACTATTTGCAGAAGGGAAGGGAACAAACAATGCTGTTAATGATGTCAGCAACTGCAGATTTGTAAACACTAAAATAACTAAGGCAGCTGGCAAAAACTTCTTGAAGAAAAACTACAGCAAACTTCTGACTCCAAAAGCAGAAGTAGAGATTGGTTGGCACACACAGCATATTGTATGTTGAGAAGTAGTCCTCAAGATTCCTTAGGGGTTAGATGTGTTTTGCAACAAACACCACCTGCAAGAGCACTGCAGAGCCAAGGGATATCAGGGGTAGCACAGGAAAGGGATGATGATAGAAATCTTGCTGGCCAAGCTCACCATTTTCAGGAAATATTACAATATCACATACCAAAGTGCCTGGATTGTTTTCCTTGATTTATCATTTGATTTTCCGTATGGTTTTGTAATAAACCACCTTAGTTCATAGTACCATTTAACATCACTAGGAAATCTGTGTTATAAAATGTTTCCTCAAAGCAGTTTGTAAGCAGGTAACAGAAACTCTATAACACTGGCTCTGTGCATACAGCAGAGATAGAATTAACCTATTCCTGGCCATCTGCCATAAAACAATGTCTCTCAGGTCTGCTTAGCAGGCAAAATAGCATGGAAATGGCAGCCATCATGGCATAGTTGTACCAACCTCTTGTAAGTCCATAAACAAATAATTAGTTGATAGAAATAGAGCACAGGTTGCAATACCCCCAAATATTTATTGCCTCAACAAGCCATTTGCCATTAAAACAGATGCTGTACCTGGATTACTTGCCATTGTACAAGTATTTAGAAGTATTTAGTGAGCTCAGGCCATTGCACAACACCGTCTGCATAGAGAGGGAGGAATTAGTTTTTCCAGACTTGGAGCTGTATCAGAGACATCTGAGATGCATTCACAGCTGGGTCTTTTTGGACCCAGCACTGACATGAGTGAGCACTGAGCAGCAAGCGATCTGGTGCCTGTTTGTCAGTGGAACTTAGAGCAGACCAGGATACTGCAGTCACATAAAAAGTACCTCAGACACAGTTACAGACTGGCCTTTAAAAAAGGAGGAAAAAAAATCCATGAAACAAGCAAAGAAAACCACTGCCAACACAAAGATTTAGTCATCTGAAAAAGTTTAAGCAGCAATAAATAAATGTAGCAATGGCAATCACTGGCTATGATTCCCTATTGGTATTTACAGCCAAATCTGTTTTCAGCTCTTTCTGCGAGCCCTGTACACCAAGTCCCCTGATTTTTATTCAGAACAAAATCATGCTGTAAATTAACTAAGTTTATGGTGCTCTTGAATCACCCTTTGCCACTGTCCTCCTCTTTCAAGCACGATGACATTAGACTGCCTTTGCAGGCCTGTGCCAAAGCTAACAAGTCTTAGGTACTTCCTAAGCATTTTGGTATGAATCAGTATCCTCAATCTTGCTCCATTTAGAAACATGAAGAAATTTAATGAACCCATACATTTTCAGAGTTGCAAAAGTGAAAGAAGTGTAGATAGATATTATAGCCAAAGCTGTTTGCATCTGCATGTACTAATTTTTCCTCTATTTACCTTTTCTCTTGAAACCTCATTTAATGACCAGACTTGCTTAGATAAACAGCTAAGCACATCCAAAAGAAACAACAGCTAAAGTCTAAGAAAACTCTCAGTCAGCAACATTTTAATCATTGTTTCAAACCACCAATATTTTCCACAAACCAACATTTCTTAGCTCTCAGCTTTAGTAACACACTTGTTGAAAGTTGTGTTTCATCATCACCAAGTTACAATGTAGTAAATCTCCTATATATTAACATTGCCTCTGTCAGAAAGCATCTTTTCTGCCTTTATATAAATAAAAATAAATAAATCATTGGTCCAGCCTTCCACCACCTGATGTAGATGAGAAACCATTGGCATAAGACCCTGCTCCATATTAATAAATCTACAGAAAAACTCTTAACTCCAGACTGTGTTTGTGAGCCTGTTGGAGTCCCATTGGTTGCTGGAAGGCAGAGCACAGTCTGCACCAGCTGTGCTGCATTGCATCTGGGCTGTCAGTGTGCTCCTGCCTTTCCCCTCCTGAGCAATGACCCTGGGATGCTTGAACCCTGGTCACATTTCTGTTCCTCTGCAATGCTTGCAGGGAATCCCTAGCAGCTTGAGGAGCAGGAAAATAAATTTCTGCAGTAACACAAATACTGAAACAGTATAAAATCACAGGGAAATGGAACCACACCTAAGCTCAAGCATCTGGGCTCAGCTCTGGGAAGATGAGAGCTCAGTAGCCAAGTCTCAACTTGGCTCACATAGCTCACAGCTATGAGGGCAAGAGCTGAAGGTTCTGCTCTGTGCTGCATATCACACCATTTCCTCTGCCTGAGCAGCCACACAGGGACACCCTACTGCTTTCAGTCTCCCAGACGTTTGCTTCCATGAGAAAAACTTTGGTATTACCTTGGTGGCTGAAGAAAAGGAGAATATCCCCAAGGTTTAACTTGCCCCCTTCCCTGCCTGCAGAGACACACAATCTCCTGCCACTGTGGCCAGGATGAAACTCATTGTGACATTTTCATTTTTAATCTTAAGTAGAAGTGGACAGAAAACTGAACTATAACCCAAGCTCCTGCTCCACAAAAATCAGTTTTTACATAGACTTCAGAAGACATATCCTGACATGTGAATTTATTATGGATTTTAAAGCTGATATTTCTCTTTGCTTAACATGCACATTTTTCCCCAGTTTGCACTCCAACAACAAGCCATTCCTCTCTCCCTGCTAGCACATACATTCTTTTGTGAGTCTTAAGTGGAAATAAAGGAATGCAGTGCTTATCTGACATTCTGTTTACTCCTATATATCACCATGTGTAAGATCTGTAAATATTTCCATATGTTAGCTAAAGCAATCTCTTTATTTCAGCATCTGCAAGATCTGTCCACACAGCCTTTCAAATTAGCCTTAATACACTACTTCTGATGCAAGTCAAATAAAGAGAGTTTAAGGGCTCTTTACCCCCCCACTACTGAATATAGCTTTACCCTCACGTGCAAAATCACTGTAGGGTTCATATTCACTGTACCTCTGCAATTTTAGTTTCAAAGGCCTGTCTGAAAAGTAGAACCCCAGTACCTAAACTTTGTTAAACTACTTTACCTTAGTCTGCAGAGCTCAGAGAGGGCTCCAACATCAAAAATAGTCGAATGCTTCCCCCTGTACCAGGAAGCAGACCCTTGCAACATCCGCACCTGAGATGCACAACCCACACACCCTGGTGGCAGGTGTAGGCTGTTGACTCACTGATGTGCATTTAACACAGCTGAGCTGGGGAAACAAGCTGTGCTCAGCTGTGTTAGCTGTAACAGAAGGCACATAGGAGAAATCCAATTTAAGTCATTTAAAACCAAACCATAACTTGGCACCAAAACTTCAAGTCAATTCAATCAGCTGACATGATGAGGAAGGAGGAACATTAGAATAACTTAATGTAATTCTATTCCACCAAAGTCATTGATTAAATGAAGTGTTCTTCCTTATGGAGAGAGTCCTATCTCCATGTACAGGTTGCTGTGCTTGGCAGATTTTTGTGGGTAACAGATTCTGTCATGGTCAAAAATCAAAGTAAGATTTATGAACTTAATATTCTGTGTAAACAGATACTCTAGTAGAAATACGAATGTTAGTGCATACTCAGTATAAGAGAGTTAAATGGAGTAAAGAAATACATGAACCATACTCTAGCGCCTATTGATTTAACTACCTGCATGGATTTCAGTTAGGATCATATCTGGATTACTACATTGAGGGGAAGTATTTATACAACCACAAACAACCATAAATTGCAATCTATTCAAAGTTCTGTTTCTACTTAATCTTCCTTTTACCCTCTACTTCTCCTTCCTTCGCTATTTACTCATCTCCCTTGTAGCCCTTATTCCAAGCTGGCTGCACAGGCAGGAAAATGTCTTCCTCTGTAAGTAAAATCATCATTAACCTGAGAGTAGGATGAGAGGATTTCTCTGAAAAGTTAAAATGGGAATACCTCAGAGAGTTTACTAAAGAAAACTCAAAAGTTTTCTGCAAGGATACAGCCAATTTATTTCATTTCTCTTTCACCTCCTCCACTCAAGCAATGAGTGAGTCAGCTCCATAATGCGCCCAGCATACACTAATTAGATCACACAAAATAAATGTCTCAAAAAACAATTTGTGCTTCTAACAAATCTCCAAAACAGTTTGAGCTGCCCCTTTCCATGTCATCCAGTTTCTCATCCTAATTACAAAAAAGTCATCATGGATAAAGCACACCCTCCCCCAGTAAAAAACTGCTGCCTATGGATAGGATTCTTGTTTATTTGAATGTGGTTGCTCTCCAGTCTGAGTGGAGTGCACAGCAGGCAGAAGTCAGAATGGAGAAGACAGTCTATGGAAAGAGCCCTTCATGTGTGTTGGATATGCCTGGCTAGAGATGGAGCAAGATGTCCCAGAGCAGGAGCAAGATGTGTGCTGCAGGATGCTCCAGCCTGGTACAGAAGCAGGGGATGGAGGGCAGGAGTCCAGCAAATCCCAAGGGGTCAGGATATCCCTCATTCCTAGTAAAATGAGAGCACCACATTGCAAAGCCTGACAAAGGAAAAGGCAGATTTTGCTGCCAAGCATTCAGACTTCCTGAAGACAAAGGCTGGGCAAAGAAAACAGTACAAAAAGGGAAAACTGTTTATCCAAATTACAGAGCAGACAGGGCTTAGGGTCAAACCGAGTTACCCCAGCTCCCAACCTGATCGTCAGCCTCTGCCTGGGGGCTGGGAAGAGCAGTTCTGACCTCAGCCACGCCATAGGCTGTGGTCACACAGGTCTCTAAATAGAAGGGTACTTTGTACCAAATATCTCATTGAATGATGTGATTCACCCGGCTGTGATACAACATTAATCCTCCCAGCATGAGAACATGTTAAATACACTAGCCCCGGTGGAAGTGTGGGATCCGGTGTATTTCAACATCCTCTAATCATCTATGATGATTATTAGATTAATTCTCTTGACCTACAAATCAACTTTATTAAGATGGGATATTTTCTATGTCCATCTGCAGAACATTCTCCTTCCCAAGAATTAAAAGCTTATTAAATAATATAGGACACAGCATTCATTGCTCAGAGCCAAAGTAATCTCAGAGCATGCAATTACTTTTGAAATATGGAGTCAACAAAACACGGTCGTTTCAAGTTTACCCTGGACAACTATGTTTCCTCCCCGCATGAATCCCTTCATGATGCCTCCCATTCCTGGGAGTGTTTAGTTTACAGCCTGACATTTAACACTTGTGCAGATCCACTCTTCCACAAATTCCGCATGTTGTGACAGATGCACCATGCTGTAAACACACTGGATGATAACTGAAAAGAGGGAGAACAGCCTCTTACATCCTATGTACTACCCTTTACTGTAGCTTATGAATTTACAAGCTTTGTCAAGAAAAATATTGTGTCTATAAAATAACATCTCCCGAGTTCCATTTCTTCATGGACATATCAGTTGTTAGTGGTAAAATTGCCTCATTTATTTCTAATTCATAGTGTTATTTGCAGTAGGAAACAGTACTGAGTATTTCACTGTTTTACCATTGAAGATAGCATGGGGGAAACAAATTACCAATAAGAACAAGAAATACACACCTAAAAATTTCAGAGAAATCTTCTCGATGTACTGCTTTAAAATATAGTGAAGGATTACACTTTTTTTACCTGACAAAAAAATGTGCCTTTCAGCAAAAGAAGTTAGAAAACACTTACAGAAAACTGTTTTAACCTTTATCATTTACTGTTGATTGCCAAAGTAGCTAAACTAGAACAGAGACCTCCCCCTGAATGCCAGCTCTCAGATGTGCATCATCTTTAACGTGCTGAAGTGGATGTGAAAGGCTCATGTGCAGGAAAAGTGAGGCATAGAAAAGCTAAATGCCTTGGCAGGGCTACTGGCAGTGCTGGGCTCTCCACTGTGCCATGCCCTGCAGAGTGGTTTATATTGCTCCATAGGAAGTACAAAGGTTATCTTCTTTGAATGGCATTTTGGCTAGGGAATGTCATTCTTCAGAACCAATGCCTAAATGAAACAGAGCAGATAAGAGTTTCCCCCAGAGTGCTTCATGTAGATTATATACATCTCAAGCAATGTAGTAATACGTCCCCAATCCCCTGGATTTAGAACTATCAAGATCTGCTCTGAGTTTTCTGCGTCTGGGTACCAAAACCTGACTCAGGGAATAATCAGGAGTTGTGTCACAGAAATCAGCACTAATTCTCTGCTATAAAATCCACACCAAACCTCGAGATGTCTCAGACATGCAGACAAGCTGGCCTAAACAGATATTTTCTGTGTTCAATTTACAGTGTGCAAACCTTTTATTCTAAGGGTAATTCCACTATATTGCAGTACCTGGAGTATGTAGAAATAACAAAAACTAACAAGAAATAGTTTGCTAAGACCTATTTGTCACTATCAGGATTTAGAAAGGAAATAAACACAAGGTGCTTTTATTGCAAAATGAACTCAAACTGTGAGAGGAGGAAGATACATAAATGGAGATTAACAGTAAAGAGTCAATTGTTCAACTCGTCTGCAGGAGAGATATTAACATGGAAAATTCCCATTAGGGCTCCAACAACTTATACACAAACCCCCACATGCCTTGATTGGAAATCAGACCTGCAGTATTAGATACTATTGAGATACCAGTAAGCAATACAGTTTCAGCTCTCTGGCATTTGCCTGTTTGCATTGGCCTGATAGGAGCATCAAAGAGAAACCACTGCCATGGAGAAAGGTTTTCCTTAACTGGCATCACCAGTGAAGGTTCTTAGGACTAACATAGTCATAAGAGTAAAATCTGATGGCTTTGCAAGACGTACATGCTAGCTTTGATCAACCAGTTTCCCTCAAGAAAAAACACACGGGCATCTTCTCCATGAGTATGTTTTTAGTATCCCAGTGACATCCACATGAAGTTATCAAGTACTTTAGAAGAATAAAACAAAGGTGTGAAATTTCCTCAGCTGGCTTCCAGTACATATCTGAGTTCACAGCCAGAGGCATAAAGCTGTATGACGTAATTTAGTAAAGCAGTTTAACATAAGGCTTAATTTTAGCACTAGAAATCTTCAGGAAAATAAAGTCAGGCTTTGGGAAAAATACAAGGTTTCCCATGAAAGCTTTGGTGAAGTTTCAGTCTGAATCACATGTTGTATATGCCTTTTGTTGGGGTCATCTAGTGAGTACTTTTGTGGCAGTCAGTCCTGTGAAAGATGAGAAGTTCACAGAACATCCCTCCAATCTCTCAGTCCTGGATGATGAATCACAGAGTATGTTGAAAGCATAGCCCATGATACATAAAGAGTGGTTTTCTTAAATTTGATGACTGATAAAAGAACTACTCTAATTCCTAAAAAAAATAAAAATATCTTAGCACTGTGCAACAGCTTCATGTGTCTGTATTTACAGAACTGGAGAGTCATTTCTTTCCACAAACTTAAAATCCTCCCCCAAGAGTTCAACATAGTGCTTACAGCCCTTCTGTTTGTTTTCCTACCTCTGACTTGTCTAAGAGCAGTGTGTGATTTTACTGTTTTGATTGCTATTTCAAAGCATTTGATGAGCCCTGAATGCAAGTTGCAGTCTATTTGCTGTTTGCAGGCTGCTTTCTGGAAATAGTTCTTTATTACTGAAGGCTCAAATGCTACTTCTTTGTTTCCTGTGAGGTCACCTCTCTTACACACTTCCAGAAGACAAAGGCAGAAGCGTCAAGCTAGAGATGTGCTTGCTTTGTCCAAAAAACATGATCAGAAGCATGAACAGACAGCACTCAATGCAGGAATGGCAATGAGCTCAAGGGAGAAAGAGAAAGAAACCCTCCTAAAAACTTGGATCAATTAAACAGTTTTTAAGCCTCACTGGTAAGCAGCCTTCATCACATGCAGTGCTAACTAGCCAAGTCCCAGCCCAAGCATGGACACTCTTAAAGGAACTGCTAGCTAAAAACATCTGGAAACAGGCAATGTGAATAGGATTTATAATGGGTGGGATAGTTACAGCTGAATCACATATGACTAATGCTAGCTTTTTCCTTGGAAGACTAAGTGTTGCTTAAAGAAATGACACAAGAGCAGCAGTGGCCCATTGACTGCTGTCACCTCTGTCAGGAGCAAGCCCATAGGCAGCCTGGAAGCCATTTGGTTTCACAAGTTCAGAAGTGACAGCACCTGAGACACACAGCAGCAGCATTTCTCTACCTTTACAAGAATGACATTGCTCCAGAAAGACAATGTGTCAAATATATCCTGGTGTACTTGTCTGGGCAAGCCCACAACCACTCCATGAGTAAACAGGTACAGATCCACCAAGGACTTTACAGTGTCAGTTAGAGCTTGTGGGCTTTGCTGTAGAGTGTCTCTGTGACTAATCAGCACATTATTCACATGTGCATGTACCCTGCCCAGAACACCTGCTTCAGACTTTTGGGGGATTTTTTATAGTGAATTCACACACAATTCATTGGTGCCAGAATGGCTCTAGTGCATTGATACCTTGCAATCTCTGCTCAGACCACAAGCATCTTTGAAAAATTACCATGGCATTTTGTACTGGCTGATCTGAAATGTGGGTCATCTTGACCCAAATGCAAACAGGAAGACCAGCGCTGCAGTTGTCAGAACCTTGTCTGGAAATAAAAGCTTTTAATGCTGATAAAGCCTTTAAATCTGCAGAGCAGAATTCAGCTGAACTAGTGTGCTGAAGTTGCAAGAAGTATGACTTCAGAGACTAGGGAACAAGTCCTGTTTTCAATAAAAGTCTAAAGAAGGAGGGAAGAGCTGGGGTTCAAGAAATCATCTTTGCATGTGAAGTACACTGGCAGCTATTCAAACTGGCTGCTTGCCAGGTTATGTTTCTGTTATTCAGTGCTAAAGAGCAGCTTATACACTTGAGAGATGCTCTGCTGGTGTAAACAGACAGAATTGGGCTGAAGTCAGATGAGCAGGTTTATACCAGCTGAGAATCTGGCCCTTAGTTTGCTCTAAAAATGAAATATGGACTCTGAGTTACAACAAACTTTTTTTTCTTCCAACATGGCACTGAGCCTGGCTGCTGGCAAGTGGGTAAGTGCCTCCTGTTTAACACAGGTTGGTTTCTTTCAATGCTGTGAAAAATCTTCTGAAAGGTTAATAAGCAGAAGGCAACACCTGAATTATCCCACCTATAGATGGAAGCTGCAGGGCAGTGACCCTGGTCTCCTCTTAGCCTCATCCCATGTAACTGTTATCTTCACTGATTGTGTCGAAGTTACATCACTGTAACTCTACACTGGCACCACAGCACACATAAACACTGAGAATTTATGAGTTCATTCCCATTACATGATTTTTATGAGAACTCCCCAGCCTGAGCAACGCAATCTAGAGAAGATGGATGTCCAGATTCATCCTGGCCAGCTGCAGGTGCTCAGTTAGGAATGAAGTTCCTCTAGGATCTCTCCGGTGCCCATACAAGAGATAGGCAAGGTGTGCTCAGTCAGCCTCCAGCGACCACACAGGAAGCACAGGCTGATGATTCCCCTAACTGCCTGAATTAAGCAAAGGGAATCCAGACCTCTAAGATTTTGAAAGAGCACAACTAAGTCATATTTCCAGATGTACAACGCTTGTTTGCAGCACTGGCTTGCATACTTGAGATGCTTTCTGCACTACTCATGTGTCCACGTGCATTTGTCCTCTGACATACACATTGGTACTTTCCCTTCTTGAGTTCTCCCACTACTAGATGGAATAATTTGTGTTTGTATATATCTGTGGGTTTATATTTAAAAATGTAAATGCACAACGACCAAGACGGTTTTGTCTTTGCTCAGTAACAGCAATACAATACAAATACAACAATAACAGCTGGGATCCCTGTAACCACACTATTTGTCATTACTCAAACACAGTAATTAAGATTTCTTACAGCTTCTAAGAGAGAGAATGTCAAATTTGTTCTTAGTTCACAGCTGTTTAACCAGATATTGACTAACAAGTATGTGCTCTAGAAGTATGAAGTCTGACTTTCAGCCTCTTGTATGCTTGGCCTATGACGTAAATTTTTATTTAAGCTTTTTGTATTTTACCTCTGAATGAAAAAGCAATGCCACAAATGAAAGTTCACAAAAGCAAGCAATGGGGAAATCTTCTAGAATTAACTTAGCATAACCCTATTTTTACCATTAAACCAGAAAACAAAATCAGCTGTACACAATGCCTTGCCAGAGCCAGATTTCTGAAGTTCCCAGTACAATTACGGTCTCCTCAGTATGTTATTTCATAACGCTGGTGACAAGCACAATGCAAGCAGAGAAATCACTCCTTGTCCACAGAGCAGATAATCCTGTGCATTCCATGGCCCATGGGTACAGGAGAAAGGCCAGGCAGCCAGCCTGGCAAAAGCTTCTTGGTTTATGACAGACCCTTGTTGTCTGACATCTAGTAAAATATGACTCACTTCAGGGACACATATTTGAGGGAAGTCAAAGAAAAATTAACTAAGCACTGCCAGTAAAAATACGGGTGTACTTACTCTGGCTTTGTAATGGTACAAAGCATGTCAGCAGGGTACACGCTTTCCAGTGTAATCATCCCTCAACCCTCCCCAGACAGAACCAGTGCATTCTGCTTCTCATGCTACAATACTCATCATCGCAGCATTGATCCAACTTTCTCTGTCAGACAACTTGACAATAACCTCATCATGGATTCCTTCCTTTTTCCATCCTTAATTACCAACATCGCCTCCCCACTGAGGGCAGAGCCAGCTTAGTCTATGTGAAATAAAAATACAGCCTTACCTTTTTCCTAATGTCGATGTTTATCACCCCATGCTCGGTCCTGTCTCTCTCTGCTGACCATCTTCCACATCTTCAGCACCCTTCACCATCTTGCACCTGCAGCAGTCTGCTTTTTCCATGCTGCCTTGAGCACCAGAGGTGCTGACAAGAGAGCCATGCTTTATGACTCTCAGAGAGGGTTTGAAACACGTAGTGAGGGGACTGGAATCCAAACCCCACCTTTGGGTCTCTTTCCACTTAAAGGAAGAGAGAGAAGGCAGGTCTGTTTTGTGACCAGAGCCGCAGATCATGCGGAGGTGCTGTAGAGAGTCTCCAGAGGGCACAGGTGCCCTCATCACTCCCCACATGGTGGTTCAGTTAGATGGCAGTGGAACTATGGAGCTAAAAAGTGAGGCACCTTCCCTTGCTCTCCATCAAAATCCTGTGGAGCCTTTCTTGATCACTGCCATGTACCCCCGACTGTACCCCAGCACCTCTGTGCTGGAAGCTGCCTCTCCTCTTGCTTTGTCTGAGCTCCACCACAGAACCCCCTTGGTCCAGCCGCCATCTTGAGCCTGGCTGAGAAGCTGCCGGTCTCCCCCTGCCCCTCCACTCTAGTGTGAGGCACGAGTTTGCTCTCATCCATGACAGAGATTGTTAGTTAGAACTACGATTCAAGCTAAAGTTTCAGGTTGAACATGGCTTTCAGCAGCAGAGGAGCTCCTCAAAAGGCAGAACTAGCACTTTACTTGTTCTGACACTGCAGACACATGCCATCTGAGCACATCCCAAGTGCCAGCACTGTGGCTTGTCATTTGGTTCTGTGACTTCTAACTAGAGCCTTCTGTATTTCACAGCCTTTCCTCCTGAAGCAAAAGACAGAGAGAGCTTACACTAAAACCTTATTTGTCTGAAAAAGCCTGTTATTAAAGGGTTTATTACAAGAGATACCCCAAAGTTAGTATTGCCAAGTCTTGTCCATAATAATCCTGCTTCAGTTGCTGATGCCTAACACTCTGTGAGTTCCCAGTGATGGGTAACATCCCACCTGAACACTCTCTGCTTGCCAGAGACCAGGTCATGACTGCAGTGGTGTGTGGTGGCCCTGGGAGCCAGCCAGCTCCAGCTCCGTTCAGGATTAAGTGTGGCATTGAGTCTTCAGGCTCCCATTTCCAGACACTTCCTAACTGCTTCCTTCATGTTATTTTATTTCAATGATTTAAATTTTCTGTGACATGTTTTGGCACTCAAATATTTTGTGAAAACCTAAATATTCCTGCTGAAAGTGCCCTGCATGTATGAGCCTCTTAAACCTTCCTGTTTATTTTATTTTCCATTCTTAACAGCTAACGTTACTAATCACTTTTAGGATCACAGGCTAATAAAAACACAGCACAAAGCAAAGACTTTCCCTACATCCCAAGCGCTTACGACCCCATGGGATATGCCTGCTTGTACTAAAGGACAGACTGAGAACTCTTTTGAGCCTTTCATCCTATTTACAAAGCAAAGCTGGAAGTTAAATGCTTATAGAGAACTGAGAACACCGATGTGCAGGGACTGCACTTTAATTTTAGCAGGCATATCATAAAAAATGGACATGGCTGACCAAACAGAAAGGGAGTTTGCTGAACCACTTAAAGCATATTTAAATACCACGAGTGCTTAACACTCAATAGCCTGATTTTTACAGTACTCAGTCTTTTGCCAGTACACTCTGTTCCTTACCAGAGCTGGCAGTTTACAGGCAGCAGTAAGTAACGTCAGAGTGAAAAAGAGACTCCACCCAAATATCTTTTAACCAATTCTCCAGCAATACGCACCAAAATAATTAGATGGAAAAAACCTTGTCATTTTAAAAAAGTGCAAGAGGAACAATTTTATGCTGCTTTTCTTCCTCGACTGTCCATAAACCAATTCCTCTTTATCCTGAACACAGGAAGAGTGCAGCACTAAATGCCAGGCTGGCTGCATAGCAGGCCTGGAGGCACCACAGTGCACATCATCTTCTGAACGTGCTGCTTTGAGTTCCTAAGGGCTTGTAGCAAAGGAGAGACTATAAAAACTTAACGTGAGCCATATCCTTCTTTGGGAAGGTGAAGTGATGTAATTTGATCTTTTTTTATGCAAAGAATTCAGAGTGAATGCACACAGGTTCGCAAAGCCAGGGCTAGGGCCCGCAGATCTGGGAATACAGTACAAAAATCAAGCTGCAAACAGACTTCCAACCTCATAAATATCTGCTTTACAATTACAAAGTGACAGCTCTGAAAATGTATCAAAATATTGGCTCTTTTCCCTTTTGTATTATTTTGGAGGGAACACTGTGATAAATCTAATTTTGTTTAAATTTAAAGAGCTCTGGACTGTGTTTTTGCTGAAACTGGCACTTGGTATTTTTTGACTCTCCGAAGTGTTTGCTTCAATCGCAAATGCTTGATAGGAACAAACACGCACAACACTGACACCTCCTCTGTAATATGAGGAGACTTACTTCTTAATGTTATGCAAATATATCACAATTTGATGGCTAAAAATTGCATTCTAAAATTGATTCCTCATTTGAAACACTGATCAGGCTTTCAGGTCATGTTTCAGTTGAAATTCAAATCTTGAAGGTGAAGAACAGCTCCAGTATCTTTAGGCTGAGAGGCAGCTCTATGGAGTTCATTTCCAAAGGGGAAAAAATAGTCTTTACGCAGAAACTGAAACATGGTTGTTATGAAGCAATAAATCTCTGCACCTCTGGAAGATGTAAGTCACAGGCAACGTATAAGCTTACAACTGCTTCTAATTACTGGCCTTTTCTGTACTGAAGGAATCTTGATATTTACAAGTAATCATTGAACATTTTAGATCCCTTTCTTGTGGAACTTTCTTTTTCTGAGTTAATAACCACAACCTTTGAATAACCCAGTGAAATACCACTGAGACTGACTCCCCCAGTGTGCTCATAAAGAATATTTTGCACATGAAATACAGGAAACAAAGCAATAAGCAGGATAGTAAACACCCAAATCCTTGCCCTGCTGACACAAGGCCAAACTATTTGCTCTAGCACAGGAAGACCCCTCAGTAATGAAAACACACCTCAGCCTTGCTCATGTGGCTCCAGTGTACTTGCAGTCAGGGGTACAACAGTCCAAGGGAGCTCTTCAGGCACAGGACTAACAGCAGACTCCTTGGCTTGACTGTGCTCAAGCCAGGCTTTGTGCAGGATGGGACTGAGGCTGTGCATTGACATGCAACAACTAAATGCCTGCAGAATCAGAGCTTTGAACTTCAAATTCGAGTGAAGAACAGCAGCATTTAACTAAATAGATCTACTGGCTTCTGCAAGAAGCCATGATACGGAGAAGCCTGGGGATAAAAGAACACAGAAGGAAAATGGATGTTGCCACCCAAAATCATATACCACCTTAAAACACACAATCCTCACTGAAGTTCATGGGACATGAGGATGCAGCAGTGAAACAGAACTTGATCTACTGCTGTTGGCCCTGCACAACTTCAAATAAATGAATCACAGCACCAATTATTAATAAATTGGTATATACTTTATTATGCACAAGAGACTAAGATGACATGACACTGTGGTTATCAAAACTGTACAACTATGCATTTCCACAAGTCTCTGAAATACTGAATGTAATATGAAATACAAATGGGGTGTTCAGACTGGCCACAGGTATTAGCAAAGGTATTAGCAAGAAAATTTCTCCCATTCTTTGATTTAAAAAACATCTGGCATTTAGATCCTAAAGAAATGTACTTATTGAATTCAAACATGAGAATACTGTGTTAAGAAACACAATGAGGAACATGGCAACAAAGACCTCATAATGCTATGAACATCCCTACAAATGACAAACAACAATAGGACAGAACAGTCACCTCACACGAAGGGCTGTCAGCAAACCAACAGTACAGTCTTCTTGTGAAGCATGAGGTAGATATACGTAACCGAAGGAACAGTACATACAGGAGAACAAATGGTTACAAAAGGGCAGGGGGAAGGTTACAATCATCAGCATCTACAAATATTTCGCAAAATCCATTTCCATGTGGAAAATGCTACAAAAATAGCCTAACACAGAAAGATGTGATTTCTCAAAACATGAATATAGTAATGTCCAAAACCAAATGCTGTAAAAGGTTAGACCTAGTGATTAGACAATGCATAACACACGGAGCAGTCTACTTTGGAGTTTAAGTATACTACCAATAGCTTTTATAGACAAAAGGTGTCCCTTTTAAGCCCAATCCTCCCATTATTATATAAGAAGTTCCTTTGCAGTTGCTAAAGTTTACCCCTGTGCCTGTCCCCCTGAAGTCCTACTTTAAAGCCTCTGCTGGGACAGGACTGCCTTGCTGCCCTTCCAGCATGGCAAGACCAGGTCTGACAGAGATGGGAGCCAGTGGCTTTGCAGTTACACATTCACCACACACAGAAACTTACTGTAGAGACAAATGGCTGTGATAAAAGTAGAACTTATAGGTGGATCAGTACTCTGAACTGCAGGCAGCTACCAGCTGCTGGGAAGTACTATCCATTTTCATTATAAAGCTATTATCTGGGAATGCCCGGGTTTGGTTCTCTCTCTCCCTCTTTTACTGAAGCAGAAATGGCTGTTCCATCTGCTAATTACATGTAGTTTTGGTAACTCCAATAGTTAATTAATTCAGACTGGTTAAAATGTCTGAATTAAACAGCTGAGTACATCAAGTTCAGTTCATTTAAATTGTATTTAAATACAAGGCAACAAATGGAATCTTTCATCATTCTGTATTTTTGGTTTATCCAAAGGTAAATATAAATCTGTAAATTATTTTAAAATTAGAGTATTTTTTTGATAAAAAACACTGATAATGCAGCATGTTTCTCTCAAAAATATACAATTATCTATTTTACATAAAAGTTTTCAACCTGTCCATCCCAACAACCAAATCCAATACTTTCTATGAGAAACTACTTAATAAAATATCTGAGGAAGGAAAGGGTTAAAACAGGGAAAAAAATTTACAAGATATATAAATTTCACAGTAATTGAAATTAAACATTTCATATAGAGTAACTTACATTTATCTAAAACATTTAAATATATCTTTATACAGAAATTTAATGTAGTAAAATATAGCTATGATTGAACTTAAAGACTCTAGTCTTCTTTGAAGACATCTTTAAAGACTTTACACATAGAATATGCTTATGCAATACATTCTGCTGAAGGTTAGGCAAAGCGCTTTCTTTTCAACCACACAGGAGGCACATTCATCCTCCCAACATCTCATAACAGAGCCAATCCTGCATCCCCTTAAGCATGGGATTAACTACACTTACATGTCATCCTCCTGATGGTACCAGCACAGCTCATTGGCCTGGTAACATAAACCATTTTTTGTATAAGCAACCCTATACACTGACCATCTACAGGGACTCCAAGAATAGCCATAACATGGAGAGTTGGGCATGTGCTTGTACTAGCAAGGGCAAGGTGTGTAGTTACTCATATGCCTAAATGCTTGCAGGATTAGTAACAGATTTGATTTAAAATGAGCAATATTCCACCTGATCCTGTGCACTTACATCTATTGCATATCTTGCACTTTGACCATCCTGGCATCAGCAAGGCACAAGTGTAGAATCAGCAAAATAAATTTGCAGCTCAGACTTCAGAGCAGACTATCACTCTAGTGTAATGAATTCCCTTCTCCTCTTGCAGAACACAGGTAACCTTCTCTACAATTAATGTAAGTTACTGATCTCATTTTTAGAGGAAAACAATGCCTGTTTTTCTTCAGAAGGAGAAGGATCAGTAGAACACATTACAAAGTGGCAACATAACAGTCGACAATCACACATTAAAAGTGTCTTTTTTCATTTGGCATTGATTTGGAGGTCAAGATATGGCAATGACACTAAAAAATACTGTGACAATTAGTACCTTTCCGCCATTTCCATATTCCAACACTACTTTGGGACTATCCAATTGCAATGTTCATACACCAGTTTGACACAAGACTGCACAACTATCTTAATAGCTTCATTTTGATATGCAGTGTTCTGCACAAACAGGCTGTACTGTACATTCTTTGTGCCCTCAAAACCATCCCTTATTTCAAAGGGAATTTGGGCTAGCTGAGGGATTAGAACCAAATCACCTGTTCTATCTCCTCTATCTACCTACCGTAAACTGGAGAACTGATTTTTTAATATATGTATATATATGCATTATATCTTTCATGTAAGGAAGGAACACTAAGCTAATTTCCCAACTGTTAAAGTGGTAAGTTAGGCTCTGTATACATAGGTATACATCTATCTCATAAAGACATTGCCATTAAAGGTACACACATCTATGTTAGTGCACAAGACCATTATTTGTCTAAATGTTTGTGTGTGCCTCGATTTGGTATAGGATATTAAAAACCTCTGTTATTTAAAGAGCTTTGGCCCAAAGAACAAGAAAGGGAATGTTAGAGTGTGCTCCTCTCCAATTAGCAAATCAATACATAATAAAACAAAATACCTGGAACAAACTTGAAGCTGCAAACCCAACGGGAAAGCAAATGAGATGCTGTAGCTGTAAGCTGAACAAAACAAAGGTTACTCAAAATAGCTAAACATAGCTGAAGTAATAGAATGTTATTAACTAAAGAGATCTGACCTTGAGGCTTTCTTGCTTAAGACAAATAAAAAAAACCTTTGACCTAAGATTATCTTTCTTTTGCTTATGTTGTGTAGTGATAAGACAAGGGGTAACAACTTTAAGCTGAAAGAGGGTAGATTTAGATAAGATATTAGGAATAAGCTCTTTACTGTGAGAATGGTGAGGCGCTGGGGCAGGGTGCCCAGGGAAGCTGTGGCTGCCCCATCCCTGGCAGTGTTCAAGGCCAGGCTGGACAGGGCTTGGAGCAACCTGGTCTAGTGGAAGATTTCACTGCCCGTGGCAGGGGGTTGGAACTAGATGACATTTAAGGTCCCTTCCAACTCAAACCATTCTATGACTATGACTGAACTCCTGTAATTAATACCTCATGTCAATGAGAAGGCTTAGGGAAAGAAAAAGTCATACAGACAAAGCAGCATTTTCCCAAACTGGCATAGATTTCACATTGAGGGCCCACAGACCCCTAGAACAGGTTGCAGTACTGTAAAATTAGTAGCTTTGTCACATGTTGCACAACATCCTATAGAAGATCCAACAGGCTGTGTTTACCCATGCATTGTGTGCATGTATAGACACACACTCACACACACAGTGGCTTCCCCAAAAGAAAATAAGTCTTTTTCTTGTTTTTTGTAGAAAAATCCCTCCTCTTTTTTCCTTTTCTTTCCCAAAAGCAATCCTTTCAACTTTAAAAAGCTGATGTCCTCACACAGTCCTTTGAACCTATGCCCTCCTATGGGCCTCCGCAGCATTAGGTGGCACTGCTGCTGGAGCAGGGAGTGCTCTGCGTGCTGCCGATGCTGTGTGCTGCACTGCTGTTCTCCGAGGCTGGAGGGGATGTAGGCACCTGCTGCCTTCCCGTGGTTTCTCCTGAGGGAAAGGGGAGACAAAAAGTAGGATTGGGAGAAGGGAAATAGAAAATGTTAGTTGTCATAAAAAACAATACTCCATTCCTGCCCAGTCTTCCTCTTCTGGTGATTTGTATTGCCATGGAATGAATATCTTGGGTGACAGTCCTCAGAGTACTGCTGAAAATGTTACTAGACTTTGACACCTGAGCATTGCACATGGGGAAAACAATAGAGCTATTTTTTTTAAGCATTTTTAAAGCAGCTGATGAAAACTGCCACGATAGACACTGTCTATCTTCTGTTGTCAGCTGTCACTCAAATGGGTCCCCTTTCATGACTCTGACCTCTATAGTTTTGCTGTTTCATGAAAAAAGGCCAATGAAATATAGGCTTTAGTTTTAACGTCAGCTTATAGAGCAGCAGACTCAGTAAAACTGGAGCTGAAGACTAGGATCTTCAATTAGCTGGATACCACATACCCTGAGACATGGCCAGTCTTCTTTGTGTACAAAACCAACAAGCTACCCTGCAAGCTTGACTTGATTTACTCCAAGTATAATTTGCAGGAAGTTCCCCTACAGCTACCACAGTACATGCAGCACTTACAACCTGAAGTGGGAAGAAGTCTCACCATTTCTTGTTAATTGTTTACCGATGGTAAATTCAAAGCTCTTTGTTATTTGCACTGCCAAATCAACTATGAGTTAAAGCCATATGTATGGCTTCTGATAAAACCTAGATTTCTGTCTGTCCACCTCACACCTCTCTGGCACCTGTGGCTCAGATGCTATGAAAAAAATCCACGTCTCAACTATGGTGGAAGTAAAGATTATGTGAATACCTAACAGATCATAAAGAGGCCATGTAGGAAACCACAACTGACATTTTTAAAGTTACAGTGCTCAAATCTGCAACCTTAGCAATATTAAAATAGTCTCTTCAAAACAGATGGCAAGACTAAGTTTGTATGACATGCACTGTAGCTGGCCCCTCCCTTGAACTCCTCTCTGAGGCTGCAAAGCTGTGATCTCAGCAGCAGTAACAGATTGCTGCTGCTTGAGCTGCAGACCAACCATGGCAGCCAGCGCCGGTAAAGGAGCAAGATGGACACATTTTGCCGCATCATGGGCAGGGATGACTGGGGAAAAAAATAAAATCAAAGGCTGTTACATCTTCTGCCTCATGAGTTTATAGTGACACAGTTTTCCTGCTCTACATTGCCCTGATGCCATGGGCCAGTTCTGCAGAGTCCAGTTTTTCTACCCTGGTCATTACCCGGTGTCTGCTTCAGTGACAGGCTGAAGGCTGGAAGCACAGCCTGCATCCAGAGGGTTACAGAGCAGGAACGAGCCAACTTCCTCCCCCAGGAGCTGCTCTGGCACATCCCCATGCCCTGTGTGCTGCTGCCCAGCTGCCAGAGCTCCGAGCTCCTCTGGAATGCGGCTCCGGAGGAAGTGTGCCTTTAACACTTTGTGTCTCGGGCAAGAAGATGTCCTGCAGGCTGCTCAGTATTCAGAGGTCTGCTACAAACAAGGTTGCTCTGAGGACTCCTCACAGCAGAGGCTGCATCTGAACTTTGTAATAGGAACCAGCAGGTTCGCTGTTAGCTTGTGCCACAGCTGTAAGTGCACCGAAGGCCCCACCATGCACAGCTCTTGCCTTGCACCCCGCTGGCTTAGGAATGGGGAGGAAAGGGGGGGACGGGACAGGACAGTGAAACAACAGACCAAACCACATCGCTCAGGAGACCAATGAAATGCTCAAAAAGAGGGTGAGGATCTCACTCTCGAATTCAAGAACTCAGCCCAGCATTTACTGTTGTTGAGCAGATTTTGATTCTCTTTTTCTCAGTGTAAGAAATATCTACGTAGCTCATTCACGAGCAGCAGATTTCTGCTGCAGGTCAGAATCTACCCTCAGTTGTCAGTAAATAAACTGAGTTTCAGTTCTAATTTGCATTGGAAATGGGTTTGCAACCCATCACAGGAAACTGTAGCAAATCAGTGCCTGTGTTATTATACTGTAAAAGCTTTCATGAGCCTTGTTTGGATGTCTTCCCCTCACAACTCACTCCGTTGTCCTCCAGCTGTTTGTGTACACGTCTTCCTTCTTTTTTGTACTACAGGGTATATTTACAAAGACAGTGATAAGCAAACTCCCCTTCATTAAAGCAAAACAAGCGAACACAAACATGAGAAAGCAGCGAGGCAGTGAACCCTACCCCGGCAGCAGGAGGAGAAGCCGCGATGGGCGTGCAGAGGAGCCGCAGCTTCCCCGGCAGGGCCCCTGTCAGCCCTCCCTGCAGCTCCACTGTCACCCATTTTACAAACCACATGGTAACACACAGCTCTGCGTCAGCCTCGGCATGGCAATACAATCTGCATGCGTTTAGCCATAAATTCACTTATAAGCTAAACACATGTTGGTTTTGTTTTATGGCAGAGAGACAAACGCAGCGCTGGGGTCCCTGTGTGAGCCCAACAGCTCGCTTTACTCCTCCCAGCTCCTCTGGAAAGCATCTTAGGAGGCACCCTTCCTCTGGTTTGGGATAGGAGCCCCCTTCCCTCTGCTGTAATTCAATTGCCTCTGCAGCACCTCATCTCTAGTGCACAATCAGCAACTCTGATACACCAAACATTTGTCAAACAATAACAAATTCTCAATGTCCCCAGGCAAAAAACAATCCAAATCACAGGGACATTATGAACGTAGTCTAGCAACCACATCTGGGCTGGCTGACTTTGCCTGTATTTTATTTCCTCAACACCTAGCTAATCTGTAGTGAAGACTTTTTGAAGAATATTCACAAAAGGATGTAAAGAGATGTAAACTATCACCGCGAAGGCATTTTCCATTTGCCTTTTTCATGTAAACAGCTTCATATATCTCATGTTCCTGAACTAGAACTGCTCAAAATGGACATGTCTCATTTATTGACAGTAAACAAGCTTTTACCCATCTGAATGTGACAACATGCACTTTATTATTCACACTTAGGAAAGCTGCCAGTTGTACTCCCTGTCCAGGAAGTCTGAATGTTTGCTTTTGTATCTCCATTTGCCAAATATAATTGGTTGCTATGTTCGTTTATTTTAAATCAGATCCATAAAAAAGGGAGCAGTGGGGGAACATTTTACCCTCTATACTTGCAACACTGCCTGGAGAAGGAAAAACACTCTTTCTAAGAGAATGAAGCGACTGATATTCTGTGTAACACGGTTTACATGGGTTAGCAGTCTCACTAACTCATCAGACTTTCACATGTTCCTTCCTAAACACAGTCAATTATCCCTAAGACAGATACTACCTTGACAGATATTTATCTGGTTACATTTTGAAAGGTTTCTGCATCCATGCACACTGCAATATTCCTAAAGACACCCAGGTAAATTGGGTTAATTGTGGCAAATCTCTGCTACCTTCCCTTTGTTCCTCTCCAGCAGAACCCACACAACTGTGGAAAGCTTTCAGTCACATTCCATGTCCTTTCACTGACTGGAGAAAGAAAAGTATGGAGTCCTTTTGCAGAGCAGTTAGCTAAAATTCCTCCCCTGTTGCTGTAATCCTAGCCTTCCCTCTCTCTTCCTCTACTATCTGTGTATCTTAGGACATTTGTACTCGATTATTAATTGTTTCAGAGAGTCTGGAGTATTCTAAAGCACAATTCTTAGGCTTTGGCAGAAGTCGTCCATGACTGAAATTGGCAAAACACTACACGTAAGAAAACCACAACCAAACCCTCAACACAACAATCCTCTTTTAATATCTCGGGATGAAATCCTACGTATTTTGTAGTTCTCTTCTGCTGTCAACTGTTTGAGATTTAAATGTTAATGGCCTATCAAGATGAAAAAACCAGCTCCTTTATGTAAAGTTTTGTGTATGCTAGAATGAGTCTGACAGTGGAGATATAGTGATAAAAGCCTTTTGCTGTATTTCATACAGGACTACAGCAACAAAAAATACCTTTCTTCAGAAATTCCCAGTTGCCATTCTCCACCAGCAGTAGCCTTTGTCCATGCTCTTGAGCATCAGCTAAATACTTTAGAATGAGCTCCTATGTCTCAACCTTTGGTCTGAAGTACGTTAGAAACCCCCGTGCTACTTGCAACAAAAGATGAGATTTCAGAGCACAGTTCTGCAATACATGAATTCTCTAATGGCAGAAGACAGCCACTCTGTAGATGAAATTTAGATTATCTTCCTCCTCCCTCCCCCTTTATTTTAATAAAGGCCTGCAGCCAGCTCCAGAATGTTTCCACTGCAGCTGGATTATCTTGTCTGCCACAGCAGTTGGCCTTTAAGAGACTGTCCCTGCCAGAGCCTTCACTGCGCTCTGCTGCAAGTTGTGCTTTGGAGATAGAAGACACTATGCACAGAAGAATTATGTGCACAGGAACACAGTTTCACTTTCACAATCCTTTCAAAATCTGAACCTAGGGTTTTTTTTTATCATTTCTGCAAATCTCTGATGAGTTACAATGTCCCCTTCCTTTCTTCTCATTTACTACTTTTGTCTGGCTTTTTTCTCCACTTATTTTCATTTCTCAAACACAAACCAAGAGCAGCTGCCTGCTCTACTACTTGCATGCAGCCCCTATGATGTACTTTGTTAGTGTAATTCTTTTAATGGGACTGGTCCAAGTCCTGTTGTTCCTGAAGGATTTTTCATGTTGGCTTCTCAGTGCTCTTTGACTACTGACACACAACATGTGTCTACATGTGTCTCTGTTCTACATGTGAACAGACAGAACTTCCATATATAACTTCCAATATAAATTATATTACTTTAACAATGCTTAATTTTATGTTAATAAAATCTACCTATTTGGGAATCTTCTTAACTTACACATTCACTCATTGAAATTGCACCTACTTTGCTTCCACAATGTTTCAGTAGTCTATGAGGCAGAATTATGCTGTTCATACATGTTATCACAACCTTTAAATTTTCTACGCCTCAATTCAAAACAAGCTTCATGCACAGCTGAGGCATTGAGAAGTATTAAACTGCTTACACAAAGCTCTTGTACTGCTAACTAGAAAAAAAAACCATACATGTTTTGGTTTTGTTTTTTTTTTCCAAATTAATATAAACTCCTAGGTCATAATATTTACAAAAGCTCTGACCAACAGGGCTGGATGCTCACTCCTAAATAGCCTCCATGAGGTTTTAGATGTTGAAAAACCCTTTGGTGGGCTAGAGGAGAATTCCAGTGCTCCAGAGCCTCATAGGTTTGCAGTAACTGACTTTATTTTCCCCACATGCAGAGATCTTGGAAGGGTCTTGTCAGGTCAGAAGTGGAAGCAGTAGGGAATCCAGCAGGCTGTATGGATCCTGAAATACCCATAATCCACCAGCATCCAAGATAAGATGTTGCAAATCAAAGCCCCATCAGTGTCCAGTCTTTGTCTGTACCACCCTGCAGATTACATGCAACAAAGTTCCCAAAACTCTCTCTTCCTTCAATACAGTACTGTGTTTCTGCTAACTTGTTATGCGAAAAAAAAATCTAAGATACTGAAAAACCACCTATGCATAAAGGCTGCACCAATTCAGGCACATTCCTGGTTATTTGGTTGGACAAAATTAAGTGAGAAGACACTTGGCTTCTATCAATTTAATGTCACAGTTGAAGAATGGAGGAATAAATAACTGGGGCAAAATTTCTATGTAATCAAAGCACAAGAAACATTTTCAAGTCTAGTAACATTCCGAATATATCTATGTAAATAAAGCATTCTCTTGGTCATTTGGCCTACTACTCATACTGATCACATCACATTCTCAGTCACATCAGCCTAATTTAGTAACTGCAAGAAATCTTTTAAGGAGGAATATGGGAGCCAAAAGGGATCCATTGACTGAAACATTAACTAAATCTGAAATACAGAGATGCTACGGGGAATACTCAGTTTCATTCATGTCCCAAGTGAATTTTCAAGATCTGAATTTAAATTTATTTCAGCAAATTTCAAATCATGTTCATAACACATAACATGATTCCATCCCTTTAGGGAAGGGCGGGTTTCAATCTGCTGAGAGGCACCAACAGGCTCATGGGAGGAGGTGCTGGAAACACCCTAGTAAGAGCAGAGAGCAAGGAACAAAGCCCAGGATAGCCTCTGCAAGGGGGGAGGAAAGGGAAGACCGCATTTCCTGCAGCATGATCTGCACTGAGGTCTGCGGAAGCCCTCACCCTTACCTGTGCGAGAGTAGATGAACCAGAGTGCTCCTGTTAGCAGGGCGCCAATTACAAATGCCGCAAAGGCAATGCCCACCACAGTCAGTGTGTCCAGCCCGTAGAACACAGCTGCAAAGGTAAACACACATTATAAGCACTTCTCATGTTCAGTGGCAAATAGTGGTTTATAGAAATTCATCTTATACTTTCATGTGAAAGTCTTTTAAAAATTCACAATTAATTAAGCACTATTTTAAGGAACAGATGAGCTGATCTGCATCAAGGAAATAAAAGTGATGCTTTCAGACACTGGCTTCACTCCAAGCAACTGTTCCACATCACAAAGGAAAAACCCACCTCAGCACACCCAAATCTGGAAAATGTTGCAAAAATTAAGCATTTTCAGTTGGCATTAATAACCTGCCTTCAATGATACGTCCATTTATCTTACAAATGTATTTCCAAAGGGCTGAGGTTTTTAGCAAAAGATGCTTTTAATTTAAATTCCCTAATATTCAAGCAAACTTTCCCCTACATCTCCTACAAGTTCAGTCTGAAATCTAGGTGGGGAACGGAACTGCTGTTAAGAGGAAAGAGATGCCAGCAAAAAGTCAGTGAAAACATAAATAGAAACAATTGTTTTTCACATTTGGCAATGCTTTCAATAACTGAAATTAATTCCAGAGCACAAAAATAGAACCACACACACACGCAAATAACATTCTAGGGGAGAGGCCCTTTTGCAGTGCCATTTCCAGGGTAACAGCATCTGGTTCCTGCATGTATTGCCCCCAAGTGTTAACCAGCCAAACAGTGAAACTTGGCTTTTGTGGTTTTCTTTCTGGTGATTAGAAATACTTCAAAAAATAATCACCACTTTTAGTGATCATTTGGGGGAATTTCTTCTCACAAAACTGATTCCTAGTTTCAGTATTTTTAATGTCTCCCAGTGCACAAATGGTTTAGGCCAGTGATTAACATTTTACTAAGCTTGTCAGGAAATGAGCTGACTGGATCTTCTCAATAGTATCCTTCAGTGGAATTTCAGTTCCCAAACCATGACCAACACCTTCACTTTACATGTGCCTGCATCCAGCAGATATCCCTATGGACATCCCCCAGTCCAAAAACTCCTGAATTCCTGAGGGTCTTCTGGCAAATGGCTTCTCCAACAGTTCCTATTGGCAAGGGCCTTCAGGACTCACTTCTAGGTGCCTGTGATCAAGTTTGCATAGGCAATAGCTGACAGATAGTAGCTTAGAAGGTTTTTTCTCCCAGAAGCTTCATTTCTCATTCCCCTTGCTATTTTGAACAAATTTATCCCCAAAGACATAGGGACAAGGGCAGAGGAAAAAAAAAACAAAACCTTTGCACTTCCTCTTCTCTATCCATTCTTGATTTTGGCTACAAATCATTATCACTTTCCTGTTTACTGCTGTCTTCTAGTGATGCTTCCCTCCTTTTCTTCCCTTCCTATTGACCCTGATTAATTCAATACGTCAGACAACAGAAAACACAGAGAATTTAATCCATATCAAGTCAGTGATCTCATCTCCAGCATGACTTGTAAATGCTGGTGCCAGAGTAACTGGGGATGTGGCCAGCTGCGGTGCAGAGTAGGAGCAAGGTTTGAAGTAAAACATGGGAGCTCCGTTAGCTGACATTGCTGCTGAAATGCTGGTACAGGGAAGCAGTGAAGGGGAAAATAAAAATACACACCAGCAAATGCATTTCCTAAGGCTTTATGGTGTTTCCCCAGATTTGGTTTGCACATGTACAAAAGGTCACAGCCCTTCTATCTAAACGGTGATGGGAATCTTTCAATCAGCAATACAGTCAGAATTCTGTCTTGTCCCAGAATTTCACATGTACACACACACACTCTCAGAAAGCTTTAAGATAATTTTCTTCATTGAGCTAATACTCTCTAGATAAAAAAATTAAGCTTAAAGAGAACTACTTACGCGGCTGTCTCACATTTGGCTTTGGAAGGGAAGAATCTAATTAAAAACAAAGAAAGAAAAAATCAAACACCAACCATTAATCAGAGATCCACATACAGCCTACAGACTATGTAAGCAACCTTCAGGACCCGATCTGAAATAAACACATTAACTGCAATCTTTACAAAACAGGAACTTCAGGAAAACCAGCCCAAATTCAATAATCCTGCTCAGCTCAGAAGAATTCTGTTTGTGTATCGATCATTCCTTGGAGAAACATATCTATAGCACAGCTCCTGTGTGATATATTTTGCTGGCAAGTACACTGCAACTTTTCACACCCAGATGTCACCAGGTCTGACCCGTAATAACTGGTTATTCCTACATGGAGCTCTTAAAGAGCACAGATTGCAAAGGCTGGTTTTAAGGTGATGACATTCATCTGAGTATTCACTAATGACAAACATGAGATATGAATATGCTAGATCACAAAAATTCAATCAAACACTGGCTATCACAACTGAAGAAAAGTTAGTATTATGGCATGATACACACTGCTTTGTCCAAATTGCATGAATATGTGTTGATTCACAGTTTCCTGAGTCTATCCTACTTGGTATTCTGCTTTAGATGTTTGGTGATATAATGATACATACGAAAGAAACGCTCATAGCTATTATATCAAAGCTATTATTCTTGGCAAGAATATAAAATATCATCATTATCGGCATGTAACAGAAAGAGAGAAGTAAACATATACTTAAAAATGAAGAATTTTCCCTTCTTTTGATAACTGGCTTGGGCCACAAGGACCTGTTTGGTTAGCTGCAGTTTGTTTCTGGACTGCCCAGTAACCCAGGGATCACATTTAAATTCTGGCATATCTGAGTGTGTTCAGTGCAACAGCTGTAAAAGGATTTGGTAAGACAGTGTCCCAGTAGTTGTTTCTGTATCTTTAGCAACTGAGAAAAAGACTTGTTTAACTGCTATCTAAACACAGCAGCTCAAAAATACTGCAAATAAGTACATTAAATTACCCTTAAAACAAGCCCATACCTTCTGAACCCCAAATGGCAGCACTAAACTGCCAGTGATACCCTATAAGATCATTAGGCTCACATGCGCCTACAACATCCAAAAAAGCATTTTATTTGTTATGATTGTCACTTGTTCTAACACACAGCAAAAGTGTAACTTAATGCAAGATCTGTGAGGAGGACTGGACTGAAACCAAGGAGTACTGAACAGTACAAACATGGGTAAGGGCACTATCAGTTTGTCCAAACGCTCTGCTAGCACATCTCAAGTGCCAGGAAAATGCCTTCTGAGCTGAGGGGAGAATGAATTTTCCATGCTCATTCTGCCACTGGCCTCTCTACAGAGGATATAAAGTCTGCTAATGAGAGGCTGCATCACCCACTATCAATTCTCCCCAGTCACCCAGTTCTTACACATATTTTCATGTGATTTGCTCAGTGCAATACAGAAGCAGAGGAAATCCTTAAGGTCCAGGAAAAGCAGCTAATTTAGAATCACCAGCAGCCAGTCTTTAGAAATCATCATGATTTTGTACAGTTTTATAGCATAGAGGCACTTGTTAGCTGCTCACCTGACCTGCTTTCTATGCCCTGTCTCCTTTTGCTGTGGAAACAATAATCTATAGTTTCCACACTTAGCAAAAATCTGAACAATTGGTAGATCATTTCAACAGAAGAACACCTATTTCTTAGCATTTAAATGGCCACCACTAAATATGCCTCTCATTGAAGTGGGGGAGAATGTGTGCATGAAATGCAGGAATGCAAAGACAAAGTATATGGCATGGAGTTTTAGACACTTCAATTGGGATCTACTGCAGTAATGTAAGCAAATGATCTTGGAAATAACTAACAAAATTAGGAAGAGAATTATTCCCATTCAGACACACAGTTCTGGTTTCTATTATAGTCAATGACAGTCATAAGCCTAAGTTTGAAGAACAAAAGACAACACCTTTGCAACTACCAGTTTGTTCTGACTTTTGAAATGTCAAGTGCATGACTTCTGCATTTAGCTCAGAAAACAGGTCCAATTGCAGTAACTCATGTAAGATGTTTTACAACAACGAAAACTGGCCTGTTCCCATGAAAGCAAATGAAGGACACCACACCTCTGAAATATCAATTCTCCTGTTCAGCATTTCTTCTCCAAATCATATGTTCACATATTGGCCAACAATGGCATTTGTCTTTTAGAAAGGGGCTGCTTGATTCACTGCAGAACAACTGCATACCAACAAAGCTATTCTGTTCATGTGCCACTTTGTATGATGTCTGAAAGCTGTGATATGCTGGAGAGATTTCCACAAAACACCCCACAATTAGACTAAAGCACCCACAATGCAACAAAATGCTCTATCACACTGATGTCTTGTAACTAATCTTTATAAATTTAGCTCATCTTTGCACACTGAGAGCTTGTGCCGCTCACAAAGACAACATTCTCAGTGAAGCCCAAGACAGGAACTGTGCACAATGCTCCACACATCGGAAGGGCAAGAGACCTCGAAGTACAAGTCTATTTATTGAAGGCTGAACTTCAGTTGCAGGATTTACTCATTCCCAATAGAATAACCACTAAGGAAACAAGAAAGAGAGCTTTGCAAAAAGAAAGAGTTGCAGAATCAGGCCCAAAGCACAGTTTGAATTGTACCACACTGACAGATCAAATACTCGCCCTTAATTCAGACTGGATTTGATCTGTAAATTTGTAAAACCCCCCAAAACTAAATATGAGCTGACTTGCAGAGTTAAACAAAAGCAGTTGTTGCTTATGTCCCCTAGCAATGCTGTATGGAACTTTACACTGTTTGAAGACTAAAAGCATGCACTGTACAAGTGACGTTAAAGGACTTCTGATCTGCATCCTTTTGACACTCCCCAGAAAGCATTTCAAGGGTCAAACAGCCTTTGGACACAACTGGAAGATTTTAATGTGCACGTGAAGCTACAGAAGCTTCTGGTTAAACTCCCATGCTAATACAAAAAAAGGAAAAGACAACACACGCATTTTCTTCTCCAAATGCACCAGAATGTGACTGATGTTGCCATAGGGATTCACTATGAAAAACTTTCAAATTTAATGTAACTGTGAACACAATTCCTACTTCAGGGTATATTACTCTCAGGGCATAATCTTAAACTAGAGTCCAGTCCCATCGAGCTGTTTGGCATTATCTCATAGCGCTCTTTAGCATTTCCAATGCCTTCAACCAGATACTAGCCACATTCATGGGGTTTTTCCTTAAAGATTATAAAATCAAACAAGCCCCAAAGTGGAGCTAAAATCCCTTTTTGTGCATCTCACCTTTTGCTCTGAATATTAGGCTTTACAGTCCCCAATACTCTGAAATTCCATTGTTGTTATTCCTAAATATGTATTTACAAGCAAAATAAAGATATCATACAACAGGGAGAAGAGTACTGCCTTTGATCTCTGGCCAACTAGAAGTTGCTGCAACAAAATATGCTATATTCATAAATATTCATACTTCTGAAAACCATAATGGTGTAGGATGGTATTCCTTCCACAATGCCTGTCAAAACCAAATGCCCAGAGATCAGTAATAACACTCAAAAACCAGCAATGAACTGCCATGATGATTGCTGCCAGGGAGATGTCTCAACTAGTAACATCTTACAAACACAGTATTGTAAGATCATACAATGCCACATGGAGCACTCTCTCATTTCAAGCAGCTGTATCTTATACAACAGTACAAGCTCATTTTCATACCTTCTGGTTTTCCTTCATGTGATACTACAACAAGGGGCTTGGTGAAGGTTTTCTTGTTGTGCATCATAGCCAAAATCATATCCACATTGAGAGAAGTGCAAGCTTCATCAGGAGGAATGCACTGCAAGTGGAAGAAGCAGTGCATGAGGTCAGAGAGAGTCACCCATTGCCAGCTCCACAGCTGCAGCATCATCAGTTTTATCCTATATTCTTTACCAAAAAAAGAGGACAACCTCCAAACAACCCCATATAATGTACTGGCAAAGGTAATTCTTAGCTGTGCTTCAGGACACAACCTTTGCCTTCATTAAGGATCCTCTAACCTACATGACAGGTGTTACTATTGAACTTAAAAAGTAATAATTATTTTATGATAAATCTGTTTTTAAAAATCTGGTAACCAAAACTGTAGCTCCCAACACATGTTGATCAACATTGAAAAGTCATCTTTAATAACCCCAAACAAAACATTTTAAGGAGAACACACATAAACCCTAACGAAATTCCAAATTCTTAGAACATGTTCTTTAACAACTAATTTACAGTTATTTTCATTAGTTATAAAGCAAAATTTGGCAGTTCTCTTTTGTAGCAGTCAGATAGCTGGTATTTTGCATGTCTTTGGAAATTAAAGGTAACAGTGCTTGTGCTTTAGATTTTAGGTAGCAAAGATAAATTTGAACCATTTGTACAATAAAAAGCAATTTCTATTTATCCTATGTAACCACCTAATACAATTTAAACAAAAACTGTAAATCATGCAGTCAAAATGCTTAGCATCACAAGTCTTATCTATTAAAGCCTTGAACCTAGAGATAAAATGTGCACAACATCAATGCCACAGAAAAAAACATTTATTCACTTCAAAGTAAAAAATCTCTTATTTTCATCTAAATCAGAAACTTAAGACTTCAATAAATTACTGACCTTTGGCAGTCCTTGAGTATCTTTATCTTTGTTGGTACACAAAGTCAACTCACAGTGAAGAAAGAGCAGTGAGATGTTGAATATTGGCTTAAACACAAAGCTAAACCTCTTTTTGTCCTTTTGTGCATATGGTATCAGAAAGTTCACCTTCTCAGTGCTGTAGAATTTAACAGATTCATCTTTAGGACAAATGTTTTCTATAATGGTGTAGTCAGACATTCTATCGGGATTTGAGAATGCAGAAATGAAGCATGTTTGAATGGCAAAGCCCAAGGATCTGTCAGCTTTAGTCACAGACACCTGCATTAAAGAAAGGCAGTGAGATGTCAGAAATTGCATTTTCACTTTGCATTTCATTAATATTTTCAACAATTTTTCAAGCAGTTTTCCAGTGCCACTTCCAATCTGAACTATTTTGAAGGCTAAATGTTAAAGATAGGCTGTCAAACTGTGAGAAAGAAAAGCTGTCGTTTCAAAACCAGCAGCTGTTAAACCACACAACCGTGTCTAAATACAGCAATCTCTTATCTTTCCGAAAGCAGAACTAAAACCCAGTCTAGATCAGACACATAGTTAATGCCTGCAACTGCCACCTGAAATGGCTCTGCTTCCCTTAGACATACAGGCTGGAAGAGAGCTGTATGGAAGTCAATTATTAATTCCATGTCTTTGTATCCGCTTGAAACATTAATGAAAAAGGGCAAAAAAGAAAGGCAACAGACACAGCAGAGAACCCACCCCCAGCCAGGAGAGGAATGCAGAGGCAGAGAAGAGGTCATGGTCTGACATGTGGGTGGCACTCGTGGACTCAGGGGGCAGGGGAGACTCCTAAAGGATCCTTTTAGTTTATTGTAAGTCTGAAATTCATATTCCTTTATGAAAAATGACTGCAAACTTCCAGGACACTGATGCTGTTCAGCTGGGCTGGAATGCAGGCAAGAAATGTTACAGAATAATTAGGGAAAAAAATTTAATGGAATTTGTGACAAATGAAGCATGCTGCTCTTAATAAACAACAGAAGTGTTGTGCCTCAACTATTAACACTGCCTGATGAAAACAGTTACACAAGAAATTACTTTCTTCTTAGAAGAAATGTGCTTTATGTGCACTTAATCCTGATGTGCTGCATGTATATTTAAGGAAGAGCCTGCCAAAGTTTCCTGTGGTCTGTACAGAAACTTTTGGATGCTATGAGTTGTGCAGTGAATAAAGGCATTTTTTCTCTCCCTTACGTGAGCAGCAATCAAATTAGAAATAAAGGGATGTGTTAAAGCATCTAAGCAAGAAAGACCATCTTCTAAAATGAACAGAAATAAAGACTGATGAATGAAAGTCAAGTCACAGTTACTGACAGTTAAATAAGATAATGACATAAATTATGTCAAGGGTAGGCATGCTACACTATCATGAAACACCATCAGGTAAATAAAGGGAAGAATGATATTTCAAGGAAAGAAGAGAACGAAGGAGGATAGCAAGACCAAAATGTGGTAAGAAAATGACAGGAGAGAACAAAGATGAAAAAAAAATAGCCAAAAGATTCAAATACAAAGAAACATTTCTAGCAGAGAAACAAAAGGGAGCTATAGCATTCTTACAGGTTGTGACCTAAGCAATCTTTTGACCAAAAGAATTATGTATATTAATAACAAAAGCAAAACAGAAACAGAAATAAAAATGTTAGAAATCTGCATCAGCTAAAAATAGAATCACAGAAGTTCAAAACTGATACAGGTTTTCCACTGTGCAATAAGAAGCAGGGAAAATAAAGGCTTCTGCCAGGACAGGTGATGAAGAAATTAGAACATCTGTCTGAATAAACAGCTCCAAAACTGATCAAATCCAGAGGGCTTGAAGCCACAGGGATTCATCCCAGATCACTGAAGGAAGCAGCTGGTTTTGTCCAAATGAAAAAAAAAAAAAAAACGTATTCTTAACTGAACACAACACATTTTTGCTTCAACTGCCTTAGGTATTCTCACTGGGAACAGAACGAGGAGACACAACACATTGAAACAATGATGAAAACTGCACCAATGTCAAATGGGCAGCTACACTTCTGCAATATGGGCTCCCAAAGAGCTACCTTGGGCAAGAGAAACATGGCACAGTGCTGCTTCTGGCAACATCCTCATTTTCCTGGCCTTATAAGCCCAAAATACTGACTGTATTGGTCTGAAGTTCCTCACCATATTACCAAATAACATGAACTCTGAAGTCTTCATCAAGAAATGCCAGTTCAGAAGAGCTCAGAGAACACCTTGAAATTCTGCACAGAAAAGCAGATTTGGCAAGAATGACCCATTTACCTTGTTTAATTCACCCATTTTGCAGGAATCCCTTGGTTTTGACCCAAAATAGATTGTCCTGCTTCTTACCCCACAGTTTCTGTTCTCTGCAGCCACTAAAGTCTTGTCTGACTAAAGCAACTTCACAATGAGACCTTTCAATTGACAGGAACAAATCTGGCGCAGCTGCATGGCCTTGCAAACCATTTCCATTGGTTTGAAAGCCTTTTTCAGTTCGTTACCTCTACGTATACTGGCCCATTCTCAGCCACAGAGAAGAGTCCTTGAGAGGGAGCAAGGAACAGATCTGTTTTGTACAGCTCCATGTTGAAGGTCACATTGGCGATGTGTGGTTCAGGAGGCCAAAACATGCCTCTGTCATCCTCCGGCTGGTGCAGTGTGCAATTAAACTGAAATCAAACAAACCAATACAATAACATCCTGAGTCAGGGGTGGTAGCTGGATAAGAAGAAATTAGAAGTGTACGATACAGTGTAAATCTTCAATAGGGTCACAAGCAATATAAGAGAAAGGAAATGCATTAAAAGACAGATTAATTGCTACACAATTAATGTGATTTCTTGTGAAGTGCCTAGTACAATAGGCATTTCTCTAGTGTCAGGTGCAAACCCAAGAGGGACATACCGCTATTTCAGGCCAGCTTGAGAAAGCAACATCTCCTTCATCAGCATCCCCTGGAAATCCATTATCACCTGATTCCAGGTCATCATCATCAAAGCCACTGCTCTCAGCTGGTGATGACAGCTGAATAACTATCTGCACAAAAGGGATTGCAAATGCATAAAATTAGGGGACAACTCAGCACTCTCTCTTCATGGTTATTATTTCCTTCTCTCTTCAGAACAATACAAAGGCCAGAAGAAGTGCACCAGCTAAGCAGATAGTGAAAAGCACATCTTAAACAGCCTTGTGCTGAGCATGTAAGGTATGTAGGGTCTATTTAGAGAATGTCCCTTAGTTTTTTTCCACAATTCAGAGCCAGCAAAGACACCAGTCTGGGTGCTAGCGTCTGAATGAGCAGCCTAGCATTTCCATTCTATTTCTGGTATTCCTATAACCAATGCTGAAAAAAGAAATGGCTTTCTAAAGTGTTTTTTTTTTTTGCAACTTAGTTTTCCTTAATGAACTAATGGAAAATCACTGCAAGTGTTCGGGTCATTAAAGGATTTTCTCTTCTGTCATTTGACTATTTTTTTCAGAGATGTACACCTAAAACCACCATATCCCTTTCTTCATTTTTTCTTCCTTTGTTTTTCTCTGAATTACTACTGAATTCCCTGTCCCTTTTTGTCCTCCTTTACACACTTCTCCATTTCTTCACCTGACAATTCCTCTTTTTGCTTTCCAATGTTCTGCACTCTGCTGCTGTAAGCCCTGCAACTCCTCAGCTAGTTTCCTCCCCTCCAGAACTTCATCTTGGTTTTCTTGGCTATTGAGTAACTGCTCAGAAGTGACATATACACTCTGAGAGTCCACTGCATTGTGCTCATTTTTTTTAGGTGAAATGCTCCCAAATTCTGAAAGATACCATACATGTTTTGGAGTGTCAGGGATTAGCCAAGACCATTAAAAGACGTGATGCAGAAAGGAGAAGAGGCAAATACCCATTTTAGTTTGGGCCATAATATAAGGGCAATGACAATATTTAACTCTAGACCTGTGCTATTCTGTAGCTTGGAGATTTTTCTATCCACAGTCTTGGTCTGGGACTGTTTCTAAAGTTAGGTGCTACAGACTTGCCAGTACAGAATGGTTTTAAGCAGGCAAGGTAAGATCAGATTGCCTTAGCTGTGTTTGGGTTGGCCCATCATTTGCTGAGGTTAATTCTGTGTACTGGAAAGCTTAGCATGAAAAACGTGTCATTACTTTCTAACCCAGATCAGCTGCACTGTACTCAAGCTCATAAACTGAGTCAGTCTGGAAGCAGTTGCTTAGAACTTAACTGGCTCCTTAGCATCATCACTCATTCAGAGCACTCAAGAGTCCCTTCATTGTGTACATCAACTGATAGCAAATATGAATCCAACTTAGAAGAGAGAAGCATGCAAAAATAGTATCTTCTTTTTCACATACAATTTGGGAAGAAAAAGCTTCATTTAATGAAATAATGAATTAGCGAGTAATTCATAGAATCATAGAATAGTTAGGGTTGGAAAGGACATTAAGATCATCTAATTCCAACGCCCCTGCAGCATATGAATTAAATGGTATTGCTTTGTGCAATTACAAAACTTCATTCCTATTTCTCCTTACAGCTATGTAGTACTGTTATGTACAGGTACATCGAAGCTGCATAGGAAAAGCTGGTGAAACTTCTCTGAGATTGGTATGGATGGTCCCCAGATTGCAGTCACGCAGTTTTATAACAGTGTTTAGCTCAAACTCCTCCTTTTTCCTTTGGAATACTATCTGACCACAGGAACACACTGAATGTGCAGCCTTCATACCTCCTTGAATACAGGGACTGTGACTACAACTAGGCTTGAGCTAGACAGGAAAAGATCCGGATGCATCCCTTTTGCTAAGACCAAAGATAACTACAATGGCTTCCTTGTCCTTGTACCACTATGATGTGCAGTGCAGGAGGCTCTTCTTTGTAAAATACTCACAGAGTTAAAATAAACAATCTTGTTCAAGATATATGCTGTCCGGGTCCCACATTTGTTCAGCAAAGACTCCAAAATGAAATGGGTACCATTCATCCTGGCTTTGCAAGAGTGATCCAACAGCGAGAGTTCTGTCCTTGTGTAGCCACTAGCCTGAAACAAAAGTCCTTTGTAAGTGGCTGAAACACAATTGTGTTAGGCTCTTGCTTAAAGTGCAGCTCAGACTACCGCTCATGACTGCTAATAGGAGGAAGTGAAGTTCATTGTACTGACATTCAGGGAAGGTCACTCTCAGAATGCTGTTGTACAAGACATGGAATAAATGTAACATGGAACAAAGAAAACAACAGGTTCATTATTAATCTACTGATTAATAATGCTGACTCTGTTTGGTCTGAAACGAGCTAAAAACGCTGCCTGTGTCAGGCTCATTTCCACAATGGCCACAAGCAACCTGTCAGCTGGTAGATGGTAAAGACAGATCTATTCAGGTCTCATGCAACTATCAAAAGCAGCTTCTTTGTATTACAGAAGTTAAAACCAGACTGATGGCCGAGTACAGTCGTTTTCTGACAAACCAACCCTTCAAAGCTTTAATCAGAAAATCCCTCCACAAACTACCTGATTGCTGGGAAGAGGAAACATGACTTGAGTTACAACTATATTATAGTTTCCTCACAAAACTCTTTTCTGGGAGGCTGGCTGGTGATGGGTATAGACCTTAGAATGTTTATTTTTTATTATCAAAATACAAATACAATGATTTGCCCAGAAAAGCCTTCCCAAATTTGAGAAAAAGAGACACCACCAACCTGCAGAGAGTCTTTTTCTACAGCTACTGTCATGATTTTGTCATCACACTTTACTGACAGGGCCATATCAGCACTGCCCTGAACCTCTTCAGGTTCTTTATGTTTTGAGAGGGAATGCTCAAAATCATGATTTATTAATTTATCCACTGATTCCCTGGATGGGAAGATTCCTTCTCCCACTGTGTCATGTCTTCCTCTGTTAATGTGAAAAGGAAAAGTCAGGCCATCACTTAATGCAGGATTCTTTGGGGCAGGCAGTGGGTTAGCACCCAGCAATTCTGTCAGCTCTGGAGGAAGGGAATGATCTTCTTCATCATTCATCTCTTCTAAAACAAAAAAGGAAGGAAAAAGAAAATAAAAAATGGGAAAACATTAGGTTATTTGATATTTTTTCCTAAAAGTATTCAGAACTAATCATTTTCATACAAAAAAAAGAAGAAAAAAGTATTATCCAGAAAGGAAGTTCCTGAAGGACACCTAAAGCACCATCTTTGTATTTTCCAGATATCTAGCCACAATTCCCCCAGTAAGGGTTTAGTTGTTATTGTGACATCTGATCTTGGTGTATTTTAGTCCCTGCTAGAAATCTGCTTCACCAGGAGCTAAAAATAAAACTTTGAGGAGTGGGCCTATTATATGCAAAAGGCAACCACAGAGGTAAAAGGAACATCCCATTTAGAAAATATTCTAGTTTATTGCTGCTGAAATAGCCGAAGTGCAAATCATGGCATGAAATACATCACACATTCAGTCACTCCAGAGTTGTGGAACTACTTACATAACCAAAGTCAAGTTAAACGAGGCTTAACTTTATACTGTGTAAATGAGAACACTATCTGCTGGCTTAAACACGCAACTGCTCAGGACACAAGTCTCAACACCCACCCCAAGCAGGTAGTGCAATTGATAGAATTAAGCAGAGAGTGCAATTGATAGAATTAATGTGAACATCAGCTTTATCAAACCAGCTAAGCAACACTTCTAGTGGATGAAGTAATGAATAAGCAGATGCAGCTCTACTAGCTTCAGTGGACACAGATAATTATACATCAGCAATGCCTCTGGCCAAATAACTAATTTAAGGGTTGTATTTATTCAATTTGCTCAGATTTTTATGGTAAGACAGTTTTGTCTGAGAGCAATTTAAAAGTTTATTTAATTATCTCAAGGAAATACTATGCTCACACTTTTGGGAAAAATATTGTAGAACCAAAGCTGGGTTTATTAACTTAAAAGATATCCAGCTACTGAAGTCCATTGCAGTGAAGGCTGAGCATGGTCAGCTGTAACAGCTTGTGAGCTGGATAAACTATAACCATTTAATTCCACTAAAATTTCAGGAAATAACACAATTTGCCTGGATTTTTCTCATCAAAAAGCCACAGGATACTTAGTTTAACCAGCATTCACAGATACTCCAACACCAACTTTCTTGATGATGAGTAACGAAAGTAGTGCAACCCCCAACAACTGACAAAGCACCTTTCAAATCATCATATTCCTGGAAATACAAGACATATTTTCTATATGCTAGAAGTCCATTTCAAGTGTACCTGTATCTTCAAGTTGCAGATGAAATCTGTTAGCAACAGGGGCTTTTGTGTAGGAAATAACTGGACTGTAGTTATGCTTATAAGCCCACTTGATCAAACTCTCATGCGATGAGGGAAGATCAGGTATTACTGATTTACTCATGCTCATGGATCGTTCCGTTTCCTTTCCAAAACCAATGCTATTTGATGTCTGCAAAGAAAAACTTGGTTTATAATTTACCATTTAAGGATAATTAAAATGGAATAGTGACACTAACTGAACATGTTTTTTTACTCTACTAACAGAAAGCTGAGAACACCTGGGAAATAAACCAAACTCTGCCACTTTAGGCACAGAATTGCTGCATACACGGAGAAAAGGCCCCCCTTCCTCCAAGCCTCTACCAGGAGTACAATAAATCAAGGTAGCTCAGAACTGTTAATCCCTAATGAGACAAAGGCATATTTACAGCTGTATTTTCTTCAAAACTGAATTGAAATTACTTCTGAGGTAAAGAGAACTCAAGATGACAACTGATTCTTTCAAATGTCCCCTTCATTTCTTTGAGGAGAGCATTACTTAAGCTACATGTGGGAAAACCTTTGGTCAAATGAGCATTACTGAAAAAGTCAAAACATAGCATGCTCATGAAGTAGAGAGCTGATACCAGCAATGCTTTAAAGTCAGCTGGAACTGAGGATAGTCTATGTCTCTCTGAATGAGCTTCATGCTGTGTACCTCCTGCAAAATGTTGAGTATGTTAAACAGGACTGAATTCAACCCTTAATAGAGCAATAAGCATGAGCATATGCATGTATGCAAGGCCAAATTGCTTCAAAAGACAGCATACACTTTCTTCACAATAAAATTTCAGATTTCATTAACAATGTAAGTTTTGCACAAACACATTCATACAGTGAGCTCATAATGCACTTGCTGACCTCTTAGTTTTACCATTAAATCATTAAAAATAACAACTCCTCAGAGTTGGCCACGGAATACAGATGAGACACACAACCAGTTTTACTGTAAAAGTTCTGCAAAACCTCCAATTTTCTTGTACAAATGGGTGAGTATAACAAATGTAAGAAGCATCTCTAGCTGTTAGAGGGGCAGGTACAAAACATTCACTGATATTTCACTTGCTTTTAAGTGCTTGGCATCTTAAACTAGTATTCACACAAAGCTAAATACATATGTATTCATTTTCATATACACAACATTACTATTATGCCTGTAACAATCACATCAACTACTACAGAACAAGCTGAGCAGACACACAGCAGGAAAGGCACAACGACCCACTTGTCAAGGATTTCTGCAATGGGATCAAACTGCACTTTCCATATGCAGATGACACCACTGAATGCTCTACAACAAACACCTTAACTTCTATGTCTGATTACCTTCATGATATAGGCTGCATTTTTGAAATCCCCATTAGTTTCCCTCAACGTAAGCCACTCTTAATTCTCTTTCACTCTAGAACATCAAAAGATTGACTGCACCAATCTCTTTTGCCCAGATTGTTTTTACTCAGTGGTTGTATGGACTTGCTACCCAGCATCACTGAGCTCAGCTGCACGTCTTTGCCTGACCTCAGAAATGGAGCTTTTGAAGAAAGTAGCGAATAAAGCTTGTACAGAGTCCTGATGGAATGGCACAGCACAGTTTTTGTTTGGCTCCCTCCCTCGTTTCTTCCTAATGACCCAGTTCTACACCCTTTAAACACTCATAGCTTCACAACTGAAGTTACAGAGAATTTTAGGTGCAGAGTGTCTAGCTTGAAGATACTGTTGCCAGTACAGTTATCAATGACCAGCAAAGGCCACTGAAGTAAGAAACAGAAAGGAAGCAATAAGTATCCTAATTTTAGTGCCTTATTACTGTTTTGGATCAAAAAAAATCTCTTATTCTTCAACAGATACTAATCTGGATATGATTTATCACACATCTTCACATTACCACACAGCCTTGACTGGTTGGAATTATTATGCTACCCCAACATTGCTGGACCTCCCTCTCTGCTTTCCTTCTCTTTTTTGTCATGAGGAGACAGCTGAATAAACATTTATCTCAGAATTTTACTGTCCTAACTGGGACCTGACCATTTTGTTGGCTTGTTTTTACCTCTCCACTCCATGCTGAGTCTGTAAACATTCAGTCCTGCATTGCCTCAGTGAAACAAAACCAAGCACAAGGGCTTACAGAAATAGATATAATGAAGTGCCTTTACTTGCCTGCACTGCCAACACATTCACTCGCAGTAGATGAAACCAAGCAATGAAAGCCACCTTCTAACCTACTGAGACCATTTCAGAAGCTGCTGGGCAGTTGTTCTCCTGTAAAGAAGAGTCCCTCCAAGCTTCTGAAACCCTCATGGGTTTGCTCTGTGCATTTCAATTCTCTCACTCTTTGCCCCTCAACACATTTACTTTCTTTCTGCGACTTCACATCTTTGCCCACTGTGCAGCCCACAGCTTTCTCAAAAGATACTGAGTCCAAAGCAATGTGAATGGCAGAGTCCACAAGCACAGAAATACACAAGAACTGCACTGGGGTGAAGGAAGGACAGACTGCACACACAAGTTGCACACAGCCTGGGCGGAAAGCATTGTGCCTATATTACATGCAGTTACTTAAACTATTCCCATTTTACTTATTTTGTGTTCATCCTCTTTCAGAGTTTCAAAAAACACAGCAAGCTGGGAGCTGAGCCAGATGACCCAAAAAGTCTTTTTCATTTTGTCTATGAACTTAGACCTTAATAACTCATGGTCCTGAGTCTGAGGCAGCTTAGCACTAACCTTTCCCTCTTGGTTTGCCAATCCCCTCAAGACAATTCTGATTAGTACTGAGGGCAAGAAGTTAGGAAAATTGAAGTGCATGGAACTGCTTCAACTAATAAAAAGAACATTGTGAAACATTACCTAATTGTTCAGTAATGTTATTATGCATTGTCTAAACTTGGGCTTGGATAGGCCTTCAGCTTAATAGAGATATGAAGAGATCCTAAATGCTGGATGTACAGGCTTTATAATGACATGGGGGTGTTCAGTTCTCTCCCACACCCCTCTAAATGAAGGAGAACAAATACACATTCAGAAAATGAAGTATCTCTATAAATGAAGCAGTATAGCAAATGAAGCAGTATGGCAGTTACAAATCCTAATATAAATATACAGTATTTTATATACTGACATTTCCATATATAGCAGTCCTTTCTCTTTTTCTTAATCTAAATGTTATGATACGAAATATGGTACTTTGGCTATCTCCAAGCATGAAGTAAACTGATGCACAATTCTCTATCCTGTAGACCTATAAGCAGGCCTATTCAGGACCTGCAGAATGACCAGAACATCCTTTCCTGTCCATTAGATAAAGATGTGTCAGAGATCAAAAGGGAATTTCATCATCCACCCTGGACAATTTTTCCATTCAATTTCCTGATCAGCACAATAATTTATTTCCTTTTATTTCCCTCACTGTCAAAATCTAGCAAGAAATCCTGCTTATCAATCTGTCCTCTTTAGACTAAGCAACCTTCTGATCTTGTCAGAATTGCCGTTGCACTCATTAAAGGGAGAAAACTATTATGCAAAGTAAAATTCTTGTTAATATAGATAGCTGGAGCTTGAAAATGCATCCAAGTTACTGCAAAGCTTAATCAGGAGGCCACCCAGAAGTCCTGAGCAAGCATTCAGCTCAACTGCACAATATGTTCCTGACTGGTCACTTAAGATTGAAACAGGCCACACATTTACATGCTGCAAGATCTATTTATTTATTTATTTATTTATTTATGCAAGACCAATTGTATTTATTTGTTTATTTCAAAGCAAGAAACATTTTCTTGGTAGAAATGGTGTTGAGCCACAAAGCCTGTAGCAAAAATCATTCTGCATTACAACCTCCAGTTATGTGTAAGTATGGTTTCAGAAGTTTAGCTTTACAGATCCTGGGGTTATGTTTTTTAAAGCTTCCTGGTTGTGGTCTGAGGAGAGGCGAGGTCAGTTTGAACAAACATTGCTGGTGACAGAAGTACTGGCAGGGAAGAGGGCTAAAGACTACCAGAACCACAAGTGGAAGGAGTAAAAAAGCCTTCACTTCCACAGGGATGTATGTGCCATGTATCTAGGATTACCCATCCTGCATTCATAGGCATCTTTCCAACTTCTGAGATGAATCTGTAGTACACCCACTCACCAAAGTAACAGCAGAACATTCAACTCAGTGTTTAGGGTACTTAAGCAGAAGCCAGAAAGACACAGACCCTAGATCCTTGCATTTTTACCACCTGGTTTCTGTGATGTGCCGATCAGTTTAATAGCTCATATATTAAGTTAATAAGGAAAAAACCCATAGTTCATGATTTTACTCCTTGAAATGCACGTTTAAATGGATTCTATATTGTTGCAGAAAATGAAGGTGTCTTAACTTACAATCACTTCCAGCTTTCCTTGGACATCATGCGACTTGATAACCCAATTGACAGACTTTCTACACTTGAGGATAAGTATGACATCTCTGACAAGTTTGGCACCTGGTTGAGATGGTTTAATGTCAACGATTATATCCACCTGGAAGGCACTGTATGTGGAAAATAGGGAGAAAGTCAGACCAGAATGCCAGAAATTTTCAGCTATCAACCTTCTTCCAATCCATCATGTTTCCACTGTCTGGCCAGCTGATTAAAATGCTGGAGATTATCCCAGGCAACACAACATGTGCAAAACAGATTGTTACTCCACATACGCTTAAATGATTTTGAACAACAATAGAAATAAAATATTTTTTAGATAAATCATATTTTTGGTCTCTTGTTTATGAGAGCTCTGCTACTCATTTCAGCTATTAGTTAGAGGAGGTTAGTTCTATGACTAGCATTTTGCTTTAGAAAGTAAATATTGTTTTCTTATTTCACTGTGACAGTGCTGAAATATAGCTGTTACAATTTCCTTTGGCTATAACAATATTAAAGCTCAAAATCATACCTTAAAAAAAAAACAAATTAAACAGGTTAAAACAAACAAACAAAAAAAATGCACAAATACTACATTGGGGAGTGTCTCTGCCTAAGCAGTTAAACTGTGGAAATGACTTTGCTTAGGATCTTGCATGTGTTGAAGAATTAAGCTGTGTATTCAGTTTCCAATACTTCTGGATATATACTTTCTTCAAAATGAAAAGAAAAGCAGATGTCCAGCCTACTGCTTGCTGGAAAATAGATGAACACTATCCAGATTTTCGAGACCTCAGTAAAATAAGCAGAGCAAATAGGTTCGTACCCATCAATAATAACTTGTCGTGCAAAGTATTAGTTGAACAGAAAAACCTTTACTTCCAGATTGTCTTATGGGGCCATATGTCACAAGAAGGTGCTCATCCCTAAGTAAGATACTAAGTAAGATAAGGTAAGTATCTTGGGACCTTTGTTTCACCTCCTACAGTTTTACACATGCCCAGCTTAGCTTCTGTATGCTTTTTTCTGGATATAAACTTTGCAAAAATAGCTGCGAATAACAGATAAAACTAAAACTAAACAAGAGGAATTTATTACTTTTTTTACTTTTAATAACAAAACATTTTGCAGTGTTATCATCTGAAAAACAAATTCCTATCATACTACCAGCCAAAGCCAAAAGCCCATAGGACTTGGAGACAGGGCTGTCATTGCGCAACACTGCAAGTGACTTGCTGATGTGGATGCTGAAGAGCAGCTGTGTTTAGAATGGGACTGCAACTCAGGCCACTCAGAGGCAGATAATTTGAGTTTACCTATACTCCACTTCCACTATACCTCAGCACATTTTTACTCTCCTGAGGTTGATAGGCACGAATATTCCAGGCTCTGGATTCACCATCTTGCAATGAGATATCTACCCTTCTTGCAAAGACCCTTCCTCCCACCTTTATCTCCCTGTGTGAATGTCTCCTCATGGAATGGATATGCCCAAATGTAACTATATGAGGAGTACAATTAAGACAGTGCTGGATATCCAGTGTCTGCAGTACACAGAGAGGATTTTAATTCTACCTGATCTGTGAGGAAATTGTATTTTCTTCTTGCATACAGAGAGTTAAGTGATTTTCCCTAACCACTATTTATAAGCCTTTCTGGACAGTGGACCACTGTCAACTCTGAACATTTCTTGCAATACTCACTATCCATTAAACTCAACTGGAAACTTGACAGAAAACACTATTATGGTTCCGCAGACCCGTACTGCAACAATTATCATGGACCACAGACCACTTGTGACCTCTGGACTGTTGCTTGAGAGCGACTGCCCCAGGCCTTGCTGCCAGCTACCCCTACCTGTGACAGGTCAAGATTACTTTTAACTTCTCTCTCACTTCCTCATACAGTGGTCCCATATTTAACAGTCTGTCAGATGCCGATTGACTGACCAAGAAGAGGGGCAGGATACAGTCCATAAGAAATGTGCTTTGCCGGCTCGTCCAGAAAAATCCAGGGATCATGAAGCAGAATTCAAAATCTTTACCTATTGAAAAACTGATCTCTATTTGAGGCAAAGTACTAAGGTCCAAGCTCTTCTTGTAAGGTTGAAATGGCTAGTTTCAGCTGATTTTCAACAGACAGCTAAAACCTTTAGCTGTGATTTCAAACAGATTTAGTGTATTTAAACAATACTTTACCTGTATGGATTGGAATTTGGAGTGATTAGTTCAATGATGTGAACTTCTCTTTCTTGGACTAAGTGAGACATAAGGCATCCCTCTGCTGTTTTTGGTTGTAGGTATCCTGCAAGGTAATTTAACGAGAGAAAATTCTTCTCTATGTTGCACGAGGGAGGAAAAACTTGATCTGGAGGAGGAAAAGAAACAAAAGCATATGCACCTTTACACACAGATATTACCTTACGTGCATGTATGCACATCTACTTCATTGCCGCACTATATGACACAGGTCTTTAAGCTATAAAGTTCATCTATTAGCTGTCACAAGCATTTATGACAAATCAACATAATACTGAACGGAAGATCACTGTTGCAACAATACAGCATATACCTGATGTAAAAGATACACTTCTAAACTGAAGAGTTTATATTATGGACTTAAATATTTAATGAAAGAAAATCCCAAGAAAGAAATCTGAAAACAAAACTGAAGAAAAATATGGAGCATTTTCCAAAACGAATAAAACACATTTAATTTGTTCCTTGCATCTTTAAAATATTTATTTCTTTGGAAATTAACCATCAGAAAATGTGATCAATTCCTTCTCCCTTTAGAAAATGTTTTATTCTTGTTATTATGAACTTAAGGTATTTAAAAGATCATAGAAAGTATTTTCCATTTCCTTACTCCATATATTTTTCCTATACATTGTATAGTATCAGCCTGTCTAGAACTATTGCAGTTCTCTTGTGCATGGAAAATAAAATATAGTAAAAATATAACAAAACCAGTTATTGATATTAAAGAAGTCTGACCATAATATCCCTAACTGAAATGAAGAAATTCTAGAGTATATATTCAATCTCTCTTTTGGTCTTAAATGCCGAGCTGATGATGAGCATTAACTAGCACACAACACCAAACATAAAACATAGTTACTTAGTATAAAGTTCTGGGGCACAGCCTACAGCTATGCCAAGAAGCAATGTTTCCATTGAAGTATGGGAATACTTTGTATTTCTGATATAGCTTTACATATGAATTGTAACAACACACAGAAGGACTAAGTATCATGTTCAAAGGCAAAGTCCTGTAAGAATGTAATTCCAAAGGGCTGGCCCTTTGACCTTTGCTTTACAAAGAAGGCTTTCCTATTACAGTTAGAAGCAAGACAGATGCATGCAGAACTGTGGAAAAGCTCTTAAAAGCTGAGTTGAGATCACAGTTAGCACTTGCTCCCTAAATGAAAGCTGAAATGTCACTCCTGAAGAGCATTTGTGTTTGGTACACAGCTTTGCAAGGAGACCAGACACACGGGTGAACCCGGCCTCTGCAGAAACAATTTGGGAAGTTTCTTCTGATCGTACACAAAGTAGCCTTTGAATATTGACCTTGCTGTCTTCCCTACAGAATCTATGAGAGCTGTACGAAGCTGTAACAATTCATACTGCCCAGGCAAAGCACTCTTCTAACATCTGCTATGTGCCTTGCCAGACTAGCCTTGAATGCAGCTGCAGTTTTGACCAGCTCCTCCCACAACAGCACATATCCTAAACAGTCTACACTGAGCTTGACTTTATATCTGTACATACACACACAGATGGATATACTAGGTACTTGCTTCTCAGCTGCCATACAACACAATTCAAGCCATAAAATAACAGCCTCTGAGTAGTTTGTGTATAATTACATATGTGCTATCATTTGCTATGGCAAAGAATATGGTTCCTGCTGCTGGTTTTGCCAGTCAGCACAGAGGCTCCCCAGCCTGGCCCTCTGCTCCATAGCATGCTCTTTTTCTGTAACAAATTTTAACTGTCTTGATGTAACATTTACTTCCTTCTCCCCCCACCTTAACAAAATGTATTTGCTCTTGTCTCTACCAGTTATCAAGATCTGTGCTGGAACAGAAAAGAAAAAGGGATCTATTTCATCTTTCTTTCCTCACCACACTACTTTCTTAGTTTCAGGGCCGTCTGCTTTGGAAAGGGAGCACAGGTGTCTGCAATCAGTTAAAAACCTTACTAAACCAGCCAGCAAACAGTCACATCACAGACCCTGTGCCTCTCTAATCTCCACAGACACCCAGTATGGAATCAGACATGAGGTTAGCCTGTAATACCCTCAGCAGAGGGGCTCTGGCCAGCATGCGATGGAGCTGTGCACAGCGGCCAGCAGCAGATGCCAGGCTGCTCAGATGAAGACAGAGTATTGCACACTGGGATCTGGAGTTTCTGTGCACAGCACCTCCTTCTTAGAGACAGCAACAGACACTGCTCTATTCTGCACTAATTAGGTGCCATCTATAGGCTGTAGCTAAGCTGGATAAAAGTTGAGCATCCTGGCTTAAACGAGGAGGTCCTTATGAAAGTGAGTGCCATTAATCAGGTGTAACTCTCCAAGACAGGTACCCTGGGCAGCAGCAGCAGCTTGTTTTTGCAATAAAAATCCCATTGAAGCAGAGCTTGCCTTTCAAAGTGTGAGCTGAGAATAAGCAAGGCATATGGGATTTCCCCCAGCCACAGTGATGGTAGGGCTTTTTTATGTGTGTTTTGCAGTTTACTAGCTCTTAGCATGACAGAGATCAGAACCTCAACTGACATTTAATGGCAGGGTATAAATGGGAGCAGAGAAGGGACTGCCGTGGTCTCCAGAGGCAGGGTGGAAACTCTTGGCAGTGCTCATTCCCCAGCAGGACACACAGCTAAAGCCTGACACCATGCAATCACCTGCAAGTACTAAGTTAAGCAAGTACAGTGGGCAGGATACATGCACTGGGTATGTACAGGCTACAGACTGAAAGTCAGGATCGAACCTTCAGCTTCTGTGAGGACAGGAGCAGTGTTACAGTCTGTAAAAAGACTATTTTCCAGTCTAGTTATTGTTATGGCTGATAATTACTTTCTTTTTTTCTCATTTAGCTAAGAAATGTGTTGAAATTAGGCTCCCTCCAGGCTAGAACATCTGCCCTGGACTTATACTGGATGCATTAAGTAACATTTAGCTAACTGCTAAGTCTTCCTGACTTGTACAATTGTATCTTATTAAAGCACGAAGAATTAAAGTTAATTCTGCTGGGAAACCTGTACTAAAATCACTTTCATCATGAGCAGTTTTGCTTTCTAGAATCTAACAGTGTTTATCCTGACAGTCACTTTGCCATTCACTTCACTAAGCAAATTAAACCAAGAACAAAAATCCCACTTTTTGTACCCCCTTCCTCCAAACCCCCATTCTGGCCCCTTTAAGTTCTCACTGTCCTCACCATCCCCGCAGTATCTGAATCACCACTCTTCTGAATTGATAGGATTTAGATGCACTCGGCTCTGACCCAGTTTGTTAGCTCGCTCAGCTGCCTTTCATTTGCAGCTTCAAAAGTGATTTCAGAGACCCATGGCATAAGAAGTAGCTTTATTCTATGAAAGATCACCCTTCTTCAGATCTTTGTCCTCTGGCTTGCACTCTCTGTTTGCTGTATTCAGCTACAGCCTCCAGTTCTAAAATGTTGTAGGTCTTTCAGCTTCAGACTGTTCTAACTTGAGCAAAGCTGAAATGTAGACCATTACATGAACACTGCCATTAAATTCTGTACTGGTCACGTAGCAAGGAACTACTTTATATGACTGCCTACATACTATGAGTAATATTAAGCTGTGATTCACAAACTGGCAGCTGAGAGTTACCTGACTAAAGCACTTGAGGAGTGTGAGTTTTGTAGCAAAAGCCTGAAACGTTCATCAGCATACACTGGGATCTATGGAATCCAGTGATTCCATTGCTCACTCTGCAGAGAAGCAGACCAGGTCCTCTTCCCACATGGTTTCCACAGAACTCCTCATACGCCTAGTGCAGTTCAAGAACTGACCCTCTCCCCACCCCAAACAGATGCATAACCCCCAAACATACACACTTATTCACTCATCTGCCAAGAATTTAACTCAAAATCAAACATGGTTACAGCTGAGCTAGCTCATAGCAGCTTTCTCAGAAACTGTCTGTTCTGATTGCCTGCCAAGTTCCATTTTGTGTACTGACTCTTAATTAAATTGTGTTTTTACACATTCTAAGGATGATGCAAAGCTCTCCTATTTAGTTGCCTGCTTTAACTGGAGATGTGCAAATCAACACAATTTTATCTGCTTTTTGACATGTGTAATTAAATGTTCATCTCTGCAACGCAGAGACCACTACTCCCATTTACGCGTTCCAAGAGCACTTTATTAAGCTAATAAATATATTTCTGAATGATTTTCTGGCTCTGAAATCCAAAACTGGTGCCAAGAAAAATCACACAGGGGAATACTGTACAAATTTGGCAGGATTCAGATAAAGCCAATACAGACATGTTCTGATTTTGGGGTGCATACCTCAGGCTTCAGGAAATCAAATGATCAGATACAGGTGGTTAGGAAAGAATGTTTTCTCCACAGAAGGTTTTGGGGCTGGGTTTTCTGGTAACCAACTAGTTCAGCTATGCAGGGGTTTCTCTGGAAGTATTCCTGAAACACTAGTAAATTAGGCTGCTGGTACTAGTAAATGCTGAGCCCACCAGTACAGGTTGGACATTGACACAATGTTTGGTTTCTACTCTTGCCATCACTGAGCTTCTTGAAAGACAACAATTACTTTCAACGTATCTGGACCACTCACTGCAATGCAAATCAGTTCCAGTTCGCTTTTACCAGCCTTTATTTTTCCTGCTTTTGATTTAGCTTAAACCTAGATGTGTGCCTTGGCCTGAACTTGGATGCCATCTTCAGAAATGAAAAAAAAAACCCAAAACAGTGAATTGCACGCTAGTAGGTGAATCTTAAAACATCTCACACCTGCAAGAAAGCAAATTTCACCCCCAATCATCCTGCATCATAGAGGAAGGTCTGCTTTACCTGTGAAGCTCCTTTTGCTAACTATAAAAAACCAAACTTGAATAGAGGTAAGTAGGGGATAAACCCCTCTGAACCAACTGCCTTTCTCCAAGAATGTTGAAGAGCCATGGCTCCTGCGTTATCCCTGGTTTATGATTGGCTCAGGTGGAATTCCCCTGCAGGTGACATGCTATGTGATCAGCACCAGCTTGAGGCAAAGTTCTGCAGAGGTTCGTATTGTTAAGTTGTTCCAGCACTGCTCAGATACAGAGCTACAGCCCAGACCCTACCCTAATATGTGCCTGTGAAATCCCTGTGGAGCTGGAGCCCTCTCCCATCAGCCCTAGGCCACCTGATGAATTTGGCATGCAGCTCACATGGACAGGAAATCTTTCTCCTTGGGATGAAAACATAGAAAGACATGAGACTGAGCCAGCTTATGTCTGTGAGGAAAGCAGTAATTCTTTGTCCAAAGTAGTCTGGAGCCTTATACAAGCAAATGCTAAAAAAAAACCCAACCCCGTAACTCAGGTTGTTCTAGAAACTACCCCCTACCTCAGTTTCTTCAGTTCAGTCCTTTATACAAAAGATATCCAAACAATCACCATAAGTAGTTTATTCCTTTTTAAAAAGTGAAACTTTGACTCCTGTAAGATTCTGGCCAATTGCATCCATGTTTATGAGCGTAAAATTAAGGCACCAGAATCCACTAGAAGTTGCCTAACTCCAAGGTCTGGTCTTTACACTTGCTCTTATTTCTCCGCCTTCCCCTTTCATATCACATCCCTTGGAAAATGAGTTATGTTTAAAGATTCAAATAACTACAGCAAGACATTCTCAACATCCAGAAGTGTTTATCAGTTCTGTTAGGTTTGTTTTGGTTTACCTTCTCCTACTTTAATATAGATGTTTCTTGATATTTTGAGCTCAGTGAAAGATGTTACTGCTCCATATTCCTTCTGGGCCCACTGTAGCAGTTGTTCATTTTTCTCAGGAAAAAGCTTTTCTTCTGTTTCTGCTGACAAGGAGAAATTTCCCTTCTCAAACTGAACAATGGAACCTAAGGACACCTGATGGGAATAAAAACATAGTTTTAATGTGGTATATTTATCCCCACAGACAAGGTAGCAGGTTTAAGCAATGTAATCTGTCACACCCACATGCATTCACTGCAGGTGATTATGGCTTATTTCCAACGACGCCTAAACTTCACATGTTTTCACATCTGCATCATGATTCCTTTTTCAGAGAGGTTGTTATAAAATGAGGCACCCCTCAGCCCAGCTGGGGTGCTAAAGTCCAAAATCATCCTGCTGCACAAGCAGTACAACTGTGCTGCAAGAGGAGCTGAACTGTGCAAGCGAGGTGAAGGCAGGAAGACAACAGGAAAACTAAGACAGGAAAGAGTAAAAAGATGGTGGTCTGAGGAGCTGAAGCAAGACAAGAATGTGAAGCTCATTAAAATTTGGAAGTACTGAAGCAGCTCCTAAATCAGAAAGAACATAAGTCCAAGCCCAGGGACAGATAAAGGCCAACAGAGAAACACAGAGTAAGGAAAGAGAAAGGCTAAGAGGAAGGGAAGATATTTATTGTTGCTTTATTTACAGGAAGCAAGGAATTGCTTTACTCTAACATATAAAGCAGATGAGTTATACATCTTTGGAGAAACCTTTATAAATCTTACACTAACTCAGGTCTTGACTGGTAAAACTATAATGCTGCTTGAAATAGTCAAAATGGAGAAACAATAAGTGGGAGTGTAACAGGTTCTGCAGGAAAGCCTAAGATTTTCAAATACAACTTCACTGGAGTGGTAACAGCATCATTCAAGAAAAGGCAACAGCACAAGGTCAGGCTCAGATTGGGACCTGCTTCAACTTCCATTGGTCTCAAAAGATAAACAAGTCATTCCAGATAGACTGCAAAGCTAGATTGTGCCGGTAGCAACCTTTAGGCTCTCCTGCTCCTACAAAGGGACATGGCCAACAATTTCAGAACAATGTCAGCTCTCAAGAGGTCCTTATATCAAATAGTGAAAGAAGAGCACTTCTTCATGTGCCCAACCTCAGGAGCCACCACTCATCTATGCACTTCCCTGTTTTCCCCTTCAAGGTGCTGGAGGACTGAGGTATGCATGCCCTACTCAGGCTGGTCTTTCCATCAGTGCTTGATTCCACCAAGATCTAAAACATCAAGACACGAATAACATGTGCTTGAGTGAGAAAGCACAGAAAGACAAACAAGCTTTCAGGTCTGAATGCATCAGTGAAGATTTCTTTGGACATACTCCCTGTAGTAGTGTGTTGCCCAGTGCTTGCCGAGATGTAACACAGCCCTTATTTCCAGACCACTGCAGTAGGCTTCAGGAAAGAAGTACTACTTTCTGTCCTAAGGGCAGAATAGAAAGATGCTTAATGCACTCAACTGCTCTCTCCCCCTTTCCCTGTCATTCTATTTTTTTCTCCAACTGAAAATCCAAAGTGATTAATGATGATGACCGGAAGAGTGAAAAATACATTAAACCAATTTCTAACCTGTTCTGAGTACTATTCACACATTGTAGCAGGATAATGGTTATTAGTATCTCTCTCTAACCTTTTAAACAACAAAATGCAGCAATGGCAACTATTTAACAAAGATTATCTAAGGTCAGGTTGCTGTCAGAGAAATGAACTAGTAGCAACCAACTGCTGCCTTCCCTGGAGCTGTTGTTCCCAGCACTATTTCAGGATGTTATACATCAGTTTGTTTAGCACCTACAAATATTTGTCAAAATAGACACATAAATTGCACCCTTTGGCACAAGGAAAGTATTTCGAAACTTCTCCCTGTGTTTCCAGCTATTACACTAGCATTTACATATCACATACTCTCCTCTAAGAGGAGGCCCATGTAATTCAGAGTTCAGTTTGACCAGGCCTGTGACAAAAACCAGCTTAGAAATCCTTTTGCCAGAAGAGTTTTCAAAGTTTAAACTAACATCTGTTTCAATTCTGAATGATCTTCCTCATTTGTTGTTTTGCACATGACTACCATAAAACATTTCCTTGAAATGAAAAGTCTTTATTCAGCATAATGCAGAATACACCATATTCTTCCAATACTCTCAATACTTGTCAAATCAGAAAGCAAATTCTGCCATTAGAATAAACCAACTGCCCCCAAATTTATAACGCTAGGAAAAGAGAACAATAGTTATCTTTAAAATGTAGTTATCAAGTAGCATTCACTTGATACTTTCACCACTTGAAAGCAGCCACACCATGGATTGATTTTACGGGGCACCTCTACAACGCTCCTAGCACATGAAGGTTTATAGCATTCACAGTCTTGCAGGACAATACTGACGTAGCACAACGCAAGTATGCAGGGATCACATACCAAGAACCACCTCTTAGCAATGCTTTCTTTTACATCTGAGGTGTGTGGAACATCTCTTTGGAGCTCTGGCCTAACGATGCTTAAAAACTGCAGGGCCTAAGGTTCTAGAACATCTGAGGAAAGTGAGGAAAATATTATCCCTCCTAAATATTGAGAAACGCCCCCAAGCATTAGCCTGTGATAATGCATTTTCAATGTATTTTTCATTTGAGATATTTAAATGTTAGCTAATACAACAGCTTTCTTCCTCAGAACACACTTGGCTTTCCATTTATTCCTAATTAAACTTGAAAACCTTCTGCATCATTCTGTGGCATGACAAATGTCTTCCTCAGAGACAGATCTTATCAATGAACCCCCAGAGCACTGAGCCCTACTAGGGAGGAATGGACAGACAGAAAGCAGAGTGACTAAAAAGTCTGGCACAGGCATCCTCCCTACATGATCATACAGTAAATATCTTTAAACAAACATGAAACTTATCATCATTTATTTTTCTAACCACATGCTCAAGTCTATTTGAAATGCTGGTTCCACTACCAGGTTTTAGAAAGGACTGAACTTCTGTGCCTGCCAGTGTTGGGATTTTTACTACACGGACCTAAGGCAAGGTTAAGTGAGCCAAGCACGTTATTTTCTCTGGAAAGAATTCAACAGCTTCTTCCAAAAAAGGCAACCATCACTGTTTCAACACCTGCCTTGAACATTAACTGCTTACTCTTCAGAACAAACCAAAAGCAGCTTTCACTAACGTACTTAGGATAAGCCAGAGCATTAAAACCAAAGAATGCTGTACGTATTTGTGAGTATATCAAGGATTTTTATCTGAGCACTCATTACACAGCTGACTGGATGATTAAGGAATTGCTGCCACATATGCTTTTATCTCCTCACTTCATCCCCAGTGGTTACTTTTTGAGGTTGCAGAATGGAAAAATGTGCCCCAGGTCTATTTTTCCCGTTGTTCTGAAAACATCTGAAATGACTGCATTAGAAACATCCTCTGCTGCTGAGTTCACCTACATGCCTCACAACACTTCTGAGGCTAAATGAGGAAACTTCCAAGCCTGACTTGGAAAAATGAATCTGCAAGACAAAAAGATGGTTATGGTCACTAACCGCAGCAAGTACCACAGTTCAAAGGGCACTTCTGCACTCAGAGGAAGTGTGGATCAAGTACACGATTCTGAAAATATGCTACCAAAACTTGAGTATTCTATCAAAGAGCAGAACACACACACTGCTGCTCTGCTGACCATTGGGGAAAATAAGGACTGTGATTTCCTTTGCACGGTATAGAAGCAAGGAAATATACATCCCTCATGCTGGGAGAAAATACAAAACTCAAACAACTTTATATGCCCCTTAAGAAAAATTTCCAGTCTTAAAAAACCTCACCTTGCCAGGCTGCTGTGGTAGTTCAGGACATCAGCTACCTGCCAGATGTGCCAAATGGTGTAAGTTACTACTCCCCAGAAAAAAACAACTCTCAGAACCATCTCTGAGTTGTCTCACATACATACAGTGGTGAAGGTGAACACTGCACACACTCAAAACAGCGTCTTCTGTTTCCTATTTTACCTACTTCCTTCTCTCCTTTTAAATGTTTATTGCTTTTTGTTTTCTTTGAGCCTGATCCAAGTGGGATATTTACTTTGTTTTATGACATTTTAAGTATTTAATATAGCTATAATTCAGAACCCCCAAGTAGGAAGAAGTAGGAAGCAAGTTTGTAATTTAGCCTTGAAACAGAGCTAGGCACCTTCGGGAGATAACTCATTATACAAAGTTATGTGCCCATGGCTACACAGCATAAACCAATCCCTCCCCTTACAGCAACGACTACACCACTACCCATCAAGTCCCCTCCAGCACAAGGGACCAACAAAGCCACCCATAAAGCCAAGACAGAAGCAAAGCAGCCCCCATAAAGCCAAGCAGAAGAAAAGCAGCCCCCTTTGTAGTTTTATCTGAGCTATACGGTATCAGATCTCTGGCAAAACGTGTAGGAGAGGAGTAAGTCTGCTCAGAATGAAACTCTAAAACTTGAACCAACTTGCACAGTGGCCAACATGGGCTTCAGACTCAGCTGGTGGTTTTTGTTAATGTACTTTGATGTGTTTTAGTCCCCTTACAGAGGAAAAGTAAAGTCACGGATGGAGAAATATCAGGTATTTGGGAACTCAAAAATATATCCTTTTATGTTCATAAACCTACATTCAACATTCAGTAATCATCAAGAGAACAATTCTCTTTGGTAAGTGACTAAGAAACATGCTGCTTTTGAAATGACATGTAACATTCATGAATCATCTATCAGCTTTGCATGGACCTTACCAGCCACAGAGGTGTGATGCTTTCATGCAGCAGCAAAGCTTTTAATTTTCAGTTTAGTGTTCTCAAGACCACATACAGTCATAACGAAATTCTACTTCCAGTTTTCAAAAGCAAACACATAAAAGCAGCAGCATTATCCTAGTTATATTTTAGATTTTAATTCTACTTCTAGAAGATGCTCAACTACAAAAGATGTTGTTAGGAATTAAGGCTGCTCAACACTTCCTCAGGATGAAAGCAGAACCTTGTGGGATCAGACTCTTGTACATCTTTATGCACCTACAAAGAAGATCCTGGGATTTTCAAACAAAGCTGAAACAGTGCCAAAACAAGTGCAATGTTCAAAACCCCCACGGAACAGTTACTAGAATGATACAAAGGAAACAAGAAAGAAAACAAGTTCATGTAAAAGGGAAATCTGTTCCCAAAGTTTAGGCTCAGGAGAGATTTATTAATTGCACACAGGTAATTGTCCACTCATCTCACATTAATCTAACAACATCTTCATGAACTCAATGTAACACTCATTTGATCTGAACAAAATAGTGTAGCAGAGGCCTTTGCAGGGATTGTTTCAAGTTAGATTCAATGTAGTGGAAGAAAAGAAGGGGAGAGTAAAAGCGTATCTATGCAACTGCAGCTATACTTTCCACTGGAATTGGTGACTCAGTAACACAACCTGTTGTGATTTATTATCTCCACGTCACTAACACCAATAGCCTGCCAGAATCTGCTGCTTGCCTCTGTAAACTTCCACTAGCTAAAACCCCTGTTTACTGAAACAAGCAGAGAAGGGAAGGAGCCATGACCATACAGAGAAGACCACCACAGACACCTGTTCTGGGCCTTTCAGGCTCCTGCACTATGGATCTGCAAACACATCTCAACTACAAAATGCCTAAATGTTGTTTCTTTCCTCACTTTTGCAGCCTGGTTTAACTTAAAACCCAAGTCTTCCTATCTATCAGCCTCCCTTACTCTGAAAGTGTGAGCTCCTAGAGGAACTGTGAGAGGGAGCACTGAGGATCAGTGGCGGCAGTGAGAAACACCGGCATACTCCTAACACAAAGTTTTGGTTGGAGTGGTGACCCATGAAGACAGCCTGCTCCTGATGCTGAAAGAAACACCAAGCAATAAAGCCTGAGTTTTGAAAGATGGTTTGAACCATCTGGGACAGGAAAAGATCTAGTAAGAACTAGGTGACACTCTTAACAAACCAGGCTGCAGAAAGTACAGGACTTAAAAGCCACAAGAAAGGAGAATCTAAAGCACACAGACCTGTGCCTTCCTTCTTCTGAAATTTACTGGCAAGTTGGTATTTTTGCAATATTTCTGTCCAAGCTGAAGTGCTTCCAGTGAAAGCAGAGGACACCAAGGCATCATAAAATTTCCCTATTTTGGGACATCACATACCACATATAGACATTTTTTACCATACACTGCCTATTTGCTTCATGTACTGTGTATCTTGCTTCCTAAGCCAGAAATATCACTCTCTTCTGGAATGCCTTCCTGAAGAAAGCTTTGAATAAAAATAAAAGTAGAAAAAAAACACAAAAAAACCCCAACCAACCAAAAGAAGAAAAACAGATATTTAAAGATGCCTCACTAGGGTTATTGTACTCAAACTCCTTTTACTGAATGCAAGCAATGCATCACTTTCAAACATGGATTTACCACCCTGTCACATTCTGACATCCCTATTTCTGAGAAAATCCTTCCACTCTACTGCCAAGACCTTCAGAACAACCGCCATACATAGCCTGAGGTCCCCCCGATATTCTGGGGAGTAAGCCAGTTATACAGACTTTAGAGAAGCAAGATCCCTGCAAGATCCGCACGGGTGGTGAACCAGACCAGGAGACAAAGTCTCCAAGGAAATTGCCTATTGTGAAAAGCACTGTAAGAGCTACTGTTTATTAAATGTTGCTTTTAATTAGACACTTCATGTTATTTTCACACTCTTTGAAAAGGCAAGGAAATGGTGTGGGGAGGGTGACGGGGAATATCAACTCTGCCAAGTGAAAAAGGGCAACTACAGGATTACTTCCAGCTCCTGTGTAGAAGCAGGATGAACATCTACAAAAAAAAAAACAAAACCAGACCCAGGTTTCTATAGGAATGTAAAAGTCCTTTTAAATTCCTCTTCAAACTTTTACACAACACTGAAAATCTCCTGCTTTTACTTTGAATAGTGAAAGGTCAGTTTTTATACCAAATTTATCACTAGTCATGCATTTCCTATCCTTCCTCACTCTTCTCCTAGCAGAGCACTCTGTTCGCATCTGGGTCTGTTTAACCAGTGATTGGAAATTTAGCCTCCTGATTTCCCGTTAAATACTAGGCACAGGAAAACAAATAGCACTTGTTTTTCAGTGAGTTTTGTCAATCATCCAAAATCTAGTGCAAACCATAGAACAGCCTGTGGTTTGGTGGCAGGGACCCAAAATATGTGAACCATATTTTCATTAAATGAAAAGAATAAACCAGCTATTGGCTGAAGTAATAAGAACATGGCCTTTTTCTTCTTATAAATACAGAAATAACTAATAATTAAACTCTTAATTTTATCACTTACTCTTTTTTAAAGCTTTTTTCTTTTCACATCTCAAGCCAAGAGCATGTGACCTGGTTTTGCAGTTATCATTAATGCTTTTGCTTCTTCCATTTTACTAACTTAATACACACATTCATTCCTATTAAAGGGGTTCTTGTAAGTAAGGTTATTTGCTTGCATAACTTACTCATTCAATCATCTGAAAAACTAACTCAGAGAAAGAGCTGAAGCATCACATCTTGAATCAAATATTATATAATATCACATACGTTAAAGGGGTTTTAAAATTTAACACTGATTTCTGTCAGGAAATCACAAAGGATTGGGTCCTTAATTCTCACTGACTTCATTCTCACTACTTTCACTTGCCCAGTAAAGACATTCCTAGGTTAGAAAAGCAATAGAGAAGGCTACCAAATCTAAATTAAAACTAAAAAATATCACTAGCAGCACCCATAAACCCCTCTTTCTGGGTAGTTACATTAAATTGCTGGTTTTCTGCCAGGACATGTTCACAATAAATTGCTTTAGGGAAGGAGAGAAATAACGACTTGATGGAAAGGGAGGAAATTACTTTGTTATATGAAAACTTCAAAGTGTGGTGGTGGGAGATATCTGGTAAGGTTTTTCTGTAAGACTGACCTGCAAAAAGATCACAGGTAAAAGCATTTTCTACAGGTGCTACCTCACTTATGTAAAACTGCAATCTGCTGGAATCTAAACATCCTTCAACTTCCTCTCCCACTCCCATTTTAGGTTATAAATTTGGCATTTATTTCCAGCTGAGAAAAAAAAATTAAAAAATTATATATTATATATATTATATATTATGTATATTTTATATATTATATATATTAAAATACATATATATATTTAGCACAGATATTAAGTGTTCCCCCCTTGCTGAACTGATCAGATCTTCCCACCCATGCACTGCTCTTCTGAGTGACATGAAGACCAAAGTCCAGGCCAGGAACACCTCAACAGAAAATGCCGAGTCCCAAACTGTTGAATTTTTGAGATATGTAAAAAATATCCAACCAGACTAATATGACTCTATATACCAGTAATCAAACGTGATTTTCAATACTTAGGTCAGGTGGAGCTCATGCACTAATCCATTTCAGGTGTTTTTGTACTGAAATGCCATAACACTTTAGGTATATTTATTTTTAACACAATGAGACTTACTTTACTAAAATCACAATAATTTTCCCAGCACCACCTACTTAACCCATCAAGATATATATAACTCACACAGAGTCTGAAAATAACCCTGTCTATGCCAAATGTATAAAACCACACCACATACTCACTATACATTCACTTTTCTCCAACACACATATAGAAATTTAAATCAGGTTTTTATCAAGATGCCAATACTTAAGAATATTCACTATCATTTTTTCTGGTTTACAGATGGGGAAAGGACCCTGAGGAGCAAAATTACAATACAGTAAGGCAATAGGCTTTAATTTGACTGACAGTTTGCTCCACTCTGAGGTTTAGGTACCAACAGACAATTTGTGAAAATGAAACTGTGAGCTGTGTCCATGAATCATAGAATCATAGAATAGTTAGGATTGGAAAGGACCTCAAGATCATCTAGTTCCAACCCCCCTGCCATGGGCAGGGACACCTCACACTAAACCATATCATCCAAGGCTTCATCCAACCTGGTCTTGAACACTGCCAGGGATGGAGCATTCATTACCTCCCTGGGCAACCCATTCCAGTACCTCACCACCCTAACAGTAAAGAATTTCTTCCTTATATCCAGTCTAAACCCCTGCTGTTTAAGTTTCAACCCGTTACCCCTTGTCCTATCACTACAGTCCCTAATGAATAGTCCCTCCCCAGCATCCCTGTAGGCCCCCTTCAGATACTGGAAGGCTGCTATGAGGTCTCCACGCAGCCTTCTCTTCTCCAGGCTGAACAGCCCCAACTTTCTCAGCCTGTCTTCATATGGGAGGTGCTCCAGTCCCCTGATCATCCTTGTGGCCTCCTCTGGACTTGTTCTAACAGTACCATGTCCTTTCTATGTTGAGGACACCAGAACTGCACACAGTACTCCAAGTGAGGTCTCACGAGAGCAGAGTAGAGGGGCAGGATCACCTCCTTCGACCTGCTGGTCACGCTCCTTTTGATGCAGCCCAGGACACGGTTGGCTTTCTGGGCTGTGAGTGCACACTGAAGCCAGCTCATGTTCATTTTCTCATTGACCAACACCCCCAAGTCCTTCTCCGCAGGACTACCATGTATTTCCTTTTTGCCCAACCTGTAGCTGTGCCTGGGATTGCTCCCACCCAGGTTTAGGACCTTGCACTTGTCATGCTTAAACTTCATGAGGTTGGCATCAGCCCACCTCACAGGTGCGTCAAGGTCCCTCTGAATGTCATTCCTTCCCTCTAGCGTATCAACAGAACCACACAGCTTGGTGTCATCGGCAAACTTGCTGAGGGCACACTCAATTCCATTGTCCATGTCAGCGACAAAGATATTAAACAAGACCGGTCCCAACACCGATCCCTGAGGGACACCACTTGTTACTGGTCTCCAGCCGGACATTGAACCGTTGACCACAACTCTTTGAGTGCGACCATCCAGCCAGTTCTTTATCCACCGAGTGGTCCACCTATCAAATTGATGTCTCTCCAATTTAGAGACAAGGATGTCATGTGGAACAGTGTCGAACGCTTTGCACAAGTCCAGATAGATGACGTCAACTGCTCCACCCCTGCCCATCACTTTTGTAGCTGCGTCATAGAAGGCCACCAAATTGGTCAGGCAGGATTTTCCCCTAGTAAAGCCATTCCCCTAGTAAAACACCAAGCACCTTGTTGTTTTTCATGTGCCCTAGCATGCCTTCCAAGAGAATCTGCTCCCAAACTTTGCCAGGCACAGAGGTGAGACTGACTGCTCTGTAATTCCCAGGGTCATCCATTTTCCCCTTCTTGAAAATGGGGGTTATATTTCCCTTTTCCCAGTCATCAGGAACTTCACCTGTCTGCCATGATTTTTCAAATATGATGGCCAGTGGCTTTGCAACTTCATTCGCCAGCTCCTTCAGGACCCGCGGATGGATTTCATCAGGTCCCATGGAGTTGTGTACGTTCAGGTTCTTAAGATGGTCTCGAACCAGATCCTCTTGTACAGTGGGCCCAAGGTCTAAGTTTTCACAGTCCCTGCGTCTGCCCTCCAAGACTCGGGTGCTGCGGTCAGAGCCTTTGCCAGTGAAGACCGAGGCAAAGAAGCCATTCAGAACCTCAGCCTTCTCCAAGTGCTGTGTAGGCAGTTCTCCCAAAAGCTTCCAGAGGGGGCCTACATTGTCCTTAGTCTGTTTTTTAGCCGCTACATACCTATAAAATCCCTTCCTATTATCTTTAACATCCCTTGCCAAGTTTAGCTCCAATTGGGCCTTAGCTTTCCTAACTTGGTCCCTAACTACCCGGACAACATCCCTGTATTCATCCCAGGCCACCTGTCCTTGCTTCCACCTTTTATAAGCCTCTTTTTTCTTGTGAATTTTTCTCAGCAGCTCCTTATCCATCCAAGGAGGTCTCCTGGCCCTCCTGCTGCACTTCCTTCTAGTTGGGATGCAGATAAAGCACATGCCAAGCCACTGTGCTAGGTTAAGCTATGTTCCTCACATGATGAATATAAGTACAAAACCACATTTATACACCGAATTCATATTTTTTTTGTACTGAGAAGCATTTAACAAGGAGGTATTTTGTGCTTTCCTCTACACTATAACTATATGCCCAAATGCTGGATTTTCACCCCCATTCATTTTAAACTGCCTAATGGAGGACCAGACTCAAGGCAAAAATCCAAGCTTGAACTGTATGATAAGAAGTTAAACTCCAGCCCAACTCAGTAGTAGTGTATTTTCCTGGTCTTTAGAATATGTGCTGACACAAGCTTTAAATCTTTTAATCCTTTCCTTTAAATAGAGCTTTAGTGGAAACTCAAACAATGAATTCACAGAGCAAAAGCAGCAGACCATCCTCCTAATGAGGACACAGAGCCCTAACTCTATCCTCTACTCCAATATAAGCACCATTAAAGCTCAGTGTGCCCTAGTTTCTCCACCTATACAGTGGTACTAACAGCACTTAACAGAGTGCTCCAGTTCATTATCTGCTCATATCCTGAAGTTACCTTCTTTGTTAGAAATAACCTTGGATCTTCTAGCACAGCTAATCTGTATTTTTGTGTACTGATTTATTCAAAACACACCTCCCTGTAACAGTATAAGGACTTTATTATGATGCTTTAAAGGGAAAAAAAGAGTAGCTAGCAATAAAAAGAAATAACCAGCTGAGACTTCACTAATGGTTACATGATTCTTTAACAGCAAACCCTGACCTGGCTCCAGGGTTGCTGTCTTTGTCAGCAGTAAGTCCCAGAAGTTGCCATTTAAACCTCTTTACTTATCTTTCTAACTAGGGATCCATCAATGAACTGGTGCAATTCATACTTTACATACAGTGTATTAATAAAATTGTGAATGAATGTATTGTATGCAAAGTCTGAAAGAGAAGCTGGAAAGTCAATGATTATTCTGCCCGAGGCTTCCATAGAGACAGACACAATAGTTATGACATTCCTATGGTATGTGTGACACAGATTTCTGTTCTGGGCAGAGAATTTGTGGGCATTAAAAAAGGTTTTTAAATTTGAAATCTTTTCTGATTCAAAACACTCTGCTCTCTGGCTTGGCTATACATTTAAGGAGAAAGAGCAGGACAGAGCTGCAGAAGTACATGGATAAGCCAAGTATTTTCAAACTAGGGCCAAGGCAGCAAGCTCTGTTCTTCAGCCCTTGGAGCTGTTATTTACACACCAAGGCCGCAAAACTACAGCCACTTCTTTCTTTTCAGCATATTGCACTCACCCACAGGTGCTGCTAGGACTTCCTTAGCATTTCCCATGTTTTCTGTGCTCTTTTCTTAAAAAAACTTTTAGGAAAACAATGCATTTGTCCCTGTGGAAAACCTATGGGTAATCACTACAGTTGAAGTTGTTCAGTCTGTAACCTTATAGCCTATCATCCCAGCCACACTAGCTACTGAGAAACTGGTACATGAAAAGCAGGAAACTGATGGGCTCCTGATAACAGACTGAAGTTAGCATATGCTTGCAGCTAAGAGAGCATACAGAGAATTCAGTTCTGTGGCAATAGCGGATGAAGGACTAAACTGGGAGAGGTAATGGTGGATCAGTACCCTGGCATTTTTTGTTCAAGCTCTTTACAGAAAAGAAAAGAAACCTTAACACAGTGGAAGGAAGACTACATAGAATCATATGGCACTTGAAAAGATCCAAAATTGTTATGGACAAAATTGTTATTCAGTTGTTTAAACATGATTAGGGATGGGTCAACATTCAGAGCCAGTTCACTCCTTGCAATGGAAAGGTGAGCTCCCTGTTCATATCTGCACAGTTTATATGGGAAGCAGTGCTATCCTACCACCACAAGCATGTGCTGGGAGGATGGATGAAGTACCATGACTTTCAGCCCTTACTATGGCCAGCAGAGCATAAGAGGCTGGAGTACTGAGAGGAGTTACAGGAGTCCCACCAAAGAACCAAACCTGTAGAATCTACCTGAGAGACAGTCCTCCTTCCTGCAGCATCAGGTTTAAACCACTGTGGCAGTTTCTGAGGTCTGACTTCTTGTTTGGCACAGATCATGAGTGCTGCTGCTCACATTTTCAAGCCTGTTTTTGTAACCAGGAGAGCTTGCAACAGTTTTCTGAAGCAAACAGTTAGCTAATGGTACAGTTTGGGCAGACAAGGCCTTAGGCACATTCCTATTGTTCCTGTGCCCTAATGCAGTCTGCTGAAGCCCTGCTGAGCCAAACCAAGCAAGCCCAGCATGATCGCAGCCTGAAACACCAGCACAGTCTGCTGAGCAGAAACGGATGATGGCTTTCAGCGGAGCACCTCTTTGCTTCCAGAGGCAAGGTGAGGGGAGAGGGGAATCCTGGAGGAGGAGAATGAGGAGGAAGAAGTGGAGGAGAGAGGGGGATAGCTAAACAAACTAGCTGATATGGAGTGATGATGTAATAATTGTAGGAGGAGATCTAAACTGGAAGTAGATCCAAGACTTGATTAATTGATGAAAGGTGCTGTTTCTTTTGGCTAGGATAGGAATGAAGACTCTTATAATATTGTTGCTCATCATCTTGTTCCTCAGTCATTTTCTAAGCAGACCTGAACTGTACTGGTTGCATTAAGAACATATACCAGGAATGGTCAATCAACAAAAAGGTAACAGTCAAGAGCCTCTAACACAGTAATGAGAAAACCTAACATTATGAATACCTAAGAAGACAAAAAAAGCAAATGTTCTTTGCACCAATCAGTAACACACTGTACCAAAACCAGGATGGAGTCCTTCAGAGTTCAAAATGTCAAGGATACTTCTACTCATGTACCCTGATGACAGGAAAAAATAAAACAAGCCCAGAAAGCTTCAGGTGTCCAGGAAGCGACAGGACTCTTGGTGCACTTACTGGTGTCACCACTTATTGCAAGTCAACTGAGAGAGTATTGTCCCTTTCCAGTGCACTAATGCTGCAGCACTGTCCATCTTCCCCTGCTGTTGATGCATAAATGGCAGCATCAAGTTCCTATCTGGTACTGCAGAAACAGTCTTGCCTACCACTGTCAGCTGTGCTGGAGGAGCAAAATTAAACCCTATAAGGATATAGCTAAAAATAATCAAGGTTAGTTCTGCAATTAGAATTTAATATAGTGAAAGCTGCAACTTTGATAAAGACAACTCGTGATTAGACATGATGTCACACATTAAAAATTTCATCCAAACAAATTGTCTGTTTCACTACAAATAGCAAACTTGAATGTCCTGGCAAACTGTAAGGACATGATTTACAAATACTAGGTAATATTTGGATCCTACATTATAAGCAGTGCTCCAGTCTTTCTGAGAAATAAAAATTACTTCACTCTGGGCTTAGCTCAGTCAAAAAAAGCTCCATTAGAGAGTAAACCATAATTGTACATATTGAGCTCAATGCATACACATTTCTGTTTTGGTCACAGACCACACAACTAGCGTCCACCCATAGTATTTCCCATTGCTTTAAGACTTTCTGCATTATGGTACTATTAAACTTCTAATCAGGACTGGTAATCTATTATAACCTCACAGCTTTCTGAATTGAAGCAGCTGCTAACTGCACGATATGCACATCCTGAAGAGGCAGGTTTGCTTTCTTTACCTTGAATTCACCTAACAAGGAATTGGTTACTTTTCCCAAACTGCTTTGCCCTAGCACCTAACTGTTCCCCAAAGCCCTACAGTGAAACCTGACCTCCTCTTGTTGGTTTTTTTTAATGTATGCTTGAAAACTTTCCAAATGAATGCCATTAACCAAGTCTTGTGCGACAGTAGCTACGATACAGAGCAGGCAGAGGTCTGTGTGTACTTACAAAGAAAACTCTTCGGATTTCAGGTGCCAATCTTTCTGTTTTCAGCTTCCAGACCAGAGGCAAAGGCGAGTTGAGAAGAAACACCAAAGGCTTCTGGTGAATATGCACTGATGAAATTGGATTCAAATGTAACGTGACCTATAGAGGAACGCATAAATATGTGAATACCTTCTTGCAAGTTTCAAAACCAAAGTGAAATTTGAAAGGTCTTTTTTATATATATTATAGCTTTCAGCATTCAGACCTCATGACTCAAGATTACAGACTAATCTATTTCCCCCAAAAATCAGCCAGCAGAGCACAGATAATACAAAGAATGAAACAGTTAACATTTGTGCTGTATGCTTGCGAGGCACTGCTAAAGTGTTTAAGAAAACCTTGGCAAATGCTGATGAAAAATAGCTTATGCAAAAGGTCAAACCACTAAGCTGAGACTTGGAGAACAAGGAGATAAAAAGAATTGCAAAGCAAACTCTGATTTCTGGTTTCTAGATGGCAGCCTACAAAGCTGGCTTAGAGTACAAACCTCGTCTGCTGATGCTATTAGGGCATAAATCTAACCTGCAAAACAAATAAAATTAAGCAAACAAAAAACAGGAATGACACATCCAGAAACACAAAGCAAGCACTGCACTAATTTGTGGAAGGAACTGCAATAAAAAACCTAACATACACCAGGGAAAGAAAGTGCCTGTCTTCAGGGACTAAACAAATACATGTGGAAAATGATCCTAGGAAAGCGGACATCATAGAAGAGAGGCAACCTGTTAGAAGTGACCTGTAAGCAACCAGTCTGCAGTTGCTGGAAGCCTCTCCTACCTAGGCTCCTTCTGTCCCAGTGCTGTCCTTCTAGAAAGGACAAAACCTAGGGCAGAACCTTAACCAAACACATGACAGAACATCCTGCCAGTGTTCAGCTTAAAACAACTTGTAACTGATATTATACTGGTTTTGCAGTACCTAAGATTTTAAGCAGTCAGCATTTGGCTTTATAGCTCATCCTGATTTACAGGAAAAAGGCTTTAGTGCACAATGTGAAGAAGATCTATCACACAGACTGAGCAGGTAAGCTGATGTCTCAACAGTGGGAGGCAGGTGGGACAATCACAGCTCTGCCTAGGAAAAGTGTAGAGGGAGCAAACAAAGCCACCATTCTGAGTGGCGGCATGCACAAATGAGCACACAGGAAATTCAGAATTCATTTTGTCTCCTGCTAGAGAATTTGAAAGGAAATCTGAGACACAGACGGTGCTAAGAGTTCATTGTATTATTCTTACATAGCAGTAGGCATCAGTTTACTACTTAAAGTAGTGAAACAGGTGTCTAATCCCATAAGTACACCTCTGGGGGCACTGAGGACATCCCTATCTGTTATCCTTATTAAAACTTGCTGGGAAACTGATATTAGAAGAATAATTCTGCATTAGTGCTAAACCCAAACTGCTTTAAAGATGAGGGGCTCCTCCCTTCAGCCAGCAGCCCAGGCAGCAGTAGTCCTGTCTGCAGGAAGGCTGGGCACCACCACCTTCCACCTAAAGAAGCCACTTTCCTCACTGCTTGGCCCAAGCTGTATTTGTGCATTTCCAACAGAAAACATGAAGTACCACAGATTACCACATCCTCCAGGGACCACATTTCTCTCCATTTTCTGCCTCAAAAGAACAGAAGACCTCATTTTAGGTACCTGCAGGGTGTCAGCACTCTGAATGCTAACAGAATGACAAAGACTTCAAATGCCAAAGTCATGACCTTAGCTATAAGAACTGCTTTACAGTATCAGGCTATAAAAAGAAAGACTCCCTAAAAAAATACCTTAGCCTTGGCCACATTGACTACCACCAGTGGTCCACCTTGGCCTCCAATCGGGAGCCTTGGAGACACACTATACATAATGCCATTGTCTCCTTTGAAAACACACACAGAACTAGTCTCAAGGAGAAAAGACGCTGTAGAAAGAATTGCACCTCACCTATACCACCCAAGGAGACCTTTCGCTGTGCTTTTTACAACCACATTTGCCTATCCCACATTGGCCTTTTTCGTCATCAGCGCACTTGTAGTAAGCATGGGTAAAACCCTTCCCAAATCTTCGTGAAGTCAAGCCATGTGATAATAAGAAAGAAGATAACATTATTTGTTTTACAAGGCTTCTACTTTGTTGTTCTGTCTAGAACTAGAGAGATGGAAGTGGAAAGAAAAGGTGTTTAGAACTGCTATTAAATTCATGGCTATTAAAAAGCTTTCAGTAATTCTTGTGGGTTTTCAGCTGTAATCACAGCTAATTAGTAATAAGCTGTTTAAGCTATTAAATATTATTACCTCGTTCTGGGTTAGATTTTCTTATAAAGCAGGAAAAATACTGTAATCTAAGCTGACCAACGCAGCCCAGTTATATCTTTTGCAGTCCTGATCTGGCAAATATGAGATCAATTTTTATTCTGATTAGGGTTTTCTTAGCTCTAAATGGCATAAAGTGCATTCAGCTTAAACTTTTGTGAAGTTTCTAAGAGAAAGTCTACTACACTAAATGGAATAAGTATTAAACACATGCACTCTTAACATATACATCCATTTTCACACCAAATGATAACTGCGTTTCCTAAAGGATACTGATCCTAAAGGTAGTAAATGCTAATGTAACTATTGATGAAATCAGCTGTAATACAGGTTTATGTAAATAGCCAAGAGTAGGAAAACAGTAACAACCCTGTCACTCTGGCCCACATGTACTCAGTTTGGGTTTGCATCCTGGTTGTGTTTTCATTAGAATGTCAAGTCAATGTAAAGAAGCAGCTCCTATTAGAAATCTTTAACATTTCTGCTATTTAAAACCAGAAGTGATACAAGAAATATGACACACTCTGAAAACTTCATCTCAGAAACAGCTAGGCCAAGTCCTTTGGGTAATAAGGAAATGGAGAAGTATCTCAGTTTCAACTAATCTCAGAAAAGTTTATTCAAAGCCAACATCTATCAGACAAGACAGATGTTTTAGACTTCAGGAAGATTTCTGCCTGTTGGTTTGGTCACACAAGAGAGCATGAAGAGCAATCACAGCATCTTAGTGAGGAAATCAGAGACTCTTTGCAACTGGATCTATGATCAGATTTTGTAGCTGCTATTACTTTCTACTTTGGAAATTAAATATGTATATATTACACACATATATGACTATTTCCATACATGCATGGAAATAATCAACAAAGTTTGAGCCATATTCAAAAGTAGCAATGTATCTATCCATGCCTTTGGCTGGAACTGTAGGATAAGTTATATCACACAATGGAATTTTCCTGCATTTCTGCCTGAAATGTGCAGACTGATCCTTAAGAACAGCTTAAGAAATGCTACAGGTCTTGAACACAAAATAAATTAATTTTTCATTAGCAAATTAAGTATCTCTGTGAAAGTTTTCAGAATAAATGTAACTTTGCTCATGAATGAGACGTCAACAAACCATAGAATGTGCAATTCAGATTCCTAGTCCTCGACTTGAGAGATAATATAGTCAACGTGATCATGCTTCTGCAGTAGCCTCTGTCACTGTATTTCTTGGCATATATATTCCCTGTCACTACACTTCTTAGAATAATGAAGTCCTAGCATCAGCTGGTTTTACAGGCAAAAAAAAATAACCCCCAGAGCTGCTCAAAAATGGCTCAGGACCATCCTGGTAATCATATTTTTCATCATTCATTTTTGCTTCAGAGGAGCAGCTGGGCAGTCTTGTCTGAATGTGACTGTTCCCAGTGAGAAGTGACACAAAATTAGCAGACTCCTCAGTGTAATTATTCGCCTGCCTCATATTTATGCTTGTCCCACCCCTGCCTCTTGATGATGCACAACAGTGGTATCTCTTATGGGAGACTTTTTCCTGGCCCTTGGAAAGATTTTCCAGCAAACTGCTGTGGGGAGTTATTAGCATCTTGCCAACAACCTAGTTGCCAGGTATGTGGGTTTTACCTTGTGTAACAGCAGTCAGTGGACTATCACACTTGGTTAAGCTCCCATGCTCTTGCCCTTTTGCTAGCTTCTGCCATGGTTGTCTCCACCCACAGCACTGCAGTGGACGATCTGCAGTGTTATCTCACCAAAACGTCATTTCTGCTGGAGTACCCCCACTGTGGCTCCAGTTAAGCCAGATACTGGCTGAAAGCTAAGTGGTATCCCCTTCCCCTGGCTATCTTTTTGTCTCACCTTAGCTTATGAGCTCTTCAAGGCACATCCTTTCTCAAGTGTCTAGACAGTTCACAACACCTTCTGAACACTCCACAAATTAACAGAAAAGTACTGGATCACTTCAAACCACCAAACAAAATGTTTCTAATTAACAGCAGAAAAGCTAAGTAGAATTTTTATCTTTCTTTTTGTATTTTCACTGGCAGCATCCATATTATTAAATACTTAAGTGAAGCATTGCCCAGAAACTCCATCAGAAACCAGTTGTGTTCAGTGCTGTACATCTGGACATGAAGACATGGTATGAAATTCCGAACTCAATGAACTCTGGTAAAATTCATTATTTTTCTGGAACTCCCATTTAAGCTTTTTTTTTTTAACAGTAAGTATCTAAAAAGGGATATTCTCCATCCATTCTTACAGGTTCAAACAAGCTTATAAAAATATGCACATTTTGTACTTGTCAACAATGTAATGTCTCAAAGTTTTCTGCATCTTAGGCAGTTTGATCAAACAATACCAAAAGAAAATTAAACCAGAGCTATTAAACTGACTAATGCACTTTTAGCTCATCTAGTCCATGTAACAAGCAGTTACTACTGATCTGTCCATGTTGATTTTAAAACATATTAAAGACCAGCACTTTAGCCATGTAGATATCAGCATAACAATGGCACAGGACAATCACAGAATCATAGAATGGTTTGGCTTTGAAAGCACCTTAAGATCATCCAGTGCCAACCTCCCTGCCATGGGCAGGGACACCTCACACTATACCATGGTGCCCAAGGCTCTGTCTAACGTGGCCTTGAACACTGCCAGGGATAGGGTATTTACCACTTCATTGGGCAACCTCTTCCAGGGCCTCACCACCCTCACAGTAAAGAACTTCTTCCATGTATCTAACCTGAACTTTCACTGTTTAAGTTTAAACTCATCATTCCTTGTCCTATCGTTACAGTCCCTAATGGAAAGCCCCTCTCCAACATCCCCGTAGGCCACCTTCAGATCCTGGAAGCTGCTATGAGGTCTCCATGCAGCCTTCTCCAGGCTGAACAGCCCCAACTTTCTCAGCCTCTCTTCATACAGGAGCTGCTCCAGCCCCCTTATCATCTTCATGACATCTCCTCGTCACTTGCTCAATGTCCTTCTTATGTTGAAGACACCAGAACTGCACAGTGCTGCAAATGGGACAGTAAGTCCAACACATGCCTCGCTTCCATAGATGAGCATAGCCAGCACCTCTATTGTGCAATCAACAGTTAAGCCAGACCTTCTGGCAATGTGTCAGCAACAGTCCTCTCAACAAGGCTCAGCTTCAGCAGCTGTTTGTCAGAGCAACCTCCTCTTCCAGACTCACGTCTGCCCTTGCAGCCTCTTCTGGCACACACTCCTCCACGTAATACATGATTAACTTGTGAGGAATATGACAACTTGGTCAGAGGTGAAAAGTAAAGATTAGAGCTATTCTAAAAACATCTCATGACAAACCCTACAAATTCACTTTTAAAAAGCATACCAACAGAAAGCATAGAACTGTAACTAGAACATGAACCACAGAGAAGCTCTGCTGGTTTTTATATAATATGTTTTTCAATGTATGTCATAAAAACTGTAGAAAAATAAAGACCTTTAAAAGATAGTGCATTTCAGAGGTGCCATGTCTATCAAGCCGGCTCTGTCTGCATGTATCCATGCCAGTCACTGCTGTCTGCACAGTCTCCACAGAGTTCTTTTAAGGTCTCTTGCAGCAGCATGGTTAAGGCGGCTGCTGAGGCTCCTCTATCCCCAGGGATCGCAGTTTCATGGAAGGCTGAGTATCACCACAGAAACCAACTACAAAAACAGTCTGCGGGCTCCTGCTCCGTTCCTCTGGTAAAGCAATTTGTACTACGTGAAATGCAAGGGCACAAATGGTGAAAACTGATCAAAGTAAATGCTGCTGGTAAAGTATCATTTTGTTTTGCTGACTTCAAGGCATCAGATCACAGCCTCTGTGTTTTGTTCTAAAAAGATGAAAGTCAAGTGCCAAGGATTCATAAGGCTGAACTAACTATTACAGCGTGAACGGCTTTAGAGAAATTCATAGCACATTTTCCAAAACAGACATTATGAATTTGTGCTAATAAATGTGCACAAAATGTGCTGTGCTGTACTGAATTACACTGCCCAGGCTAGGACACCTGTTCTTTAATAGAGAAAAGTGAATTTTAACTCTCAGATCATATAAACACATTTTCTGACTTAAAAGTGATGCACCTAGGAGGGACCTGTGACTTCTTAATTCACTGCTCAGCTGCAAAGATTAAGGTAATCAGTACAAAGCAGACAAAATACAGAACTGAAATCTGAGGATCTGTGCCCTCTATTAAGTGTTTTCACTCTTTTCATTAATATTTATAAGACAAATTATTCTGATATTGTAGCAGTCAAAAAAACTAACATGAAGAAATGTATCTTCACAGTTCATCACTGTGTAATACCCAATATAAGAGGTTTAGAATTTCTACTGAAATCCACATGAAGAACATAATGTCCATACATTGCTTATAAAAGAAATCAGTCAAGGATTAATCCATGAATCCACTTCCTGTGGTGGGATCTGGTACTGCACTGATTTATAAGAGTTTATCAATTGCTTTAGGAAGGATCACCAGGCCAGTTTTAATTCTAAGATGAAACCAAAAGTGTATTCTTTAGGCAGGCACTGTGAATCCAAAATGGAACACTTCCCTCCTCCCCCTGCCTTGTGTTTTTGCTATGCTCACTGAATATTGTGTTACAGATTTGACAATGAGCCAGCTATAGTAGGTTGCAACGTCCAGCTTTTTGGGAGCCAACAGTTTCTGAGAGAAAGTTTGCTGATTTTTCCAAGAAACACAAAATATGTTCACATGGTGTTACTGCTTGAAGGTACTTTTGCGTAAAGGGTTGCATAGTTGCACTCTTAAATCAAACTATGGTATAAGCCAGTTCCTATAAGCACAAGACCCCTGCCACACTCATTTGCACAGGGCAAGGACCTATTTATTTTTAAAACTTACCCCAGCAATAAGACAGAAGATCTTCAGAACAGCATCACAGAAATAAATATCTCCAGGAAAACAGCAATGCCATTAAAAACAAGCACTCACATCCACACACAGTTACCTTTTCTCCTGCAGAACTTAACACTGTGCCACCCTCACAGCCCTTGCCAGGTGCACTATGCTTCCATCCTTCTGTCAGGCCAGCACTAAAGGATGCTGCTGGGGCAGGGACCAGCCCCTTTGGGAGAACACAGGGGGGCTGCAATGCACAAAGCACATCTGGGGCAGGAAAGCCTTTTCTTTTTGCATTACTGCCAGGATGAGGCATGGTTCAGTCCTCAGGAAGGGGTCTAAGTCCCTGGTAGCAATTATCAGGTGTGTGGAAGACTGAGATTTATTTCCAAGGCTCATGTAACATTCTCATTTTAAAATAAACCCTTTGCTTATTTTATCCTAAATATATGGTTGGAAATGGACTGGTAGTGCCTAGACCTTCTCACCAATACTCTATGAAGAGAATCAGATTGACTAAACGTTGTGGTTTAAAACCAAACCTGCACAGCTCGTTCACTCCTCCCCCCCTTGCTCCCCAGACCCCTGGAGAGTTGGGAAGGAGAATCCAAAGAATGTAGCTCCCACGGGTTGAGATAAGAATGGTTTAATTGCTAAGGTATAAATAACACAAATCATTACTGCCACTACTACTACAAATAATAATGATAAAGCAAACAACAAGTGAAGAGAATACAACACCTCACCAGCCACTGACCCATAACTCACCCCACCCTGCCTGATCGAGCACCGAATGATACCTCCTCCATCCCCCCAGAGCTCCAGCCCTTCCGGGTCTCTCCCAGTTACATCCTGGGTATGACGTGCTATGGTATGGAATACCTCTTTGGCTAGTTTGGGTCAGGTGTCCTGTCTCTCCTTCCTCCCGGCCTCCCCTCCTTCCCTGGCAGAGCATGAGCTCAGAAAAGGCCTTGGACAAACCAAACATTTGAGCAGTAACTCAAAACATACTTGCTATCAGCAACCGTTCTCAGCCCGAAAATCAAAACACAGCACTGCACCAACTACCAAGAAGGAGAAAAATGACTGCTACTGCTCAAACCAGGAGACTAAACAGTAGCTATAGCTCAGTTCTGAAAATCATGGGAAAGATTCACCCCTGGCATAATTCCAAGGAAGCATTAAGCTGGACTGATGTGGTACCATACTACGGCAAATCTGCTGGCGCTTATGATCTACTACCACCCAGAATGGAAAACTGGGCTCCAAAAATTATGCAATGGAACAGAAAGGCTGTTAAGAACTACCCAACTATAAACTACAGCCTATTGCACACTCCTGCACCATGTTTGTGCCAGGATCCACCAACAAACTATCCTGAAGTATACATGATGCTCTCAGAAGGCCACTTTAAAATGAAGATGCATTATTAATGGCTCAGAGCAGAAATGCAGCGTCAGCTTGTGTGTTCAAGGGAAGAACTAAGCAAAGCTCCCTTAACCCTCAGTGAGGACACAGCATCAGCTCTATATTTGGCACATGTTATCCTCAGAGCAAAGCAATGTACTCAGATGTAACAGTACCTTTAACAAAGATCTAAAGTTTACCCTCAGAACCAACCTCAAAACTGACCTGCCCATCCACTGACATGGTAGCTGTGTCCAATAGCCTGGTAAAGAGTCCATTTGAACAAAACACTAATAGCTTGCAGCATATTCAAATGTTGTCTGTAGCTCTTCCTCCAGTCTATGTTCTGGTACCTTTCTAGCCCTAAATATTAAATGACCAAGCTGAGGATTTGTGTAACAGGACGGTATTACAGCGCATTTAGGTATAGACTCCTCACATGGATTTGTAATTCAGCTGCTTCAGACAGACTGAAAAACCCAGCTACAAGTAAAATCTAGTGCTATAACACGGTCAAATACATTATGTGCGAGATGAGTACGGTATAGTACAGTGGCATGTTGTATGACACTAAACATACTGCTCGGTACCTGGCAGTGCTGCCATTTTCAACTGCACCAGTAACAACTTTCTCCTCAAAAGTTTAAGAGTAGGCAACTGTGCTGGCAAGTTTTAACTGGAAATGCAGTGATGGAAGTGCCTATTCAGAAAGCACCACAGCTCACACAGCATCAGACAGTTCATACACAAGTAGTAGCTCTTACACAATGCTATAAAATACCGGTTCTAACTTCATGAAAACATTGGACTGTTTCTGCCCATGGTTAAGTCACATAATTTATCTTAAGGTAAAAATGTAGCCAGTTAATTTCTAGCGTTCCAAAGTTGCTGTTTTAAGCTGGAGCTGCCTAATGCAAGCACCTTATGTTAGATGCTAATCATTTATGGAAATACCTAGGTAATCAAAATATTCAGAGCAAAGCTATTCCTAAAACAAATAACTTGGCAAACTGGCAGGATGGTTACTGAAGTCCTAATTGGCACTAGAAAGTGGTATTAATTTCACAGTAAGAGAATAAGAAAAGTGAAAAAACTTGAGGCTTTATGTAAAGACAGCAGATTGAGAACTCAAAGGGTAATAACTGTATTAGCACAAGTCATATTTAGACTGTGCTACTTATGTGACAATAATCTTAATGGCTGAGGGGGGGTTAGACTGGAGACAAGAAGGCTCAGGGGGGATCTTATCACTCTCTACAACTGTGTGAAAGAAGGAGGTAGTGAGGTGGGCTTGGTCCCTTCTCCCAGGTAACAAGCAATAGAACAAGAGGAAATGACCTCCAGCTGCACCAGGTGAGATGTAGATTGGATATTAGGAATGATTTCTTTCATTGAGAGGGTACTCAGGCACTGGAACAGGCTGCCCAGGGCAGTGCTGGAGCCACCATCCTTGGAAGTATTCACAAACCATGTAGACAAGGCCCTCAATGATATGGGTTAGTGGCTGCCAGGGAACAGTTGGACTTGATGATCTTAAAGGTCTTTTCCAACCTGGTTGATTCTATGATTCTATAATTCAAAAGTATAACTCAAAGAGTTTACTGATAAATTTTACGTAGACATGATACACAGTGTAAACTGTCTACTTAAGTTTTGTTTATCTGAGTAATACAAGATCCATCTTTCCTTGTGTATGTATATATTTCAACCCAGTTTTTACTTCTGCTGTGTTATCTCATGCATTAGATCATTTGGAGAACCAGAATTCTCCTGAAAAGCAAGAGTTTTCAAAACCATCTCTGCACGAATATCTCACCCAGCTCTGACAATCAGAGCTTGAAAGAGTCCAGTGCAGAGCCACAAAGATGATTAAGGGAGTGAAACACCTCCCTTATGAGGAGAGGCTGAGGGAGCTGGGTCTCTTTAGCTTAGAGAAGAGGAGACGGAGGGGTGACCTCATCAGTGTTTACAAATATGTAAAGGGTGGGTGTCAGAATGATGGAGCTAGGTTTTTTTCAGTGATATCCAGTGGTAGGACAAGGGGCAATGGGTGTAAACTGGAGCATAGGAGGTTCTACGTTAACATCAGGAAGAACTTCTTTACTGTGAGAGTAACAGAGCATTGGAACAGGTTGCCCAGGGGGGTTGTGGAGTCTCCTACGTTGGAGATATTCAAGGACCGCCTGGACAAGTTCCTGTGTGATGTACTCTAGGTTACCCTGCTCTTGCAGGGGGGTTGGACTAGATGATCTTTTGAGGTCCCTTCCAACCCTTGGGATTCTGTGATTCTGTGATCTGATCTTCACAGGCCATCTCTGCTGTGGGCAGCTGCAGAACAAGGATGGCCCACAGTGACAGCCCTACAGATCATCAATGGAAAGCCTGTGCCCACCAGAGCAAGGCTGGGGCCACTTCACGCATTCCTCTTGTGACCTAAAATATATGCTCAGGCTCCCAAAGATTAAGCGAAACCATTTGTGCCATCTGCCCTTCCACATGTGCCCTTCCCTGCTCTTGAGACCTAAAACCGTAATGTTTCACTCAGCTTTGCATAAATCATTAGATGTCAATACTGTTCTCATGCCATATAATGAATCCTAAGGGGAAAGTCATCCTTTTATACATTTTGTGGGAAAATCTCTTGTTGGCAAATCTCTTGTTGGCTTTAGATCTTCTTAAGGGCACAGGATCCATTCCTGTAAGCCACAAGTACAGTGTCTCCCCTACTGTTCTTAAATGGCCTATTCACAAAACGGTATCACATCAGACTAAGTTTTACTTTAACAATTAAGGCAGCAGACTCATGTGAAAAGCCAACATTTTCCCAGACAATTCTGCACTTATGTGTAGATATATTGCACATCTGTGCTTTTCTTTGGTCTATCAGATGAGCTGCAATGTAAGTTTAATTTTATACTCCTTTTCCTTTCTCCCATCCCCATACTGTTACCAGATAACATAGCACCCAACACCTTGAAAAAAACAAAGGTGGGGAGGGAAGGATTTAACCACTAAATTGAGGGATATATAGGTACGTACTAAAGAGCAGCTTCTATCCCAAAGAAAATGTTTCTTAAACTGACAGGTGGAAGACAGATGACAAACTGCTGCCAGGACCATTTTTCTTAAATGCATTTGGTGCATTCTGAGCAAATCTATACAGGCTTTTCCAGTAACCACAAGATTCCACCACCTGTATTTTTCAGCTGGTTAGATATGTGCTAGCCACCTAATCAGAAATTACATAGCTGCATTAATGTGTTGATACTGTGGTGGTACATCTTGCCTCCCAACAGGTCTCATTAATCAGAGTATGATACTAACTGTGGGTTCAAAGACTCAGCATTAGCACCATCTCATCTCTGCCAGTAGACACAGTAAGTTCACAGTTCTCTCAACTGCAGAACAACACGCAGATGTAACAGAGCACATGGTGTCACAAGAACATCACAGAAAAAATGGAATCTGAATACAGAATTATCCAAGTCTCAGGGTAAATCCTGAAGGGATGAACACCTCTGTCCTGGGTTCAGCTATTAAGGAGAAAAAAATGACTGCTATTGCAGAACCCATTACATCTCTCACTTGTTTCAGAAGCTGCAGGTGGGGAATGGGAAGAGGCTGAGACAATGAGGCTTCACTAAGCAAGAAAACATTACAAACAAATATGAGATGATGGAAAGACTGCAGAACAAAGGGTTATACCATTTGAAAAACATATAAAAAAATTTGTTCCTGTAGGGTTTTGCAGCCAGATCACACATAGATCTAGATGAGTGGAAAAAAGAAACGTCATTCTACAGGTGTCTGTCAGAGAGGCATAATCACATTGGGAGGTGTAAAATGTGGAGTTCACATTTTTATTGGACATGTAAAACTAAATTCTTGCTTCCCAAACCAGAGTAAAGAACAGCATGTTTGCATGAGTCATAAAAAACCAAAACACTGGGCAGCACCACCAGATTTAGGGAACAGTTTTGTTGACTCTATTGTCAGTAACACACCAGCCTGAGCAGGAGTTGGTGTAACTATGTGTCTGTAATACAGACAGTCACAAATGTATTAGAAATTAAATACAACGGAAAATGGTTTCAGAAGATTCAAAGTAACTGTAACCAACACATTGTCTTCTTATTCCTCTGCATCAGGTCTTTGTTCTTCCCAAGTTCTTTCTACTTGGAAACTTGAGAAAACAATCAGAACTTTTACTACTCCCTGCACAAACAAAATAGTATTCTGGGAATAGTTCAAAGAATGAATTTTTTATATTGATCACATAGAAAAAAGGGAAAAAACCATAATCACCAAACCCCCAACAAACCAGTTCTTCTATTTAATCAGGCCTTATATATATATATATATATATATTGTATATGCTTGCAGAATCAAAGCCACGAGAACTGACAAAATGCACCAGAAGACATTACTGAGGCTGCCATGCAAGTATTTGCTTGCACAGTGATGCTACTCCATGCACTTATCTGCACTGTGTTTCAGATTCTTGCTTGAAAACAGGTTTACTGAAGAAAATACTGGCATGCTTTCCACCTAAGTGTAAGAACAGACTCCTTGTGTGCTGTATTTTCCCATGTCACTTCAGGTGCATTTCAGTGTCCTCAATGCAAGTATCACTTGAAACCCAATTAATGGAGAAAAGAAACAATGTCCCAATGGTGTATTCGGAAAGGATACTGCAAAGCAAGTGCACTGTGCTTCTCTGCAAAACTAATGTCATGCAGTCACATTTCCCAACAGGCCTCAAAACCATTTTTACTTACATATTTGAATCCACTAGCAGATCATGTCTGCAGAAGAAATGAAGACTCTGCATCCCTGGGTGATGACAAAAGAGCAAGCCAGGCTTCAACCAGCCTTCAGGATTAGAGAATGCCTGTTATCTCCAGAAAGGTGACATATTTTAATACTTTTCCCTTACTGATAAGATTTGGCTCATCACCAAATATTACCTCTCATCTAAAAACACTGCCAGAGTCATGTTTATCACATATGGCATCAGCTCCAACCAGAAGAAAAATACTTCTATATTCTAAATTGCCATGGCACTTTTTAAAGAGTCACTAATCAGCTATAAATTACCTGTAATTCCTTCAAACTTTCTCATAATTGAAGTTTCAGATGTTTGTACCTCACGGTGGTGCTATTTTCGCATCTTCTTTAAATAACAAGTTTTACTCCTGAAGAAGTACTCTGTTTATGTGTCACAAGGGAAATAAAATGCTCTTTTAGAGAAACACAAACTTGAGTATATGGTGTTATCAAAAGCATAATCTACATAAAAAAAACAACCCACAATTAAACCATTTGTGCCTCTTATATCTTGCCACTGCAAGGTTTCACTTTTTTAGCTGATGCAAAAGGAGCATGACTGTCAGGCACAGCTCTACACAATTTGTATCGGAAGTTTTCCTCAGTGCTGGGAAGTTGGAGGAGAACAGGTTCACTAAATACAGCTTTTCGTTCAAACAGACACTCCAGAGAACAACACAAACATAACCACTCATGACAAGTGGTACCTCTCTCATGTATAGCTGGGGGTTGGAACTTAAGGTCCTTCCCAAGCCAAACCATTCTGATTCTATGAGCTCAAAGCTAGACTGGAACCTGCCCATCAGGTTTGTGATAGAAACAGACTCCTGGAAATGTCATCACTTCCTTAATTACCTTTTCTTGGGGAAATTGACTATAAACAAAGCAGTAATTCATAAATACTCCAGGGCATGTCAGAGAGAAGCTTTGAGGAGGGGGCTGAAGACCACAAATGTGAATCACAGTTTAGGATGAAAATCAAAACACACTAAGAGAACATGCAAGTATGTGCACAGAGTGCTTACACACACAAGCAGCAGAAGAGTTCATCTAGTAAAGACAGCAGCAGTAGCCCCCTTTCCCTCTACAGTCCTACAACTGCATATCAGTACCTGCTGGGCACTTGAAGCAGAAGAAAGAAGAGTCCAGCAGGTCATTTTAAATAGCAGTCAGCAAAACTGAACAATATGAGAGATCAGAGAAGTCCTTCTGACATTCTTCTGTTTGAACCCTTTAGCCTTCTGTGCTGGGCCTTGGCATAGCTTCAGTCACCGTTCCATGCAGCTCTGAAACTGAGAACAGGTCTCACTTCCTGTGCACAGCAAACAGTCCCTTTTCTAACCGTGGAAAATATCATGGCTTTCCAAGGCAGGAGAGGTCACTGATGCCTCTTTAAGGGTAGCATGCACCAAGCCACGCTCCTGCAGGACAGCAGGCTCTGCACAAACAGACTCCTCTGGCCGACACTTGACTTCCTTTGGCAGTTCTGGTGGGCAGAACTTGAAAAGATTGCCAAATCCCAATGACCAGCAAATTCAGAGCTGGCTAAAAACATCCCACAAACACTGCAGTCCAGAGTAAACAAGATGAAAAAAAAAAAACACATTAAAAAAGGCTGGATTTTATGCAAGCACAGATGTTTCAAAGTGCTAATGAAGAGAAGGAAGAGGGTTGTAAGGGCTCCAAGAAATGGAGGCCGGGTGGCTGTTGGTTTGTTTTTTAAAGACATGGCAATTCAGTGCTCCTTTTAAGACATCAGTGCCATATAGTGTATTAGCTGCATACAAGCTGCCACTTTCAGTAAACATGGCATCATCTTAGAAAAACACCGAATGATTACATTTCTGTGGAGCACGCTGCCAGCATCATTTAGAGCCTTAAGGTCTACCATGTGCTTCACTTCTGATTCAGTCCAGCACCCAGGCAGCCTCAAAAGGGCTCTTGAACAAGGCTGTGGGGAAAGAGAGTAACAACAGCCTGTGAAACCATGCTGGTGAGCCAGCAGAGCTACCACAGGAACGTAGTCACCTGCACCACTCTTCTCTCAAGCTATCTCGCTATAGGTAGTTCATGCCACACCTGGTTCTAAACCCCTGCATATACTTGCACTGCCATTTGTATGTCTGTTGCCATAGCTAGATATCCATTACTGCTGCCAACCAAGGGTGGTCAGAAAGTTGAGACGCAAGAGCAGCAACATTCCCATGCAATGTTCAGATACGGTCAGTACCCTGGCAGAGGCACAGGCACAGTCCTTTATCTTTGAAAGCTTCTTCTAAAGCAGCAGCTGTTTCCCTTCAGAACAAAGGCTTTTTGGCCAACCAGAAGTACCAAATACACCCATGCGCAGCAGTGCAGGCTTCCCACTACACCACAGTAAATGAGCACAGGGCAGATGCAATGCAGCCTTGCAAACCAAAAAACATGTCCTTTACTTCCCAGCTTAATTCTGCACCACGTGTTCTGTTCAGCTCACCAGAAACATCAAATTTGTACAGCCAAGTGACCTGGCAGTGCACAAATCAAATATGAACATTAGTGAAATCTGTGGTCTTACTCAAAGGTTTGATCTCACAGAAGTAACAAACTCTTTGTTCTTGAGCTTCTTATTTTACTGTAGGTTCAGGACTGCATTGAATAATGACCCAATTACTTTAATTTGGATTATTAAGCCCAAACTGCAGGGTGCTTCAAAAATACAAATCAAACCAGCCTGTCTTGTCAGTTTTAGAGCAGCTGGTCAAGCTGACATGGAGAGCTTAGCACTGAAAAGCTGCAGTAGAAAAAGAAAGTGAACTTATTTTTACTGTGTGAGATCCTAAAGTCTCAGGAAACAGCCTAGAGCAGACATTGACGGACGCTAAATGGAAACTTGCTTTAACAAATGCACTCTTAGAGGAAGGAATAAACAAAATGGAATCAAACCAGTGACTAGGTAACAAACCCATCACAAACTCCAGCTGTCAAATAACAAACCTTAGATCCCCTTCCTGTCTGCTGGTGACACACGACCTCCAGGGCCCCCCAGCCATGGCCCTGGTGCAGCAGGTCAGCATGTTTAAACCACACTCAAAAAGTGGCCCCTTTATCACAGCTGAATCTCAAGGTTGTCCTCAGATCTCTGGATGCCTGAGCATGAAATAAAACGTTTTTCCCTAACATAGCCTTGGGTAAAGCTCTGGTGTTAAATTTCTGAGAACTGTTACAATGAACATACTGGGAACTAGAGTAAATATGTGGAAATACACGCAAAATGAACCAGGTTTTCATCACCCTCCTTGTCCGTGTCTTCATAGTCCTAAAATACATAACCACTGTGACACAAAGGAATTATCTTGAATTCAGGATGCATTGCAAAGGCCAGGATGTAGAAATACATTATCAGGTGACTGTTCCAGAGTCTTTTCCTGTCACGTTTTTACAACGTAGAGGATCTCTTCAAAAAGTACTTAAGCACTGGACTTACATAAGTTTGCCCATCATTTTATGACTTCAAAGTGGGTCAGACTCAGGAATCTGAGATACAGCACTAGTAAATACCTGGCTATTATCATTAGCCAGCTCCACAGGAACTAACAGGCATTCTAATATCAGGTTTGCTCTCAAAGGAAAATATTTTTTATTCTGAAACTGTTGCCAAGTAACAGTGATTAAACCATGGGGGAAATCTGTCAAACCACTGTAGCCTCAGTGCCGTTACTCAAAATTATAGAAATAAAGATGAGGCCTTGATTTTCCTGCCTTCATTTCACATAACATGTGTTAAACATCTGTATCATGCATAAAAGCTATTGAGGATGAGGATGTCAATGAAAACAATAGTGAATCCATCGCCAGGAACTTTGTCTCCATGTATTCATATGTATTCGATCCTAAGTATTCACATGAGATTAATTTTATATGCCACTGCTCCGCCTTCAGCTATTTCAATTGTGGCTGCATGCCTGAAGCAGCTCAGGGAAATCCAACTGACAGGTAAAATAAAAGACTCCTCCACTAACTTAGGACTTGATAACTAAGAAGCGACTTTCATCTTCAAATAAGTTTTACATTTTCTAGATGCATTTTTTCTGGTGCAAATCTCTAGTTTCCAAGTGCCTCCACAACAATAACCTTTTCTTAGAACAAGCAGCTCCATGAGAAAGCAACTACCTGCATTCTAAAACCAGGGAAACTGAAACAGTGAAGATACAGTAACTTTCTCTTCGTCTTTGGGTAGGGTTCAGTAGCTGCAGGCTTTTAGCTGAGAACCAAATCAGAGTACAGAAATGCACACATGCACTCACTTCCCCAGGAATACTTGATCAAATAAAACAAACAGAAAAGGCTTGCGTTCCTCATGCCAAATTCAACATAAACACTTGTGGCTATTACATGCACCCGTATTCTATTTCCTATGATAAAGCATAGTCAATATGAATTGTGATAAAAAGACATTTCTAAGAAATACTTGAAAAAGATTGGAACTTTGGGGGTTTTTACTTGAAGAAAGTGCCTTCATAGTCTCTGCAAATGAGATTTCACCCCAACAGGGATTAATGAAGTAAAATACAAATCCCTTGAAGATCACAGATACAGTCACAGCATTTGATCACAGACAGGACCAGATTTCAGTCTTAACATGAAAGCAGTAAAGTACTGATTTAGTATTGCAAAGTTTGCTCAGAACTCATAAACCCATAAACTTCCAGTTCACCTTTTTTATTATTATTATTTATTCACATTTACAGGGAAGAAAAAGCACCCAAACTTTAAGTATCTTTACAGAAACCCTGCATGTATCACAGGAGAAACATGCCCCTGCCATGCCTTCTTCTCTGCATCAACCACCCCTCCTATGCTTAAATTTGCTAGCACTTGTCTGCATATTCTACACAAATGTCAAAATAAGTTAAACTAATGCATACACATTTTAATGAGAACCGGGATAACTGCACGAGTATGTTTCATGCATAAGCCCTCCAAGGAATTTGCTAGGGGAAGTTTACACTCCTCCCAGCAAGTAAGGAATGTGTAATTTAGCAGCATCAAGCACAGAGCAGGTTAAAAACAAAACATAAGCTGACCTCCTCCCCCAGAGAAAGCCTTCACTTAAAGATTCTCAGATTTTGCATTCCACATTATCAAAACTACAACCAACCTCTGAACAAGTGCATGATTTATTTTAAACATGCTTTTGATGCTGCTAAATCTAACTAAGGCACTGTCAAACAAAAATACTGGTTTTATTTTGGAGTATCCTGGAAATACTGGGTGACAAACAGATCTCTACCTTTGCTATCAGCATTGGCAGGCAGCAGGAAATACCTCAGTTGGTAAATCAAGCTAATGTAACTGAAGTGATGGGTACATTCTACTTTAAGACAAAAGGCCACTTGCAGCTGGTTTTTACAATAAGTGAAAAGATAACATTTGCTCTGCTTTGTTTTCCGGCTCTGATCCTATAAGTAAAATCTGATCTTTTCCATGTTGTTTACGCTTTTTTGCTTGACACTGTTGCCAGCAAGCCTTGCTTCAGTTTCCTGTGCATTTTTAGAGCAGCCCTCTATCTCCAAGGAAGGGCTGTGACTGGAAACTGGTTGGGAGATGAGGGAAGGAGCTTAAGGGCTACAAATCCTTAAGCATGTTCTCTGCCCTACACTTTGGTATACCAAAGAAGCACTTGGAAAGGACAGCTTGGGGCAAACTGCTTTCTTACTGTAAGCATGCTAGAGGAGGCACAAACAGCCTCTTTCTGCTAGACAGCAATTATTTTTATTGCAAGCCAAATATTTAAATCTCGTGTCTTTCTGTCAAGGACCAGACAGCAGTGGTGCAGCCTGCAGCCTTGTGCACATGTGACTTGCTCACATTGTGTGTGCACACTGTTACACAAGCAGTGCCAACAGCATTAAACCAGAGCGAAAACTAGGGTTATGCAAATGGGCTCTTTGAGCTGATTCATTCTGGTCTCTTGGGAGGCACAAGCCCCAGCTGTAGCCTGCTCCATCCCATCCCCGGGCACCCTTTAGTAACTTAGAAGTTACCAGTTCCCACTATCCCATGTTCTCACAGCGAGAACACTCTTCTGCCTGTTTTCAACAAAATTGGTGATCGCCTTGTAAGAAGTACCACCTCCCATATTAAATTTGTCTATGACTCACTAACAGACTTAAAGGTCCCTGAGTGATGAAAGAGGCAATGACAAATACATAGCAGAATCACATACAGCTTTAGCTTTCATGCCCAAAGAACTGACTGTACCTATGCTTTGTCAGGCATTCACAGTGTACTCAACACACGACAATCCAGTGCCTGGCAAACTAAGTAAGGCTTTTAAAACCAAAACAAAAAACCCAGAACAAATATAAAAATCTCTGTTCCTCATTCCAAGCCCCACAAAAAACCCAAAGTGCTTTTCTATTCATTTAATGACAGCTGAACTGAGAAAGACCTGACATTTTTGATTAAGGGCAGCCCATGAGATGCCTACTGAAAAAATAGTAAACAACTTTTTCATCATACACCAGACATTTTAGACAGTGTATACACTGAAAGTGAACACAACAGCTGAAGTTTCATGGATGAATCCAAGACACATTGAGCTGAACATACCACAAACCCAACAAAGCTGCTATTGAAGCCAGTGGAAAGACTTTGATTATGTCCAAGAGTATCTGCCTTTATTTAAATGACTTTATATAAAAGACTCCACTTAAAAGTTCTTTCAGCACAGATAATAGACCCTCTTTTTCTAAGCTTTTGCCTGCAAGATCATCATCTTTGTTCTCTCATTACAAATTCTGCTAATTGTGTACATGCTCATTGCTCTCACAGGACACAGTATTAAGGATTTGTGTGTGTAATACTATAAGAACATGAACTAAGAAGCTCTGCTGTCATGCCATGAAATGTTTTCTTTTCAGCACTCTGTTTTGATGTGTTTTGAGAGTAAACAACAGTACTGCACAACTTAACATCAAAAAATTTCTGCTTGTGCTGTTGCTTTCAGAGCAGCTGAAGTTCTTGCCAGTCCCTCTGAGTGCAACGTACATAAATAAGTAATTGGACTGTACTGACGTACTTCCATAGTCAGCAACACTTGTTTTCTGTATGGCAGTCCCCCCACAGCGAAACATTAAGGATGTATTACAGAGGTAAAAGAATCTGAACTTAAATATTTGTTTAAAGTGGCCTTGGCAGGGATCCAAAGGTATTCACGCTAATTTACAACACATTTAGGTAAACGATCTGCCTTTGAAGGCAGCCAATTCTGCAAAAGGCCTCTTGTAGATCTAAATCTGTTTCTTATTTCCTTTGCCCACCCTGCCACCTTTTTAAAGTATACTTCGTGGTTGTGAAAGGTGATGGAGAGAGTGGCTGGGTATGCAAGTGGTTTATTCATGACGCACAAAGCATAGGTGGAAAGTATCCACACACACTGTGCATGCTTCCTTCTGGTCACAATTCAAAAATAGCTTCATTCAGCAAATTAATGCAGAACAATCCCATTTGCAGACACACTCGTAGCCAGGGATCAGGACAAAAAACAATTTCCCCTTTACCTCTCTTTCATGATGGCCAAGCCCCTCCTCAGGATTTCTGAGATTGAGGACGTGCACCTCTTGTGGCAGGGCTGTTGTGCCTCGGCTTGCACAGCCAGACAACACCGTGAAACTCTCCAGCAAGGCATGGACTGGGTGCGAATTGTTAACAGGAGACAAGACACATTCGTTCCTAGGCACAGGACCTGCAGAGGAAGACACAGAAGCACATCATTTGGAAAAAAGAGCTATACACAGATTACACCTGTCAAATAATCATCACCCTTTTGGTCATAAAGCCCATAGGAACACAAACAGGGGCTTCGTGTTCATTATCCACAAAATGAAGACATTTATTTTCACTGAATACACTAACTCGTTCGTTCATTTCTCTCTGAAAGTATGAATTCCAAATTGAAGGTAGTCCTGTTTTTACCAGGGAGAAAAATCAAGGATTAAAGAGGAAAAAAAAAACCCAAAACCAAACGAAAAAACCCCAAAGTGGTGATAGTAGTAGGAGGAGTTGGGTCATCTTAGATGTGAATTATTTATGTCAAACATTGTTATCTCCAAGCATTGAAAAACGCAATCATGTACACATAACAATGAAAAGTTAATCTCTAGTACACAGGTAATTACATCAGGAAGGATTTGGGAGAGTTGGATTTGTTGCTTTTGAAGCAGTGCTGATTTATAGTGAATGTTGTTCAAATAGATTGTACAAAACAGCAGGCATCTGTCACATGATAAAAATGAAATGTTTGTTTACTGAGTTTGTGTCTGACAGCAATTATCTACACTGATAACAGATATCTAGTCCAAAACAGAGTGTACGCCCTTTTGAATAATCACCACAGCATGATGTAGTGCCATACTCTTATATAGTACGTGAGACAGCATGATGTGATACAGCAAGATAGCACAAAAGCTGAAACATAGGCAGCAGTTTATATTTAAACTATATCTCAGGAAACTAAAGCAAGACAAATATTTATGAAACGCAGCCCTGCTTTTCCAAAAGGACTCAAACCCACCCCTGACAGTAACAGATACTGTATGTTTTTGATTCAGAAGGTCACAGGGGAACACAACTAGCTTAACCCCTGATTTGCACCAAAACCACTCAGATAAGAATGAGACACACATCAACCAGTCAGGTCAGAGGCTGCAAGGCATGAAAGAGAAATAAAAGCTAGAACCATGACTTTTTTCCCCCCTTGGAGAGCATGCATCTGTAACAGAAGTAAAATACTTCTTTCAAAACCAGTTCAAAATGAAAGCAAATCCTCAGCTGATCAAATGGCAGAGCTCCATCTGCTTTTGTGAAGTCTACATCCAGCTATTTGCAGCCCCAGAGGTCATTCGACTTATGTGCACACATATGTTTAATTATATTAGCACTGATTACAAAGGCAGTTCACTCACGACACAGCTAGCAGCTGGCTGTTTGGAAGACAGAGTCCATCTTAAACCAGACTTCATCTGGAAAAAGCAAAGCCCCTGAGCACAAGGAGATTTCCACAGTGGCTTGGGCCATGCGTGCCTTGTCCTGCTGAAGGGGCCATTCCTGAAACCCACCAGTGCATAGTACATATCCCACCAGCTCCCGCAGAACAGGAATATTTGTTAACAGCAATGCTCAAGGCATGAATTAGACATGCCTGTGCTTGGGAAACATGATAAACGTTCTACTCTGTACAGAAGGAGCTTGGTAGTAGCACTGACCACCAGCCTGGAGGATTTAAGGTTGATTTGGGTTTAATTCCTCCTTAAGAATGCATACACAAAGTGTGACCTGTCCAAGCAACAATACTCAGTTAAAAACCAAACCAAAACCAAACCACTAAAAACACAAACTATGAAAAAGTTGCCCTTTGTAATGGTTGAAGAAGTATTTAGAATTTGTAACAGTAACACAACCAGCAGAGAGGCCTTGTTTTCCTGATGTACAAGCGTAGATCAGAGAACCTACTAATCAATTAGGCCAGCCACTGGTGTTCAAGCCCTGCAGCAGACCAGGTTATACAAGCTGCACAAAAAGCATTTCTGAATGCCACAAGCATTTCTTGGGTTGTGGAATAAATAGAGAGCCAAGGAGTGTTCGTTCCCTGAATTCTTTCTTGCAGACCAAAATGGAGTTGACATTTGCTAAGATGCTTGTATCATAAAGCACACATGAAGAACAAGGTGCAAGACTCAGAACTCAACAGAAATGGAGTTGTTGACAAAAACAACTTAGGAAAGATTCAGGAGAAACAGCTAGCAACTCCCTTTCTGAAGAGGGAATTCCCTTGTGAACACCTGTTTCCACACAGGACATCTATCAATCCTCCCATCCAGCCTTCATTTGATCTTTATCCTGTACAGATGGGTCATATTAGAAGAGAAGACACCTGGATTTTCCCCTCAATTCCTACAAGGACTCATCAACACAAAGACGACAGTGACTGGTACATTCAAGCTGTCTGTAACTGACTCCCTTGCTGGCACCTCAAATGTGCTTAAGCAAGCCCTTCTTGCAAGGCCCTCTGTTCTGCTTGACATGCAAGACTAAAATACTCTCCAAAGGGAGCAGAAGTTCACATCCTGGATAACTGTGCACAGCTGAGCTTATCTACACAGCAAAGAGCAGAGCAAAGCATGCCTGCTGTGCCTGTGCTCCATCCTGGCTGGAAGTGGGCCAGATATCCTGCAGAAACCCCATCGCCCCACTGGCATGCCACTTCTGTCAGCTGTGTTTTGGACAAACAGGGCACAGAGCTGCTCTAAGCTACTCCATATGAGAAACTGTTTTTGCAGAGTTCCTGCATTTGGTAGAGTTGCTTTCAGACCAGCCTCTTAAGCAGCTGGTCCTCAAAATTGGAACAGAAGATCAGAGTACCCACTGAGGGCTGGTTCCACTGCATTCAGACCACATATGTTGTAAGGCTGCCTACATACAAGGAATGATGGTGGGGTAAGTAACAGAAGGGCTACTCCAGATGAGGCATTTTTGCCAAGTTTTGCATAGGTGCTTGTGTAGCTATGTCCTAGATCCATAATACCATTCCTAGGAGCTCAAGACTCTCATGAACATTATTTCTCTTAAATGTGCTGCTGGCAGTACCAAACAGCAATCTTAATGCACTGAAATACATACATTTGCCCAGCCACTACATGGGGTGCAGTGCCATACCCAGCATATGTTTGCATGCCTGGAGGTAATGCCAAGTGAAAGCAGAACTTGTCTCAGGCTCACAAAGTCCACTGATGGTCAGCCTGTCTAAGGCACAAGCCACCTTCTCTCCATTTATCCATTTCTTTATGCATAAAATAGTTTATTTTTACACTGCACACACCCCAGTGCTGCCTGAGCTATTCATTAAATGTTAAGTAATTTTATTTCCAGCACTTTGTACTGCACTTGCAGATCTGGCCCAGTCAAAGACAGGTAAGTGCCACTACAAGCATGCTCACCCCAGTGGCAGCAGCAAGAGCTCTCATCTTTTCAAGTTAGCTGCTCTGGCTCTTGGCTCCCTCACAGACCCCTCCTGCTCATACTCCTTCCTGCCACCATTGGAAAACTAGCTACTTCTCCAAGGCAGTTCAAATCCTAAAAATGCATATTTACCACACTGAAAAAAAAACCAAACAGCAATCCCTTTTTATGACACTACAAATCTGATTATTTATCACTTCTGCACTGCCTGCTTCTATTTGAGAGCCAATGTGAAGCTGCAGGCTCATCCTGCCTGGATTTTACTGTTGTGCTGCTCAGCCCTCTACAAACACTAGGACTGGGCTCTGTCAGCTTCCTGCTCCAGCCCCACAGCCTGTTCCTGCTGACCTCACCTTCATCAGCAACAACAACGTCCTGCCAAAATTCACTACCGTCACTGCTGAAGGGCAAGTTCATCCAATGAGCAATCCAAGATTGCCTCATCAGCTCCAAACACATATACTCTTCTGCATTCACCCCCATCGAAGTGGCACTTAAAGAGTCAAAAGTATCTTACAGTTTATACATCTTTGTGCTCCTACAAACCTTTCGTTTCTTCTCTGTAAGAACACACACAAGTATGCACGCACAGCCACCACTGGGCTTTTGTTTAACTTTGGAGCATGCATCCAGTTAACCTTGTTAGCAAATCCTGGCTCTTCCCACAGTCAAACTTCAGTTGCTTAATGCCTCAAAAGCCTTTTGAAGATGGAAAGCAGGTTAGGCAGTATTATAAGAACCGCTTATTACATATGTGTTTTATGATGGCAAGTGTTTAATAATGGCAAGTGTTTAGCAAATTCTGAATTCTAGAGAATCATTTAGAATTGAATTATTTTCCACTTGCAATTAATAAGAGTTTTTTAAAGGAAATCTTAGTGCAGACCCAACCTTGTTTGATACAAACATCTGGAACCTATTCAATACAATTTTCAACATTCTTGTTTCCCATATCATCCATGCTACTAATGAGTAACATGTGTTCTGCTGGAAGAAAGTAGCAGAAATGGGAGTAAGACACTAAAGGGGATAATACAGCAACCCAAGAGCAGCTCATAACTGTGATGGATTTTACTCAAATTGTAAAGGCTAATATACATTCTGTTGTATTTCCATGGAGATTTCTACACTGTTGTCAGCTGAAAAGCATGATCAGCTCCTGCAGATTGTGTCAATCTCTGCTGGAGGCCACATGGCACGCTATAGTGGTTCCCATATGCCACGCCAGAGGATACAAGCTACACCAATGGGATATTACACTCCTTAGGAGAAGGGCAGCTCTATTCTAATTGTTTTTTGAATGAAGGAATGACACAAATCTAGTCATTATACAGGAAGACAAAAAATTCAAAATCCAGACTCGAGGAACACCAGAGATCTCTGTGCTGTCAGGTACAAAGTAATATAAATGACTGCAGATCCTGCCAGAATTCATAACTTCATATGCTGAAAAGCACATCTCGAAGGAGGCTGACTGTCCAAGCAGAGATTTCAGTATGCCCAAATGACAGACTTTCACAAATTTCTTTTGAAGAAGGTTAATTTAAGGGTATTTGTTTTACATCAGCTAGTGACAATGACAACTGGAAAAGGAGGAAGAAAAGAGACAGGATCCTTCAACCTACTTTTGAATGATAACAGGATTATGTATAAACAAGAGGAGGGGAAGCCATTTTCTCTTGAACTGAAAAGGTTAAGATTCACTGCAGAGCACTTGAGTAGATTTAGCAATAACTTCTTTCTATAACCTTTACCATTCATTTCTAAGGATACAAAGTGCATGGGCAAAAGGCCACTATTCCTTGTGGAATAGTTACCACCTACACAACCTTCCTCTCATTAAGCGTTTCTCACTGAGGGAAGCATTTATACCCAACAGTTGTACTCAAAAGATTGAAGTAACTCAGAATCTACAGAGAGGAGGAGTGCCTGTCACTTAAAGAGAAAACATAAGTCATTACTATTATTTAGTATGGGTGGCTCTGCAACAACTACTAAATTCCTTCCTGCATACCCCTTCATGGAACACCACCTGGGAAGCCAAGTGGCTGGTGATTCAAATGGAGTAGAGGACAATGGACAACCTCTACCACCAATACAAAGAGCAGCTTTTACTACAGATGACCATGAAAAACCAGCTTCAGCTCCTAAGTGAGCACCGTAAGAGATCCCTGCTCAGGATCAGTCAATTCTGGCAAGCAGCCCGAAGTCATGAGAGATGGAAAAGACAAAATGAGATGGTAGGAAATACCACAGCTGCTTTGTGATGAGAGGCAGTGGCATAGAGGAAACAGCAGTGTTTCTCCTCATGGAAAAGGAGAAGCATTTCCACCATGATCATCAAGAAGAAGAAGCTGGACTGTCAAAGACTCTTCGGGGACTACACAATTTTCCTCTCTGAGCAAGTGTGACCACCATAAGATGCACAGGAGAGAAACAAGATATTGAAAGAAGATTTGTACATAGGGCCTTCACACTAGCCAGTAGGAAGACTGAAGTAGAATATTACTGTCCAAAGCATTTTGTATTTGTACAATCTACTGCTGATTTTTGTATCTTCCAGACTGTTTGGCTGGGAGGAGGAGGAGAACATTATGGTTTTCTTGTTCTATACAGCTCATGGCAGCAGTTCCAACTCTGAGGAAACACAGCACATACAACACAAAATGATACTGCTGCTAATCTGCCATCACTTTGGTAAGCAGGAAGAAATTCAGTGCCAAACAAAATTTGGGGATGTTTTAATATCACTTTTCTGCCTTAGTACATAGTCAGAGAAGGGTGGAACTAAAATGACTGTAGATATGTTCTGACAAAAAAAAAAAAAAAAAAGCAACTCCTGGATACTTTAAGAAACAAATTTTAAAGTGTGGGATGGGTTTTTTTGTTATTTAACCTTCATTTTCAAACCCTCCCAGCAATTACAATAGGATATGCTCAATACTGCAATAAAAGCTTTGATATTTCAGAGGGCTGGGGAATGAGATAAAAGCAGTAAGTGCACAGAATTAAATAAATTCCATTCTTATTTGGATATTCTCTCCTCTTTGCCCTTTCTACATGTTTACTTGATACTAGGACAAAAAACCTCAATGACATTTGGCCTTTTCACAGTATGTCCCAACACTTATGTACTTAAGTAATATATTACTTAAAACAGATATATAGATACATCTACTAATATGTAGATATTTTACAGTATGTTCCCAACACTTACTTATGTACTTATTTTAAGTAATATATCTAAGTAATCTAAGTAATATATCTACTAATATGTAGAAGACCTACGTATTAGGTCTTCTAAGCCTTTCCTCATGCAACTATGCACTGTGTTGAAATGCAGCAGGTATCTCCCTTCAATAAGACTACTTACATGAACTAGGAATTACCCAGAAAAAGTATTTTAAACATTAAAAGCTCACATTTTCTGCATTTGTGGAGTAACTGATGAGAGTTTGTTCAATCACTGCAACTTAACCACTGACTGATATCAATGAACTTAGAGCAGATTCTACTTTAACAGAAGGAAAAGCAGACCCTTTGTGCACTGCAGCCAAAGCAGGACTGAAATGGAGTAAAGGTTAATGAAGACCCTTGAATGCATTTCAGGATTTCAGCAGAAACTGACAGAGGAACAAAAAAGTGTATGAGAAAACAAATAAGCACTGATAATTAAGTGGGGGTGCATGAAAAAAAGTACTGAAACCACAAACACAGCATAGTTGTTGCACACAGGGCTGGATACGTTTCCCTTCATATCCTGATTTTTCAGGGAGTTCTTTTACCACCACATCTAGCATAGTCTTCTCAGCAATGAAAGAGTACTTTTCATGATGCAACTACTTTTGACTGAATTACCACAGGGGCAAGGGGCACAGGTTTAATGTTACAGGGGAAAAGATTCATGGACATAGACTGATTTTTTTAAAAACCAAACCAACCAAAACACCCCAAATCTTAGCCTGTGCATACATTTTTTTGAAATGAGCTATAAAACCTGAACTGAGAAGAGGAAAAAAACAACTATATCCTCAAGAAATATTCAATACGGATGCAAGATTTGGTTGTAGAAAGAGTTAAATAAAATGTATGAGCTGTACTAACTAAAAACATGTGCTTATGCAAAAACACAGCAGAGCTTCCCCATTCTAGTGCTTGAAGCCCACTAATCTTCATCAACTCCCCTTCCTGACACTATCTCTGCTCCTTCCGTCTTTCTCAAAGGGAAAAAATATCCAAACCAATAATCTGGAACTATGCATTAATCTACGTACCTTACACTGGCTTCTGTTGTTAATGCTTCAGTCAGACTCCTGCTCTGTGTGCTCCCAATCCCCAGCTATCAACCCCCAATTAATTCCAATTCCACTATCATCAACCCTGCCCAGATTTATTCCATGTAGGGGTCAAACTATTCAGATGGTTCAATATTGTATTTAATCTGCAATGTATTTTGATCCTCAATTTTCTTTAGTCTTTCTAGATGTTTCTGTGAGGCAGAGTAAAATCTACCTCGCATCTTCTGCCTGCCCACTGGGAATCATTAGCACCCACAGATGACATGCTTCATACCTTTTTTGGGTTGCTGTTATGTTTGGTACAACATTCTGATGCTGCTTTCTTCTTCTAAGCAAAATAATCCTTTAGGCCTCTCTGGAGAATGTGTTGCAAAATATCCATTCCCACTGTTTCTAACCACTGGTAAAAACATGAGGTTTATCTCATCTGTTTAGAAGAGATGATCTAACTTCAAATGGTGCCTCCACAGATCTCACATTTTTTTCCATGCAGGAAAAAAGAAAACACAAAACGAACAACAAATTACATTTCAAAAGTAGAAATGCTTTCTTCTACTTTCTTCAAAATAGGCTTCTATTGAAGTTTTGTCCTCACCAGGACATAAAATTGATGCATGTTCAATTGGAAAAGTTTACCATCAAACAGAGCTCAACTTCTGTAGCAAAGTACTGCTATTTAGAAATGATTAATTATACCTAAGCTACCCATTTAATAAAAATATGTAAATTATCAAGTCCAATTAATTCTTTATACAGCTAAACTTATTTCAAAGCCTGAACGAGCACAGCAAAGCTAGGCAAGGTCAGTCAGTATCTTGCTTAACAAAAGGGACTCAATTTGTCTTGTTTATACACCTCAAATCAATTAAACAGAAAAGGCAATGAGTTTAAAACCTGTTTGGTTTAACATCTGCTGAGCACAACTTTGAGATACAGCTATGCATGAGGCATAATCTTAGAAAACAAACATCTGTACCTGGAAAACAAAGAAGTCTTTCAAAGTAGATGTACTGTACCATAGAGCTCCATTTCATGTAACCTCTTTCTGACCAGAAGTACTGTCAGATCTCTACCTTCTCTTGAAGCTTGTAGCAAAACATCGCTTATGGGAATTCCTCTCTAGTATTTTTCCATGCTTAAACATCCAAATACTTCCATCCATGTTCTTTCTCTCTTCCCATCCCTTCTCCCAAGCGAGTATTTGAAAAACAGGCCACTAACATAAGAGCATCTTTTTAAACTGTATAAACAGAACAACATGAATGTGTTGAACTTCATTTAAATAAACCCAGAAAGCACAACCTGTTTTCCATGCCCAAGAACTGAAAACAGAGTAGTCCACTGTTAATGTTTCAAAAAGGGTTGCTGAGTTTTTCCCAGTGTTATCCTCAACTAGTAGAAACAGACAAGTTTCCAGCAACTGGTCTAAAACTCAAGTGTAGGTCATGCTCTTGTACAAGTCCCAGGTCCATGGAGCTCCTATCCTTTTTCAGCAGTAGCTAACATTACTCAGACTGAGGGCTTTCCCTAACACAGAGACAGCTTTATTTCAGAGATGCCTGACTTCCATCACAAATTCTCTAAAATGCAAGTAAATCATTGTGCCTTAACAGACTTAACAGAAGGACCAAATATAGCATTCAGTTTTCACCAATGTTAATGGATGAATTTGTCTTAAGCACTATGATTGTATAAAAAGGAAGAAATGAACAAATACAACCTATTTGTAACATTCCTTGTTCATTATTCCAAACAGCAGTCAAACTTCTTGTTGTGAAAGTCTCTTTTCCCCAGAGATAGCCCATAAATTCTCTCAGATTTATCCCTCTTTACCGTAGAAAGGATAGGAAGTTGCATGAAAACAATGAATGGAAGTGCACTTTTTATCAGACAACGACAGGAAGCATTCTGCTTGGTTTACATGAGAGCTCTGTATTGGGGCCAGAAGCCAGGGTGGGGAGGGGGGGGTAGACTATGAAAATGAAATGCCTGCTTAGAAAAAAAAATAGCTTAAACAGGCTTCAAAACCATTGTATTTTCAATAAATTGAAACTCCCCAAGCCATCTTACCCACACTACTGCTGTTACTGTAATGAGTAAATTGAAGATGACAGAGAGGAAATGCCAGACTTCATAAAATCAATTTCAGGAGGCAAAAAGAAAGAACCATACTTGCCTGCATGATCAGCCACACAGGAATTCATGCATCATCAAAAAGCATGCATAAAAACACGTGTAAACATAAATCAGACCTCAGCAGTCTATGCTTATTTAAGAAAAAAAGTCTTTTGAGCCTCTCAGCAAAGTGTTACCTACTTAAATTGCAAATGTATACTTCAGTCCTTTGTATACTCATGGGTACTCTGGAAGGTGCTGATACAAGTTCTAACAATTTTCAAACCAGCACAGGAAGTGTTAATATCCCAGCTGAGGCAGCATCAATAGCTATAAAAGAACATACCAAAATACACAGTAATAGTAAGATTATACAAGATACTCAATTGAGGGCAGGAGTTTTGGTTTAAGAGGATTTTGTTTATGCTTGATCCCCACTGACTTCCATTTGGAGCTACATACACAGCCATCTTTTTGCCCAAAATACATGGTGCTGTACCGGTTGTCCAAGGGGCACTACCATGCAGTTAAAAGAGTTTATAGCCCAAGTCTTACCTGATGGCTAATGAGAGCACCCTCAAGGAGATCAGGAGAGATTAGAGATGTCTTATGGTAACTGAATCAGGGTGCAAACCAACCAGAGTTGATAGCTACTCTTTCAATTTCCAGGATTTTATAATTGTTGTTACTGGAACTATTAGACACTCAATAAACATTTCTAAACCATTACAGCATTAGAGACTTCTACAAACCATTAACAGATTTTCCTTTAATTCAGAACATGAGCATCATTTTTGACAGGTCATCCAAGCTCCAAAATAAATTCATAGCTAAAGTTTTCCTTTTTATTTGATTTCTTTTATATGGGCCCAAATTACTGCTTCTCCTTCACACACAGACACACTGAATTTACAGGGGCTCTGTCTGCACCTTTTTTTCTCCATGCACTCCTTTCCACAACTCTCAAACTTCTCTGTAATTTGTTTTCTGCTCTATCCAGCCCTTATTATTCCATTAAACAGCTCCTATGCAGTCACTTGGCTTCACCAGCACTTGTCATTCACTGCACCTACATACATACAAAGGACTCTCAGTAAGAAGCCTTGCTTTTTTATCTATCAACTGGCTTATTGGCAAGTAATTTTCGGGTCTTCAAAGAGGAAATAATGCATTCTGGATGTTGATGCATATTGATGCCCACACATCTGGAGAGAGAGAAGTGATTTTCTTGCAAAGATTTCTTTCTGATGAGTGAGATGTGGAGTACCAGAGGATGCAGCTTTAAGCTCAACATCAACTTACATGCAATGTTCTGCTTTAACTTTGCCACTACCCCTGGGGGCATATGAGAGACTTCCCATTCATGTTTAACACATCTGAACTACAGGCTAGCAGTCACTGCCTCTAATCCTTGGCCCAGTACTGGAGTATGTGAACCCTGCTTGCAACACCAAGCATCCAGTGAAAAGTAGATGAAAGAGGCATTTTGCTTTGGGGTTTGGTTCCCCCTCCTACCACTTGGTCTTGCCTGTCAGATGCCCTTCTATGCTGACATATAGGTGCTCCACTCCAGCATAAAGCTTTATAAGCCTTCCCCTCCCTAATCCCAGCTAGCACGTCAGGAACATCACTTTATACTAAAAAAGGGAACATCTGCTCAGTGCCGAATGTGGAGAAGATCTGATAAACGCCGCTGGCCACAGAGTCGGAACGAGAGCGGCGGCTTTGAAACGCGTGATGCACATGCTGCCAGGCAGACTGGGACGTGCTGGAGCTGCCTTTCCCACCTCCTCAGCTGCAAACGGGTTGGAAATGCTCAGCAGTGGACAGGCCCCTTCATAAAAGGGAAAAATGTTGCTCCGTTACTTGGGCTTCCAGCTGTGGCAGTTGGCAATTGCTTGCCTTGGTCCCATCAAAGCAGCAGGCCTCAGAAGCAGCACAAGCCAAAGGGAAGGAAACAGGCTTGGGAGAAGATGGCTCCACAACTGAAAGAGCACCAGCCCTTTCCTAATTAAAAATAACAAGATTACAAGTTCAATTGAAGGCTGAATTCCTGTAACTGACCCTTTGAGGATGAGTTCACTAAACGTCTCACTGCACAAACCTTGAAAACCGATCCATGCCAAATGTTTAAGCAAAACAAATCTTCCCTCCTCAAAACAGTTAAAGTTTCAGTCTTGCCTTGAAAAATGTAAAAACTTCGTACAAAAAAAAAGGGGGGGAAAAGAAGCAAAAACTGCTATACTCTTCCCCATCCCCCACTCAGTTAACCAACTCTGCTCAGCCTCTGTTGCAGAATCAGCAAGGAAATCAGTTTTGGAACCCTGCTACAGGTTTTCTCTTCAGACTTGCTAATTTTATTATCTGTTTTGTTCTTAACAAGGAAGGACCCTGTACCTAAAACTGTTTGACTCTGCATAAAGGAGAGGAGGCAACATGAGGTTGGCCCCAGTACTGAGGAATGTTTATGTAGTCCTTGATCTATCCTGAACTCAAGGACAGCATGCCCTTGGACAGGGGAACAACATCCACACTCCCCTATCTGAAAGCTATAAAACTAACTGCTGGCAAATGTTTTTCCAAGTTTATCAAGGTACCTCAGGCAAGTTGGGTGAACCAGGCTGATGTTGGGGATAGCTCAAACCACTGCTCAATCTCCAACAAGGACTATAAACATTACAGAACAGTGGTCCTAGAACTGTGGTCCACAGGTCATTGATGGCTCAGCTGCCCATACATGGTCTGTGGTATGTGTAACCATACTTCAGAAGGCTTGACTACACACCTGGATATTGCTGCAGAAGACAAAACCACCAATTATGCTTCAAAAAATTTCTCCCATTTCTGATTAAAAATAAGAAAAAAATCCTTAATCGTGTTTGTTTTCAAGCTCCTCAGAAAAGATACACATTAACCTATAAAGCCCACTTACATCTGATTACCTTAAGGAAAAGAAGAAACATGTTAATAGAGATCCACAGGCATCTGCCTGTTTAATAAACAGTGTCAAGCGACATCTTGTAGAACAAGACCAAAGAGAGTTTTCTAAAGTCCACATGCCAGAATCATTAAAACATTGTTTAAAATACTTATTACCAAATATTCAATTCCCTGCTGTGTGACAAGCTCAGCTATAAAATTACTTTAAATCTCAAGACAGGCAAATAACTGCAACAATAAAAAAGAAAGACCAACCAAACCTTGCAGCTGCCTTTTCTGTTTAAAACAGAAGTATCATTACAGCAGAAATACAAAGTGCCTTTAAGTTATCATGGTAATAGGCCTTACCCTTGCAAGCTAATCCCCAGAGTCATTTTTTTAAGCCAAGTGCAGTCAGCATTGGCTGACTGCAGGTATGATGGCTCATGTAGGTCAGCAAGACCATGGATACTCCTAAAGGCAGCAACCAGCAGGGACTTGGCTCAATGTATTCAAAAGCTTGTAACGCCCCCCAGTCAAACATAAGAATGCACCTTAAAGGATGTTCCTCATGCAATTTTAGTAGTGAAGAATCAGGGAATTCAGGTTTTGTTGCTACAATTATGATCTCCTTCCTTCATATCTACTCTCAATTTGCACTTGAGATTAAAACTCTCAGTTTATTAGCCTAGACTTGCCTCTGAAGTGAAAAATCAGAAAACAGCTAATAAATGAAATTCACTCTGCAATACTGCTTCATGCTCAGGAGATGGGAGCCCTTAGACCAGGGAAAGGCATGGGCAGACAAGTGCAACAGTTTGGCCATGCACCGGGGTGAAGTCCCAAGCCACTGTGAATTAGTGCACAGATGGTATTTGAAGTTTTCTGGGAGCCCCAGCCTAGGTGCAGGCAGGCCTGCAGATACTGGCTTGTGGGTGACAAATGCTATGACTGACATCTAGGGCACAGCTTGGTGCTTCATGTACATTGGGTGTTGTGCCATCCACCTGGGACCATGGGGGTGGACTCAAATGAGCAAGTCTCTCACAGGATGGCAGGTTTGACAAGCCTAATTCTACAGGCACAGGAATGAAAAGCCACTGAAAGCAAACTCTGCAGGTTTATGAGACAGAATGAATCACCCCACATCTCAACACAGCCAAAACCAGGGTGTCTCATTCCCTCCACCTTTCTTCCCACCAACACTTCCCTGCTACTTTATGCCTATTTTGATGCTCATCAGACCTGTCTTCGCCAGGAGCTGATTCAACTCATTAATGTGACAGGAAACTAACCCAGCAATAAAGAGACTAAGCAAGTTTCCGTCGGTCTTTGGTGCAATGAATGGCAGAGAGGAAGGCTTGAGGAGAACCTAGGCTGGCTCCCACCAAGGGCAGTAGGACAGCCTGCACCCCTGTCCCCACTGTGGGCAGCAGAAAGCTATCACACTTGATTGTGCTCACAAAACCACAGACTGAGCATGAAAAGACCTTCCTAGAAAGAGATACAGGTGACTTCAGATAATGCGCTATCTGTGCAAATATATTTTTCCTCTAGTCCATGATCAGCACAACAGTGACACAAACTACCACTTTCAAAAGTCCCTCATGCATTTTCACTTTGACTAAACCTTTCCACAGTGAAGAACACAAATAGTCACAGCTTAGCAACCCCTCTGATTACCAAAAGAGCTTCATGCAATGCCTCACTTTCATGTACATATGTGTATGTGTAAATATGCACGCACACACATATTCTCCAAAGCTATTTGACCTCCATGTTCACAAAAAAACAGTGGAAATAAGATAAATCAATCACACTTCAGTAATATGAAGGTATTTGTTCCACTTTTGAAGAGCACTCAGGATACTGTTGTTTTTGAACATAGCTCTTCCTGAAGCAATTTCGTTTACTTTCCTCAGCATTACTAAAGAATTCACCATTCACAATGACAGGACATTGCAGGCATGACAAAAGGTCTCTTAAAATTGCTTCCCTAACCAGCATTCCTGTAAGCCCCCTATTAATACCCCAGATGGAAGGCAAGACTGAGGCTAACTCCTTTATAAGTAGTACCAAATTGCATTTCAGCACACCTTTCTCATCATGTTCATCTTCTGTGTTCAGCTCCTGGAAACTGCATTTACAGCTACACTGGAGTATTAGACCTGATGTGGGAGAAAGCTGAGGTTTGAATGGGTTTAATAATTTCTTAAGTGGATACACTGTAACCTCAGGTAATTTAGATATTTGGGACCCCATGGCACTTCAGCTACCATGAAGTTACTCACTCTTGTTGAATCAACCTAATGCTTTCTTTTTCATACAGAATCATTTTTGAGGAGACTGAAGGAGCTGTCAAATGCTTTTACTAGATGAGCTCTCACTCCAAGTTAGACCAACCTCTACATGTCACAGGGGAAGGCTAAGGGAGGGGAAACGGAGGGGAAATTAAAATGAGGATCAGGAAGTTCTACTTATTGTTCTGATTAAATAGATCCTGAGTAAATCCTGTTTGGGTTACAGATTCTTATAATTATCCTGGGTTACAATTATAGTATCTTTATGAGACAAAATGTATGCTCACAAGATGTATGCTACAGATTTGAAAACTACTGCAGGGCATTTTTTTTGCAGTTTCTTTACACATTCACCTAGCAAGGTCAATATACTACCTGAAGGCATAAAATAAATACTACACCACATACAGCTTTACCTGCGTTACTACTGAAACAGAGTAGGTTGATAAATATCCCAGTATGTCCAGGGAGAAGTTTGCAAGGATATAGAAGGGGTCTATATTAAATTTTACAGTCTTCCGGCCATGGCAGAAGAGGTTGCTTGTAGGCAAATGCCCTGCAGTAGAAGAGCTTGGGATAAACTCTTCAGATCACTGTAAAATGCTGTTTCACCCTGAACTTTTTCTAATACAAAGACGAGCAACCATTTGTCAGCCCATAACACACACAACAGCAAAAAGAAGAATAAAAGGAAGTTAAGCTCTGCAATGTTCAATCCTCTCTTTCAAAAGCAGAAGGGTTTTCATTGCAATTCAGGGTTCCCATGAGGAGATCCTGCATGGCTATACAGCAGTGTGACACCAGTATGCATCCAGTTTGTCCATGCACCATGGCCATTTCACCAGGGCTTCCAAATACCTGGAAGCAATTCTAGACCTGTATCAGTAGCTTTAACTAAGCTCCTAGATCCCATAAAGTCCTGAAAAAACAGGCAAACTCTTGTTATTTTGTCCAGAATAAGCTTCCAGACAGAAAAAAAAAGACATGGTGACAAAGGGCAAACTACTTTCTGATAATCTCAGGTAGCCTGCTGCAGGCAGGCAGCACCTAACTCGTGAGACCAGCTACACTTAGAGCATCTTAAATATAGATGAATGCTCCAGTCGTCAAAAAGTAACTCAAAGTAGGATTAAAATATGTTGTTTCTAAGAATTGCATGTATTTCAATGTCTGCATCCATTACACCCAACTAGCTGTAAGGGTCATGCCAAAACGACCAACTGCTGCCAGGTACCTGTAGCAAAGATACCAGTCACTCCAGTACAGAGAGATGATCAGTCAGAACCTCCGAACAGAGAGCTGGGAACCAGAAAGTCTGAATCAGCAACACAGAATTTGAATGACAAAATTCAAATCCCTTTACATTATTGGTTTTTACTGTGCAGGATGACTTGATACATAGTTTGTTGACCAGAGGAGGAGAAAGCTTTCTATGGGAGGAAAAAAAAAGCACCACTGATTCAGACCAGCTCTGAAAGCATTTCATCATGAAGAGCTGTATCTATGGTCTTTAACCATAAAAAAGCTTTTTAAAAAATTAATAAGTATCTCCTCAATAACAAAGAGGCTTGTTTGCTGGGCACAGTATCTGTCTAGATCAAGGGCATGTTTCTTCTCGCCTGGTACTGCTTCTATTAAACTGTCAGTATTCAAACAATTAAATAAATACATCTGCTCTTCAAACTCACTGCTTTTGGATTATAGTTATGAAAAGCAGAAAACATCTTTGTTTTTTCCTCCCCAAACTAGAAGAAATTGAACTTTGTCCTCTTCATAAGGCTGACTCAACAGGATGAGTGGAATACAAGTGCAGAGGTCAAGTGGCCTGAGAAATCCCTGTTTTGAATTTCCATACAAAAAGGCTGTTTAGAAGCAACAGAAACAATATCTGAACATTAACAAGTTCAGTGCTCACACCACACTCTGAAAACAGGCTCTGTTTGAAGTGTGATGTTACATATTAAACTCAACTTTTAAGCTAACATTGAAGTGGGAAAAAAAACTAACCAACCCTCCACCAGTCCAGAGGCCATTCCACCATAGCTAGTGTTGCCACCATCCCAGTGATCTCCAAGCAAGATGACCTAAAGCAGAAATGCCAGGCCCTAAGACCTAGACAAATATTTTTCAGAGTATTTTCAAAGAGTCAAGGATCTGAGGCTGTTGAAATTCTTGCACTCAGCAAAACAGGTCCCACTTTCCTAAATATGTAACTATCATTTAAAAGGAAGCTTAGCTTTTAAGATAAATGCTTTGCCCTCAGTGTGACTCCAAGGCTATATTTTCCCCTTTTATAACCTGTTAACATTACTACCACTAATTTATAGAGCAAAGGAAAATTAGCAGTTGAAAAAGTGAGCTTGTCCTAAGGCAAAAAAAACCCACCCTTGATGGCTTTTAAATGAGACTCGAAATTAACATATTTACCTAACACAGCATGTTCTTTTTGAACTATTTACACAACAAACACGACTTGTGATCTACATCTTCCCTAAAAAAACAAACCCAACATATTGTTATACACAATGAAAGGGAAGCTGAAGGCCTAAGCATGCAATGATACAGCACCTGGCCAGAACAGCATTTTACAGCATATGCCCCATGATCTCTCCAATTCTTTCTTTCAGTCTTTGCTGTCTGCTTTCTTTTCACAGCTTCGCACTCTTCTCAGTCAAACTCCATATTTACTTCCTTAAGCTGAACGAACACAAATTTCTTGGCTGATAACACCTTGTACACAGTTCTTGCTGCAAGTTCAAGAACACCTTTGCCTGTCGCTTTCATACCTTTTTTCATTATAATCTCTTTGGGGCAGGTTATCACTTGAGCCTTAGCAAAAGGATATCCATTCTGCTGGACTTAAAGCACCCAAACTTAGCTATTCCTATCTGCATAAACATTATGTGTCACTAGGTCATCACAACGGAAGTCCATGTTGCAGGAAGATAACAAGCATGACGTGTTCTAACACACAAGTGTTATCTTGTTTGACCAGATAGTACCATGTGTCAAATCACAGTGTAACCCAGCCCCATGAATCTTCTGTGATACCAATTATATGGGGAAAAAGAAGACTGCATGCACCAAAAAATGTTTTTATAACGAACAGAAATTCTAGTCTTGAAAGGCTGAAAGAGCTTTAACACCAAAAAGCTACCTAGTTTTTTAGGTGACAAATACATCTACATTTTCAACAAATGTTGCTTTAATTGAAATTTAATTGAATATTACCTATGTTTGTGGTTTGCTTTTCAATACAAGGTGATTCTTTTGGTAGGCATCATGAGGCCATGCTGTAGCCTTCAACTCAAGACACTTTTAAAGATTATCCTTTCAACATAAAATTGAGCTTCCTTATGCTTCAGCACAGCAGTAATCACAGAGGAACCTATAACAGCATTACAACATTAAAGAACAATTTTTCCATGTCAAAAATATCCGCAAGTCAAACTGTATTATACATTTACCTGGGTTTTAATTGAAAGCTAATTTGGGGATTGTGTAAGAATTTCCATAGTTCATTCTCCCTTCAAAGATTTGGTGGGAGTTCTGTTTTTCAAACAACAAGCTTTAGGTCTGGTAGTCTGCTTTCTAAATAAAGTCTAAAGGGTATTATCCACACAAAGAGCTGAAGGTCACTACTCATGTGGCCTAAGTATGTAATGTGTTTTTTTCTGGGATGTGATAATTAGCTTTGTGTTTCTTTGTTTCTAACAAGAACTTGGAGATACTGGAATCTTTTAAGGAAGCAGTGAATCATATTGGAAGGTTGTGTGCAGTAAGAAAGTTACAAGCCTTTCTAGAACTTACAATTTCATGGCCTCCACTTCCCAAATGAATCTGGTCTTGGATCTCTGCTTTTAGGAAAACAGTTCCAAATGAATATGAGTACCAACAAGCCAGAATTTTCTGCTGAGGAACATCTCAATATACACATTCAGAAAAAGAAAATTCATTCTAAATAAGCCACAAAATCCACAGAGACACCATGTGTTTTCCTTTCCATTGAGGATTCAAATCATGGTAATATACTTGCAGTTGAATCAAGTTAGGGCCAGCAGTACGTATACTGTAAAGCAGCCAAGTCCTAAAATCATTACCTTAAACCCAGCATACATGCTGAACACTGTAGCAGCACATACCTCCTTCATCTCCCATTGAAATCCACAGGTTCTTGTGGGGATGCTGAGGGTTTATTATCTCACAGGGTCAAGCTCTTAGTCTTTCATCAGGCAAGAATCCAGATGAAATCCATGGGAGATTTGCCAAAGAAAGGACTAAACTGAGAGTGGGAAAGGATGACTCTAAACAACTTGGGAGCAGATCTGCATAGGGAACAGAGAGCACTCATATTGTATGCCTGATTCATAGGGAGTTATTTAGCTCACGCAGATGGCAGCCACATGTAAAAAGATTTGGCCGTATATATCCTATACTTGCACATCTTCTTCATTAAAAGAAAGAATGTCTCATCAAAGGACAGGCATGATTTTGATTGTCTCAAATGTACATTTTGACAGAATGAGTCAGGAATGAGATTCAGTCAAAGCTGCTAAAGTAGCCATAAAAGTATGTAACTTCAATTGTAAAATAAAGCACTTACTAATCAGTACCCTCAAGATTCTTCTCTGCCCTTCAGACCCCCACCAGAAATGAAACTAACCCCACACCAAAATAAAACCATTCTCAACAGACAAGAAAAATTGCTCACTTAAGAAATCTCTCTCAAAAGGTGATCTGCAATATCAGTCAGAGCTCTTCAATGAATTACTAATGCCTCTCTTTCCCCTTCCCCTAACGTAAAGTTTTGCCTAAGGACTTCCCTACTAAATGCTACTACTCTTCTTTCTACCTAGGAAACAACTCAATGCCCTGCTCATTGCACCCCTTCTTCCTTTCCAAAACGCAAAAGGATTTTCTCCTCCCTGACCTCTTTCTGCTCATTTCTTTCCTTATTAAGCACGCGCTCTTTGTGTTATCCTACTGGATTACTCCCCATATAGTTTTGACAAAGTATCTGAAAAAATGCAGAGATGTGGTTCTACAACAGTTAACTGCGTCCAAATTTTGTTAATGTACTGACCAGCTGCTTGTTAGCTGTAACCACAAGGAGCATGCACACTGGCAGTTAACTGTTAAATGCATTTGCAAAACTATTAATAAGCTGGAAACAATTCAAGCCCAGGACGTGAGTACAGTGTATACTCCCACGCGAGCATTGGATATAAAAAGAGAACTGAGATGGCCTTCATATGAAATCACAAAGGATCTTCTCCTCAAGTAATCTTTTATTGACTTTTGCCCTTTTTTTTATTTAAAGGGAAGTTGGAGAAAGGAGTTTTAACTCAGGAAATAAGTCATTTGTGCCCAATGCTAACATAACTTTTATAAGGCATGTATCGCAGTATCACTGCTGCCTGGAAAAAAAGTCTCAGGGAACCTCAAAGCTGATTCAGGTTTCATGAATATATAAAATGTTCACACACACATCTAAAGTACTTCCCTTGCAGAGACCCCACAGAGCTGAAATCCATCTCTCTGTATGGCAAGGGTTCAACTCCTGTTTAAGGGCTTGCATGAAGAAAGCAAGAGCCCCCTAGACACTATGGGCAGCAGGGATTTTCACAGGGAACCCTACTGCCAGTGATGCAGTGCAAGTCATTGTCTTTTCCAGTACTCAGAAACTCTAGATGCTCCTTCTTGAATGATCAAACAAAAAAGGTTTCACGGAGGGGAAAAAAACCAAAAGGAAGGTAGATTCTGTAAAAACTAACCACAAAATATTAATTAAATGTAAAAGCCTGAGGATGTTCATGCTGCAAGATCACAGAAGCTCTCTTGCCACAACTTAACTGGAAGCAGATACCACAGTGAGCAAGGTGGCTTTTTCCTTCCAACAAAAAGACAAACCAACAATCCAGCCCTACATAGGGGTGAGCAGTGAGAAACCTTATATGTGAGACTTTCAAAGTGACTTGGCAACACTTACAACAGCATAACTGTTTTCAAGTACAATCAGTAAAGGACAGTGGTACTTAGAAAACAGTCTCAATATCCTGTAACTTACTAGATGTAAAATAACTTTGCAGTGGAGTCAGCAGTCTGTGGGGCCTCATACATACTTTGCAAGCTTTGAAACAATCCCCCAGAAAGAACACTAAAAGTGAGTAATATCCCTTCCTGTTAAACATTAGAGGTGCACATAAGAACTGTCACTGAGTCAGCACTTGGTGGTGGCAGTTCGTAGAGTAAAATCTGGTTTGCTGGAATTTGTAACAATCATAGTGTGCCCACTGCTATGCATCTCACATACCCGTGTATGTATTTTTTTAGTTAGTGCTATTATTCTTGTAGAATAAAATAACAGTCAAACGACCCACTTCAACATATCCATAATTATGGGGTAACATAAGGTTTTGATTTTGGGGAAAAAAAAGCTAGGCGCTATCCTTCCCAGCTGACAAAAGTTGGATATAAAACAAATAGCATTTTCATACAAACTGGAAAGAAAAAGCAGACAAAGAACCCAATCCAGGGCCTGGTTAAATCACCCTAAGGGTTCTTTCATATTGTTTGATAGGGGTGAGATAAACTTAGATGTTTCAGGTTTTCACTGGGGAACACTGCAACGTAACACCCCAAGTGTGAAGGGCTCCAGCTCAGTCCAGATTCAGTTACTGCCTCTAATCTAACAATTTTAATTGGAAAAGCATGTGAGTTTCAACATCCCATTGTACAATGGTGCATTTCCTTTCCATAATGTATTGTATATCAGCATTGGAATCTGCTACATTGGCAAACCCTTCTTATTGGTACAGTTACATGAACAAAAAAGTGTTTCTGACAGCCTTTTGTGTATTTTTGGGTAAGGAGGCAGAGCTAAGGAAGTAAATCAAATGGCTTTGTTGGCATATGTTCCAATCTGACAGGATATGTTATACTCAGTAGATGCAGTCTAAATGTGCCACCAGGTGAACCACAGATGAAGCTACTCAAAGTACTTGAACAATACTTCAATACTTGACTTCTATAAGAGGAAATACAGTTTTGATCTAGTACAAACATGAACTGCTGCAAAAAAAAAAAAAAGGGAGACCACTATTCCTGCCACCTACCTTCAAGGGTGCCTGTGTTTGCTCTAGCAATCATGAAGGTGCAAGGAAAAACCAACTGCTCTTCTAGCACTTCAAAAGCTCTCATGTAAACATACAGGAGCCAGGCTGAAGCTCCTTCCTATCAGTGGAAAAGTGGTTAAACTTCCATTCTGTTCAACGAGCTTAATACCCATTATTTTACTAACATCTCATGAGATTTGTGATCATTTACTGGCTGTACAACTGAAAGGCAGTCTTCACATTACATTGCAACAGAAGTTACTTAACCACCCCCTACTGATCCAGCTGAAGAGTGGTACCACCATTTTCTAATGGAATACAAACAACTGAATAAACAGACACAGCACAGACACACCCCTGAGGTCAACACAGACCTGACTCACAAGAGAGAAACAAGGCAGAGCAGCTCAGCAGTCCCACTGCTCTCAGCCCTACTCCCAGTGCCACAAGATTGCTGGAAAAGAAGAATGAAGTTCTTGTTGAGCACAAACACTCTTCTCTATGGGTAACAAGACTACAATAACAAATAAAATATATTCAGAAATAAAGTACGGAAATGTACTCCCATTCACCAATTCTTTAACGGCCCTTAATATAATCATAAACAGCTTAGTTAACCACCTAGGACAGTCAACTGCAGCTTCCATTCACCATAAATGCAGAGAGAGACCCCATATATAACCGAGAATGTTAAGCCATTGTATGAGAAAAAAATGTTTACATTTAAAACTTCCAAAGTAACTGCACTGTTGTATTTAAATGTTCTTTGAGATTAACCAGGAGATTACAAGGACTGTTGTTTAAAAAGTCTGTGCCAGCTGCTCTGTGTGTATAATAGGAGCATTACAAAGGCATCAAATACTCATTTGTGATGAGATCATCCTAACTAAGAAAACATATTAATACACATCTTGGATATAGACAGTTACACTGAGGTATGAGCCACAGGAGGAAGAATGCATCCCCAAGGAAAGAAGGGAGCAGAGAGCATCACAGTCATGGCAGGGTCGCACTGGAAGTAACAAGTATGAGCCCCTTCATTGGCACTAGACCAGGTTCTCACTAAATCTCTAACTGTACCACTCATGGCTTATTTAACAAAACAGTGTGGAGGACCTAACAAGAAAAAGCAAATCAGAAGTGGAGAAGTAATATCAGAAGACTTTGGACCAGGATAACTGCTTGTTACCCACTTCAGGCCATGAACCCTAGGATTAATTCCATTAAGGAAGCAGGAGCTGTACTACACTGCTCTCAAATTTCTGCCACAAAATTGTCCTAGAGACATAGTGTTATAGGACCATGTCAGAATCAGACGCCCAATAACTGGTTTAGAATTGGATTAAATGGCAGAAGTTGTAGTGACTTTGTACAGAAAGTAAATATCAACCCTTCCCAGGTTGTAGGGCTTGTAGGCCAGGAAGCAGCCAAACAAATCCTTGGAGAAACATTCCAGCAAGGGACCCTACCAGGGAGCACTTGGGCACCAGCATACAGGCTGGCACTGAGGAGCACTACAGAAAAATCATATCCTTTTTACTGGAAAAGAGCATTGCTCCTTTCAAAAATTTAAGGAGAGCAAGTGGAACAAGGAAGACAAAGGTATCAGAACTGAATCCACATAATTAGTTCAGTCAACTAGAGCAAAAAATGTTTACTGCTCTAATTAAATTAACCCAGACCATTGCTCAGGAATACTCCCCAATAAATCCTGATTTCCTTTCAGCACTTCTGTCAAATCACAGACAGATATATGAGTGCTTGATCTACAAAACCATCTTAAGTGCATTATGATTTCACTGGAGAAAGAGGGAAGCTGCATTCTAGGACTCCTTGAGGCAGGCGGGCTTCTTTGTTAGCAACAACCTTTACTTGAAAGTTCTTGGACAATTTCCTTTGCTGAAAACTTTTGCTTCTGTGATGCTGAAACAACCAGAAGAATTAGTCAATTAGGTTTTCTCCATTTCTTTAACACCATCATCAAGCAGCTCAATATTCAGTACTGTTTCATTAGAATTCTTTTCTCCTGAATCACACCAATGAAGTTCAGTTTGGTATTCAAAAGAGCTGACCTAGAGGCTTCTTGCTGCAAATGGCCTTTTGAGATTCAGTAAATTTAACAGACCTAGAATTAAGGTTCTGAAGGAGCTGGCGAATGAAGTTGCAAAGACACTGCCCATCATATTTGAAAAATCATGGCAGACAGGTGAAGTTCCTGATGACTGGAAAAAGGGAAATATAACCCCCATTTTCAAGAAGGGTTACAGACCAGTCAGTCTCAGCTCTGTGCCTGGCAAAATCTGGGAGCAGATTCTCCTGGAAGACATGCTGGGGCACATGAAAAACAACAAGGTGCTTGGTGACAGCCAGCATGGCTTTACTAGGGGGAAATCCTGCCTGACCAATTTGGTGGCCTTCTACAACAGGGCTACAGAAGTGATGGACAGGGGTGGACCAGTTGACGTCATCTATCTGGACTTGTGCAAAGCGTTCGACACTGTCCCACATGACATCCTTGTCTCTAAATTGGAGAGACATCAGTTTGATAGGTGGACCACTCGGTGGATAAAGAACTGGCTGGATGGTCGCACTCAAAAAGTTGTGGTCAATGGCTCAATGTCCGGCTGGAGACCAGTAACGAGTGGTGTCCCTCAGGGATCGGTGTTGGGACCGGTCTTGTTTAATATCTTTGTCGCTGACATGGACAATCGGATTGAGTGTGCCCTCAGCAAGTTTGCTGATTATACCAAGCTGCGTAGTTCTGTTGATACGCTAGAGGGAAGGAATGCCATTCAGAGGGACCTTGACACACTTGTGAGGTGGGCTGATGCCAACCTCATGAAGTTTAACCATGACAAGTGCAAGGTCCTACACCTGGGTCGGAGCAATTCCAGGCACAGCTACAGGTTGGGCAAAAAGGAAATTCATGGTAGTCCTGCGGAGAAGGACTTGAGGGTGTTGGTCAATGAGAAAATGAACATGAGCTGACTTCAGTGTGCACTCACAGCCCAGAAAGCCAACCGTATCCTGGGCTGCATCAAAAGGAGCGTGACCAGCAGGTCGAAGGAGGTGATCCTGTCCCTCTAATCTGCTCTCGTGATACCTCACTTGGAGTACTGTGTGCAGTTCTGGTGTCCTCAACATAGAAAGGACATGGTGCTGTTAGAACAAGTCCAGAGGAGGCCACAAGGATGATCAGGGGACTGGAGCACCTCCCATATGAAGACAGGCTGAGAAAGTTGGAGCTGTTCAGCCTGGAGAAGAGGAGGCTGCGTGGAGACCTCATAGCAGCCTTCCAGTATCTGAAGGGGGCCTACGGGGATGCTGGTGAGGGACTATTCATTAGGAACTGTAGTGATAGGACAAGGGGTAACGGGTTGAAACTTAAACAGCAGGGGTTTAGACTGGATATAAGGAAGAAATTCTTTACTGTTAGGGAGGTGAGGTACTGGAATAGGTTGCCCAGGGAGGTGGTGAATGCTCCATCCCTGGCAGTGTTCAAGACCAGGTTGGATGAAGCCTTGAGTGATATGGTTTAGTGTGAGATGTCCCTGCCCATGGCAGGGGGGTTGGAACTAGATGATCTTGAGGTCCTTTCCAATCCTGACTATTCTATGATTCTATTAAGTAACTTTTATTTTTAAAATTCTTTCATTCAAAACCAGTCATCACAGTCTTTTATACATTGTTTTACTTTTTGCATGAGATTGCTTAAAACAACCACCCTAGCTTTGCTAATTTAAAAAAAGATAATTGGGATTTCAAGAGAATTAATAAGAATAGGGCTTTTTCCAGGGTTGCTTTTATTTTTCTGCTACAGGCATGAAACATTCCTTATTCTAAGTATTTTAGTTAAATGATTTTTTTCCCCTTGTTATAAAACCTATTACTAAAGTTAGTTAGCTGGCTTTGTTAGAAGAGACACTGGAGAAGCATTGCCTGGGTGTTACAGTTTAGACAATTGCAATCCTTTAAAAAACCTCAAGTCCTTGCTATGATGCATATTTTAGCCCTCTTACTTCCCTCTGTGATGATATCAGAGAGATCAAACATTAGAACTCAGTATGGCCATGAGACTCTTCTTCAGCAAGAAAAACTACTCCTCGCCTAGTTCCAAAAGGCAACTGAGACAAGTACTATCCAAGATAATCTCTGAACAGTTCTCTTGCCAGTTTTCTCAAACACCTTTTACTTTCTCAGCCTAATGGTGAAAGTATCCCATAGAACAATTAATTACTGCTTTGAATTCATTAGTGCTGTAAGAGGAAGTTTTGTCAGACTGATCTAACATTCCAAAGCACAACAGGCAGAAAACCAACAACTTTCAAAATTACATAGTTTAACAAGTTATCTTCAAAGGTGAAATCTGCCTTAATGGAAGAAACTGAAGCCACATATTAAACTTCTAACATGTTGCTCAAAATAAGCATGAGATGTAACGTAGTCCTATCTGCTAAGTTTTCTTCTAATGATGCAAGAAAAGAGAACATTTCACCTGAAAATCCTTTTGCCTACAGCTAAAGTGGGAGTGCTCCATACTCCCACCCCTTTGCTTCAAGTATGACTGATTCTACTTCCTGTAAAATATAAACTTAAATTTTATTTTTTTCTTTTAAATAAGGGTTGGCATGGCAGGAAAAGAAAGAGAAAAGAGAAGCAGCCCCATCAGTTCAGGCACTCCTCAGGACATCGTAACTAATTTACAACATGCCAAAACTTCAACCAGTTTGCTCCTTATCTGAGATCACAAAGAACTTCTACAGTTCAGCATCCAAGAGTCTAAACACAAACAAGACAGGCAGAAAGGATGACAGACTTTTAAATAAAACCTCTGCCATTTTCATGCCTCCAAAAAAGGGCAGGGGGGAGGTTTTGAAGAATTAACGAGATAACAGCAGTTAGCACTGATGTGATCCAAGTACTTTAAAGCTATTACTTGAGCCCTTCAAACAGTCTGTATGAAAGATGGCAGGGCAGAATGCATCTGTTTTACATATTAAGAAACCAAGATTGAGAGATGAAATAACTTGTGATGAGATCACAGAGAAAGTCACTAATCCAGATACAAGCCTTTCATCTTTCAGTCAAAAGCTGATGCTCATAGGTTAGGCCAGTGCATTTAACATACTTAATTATAAATTAAATATATATAAAAATATAATTACTATACTTATGGCCATCAGGCCACCTTCATCTCCACAAGAAGGATTGATCCAGCCTCTGGGCTCTTCTCCAGGAGCTTTGCTTATGGCCAAGAACAGGCCACAGCTGGGAAAAATCGGTTTGTCAGCGCCTAACTCACTCCACCCTCTCCCAAAGGTCCTTCAGACACAGGCACTTGTATTTAGTCACACATAGGGTGAACACACACACACGCACGCATGCACGCACACGCGAGTCTCACAGTACATCAGCAGCCTGGAGAAAACTCCACCATGGAACTCAGACACAGCAGAGCGCTTCTTTACCATTACTGAGGCCTGAAGAACAGCCATGACATTGTGATGCTCAGTGCCCATTTACTCCCACTGAGGCACACAATCTTCTGGAGAAAAAAAAAAATCTCAGCGTGACTTAGTGGTTCAAATCAAAATAGCTTGAGGAGAACCTCTAACAGAACAGATATATTATTGCTCCATTTAAACTGAAATTAATAAAGGAAAGTTTTATTTATTCCAAAATTAACTGCATCAACCATCCTTTCCAGACACAAGGCAAATTTGGTGATCTAGAAAGGGAAGAAAAAGAGGACAAGAAGCAAAGATAACCACAAAATCAACTCTTCACCCACTCATGGCTCCAAGTGTTAGTAAACTAATTAAAATTTTTAAAACAACACAACAACCACCTGCAACACCAAACCTGCTCCAAGAGGCAAGGAAAATTTTGCTAAAGAGACAAAACAGCAACAAACCTTACAAATGTTCCCATCATCTAACTCTGAATTCCTTTGTTACTACTTCCAATAGTGAGAGTAATGACATTCCTTGTTTAGTTCTTTCCATCCTGGACAGGTAATATCCTTTTTTATTAACTGCCTGTTAGGAAGCCTCACAGTGTAGCAGCTGCCCAAGAAGGGAACAACACATCCATCCTATGAAGTACACTTAAAAAAATGAAGAAAAGCTCACTGTGCTTGGAGTAGCTACACTTCACTGGAGTTGTTTAAAACCTTTGCTTTTGTCACCTTGGGTCAAAACTTGTCCTTGCTGAACTACTACTGACTTAAAAGAAGTTTACACCAAAGAGGAATCCAATTTCATGCCTTCAGGTAACAAAACATGGCACAAAGTCTTCATGCTAAATACGTATTTTTAACTCCAAATTCATCTCTCCTCTGACTTACAGCCTGAGGGACTTCAGTTTCTTTTCTTGTCATTAGCTACAGAGGATGAAATTATTTCTCTTTGAAAAGGAATATATCTGTACCCTCTATTTTCTCCACATTATACCATAACCAGTAGTAAACCAACAGCATTGATTCATGCAAATATATTTCAGTGCAAAAAGCTTGCAAAAGACTTGCAGAAACTCAATACATTCTTCATGTGCAAGTAACAACTGCTTTTCTAATAGGTGATCCATTTCTTGTTGCGGCACCCCAGGATTGCATGCAGGAATGCTGGGTATGGGGTCCTAGAGCCCTTGGATCCTCATTCTTTCTGTTACAGATAAAACAGTTTGATGCTTGCACATGCCCTCCTTAGTCCAAAGGACAGAATTTATATGACCTTGCAGCAAAAGAAATAAACATGCACAGTTCAGTCCATCAACACCGGAGGTTATTCTGATGGGATTAGAATAATTCCTAAAATCATAATGATGCAAATACTTGTTAGTTAGAAGACAGTTATTTTCAGGTATGTTCCAGAGTACCTACTTCTTTACTCTGTAAGACCCTTGAGTCAGAAAACTTTTGTACCTCTCCTTGACATCAGACAAGACAAAAATACTGTCTCTAGTTAACCAAGTATGCCCTTTTCATTTTTTTATTAATGAGATCAAGGGTTTGTCTTATTTTTAAGATAAATGACAAATGGAGAAACTAAGAAAGAGTTAAGAAGGGCCTACAGTGCAGAAAGGATATTAAAAGATCTAAAAGCAAAATCCCAATTCCCTTCGGAAAACCAAAGAATTTTTTTTTAGAACAGTATTTATATAATAATTACATGATGCTTAGGACATCTTAAAGACTAGTTTCTCCTTAAAAAACTTCAACAGATTTCCTTAGAAAGACAAGGATTAATGCCATTCACCAGCCTATGCCATAACATTTTCTGCAGAACTACTTTTCATCAATTGAGTACTTCCCTCCAGAGACACTACTGTGTCTCAATCTATACTGACATATAGATTTGCCTGCATCTATACAAGCACTGCATTATGGACTTCACATTTCTTAGGATTCCTTTGGCATCACCCAGAGTCAGTTTTAGTCAAAGAACCAGACTTTCATGTTTACCCATCAATGCTCTCGTTCAGCAAAGCACTTAGACACACGCTTGGCTCTTTTGCTGAATCAGGACCCACAAGCCAACATCCTACTGCTCCACGTGGGTGCAGAACTCTGCTGAAATCCAACTGTTTTTTGTTTCAGAGCCTTGCTGATACAAGAAAAATGCAGTCTGCTGAGTTTAAACCATTCCAAGTCTGTGATACAATTACCTCTCCTAAAACACATAAACTTTCTCTGTATCGTGATGCTCCAAAGTTCTTCAGAATTTTTGTGTGGTTTTGGAAGATGAAAATACTATTTATGCATAAACCACAAAGAAACAGCACAGGATCTGAGCTGCTCGAGAGACAGGCAGAAAACCAGATTAAAAACCCAAATTTACACAGGAACAGATCCCTATACTGCAGTGCTGAAGAAACGTTATCTCAGAGGACCTACAGATTTAGTCTAAAGTCCCAGTTCTGACCAGTCTTTGTATTTATATTGCTCACTTAAAAACATCATTTACTGATTGAAAGGTATTACTTTTTTTGTGTGAAATTTAGATTAACTATCAATACTTTTTATGTCTATTATGGCTTCTCAAAGCTATCTCACCAGCTCACTGACATGAAGTTAGGAATGCATCATTTGGCTCCCTATCAGATAAACAGCTGACATGAAGATGCTTCAAATCACCATCATGGTGCTGAAAGGAAAAAAAAAAAAAAAACAAAACAACAAAAATTAGAACATTTTTCACCATTAAAGGCTCATCAGTGGTTCCCAATTAGTATTTCTCAGCATGACAGGCTCTCACAAAAAGAGCATGGCAGCAGTACAGGTATGAGACAAGCAAGCTACAGCACATGAACCAGTCTTCCGCTCTTCTAACTCTTCTCTCAACTTGCAAGACATGCTCAGTATACTGGTTCATATCATCCTCAAAAAGACTGCCTATCCAGACCATAAAGGGATAGGACTGGGCAGCTTTTCAATGAACGTAAAAATTGGCTGATTACAGAATCACAGAACCACTTAGGTTGGAAAAGACCATTAAGATCACCGAGCCAAACCATTATCCCAGGACTGTCAAGCCCACCACTAAACCCTGTCACTAAGGACAAACTTGTCTCCTCTCATGTCTGCCCCTCATGATCTCCAGTCACAGCCACCCCTCCTCTGCCCCTTCATAGTGGCCCACAGTATATGGCTGCCAGCCCTACCCCTCATGGCCACCCCTCACAGCCCGTGACTGCCCCTGCGCTCACCTCATGATCTCCCTTCACAACTACCCCTGAACTCCCTTCGTGATCTTCGCTCATGGCCACCCCTCCTGTCCCCTCATGACCTCCCCTCACACCTTCCCCAGCACTTGCCTCGTGGCAGTCCCTTCTTTCCTTTTATCATCTCACCTTACCTCTCACAGCTGCCCCTGCTCTCCCTTCACCTGTCATGGTGGCCACTGGTCTCCCCTCAGAATCTTCCCTCGCCCCCCATGGCTGCCCTGTTCTCCTCTCCTGACAAGCTGCTTTCCCCTCCTGACAAGCATGAATTCCTGCATCCCGTATGTAATAACCCTATGGAGACATATAGGGTTGGCACTGATTGGCAAGGAAGCAGCCTTGCTGCAAAAGACCAGAGTTCTGGTGAAGCGAAGTGGGAAACACGAGTCAGCTGCATGCCCCTGTGGTACAGAAGAATGACTGCACATGGGTATATTAGCAAGTGTAACCAGCAGGCTTATGAATTTATTATTTCCCTCTATCTAGCATTTCTGACAACATTTCTAGAGTATTGTGCCCACTCTCAAGCAAGACCATCAGAGGAGTGCCACAGAAGGCTAGACTGAGCCTGAGAGATTCAGCTTATCAGCTTCACTACATCACTTAATCATTATGAGAAAGAACTGAAGGAGAAGAGAGGTGGACAGTGAAATCTCTATCCATTCACAAGTTGCAGTCTGTGCTTTACTTCAGCCCTAACAACTCAAGGGCCAACCTATGTCCCTTGGTTCTCAGCCTCTAACCACAGTTTAAACAAACAAAATCCCCCACACCTCTGGCAACAAATGCACTGAGGAAAAAATAAAGCTTACCATTTAATTACATTAGTAAAATACCCAGCAAATACTGTTTAAAACAAAGAAATGTGTGTGAGTGACTCCCAGCATATGTATTTTTAGGTTGTGTTCTTTACCTTCCAGTGGAAGGACTTTCTATCATACTTCGAAAGATCCTACATTGCTTTTGGAAACACCATGTTCAAGCTCAGGGGAAGCTCCTCTTCAAAGAAAACCAAAAATGATGTCATGACAAGGCCTGTTTCTTCCTGTTGTGACGCTTATTAACATGGCACCCACCACCACCATATCTGGGGGGGCATAAACCCAAAATATACCTCAGATACAGGCAAAGAGCCTTACTGAAAATGCAGCACACATGCTCTGAACAACGCAAGATTACTTACAAGAGCAAGTATGCAGAAAGAAAGAAAAAAAGCTAGGATAACAATAGAGAACTAGGTAACAAAGAGCTGTTGAAAGAAAACCATAGAGACAGACCTAAAATAAGCAGATAAACTAGAATGGGCAATCTTACAGTAATGGGTGAATTCTTCAATATACCAATTCTTACAGTCTTTCTCTCAGCCCGACCACAACCACAAAACTCCAGGAAGGAATAAAAAAAATTGGAGCAATTTCCACCTTTAAAAGCTCATCAGGTGGCTCCTAATTAGTTATTTCTCAGCACTGTTCACAAGAACCCTTACAGCCCCTACAGGACAGCTTCGCAAAGAGAAAAGTGTCTACAAGGCAGGCACAGGAAACACCTAATATGAGGAAAGGAGAATAGAGCTGCATGGATGAATTGAGGTTGGTATCAACACCACAGCTGCACTGCTTTGTCGGCAGCAGGAATGATCTGCACCACTAGAGGATCTACTCCAGGAGGCTTGAATGAGACTCTGGGCCAGAGCAGGTCCACAGACTCCATCATCCTCCTCCCAGTTCAACAGTAAAGCAGGAAAGAAAAAGGAAAAAAAACAAGTTTAAAACACATTCCCATTCATCCGTGGAAGAACCTATCTTGTTGATGGTTTGGCCCTCAGGGTCTAGGGCAAGTGGCTGCCCTTCGATCAGACAGACGTCATGCACCCAACTGCACAAATTTGTCAGCAAGTAAAATAAATACATTTCAGACTTTGATTTAAGCCACATTAGGGCAGAATATTTTTGCTCCTAAGACTACAAAGCCAGACTTGCTTATGAGGTTATCCAAGGCTATAGCGTGCGCAGTTCTGAGTGTTTATGTGGAGTTCCTATTGCAGGTTGCCAGACCTTAGTCTAAGCCCACTTCTAAGGCATAATTCCTTCAGACAGGCAGGTAGCTTGCCAGCAGTTCTCTTCTTCATCCTGCCTTGAACTTTCCATTGGGAAGAAAAGGCTCACAGTAATCGAGGTTTTCTTTGCAGTCTTTTTTTGTACAGTTAAAGATGTATAAATAAGAGCTTACAAGAAATTCATGTACAAGCTCAAAGCAAATCAGATTCAGATAAGCATTTAGCTACGTACATCTGAGCAGTAACAGAGGGTAGAGGAATAGACAAATATTCTTTGAATACTTATGCAGACCATTTTCAATGCAAAGTTAGTAAGGTGTATTCTTCATGCTATCAGCATGATAAACATGCAATTTTGTAGCTTGCATTTGAATATGCATCTCTGTGCATCATGCCATCCAACACCTGGGGCTTTTCTGAGACAGATTTCACACATTAGTACCTTAACCAAGAATGGCAAGAAAATAAAACATGAACACATGTCCAGAAGATCACCTATATCTAAAAATATAACAATGCTGAAGGTACTGGAATGCCAGCAACAAAACCTAGACCAATAGCAGCAGAGGCTAACAAGAAAAAGGTGTGTTCTCCTGCAGCTGCCTCACTGCTTCAGAAACCAAGAGTAAGCTGGAAAAAGCTCAGTGTATAAAACTGAACACCCTCGGGAGGTGGCATGCTGCCCCCTGCCTCCCCCAGGCTTCACCACAAGCACGCAGGGATTTCATTTATACTGCTTAGTCTTATTTATATGCCTCAGTTTTATTTATACTGGCTTGGTAATGGTTCAAGCCTGAACAGGCAGGGGTTCTGTACACCAGCAACTAAGTGCCGAGACTGCAGTCCACCAGCTGTCACGCTGACAACAGCTCATGGGCATCTGTCACACAACTAGAATGTGCTGCTTGCTCCCACCTCTATTTCACCTGTAGAGACAAACTCCCTGCATTTAAAGTATAATTGTTCAGGTTAACAGGACTACTAACAGAAAAACACTGCAAAAGCTCTATCTAAACAACCTTCAGAGAACAGTCCTTCCTTGGTTGTAACTACATCTGCCGAGATCACTCCCTGACACACTCACTTCATCAGAGTACAACAGTTCTTTATTGCTCTTATCTCACTGTACTCACTATACTCTGTAAAGGACATTAAGTAGGTGTTCTCATTAAGAATTTATTGCAAAAATGAAAAGTATGGAAGAAAACCAAAACCCACAGGACCACAATCAGAGTGCTTCCTCACCTCCTCCTAACAAACTGTGACTCTTTCCACTCCCTTCTGCTATCTACTTCCCATGAAGACAGTGGGAAGAATGAGTCTCCAAAAGAGAAGTAACTTTGAAACTAGCCCTGCTCTGAGCACGGGGCTGGATTAAACTCCCAGAGGCCCCTTCTAGCCAAAATTGTTCTACTATTCTACTTATGAATAAGCATCTGATCAAATTCCAGGCCATAGTGCTTTTTTAAGAGTTTGCTTCAAGAATAGCTGCCAGAGGAAAACACAGAATTAGAGAGTAAAACCAAAAAACCACAACAAACTTCAGGACAGACATGCTAATAATAACCAATAGTAGTACTGTGCTTGATAACACTTTTAAATTAGTGGGTTAGTTAAAGCTGGCATTAAGAGGTAAGCTGACTTCTTGGGCAAGCAATCTCTTCAGCAGCAAAAGGGAATTGTGGTTGTGATCAATTAAAACAGCTTTTATTTTCTTCACTGGCATCTTCTTTCAAAGCAGATTTTTATGTATCTCTAAATTCAGATTCACTCCCAGCAATCGCTCTTCTCAGCCAAGACCAGCATTCACATCCTCAGCTCAAGCCGCAGACACACTCAGACACACCCTGTACTGCTGCAAGTTCATCTGGAATGAAGCTATTGCAAAACCTTAGCATCATGTACTATTAAACAATCGAAGTTACTAATGTTGGATAGATGCCCTCAGGAGGTCAAGCCCAGAGAAAGTCCCACAAGGCTTGAGGGCTTGAAACAACATAATTTTCCATGCTGACGATGAAAAGAAGCCAAATTGTAGCACATTTAATTGCTCAGCCCTGTCTCTTCCAAAGCTGGTCATCTTTTCCACAGTGAGGACATCTCAGATTTAAGCAAACCATCTGTCCACTGTCCACTTTTCCCACTATCTCATTTTGACTAACTGTAAATCCACTTAGCCTCCTCTCCAATGACCCATGCTGTATGCTGGACACATAAGAAGAGGCTTCTCCTTGCAACCACAGGAAGAACTTTGACAAACAAACATAGCACAAAGAATCACTTCAGCACTTGAAGAAACTACAGTATAGGTACTTGAATTGTACAGATCTCTCTCTGGTCCACGTTACTGTAACACGATTTTTATTTTGATGAACTAAAATAACAGGGACTCCATTCTAGATTACAGCCATCGAAGGCAGCACTGAACTGAAAAGGGGTACACCCTTTCAGCCCAGCTCTGGAGAGAGACTCCAGCTCAGCTTCACCAGCACAACCCTGCATCCAAGGGAGTAAAACAACCTACTGGCAGAGCTAATAGCTCCACAGCATCACATACTGGCAGAGCTACCCTGCTTTCATTCCCAAAGGCTTCTACAGCAACCTTCCCCTTTACAATATATGTGCACCGCACACTTCTTACTTTCTTTTTAGAATAAATAATTACAAAAATAATTTATGTTACAACTGCAGTTCTTTAATGATTTTAAAGGGGAAAACAGGGCAAGAAAAACCTCCATCAGGAACAGCACTGCTCCTCACATCCCCATACCAGCAGTTATGATCACAATAGTTTTATATAAAACCCAGCTGACCTACATTTTTCCAGCATGAAAAAGTATTTTTGATCAATAATTCCACATATATACAATAAGTTCCAATGAATGCATGATTTACATAATGTCACCTACCTGCAGCTGCAAAGCACAAAATCATCAAAGCAAACACTGAAGTAGCACAACTTGAAGACATTTTTGCAAGTGCTGTATCTTCTCAAATCAACTCCCTTTGTAGCTCTTCATGTAGATTTACTTCCTTTGAAATCTGTGGTGTGTTCTGAAATCAAATCTTCCAGACTTTTAATTGCCTACAGAAAGAAGTAAAAATACATCTGAATACAAGTATCACTTACAGAAACATTACCAGGTAATAAGAGAAACAGAATTCTTTCTTAAAGGACTACTAGAGAAGTCCATTTCATATTAGCAGATACCCTAGGTACTGACAGCTCAGCACTCTTCCTTCTCTTGCACTTCTGTGCAGCTACTGCTCTTTCATATTATACATTGTGCAAGTTGTGATCTTCTTGGAAGTGAAATCCCAGAGTTTTTTCTGTTAACTGAAGACTGCCAGTAGTACTCATAGCTTCAGACCTGTTTATTTTCAGTATTCAGACTTTCTCTGGGACATATAAACATTTGTTTGCTTAATTATCTGCTGTTACCTTTATTACACTACAGACCAATGTTTCACATGTACTTTAGCTGATATACCAATAACACGATAAATTTAACTCATCACTTCTCAGTATCACAAATTCTGAAAAATTTTCCAGGCAACTTGACAATAAATATAAATACAAAGCTGCTCAGAATCATTATGTCAAAAGATTTCAAGACACGACATACTAGGTCAGTAAAACAACTTAAATACGCCATACAAATAAATGGTGATACAGCTGATGCCTACAGGCATTAAAAGCATAAGGAATTCTGACCGCAGAATGCACACTGCAGATTCTTGAGGGGAAACGCTCACTAGATGTGTAATATCCTCTTCCACTTTTTTAATCTATTCTCAGTCATCTAGAGGTCTAGAATGAGACTATAGACCAAGCAGGTAAGGAACCAGAATGGTGGTATTGTATTCAATCTAATACAAATCTCACCTACTTTACTTCACTACCAGTCTTCAGGAGCAGACAGTAACAGATGGTGCCTCAGCAACTACTAACACTCACCACAAAGCAATGCAGGCAATTACTAACAACCGTCACGGGGCTAAGTGAGAGCAGAAAGTAAGGACCATCACAGGGCTAAGTGAGAGCAGGAAGTAAGGACCATCACGGGGCTAAGTGAGAGCAGAAAGTAAGGACCAACATCTGAACCACAACAACACGAACACCATTCAAGAAGTTCTTGCTGACACCAAACTGGAATGAAGTGCAAAGACAAAAGGCTAGGCTGTTATACAGCATGTGCTGTGCACAATCAAGTCTGTGTAAGGAAAACCTGTACCTAGACCAGTGCTTCAAGACACCTGCTCATAGCACTGCAATGTCTATGAGGAGGACACTAGAAACTCCTTTGTAGAATATCTCCATAGGTTATTTGGCAGAGCTGGCACTGCCCTGTGCGGAGGAAGCTGCAGCCACCCACCAGGAAAGCTGTGTCAGTGCCCAAGCACAGAACTACGTTCTCCAGGAGATATTTCCCTCAGCACCCTGCTCCCAGCACTTCTGACTGGTCTTGACAGTGCCCCAGGTCCCATCTGTGTCAGAGAAGAGCCCAGGAGTGGCTCTGTGGGGTGCTGAAGCACCCAGACACCACACTGCTGCAGGACAGGAACTGGGCAAGGAAGGAGTTTAATATCTATCACAACACAGGGTTTCTCGCAGGTCACTCTCAAGCTGAGCATCCTGTATGAAGCACATTCACTTTTGCTCACTGCTGGCTTTTGACACTGGGTATTTTAGGTTGAAATTCTGTAACTGGTTCTCTCTCATGTGTACCTCCTCATGGCCTCAGTTCCACTGACTTCGAAACATTGTCATACTACAACAGTGAATGAAGGAAACCCCACGAGAAAAGCTAGTTCTGCTAACACTGCCTACTAACCTTTATCTGCTACCTACTGGTACTTAATCTGGGGAAAAGGAGTTCACTCTTCATTCTGAAGAGGTACACATCACTTTGCACAGTGTAAAAAAGATTCGGGTATCTTGTTATCTGCTATTCACAAAGTTATGTATGATTAATGTATGACTGGATACTGCAAGCTTTTCCATCAGTTAAATTCAGACTGTGATTATCTGTGAAATGATTCAGTCAAATTAACCTAAAACCTTGACCTCAAAAATTAAGAACCTGTGAAACTATCCTGGGACATTTAAACTAACCTTAGCCACAAAAACAACCTCAAACTGCATTTTTGTGCTCTGCCATGCATTGTCCTTTTCAAAACCAGCCATGAATTTAGAAATAGAGATTCACCTAACAGAAAAACATTTCGATAAATAAACAAATACCTGCTTATATATATATCATTCACATAACAACACCAGTTCTGTATCATTTCACTTATTCCGTCTTAAAACATAGCACTGTTACCGACATTGAATGTTTCATCACTTACAGGTTCACCAGCACAAACTATTTGCTAGGATCAACACCACCACATAACCTGACTGAGGTAATGAGACACTGCAACAAACTTCTATCATTGAGAGTAAGACAAACAACACAGCCTCTTAAAGCAGCAAGAGTCCACCCCAAAAACCCAAGCAAGCATGATTTACACAGATTTCTTCCACAACATTTTATAGAAGATGGATGTTGAAGAAAAAAGTTCTGGAGAAGGATAAACACGCACACAAACACAATGCTAGAGAGAGCTCAAAACAGGAAAACCTCATAAAACAGCAGCTTCCTTGGGCAATTTATAAGGCTTGTAAAAATTACTCATCCTGAACATACTGGAAGCATTCAGTGAGTTCCTAGATATATTGCATCTTTCCCTAGAGTGTAAGATTATATAGCTAAACCCTCAAATCCATGAGGTATAGGAAACCCTGTGGTAAATTAAGGTAAACAGGAATAACAAATTGTTGACAAGAGTGTTGGACAATCCTGTATACAGAAGGTTTTGAACCTGAAAATCCAAATTAAACAGGTTTCATGCCAGAATGGCAAACCATAAGGAATTCATTACTTCCACTGGCCAAACACAGGAAGCTGGCAACTGGCATTGTCAATGGTTACATGGACCTTGTCTAGGCTAGAAAGAATTAGTCTCTGCAAGTCTCTTCCAGCCAGTGTGTATTTCATGTTGACAAATGAAGGGGGTTTAGCAATAAGAATTCTATACACTACCTTGTCCCCTGAACACCAAAAGCTGCATCATCATGCAGATGTGGCACACAGGGACATGGCTTAGTGGTGGACTTGGCAGTGCTGGGTTAACAGTTGGACTCTCATCTTAAAGGTCTTTTAAAACCTAAACCATTCTATGATTCTATAGTGAACATCATTTGGGAAGTCAAATGTAAGATGGAATAATTTTTTGCAATTTCTCTAGATAAAAATAAACCTACTCAGCAAGAGTATTCACCTAATAACTCCATAGTTAAATGCTGCCATGAAGAAAAAATATCAAATAGGGCAAATCTTGAGGTTTCCAGCCAGTGTGACCTATAAAAGACCATCATAATGTCCTGCACAATGTCATTAATAAGCATTCTGAAACCTGAGTTCTTGACATATAACCATTCCATCAACAACAACAAAATACAAATCAGAGTAACTACAGCACAAATGCTCACTAATGAACTGAATAGGAAAACACAAGCCTTTACTTAGACCACTCTTCCACCAGCACAGATCTCATTCTTCGGTGAGGTTTCTGTAAGGCACACAGCTGTTCAGAAACAGGGAGCACAGGGAAAGAACTGGAGATAAAGCAGTGCTGACAAGAACCCCATTCTGTGCTGATCACCTATGTATGTTAAAAAGACAGTTACCATTTGACTTCAATTTGAGAAAAATTATTTTAAAGGGAGAGAGAATATATACACATTGCCATCTCTATGTAAAATCAAGAGAGTCATTCGATGCCTGCCACAAGCTACTGACCAGTAACATTTACAAGGCATAAGTCAGAGCAGGCAATACATGAAGGGAAAGCCCTAGGCTTCTACGCTGAGAACTAGAAAAGTCTACATAATAGGTGGATATTTCCTTTGAAATAAAAGAAGAAATCTTTGTAAAGGGATCATGAACCTAAACTATTTATCCAAGCAGCAAACACAAGTGCTAGTCCATTTGAGATTCAAAAGACATTTCCGAGAGAATCATCTTTTCCTTTGGGGTATATCTGGGTGGCTATTTCTGTAACTAAGGTCACAAAAGAGCACATTTAAAGTATGACCAAAAAAAGCCCAATGAAGAAGAGCAGGAGAAGCTGACATGAGAGTTCAGGTTTTCTAAACACTTCATGCCAATGCTTTATACTACCAGAAGCTGCAAGAAAGGCTGGCAAATGAGGCCATCTGCAGCCAGAGCCATTGGAGACTCTGCCTAGGAGGCACACACTCTGCTGGGGTCATTTTCACTGAAGTTTGCTGTCACAGAGGCCATTGGTCCTGAAAAAAAATGATGGTCTAAAAGGCACAAGAGAGTCTGTTTTGTTGAGAAGTATCATTTCGCAGACACAATCAGGAATGAGAGCTACTGGGAACATCAGGAAGAATTTTATTACTACTAGATTTTATTAGGTATGAAAGAAGACTGGGGGAAACACTGAAGTGCATGAGGACAAGAGGAGGAAGTATGAGGTTTTAATGTGGTCTGAAGTAGAAGCCTCTAATGTCTATGAGAATTTTAATACATTAAAGGGGACAGGACACTGCTCTAAATGCAAGTTTCTTGCAAATGACAATGACCTAGGATTAAGCTCTGCCTTCAGAACATTTGAGCATCTTTCTACTCAGCCTATTCCTGTTCTTCTAGCAAAATACCCATTACATATTACTCTTGGGATCAGTGATCTCCTTAACTTCAGTTTGTACCACTGGTCTTCTGCTGCTCAGTTTAATTTTGCCTACTTACTCAAAGCTTTTCTGCCCAGCTCAACCTAGTAATATATGTGCCTGCAGGTGGCCATAGCCACAGATCTGGGGGTGTTTCTATTTCCTATTGAAAGGCTTCTATACCATAGGAATTTGCCACATTTATTGCTGAACTGCATTATTATTGCTTTATTTTTCCTTTTTATTTTTGTTCCCTTAAGCCTTTTCCCCAATAGTCACCATCTGTTTCTTTAATCACAGGCTACCTTTCCCCATACAAGTTCTTCCCTTGCCTTAACTCTATCCTCCTCGTTGTCTAACCTTTTCCTCTACTGCCTGAAGAATAACTTCCACTTCCTCTCCTCCTTATCAACATGGACTCTGGTAATTCCCTCCTCTTTCCACACATGGTGCCAGAGGTTGCACAGCTCTCTACAACACTGATAACAAACACTTCTCTACCAAAGTGAGCCAAAAATCCTCCTCTTACGTGTCACAAGTCCCACTCAAGTGAATCGGGATACTAGAGTGAAGCCAGAAGGATCTGTCCCTTTGTGTTGTTTTGCCATAGCAACGTGAACCCAGGTTTCTAGGCCATCCAATGCGGCCTTCACAGCCAAAGCTTTTTCACTTTTTGTTTGTTTGCTTTATGCATGGCAACCATTTCACTCAATTAGGTTTTCCCCCATTGCTCCATGTTGGTTCCCTATGTGAATGCATGAATATATGCATACCATGAGAAGAGAAAAAGGCAATCATTTGTAATCAAGTAGACTCAAGCTCAGTAAAAGAAAAACAAACCCCCACAAATGGTTAACTACACCAGTAGCTCTTTCAAAACCTCTTCTATTCCTAGATTTATAGAGTTTATTTATAATTCCACTCCTATTAAATATACATGTTAGCAGATTTCTTTTTTATCAGATCAGATTTATCCTCTGTCAATTCTGCATGATTTGGACACATACAGGTTAGAAAGCTAACAGGGCTAGAAAATATTAATATGGAATTGAAAATTTGTATCTTTTTTTTAATGCCTACATCCAAGGCATATACATGAAGTCCCACCATTCAGAACTCAAAACAGTAACTCATTCATAAACCATTAAGGGGACAGATTCTGTTTTAGAATCAAAGTGATTTCATTTCAAGGAATACATGAATAGTAATAAAGAATAAAAGTCCTGACATATCAAAAGCCTAAAAAGAACTAACCCTGATGGCCTGCAGTTCACATGCTGCTGTGCTTGTAATGGGACATTTCAACAAGTCACAGTTAAAGGCTATGGGAACTGGACAAGCGCCAAGGGAAGATGTTTTATGCCATTTAGCAATTGTGCCCCTCTATTCCATGTGACTTTTGTTTTAACATTTTGTTTATTTATTTTCTTATTAATGTATTACAATGCAGCCTGTCAAATGACAGGAAGCCACAAAATATACATAAATAAGTCCATAAAAGATGTGAAATCATTCCACCTTTTTAGTATGGTTCACTGAGGTTGGTTTTGTTACCTGGTACGTATTTTGCCCACAGCTGGCATGAAGCTCTGGTTTGGATGACAGTGGCTACTGTCAGTAAAATTTCATAACCAACTTTGCATTCAGCTTCCCAACATGTTTCTTTTTCATCACTTAATGAACTGCTGTGAATTTAGATCAGAAAAATAAAGTCATGACACCAGACACTGTAGAAGTTTCAGCTGAATAATCATAGAATCATAGAATAGTTAGGATGGCACAATATAGCACAAAAGTAAGAGACAGCCTACAGAAACAGGATAAAAATCGTTCTGTTTAATGTTCTCAGGACTTCCCTTCCCCCAAACAGAGGGAGGTATGCAGTTAAATCTGCACAGGCTGAGGGGCAAGGTTTTGCTTACCAAGCATAAATAAGAGAATAGCCTCTTACAGGATCAGGATGTAGGAGGCTTTCAATAGGTAGAAGGGAAGGAAGTGCACTTCGGGAGTCTTGAAGTGGAAGGAGTACTCAAGAATCTTCCACAAGAAGGAGGCTGGAACAGATTCCTTTCTGACAACAGCAGAAATTCCTAGAGGTTAGCATATCTCTACAGAAGGAGGCACACAAGACACTGAAGACAGAGTTCAACAAGACCAACATCCTATGTGTAACTTAAATACCAAATCAGATGTTTACTACTTTAACACAGAGCACTTTGGGGCATCCTGTTTCAGAGCATCTCTAAAGGGAGTGGGGAAAACAACGTGCTGGGATGCTGTACTGTTCCTGTACTATAATGGCTCAAGCAATCTGCAATCTAGTACCAGGTTCAGCCCCGAATTTTCTGTGCAACTCAGTCTATTCTTTCACAACCAAAACATCTGTAGCAGGACCGTGATATGCCCACAGCAGCCCCCCCATAACAATCACCTAGGAAAACAACACTGCTTTAGGGACTTCTGCTTTCATCTTCTTGTTAGAAGATGGATAAAAAACATCTCACTGCTCTTATATCAGGGAATACCAGTGGCACAATTATATGCCATGTTCCTGATGAATATTTAGGTAGCAGAAGGAGGAAAAAGCAGAGACTTCCAGAAAGGTACATACATAAAGACTGGGTTAAAGTTTTCATCAAAGCTCAAGAAATCTATGATTCTCATATCTACATTTAAATAAAACTCAGGTACCAAATGAACTCAACGAGTAATATCTCACCACAACTAACAGGAGCCAGGCTAATGTTTTTTAAATGGGGCTTGCTGTTTCTGAAAAGCTTACCCTGAAATAAAAACATTTTTAGTGCACAGGAATCTTCAGGCTGAAAAAAACTATCATAAATTGCACAAAACAAATCTCTACAACTTTCCCTCCTCATAGTTAATTTTATTTGGCCTAATTACTTCATTTTTTATGGTTTCTAATTGGAAACATAATAGGTTTCCTGGCACTGGACTATCTTACTCTACACAAACACAGTAGCAGCCAACAACCTCACACAAATTTCATTTATCTTAAGTTTTACTTGGCTCAGTTTCTAATTGCACACCTAAACTAAACAGATAACAGCTCTAATGTACCTATCAAGACAGATAAAACTCTAAGGACGGCATCTCCTTGTGGAGAAGGAGCCACAGTAGGAAGGAAAGTTACCAACATTTCAGCAAGGCTTCTTCCACTCAGGGTAAAAGAGTTCAGCAATTTGTTCCATCAGTGAGTGCTTGATGCTGTGTTTTTTTCAAGACTGAACTTCAAACCCTTAGCCCTGTATCTAGAAATAATCCTGCTGGAACCTTTCTACCATGAAAAAAGTAAAATCAGTCTCAGCTGGATTTAAAAATCTTTAAACAACCTTTAAACATTTAGAGAAGTGGTTCTGAAACCATGGCCTACAAATACCTGAAATTCTCTGGGTTAATTGTGAGAAGCCCACAAGGGGTAATAATGAAAAGCAAGACTAGAGCATTAAGCATAAATTTGTTATATAAAGATGCAATCCGGTGGAAGAGGGACGAGAGGAGAAAGGTGGACAGCAAAGGTTGAACAGGATTGAAAACCAGCATTTCCCATTACAGGGGAAGTAGATGAGGTGATATAAATCAGCCCTCCCCACTGCCACTGGCCACAAGATATTATAAGATGTAAAGTAACAGGTTAGTATTTTAGCCAGTAGATACTTTAACCGCATGCATTATAAAAACCACATTTCAGAAAAAAAAGAAGATATTGAGTTTTGCTCTCTAGAATAGAGCACAGTCAAGAAAGAAGGTAGATGAACAGATTATCTCTTTGTTTTGCCAACCAAGAAGATAAATGCATTTATCTAAGGTTAGCTGCTAGCCACTACATTTTCAGATGTACATATGGAAGATTGGAAACTTCTCCCACACAAATAGGGAAGGCCTTAAACTTACTCACAGCTCAAAGAATGACTCAAAAGGAGCTTCTTCACTTTGTGTAAGGGGTAATCTACCCTCTCCCCACTTGTCAGCCAGATAACCAGTGTAATTTAATTTATTGGGCAGAGAAACATATTCAGGACAAGGCAAACTTTCTTCATAACAAATTATCACTTATAAGCACTGTGATGAGGATTTGTTTCGATCAAGACACACATCACTGTCATGTTCCACTCCCCTATAATAAACTCCCCTATAATTTTTACCATGCAGAATTTCCCATCTTTCAGTATCTTATATTAAATGTACTTATGAAGACCATAAAAAGCTTTGAACGCAAGCTTAGGGAGATGGAAGGCCACAATAAATTCCTGTATTCATATAAATAATTTGTGCATTTCATATGCCAGAAGGAAATCACTACACCTCATCACTGGAACAAACCACATCACCAGATCTACACGGATTCAGCCACACTGGTCATTTAAACTCTGGAGGGAGAAACTAATTCCTCACATACCATAAGCTGTACATACTGGAGGAGTGACTTGGTCCATTGATGTAATAGGTTTAACAAAAGAAAAGGCCCACCTTTTCAAATATAGTAATAGCTCTTGTAAATTAGCAGAATTCTACTTTACTCAAATCATTGTCAAAAACAAAGTATCACATTTTTGATGAAATACCACCATAGTTCTCAGTTACATGTAAAGTATGGCTCTCGTCTAACAAGCAACTTCTATAAATCTAAGACGAAAGAAAGAGGACATAAAAGTCTTCAATCCACCTCCAGCTTCTTGGCAAAGAAATACATGTATTCAGCAGATCTGTATTATGCAGTCAGCTCACTGGATAGTTTGGGTTTTTTTTAATTGTCCCCAACTCACAATAAACCTACACCAATGTCCAAAAGAAAATGCCTGTGCTTGCAAAGGAAATCAAATTCTTTATTCTTTTTCAGGATCACTAATTCTTATAGATAGCTTATAAATCACAGCCCCTATTGCCTTCTGTGCAGAAAAACAACCTATACATGTTAGCTCTATAATTAACCTGTTTCAGACCCATGACATCTAGATAAGCTATTCTTCTGCAATCTAAATAGGTCTCTTGCAAGGTCACAACTAAACTTATATAAGAGGGGCCCCTCCAGCCAGCTCCCAAAACCTTACAACATACTGCAACAGGAAGAAAAAATAAATCTGAACTTGGCCAGCGACTGTGCTGAGATTAGACAGACTGCTAAAGTGCTACATGTAATGCAATTAAATTTGTTAAAATGGGCTATATCTGAGTGTTGTTAAAGTACTATACCCAGAACAAATATAAAATACTTTCACATTTTCCTCAATAAATTCAGTTACTATAAATACAATAAAAGAGCATATTTTGCCAAACATGCTTATTTGTAAGGACTACAACAATATTAACAGCTACAGTGCAATACAGAAACTGTTCTCTGCTGAACTTGACAAACCTATTTAGATACTCAAGGTCATAATGGTTGTGCTTTAAAAATAATTAAAAAAAAACCTCTATTTTGCCAGAGTGGAAATAAAAAAATGTGGGATATACACAAAGTAACAGCTTTAAAGTCCCTCTTTCAGTGATTTCCAGAGACGTGTGAATCTGTTTCCTTTTGGCTACCACAGAGTTAATTGTTGCTGTAAATAAATAGCACAAGAAATGCTGCTCTGTTGGATGACTGCCAGGACATAAAAATATGAATCCACAGTTAAGGATAAAACAATTCCAATTGCACTGCTTCTTTGCTAGTATGTTTTTATGGCAAAACATGCTTCTATTCATGAAGTGGCTAGAAACTAGCATACTGCTGTTGATCACCACAAATATTACTGCTGTCCAAGTAATGCCTATGTATAATACAAAAGAATGCTGTGGAACTAGATCAAAGCAATGCAACTGCAAAGATATTTGCAATCGGTGTCCCACAGAGTATTTTCTGAGATTTACGATTGCACAAGACTTGGTAATTCGTATCTTAACAGAATATTATTGGAGATATCAAACAAAACAGTTCTAAGACAACTCAGGGAAAGCTTCAGTGCTCTTTCCCAATGACATTTACACAGAAATTTCACTTTGACTTTACACATTACGTACTTAAGCATCTCAGAGAACCGTAACGGGGAAGTTTTGTGATTCCACAAAAACAAGGGAAGAGGGAGATTGTCAGTGAAACTTAGCATGCACCTTTTTGTACCTTCAGTAACTGGCAGCATCACATAATGCTCTTGGAGAAGAATGCACAGCCACTGGGATACTCATACACACAGTCACTAAAATACAGGGAGGAAAATTCATATGCAGTCAATACCTCAGTATTCAGGCAGTGCCATTCCAGAACCAGAGAAGCTTGCATCTCTTCCTTTAAAACTACCCTGTGACTGTTCATTTCAGTTGAAATGTATTTTGTCTGCACTTCTCCTGATGCTAGGAGAATATACAATTGTTACCACTCACAAGTACCAAACCAGCTACCCCATGGTACATACTCCCAAGCACATTTTCACCCCAGCATCAGTGAAAGACAGCTTAAGCCCAAGTATAAGCAGAAAGATAACTCACATTTACTGCAGGGTGAGAGCCCGTTCCATGGCTCTTACTGGGGAATAGCTGACATGCTGCAAATTCCCATTCTTCATTCAGCAATCTGTATACTCGTACCTTAAGTATTTGCCATTTGGCTGTACCGTACTCAGGCTTCACAGACTAAAAAGCAGTAAGGATCAATGCAAGTCATCCAGGTGACCTTCTCAGGCACAAGACTTTGCATTTAGTATTCTTCATGCACAAGACATAGTTAATTGTAAAGCCAATACAAATTAAAAAGAAAACTTATTATTGATCTGTGCTAGGAGTGTCACTTGACCTTTATAAAAATAAACCAGTAATGACTTCTTAAAACCTAGGAGAATATCTAAAAATACTCTCTCTTATGGAAACCCTAAATACTAGGAATAGTTTCTTATGAGAATACAGCTTTTTTGCAACTCAACTTTAGCTTTCAAGAATTCTATATGCAACCACAAACATGCTACAGCAACAGTTTTACTGTGGAAATGTTTTGTCTAGCTCATTTTCAAAAACTTTACACGATTGCTCAAAATATTTATTCTTTTTGGGGTTTAATTAATTCACCTCAAATATCTTCAAAGAGGTTTATCTTCACTTAGATAAACCTCTAATGATCTTTTCAAGTTTGCTTCTGGCTAACATGACAAAAATTCAATTCAGAAGAGTGGGAGACATGCCTGCTAGCAAACTAATATCAAACATTCAAAAATTATGTGTTTATTCCAAAGTATGGGGTTTTCTTCCAAGTAAATTGATAACCATCTTCTAAGGAAATACTATCAAAAATACAGGCCCAACATTTTAACAAACTGTAATTGTGGTAGGAACAGAGACCTTACAGACAGATCTGTGTTCCCCCCCTGCTGGCTTAGCAATTAACTTCAAAACACTGTTCCTAGAGGTAGGCATCAAGATGTTGAGGTATTAAAAGATGTTCTGCATACCAGTGAAGAAAAACTGAAGCTTACTGTTTAAAAGAAATCACACCCATAATAGATAGTACTTACATGCTCTGACTAGGTGATGCCATGGAGACCCAAAACATGCATCAGAACCATCAACCAAACAAGACCTCCTCAGAGAGAGAAAGCATGATAGAAGAGAAAAATCTGAAGTGTCACTTTAAACTTAACAAGGTTGGACTAAAGCAAACAATTGGGGGAAGCAAGATTCAGAGTAAAGGACTCTTCACTGAAGGAAGCCAACAACCTGCTCCCCCTCAAACACCCGTCCCTCCCTTCCACCCCCAGCCAGCCGGGAATGCCAAGCACTGGCTGCAGCCGTTGGTGTCAGCTCAGGTCTGCATCCTAACAAGAGCAGTTCCTCAGCTAGCACTCAAACTCTGTAAGTTTCCATGGGTTCAACTGGAGCCATTAAAAGGAATAAGCATCTGCCATTAACATTTTGCTAATGCTCTTGTTGGAAATACTTTTGACAGGGCACCTGTCTAAAATTAAACAGGTGCTAATTAAAAGCAATTTATGTTGTCCCTGACATTCACTGAAACAGACATGGACTTTAAGGGAAATAAAGTATTCCTAGCAAGAAGCAATGAACAAATACTTTTTGTCTTTGTAAGAAATTGCATTTGCACGTGTAGTTTTAAGTCTTCCACATGCAAGACTACAATAGCAACAGCACTCCTAGTCACCTAACTGGTCCCACAATTACAGAGCAGGCAGCTCTCATTATGGGTTTTCTCCCCAGATGAAGGCTAATATCAGCCTGCTCGGCCTCATCCAAAAGTAGTAAATATATCCTTAGCTTGGTATAAATACAGACGCATCCAGGAAAATTTCCTTCTTAGAACAAAATCATGACACTTGTTCATCCAACTCTAATTCATTACAAACCTATAGAGAGGTTTCTACTGAAATTGAACTGTGCTGATGATCAAACATCTGAGAATAATAAATTATGGAAATAAATTATAACACCTACACCTTAACAGAACTGAAATAAGTAGCTTTACATCTGGTTACATCCACAACCAGGGGAAAAGGAGCAATCACACACAGCTACACCTGAAGTCCTTTCTGTTCAAAGGGACAGGAAGTATCACCTCCCGCACTGTTTGACTTCAATGGCAGTATTTCTGGAATTCCAAGTACATCTGAAACTGGGGGAAGTTGAAAAAGGTACTTAACTTACATCTAATTTCAATGGCATACTTCTGCTACTGCTTGGAGAGGTGTAACTCAGACGGCTGCAGGGAACTGACCACAGCACATCCCCTACGAAGCCTGCGACAGTAAACCCCACAGGCCAACAACTGCTCTGTGAGAGTACTGAAGTGACACGTTTTCGGTGTTTGTACTTTTCTCACACACACCGAATTTACATTCTGCTAGTACATTGCTAAGCTCCCAGCAGGGCTCGTTACGGGTGCGATACCTCAACACGCACAGCAGTGTTAGCATCTGCAGAGGACTTCACTCGGTGCCAGCGAGTAACTCGCCCAGCACGTCCCATCCATCCTGACAGAGCCCACGTTCGCTAGGACACCTGTAGCTGCTACTCGCCACAAGCCCCTTCACGGCCCTGGGCTTAACCCCTGCACGCACGGAGGGACGGAGCCCGCAGGGCTGCACGCTGCGGACGGGCGAGCCGTTTCCAGCGCTCCTCACAGCACCGCGCACACACCGCCCGGCCCCCGGAGCCTGGCAGCCCCGTGGCGGCCACGGCCACCCTCCCGCCGCGCCCAGGGTGACTTGTCCCAGGGGACCCGGCGCTTCCGCCCGACCCCGGCCGGGCCGGGGGTCGCGGCTGTCGCGCTTACCTGGCAGCAGGTCTGGCCTCGCCGCGTCCCTCAGGGGCAGACGCACAGCTGCGCAGCTAAGCCATGGGCACCGCAGCGGCGGCCGGGACGAGTACGGGAGGCGACGGGACGTGAGGGCAGCCCTGGCCGAGGCCGCCCAGCGCCAGCAGCTGCTGCCCGGCCCGCGCTGCGCGGGAGGAGGCAGACGCTGAGGAGGCGCGCGGCCGCCCGCCCGGCCCCCAGCTCGCGAGTAACCCCATGGAGGGGCAGCGCCGAGAGCGGGGCGGGGCGGGGCGGGGCGGGGCCGGCGGTGGGAGGGGCCGCGCCGCCATTGGGAGCGGGGCGGGGCCAGCGCCGTGACGGGCTCTTCCGCCCGCCCACAAAGGGATGGAGGGGCTCGAAGCCGTGGGAAGGGCGTAAAGGGGGACCTATAAATTGGGGAGAGAGGGTTTATCAGGGCCTGTTGCGGTAGGACGAGGGGTGTTGGATTTAAACTACCAGCGGGGAGATTCAGGCTGGTGCAATGAGGGTGGAAAAATCCTGGTACCGGCTGCCCAGAGTCTGGCTGAAGATGTCTCTGCTCATTGCAAGGGGTGGAATAGACGAGCTTTGAAGGTTCTTTTCAACCCACACTGCTCCCTGATTCGGTCATTTCAACAATGTTGAAGCCATTGAATTCTGGAGCAAAAATCCATCATTAAGGCAGCTGCACCATGGATGAGGCCTTACTACACATAGCCCAGCTTAACAATAATTTTCTCCTTCAACAAGGATAAACAGAGTTCATTTCTGATAGAGTCTCCCAAGACTACAGCGACTCATTTGTGCTGCTCTACTGCTCTCATTACCTACGTATCTTTTAAAACTCATGGTAATTCTTAGTGCTACTGGCACTTTGCAAACATTAATACAACAATGTTCCCATCTCAACATTAAGCTCTAATCCTATTATCATCCAAAAAAAGCAAATATTCCTGCAGAGGCACTGAGACCATGCTGAGACAGAGAGAAATGCAAAGGACTTACAGAATGCTTCAGTAAAACTTTACTAGCTTAATGTGGTTTCTCACTTGGGGGGGGGGGGGTGTCAACAATTTTTATAGTGCTGGTCTTGTTCATTACCAATCAGGCCATTTGTCCCTGAATCACCATTGATGAGTTCCTACATCTACCCAAAAGGTGTGTGAAGAGTGTTCAGGCACTATTCAGCCACTCTTGAAATGCCAGCTTGCAACATAGAAAAACCATTGCCACTTACACTTAATTTTGATCTCTACCTATTTGGATGAGCCTTACAGCATTCTGCTGCATGTGCCATACACCAGTAACTGGCTGGGACCTGGGAAGTGCTCAGCACCCCAAGACTAGGCCTCAAAACAGCCACATGATCTGTGTATGAGACCTCTAGCAAGTAAATCAAATGCTGCTGTAAAAAGCATTTAGTCTACATTAAATATTTTGGTGAACAGGCTTATAAAACCTGCAGAAACAAGTAAAATTCAAGTTCAGACTGCTTGTTGGCAGCCTAAGGCCACTTACATAAGTTTTATTTTTACTGTTTCAGAAGTTGTGCATGTTTAAGCATGACACACTCTTATCACTCTCAGTCTACATGTAGGATGCAAAATCTCTGCAAAAGATATGGAGGCGGGGAAAGTCCCTTCAGCAAAGAAAATTAATACTCTATAGCACTAAGTGCAACCTATGTATTGCAATGCATATTGTGTGTCTACTCTATTTCCGCTAGCCGAAATTCCAGAGTGCTGATTAAAAATGGGATTGAAACTTAAGCAAACCAATTATTTTAAATACTCAGTGAGGTCCCAGTCCTGCAAAGATTAAATTAAATAGATTAGGTTCACTCAAATGAGCAGCCATGAGAGCTGCTCAAGTGTGTCAAGTCAAATGTGTGCACAAGTCTTGGCAAAATCAGATCCCTTGTACACAGATCTGAACCCAGCCAAATTGTTTTCACCATTTTCACTGACGCTGATTAAGAACTGATTCTTATCCTTGGTGCCAGCTCTGTTAGGTACTGAGCATCCTTGACTGTAGTTCAGACTTTATACCACTTCCTCTGGTGTCTGAAGAAGTTCAATACTCTCCGGGACATGCTAAACACTAATGTGTAGTTAATGTACCTGGAGTGCAAAGTCTGAAGATGTGAAAAACTGCTACATGAAAGTACAACTATATGCATGAGTTGGCTCACCCAGAAACATTTCATGGCACAATAAACAAAACCCACCCAATATCCTGTTAAAAACAAGGAAAATTCCTGGAGTCTTAGCTGTGGTGTTCAATCTTTGCGGCTGCGAAACACAATTATATATGTAATTTACATTTCTACATACTTTTTACATATTTGCTGATCTAGTAATTAACTTCTTGTCCCTCCTTTCCTTTTTTTTTAGACAGCATCAATTCTGAGTCATTAGCACCAATGCTTTTATTTGCACAGGCCCATAAAATTCTTTGGGGTTACTTCTGTGGGTAACAACCTCTAATTCGCTATTCACACAAAATTACGAGCCAGCCTCAATTACTAACTTCACATTATGGTCACAAAGCTCTAACCTGCACTGAAGAGTCAGCTGAGTTTACATGACCCAAACCAGAAACAGCATCAATCCGTTAAAATGGCATTCAACTTGAACTATTCCTTCCCAGGGACAGAAATTTGGATACCACTCTATATTCATAGAATCACAGAATAGTTTGGGTTGGAAGTGACCCTTAAGTCATCTAGTCCAAGCCCCTTGCAATGAGCAGGGTGATCTTCAACCAGATAACTTTACTCAGATTCCCATCCAACCTGGCCTTGAGTGTTTCCAGGGATGGGGAGTCTACCACCTCTGGGCAACCTGTGCCAGTGTTTCAACACCCTCATTGTAAAAGATGTCCCTCCCACCCTGCACCCTCCACCCTCCACCCTCTTTCAGTTTACAACCATCACCCCTTGTCCTGTCACTACAGGCCCTGTTAAGAAGTTTGTCCTCATCCTTCTCACAAGCTTCCTTTAGGCACTGGAAGCTGCTCTAAGGACTCCCCAAAGCATTCTCTTCTCCAGGCTGAACAAGCCCAGCTCTCTCAGCCTTTTCTATTATTTTAGACCTTTACAGTAACAAGCAGCATACATACACAAGCCTTCATCAGCCTTAGGTCAAAGGCTTCACATTGCCTTCTTCAAGGTACACATACATCCCATATTACTCTGGGTTTACAGGAGCCTGAAGACTTGGCATTAGCCAGGTTCTTGGGCACCCAACATGCTGGATATCCAGCAAGGAGCTCAGCTTAGCACATTTACCACTGATTCAACAAATAACTTCAGGCACAAAGCTTTAAGCAGACACTACTGAAGATAATAAAGCATTACTTATAGTTAACCAATGCTAATGTATTGAATCAAAGCCACAGTGTTCAACTTCTTATGAAATCTAATTTCCCATGAACTAATTTAATACACTGGAGTTCAACAACAGAATTACAGTTTCTTGTTTTCAAAACTCTGCCACCCTAAACCCATTATTGCCTGGGTGATTTCCAAGGGTTTAAGGAACACAGAATCCTCTCTGCCTTCTGTACTGATGCTAAACTGGGGCCTTGGGACTAAACGTGGAGCAGGGGACTACGTGCTGTAGCTGGTACAGCACTGAATATACTTCCTGCTAATGAACATACTCTTATGTTGAATCCACTGCCACAAGTACAAGTGGGCTTTAAATAGCTGCTGCAGGATGTTGGCTTCTGATGATCACTTGCCTATTTATAGCACTATTAGTATAGCACTTACAGTAATTATAACTATATATTATATATATTTTAGAGTATACATTATTTAATGGCAATCATCATTCATGCACTATACCACTAAAAGTACTTCACCCACAAAAAAGAAATAGAGGGTAAAAGCTCTACAAAATATTTATTTTCAAATTGAGAATAAGAATTGGGTTAGAGTTGGAGATTATAATCCTGAAAGCACAGACATGCCTAAGTGAGTAATTTATGCTTTCTTGTCATAAAGTATTTCAAGATCACAGAAATTACAGTCAGACTTACTCTCACAAAACTCCATCTTACTTCATACAGCATCTAGAATCTTTTCAGGGCTAAAATACTGTGCCATAATCAAAGATGAGAAGGACCATACTGTTCTAAAAACTGTTCGATTGTTTGCTTTTAAACTTGCAGATCATGTTCTACATTAAGCCAGCACAGGTTCTGTAACCCTTGCTCCAGAAAACAGGCCAGTATCCATGCTCTTGAAGTGCTAAGGAAGCATTGGTAATTTTCAATGCCCAAAAAAGAGTAAATATCCCAACTCACTACATTTCAAAACAGGAATGCAGGAATAGGCATCCTGCAAGTGTATCATCTTGTACACAAAACTGGCTCGGAATTGGGATCAAGCACAAGGAGTGTGTTCAGATGACTGCAGTTTTTGCCAGGTGACCAATTCTGTTCCTCTCTGAGGTAAAATGCTATTATTTAAAATTAACTTTGTGATTTAAGCTGAAGTGTTTTATTGTGCAGCTGGAGGCAGGGAAAGGAAAGGTCTAAAAGCCTTAACTGTAAGTTGCTGAGTAGATATTGGGTTGTTATGCTGCATCATTACAGTTATATGACTCTACCTACACAACCTTTAATATGAAGGTTCAGTTAATAAAATTAAGTCATTAAAAGCTTTTTAGGAAATAACTCATTAATACCAACTAATGAGGTAAAATTCTACATTCCTCACTGAATTATTCTGCATTCCTTGAACACCTAAAACTTCTGCCAAAGGTAAATAAATGTTGAACTGTTCAGCTTGCCTACACTTGAAAGTTAATGTGGATTAAGGTAGGGAATGAATTTCAAGCGCAGCAGCAAATCTGGAATAATTCCAAACACAGACAAGCCATGGAAGGTACCAGGGGTTTTGACCTCAAAACTGATGCTACGTATCCAATTCAAATAACACATTTTTAAAGATTTCAGATTAAAGTAAGGAAAAAGACCAAAACCCAGCATGACTAACCATTTCCTTTGTGCCTCCCATTCTCACCTGCATGCCTTACAGAGGCTCTCCTATACCCAGCACTCCTCTTATATTGACTCTGATATGCCCCTTACCCTCCTTCCAACATTTTTCTGATAAGACATTTATAGGCCCTCAACCTAACAAGTGCAAACACAACAGACCAGAAGAGGGAGGAAAGACAGATTGTATGAGAGAAGGGGAAAATCAACAAAAGATCAAACAAGAAGTATGTGAAACTAGCATACCTTCAGTGCTCAATAACTTCTTCCTGGATGGATCCCATTCCTCATATTGTGTGTTGTCTGTTTATAGCCCAGTCCAAAATCTAATCAAATAGGCCAGAAGTCAATAGGTGACTTTAAACTCTTCAGTTCTGGACAATAATTCTCTTTATGTTTGAGCAAACAAACCTAGAAAGTAGTCATATATAAAAAAAAAACCCAAAAAAAACCTTAAACACATACTTTCAGATTCAAGCCTATACATTACTCATATTCACCCTTGCTAATTCTTATAATATGGAATTATACATATGACTAAAATTGCACATGTGGTGTGCAGGATCAGGTCCCAAACTGCTGGATTCTATTTTCAAGTTTATATGGCACACTTGTGGTTTCAAGATTATGTTATGTGATGGAATTCTTTGCAGCCAGGATGTCACAGGCTAAAATCTTCTCATGGTTATAATGGCCTAATTACTTTATTTTTTTTTTTATTTATATAATATCCACAGGGTGCCAAATGTTTTACTGAAAAACATCAAGACAAAGCTGCTGTATAGAGAGTGAACAGCTTCAATTAGCAAAGGTGAGTGAAAGAAAGGAATGCAATACAAAGTAAATGGGCACTGAAGTTTGAAACACTGTATTAGCTATGTGGCTTGGATATTGGTTTAGCCTTTTGAACTTTTGTTGGCTTGTTTTTCTCTTCTTCTTCCCTTCCAATCCAATTTGATTCCAAGGACACAATCCACTGGGTCTTAACACAGAAATAGAAGGAGAATCAAATACAGCCTTCCTCAATATGAAGCAGAGCCAAAAATCAAGCAGGTAGATACATAGTCATTATCTTTCATAATGTAGATTTCATCCAGCACACTAAAATGCCTGAATTAAGTCTACTTAAGCTATATTTCTATCCCAGAATAAATGAATTGGCTAAAAGTTCAGGATCTAGCTATAAATCCCAGTGAAAACAGAAAATTTCATGTGAAGTAAAAAACCAAACCAAAACAAATCTAACAACAAAGAAAACCCCAGAAGTGCAAGTCCTTATTTCATTAAATAAAGCTACTGCTTTGTTATCAGTCTGTTTGCAAAGGGGCTTGAGGATGAAGAGGTCATGAGATGTTTATAAAGTGATACAGTAGGATATTTCTGGAGCCCAGTTTAGGTAATCACATTTTAAAGTGGAACCATAACATAAGCCTCTTTTTAGTACACAGTTCCCAAAATTGCCCCCCCCCCACCCCCCCCAGCAAAAGTCACCCATTTAAACCTATGAGTTATATGATCTTAAATTCCAACCTGTGGCAACATTTCTGGATATGGGGATCACTGAGTAATGTATTGCCAGGCTCCAATTTATTTCTTGTTTGGACTGCAAAAGTTCAAGGAAGGAATTTGCTCTCTGCTCACATTTAGAATTCCTCCTGGAGAAAACACCTCTATTTTCCTTTTACAATGGAAATTACCAATACTACTGCAAAAGAAATGTGTGAAAGTGTTTATTTTTGTATTTTCCTATGTGACTTACAGTTTAGATCTAGCTGCAATTATGAATTAATATAAAAGTTTTTTTTCATATATACTGTACAGTGTTAGCTATTTCAGAGGGTATATTCTTTTATCTTTGTGTATATGTACAAGAATTAGCCTTTTTGCAAGTGTTAAGATCTCAATTTCATCCCTCCAAGTGATCTGTAATACGTTATATTCCTTATTTTGCTTTAGACTGATACTGATTAATGCCTTATGTCAGATATTTGTTTTTCCCACATGTTAGTTCATCATCCTTGGAATTACAATAACACATGTGCCAGGGAATGTGACCTCTCACTCTTCACTGTCCTTCACCAAGTCTGAGTGGAGATGTAAGACAAGCGCATACATTTAATATTTGAAGGGCTTACACTTAAAATTTACATATAATTTGCTGCTGAAAGACTTACATGTTATACATTGATTCATAGAGTATTAATTATTTAGTGTAGATGTGTGTGAATTGCTATCAAAATCCATTCCTGCTTGCCATTCATACATTAAAAAAGACAGATGTAAGTCTCTTTTTCTTTCGCATATACACAGATGATCATGGGAGGTCTTGAGAAAAGAGAAAAAGGAGGAAAAGTCACCCAGCCTCCTACCTGCTCCTTTACCAAACTTTGAGAGAAAAATTAGTCTTTCCAATTCTTGGGTCTCTTGGCTGCACTAGTGAGAATGGGGCTTGTGGAGAAACACAATAATTCAACATGCAGCTGAAAGAACCTTGAAATAAACTGATCAACACCACCAATCATAGCACAGCTCCAAAGACAAAAAATGTGAACTGTCAGTCTGCAAGCAGCCCACAGTACATTCAACTAGCTGTATTTTCATTAATATTCCTCACTAAGGGCCCAAACACAAGCCTTGGTAATTCTCACAGCTGCTTCTTGTAACCCGCCACGATTCCCCAAGATTGCACAATTTACAAAGCATTGGCTGTGTTTCTGAGTTATCTGTTCCTCAGAACTGGCAATGTCAATCATGAAGGCAATAATGAGCTGATGACATCAGCAAACTAAGGACACCAGAGCCAGTACCCCCAGTGTTATCACATGGAAATCACTTAAAAGCAAGGACTGTCCAGACCTTGGTATATCACTGCACCAAGAACCTTGTGTACAAAACAGATTGCTTACACTCACCACATGTGAGCTGTGCATCTGCTGAACCATTTGAAATTTGTCAGACAGACAAAAAAATCCACACTCACTGCTGTTGAAAACCATGGATAGAAAGAAACAATCAAAGGCAAGTTATACATTTAGCAGAGATCATAAAGTTATGTATCTAGTAAATTTGCTATTCAGGCCCTTTAATTTTGCCACTGCCTTAAGGATTAATTTTATCTTGAGGACTGGGAGTTCCACCTGCACCAAACTTTTTTCTGAGTTATTTACAGGCTGGCATGGTAGGTGTCCACCACAGCAATATAGAGCTGCAGGAGGTTTCAAAGCTCATACTGAAAAATACATGCTTTTCTGAACTAGCCAAAATGTACCTAAAAAGTTCAACTCGCATAAGGTGTGACCAAAATTACTAAGAGAGAAACATTATGAGCTTACATTTTTGTTTTGGTACTTAATTTCATTCAGTTTTTGGGGGGGAGAGAAGGGGAAACCCCCCAGATCATTTCTATACAACATACTCTTTTAAAACATGGAGGATAGCATTTACCTACTCTACAAAATACATTGATACATCCAAGTACACACCAACTGACAGGAGAATCTATAAACCAGAGAGCTCTTTGTTATCTCACGGATAAAGAGAACACATTTTTTCATGTTAATTAGATAGCTATACACTTGGACATCAAGATATTTGGATATCAAAAGACAAGAGAAGCAGAACAGTTAACTACATTGAAAACTGTCCTAATGTGTGAGCCACAAAACTATCACTATGAGGGTGAGAAAGGCCTCATGCTAAATAACATTGGCTGGCCTCCATTTGTCTCATCCTGTCTCTCCCATGAAATAGACCAACCACTTCATTAATGAACAGTAATTAATTCCAGAAGGGACAGGAGGTACAAGAACAGATTCCCATAACCATTTTTAAAAAGAGCAAGACATGATCAGACTGCGAGTATCTCTCTACTAACAACTAGCACTGTAAAATGGGAAGGGGTTTACAGAACAAAATCGTGTATGTTGAGTGTCTGATGTCTACATTAGATGCGGTTTATGGGGAGTTACTTCCAAACAATTTCAGGGTGGACTACATGTCCATTAGTTGCTGAAGCATGTTAGGTCCCAGGTCACAGTTTAATTTCACCCAGGAGGAATCCTGTTTGTGTACTCTAAGACTAAACCATCTTGTGAACCAAAGCTCCAAATATGGGAATGAACAGGAGGTTAATTTCCAAACCCTGCTCCTGATCCAACCTAAAATGCTGAAGTAGGCATAGCCCAAATACCTCACAGGACACAATCTTAGTCTAATTGCTGTACAGGGACTCACACGGGCCAGAGAAACTAACAGACAAGAACAGTGCAGGGCACTGACAGCGTTAACACTTGATGCTTGCCAAATTGATACATCTAATACTATTCTAAGATATTCTCACTCAAAGTGAATTCAAATTCATGAAACATTTTAAACCTTTGCTTCTAAGCATTGAAATCTGTGCCGATGCAGAGAAACATCTTTTATGTACTGCTCTGTCCTTTTTTATTCTTATTGTGACTTAATGTGGTGTCCAGGCTTTGTACCAGCTCTCTGCTGGGGAGGTCTTCACTGACTGTCTGTGAAGAAATTGTAGAATCCTTCTTTACAATCCTCTTTCTCCTCTAAAACAAAACACAAAAGACTTTTCCATTACACTGGGAACCTCACCTATCCATACTGTATGTATGAGGCAGATATACCACAGGAGACACTGTCTTGTGCTTACCTTTATTTCTAGAATATTTTTACAAGAAAAAAGTAAAAGCATTTAACCACAGTCCTATTTAATTGCAGGGGATAGAATTCAGATCCTGCAAGAGAAAGCAGCTGGGTTCTTCGGGTCCAGTTTTCAATGTTCAGTATATAAAAGGCAGCAAAGCCTCTTTAATGCAGAAGAGATTACAAAGGTAATTTCTTAAAAGCTGCATAGTAAATCCCACATACATTCATGATAAAACAGACTCATTTAGCATAGGTATGAGAACACTTCTTTTAAAACCAAACCCAAGAGTGGTTTCTCTGATGCAACATATTTTCTTTCACCTTATATGTAAAAAAGTGTGATGGCAACAAAAGAAGCCATCCATCCAGCAGAAAGGGTAAGTTAGCAAATGTTAGGTCAAATCTGCAAAAGACAGAAAAAAACATGACTGATATGCTTGCTCTCTTTTCCGATTACAAGAAATGCAGTTAATGTTTGAAAGCAATTCCTATCCTAAGTAATAAAAGCTAAAGCCCAGGTTGAATTTTGTGTATTTGTTGAATTTCTGTGGGTAAAAAATTTCCCAACCAACATATTCAGCAGTTTAGTTGAGTTTTCTTGTTCTACATGTAGTGTTTGAAATACAAGTTTGTTGTGCTACTCAAAACTTAGTCCTTGGTAACTATTAGCATTTTATTAACAATGCCCATAAGTACATTTTTTAGTGTAACCATATACATCTCTCATAGGGGCATAAGCTGGGGACCATTCTTAGGCTGTACTTGTTTTCCTCATGCAGCCACACATGTGGTGAGCAGCTGTGGAAGTCGTAAAATTGTCTTTACACACTGCACATGCTGTTGAATGTAATATGCACACACATTATATATGAAGCAAATCCTGAAGCAAAATAATGCACTGGATAGATCTTTTTTACTTATTTTTGTAAATATTTGGCTTCCTTTAAATAAAGACAAACCCTGCCTGCTTAAATTCCTTCAACGAAATAATAGCACTAATTATTCCTAATTGCAAGTTTGCCAGTTCTTACCATGAGCAAGTCTTTTAACCACCTCCACTATAGCAAAGAATCAAACGCTGTCAAAAAGTGAATCTGCAAAGCAACCATTACTATGGCAGTGTGACCAGCTCCACCACAACGAACCACAGAAATGAAAACGTAAATTGTTACTTAGATATACATTTTCCTCCAGGGTGCTATAAGCCAAAACTGAAAACAGCTGACACTGAGTCACCCCTTTTTGATAATAAATACTACTAATATGAGTCTGATGTGCTAAAGGGTGGGGGGAAAGCTCCAGAGACCAACACTTCCCTTGTTAATATTCTACCACCAAATTGAAGGAAAGGTGGGGTGATTGTCTCATTTCTGCTGAGAGCTTATTCTGAAGGCAGTTAAATCAATCTCCACAGAGATATCTTATCTGCAAGGCTCATGAAAAATATCTGAAGAGTAAATGGTTAGCATTTGGAATGGACCACACTGCATGAAGTAACAGTTATTTCATAAGAGATTTCCCATGGTATATATATATTCCCAAACCCAGCTACAAGGTCTTCACTCCCACACCCACCACAAGTGATATTACTTGAATGCTGTGCTATACTATTAATATGCTCAGGGCAATTTTAAGCAACAAAGCACATCTAGCCAAGCACACTAAAAGTATACTTTATTTCTTGGTTATTATTAAAAAACAAGAAAGCAAGTCCATTTAAATGAGAAACACCTCCCTCTGCTCACATCTTCCATCTGCCAACAGATACCAATACTGCACATGGGGCTTATCACGCACTAGAAAGGAAAGCCTTATACAAGCCCACTGTTCATTTAGCTATGTAAATGTGAGCAATCTTTTCTTAAGTCACCTCTTTTCCTGCTTTCTTACGATCCTTGTAACATGTTCCAAAGAATAAGCATTATTTTGAAACTTTCAGAATTGTAAATTTTTAATGTATTTAATTTAATACATTTTTAATGTATTTTACCAACTGTGTGCTGTGAAAATGTGTCATCACTTTAAACTTAGTTTAAACTTAGCTTAAAATTAGCATATATGAAAATAAAAAGACATCAATTGCACATACAAATGGTTTGCAAGTCTTTCCTGCTTGAACACCATGCGTGTTTTCTGCATACACTAAAACTGGACAGATTAAACTGAAATATTTTTCTTTCAATAATTAAAAAAAAAAAGAGCAAAAATCAATTTAATCTGATTTATGGCTCTGGTGAAAGAGCTTACAAAAACTGACAGCTAATTTAAGGGCATTCACAAAACATTTTCATCATAACATCTAATTACATTGCTCTCTCAATTTTCTGCACACTACATGTCAAAAAACTCCCAAAAAAAGCCAACTTTCACAAAGTGATTTTACTTTGCTGCTTTTAGTATTAACGTATGTTTGTTCTGCATTCCGGAACAGGGCATGGATTATTCTGGTATTCTGATTTAGGGCACCAACTCACCCATTCCTGTCAGTGAAGTTTTTAGGGAACTTGACCCATAATATACATCTTGTTAAGCTCCAGTTTAACCAGTTACTGATGTGTTCACCAGTAAGTTTATAAGTTGCTCTCCTCAGAGTTAATTTAACTGCGTGAGTGTCTAAGTTGTGTTGACTAGTGCTGTAATGAAGTCATATGCCTGGAGAGATGCAAATTGGAACCCCTCACTATTTCAGTTTACATGAGTTCAGATCTCCTAGGGGTACTAACAAACAAATACTAGCCAAAGACCAAGACTCAAACAAAAATGAGATTCAGGCCAAAACAAGCAGAGAAAAAAGTACATACTACTTTGTAGGATGCTGCATTTTGTTCCTTGTAGAATCCTGCATTACTCAGCTGATGTCCCAGTCCTGGTAGCTCTGCTTATTGGGAAAATTCACACATTATTTGACACAAGAAAGAAGGGCTGAATCAGGCCACTTCAGATTAAAGAGCCTATGAACTTTAGCATTTAAACATATGTTCACCAGACAATATGCTCTCCAAGAAGTTAGGGTTTTTTTCTTTTATCACACTAATTGTCATGTAGTTAAGCCATTGTTGACACACAGGAGAGAGATCAGACTTCTGCATTATCCACATAGCTACTACAAGAGATACCAGAATCAGTTTCTAAAAACATGCAGGGGCTGGCTTTTTTTCCAGCAGACATCTTGGAGAAGGGGAGGAGGGAAGAGTTGGAGAGATCCTTCAACCAAGAATGTAGCTTCCAAGAATGACTTACAGATGTCAGAGTAATGTTCTAGGATCTTCCTATTAGTCCAAAGCTATTATTTGTAACATATGCAGAATAAAAGCCCCTTGCATAAGACCGTAAACAAACTTCTCAGCTAGAATTAGCTGTGGCTCAGCCAGCTTCAGCCCGGGGGGCAGGGAGGGGCAAAGGGGGTAAAAGGGGTCTAATTTTGTAGTATTACATTCTGGTTTTCTTAAGATTTTACTGTTCCTTTAGAGCTGGGGTATCTCTATTATTCAGGTTCCAAATCACCACCACAGAACTACTGGAATTGGCAATGATAAGGCAAGTAAAACCACACCCAGAATTATGAGAGATACTACAATTCAGACATGCAGCAGTAATGGAAAAATATGGGAGTTTATGTTTAGAATGTATGAAATTGGCTGCCAAAAACAAGAATGAAAAAGCATAAGAAGCATCCACATTGGGCAGCTCATATATATTGAGGAGATATGATATTTAAGTGCATCCAGCTTTCACAGTAAGTAGCATTATATATCATTAATCGTATTTCAGCAGTAAATGGTAAGATGCTGAACACCTCATTTACTGTGAAGCACTTTCAAAGTTTTCATTTTCATCTTCATGCTGGTTATTAATTATCAGATGAAACTCTTAACAGTGTAAAGCAGGGGCACATAGATGGGGATGTATTTCCTTTACCTTAATTGTAGGTTTTTACCTTTCAGTTTGAAAGCTTTTCTGTGTTTTTGCACTTTTTTTGACCAAACTAATCCTGTTACAGCCTGCTGTAATTTGGGGCAAGAAAGATGTTGTGGCAGCCAGAGTCTTACCAACATATGTGACAGATAACTGTCCTTTCTACTCCTGTTAATTCACAGTACAAAAGGAAAGGCAGGGAAAGCCCCTTGCATGAGTGGATACAAGCCCCCCTGAGGCAGGGAAAGCCCCTTGCAGGAGTGGATACAATGGGAACTGAAGATGCCTTGGAATCAGCAGCACTGGCCTTTCTGTGTTCAGAGATGTCAGACAAGTAACAGTATCATTTTACTTAAAGGCAAAGCATTTTGCCCAGCAGTAATAACAAGAAGCCCCTCTGTAATAAGAAGAAGCAGCAATGCAGAAAGTGAAATGTTTCTAGCATCAAGGTTAAGCATTTTAGGACAAGTCCAACAGCTCTTGTTGGAAACTTTGTCCAACTTGAGGACTGGCACTTGACAACACTTTTAATCATAAGGGAACAATGAAAGAATTGAAAACTATTTCAATGTAATGGAAAAGTATGTTGCATGTTCAAAATTTTACAGAGTATCTCTTTCAAAAGAGCTTCAGCAACACATTCAATTTAGGTTTCCCATGAGCCACAAAAAAGAGGAAGTATTGAACAGGCCTTTATTCATATTTCATGAGCTATTAGAATTATTTATGTTCCTACATAATTCTGTTGAAAACTGCAGCTGAGCATCACCTGAGAAACTTCCATATTCTGTGTAAAATCATACAGACAAGACAAGATCTCTTCATGTGGTAAAATCTGCTGAGGTGCTCAGACCCTCACTAGAGGGCAATAATGCCAGAAAGAAGCAGATTCTGCACAGAAACATTAGTCTGAGATTTGTCTCAGTGTTTCATTTTTCCTGGTAGCACAGCCCATGAGCAGGCACATATAATGCAAGAATTCCTCAGTTCCAGCTTCTCTAAGCTGTCATAAACCTCGTATTTACAAAATGCTGCAGCTGTAATGAAGCTTATTGCCAGCTCTGTTCATCGCATCCATCAACACATAACACTTCTCAGAATCTATCATTAATGCATGTAGTAGAGTGTGTTCACAAAATAGCTCAAGTATCCTGTAAGACTCCACTTCAGCTCCTCTATCTAGACAACTGCCTATACATTTGTTCACAACTATTACTGTACAAACTGTATGTAATTAGGTACTGACACTTGAAAATTACTGAGATGCAATATGAAATGCTAGATCAGATTTTTACTTATTCATGTTTTGCTAGATCATCATTTGTAATAAATAATAGAGGGGACAAAATAGAAATCTCAGTTACTATTAACAATACAAATACTTATATTAAAAATCAGTAATTGCATAGATATTGTACATAAAGATCTATACATGTATAACATTTGTTCTTAATTCTAAGCAGTGCAATGTCTCAATTATGTTAGGATTACAGAACGGAAGAGTACTTGCCATGCTACAGCTGTAACTGCTGCCTCTGTTCTGTGGCAGCAACAAAGAAAAATGCAAACATTAAAAAAAGATTCTATCTCCTTTTCAGCAATTTGCAAATTCTGCTGCAACTCAAATTCAACAAGATGTTCTTTTAAAAAGAGCAGGAAATGATTTATTATTCTACTATAAACCTCCCTGCACTGTCAGCCTGAGATTTTATCTTGATCAAGATTGATACTTTAATCTCTGATTAATTTCTTTATGTAAGATATCATTCTAAAATATATAGTTGTATATTCCTAAACTGAACTTTCTCTCTGTTTCAGTAGTTCTCCTATAAGAGAATACTATATATATTATAATCTATTATACACTCCTGTAAGTATAGCAGGACCTAAACTAATGCAAGATATTTGCTTTAATAAAGCAAGTTTTACCATGTTAAATCTACCCAGGAGTTGTTTCTTCTTTAGCGAATAGAAAGATACAGGTCATAATTACTCAGTTTTAATTCTTGATGAGTGAAGTCAAGAGCTACGGTGCCTTGTGAGAGCTGTAACAAATCCTAGCTTTGATCCAGCTCTTATTACCTTTAACAGCAGCTGAAGTGGGTTCCTTTTTTTCCCTTGATATCTCCACTGTACTGCACGCAAACAGTCCTTTTTCATTTCTGTTCTTGTGCCCTTTCACACATCATGTGTTTGTTTATAATGAAGTAAAATAAAGAATATTTCCTGCTCAATATAAGGATCTTTCTCAGTCACTTGTTGATATTACTTATTCTTTTGTATATTTTTAATATTTTTTAAGTTGATTAATTGAATTCATCAAATACCTGAATAAATACAGAGCACTTCCACCCTCCACTGCATTACAGCAGTTTAAATACACTTCAGGACTAAACCCTCAAGACAGAACATTCTTTCAGAATATATTTGCATAGGGTTATTCCATACATGATGCGGGAACTCATGCTTGTCATGAGGGGAAAGCAGGGCAGCCATGAGGAGAGTGGGTGCAGCGGCTGTGAAGGGAGATCATGAGGGGAGAGCAGGGGAGGCAATGAGGGAAAGTCATGAGCAGACCGTAGGGACAGCCATGAGAGCAAGTTGTGAAGGGACAGGAGGGGCGGCCATGAGAGGTGAAGGAGGGGAGATCATGAGGGGACAGGAGGGGCAGCCATGAGATGTGAGGGAAGACCATGAAGGGAGTGTTGGGGTGGTGGGGATCATGAGGGGTCAGGAGGGGCAGCTATGAGACGTGAGAAAAGATCATGAAGGGAGTGTTGGGGTGGTTGTGAAGGGAGATTGTGAGGTGAGCGCAGGGGCAGCCATGGGCTGAGGGGTGGCCATGAGGGGTAGGGCTGGCAGCCATATACTGTGGGCCACTATGAAGGGGCAGAGGAGGGGTGGCTGTGACTGGAGATCATGAGGGGCAGACATAAGGGGAGATGAGTTTGTCCTTAGTGACAGGGTTTAGTGGTGGGCTTGACAGTCCTGGGGTAATGGTTTGGCTCGGTGATCTTAATGGTCTTTTCCAACCTAAGTGGTTCCATGATTCTAATATGGCTGTAATTTTATCTGCCACTCACATACCACAAGAACCTGCACAGATAACTGAAAATATACAAAGTACCTGGATGAAATATCTTCCTTCAGCAGGGACATTGGGCACCTTGTACTCACAGTGAGAAGTACACAAGGTACAGTGGGATTTGCTTCTTGTAGGCAGGAAGTTTTATTGAGATAGTGCTGAAAGATCACACTAATAATGAGTCACATCATTTCCTGCATTTAGAATATTCCAGCATTGGATGGATACAACAGTGGATTTATGTTTGCAGGAATCACCTGGAAAAGGTAGATGAAAATAAGTTGCACAGATTTTGTTACTCAGGGGCAGAAAAGCTGTCCAGAACAATTTGCTTTTAATGGCTCTTTTAGCTCAAAAGAGGCCCTGAAGTGAAGAATAAACAAACTGTCACAGGAACAGAGAGGAAGTCTCTTAAGATCAGGGTTAAGGTTCATTGGTACAACTGCTCTAAGGCAAAACATTACTGCATCTTGGATTAATCTTGGCATGTAGATAAATATGAAGGTACAGCAGTAATGCACATATAGTGACTTTTTTGTAACCCTTGCACATGCAATACAGCCAAAAGCATAACACAAAATGCAGTGTCCTGTAAAAAGGAAATAGGAATTCTACATAGGTTGAAACAGGGGTTTAGAAATTCAGAAGACTAGATGATAATAAACCAAAATAAATTTGCTTTGCTGTTGCAATCTTGCACAAACTGTGTGACCCTTGTTTAAGCTAAAACAGGGACTCCAGCCAGCCATCTATCTCAAAGAAATACACAGTTTTACCAGCTACAACTTGCTCTTTTCCATCATCTAAAAGAAAGGCTGTACCAAACCCCTATTCCCTTCTCTCTGCTCAGCATTCACTGTCCATGAGTACCAGAGTCCATAATTTACCCCCATGTCTCTCACCCCTAGCAGCACCCCTGCATGTTGCAGAGCTGGGTCAGAGTCATCAGCACACAGGCTCCGATCTCAACCCAAGTAGTCTGTTCTCCTTTGCCACCTTCAGAGCTGCCCCTCTATCAATTGCTCAACTTCAGCTGCTGGCCAAGGACAGTCCAAGCAGCAAGAATAGGACTCAATGAGGACCTCTTGTCTCCTCCCATGTGAGGTTCCTCATTCCCTCTCTGTGGACTGTAGCTAACGCAACACCTCACCCCACAGAGAAGTCACATATGGCCATCCTGATACAGTGATAAACCTTTGTGACTAGTGAAGGACTGTCACTGTTGCAGCAGCAGAGCTGTATAAAGCTGTAGGTCCACACTGTTTATCCTTCCTCATTTATTTGCACAACACAGCTGAGGTACAGGATGAAGGGGGAAAAACATTCTTCCAATAGCAAGCATCTACATCCCAGTGCAGCACTACATTATCAGTTGTCCTCCCTAGTAAATAGTTCTGGCCAGCATTATTTATTAGAGCAAGAGCAGTAACAGTCCATCAGATTCCTGGACAGGGCAGATGACCGAGGACTGCAGTGACCACTTACTAAGCCTCTCCATTAGCTGATACAGCACTCCCTTCACAGGCTCCTTGGCAGAGAGAGGTGGAATATTCCCACTGGCCTCAATTACTTCTTTTTTCCATTATTGTATTTTTGCAGCTGTTGCACTCTCTAAGACTCCTCTGGCCTAAAACAATGTTAGAATCAGCACTGGCAATAGAGGCTCTCCCAGGCCAATTTCTAACATAGAATCATAGAATAGTTAGGGTTGGAAAGGACCTTAAGATCATCTAGTTCCAACCCCCCTGCCATGGGCAGGGACACCTCACACTAAACCATATCACCCAAGACTTCGTCCAACCTGGCCTTGAACACTGCCAGGGATGGAGCATTCACAACCTCCCTGGGCAACACATTCCAGTACCTCACCACCCTAACAGTAAAGAATTTCTTCCTTAGATCCAATCTAAACCTCTGCTGTTTAAGTTTCAACCCGTTACCCCTTGTCCTGTCACTACATTCCCTAATGAATAGTCCCTCCCCAGCATAATGTGCCTGTAGACACTAATAGCAAGATCTGCTGCTGACATGCACAGAAGGAGGAGGGGTTAGCAATGGAAGAAAGTCAAGCAGGCTTGGACGAGTTTTCCACAGAAGTGAATGCACAAATGCACAGGCAGAAATAGCAGAGCAGGTTCCCTGCAGAAGGACAGAGGCTTAGGAGCAGGATCTTGTGCTCATGAAAGCACTCACCAGTTTGGAGCCAAGAACTTGCATATTGCAGCTGCATAGCAGCTTCTCTTCATAAAACCACTGCTCTGAAGCATCAGCATCCATATACTCAGCTTCAAACCACTTCATTCAAGCAGCTACAGGAGCTGCTAAGTCTGGGAATGCCTAAGAATAGGAAGAGTTCTTCAGATTGCCATTACCAGTGAGTCTGAGCTTCAGTAATCTTCCTTGTGACTCACATAATCTCACTACAACTATTTGAGATGTTTTGAGCACATAAACGTAGGGAACACTTCACATTGCATGCGGGTTATTTTCTCTGCATATGAACAAGCAGCTACTAGGTTTAAAATGGTTTGGCTTTAATTCCATAGTTAATATTGTGGTTTGCTTTTACAATACACTACTACATGGGTTCTGCATATGCAGAAGAGCCAAGGAACAGATTACTAAGCTTTAAAAAAGTCACAAAATGTCATAATTGCCTGAGAACCAAAGCCATAATAAGACATTAAAACATACGGTCAGTTATCACTTAGGAAATCTCACCATACCTATAATCCCATAAAGCCTGTGACAAATTAGCAGATGGTTGTATGCGGAGACAGTAAGTAAGTACAAACTGATTAAAATTCTTCAAACCGTTGTAGCCCCCCTCAGAAATGCACATCCTATACCACTTGAACTTAGGTATGCAGGTTGCCTCTTAATTCCTCACCTGCCTTGATCCAGACCCAGGAATGAAGGGATTCTCTCTGCCCATATCAACTCCCTAAACAAGTAGAATCCTGGAAACACCTCATATAAAAATATCTCTGGGTCTACAAATGCTGGGTTCTCAGCTCAGTCTAACTGATGGCCCTGACCACACTGGTATCCAAATGGATTTTTGACATCACCATCAACCTGCACTCAGTTCAACAAAATTGCCCTCTTATATTGGCAGATATTTACAGCCGGTTCTACTGTGTCCAGTCCTCTGACATTAAAGAAGTACCATTTGTTCAGCAATGACAGCAGTGGGGAAGCCCCTCTCCCTCCCCCAAAACCTGGTAATGACACTTTGGAAACAGCAATGTGAATAGCCTCCTGTTTTAAAGAACACAGGCAGCTGATCTCCTAAAGACACTGGAACCCTGCAACTTAACTTTTCTGAATTTAACCCATTCAACATTCACAACTGCACATGGAACTAGGCGACAGTCTGCAAAAATAAGGAATAATGTTCCCTTGGAACTGATGTATCTGTTTTCTTTATTTACAGGACCAAGTGAGAGCAGGTTTGCCACCCACAAGATGCCAGTTGCGAAGACACTTAACCTCTGAAAATCATGGAACCATAGAACATACAGTGTCACACATGCCTCTCAGATGATGTTCTAGCAACACAGACAAGCTACAAATAGCCGGGTAATTCTAAGACAAGCAGAAAGAAACAAAAATCCCAACAGAGCAGTACAGACCAAGCACACCCCCTCCTCACATTGTTTCACAATTCACTGGGGCAGATGCTCCCTCAAATGCTCCAGTAATTCTGTTCTGGCAGTGTAGAGGATGCCACAAATTACTACCACCCCCTGCACCACTGTGGTTCCTTTGACCTGGCTTATTAATCTAGAAGTACTCTGACTTGGAACTAGAGTCTGATCCTGCAAGATCTTTCCTTAAAGCTTAATAGCTAACAGAATAACTGTTATTCTGTAACTGTCATTTCTTTCTTCAGTCACACATTATATGTGAATTCGGTGTGAATTATCTCTCTTTACAAATGTCACAAGAGTATGCAAATGTCACACTGCTCACACGTTGAGCGTGAGACACGCTGAATGTCTGACTAGTGACAGGATGCTTTCTCCTGTTCTGAACAAGCAATCTGATATTAAAAGTCAATGACAAAGACACAGAACCACACTAACTTTAATTACCTTGAAACAAACAGAATAAACTTTCAACGGCTCTGAGCTGACATCTACTGGCAGGAGATTGCAGCAGTGTAGGACACAAGGAAAACAAAGAGATTCTTTGTTGAGGATCTCCAAGTCATCCCTGTGAATGATCTGGGACTGGACAGGATGAGAGCTCATATAAGTCTAAATGCTATACAACTCCTCTGTAAGGGTGGTAATCTCTCACAGAGAGATCAGGAACATAACTGGCGATGTAACTCCTCAATCATCACCTCAAGTTCTGCATGTCAAGAGGTTTTATTAATATAAATAATTATGCTGAAATTCATTTTAGTCAGATCTGCTTTGGGTTAGCTTAGATCATGGAGGGTATGAACATATGATAGCTTGCAAATATGTTCCAGCAGTTCACAAACTTCTTAGGTCTCAACTGGGGCACAGTAATTAGTAACATGCACACCCTCCTGGAGAGCTGCAGGAGTCAATGCAGCTTGCACAAAGCCACAATTAAAGAGGGTATAAAATCCAAAGTATTCTGAAATAAACCATTAGTAAATCAGAAAAAGATTGTTTTCTCAGAGACCTGAACTAGTAAAAAAACACTGCATTAACGAAATCAATCCACTATGCGGGTAAGACTGCAGATGCATCTTTCACATCCTCAGTTTCCCACATAGCATCATGAAGAGATTGTCAATATGGGGAGCTTCTAAAGATTTCAACACACATAAAACTGGACTCAAGTGCTCTGGAGTCATTTCCTCATGCTGAGGATTTGGTTCTGCTGGTTTCACACCCCAAGGCTGCTCACAGCAACCTGGGATAGTGGAAGGTGTCCCTGCCCGTGCAGGGCTGTTGCAAGCACTTCCCCTTTAAGGGTCTCTCCAACCCACACATTCGATGGTTCTGTGTTGCCTTGCAGCTGCATCCAATGACAACCAGGGGCCACCACAGCTCATTCTGCTACGGTCCCTCGATTGGGCACCAGCTGAATGCTAAGCTAGCGACGGGTGAAATTGCTCCACGCATGGCACCATTCTCGTAGGTAAGAAAGGAAGCAGGAACACGGCACCTCCCTGCCATGGATGCAGGGTTTGACCATTGTTTCCAGTTGTTACAGGTGACACCTGCCTGTATAGGTGTACCTGCCATGGGGTTCTGCCACAAGGTCTCAGCTGAACAGAGTTACACAGTTACAAAAAACTGGGAAGTTACTGCTACAGATTCTGCTCAAACTGCTCTAAATTACATGATTTAAGGTCTTTTAGGTAACAGAAATTAGATCCCTATGTATGACTAAAATATGTGATTTAACATCCTTTACATAACAGAAATGAGATTCAAAATTCAGGAGTAAATTACATTTCTTTTACATGACAGAAATCAGATCCCCAAATTATGTCTAAATCAAATGACTTGATGTCTTTTACATATCAGAAGATAAGATTCCCAATTTATGACTCAATACATGGATTCTACCATGTACTCTTGCTTTTAGGCATACCTTAGAGGACCTGCTGCTTCTGAGAACCACAAAACAGGAACAAAGCAGATTGGAGGGGGTTGGGGGGGCTTATGGGAGGGGTTGAGTGGTTTACAGGGGGTGATGGGGGCTGAAATGGGGTTATGGGGGTATTGGAGGGGTTATGGGGGGAGCTTATGGGGGGTTTTGAGTGGCTTAGGGGGGGTTGAGGGGTTTATGGGGGCCTATGGTGAAGTATGAGGTGGTTGAGGGGGGGTTATTGAGTGGCTATAGGGGGGTCTGGGGTTTATTGAGTGGTTATGGGGGTGCTGGGGAGGTAATGGGGATTATTGAGGGGTTATGGGGGCTAGGGGGTGATGTGGGTTAGAGGAGAGGCTGAGGGAGCTGGGTCTCTTTAGCTTGGAGAAGAGGAGACTGAGGGGTGACCTCATCAGTGTTTACAAATATGTAAAGGACGGATGTCAGGATGATGGAGCTGGGTTTTTTTAAGTGATATCCAGTGGTAGGACAAGGGACAATGGGTGTAAACTGCAGCATAGGAGGTTCCACGTGAACATCAGGAAGAACTTCTTTACTGTAAGAGCGACAGAGCACTGGAACAGGTTGCCCAGGGGGGTTGTGGAGTCTCCTACGCTGGAGATATTCAAGGCCTGCCTGGACAAGTTCCTGTGTGTGATGTACTCTAGGTTTCCCTGCTCTTGCAGGGGGGTTGGACTAGATGATCTTTCAAGGTCCATTCCAACCCTTGAGATTCTGTGATTCTGTGACTGTAGTTTCCTGCTCCTATAAGCCACACCTGCCTACACAACTGTCATGGGGCTCTGCCATGGGGTCTCAGATGAGAACTTCCAGACAACTGAGAAATTGCTGCCACAGATTATGTCCGTTTGGTTCTACAGGGCAGAAATTAGATCCCAAATTTATGATTAAATTACATGATTTAACCTCTTTTACATAAGAAAAACTAGCTATTAACTTCAATTTCTTATGAAACTTAGTCACAAATTAGGGATCTAATTTCTGTTATGTATAAGATGTTAAATCATGTCATAAAGTGTAGTTTGGCCAGAATGTGTGGCAGTAAATTCCAAGTGCAGCTCTGATGGGCAGCGCTGCCACCATTGGACTGATTCCAGAGCACTTGAGTGCCACTCTGATGTGTGTGGAAAGCTTTGGATGCTCCCCACACTGCCAGTCTATTCATGCTGCTGGCCGGATTGTACAGACTGTGTTCTGCAAATAAGAACTTGTGGAGAAATGAGGAAGAGTGAGGCAAGATCATTTATCAGTGAAGTTCCTGAGCCCTTTTTATTTTCCCTTTTCCACCACCCTGTACTTTCTACATTGAATCGTGGATGCAGAGCACTATCCTAGACAGCAGCATGACTTTAATGGATGTGTTAGTACATGGACTTCTCTGCAAGGATTCCACCTGCAAAATCTCTGGGTTTTAGCTGCAGAGCTCACAAGCAGCAAGCACCCCATAACTGCTATACAAGTTTAAGGCTGGCAACCCTGAGCCATGCTCTACTCCCCCCACAAGTACTCCAAAATGCTGGAGTCAAATGGAAGAGGGCTGAAGAGCTTCTGTGTTGAGACTTTCTGACAAGACTTTTTGGGACCTCTCCTAGAATTACCCAGGAGTTAATTTCTCATCTATAGTTGAGCTTAAACAAGCCTTTACCTGTCCAATCTCAAGATGTCTATTTCAGTTCAGCTTCATCTTAGTAAATGTTTAGCAGTATTTCTGTCATTGTGAACCAAAGAAAAAGAAGAAACTGCACTGTCAATTCTTAAGTCAACTTCCAGAACAACTACATTTTTATCACTGAAATTTAAGGAAACATAGTCCATAAAATCAACATGAGTGAAAAATCTTTTTTCTTCTCCCATCAGGACCCTGTACACCAAATGCTAAACCTAATGGTACAAACAGGCTAGAGAGAAGAGTCTGAAGTTCTTCCAAGAAAGATAAGTATTCCTCAAGTTCTATTTGCTGAGTAGAGTTTGAGTATACTTACCAAGATCAGGAATTCCCTGTCCTGGGATCTTCCCTGAAAATCTGGTCTTGGGATTCAAACAGTTTGTGTCTGAGAGGTTCTGACAGGTCTCTGGTTTTGTTATAATCTGTGGGGATTTACCTTGCCTCTAGTGCTAAAAACAAACACAGAAACAAACACATCTATGGATTTGAACCTCTGCAGAAGGCAACTAATGACATTCAGTTAGAAGTAACACATCCATTTTGTAATTAAAAACATAGCTTACCTCATACAGTTTTAATATTGAAACAATGACCAGCATTCCTGGAACTAGTTCTAATATTCAAGAAACTAGTGTGCCCTCCCTTGCTGATCCAGCAACAGAAATAAGAATGGCACGGAAACAGGCCTGGGTACTATTGAAAACCTGCTGGAAACAGCCTTTTGAACCTTTTTAAAACTAACTTACTGCTTTTATTGTTGCAGGCGACAAATGTTTCCTAAATGCTACCTTTTCTAGAGTAAACATTTTTAAAAAACTCATAATATTGTACAATAGAACATAAGAACTGTGGTGTGAGATCTTGCTAGATTCAGATATGGGCTACTGAAGCTTTCAACCTGTTCAGCTCTATTCAGAGAGGTCTGCAGGATCATGCACACATAAACTTATAATAACAGAGGAAGCATAATTTGGATAGAAGCTTTGCAATTCTTTCTTAATTTTTTATTACATATTGAACCTGCATACTATTCCTTGAGGTCTGCTCTGAAAATATATTCATGTGCTTTCTTGCAGAAAGAGTCTGGATTAGATGTGTAACAGCGGAGGGATATTTAGACAGCTTTTGAACAGCATCTTGAAGGAGACTAGAGTTCAGACAGAATTTCAAGACTACTAGAAACATTATAATTTATTAAATATTCTAGTTATGAGCTTAAATATCAATACCACTTAAAAAAGTATGGTATCACCTCTAAACACTCAATAAACTTGTATATTGATAACTGAAGCATCACAAGTTCTTTTTGTATTACATTGTGATTATAGTTTCATATGAGAAAATACCAGCTTCTCCATTTTTTGTCATTCTTGAAAAAGCTGTCATATCCAAACTCCTGTTTGACTAAAAGTAATGTTAAGACTATCTTCAGTGTATGCAAGCTCCTCTAAAACATTTAACAGTAAATGTTTGTTCATTGACACCTGAAGCCTCACAAGTTCTTTTTGTTGCTTGTTTATGTTCTATGTAATCTAGTCTGCTGCACAGTGGAACAGGAGCTGTTCTCTTCATTACAGTTTCATATGTTGCGTGTATGTATATGAGTAAGTATCAGCTGATTGAATTTTTCTCACTTTTTGAAAGATTTTTTTTTCAGAAGCAGTTGAGACTGTTGCACTGAGCAGAGCCAAGCTCTTTTCTGACTGTATTAACTCATAATATACTAAATAAGCACTGACAGATACTACTTGAAAAGTTCTTGTCAATCATGTGATTGCTATAAAAGCAATGACTTTACTATGGCACACTTGCAGAGAATCTAGCCTGTGACAAAAGATCTCTATAATAGTGATCATTTGTAAAGGGTGTGCAACATTATTTATAATTGCAAAAAGTTTCCTGGAACTCTGTGATTTCAGCAGCAAATCCTCTGTACTTGCATTCTCTTTAAGGCCCTGAAAAGTTGATCTCCTGTTTCATGTATTTTATGTTAACAGAACATTTGGATAAGGGTGCAAGCATGATTCCCCAACAGTTCTGATCTTCACAGGAAAAAATCACTTAAAATATTTATTGTCTGTCCCAGTTTGAAAGGCTTTCTGATCAATGGAAGATTTTACTAATGTTGGACTACTTGTCTGAAGTAGGCACTAGACTGTAAAAACCCTACATGCTTATTACAGGTACCGCAAACAAAGTATAGGACTAAGAAGACATGGTGCTGTGGAATTAATACCAAACCACAATATGTACAACAGAACTGTTGGGTGGAAGAGGTCCTCTCAAGATAGCATAGTTCAGTGGCCTCCAAGCCTTTTTCATCATGCACCCACCCCTCTATTAAAAGATTTTAAGCATGTGTATTTATGTCTTTGCAAAATGTATACATGTTCTACTGAGCCAATATGTTGTTTACATTATAAAAGAATCCACAAAAAGGGAACTCAACTCTTTTAAATTGTGTTTATTTCATTTTGCTTACTTATTTTTCTTTTGTAATTTAAAAAAATATATTTTTATTAAAGATTTTCTTTCTACTCTCCACTTTGGAGACCGCTGATTTAGTTGAATCTCCCACTCAAAACTTCCTGTTCCTGTGAAGACCTCTGGCTTGCTGAATTCCTGAATCAAAGCTGGAAGTGAAGGTAACACTGACAGCATTGTGGTGAGGGTCTGCCAAAGAGCATCCAAGTAAACAAAGTGGACAAGACTTTCTACAAATGACTGAATTTTCAGATGAAGGAAATTAACTGCATCATAAGTGCCAGCAAAAGCATTCTTAAAAATGGCAACCTGGTCTTTCAGGTAGCAGGCTGATGATCTACTGCTATCTCCAGAATCCCTCACTGCAACAAAATCCTGCTCTCTATCTTCTGCCATAGCAGAAAGAATAGCAGTGTTTCATTCAATAATGGAAAGAGTGTGTATTGACAAATGCTCAGCTTGAAATGCCTTGAAATTGCCCCTTGAAATGCCTATGAGGTCCTCTTACCTGAGCCTTGCCTGGATGCATGCTCAAGTGTATGTTGTCTGGGAGACATGTAAAATAGGAAGGGGATCTGGGTGAAAGATGGCTCTCAATGCAAAGTGATGTTGTTAGGAGGTTTTGTTTCACATCCACATCAAAAGTGATTTAGGCCTACCTTCATTTGTAGTATATACATCATTAATAGCTGTTTGCCCCTTGAAAAACTAATTCCAGCTTCCACAACTCTATGTTGTCATGAAGACTTAAAAGTCACAATGTCAGTGCTGCTAATGTTAATCTGATAAACCTGCAGGTCAGTTAAAGAGGATGATCAGTTCCTACCTCCAGACAGAAGGTGGAGTTCATAGGAAAGAGATAGATATAGTCTCCATACTCAAGTAGCAAGGCTATAATGGCTGAGTTTGCCCAAAGCTATCACCACACTTCAGGAAACAAGAATATCACTTGCATAGACACCTCCTGCAGACAACAAACTGCTTAAACTATTTTTTGTTGCCTAACAGTTAAAATATATGCTTAATTCTGGAGCTAATTTATCTTGGTAATTTATGCAAATAGCTGCACTAATGTGTCCATTTTATACTTTTGTCTACACCAGTAATTCTTATCTGTATGTAAACCAAGGGTTAGATAGTTAAAAGCTTTAACAGGCCCCTCAGTTACTAATAAACGGAACATGTTAGATTCTTCCATATTAACTAGGAGCTGAATGGGCTGGAGGTAGAGTCAGTGATGGGCAAAGTTGTCCTCTCTTGTCTTTCAGCTGAACTGACAAAAGATAGGCAGGCAGATGGCACGTTATGGAGCGCAAAGCACACTGTCAAAGCACATAAGACTATCTGCCCTGGGGTTGGTTTGGCTTGGCACCCATTAGAACAACAATTTGGAACAGAAGATAGGAAAATCAAAGTATAAGGAAGCTGGAAAAACAACTGGGATTCTGCATTTTTCTTATGCATACCAGATACATAGAACATTCTGAGCTTTCTTCTACAAGATGCAGGAAAATGTGTGGAAGATGTTTGCCTTGTACAAACAGGTTTGCCACACATGTAGCCAGCCTGGTCCTGGAGTACAAAGAAAGCGCTCCTCAATAAAAGGAATTCTAATGCTTCCTTGGCCAAGAGGACAACAGGTGCCCAGAAATGCTAACTGAGGGCATGCAGCAATCTCACTGTGTAGAAGCTGCTCAGAACTGCTAGGTTCCCAGCTCTACCTTCCCAGCTCTGGTACTGGATCCCTAATATCCGAATATGATGCAGCTAACCTCCACAGGCAACAGGTTTGTATAATTTAAGACATTTGATATAAAGCTTCCCAGGTAGTTAGTGTTGTACAAATAGACTTATTACTATTCTTGTGAAAACACTTGGTCTGCTTTTTGTATAAGAAATGTGGCATAACTTGGCTAAATACCTGCTTATAGTAAGGCACATCACACTTCCATCTTTAATCCTTCTGGCATTCTAGATGACTACTATCATTTTGTGAATGCTATCTAACCTGTTGCTGGGCTTTTATTAACATTTCTTTAGCAATAAGAGGAAGCTTGTGGTCAACTCCAGGATTTGGAGTAAAACCTTGGTTTACTGATTTTTCTTAGAGGATGTTTTTTGCTAATTCATTCTGATTACTGGTTTATTAAGGAATTTGATGACTACCATGACACAAACAACAGCATTGGTTGCTTTGCTCCTGCCAAACTTTCTAATTCTTTTAACTGGTTTTACTGAGGTGTACTACAGGAAAAACCCTGTGGCAGTTAAGTCTGATATTGAGAAGCTGAAAAGTCTTTTTCCCTACAAAACAAAGGTTATAAACACAAAGTCTGATTAGCTATATGCTAATCCTAAAGTTGGCACTATGAGTAATCTGAACATGAGCGGAAGGCTCAGGCTTGGTAGGCATGATTCATATAAACCTACTGGAGTCTGCAGAGGTTAGTGTCTTAATTGAATCATCAGCTTCTGCTGTTGTTCCTCCTCTTGCCCAAGGGAATGAAGGAAGAAGCTTTAAACAGCCCATCACCTTTTCCACCAGCAGCCTGATAAAGCTCCTGGCCTTAAGTTCATAAGGCTCACATTCAGAAAATGCGTAGGGATAGTGAACAACAGGATTCAGCGTTGCCAGCTGATGTCGGCTAATGACACTTCCATCTGTGTTATAAGAAGTGAGGCAGCTTTTTACAGCCACCTGAAGGTGCTATCTTTAGCAGTAAAAAATAAATGCAGAGAACGGTTTTGTATCTTACTTGAACTTTTAAATGCATGAAAATGCAGTAATGGGCAATTCTTTATAACATTCCTTTCCACTGCTTCAGGGGTTTTATTTGATTTTATTTTATCATCATTTTATTGATGATATTTTATTCTCTTATAGAAGAGAAAAATGTTGTACTTGTTGAAACCAGTGTTAATTCTGTCACTGCCTTTGACAGGACTAGGATTCAACATCAGTATCTATATTTGTAACTCTGAATTTAGAACAAGTAGGAGAAAGCATTTGGTATGTTGCAGACAAAAACTGCCTACAAGCTGTGTTCCATGCACAGTGAAAAATGTATCTTCTTCTGCATAAATGCTCATCTGAGTTGCTTCTACTGGACAGAGCAAAACAAATTTCCTTTGAAGTTCTAAACCTTCAAACTCAACTGGACCAAGAATCAATTTTGGTCTTCGCTAAATTCATGCAAAATCTGGCAATCCCTCTACTTCCCAAAAGGCAGGCAGTAGCACCCAGGCCTGTGTCATTAGCTGAGACTCTCATGTGGGCTCTACAGGTCATAAATCTGCCTCTAAAACCTACGTAGTCTGAGAAGCAGGTTTAGATCAAGGAGCACAGGTGAGCAGACTGTGCAAGGAACTGGAGCAGACTTGTCAGGATTTGACAGGCAAGCTCAGTTCTACTTTTCTTGAAGTCAATAACTACTGTGTCAACATTTTGTTAACTCCCAGAACTAATAAGCCCTAATTATTCATAACCTGCACTTTTATAACCTGTAAAATCATTCATTAAATATAGCTATGACTTTTCTTACAATTTTGAATTACCTGAACCATTCTGATTCTAAAATCTGACTCTTTGCAACAGTAAGGTTAATGTCAGGTAGGTGCTGACTGAAGCCTTTCTTCTTATCCCAGCACCTCTGGCCTCATCTAAGAATGTGTTTCCTTGGCTTGCACATGTAGCAACTTACAAGTGACTGGCGCAAGATTGTCCAGCTTCCAAAGTCATCCTTTGGTGCCTGAGCTCTCAGTTCTAAATGAACTCTGTTGGAACAGTTAGTAATGATGACCCAACTTCCTCTACTAGCAGATTTCACTATTAGAATAAGTAAAAAAAACAAATACGTATATATATACACACATAAATATGCATATATATATCAGTTTGGTGCTGGAGCTCAAAATTTGCGGTTTTTTTTAAGAAATATTCATTAGTAATAGCATGTAATAACTAAAGTTGTAATAGAAACATAGACTCATATAATGGCTTGGTTTGGGTTAAGTACATCCTCTATTCGATCAGGTTACTCCAAGCCCTGTCCAACCTGGCCTTGAACACTGCCAGGCATGGGGCAGCCACAGCTTCCCTGGGCAACCCTTAACAGCCTCACAGGGAAGGACTTCTTTCTTGTATCTAACTGAAATCTCCCCTGTTTAAGTTTAAACCCATTACCCCTTGTCCTATCAGTACAATCCCTGTTGAAGAGTCCCTCTTCAGCATCCTTGTAAGCCCCCTTCAGATAATCCGAAGGCTGCTATGAGATCCCCAATACACTTACAAAATCACCTTTAAACGGGCAGTAATGAAGTAGCAATGAAAGAATGCACAGGCTTGAGAACCGCTAACTTGTAAGCACCCTGCCCCATACCGTGGCGCTTCCTTTCGCGCGCAGGTAAGGCGAGTGCCTCAAGTCCGTGACCCGGTCAGTAAAGCCTCTGCCCGCCCGGACCTTCGGCAGGCACGAAGCGCTGCCCGGGGCCTAGCGAGCCCGGCCGGGGCGGGCGGTGAGGGCCGCGGGGGGCCGCGGGGCGGGCGCGCCGCCGCCGCCGCCGCTCCCGGTGCCTCCACTCGGGCGGCTCCTGGCGGCGGCGGATGAGCTCCGAGCCCCTCCCGGCCGGCGGGGACGGTGGCGGCGGCGGGGCCCGATGGCGAGACCTAGCGCTGCGTGCCCGCCGCCCGCTCGCCGGGTGATGGTGGCGGCCCGGGCGCTGCTGTTCTGGGCACTGGTGTACAGCTACTGCGGGGTGTGCGCCTGCATCGCCGGGCTGCGGCTGCTCTGGAGCATCGGCCGGCGGCCCGGAGACACCTTCCGCTGGGTGGTGCGGGAGAACCCCCCCGCCTGCCTCAACGACCCCTCCCTGGGCACCCACTGCTACGTCCGGATCAAGGTGAGGGCGAGGGCCCCGGTGCCCCGGGAGGAACCGGCGGCAGCAGCGGCGGGGGGCGCGGAGCCCTCGGCGGTGTCTTGTCGCTCCCCGCATGCTCCGTTGCTCTGCTCGCTCCGGTATTTAGGATTTGCCCGGCCGCGCCCGGGAGCGCCTGTCGCGCATCAGGCTCGCAGAGAAAATGTAGGTGAAAGGGTAAGCCCTGTCCCTAAGGTCGGACAGGTAAAGCCACCGCTCAGCTTTTATACTTGTGTTTGATCCCCACCTGAGACTGCTCCTCCGCCAAATGCTCTAGTGAAGCTGTAATATTAGCTCGGTTTGCTTTGTACCTATAGGTGAGCAGAGAACACACGGCAAATATTGTCAAATGTTATTTTCAATAAAATAAGCACAGAGATCTCAGCTCTCAGGGATCTGTGCAGATGTGTTTCTTGCAGAATTAATATAAATTACAGAGTGTCTCAGTTTCGCATGATTTGCTTGTTTGCTTTTCCTGACATCATGAGGAGGCATGTGCATGCTGTGCTCCTCATATGCCATGTTCCTTTTCCCTATAGCACAAAGCAGTGAATGAATGGGCTGCTGGAGAAGCAAGGGGAATGGCAATAATAAAAGAGCATTCGAGGGCAAATCGAACTGCTGTCAATATGACAGTCTACCACTCAGTACAGGGGACACAAAACTCTTTCTGATGGATAACAGCAGGCTAATGTGTTGCTTTCCAAGCACGTGCAGCCCACAGGTCTGTGAAGATTTCAAAGAAACAAAGAAAGAAGTCTGTTTCAGAAAAGATGGCAACATACTATGTCTATTGGGGGGCAGAAGAAAGGGGAGAGAAAGCAACAGAAAAGGTAGAGGATGGGCTTAGTTTGGGGCATGACATTTAAACTGCTGCTGGTTGTGACTGAATTTGTACAAGGGAAGGGGATGTCCTTAAAAGCAAGAACTAGCTTAAAATAAAAACATTGAGGGTGAATCCCTAGAGGACACAGACTGAAAGAAGAGGGATGGAGAAAGGCTTAGCCACTGCTCACAGAACTGAGGGGAGGAACTGTGGAAGGAAACTGAGAAACTTGTACTTTTTTAAATATAAAAGTATCCAAGGTACAGTGATGTGGAGAATGGTGAAGATGATCTGATGGCTCTAAAATTTGCCAGGAATTTACTTCTGCCTCTAGGACTTCAACTTCATTAGCATCCCAGAGGAGAAATATCAGTGTAATTTTGGGCAGAACTGAAAGAAAGTACCTATTACTGAGTATAATGAGCATAAAAAAAAATCCAGATGTTTCCTGTTCAGAGCCCTTTCAAGAATCAAGCTGTAATTTAATGTTTTCATAGCTGGTTAGTGACTGACGTGTCCTGAGGTAGCTCAGAGAATATAAAACATCTATGGCAAGAAAAAGTTTTCATATGCTTTTGTGACCCCTGGCCTGATCCAAGCTCTTGGTGTACAGCAAAGACATGGTTTTTTTTTTTCCCTTTTCAAAACAGCAGGGACAGCACAAGGACTGACATTTGCTCTGGAGCTGTGTAACCATTCTTCCTGCAGTTTCCTTCACATGACTTCTGAACAGCATGCTGTGTTTTGTGAACTACCTCTTTCCCAACTTCTGTGTCCACTTCTGTGCCAGAATTCAGTAAACCCTCTGGGTCATCATTTCAGCTTATTTAAATTCTACTGGCTTTGACCTTGAGTTAATGGAAGCTTGTGAATATCCATGCATTTCAAAGGCATTTCAGAGTTCAGCCTTAGCCCTGCTAACAATAAGGAACTTGCCTGCTGGTAATTCTCACAAGACCCATTTTCTTAAAAGATGCATCAGAAATATTGACTACAGACAGGGCGGAAGGAAGATCGTAACATTAAGGCTTTCTTTTCTGAAGCGAGTCTGAAACCTTGAACACTAAAACCAAGCAAAACCTCCATGCTTTCTCATTAGCTAATCTGTATTGCTTCTGGTCCTTAAGAATCAAGGCAGCCCTCTATTGTTCCAGAATGCAATATGATGGTTTTAAACAGTTGCATAATCTTACGAACTAGCCAAAAGATTGGAAGTGCATTTAAAGTATACTGTATCTTCAGCTTCAAAAACTGGTATTCTGGGCAGTGTATTGTTTCTTAGAATACTGTCTGCAAACATTTTCTTTCTCAAATCCTAGTACAGCAGTTCTATGCTGCAATAAAAACACACTTCTTTTTTTCTCATTTTAGGATTCAGGATTAAGATTCCACTATGTGGCTGCTGGAGAAAGGGGTAAACCACTCATGTTGCTGCTTCATGGCTTTCCAGAATTCTGGTAAAACTCCCTGCATGCTTTCCTTGTACAAAAGAGGCGTTTAAGACATTCCAGGGTGATCATCTCAGCTTAAATATCCTCAGTGTGATCCATTTTATGTATCTATGAGTACTAACTAATGGCATTGAGTTTTAATAGGGAAAAAACATTAAAACATTTTTATCTGAAGCATCCACAAAAAAATCCCGATGCAAACCAACCATCTTTCTTTGTATTGTCAAACCATTTTTCCCCAAGTATGTACACTTTTTGTCAAACTTGAAGGAGGAACTGCTCACTTCTAATGAATTTCCTGTTTGAGTAATGTTTTTACTATATGGCTCAGCTTATGAATTATAGCAGAGGATATTAAAATAAGGATCCATTATATTTTTAGTGCAATTTGAACTGCTGCATTTATTAAAAAAACTATATATCAGTTTTTAACTGGGGGAGGAGAAGAAGAACTGTGAGTTCTATAGGCTATTGTGCAGCCTAATTTCAGGATGCTACTCAGGGAAAAAGGTTCTATTATTAGTACATCACAAGATGAATGATGAATCAAACCCAATCCTAAATATTTGCTTATAACAATGAAAAGCAGCCATGTGTCTAATGATTTAACCAAATTGCTCAGGCTGTCATTGCCAGGTTTAACTAGTGAGGCTTAAAGGACATGCACCAAAAAAAAACCAATAAGGGAATGAGGTAGAAGTAATGCCAGTAATTCAGCAAGTTAAATCATCCTGTTCCTTTCTAAACACAGATATGGAGGTAGGGGCCACTGCTGGAACTCTGATCTTCCCAGCTGGATTCAGGCCATAAATGATAAGTTGACCCAGGTAAAACAGAGGTCAGTCCTCTTCCCTTAGCAATTTCCTATGGATACTAATGGCCTTGAGGATGATGGTCCAAAGTCATATTTAAGATCAATTTTCAAAGAAGTAGATTGTTCTAATTATAAATTGCTATATAAAAGAATTAAAACTGTAAACTTTAAAAGACAGATGAGGGATGAATATTCTATGCAGGCATTATGTGTACCTTGTGTAACTCATATTCTAACACAGTCAGACAACTGAGGCTCCAGCTGATTTCCCCCACAGCAGGAATAATAACAGAAAATGTAGCATTTTACACACATATTCTGCTGAGATCCAGTATATTATTCTACAAAAAGCAGAAAGCCGTTGTTACAGTTGAGAGTGGTGAGTCATGCTTTAAGTGACAGTTAATATATTGTATTATCTGGCCATTCAAAAGGAATGAGTAAGAAAGTGTCATACAGGTCACTGGGACCATCAAGAGCATATTTTTTAGAGATGTTTACAAAAAGAAGACTACATGTCCATAGTCTATCAAATAGTCAAACTACAAATACTGGTGTTGCTTTGGCAATTCAACCTGTGAGGAATTTTTTATGGAAGAATATGGAGATCATTGTGAGAGTACAATATAAAACAGTAAGAGATATTTAAAACAGCATCAAACTTTTATCATTTGGCCAGGGAAAAAAAAAAAACCCAAAAACAAAAACCCAAACCCCAAACCAGATATGATTCACAGTTGGAAATAAATAGGACAAGACTAACCAGCCAATACTGACCTTAGTACGTGCCTGGGAATGGCTAAGGGTGAAAGATCACTCAAGAATATCATGCACCAGAGTCATTTAGTGCTTTAGGTGCATAAGAACTTGAAAATCAGTACCAGTGTTGTGGAAAGGCAATAATAAAATATTTGGAATTGGGAATTGTGCTGGGACAGCAGGGTGCCTGTAAGAATTGTGTGTGAGTGGCTACATATTTTACAAGCTGGCTTTCAAAAATAATGTGATCACAAAGGCACAAAATAGTTTCCATTATTCAGCCTTAGGAACGTGAAAGCATTCATCAACATTTCCAAATTCTGCTTGCAAAGCAGTTATCCAGTTTATCCACATTTCAGGTGTGGGAAAAGGATTTCTTTGAATAGAAAACCTCCCCATTTGGTAGGTCAGACATACAGTGATTGATGGACTGTCGTGAAAACAGAAGATGAGAATAGCAAATAGACATTTTCTAAGAACAAAAATAGTATGTTTATGGGCCTCATTGTTTCTTCTTACTGAATTATATAGGATAGCTACAACAGTTACCATGGCAAATTCAGCTCCCAGGCCATTGCATAATGCCTTTACAAATTTTATTTCTGGAAATCTCAGCTACATCTTGTATCTGCATTATATGGCACTGAAATGAAAACGTTCTGACTGTTCTGTTTACATGAATACAAATTTTTGTAACTAATGAGTGGTACGGTAGCATTACTTACGTTCAGGTTTGCTAATAGCCTGGAGACAAAACTGAAGTAGAAGATCCAGTGGTACGATATATACACTTTGAATTAAGGTAGAATTCTGTGCACCACTCTTATGGTTGCTGATGATTCAGATCTTAACGTATCTCTTATTTGAGGCTGTTGCAATGAGCAGAAGTAAAAGCTAGATCCCAGCATAGAGGGATACAGCCATTGTAAATATGGCTAGAATTATTTTGGTTTTTATATATCTTTCTATTACAGTGTAAGAGAAGACTGTGTCTGTCTTGGTATTGGCTATCCTGAAATTTATTTATTATGTTTATTATTTAAAACCAAATTTATTATGGTTTCCATAACAGCTGAAGGGACTGTTCCTGCAGGATTAGACTCACCATTTTCTTGCTATTTCTGCTTCATAACACATATCTAGTCACTATGTAAATGAGGAATAACCCAGGCCTTTGCCTGAGTTCTTCATTTTATGTTTTTCAATGTGTGTAATGTTATCACTCTTTTCTACAGAGACACAAGCAATGAAATACTTTGTGTGGTACCAACACATTGAGAGATTATTCTGAAACAATTCTGGTAGAACAGATATACAGTTGAAAGTGTACTTATATAATAGAAATCATATAAACTTCACTAAGTTCATTTGTTATTCATTGTACTTCTTTCTTTGGTTTATTTGGTGTATTAATTATCTGACATTCCTTTTCTGAAAAAAAACCCAACCAAACCACAAAACAAACATGCCTTGAAGCATGTTTCCCTACTCCATCAAAATGTGCGTGGGAGAAGCCAGAGAGAGGAGAAAGATTTTTCAGATCTTATTTTTTAGATGATGCTACAGCTCTGAAGATAAAACAGATTAGTCCTCTGTATGCTCTGGTTTATATCTGCTTCCTTTTCATCAAAGGGACCATGCCAGAATACAGGAACTGTTAAAACACCCAGGCCCTGGCTATACCCCCTTTCTGGCAGTCACACTTCCTTACTGGGGAATTTAAGAAGGGATCACAAAACTACAAGAGCCACGAAGGACCATCAACATACCACAGAAAAGAAAAAGAATGTCACTGCAAACAGCCATGCTAATTTACCCTCAGCTACTTGAAAGCAAAATCCTTGAGTGCATTTTGGTATCATACTGCTTGACCTTGTAACTCCAACTTTTTTTTTCCCCCTTCGTTAGGTATTCTTGGCGCCATCAATTGCGGGAATTTAAAAGTGAATATCGAGTGGTGGCCCTGGATTTGAGAGGCTATGGAGAAACAGATGCTCCTTCCCACAAAGAAAATTACAAGTTAGATTGCCTGATAACAGACATAAAGGATATTCTGGAATCTCTAGGTGTGTTAATAGAAGACAAACTGCTCAGCTCATAGATCACTTAATTTTCTGCAGAAAATACCTCAAAGATCCCCACACTGTGTTTACATTTTCCAAACTTGGCTGGTTGTGTTAATCTCCATGGTAATACCATGGTTATGCTTGAGAAGAGCTATCCTCCTAAGTTAATTTCATAGGGATTTAAATCTTTTTTTAAGAAGTATTTCTAAGGTTTGTTATGTTTGTTTTTTCTAACTCCAAATTAAATTCTCCCGGAGAACTTGATTATATCAAAAGTGCTCCAAAATATATCTCTTCAAGAGGGGTTCTACGGTGCTTTGACAACTGTGGCAAACTGTATGAACAGTTTGACTTTTATGCATTTCATTTGTAGTCTATGTGCTCAGCATTACAATACTCATGGAGGAGGGTGATGGTATCTGTCATTGGTATGTATTATATATTCCAGCAGTAGTTAAAGGACGAATGGTTAGGCTTCCTAAAAGTCAGTCATGATTTTTCTCCCCCCTTTTACTGCTGTTAAATTACCATTTTTTTGATGGAGAAATAAGTACGCGAATGCCAAGAACGTTAAAAATTGCCATCAAAACAGCATATGGAGAAAAGCTAGAGGCCTGCTAAGTATATAAATGTGTGTATTTATGTGTGTGTATATATATATAAATGATGTATGTATACATGGTTATTAAGTATAATGCCCATTTTTTGCATAATGATGATGTTCAGTGCTTAGATTACCTGCCATACTCAGAGAAATTCATAAAGATCATTTTTGTTTAGGACAGGCTTAGGAAATTGCTCAGTCCTTTTGTCTACAGTTTCAAACTCCAAACTCCCTAGACATGGCAAATATACATGCATCATAATGACTGCAAGTTGAACTGTATGGCTGACCCTGCATTGGCTGAGAACAGGATGGCTATTTGGGTACTGACTGACTTTAGTCTGGCATTGAGGTAGCATAGTCAAAGTGTAATTGTTAGTCCAATTAAATAGTTGTAATTATTTGTGAACTTTTTAATAGCGCACTATTTTTTTTCTAGCCATTAATTATGGAGACAGTGCAGTATCAAATAGTTATTAATTACATTAATAAATGTGCTGAACCACCTATTTCGCCCAGTAATGATTTTAATGCCTTTGGTAATTTGTATGGATGCAAATTCCACTGACATAAACCCACACATCTGTGTTTATGTGGTAGGATACAACAAATGTGTGTTGGTTGGCCATGACTGGGGAGGAATGATCGCTTGGTTAGTGGCTATATGTTTCCCTGAAATGGTGACTAAGCTGATTGTCGTTAATTTCCCTCATCCTTCTGTGTTTACAGGTGAGTTTTGTAGAAGTTTTTGCTAATCCAGAGTATCTCCATTTTCATTATGATTGTGTTTGCTTTGAGGTTGCTAAAGAAGAACCAACTACTTGCCCTTTAGATGTTCACTAGATGCTTTGCCAGTGTGCAGTGCCTTTCACAATCTGGACTGTTAATAAGCAGACAGGTATCAAGTATTTGAGTTTTGGAAATAGGAGTGCTTGTAAACAAATTTGCTGATACTTATCTTAATCCTTGAAGGTAGAGAAACACAGTTCTCACACATATGAATCTGCTTTATATACTCTAACAGGATAAAATTCCCTGAAAAAGGGTGTATACTGCATTACACCTAAGTAAAAGCTTCAATGCATTATTAAATCTGCATAAAACAGCCTTTGTATAAATAGGAATCAGACATTACAATTTAATCCTGATTTAGGTGAAAAGTGACTATTTGTTGTCAAATTATTATTATGATCTGGGACAAAATTCATTGGAACAAGAGAGTTTCTTCAGGTTTTTACTAGAGGCTCAGGAATAGACTAGCAGTGAGCTGAAACAAGGATTTAAGTGCATTGGCTTGTGTGATAGGCTTTGAGCTTGTATACTACCCAGAATTACATTTATGAAAAATATTGATTTTATTTTTATGTTTATTATGGAAAAACATTTCATAGGTATTAGATCCATATTCAGTAATTAAAATGAAAGCAGTATCTCACTAATTTTAATGTCATCTGTTGCTGACCTTAGCCTGTTTCTATTTAAGCCATTTCCCCAGAAATAGTTAAGACTATTCAGTGCAGATTTAATTTGCATTAACTTTCATTACAGCTGAATGAAAATCAGACCTTACACCACTGTAGAATCGGAACCATTTGCACATGTTATTCTCACAGTGTTCTTGGGCACCGTCCTAAGATAGTAAAGAACATTTTTCAGATAGTAAAGTCTCACCCAAGGAAAGGTCTGCTCACCACCACTGGAGCAAGTAGGAGCTTTTTGCAGTATTTTCACTGAGAGCATGAGCCAGGCTGTATAGAAGACAAATAAGTTTTATTAGAGTATTTCCTAGCATTTGTTTGCATATTTGTTAAAGTACAAAATCTCTTCTATAGCTTGATAAAGTCACCCTGGCTCAAATTTCTTCTACCATGGATTAAATGAAAATATCCAGTTTATAAATTGTGCAGAGAAGTAAAGCAAGCAGTGTTGATGATGGTCCACCAAGGAAAAATGTAACAGGTGATGCAATTTAAGAATGTATAAGATATGAAAGCTTAGAAGATAGCTGACGCTTTGGTTTACTGTTTTTAAAACCCATTCTTGTGCACTGTCAGAATTAATATTTCAGAGATATCTCCCATGCTAGGAGTGCAATTTTGCCTTCTTGAATTTGCATCTCTAAAGGAATTTACAGGTGTAAATTCTAGTTCTACATGTAAATACTAGTTCTACATTTCCTAGTAGCTGCATGCATTCTGTGCTTGCTTTGAGGAAGTTGGGTATCTGAATGTCAGTGCTGGCTCTTGCAACTCAGCGGAGACACAGTTACAATTGAAAAAAAAAAGACAAAAAGACCTAATGCAAATTTGGCAAAACATTTTCTTTTGTTATATATGCTCCAGTGTCTTTAATAAGTTACACTATGTAACCTTGGCTACGGTTCTTGAAATTGCCAAGACAACTGCTAGAACAATTCCATATTTTTATGAACAGGATCGATGCTGCCTTTAGAATGTAAGCGGATTATCAGCTACAGATTTCTGTGCACCACGGTTTTGATGAGAGAAAAAGACTTGTATTTATGCCTCTTATTCCACAGCTGGAAAAAAAAATGCTTTGGGCTCGCTACACAAATAGATCTCTAAGCAAAAACCTCTCATGTGGTTAAACTCTCCAATGTCACTTCCCTCACCCAACATTTGGCAGGCTTCTTGTTTGCTGACTGTATTAACACATCTAAAAGAAGTATGTTCTAATGGCCACATCATATACTTACTCCTGAAATAATAATCATCTTTTGTCACATAGCATGCTCTAACACAGTATTTTTAAAACATTCATTTAAGTTTAAAAATAGTAATATTAGCAGTAATTTTGAGTCATCAGTTTTCATTTTTAATTCATGGGCATTTTTGTTTCAGAATACATTCTACGACATCCATCACAATTGATTAAATCTGGTTACTACTTCTTTTTCCAAATGCCATGGTTTCCTGAATTCATGTTTACACTAAATGATTTCAAGGTGAGCAAAATGAGTGCTCTTGTTTATATATGTAACTGTGATGGGAGAGTTGCCATCCATGTTGATCTCTTCTGATGTAGTTAGAATTACTCAAAAAATTGAGCTTTCTGGTTTTGCTTTTTAAGCATTATATATTTATATAAGCAGGATGTAAGTACATAGAGCCTCTGAGAGTAACTTCTGCTTTTGCATTTCTGGGATACTCCACGTAGATTATCAGCTGGTTTGACTTGTGCCCATGCCAGAGGGACACATTTGATGCCTGGGGAACTGGAGCTGACTTATTGAGGCCCCTGTGTGTGGTGGGACTTCCTCTTATCCCTCAGAGCCTGGACAGGGCAAGCAGCCTGGGAGTCTGGGCATCACATTCAGCCAGGTGATGAATTCTGCCTGAGCAACCAACAAGGCCAACACTTTACATAACCTTAAAAAATAAGTAGAAACATATAGAAGGGGGAAACCAGCTGCAGACAGGTATCCTCCTACATGCACACAGCCTAGTGCAGAGCTCCCAGTGTTGCGTACACAGTGAGCTGGGGAGGTCCTCAATCATTTTCCCTCTTGGCCTGTCAGCTGAGGTCCATCCCAAAGAAAAGTGTGTGCCTGCACTTGCTTTTGCCTGTCACACGTGCACAGCTCTGGGTGCAACACTGAGAAACTTTGGAATACCAGTATTTGCCTGTACTTGATTATTCTGAACCACATTATACCAGAAGTAAGCTTAATATATGCTTTACACATAGATCTCTAAAAAAGTTTTTAAACCATTTATTATACTCTAAAAATGTATAAATAAGATTTTTGAAAGATGTGTCCTGTTGAAGGAGAGAAATCATATTTTCTGCCTATCTTATGTAGTGGTTTTTTTATGCTTCCTTTGTAGGTTCTGAAAAGTTTGTTTACCAGCCAGGCCACTGGAATTGGAAGGAAAGGATGCAGATTAACAGCAGAGGATATTGAAGCTTATCTCTATGTCTTTTCACAACCCGGAGCATTAACTGGACCAATTAACCATTACAGAAATATTTTCAGGTCAGTATAACATTCTGAAGAAAAGGTAACATATTTTAGAGACTCCTCGAGGCCAACACTGTTACTGCATCTTCTGCCACTAAAGTAGAAAAAACGCCATCTGTCTCTCAAGTCTCAACAGGTACCAAGTGCACTCAGTGTCAAGCCGTGTGATGCAAAGTGAATTGTATCAGTTATCCACACAAAACGGGGAGACAAGCGGAGTGCAGATAAGGACAATCTTTGTTTCAGAATCTAATAAAGCAAAGAGCCTGCCTCACGCACAGAACCCATGGCAACCACAGAAATCCACCTCTAAATAATACTTACAGAATTAGCATAAATTACTTGTTTGCATTACAGTTCATATCATCTAATAATAACATCTATGAAAAGCTTATTATTAGATACTACTACTAGGTAATATGGCATCCAAGTACATTACCCTCACTTGTAAATTTACAAAACCATGTCTAACTTTAGTTTGATTGTGTTTGGGTAGGTTTTATGTTTTGGTTTGCCTTTTTTAAGGTGGGGTAGGTTTTTTTGAAACTAAGTGTAAAACTAACCTTAACTTGTGGGGTCTGCATTGGTCTCATCAGACTCACCGGCAACAGTAAGCAGGTAGCAGGGAGCGTGCACAGATGAAAACTAAGCAAGAGTATCACCATAAGAAATATTTTTCAAGCTTCATCTCTAATACTTTATTTTCTCAAGCAGTTTTCTGGTGGTTTGAACTTTCCTGGAAGGAGCTGGCTTGGCCTTAGAGACTGATGCCCCCTTTTTACCTACCAAAAATGTAACAGGGACAGAAAGTCTTTAACTCTGCATATCACATACCGATATATGTATGTACAACCTACAGCCCTAACTTGAAGGACTGTACCAAGAAGAATGGGATTGAACTCTTTTTTCCTGTGCTGCCTCCAGTCTTTAACAGTGCTAATCTTCTGCATGCTTCTCTAACACAAGACCAGTTTCCCAATATTCTTTAAAAATGACAATTCTCTTCTTTCCCTGAATTCTGACAGTAGATGTTTGAGGTAATTAACTTTTCATTTTTCCTGGTCCAAATTTAGTGACACCTTTACTGCCCTTTCTGTGTCTTCTGTGCTGTCACTGTCAGGAGAGCAGTTAGCAGAGAAATACTGTGAGGAAAAGGGGGATCTAAGATAGGTGCTGTCTTGTAGAGGCAAAGAGAAAACTGGCACAAGAAAGTAGAGAGATGGTATATTTTCTTCTAAACAAGGTAAGACCAAGCACAGATGCCAATGGGGAATATATGAGATGGCTTGTGCTGGTAACAGTATACTTATTTAATGCTATCCAGAGAATGGTTGATGACATCAGTTGGGGTGACCAAGGGCAACAGGCAGCTTGTGGCCCTGCAACAGCACTGCGTTAGCCCCCAAGGTAGGGCTAAGGAGAAGCTGGAGAGGCATGAGGACTCTGAGCCCAGTTCCTTACATTTGCCACAGCACCTCACATCAGTGAGTGTGCACATGAACCAGATGCTTCCCTGACAGTAACAGTGAAATACCTGTGATAGCTGATAGCTTTGTTGCTGTGGGATTCAGATGAGGTGAATGTAAGAGTTGGGTATGTTTAAAATATTGTTTCAGGCATTTTCACACTCTAAAAAAAGCCTAGTGTAAGTTTTTAATCAGAAAGTATTTATCTTCACAGCTATTAATTCCACTCTATGTGTGTGTGTGTGTTTGTGCCTTGTCTGGCTTATAGCTCTAATGAAAGTTACCTGTACTGAATTCAGAGAATATTATGTTAGGTACTGTCAGCCACAATGCAGGAGGCTTTGGACTGGAAGGAAAAGATAAGTCGTCAGCTCATTCACTTCTTGCCACTGGTTCTGATGGTTGCACATTATGGGATGTAAATCCTTAAATATGAAAATTGGATTGGCATTTGCACTTCCTCCCGATAAGCCATTAAGTAGCACTTATGGCTGGTATTCACCGTAACTCCCAGTGGCTGGCACTGGTGGCCTATGTGTCAGAAGCTTCCAATTCATTACTATCCACCCTGGAGTTTCATTCTTCAGAACTTAATTTTTCTGCACAGTTATTTCCAAAGAAATGACAGAATCATAGAATAGTTAGGGTTGGAAAGGACCTTAAGATCATCTAGTTCTAACCCCCCTGCCATGGGCAGGGACACCTCACACTAAAGCATGCCACACAAAGCTTCGTCCAACCTGGCCTTGAACACTGCCAGGGATGGAGCATTCACAACCTCCCTGGGCAACCCATTCCAGTACCTCACCACCCTAACAGTAAAGAATTTCTTCCTTATATCCAGTCTAAACCTCTGCTGTTTAAGTTTCAACCCATTACCCCTTGTCCTATCACTATGGTCCCTAATGAATAGTCCCTCCCCAGCATCCCTGTAGGCCCCCTTCAGATGCTGGAAGGCTGCTATGAGGTCTCCATGCAGCCTTCTCTTCTCCAGGCTGAACAGCCCCAACTTTCTCAGCCTGTCTTCATATGGGAGGTGCTCCAGGCCCCTGATCATCCTCGTGGCCCTCCTCTGGACTTGTTCTAACAGTACCATGTCCTTTTTATGTTGAGGACACCAGAACTGCACACAATACTCCAAGTGAGGTCTGACGAGAGCAGAGTAGAGGGGCAGGATCACCTCCTTCGACCTGCTGGTCACGCTCCTTTTGATGCAGCCCAGGATACGGTTGGCTTTCTGGGCTGTGAGTGCACACTGAAGCCAGCTCATGTTCATTTTCTCATTGACCAACACCCCCAAGTCCTTTTCTGCAGGACTGCCATGAATTTCCTTTTTGCCCAACCTGTAGCTGTGCCTGGGATTGCTCCGACCCAGGTGTAGGACCCTGCACTTGTCATGGTTAAACTTCATGAGGTTGGCATCAGCCCACCTCACAAGTGTGTCAAGGTCCTTCTGGATGGCATTTTCATCTGGATGAAATCCCCAACTTCCATTCATCACCAAGACAACCTTGTTTGAACAGCACAGAAGTCATTCCCTTCACTCTATTTTACATACAAACACTTTGGGAATAAAAATCCTAGGTTTTGTTATCATGCAGCACTTGTACAAAGCCCATCAGACTTTTCCTAAGTGATGCTACATATGTTGCAAGGCACTTGGACACAGAAAAAACCTGTAACCCTGCAACAGCAAAAAAATATGCATAGAAATAGTGAAGAGATCAAATATACTGGATTTAAAAGGTAAAGAGATTAAATGCACTGAATCAGAGCATCAGATTATCAATCTTTAAAACTGACGTGATGAATAAGCTATGGTTCAGTGGGTGAGGTCAGGTTGTTTGCAAAATGAGATTTTTAAATCCATTGCTACAAAAGCAATTTTAAGAATTTTCCTAATTAATCAAAAAGAAATTAAATTTTTATTTTAAATGACCTTCTATTAGTATGTCTTAATACTATCTATAATGTCTGCAAAGTCTCAATTTCTTTGTCTTATTTTAAAAATAATACATGACATGTTCTTTCTCTTTCCCTTTTTACATAGAGGAAAGAGAGCATATTCTCTTAACTAGCTCCTAAGTTTCAACTTAGCACTTAAGTATGTATAAAAGTTTGTTAAAAAACTTTTTATTTCTACATTACTGGTTTAAGTAATCATTTGAGCATTAATATAATAAAGATTTGTATCTGACCAGATGGAATCTGTTTGGAATTGTCACAGCTAATCTGTTACAGTATATGTGTAAGATTAAGCAATTCAAGCATAAATCAGATAAAATTTTCAGCATCTTCGAAATAGATGAGCTGGAATAAATAGTGGTGGGTTACTATGGTTTATGTTGAAGCAGTCTTTCCTTTAAAACTACTTGTATATTTTCTAATGTCTATATTTAATGTGAGGAAACATTTCTAACATATTCAATTTAAAATCCTTGTATTAAGAATAAACAATTTTTACTGAAAGTTTAAACAGGTCATTGTGGTGGTATAATTTTTATTAACATTCTACTTTCTTCAAAGTATTTTCTCAGGGCTATTCTTCAAAGTATTCTTCAAATGTCTTATAATGTATTTATCTTTAAAGGCTTTGTAGTCTGCCGAATCTCTGGGCTGTGATGTTGCAGTTTTAAAGACATTATGACTCCATGAAAAGCAAATTATTAGGGAGCAGTTTTCTTTCACTGCATACAGATGTAGGTATGTAAGTTCAAGGCCTTCAAAAATACACCATAGCTCTTTCTAAAGGGAACTGTGATGTACTTTGAATGTAGCATCAATTTCATAGGTGAGTGAATATGACTGAATTCTGTTCAGCATTTCAGACATCACTGGTTATAGAATGTATTTTTCCACAAATATTTTTAGCTGTACTACATGATACGTACTTTTGATGAGGTCTGAAACCCTCTAGCTGGTATCTTCCATAGTGGCCAGAAATGGACTGGCCTTTTCCTGGACATTTTGTGGTAAGGCAGTTTGGCTACTCAGGTAGATAGATGCCTTGAACACTGCAGTCTAAATGTGATTCAAAGCATCATATTTCACTAAAACCTACAGTAAATAATACAGGTTCAGAAATTTGCCACAGCACCCATCAACCAAGTGAAAAGTACTGACCTACAAAAATTCTGGCCATGTTGTTCTGTATTCCCTTCTAGAGATCATGGGGCTCCTGAGCTGAAGCATCAAGCATGTTCCAAAAATAAGACCTCTGTTGCAATCAACTGCTGATTACAGATGTTACAATAAAAGTATCTTCTAACAAATTCACCATCCTTAAAAACAACTCAAAGACTTTGAGTCATGGTACTGTTTTCTTGCTATTGTAAAAGGTATCTTGGCACCTAGAAAGTCTGCAATGAGATTCAGTATTGATTTCAAAAACTAAGCTGGCTGAAACCTGGTTTAGTGAGTTTTTGTTAAAATGAGACCTAACTGAGTGTCTTTTATTTTTAAAGCTGCCTACCTCTGCAGCACCATGAAGTCATCATGCCAACACTGCTGTTATGGGGAGAAAAAGATGCGTTTATGGAAGTTGAGATGGCAGAAATTACACGGATTTATGTTAAAAATCATTTCAGATTAACTATTTTGTCTGAAGCCAGTCACTGGCTCCAGCAGGATCAACCTGACATAGTGAACAAGTTAATATGGACATTTCTAAAGGAAGAGACAATAAGAAAAAGAGAGTGACTGTACATGTCTTAAGGGGTCTACATAAAAACTCTGCAGATTCAAACACTAATTGTTATCAGGGCCATATTTCCAGCCTGCCTTCTATTTTGAGCTCTGTTAGAGAAAAGTGTTTTCAATGTACTGTACATTTGGACACTGATGTTACTGCTAAAAGAAGAAATGAGTATAAGAATATGTGATGACAACATTGGTTTTATCTGTACACTTGTATTTTGCACATAAAAACACCTGCCTTAAGATATATATGTATTTGTACAGAAAGAAAATCATAGAAAGTTGCTTGGTTTTGTTTTCTCCCTTGCTTTACAGTTTTAATGTGTGGTGCCTTTTACAAATTTATAATGAAACAATAGAGTGGTGCCATACTGAAGTAATGAGTTTTCATTCTAGATTCACCTGATTTTTTTAACGTATTCTACCATTAAACAGTAACTAACTCTTTTTATTGATCTCTATTTTAGTGCACTGAATGATTGAAAACTTTCTGGGCACCTTTCTAGTCTTCAAGTGGGTAATGATGCGTATCTTGCTGTACTGTTGAATGCAGTTGCTTTGTGCAATGTGTATTTCTTTCTTGACTAAAAATGGGAAACCTGTACACTTAAGATGTCTGACCAAGAAGAATGGAAAATTAAGATATAATGTGTATGTATTCCACCTCTGTCTAATAAAATGCAGCTTAACGCTACTCCCTTTGATTTTCTATGGAGAGATTTCTTACTGAAGCTAAGAACTGGGTTTGAATAGCTCAAGTGTCTGTCCACTGTTCAGCCTTCCTCTCACTGACTGTTGTAGTTTCTTGGAAATAATGCCTCATTGTTGGCATTATCCTTCCTATGTTAGCAACCGCTGTTCTTGGCTCCAAGAACTGCTGCCAAGTTCCTGCATTTATAGGAAGAAGAAACGCAGTGAAACAGAGGGTAGAATTAACTTGCATGTGATGCCAGGGAGAACAAAACCAGATGCTAACTACAAAGATGAAAGAAGCATGAAACATGAGTTCCCAGAAGAGGTGAATCACCTGCCTGCAGGGATTTGAAAGGCTCCCTCTCCACCTGCAGTGCTCTGGGAAAGGATAAGGATGAACAAGGACCAGCTGGGGAAGGCGTCAGAGCCAGCTCAGCCTGAACCAACTGTTCACACCAGAGAAGAAGAGAGCTGCCAAGTTACTGGGGAGTCCCAAAGGTACCACATTGCCACATGTGCCGTCTCTCTCAAGCCACAGTGCTCCCTGTAGGTACTTGGCGCAGCCCCTGCTGACATGTTGCTTGGTGCAATGCTCAAAAGAAAGGGAACGGAGGCATGCCATCAGTGAGGATCTGCTCATGGCTGGCCAGCTGCTTCCTTCCGTGCTGTTCACAACACCTGAGGAAGTGTCCCCTCAGCATGGCAGCAGTATGGTGATAATGGCATTAGTGCACCTTTTCAACCCATGCCTGGTACCTGCTTTTCAAGGCTAATTTTCCCCAAAACACTGTCAGCACTTATCAGCTTGGATGGTTACATGCTTCTTTTACCTGAGGTTGGAGAGGCTCTTCCTTGCTGCAGTTAAATTACCTGACAAGAAAGCTGGTGCTTGGGAGCACAGCTTTTCCTGAGGAGACCCTGCTCACTGGGACTGCCACCTACCCCCCAGCTGCCAAGAGCTGCCCACCAGAGCTCCTGCTTGCTGTGAGAGGTGGACCTGGACAGGCAATAGCCCAAAGGCTCACACTGCTTTTGTAAAAGCCAGGGCTGCTGTCCCAGTCAAGGCAGGCACTGACAGGCCTTTATGAGGACCAGGTCATAGAATCATAGAATCAACCAGGTTGGAAAAGACCTTTAAGATCATCAAGTCCAACTTTTCTCCCAGCACTGCCAAGGCCACCACTAAATCATGTCACTGAGGGCCTCATCTGCATGGTTTGTGAACACTTCCAGGGATGGTGACTCTGGGCAGCCTGTTCCAATGTCTCACCACCCTTTGGGGAAGAAATTGTCCCTAATATATAGTCTAAACCTCTCCTGGCACAGTTTGAGGCTGTTTCCACTTGTTCTATCCCTTGTCACTTGGAAGCAGAGCCCAGCCCCCCCCGGCTCCATCCTTCTTTCAGGCAGTTGTAGAGAGCAATAAGGTGCCCCATGAGTGTTCTCATCTCCAGACTGCCCCCCCCCCCCCCCCCCCCCCCCCCCCAGGTCCCTTAGCCGTTCCCCATCACACTTGTGCTCCAGATCCTTCACCAGCTCCTTCTCTGGACACACTCCAGCACCTCAATGTCTCTTGTAGTGAGGGGCCCAGAACTGAACACAGAATTCAAGGTGCAGCCTCACTCACGCAGAAGAACATTAATTCACTCCAGGAGTTTCACAGCAGAGGTGCAACCAAGGCTGTAAGTATAACCCCCTTCCCACAACTGCATCCCGGTAACCTTCTGAGGTGCAGCTTAGGTCCAAAACCACCAACTGACCGCCTCCGAGGCCTGCAGAGGGCTCCTTCAGATCAGCATTGGAGGACGCCCCCTACCAACTCCGCCCCACGCAGTGCCGCAGGGGAGGGAGCGCGGATGACCCGTCGGCCCGCGGAGGGGGGCGTGGCCAGGCGGAACGCCGCTGACCCTCATTGGCGGAGGCTGGTGCTGGCCCCGCCCCCCCAGCGGGAGCGCGGAATGCACCGTAGTAGGACTCTCCCGTGCTTTGCTGTGAGGCGGTTTCGTGGTTCTCGGTGTGAAAAAGAGTACCGGTTGGCCCTTGGCGTGTCACGTGACGAGCCTTTGACCTCGGCTGTCGATCCCCTGTCCTGACCATCGCACCGGGCGCGGAGCGGTTAGGGCCATATGGCGCGCTGCGGTGGCGGCGGCGCTGCTCCGAAGGGCCCCGGTCCGGCGGCGGTGGAGCGGCAGCGACTGAAGGAGGCGCTGGCCGAGCAGCTCCGAGATGACCTCGGCAGGTAGGCGCGGGGCGGTGGCTTGGGGTGGTGGGGTACGGTGGGGTACGGTGGGGAGGGCTCGGCCGGCAGTAACGTTGCGCTCCCGCAGGCTGTTGGCGGAGGGGACGTGCTCCGACGTGACCATCTGTGTCGGCACCGCGGCCCTGCGGGCGCACCGGGTCGTGCTGCTGGCGCGGGCTCCACGTCTCTTCGCTGCGCTGGATGGCGGGCGGCCGCCCCGAGAGGTGCTGCGCATGGACGGCGTAGAGCCCACGGAGTGCCAGCGCTTCCTGCGGTGAGTGCGCGGCCGCCCTTGCGGGCACCAGCCTCGTTCCTCGGCGCTACTTCTTCTCTGTCGTTCCTCCTCTTTTTTCCAGTATTAACACCTGTTCTACAGCTTTCCCAGTATCTTAACAGCTTTCGTGCAGTGTCTGTAGAGTACTTTCCCATAACTTCTTTGCCTTGATCCCTCTGCTGACAGCATATGGGTATACTCTATGTAAAGGCTTTGTAATAGAACAAGAGAGAAAGCAGCAAAAATCCCGAATGTATCCTTTTAAATTAGCTGTGTTTACTAATACCCTTGTTAGCAAGATTACCGAACAAAAACAACAATGAAAAACCACTCCAGTGACACCTTAAAAAGAAAAAACAAACAAACAAACCAAAGTTTGGAAGGGTAGGAGGGCTTCATCCTATTAAATGAAGACATGTCAAGACATGCATGAAGTTAGAAACTGTGTGGTCAATACTTCAGCCCTAGTGATCCATGGGCTAGGCTGAGCATAGCCCAGCTTTCCCAGCAAGGTGGGATCCTGGCATGTGGCATGGTGCAGCATGTGGGTCAGCTACTCCCCAGGGACTGACTGGTGCAAGGGCCTGCATGTTCTCCCATTGCAGGCTATTGGCACATGTCTGGCATCTCACTCATCTTGCTCATACTTCGGTGAGTACATGAGGGGTGTTGGCTGGTGCCGCCAACAGACCTTGCAATCCTCCTTGCTGTAAGTGCTTCTAATCCTTCTTTCAAAGAACCAAGCAGCGTTAGCTCTTCTGGAACAAAGCTGTGGTGGTGTTACCTTCCTCCTATAAAACAGCGTTGAGGCTAGAATCAGTCGGCACTTTGGAGCATGCATGGGAGCAAATCAATAGATGCTCTGAGACTACAGGTGAATTCAGGAAGTATGCACCACAGGCTCTTGAGATTGTTCACAGAAAGAAGGGGAATTCATTGTAGTTTAGCGCTTAAAATAAAACTGAGGCTGACCTCTCCCTATTGGTTTTGCTCATTCTCTCCTTAAATTTGTGATTAAGGCAGCAGATGGCTAAAAGGATGTATTCAGGGTACTAAAGTTATAACAAATATGAAAGAAAACCTTATGACCTGAGAATAACACATAAAACACAGAATCATTGTGGTGGAACAGGCCGATAAACTGGCATTTGTCAGCTTACTGTCAAAGTCTGGCAGGAGCATTAGCAGAACAAGCAGTAAGAAACAAAACAACATGGCATTTGTCTCCTATTGTTCTGAACTCCATTATTCCTTCTATTTCATTCATTTGCTTCACATTCATGAGAGGTGGTACAAAAGGCTTCATGCAGAAGCAGCATGTAAATTTAAAAAAATACAAAATATTTTACTTTGGAAAATTATTATTTGGAATAATTACTTCAATTATTTATATACTATTATACCACTCCTTTGCTTTCCTATTGGTAAGCACTTACTACGTCTACAGTTCACTGATACTTGATTTCAGTTCTGTCTTGTGTTTGCTGTAATTATCCCTGGAGTCCTGCATGTTCTCCAAAAAGCTCACTATTGAAAAGCACCTTTAAACCCAAACCAGCTCATTCAATTATAAACCTTTTATCTTTTCACCGTGAAAATGAACTTCCCCATATATACTAAGCTATGTATGAAGTGCATTTTGCAAAATGGTTGGTTTTTCTTCACTTGGGTTTCAGTACTCTTTGATACGTCACCTTTTGAATCATCTAATGTAGCACAATCTGCAAACATTTGTGTCTCAGAATACACTGGAGTTTGACCACAGTGAACCACTTTGGACCAAGGAAAGGAAGCAGCTTTGGCTGGAAAGAACCTGATTGCATTGTTCAGATGATTTCTGTTAGTATCAGTGGCTGCTGAATCTCAGTGATTTCTTATTATTAAGATACAAATTAATTAGATTTTCACAAATTCAAACCAATGCCCTAAATTACTGCTTGAGGTTTACTGGAAGCTAGCCTAGTTTTTGGAGCATGTGAATTGCCACCATGAGTTGTAACAAAGACCTGTAGCTGCAGTTGAGCTCCTGGGAGAAAGTTGTAGTCTTCTACAAAGCTTCCAGGTTTTCTGGTTATAAATACTGTTTCCCTGCAGAAGTGAATACTAGTACAGTATTGAAGAGTTCATCAAAATTGTAACAAAATCTCAGTCCTTTTTCCTGTTGGGAAGATAAAAGCTGAATACAAAGTAAAAATTATCTTTCCTTGGGGATTTGGGGATTTGATTTTCTCACAAGCTGTATCTGGCATGCATCTCAGTGAGATGTACTTCCTTTGGGCCTCTGTCTCTCTTCATCATGAGAGATGTGGGCTACGTGTCACTTATGTGCTGAAGGCTGTGCAATGTGGGGAATTTGATGGGACTGACTTAGACTTTGGAAATGATATAAAATGCTCTATAAAGGCCTATCTCCAGTGAACAGTGAAAGCTGAGAAAGTTGAGACCAAATAGTGAACCAGAACCTTTATTTCTCATGTTAGGGAATTAAGGAATTTACTCCTCTGAATAGCTGAGCTGTTCTAACTTAATGGCTTTAATTCATACAACCATATTCTCATCTGAGTTTGTTACTACAGCACCAAGTTGTTTGTTGTGGTTATAAGTATGAACTAAACTAGTCATTGAGAATAATTAGACTTCAATAAGCAAGGAAGAGGGCAGGGAAAGAAGTAAGATGCTACATGAAGCTTGTAGCTTAGATTTTATGTTGGGGAAAGAAAATCTTCACCATGATGACTTGTTTCGTTTGACAAAAGCAGGCTTTAAATACATGCTAAATGATGTCAGCCTTATCTCCTTTCCATATACATAGGAATGAGTTTCCCATTTTTTCTTACTGCATTTTTTTTTCTTTGATAGATGTTTATATCCAACCTCAACATTAACATCTTGCTTTGGACAGCATGGTATCTTAATGCCATGGATTTATGCCCAATGTGAGAAATGGGCAGAAACCTTTCACTGGGACCGTGGCTACTTAAGAGGTAAATTCTTCTTCTGAGATGCTTGGCTTTCACAAGGAAGCTGAAAATTTAAAAGGCACCTGTGTGAGGCAGAGAAGCAGTTGATGTTGCATCTCATGAGAAGAAATTTGATTAAATACTTGTCTCAAGAAATCAATTAAGTTAAAATAACCATCTTAGCTGCAAAAATCAAGCAGATGGTTCTTTTAGCAAATCTAAAAGGAAATAGAAGAGTCTTAAGTGATTAAGGTAGCTTGAAGTTGTGCATATGACATGCCTAACTTGCATTAACATCAGGAACTAGATAATCTTTAAGGTCCCTTCCAATCCAAATTGTTCTGTGATTCTGTGACATTCTGGTATGTGCTATGCCAAATTCCTCCTGCAAACAACACACGACATCCGTACAATTTGTAAATAAAAGGAAAACATAACTTGTTTTGTCTCTTTTCATTACAGAATCACAGAATCACAAAATCCCAAGGGTTGGAAGGGACCTCAAAAGATAATCTAGTCCAACCCCCCTGCAAGAGCAGGGTAACCTAGAGTACATCACACAGGAACTTTTCCAGGCGGGCTTTGAATATCTCCAACATAGGAGATTCCACAACCCCCCTGGGCAACCTGTTCCAGTGCTCTGTCACTCTTACAGTAAAGAAGTTCTTCCTGATGTTAACGTGGAACCTCCTATGCTCCAGTTAACACCCATTGCCCCTTGTCCTATCACTGGATATCACTGAAAAAAGCCTAGCTCCATCATCCTGACACCCACCCTTTACATATTTGTAAACACTGGTGAGGTCACCCCTCAGTCTCCTCTTCTCCAAGCTAAAGAGACCCAGCTCCCTCAGCCTCTCCTCATAAGGGAGGTGTTCCACTCCTTTAATCATCTCTGTGGCTCTGCGCTGGACTCTTTCAAGCAATTCCCTGTCCTTCTTGAACTGGGGGGCCCAGAACTGGATGCAATATTCCAGATGCGGCCTCACCAAGGCAGAGTAGAGAGGGAGGAGAACCTCTCTTGCCTTACTAACCACACCCTTTCTAATGCATCTTTTCTAATTTTCATTAATTGTATTACATCTATGCTGCCAAGGAAGCATCCCTTTTTGGGCACCTGTACTTTTTGCCATAGTATCTTTTTTTCAGGGCAATTAAACTGACGCACTATCAAGCAGCGGAATATCCCCTTTTCATGTGTCAGACTTTTGTGCAGGCAGTTTCTTACCATCCATAGTATTTGTGATGGAAAAGTTTCTGATTTTCTGATAGACTTAAGCCTGAACAGTCTGTGTTGCTAGCTGATAGGGAAAAAACATATCAATAGAAAAAATGGCATTAATGTCTTTTGTTCAAGCCTGCTTTGTAATCTCTTTACTAATGCCCTATAAATCTAGGCATATACGGAACAAATCCATAACAACATATAAAAGAGCCTGTTTAAACAGCTAGTGTCTAAGAACTCAAAAGCACTTCCTGAGTGGCATCAATGATGTGTGTGCATGTATAACTTCAAGGACAATGTGGATAAGGAGAAGGTAAATGTCTTTCCCAGATGGGCTCTCAGTGAAGAACTCCCACATAGAGCGAGTGGAAGCTTCTGCAGGAAGCATTTGAAAGGTGGGGTGCTTGATTAGTTGTTATTATTATTATTATTATTTAGTTAGTAATTTATTTATTTGGTTAACAAGTACTTTGGAACAATAGGAGAGGCTGTCCTAACAGCCTTCACTAAAGGTTAGTGATGATGGTGTTAATTCCAGTGACTTCTGGTGTCCTCACAAATAACAAAAATGGGTTCCTTGTGCTTTTAAATATGGCATTTCATTAAAATAAACCCTGCTCTTTCTCTCTTCCCTTTTATTTGTGTTGTCTTCATGTTTGCTAGTGGCATACAACATATCTGCTTGGGATTTTTACATTCTTACAGACAGTGTGTATGGCCCATAGTAAAGAAATGTACCTCTTCATTGGAAGGACTAAAGAAGTGGATCATAAGTCCAAATTCTTTTTCAACCCAACTATTAACATGGGATTTCTTTGTGATTGTGTTTTTTTGTATTTTTAGTGAGCATAAAGATTTGTTACTGATTCTAGTTTGTATGGCTCTGTGGCTGTTCTGAGAACAGAATTGCTTGGTTGTTCTACTGAGACTACAATTTTCAAGACTGTATGGAGTCATGCATCTACAACTGACAGAAACAGGTGTGCTTTGAAGAGAGTTCTAAGGCTGAGAAACTTCCCAAAGAAATTTAGCCTAAGAGATATGGAATGTTCACCTTCAGGACACCTTTGAGAAAACAAACTGAATGAAATCTTTAGATGCACAAAAGTTACGTTTGGTTAGGCTGCTTAGAGTTTTCTTAGTTCTCTGCAAGCTACACACCAAATACATACTTTTCTTCAAAGTGCATTTTGAGATGCCTACATATGCTATCAAAATAGTCCCATACTCCCTGTATGTTCTGGGAAGCTCTTTGATCACAGTAAGTAAAATCTACTACTTTCCTAATCATCATTAGGGATATGTTGGAAGAACTGGAATGTTTTTACATCTTCTTAGATTGTTCAAATGACTGTGAAAACTGCTTCTTGTAAATGCTTAACTCAGTTCAAAACTGGTCAGGCTGTAAGACCTCCTGATGATAACCTCTGTGTGATTTAAAGAAGACATTTTTTACTTTACAGAATAGTAATTTTCTGCACTCTTAACTTACTAATGTGTCACATCAAGATGCCTGTAAGAAGAAGAACTATTCAGATTGTAATTCTGCAGTAGGGGTACGGGTTTCTTACAGCAAGTGTGTTTTAAAAGAGATGGTTTAACATTACCACTAGAACATGTGATCTCCAAGATCCAAGCCATGTGTTTTGCTGTGGATGAAAGATTTCCATAGCTTTTATTTATACAGGAAGATGCCATCTGATACTCTGTAGAAGACAGCCTCGAAAACTTCAATCTGCCTTTAGAAATAAGCCTATAAAATAAAGGATGTTGCCAAGCAAAGTTTTTTTCTGTAACAGGTTTTAGAAGACTGCAGAATATTCCATTCTGGAAAGAACATCTAATGGGATTTAATTGAGATAAAGGAAAATTTCTAAAGTTTAAAGATGTGCCAAAATCATTACTATTTTCTGAGAACCATAAAATGAATGCTTCCATGGATCTTTAAAAGTAGTAAAATTACATTCTGTGTTAAGCAGGACTCTTAATATACAGGTATTCTGCTGAGTTTCTGGAAGTAGTGAATCCAGGGCTGTGACTGAATTTTAAATGTTAGCTGAAATTATCAAGCTTCCTTGGCTTTACAGGAAAAAAAATCTGATTTCAAATAGAGCTAACTTTTTTAGATCTAGAAACCAGTTACTTAGTTCTGGTTTAATAACATGCCACTTGGTTTATGTACATTTATGTACATATATACATTATGTACGGAAAAGGTGCCATTACGAACTTAAGCCTAGTGATAACAGAAATGCATTCCTGAGGTTTCTTATGTAAATTATCTGAAAACACCCTGAGGATTCCCAAGAGATTGTTGCCTCATTGCCCAGCTAATCAGATTCCCTATGGATATGTTGTTCAGTTACAGACAGAAAGTAAGCAAGAAAATGATAATAATTAATTTATGGCAGTGTGTCTGTTACTGCTAATTTCTTCTCCCTCAAAGTCCATCTGTACTGTCTTTACATGGTGAATACACAACAGCTCTGCAACAACAGAAAGGTGAATAAGTAAAGTTCCAGTCCAAATTTAACCTGACACATTATGAATGGCAGTTTTCTTTCCACAAACCCTTACTGGAGATCTTCCTGCAGTTTTTCACATTCAGTACGTGTTACCAGTTTACTTTGTGACTGTGTATTTGCTTACACCTGGTGAAGATGTAGGGATAAAGTTAGAATTACTGGATTTTTTTTTTAGTAGAGGAAGTCTGTGTGACTTAAGTGACATTTCTTGGAAGATCTAATGTGGAGGAACAACTTGAAGACAACACTTCAGAACACCAGAATACTTCTGTGGAGTTTGGAAATCTGTAGGTTATTTTGGTTTCTACTCTGAATTTCTGTTCTTGAGCTCTACTGCCACAGAGCTGTAAAACACAGATGTTAAGTACTGAGAAGCACAGTGAGTGGGGAAAATGTGTGGCAGTCATGGACTTGAATTTTCTAAAGGATTGCAAAGTCTACTTGCTCAAGCAAGCAACCTGTCATCCTGTTCTTCGTAATGTGGCATGTCTTACTACTTGTCTTTCTCTCATGCTATTGTTATGCTGGTTTGGAAAGCACTGTAAATATGAAAAGCAATAGATGGTCAGGCCAAGTTCACAGATTAGGAGTTCTGAAAGTGCGTTTGGGTACAACAACCTTAAAAATGCATGTAAAAAGGATCCATCGATCTGTTACTTTCAACGTGAAATGTTATTACTCTTATCACACATTTTCAAAATCCAATAAAATATTAAAATTCCTATTGCCTACACGCTTCTCCTGATCATCCTCTCTTAGTGAGAACCTATATCAGAGACAAAAAAATCTACATAACTCAATATTTTAAATACAGGAGTCAAGAAGGAAGACTATTTCTTTGTATGTTTTCTCTGCCCTTCCAGAGGACAGTGTTCAAATATCACGCTCAAAATTACTATGTTCCCAATATTAACAATAAAGCCTCTTTGCCAAGGAATGAGTGACTAAATGCATATATAAGTACATCTGCTAAATACAAAATAACTAGCTCTTCTGTTCAACTTTGCTAACTTCATCTATGTGGTATGAAACCACTGATAAAGCATATTATCTGTTCACATTGACTTTTTCAGGCTCCAGTAATTTACTGGAGTGCAATCTTTCTATAAATATGACATATTTGCAGTAGCAGACTGCAGGCTTTGTTAGCCTTTCCAGATCTCAAGCCAAAAATAAGCTGGGGAAACAGATGGGAAAGTGGGAAGCTGGAATTACTATATAGGCAAAGTGAAAGCTCTTGGGTAATCTTAACTGCAGATTTTCATGCTTTCAAGTACTTCTTTTGAAAATGAAATTTCTATTTCTAATACTATTCATTCATATCTAGATGATTGTTATGGTTTTGTACTTGTAACCTTGATGTTGGAAGGTTTTTACGTTTTGGGGTTTGTAGATTTGATGATATTAAAGGACAATCAAATGCCTATTCTTGATCATACTAAGATTTATAAATTTGTCATCTGTCATTAATGAAACTGCTTGCTTCTGCTTTTACCAGTAGATGGTTATAATAGTTGAGCTATAAAGAACAAAAAAAAGGGGGCTTTTAATTAATAAAAGCAAAGTGAGGGACAGAAACCTGTGTTCCTTTTAACCTGATCCTACATTCTATTTGCAGTACTTGTTTGTGCTTTTTGTCTTTTGTTAGTGACAAAAAGTTATCTTTATATTTATTTTGCTCTATTAAAAATTACAGGAGTAAACTTGATGTCATCTTCTAGGCTTGTATATTCATCTGATAAAAATCTCAAAGAAGCTGAGGAGCCAGCTATGATTAAGAAAGTACTGGAACCCAAATTAGTAGAGGAAAACAACACTGCTACGCTTCAGAACACTCAAACAAATGTAAATTGTCTTGGAGACAGCATAAAACCCACTGTTGATCAGGATGTTCCAAGTGGAGCTGGGCAGAAAGTTGCTTCTTCACCTTGTATTGAAGAGCAACTTCCAGAAGTAGTCAGTGATGCAGAAAGCAACAAAGCCACTGCAGGTAGGTTTGGAGTTATGCTTTTGTTTGTTTATTTTGGGTTTTGTTGGTTTGGTTGGTTTTTTTTTTCTTTCAAATAATTATTCAAGAACTTACACAGATGTAAAAATGAAGGCAAAAATTAAAGCTGACGTGGATATTCTTTGCGACGGTCTACCTCATTCTCTCATACTTTAAAGAGATGCATTGCTGCAGAGGTTTGGCAAGAGTAGTTCCCAGCCAATGTGTAGCGTAACAAATCTGAAAGGACTTCTCAGGCATTGGCCATGTTCATTGGTATTTGTCCCCTTTCTTTTTCTCTGTATTATAGCAAACTTGAGTCCTCACCATGTGGGACTTCCATGGAGCAAAATCTCTCCATTCTTTCCCTTTTCTAGCAAATTACACTAGTTCTACTGTTGTTTCATGAGGATTTTAGAAGCTTTCAGAGCCTTCTCCACTATGACTGTAAATGAAATAAGTAACCAAGGAAATGTGTAACTGCATCTATACCAGAGGTGTTTGATGCCACAGCTGTGTCAGTAAGACAGGATCAGGCAACAGTTCTGTTCAGGCAGAAGTTTGTAGCACTATGTGACCCTGAACTTTTTCAGAGTCTACTTCTCTTTAAAGGGAGGTAATAGATCTTTAGAAGAAATGAACTGGCTACATAATCTTAGGGAAGAGTAACAACAGCACTTCTGTAGAAATCAAGTATGAAGCACTCGACAAGTTTCTGATAGTTCAAGTCAAACTGAGAAGTAAAATGCATGGTCTGGAAAACCTTTCAAGGAAAGTTCTAGCTTGAATATGCAATATTGGAAAAAAAAAATTGTCAGATTCTTCTTTTCCAACACTCTGTACTGCCAAAAGTCTGCTCCAAAGTGAAAACAGCTGTTTCTCTCCATCTGCAGGTAATGCCACACTAGAAACTGCATCTGTGTTAGGCGAAGACTTAATGATGCTCTACAAGAAGTGCTCTTGCCCAGATATTAATATCTGCATAGAAGGCAAAGAGTTTCAAGCTCACAGGTACATAAGTATTTACAGTAAAGTTTTTCAAGCAAAATCCTTCCAGTATCAAACACTGTTGGTACTATGTATCTATAGAAAGTTATTGCTGGTGCTGTTATCTACGCTCTGAAGAGAATAAAAAATCAGCTTTTAATGCTGAATATTCAATTATAAATGCTGAATAAATTACAATGCAGGTAGAAAGTTTCTGGGGTAGTAATTGTATTTTGTCTGTTCCTCAGAATCTGGTTTTACTTTCATTATTTCAGTTATGTGGGTGTAAAGATTGTCAGCAGGCCCTGTAAGATTTAAAGTCCAAGACCAATAAGAATTTTGACTTACTGGACTTCTCTATCTTAGGAAAGTAAATTAAAGTGTCAGTACCATTCCTCGTACCTTTGATATGAGTCTGTTTGCATTTCAAATAGCAAACTAGACAGAAAACTAGACAGCCTGTATTTTATTCCCTTTGAGTATATAAATAACTGGGAGAGATTGTAAAAAAATTCCCTACTTTTAGTATTTTCTGAACACAAACCAATGGGGGGGTTATTACTGACATGAAAAATACCTTTATAGAAGATAAGTCACAATAGTGTGTGTGGTGTTTTAATTCTTAAGTAATAGAATTAGGATTATGTACTAAATCTCTAGAATGTAGTGTAGTCAGGCATGTTTGCTTTTTCAAGTCTATGCTATTATAAGACATGTTCTCAGTCTACACTATTATAAGACATGTTCTCAGGCTCATAACTTAGAGAAACAAATACCTTAATGCAAAAAGGAAGTCAACAAACAGATTCCATTAGCAGAGCTTCTTTAATTTAGGCCACTTAGTGCCTGGAGCAATGTATCTAGTCTAACCAGTATCAAAAAATATGGCAGTACGTCAGAGAAAACAAGGATGCTCTGGAATGAGCACAAAACTTGCTTGTGTTAGTACAGCATCATGTGAATGGTAGGAGTCAATAAGGGCAATCTAACTTTGGGTATTGTTGTGGTGAAAGCACCGGTACGATTTGCTTATTTTAAGTTTTTTCTGAAGTTCTCATACATGAGACAGTTTAAGGCCTCACTCTCTCCCACCCACTTAGTGTTCCTCAGTATTCCTTACTTTCTCCTGAAGTCCTGTGAACTTCCAATAGACTGTACAGTGTCAGCAGCGCTGCTCTGCGATTTGCCAAGTTACGGCTCTGTGGTACTGTGTTGTATTCTTAGAGTCAATTGTAAGTCAGTTTTGTTCAGTAATAAACTTGTGGCACAAACCACAACAGCAGGAAAGCAGGGAGAAATGGACTTCCAGTTCATATGGTGGCTCCATTATTTTGTTAAAATGTTATCAGTATGTATGTAGGTAATACATACTTGTCCATATTCTACTAAGTAGCTGTCCGACTTTAAATGAGTCTCTGAAATACCCACTTCAGCTATACCCTTGACGTTGATCTGGCCCTGATCATTGCTAAAATTTATTTGCAAAAGGATGACAGTATTGGAGATAATGTATTTTGTATCATATCCATGATATTGTATTGTCTTTTACAAAAACAAGATCATGTTTGATTTCAGAATGTCACAAAGTTGTAATGTAATATCTGTTTATATGTGGACATATTACACTGAGATATAAAACAGTCTGTAAAAAATTCATTATTATTATTGCTGGGTGAATCACAAAAGAACTGTGCGAGAAGTTCCTAATTTAAAGTATTGAGACTTCTGAAGCAGGAGGCAGGAGAGATAAGAGATTCCAGAATATATAATGACTAGAAAAGAGACCATAAATAGAATTCTTCTTACTTCTTCCTACACAAAATGAGAGTGCTTTGCAACATTTTTAAGAGCCAACAAACACATGTAGAAGAAAGGATTCTCAAGCCTACTGTAACACTTTGCTTTTTCTGCCAAAGGAAATGCATGACCTAATTTTATAAATAACAGGAAGCTTAGCAAGTGTCAGGAAAAAAAATTCACATATATGAGAATATTATCTATGGCTGCAATAGCCCAGATAAAATATACAAAGGCTCACACTGTAACTGCTGTAAACCTGGAAGGCCGAACTCATAAAGCAGTTTTCATCCACTGTCTTCTCTTTTCTTCCCCCTTTCCACTTCCACCTTCAGAAGCTCCTGTTACAAAGGTTTTCCCATATGGTTTTGTGAAGACTGTGATACGAGTGCAGATACTGAGCTCCACAGGCTATCTGTCTGGGGTTTCTTTATTGTCCTTGATGGAAGCAGAAGTAAATTGAATTAGCCCCTTTATGAACAGTTATGCCTTTTATAAATGTAGTAAATCTAAGCAGAAGTAATTGATAGCTTTTCTTAAACAGTTCTGGAAATACCAGCCATGTTGTTGTATCATATGTCAGGATCAAGTTTGTTAGATTTCTAGGATGTGCTGGCCAGCCAGTATCAAGTATCTCTATGCTTCTCTCTTTATCTAAAAAAAATACACATTTTGTAGTATAAAAAGAATTTTAAGAGATTCAGAATATAATCATTTGGCTAAAACAGGGCTATGTAAACAAGGTTATTTACTGTTATTCAGTAAATAAACCAAAGTAAATAAATTTGCAATTTTATATCATATTGAGGGAAAATGCTTATGATGATAGATTTCCCCTGTGTGAATGTTAGTTATACTAGAAACAAGCTTTAACTGAGAAATTTAGAGTACTGTTTGTGTTTTCCTCTAGCATATTTTGAATTCCAGACATACTGAAGAAAAGGCATGCAGTATACAGATGACACCTTAATGCATAAAGGGCAAAGATTTAAGTCAATGTTATCAAAGAGTCTCATAATAGATATTTGTTATCTAGTGGAATAATGTTTACTTTTTCTCTCTCAGGGCCATTTTATATGCCAGATCTAGTTACTTTGCTGCTATGCTGAGTGGAAGTTGGGCTGAAAGCTCCCAAGAGCGCATCACTCTTCAAGGGTAAGTGTTTTCTTTGCAGGTTGTGTGGGAGCAAAGGTAGGCGATTTAAGATCACTGCAAATATGTAACAACTGTGCTGTGTACAGAGCTCTGAAGATTAATCTGCCTTGATGCTTTTCTTCAACCTGATACATTTCCCAGGTACTGTTTTGACTTCAATATGAAACAGCGTATGTAATATTTGTTAATGCTGTCAGGTGGTAGAGGGAAGAAGCCTTTTTTCATTGGCAGAAGGGAACTAATAATCCTTTGTTTTATATTGTCTATTTTATAATTTTTCTCTTTCACTTCACATTGTATGTTTCATGAAAAGTATTGTGAATGTCTCAACAGTAATTTTTCATACCTATTTGAACAATCAGAGTGTATTTACAATGTGAAGACAAATGAGCAATCAAATTTCTTAAGTAGAGTATAATAATGGCATTTCAGCATCATGCACTAAACCAATTTTGACTAGTATCCTTTTTCACAGTGGCTTTCTGTGTGAGAGCTGAAAATAATGGAGCTGTGAGTGTAGGAAGAATACTTAGAACTTCATAGATAAACTGGGGACTGCAAGGTTAGTTCTTTTCAGTATCAAAAAAATCAATTTAAATAGATTAAATTTTCCTTAAAAGCAAACGAATACTGATACTTGTACATGTTAGCTTTTTTGTTCAGATAGGATTTTACCTGACTGGCCTTTCTCCAGGAAGAACTGTGTACCTTACAGTGGTGCAAGACAGAAATGCTCAGTACTAATATAAAATTGCTTGGCCAAGTAATACTTTCTTGTGTTATCATTGGTTTAGTTTTCTGTCAGTGTAGTAATATTGCTGCAAACTCAGGAAATTATCTGTTCATTTGGTTATAACTTCCCAATCCTCATAAAACAATATGCTTTTAACTGATTCCTTAGCTTTTATGCTATACATAGTATGGTAGAGAAGCTGATAGTCAACAATTATTCTGATATTTACACTTCTGTCCTTCTAATTGGTTTCTTCATGGCTAAGAAAATTTCATCCTTATCTTTCAGTAGATGCTTTCTCCTGAGAAGAATTAATCTTTGTATGAGTATATTCCCATGCCAGTGTCTCATAATTTGTTATTAAGAATCATATCCATAATTTTACTTTTTCTAGTTCAGTATTCTGTTTGGTGCAGCTTCCCATGCTGTCTGTTTAAACACTCATCAGTAAGGTACATATGGCTTCCTCTGAAATAATGACAATTCTGCATAATATAACAGCTGTCAGGACTGTGGGGAAACTCCTTGCAGATTTTACAGCTATTGTGTACTAATATAGACACAACTGTGCTCTGATTTTGCTTCTTAGCATGTTGAAGGAGTGGTTTTTGTCTGTTCCTCCATTTTTAGTCATTAGTGTCTGTTGCTTAAATATGTCTTAATGTTTTAAAGGTTCTTACCTCAATCTGCATGACTCTATTCCATTTATACTAATGTATACAGCACTTGGGGTTCTGAAGATCGCACATCAAGATGTACATACATTAGTAGTATTGTTCAGGAGGTTGTGTCCAGCACTTAAATAGACATTCTGTGCCTGATTGTCGTGGTTTAAACCCAAATCACACAGCTCGTTGACTCATTCCCCCCACCCTCGCTCCCCCAACTCCCGGAGAGCTGGGGAGGAGAATCCAAAGAATGTAGCTCCCACGGGTTGAGATAAGAACAATTTAATAAGTAAGGTATAACACAAATCACTACTGCTACTACTACTACTAATAATAATGATAAAGGAAATAACAAGTGAAGAGAATACAACACCTCACCAGCCGCCAACCCATAACTCACCCCACCCTGCCCGACCGAGCACCGACCGATACCTCCTCCATCCCCCAGAGTCTATCGCCCTTCTGGGTAACTCTGCATTACATCCTGGGCATGACGTGCTATGGTATGGAATACCTCTTTGGCTAGCCTGGGTCAGGTGTCCTGTCTCTCCTTCCTCCCGGCCTCCCCTCCTTCCCTGGCAGAGCATGAGACTCATAAAGTCCTTGGATAAACCAAACATTTGAGCAGTAACTCAAAACATACTTGCTATCAGCACTGTTCTCAGCCCGAAAGTCAAAACACAGCACTGCTCCAGCTACCAAGAAGGAGAAAAAAATGACTGCTACTGCTCAAACCAGGACACTGATGCAAGGATGAAAACAATGCTCTGTGTAGGAATTCTGTATTCCTTCATCTGAATCTAGGCATACAGACTTTTCCTAAATATTCTGACATGCAAAGTTCCTACTTAACATGGTAATAAAAGCATTAATTATATTTTAATTGTAGGAAAAGCTTAAATACATCATAAAATCAAGAATTAATGTTTATACACTGATTTTTAAATAAAGAGTTGCTTAGTAATTGACTTATTACTAGTAAAGAGGTTGGAGATGATGGAAAAAACACTTTCTTCATACTATCAGTGTAAATACTCTAGATATTAGCATTAGTCTGCTTATGCCTTGTTTTCAAAATATTACAGAGTTTCAGCAAGACTACTGAGTAGCAAAATTCACCCCAAATATGGTCCATTTAGATCTTTTTACATTGCAGTAATGTTGAAAATACCTTTGATTTTATCAGATCATTTAATTTCCATGCACAGAACAACTGGATGATGTACCAACCTTCTGACCAACTGCTTTTGGCTAAGGAATGTGGTGTGTTTTATTCTGGACTTTGTGTCTTTATTTGCCTTTTTCCTCTCTTTTGCAGCATAAGCCATGTAGAAATGAGTGTCATCTTGCATTTTATATATGGAGGTATTTTGGACTTCCCAGACAAAGTTGATGTTGGGTATATGTCAACTTTTATTCTCTTTTTTTTAACTGCGGTTTTTGCTTGTTCTGTATTTTCTCAGTTCAAAGTCAGAAGGAAAATTCTTCATGTAGTGTAAGACAGAGATGTCAGATATGATCATTACACTTATAGATACTCGAGGAAATTCCAAAAATAAAGCTGCTGAAAGAACCTTGCTTATTTGTCAGCTACTGGAAAAGGTGTGCCACCCATTTTTGGAATGTTACATGAGGACAGTGAAAAACAGGAGAGTGTTTTATACCAAATAGTTCCCAATTTGCATGTACCATCTTTTTAGTTTCCAGAATAATATGTACTATGTGTCATAATTTTCTGCATTTAATATTTGAAATTTGTTTTAAAATACTCATTTAACTGATGCAAAGGCTAAGTAGTTAGCCGTAGATCCATCATAGATTATATATAGCAACCAAGGCAAATGTTGGTATATCCATCTAAAATAAAAATACGGAATTGTTTATAATATGCCCAAATGTCAATGTTTAGGTAATGAGTTACTACAGAAAGTAAATTATGGTATTGATTATTATATTAAATAATTTGCTCACTGCTTTTTAGTATTTGGAAGGGACGTAATTCTCAGGTATGATGCAGTCAGTAACATTTTATGTAATCTTCGGGAAAAACGTACAAAATGCCAAAACTCTGCTGGCACAAATACCCTTTTCACTTGCTACTATAAAATAGAGAAACTGAGAAGCAGTTTCTCAGCCAGTGGCTGAGGCTTACTTTTATGTACACTAAACCTGGTGGCTGAGAGATAATGATTAGGTCAATGCCTGTTTCTGTTCCAAGACTATCCTTTGGCAAGTTTCACACTTTGTTATCAGTCTGTTTCTGCAGTAAATTCTGACTGAACAAGGAGGAGAAATTAGCATGTAAACTGTCTTGCAAGCAAAATGCCTATGTCAAAAGGAATTTTGATTCCTCTTGCTACTGCTCCCTTTTTAGTCGCATGCTGAGCATTGCAGACATGTATGGTCTCGATGGGCTGAAAGAAGTAGCTATCTACATTTTGAAACGAGATTACTGCAATTTCTTCCAAAAGGTATGTCAGTTCTCATGCTATCTTGTGAACTGTAAAGCCCAGGAAGGATTTTTATTCTATTAGTTACACATCATATTGACAAAATACTTATCAAGTGTGTGGTCAAGGTGTGTTAGCTCAAGTCAACAGGCCCTATTCTTGTGTTTAAATCTACTAAATTCACTGGGATTGATGATGGGAGTAAGGCCTGTGGTATCATCCACCTATTTATAGAATCTTTAAAACCACAAGTGATGAAAAGCAATTATTCCACATTATTAATTCAATATACTAAGTTACATGGAGTATCATTTAATACATTCCATTATATATGCAACTGTTCTTAATAGGAATTTGGAAATACTTGCAAGTCAGATTTCATATATTTAGAAAATACTTGTGTTCAATTAAAACTAATTTAAAACAACTGCTTAGATTTGAGCATTTTCATGCATTGGGCTCACTAGGTTGCATGCTACTTTACTGACATGTGAAAGCAGATGAATTCCATTCTGCATAAAGACAAACAAACTTAAATACCATGGTAGCTAACAGTACTTCCGTTTGAACTGAAGATTTTGTGCTTCTGTGTAGTTGTGTAGTGTAAGTCAGAATGTACCATAATGATGATAATTTGCTAACAACTCTAGCCTGTTCCTGGAAAACACCAACCTGTACTAGAATGTATGGCTATTGCTCACTCGCTGGGAGTGGAAAACCTATATGCTGCTTGCATGAAGTAAGTAAAGTACAATAAATTACGGTTTATGCTTTTCATTTGTCTGCTTTCTGTTCAAAGTATTTTGTGAGACTGGGTTTATTTTGGCAAATAAAATGTTCATATTTTAAACATCTTTTTCCTCACAGTACTTTTGAGGTATCACTTATGCTAACAAATGAAGACACAACATTTTTCCTTCCTTAAATAAGAAAGGTTCTCTTTTTAACAGATGGGTAGGAAAACATTTTGCAAAGTGTTTGTCAGAGAGAAGCTTTGCCAGCTTACCTACTGAACTTCAGAACAACTGCCTTGTTATGTTGATTAACTCTTTGGTAAGTAGTATATAGTGTGCTTTGTATAAAAATACAGCAATGTAATTTATTAAAGATAAGAAATATAGAAGTTTGAATCTGTAGTACACTTATGCTATGTAAATTTCCCATTAAAATAACAATTTAAAAACAGATTTTGACGTGCAGGTATCATTGTTATGCTTTATGGCACAGAGTCTAATGATAATCACATCCAAGTCCAGCATAATAATACAAGACAAGTTTATGAAACACAGCTGTGACATCATAGCACAGCATTACATGTTCAGAGAGTAAGGAACAGGAAATTGCTCTGTCAATGTTAGGTGGTGGCATACATCATTTGTGAGAGCCTTTCCCTGTTTACCTATATTGTGCTTTGGAAAAAATTGAGGTTTTTTTTCCCAGACTTCAGGTGATCACTGGCTATCAGTGATCACAAACCATTTTTTTACAGGCAAGCTGACTTCAAAAATAAAGTAACAGTGTAGCGTATAGCATACATAACTTCTGCTTCTCTGATAACAGTATGGTACTCGTCCCTTCAAAGCTCAGCATTCATTTTTTGTGGCACATACTTATATCGTTCCAATTTAAATCTGACTAAAGTGCTTTCCAATTGTGTTTCTGTATAAAACAATGCTCAGAGCTGATTTAAAGGTAACTGATTTGACCTAGACTTGATAACAGGAATTTGGTTTAGTAGTTAGCATGTAAATGCATTGAACTGGAACAGAGATATGGCGAATATGTAGCTAAAGGTAAATCTGTACAGCTGCTGCCAAGCATGACTGTATATGTGCCTGTAATGTGGACTGGTGTACACAAAGTTTAACTCACTCAGGTAGCATTCATAGGATGATTCTGGTTCTAGCACTCATCAGCTATCTAAGTATGTGATGCCTCATTCCATGCCAAAATCCTTGTCCCCATGTTTCTTGTTATCAAAGCTAAATAGCTTGGGTATGGCTACCCACACTGCCAAACATACCCCCAATTTCAACAGATGTGCTCTTAAACAGGTCCGGCCAAGAAGTGCCCCTCAGTGTGAAAGGGCTCTGAAGGCTTGTTGTGGTTTGTTTTTTCTCAGCCCTTGAGTTTTTATTTTGATGAAGTACTTATTCCATCAAGTGCTGAGGCTTGCAGGTCAGCTGTAAGTACTGGGTGCTACTGCATATTCAGGTGAAAGCCTGAAAACAAGAGATTACAAAGCTAAGCAGCTGTACCAAGAGAAGTTTGAGAGTATCCAGTTAGAAAACCCAAACAGTCCTTCTGCCGGAGTGCGTAATTTCTAACAGAACAAAAATAGTAGCTATAGCTTTTAAGATGAGGTGTTCTGCTATTACATTAGATCAGTGTACACGGTTATTCCTAGAATATATACATAGCCTTGTATGTCATATGTTGTATAAATGCTTAAGAAGTTTTAAGGAATGTTTTCAGGATTATAGATCAATTCATTCTAATTTACAGCTATACACAGTTACACCAATATCCATCTTTAAACTAGCTCAAGTGTGTACTGTAGCCAAGAGTATAAGTAGACACAGTTCTAAGCTCCTCCCCAGGCACCCTTGTGCAACATTATCAGGACAGCTTAAAGGTAAACCTAAGCCACATCAGGCCTTCCTTCCCCTCTGTGCCTATTATAATATATGAAGATGCCGTTGTTTTAGTTTGTGTCGAAATATATGAGCTGTCTTAAAGCTTCCAGTATTTGCAGAACTGTTGTGGTACTTAGTGCTGCTCAGCTTCTCTGGAAGATTTCTGCAGTCTGGACTCAAGTGTGTTTTGGTTCCTAGTTTAGTTATTTAAAAATTCGTGTTGGTGTGTCTTTGGAAGATTCACTGGTATTTTATGGACTGAAGCCTACGAAGCCTTTAGAATTGTAAAATTAAGAAATAAAGCATAAGCCTCTTCTGCCTACAGAACAGTTCTGGTGAGTGATAATTTAACTTGGCTCTTAAGACATTCAGTCCAAAAACTTGTGGAATTCCCAGTGAAGTTACGCACAATCTGCAAAAATGCTTAAGGACGCTTGAGGGAGAAAGAAAAAAAGGTCTAACATGAATTTTGCAGGGACAGCTGTTATGTTTTATGATCCCCTTTGCTGCTACAGTTCTCTGCTGTAAAACTTTTTAACAGTTACGCCCAGTTAACAGTATGACTCTACATTATTCCTTCATTTACCAGTCTTGGAAAAGTAAAACCCTGTTAATGTGGGGCAGCCCTCTAGAGAAAGAAAAGGTGCAAAGGAAAGGAGACTGCTGATCAGAAAGTCTCTGGGAAACCCCAGTGATGAACACAGAAACATCAAAATGGGAGTGCAGTTTAAAACACTGTTCAGATTCTTACCCCTGGTGTCTCAACTACATGCAAGAAAAGTATCTTTTATGTTTTTTAGCTAAGTAATGTGGACTCTGCCTTAGAATGGCTGGGGAAAATACAACAAGAGAATTAAAATTCAGTTAGAGCCACTCCTACAACATGCTGATTTAATTAGAAGTCAATGAAGGCATTTCATATTTTACCAGAAGCAACTAATGGGAGTAAATGCTTATTGCCTTGTGAGCAGGGGCTGAATTCTGGACCATTTAAAAAGCTTGTCATTGAGCCCAGTGGGAAAAAGATTAAACCATAAGCGTATACTTAATCCACCTTATATGCATACAAGCAAACTGGATTTGCCCACAAATAAGTAAAACAATAAAATACAGTTGAACAGTGGTTGGCCAGATTTTATGTTTTAATGCTAATATACATAAAGAAAATCCTCCCTGCTTTCTACTTTGCATGAGACAATGAGGATTAGAATCTGAACTTACAGCAGGTGTCTCTGTGTCAAATATTTACCTGAACTATTGCTTTCTCCAGTGTTGCTGATCTTACTGCATCATTTATCAGTGACCTGCTAGGTCACATTGAGTACAGCCATTGTAATAGCTCTAATTCTAACGTGGATAACAAAACATTTCGAATTCTCTTCAAGTGGTGTGTTAGCCAGTAGAAGCTGCCTTCAGGTGCTGTGCTGATGCAGTAAATGAAAGAACCAAAGGCACAGACCAGGGAAATAAATATTAGCAAATGTGTTTGTTTGTTTGTTTGTTTTAAATGTAAATACAAGTTACATTTATTAGAGAAGTGTTAGCCAACAGAGAGTAAGTTCAGGGAGAAGACAAATATTTGATGCCTGACTCCTTGAAATATAGCAAAAGGTAACTATGAAAATGCTTGGGTATTTATGCATCCGAAGTGCTAGACCATCCACACACCCCTAAAACTTTCACTTACCTGTCTCATTAAAGAATTTATTACATTTTTCAGTGATCTATAAAGATTTTTGAAATTTAGTTTCTGCAGTTAGTATTTGCTTTATTTTGCTCATGACTGCAGTATGTAATGATACACAGATAAAAAAAGTACAAAAAGTACTACAAAAAGTAGTAAAAGCTACAGGGAACTTCACTGCCTAAAATTTCAGTGGGCAAAACAGCAGCAGTAGATTTTTATTTTTCTGCTTTAGTTTCAAACGTAGGTATAAAATGGTCAGAATTATCAAAATTCAGATTTATTTCAAGAAGGAAAATTAATACAGGATTAGATCCTGTGTGTTCAGTAACTAAACAGAGGCTATTTTATAAGCAGCAATTCTTTAGGTGATTACTTGGCAACAGGCTAACTTCTGGTTTATTTGAAGAGCCACAAGAATGCTGTTTTCCTTTTGATGGAGAGTGACCGCCTGATCAATAGCCTTCCCCAAGTGAAGTGGACGGAGCCAGCTGTAGCCTTGGCATCTAGGCTACAGGAGGAATGTGTAACATTTATTGTGGCCAACTTCCTACACGTAGTACAAAGTGAAGGCTTCTCTATTCTGCTTCAGGTAAAAGTGCCCTAAAGCTATAATATGCTTCCAAATGAATGGAACTGTATCACACTTTGTGCATTTCAGGCTGATGAATAAGGAAAATAGTTTCAACTCTAACTTTAAAGTACAATTCTATGGAAATTTAAGATAAAAAATAGGCAGTGCTATGGGATTTTTTTATGGGGTGGGTTTTTTTCAGTGTTGTTTTAAAGCACACTAGTACTTTGATATGCAGGGTTGATACTGCACTCAGGGTATGTGCCTCAATTAAGTTCCACTTAATGTAGTGGGACACTTCGTGTGTTGGAGAGAGATAAGTTACATACATAAGCTTCAAGAAAAGCTTTTGGACCCTTAGAACAACAGCATGTACTTATTACAGGGATGGTTATATTACCAGTCTACTCAAACTTGTACTGGAATATGGCAATGCTTCAGGTCCTGGTGAGAACATACCCAGTCATGTAGCTCATTAATTTCTCCCATTAAAGATTTACTTAGTATGTAGAGAATTAAAATAAATAAACAGGGAGACGTTAAAACATTTTGTCTTTGAATCTAGAGTTGCAATTGGCTGTAAATCCATTAGTGTTCCTAAAATTTGGGTTAACAAGAGGCCTCAGGATGATTTGCTAGAGGCCCGGAGAGGGGTGGGGTTACCGGTGGATACAAAGGAAGATGCTCTGGTTTGGAATACCTCCTGCACAGCGTGAGAGCAGAGCCTCTGCTCAGTCATGCTTTTGCATACGAAGTACACTCTTTTGTTTTAAACGGCTGTCTTTTGTTGTTTCCCCAGGCACAGGCAATGAGCAGCAAACCTGACCTTCTAGAACTGATTTTTAATGCAACTGAAAAAAGTATTAATAATGAAAACAGCTGCTTTCTCCTTGTAGCTGTGGATATGTTGTTGGACTCCACAAACGTGAAGGAGATGGTAGGTTTTTCAATGTGCTGTGTTTGTACTGAGAAAATAGTTTGGTATTGTTTCATGTAGTGGTTCAAAACAGATGATGTGCTTTGAGCTGGGATGGCTCAGCCCTGCAATTGGGGTCACACAGAAAAGCATTTGCATAAATCCAAGGTCTTAATGGAAGCACAGCAAATGTTGGCATTTGTGTAGTGGAAATTAACACTTTTCCTTTAGAGAAACTCTATCTGTGGCAATAAAAACATTACTGTGTATTACTGAGAATGTAAGTCTTACTGGCACCACTGCTCTGTTGATTTTTGTTGTCACTTTAAATTTGTGATGAGAATTTATCAAGATGTTGCATTAAATTAAACTTAGAGGGGACAAGAATTTATTATTTTCTCTATGTATCTTTGCTCCCCTAGTGTAAAAGTTACAGCTACATTTGCTTTTGTTTAATAAGGCCATCCTCTGAAGCAAGGGCTGCCTCTTAATCTAGTGTGTTTTTGGACTGGGGGAGGTGTCAGTCTCCATGTGTATAACATACCATGTACATCCACACAATCTAAATAATGCTATTTAAGCTGTGGTTGTCTGTAATGCTGAGGACAATTCATAAATAGTATGACAGAGACTGAAAAATAAATGCAAAATGAATTACTACAATCTGGTGCTATTGTAGATCATCTTGGTAAAAGCAATGAAAATTTAATCAGATACATTATTTTTCCCTAGAGGATGTGACCTTGTTGTGACACAGCTGACAGTAAAGAGCTATTATGGGGTTCATTTAGAATTAAAAGAAATGGGAAAAGGGGAAGGGGAAAAAAAGAGCAATGTGGTGTTCTGTAGTGCTGTAGTATGCCTTGGTTTTCAAGTGTTGTAAAAATCACTGTGGTGAGCACTAATCCTTCAAAACCAGCATCTCTATCTCCCAGACCATTATAAAATATAAGTGATGACATCATTGATCTAGCTTAGGGAGTAAGTAGATTCTGAAAGGAATAATGACTGGTTGCTATGACAATCTGCCCCTCGCCAGCTGCTGATTTGTTACTTGAACACAGGGTTTTACGTGCAAGATCCAGGCGCTGCGTGATAAGCTCTGGGTCTTCCTGGTTCAGTCTTTTTATGCTGTTCGTCACACGGAAAGCTGGAAGCTGATGAGGCCAGACCACCAACAGAAAATACAAGCAGGTATGGCTGCCTTCAAATGGCATTATAATTTTTTAGTTATTTGTTTAGTAGATAAAATGTAGGCAGTGTTCTAATGCCAGATAGAAATTAAAGCAAAAATTGTGATGCTGTAGGTTTTTGAAGGCACATTTTAGAATAGAAGTATGACAGCATGGTTAGCTAGTTTCAAACATGGAAATCAGTAAGTCATCTTCTGTGAAAAGTCTCTCCTGCTTTTCTTTTTAGGAGTGTACATAATAGGAACCAAACCCACGTAGATTGATTCTGTTCCTATTTACAGCTGCTCTGAACTATTGAAAATACTGCAATAGGATTAAAAACCTTATCTGTCTCATTTTTAAGGAGATAAGCACTGGGGATGACTGAAATTTGCACAAAGCAGATTACTGATTCTATAAATTCCGTTTCTATCCTTTCTTGATTTCTGCATAAGGTATAAACATTGCTGTCTCTTGCATAATGCTTCTCTCGTGCACCGTCAGTAAATGCAGACAGCTTGACTTCACAGTTGATTGGTATTGTGATATTGTGTATGCTACTGCAGAGAGCCCCTAAGGAGCTGCATAGTGTTCTCTCAAGATTTTAACAGGCAGCATTTCCAACAAAAAGGAGGTTTTGTTCTGAAGGTTTCTTTGTTTTGAAATACACAAGTATGCTGGGGATGTGGAACTGATGATGGAGTTCAGGTTATGGTGGAGTATTAGCTTTGACAGCATAGTATTGGAAAAGAAATCACTTTTGATTCAAAGGAGAAAGAAACATTTTGGTGTCCTTTTTGTTAAAAGGATATTAATAGCTTAGGATTTGATAGTTATGAAATTGTTTACACCTATAAGTAGATAAAAACCGCATTCTGAAATTACATACTGAGGGAAGGATGCAGTGAGTGTCTCTCTAAGAATGATTTAGGCATATAGTCAAATAACATTCATTGCTACTGAATGAAACAGGTTTACAATTTCTTTCTGGATTATAAAACCCTCCAGAAGCTGAGGAGCTGCCTTTGGGGTGTTTTATTTTTAGGATGATTTTGTCCATACTGAAGATAATGTTTAGGCTGCTTTGCACTATTGCTTTCAATACAAAAAAAGGTGTGCCTTAGTTTTCCAAACTCCATCTTGCCAGATATTGTTTTGTTTTCTTTTAGATTACATTATAACTCAGAGCTACCACATATTTTATGTGTAAACAGGCTGAAATGTTTGCGTAAACTATCTGGGTTTAATTACAGGCAAAGCGATCACACCACACTAATAGACACACTTTAATCTTCAGATTAGGCATGTGTAATATAACTTTAATCAACTTTCATCTTAAAGATTTCTAGTGGTGGTTTAACTTCTGGGGATTTAACCTACATAGAATTAGAGGGCTGTAACAGGGAAAGAAAAATGCCAAAAGAAGACAGATGATATTTTTCATTTCATGCGTTTTCTTAGGCATAAAGTTTATATGGATTTTGACTTAATATATTGATATGTATTAATGTGCAGAGTCATTGCTAGAAAAAGGATTAGATCCCTGGGGTGCTATTTTCACAATACCTTTTGTGTGATATTTTTACAGATCTGTAGAAAAATTGGTTTTAATATCTTCAATAAGAATTCAGCAGCTTTTTGTTATACATAAAATGTAACCATGTAAAAACATGAGGCATCGAACGTTTACATTTTTAAATGTCTTTTTTCAGCTGAACTATTAATGCAAACAAAAATGAAACCTTACTGCTGCTGGCTCTGTACAGTGTCTATAAATATCCCTTTTGTATCCTACAAGCACGATTGATTTAAATGCTTTATTGAAAAATGCTTCCCTCCCAGAGCAGTCAAAAGACAGGCATTCACTGCCTGAAAATTCCACATGACAATCACAGGGATAACTCTCATGACATGACACTGCATGCTATCTAAAGAGGCACTGTGATCTTTACTGTGTGTATGTAGATATTTTAGCTATAATGCTTCTGAAAACTAATATATGAATGTAATTAATCTCTTCTTTATAAAGAAATATTCTATAAGGTACAGTATGTCACCTTAAAGTTATGAGTACTCTGCATATTCAAGGCCCATCTGCACAAGTTCCTGTGTGATGTACTCTAGGTTACCCTGCTCTTGCAGGGGGGTTGGACTAGATGATCTTTCGAGCTCTCTTCCAACCCTTGGAACCCAAGGAAGAACACTGTGATTCTGTGATTTAAAAATCTCTTTTCTAAATGGTGTATACTTCCAAAGCTCTCAGTACACTGCTTCAAATGAGCTAAGCTTGGATAAACAAAAGTGTGTCTTGTTCTGTAAATGGGGAAACTGAACAGTTAAATAACTTCCTTATGGCCACATGACTTCCTTACAGATACCACATTTTTCTATTCTGAACATAAACTCATGTATTTCCACATAAACTTTGCCATGTCACCAAAATTAGCCTTCCTAGAATAGTTACAGGACCCAAAGAACTGCTTTCTGACTTCAGATGATGTTAGTTGAGTAGCCTGGATTGTTTTTTGTCTCCTTTCTTTCCTGCTGAATAGTAAAGAAACTGCTTGTTCCTTTTACAGCTGCATTTGACAAGGGTGATGACCGAAGACTTGGCAAAAAACCTGTATTCACTAGTTCTCAGGTAAACATTTACATCCAAACATTAAAATTATTCAGGAACATGCAAACAAAACTATTTTCATCATGTGTTGTAAATTACGTATTAGTTTGTTGTATCTTTTAATGGAACTTGCTTTTGAAAAATTCCTGGGTTTTTGGTTAGCTGTTACTTCTGCAGAATCAGCTATGTCCAATACTGTGAAAACATTTTAGGACTCAGCTTATATTCTGCTACATTGTCAAGCAGATAAGCTCAAATAAAAGGCAGGAATTTGTGTTCAGAACCTCACATTCCCCTGCTGCTACATAATGAAACTGATCTGTTTCCCAGAGCTACTGAGCTAATGAATCTCTGCTACCATCACAAGTCACTGAGTCTGATTCACTCCCTGCCCTGAAAAAACACTTTCTACTGCTCTTAACAACTCATCTACCGAGACTCATGCTCAAAGCCACAGTACTATTTAGTAGAAAACCGGTACGGATTTCATATGATTTGACAGTCTGGATACATTGCAATGGCATTGGTATCATAAAGATTCTATTTCATGCACTTAATTCTCTATGTTTCGGTGTATTTCTTCACCCGAGAGAATGAATACTGTCACTTATCTGGTTAGATATACTATTGGTAATGGTTAAAAACATGACATGTATTATAAATCAGATATATGTATTTTTGGGTTTATGTTTGTAAGAATTCATAGCCTTTACTCCTCTTTGAAAATATGCACATCTAACTCAACATAAGTTTTCCTGCTTCAGCAGATGCTACTAATAAAAACATTACAGAGTAATTTGTCCAAAGTAAAGGCAGAACTCTACTTAAGATATTTCTATATCCTCTATACACAGCAATATTTCACATGTGATTTACCATTCACTCTTTTTATTTCTGGTACTTTTATATCTTTGCAAGCCAGCAAACTGAGCTAAAAAAGTACTTTTAAGTCATTTTTATGCTGACTTTTATTGCTTTTGATTTGTGTACTACTTAAAAAATAGCTGTGTTTCAAAATGAAAGATAATTTGTTATAAATGTCTTCTGTTTTGTTTTGTTTTCCTGACTCTTTTTTTCCTAGCTAAACAAATCTATTACTGAATCTGTTGGTATAAAGAATACTTCCTGGACAGAGCACAGCAAGAAAGATTGCTGGGGAGATTCTTCCACTAATCAGGATAAAATGAAATCTGATGGATTAGGAGCATCTGGACATACATCTACCACCAACAGAAACACTGTTAATAAGGCTTCAAAGCATGAGGATGTAAAGGGGAAAGATGGCAAAAAACTAGTTTCCAAGATTACTAAGGATTCAAAACCTGGAGAAAAAGCTGCTTCACCAAAGGCTAGAGCCATCATAAAGACAAAACCAGAAAATAATGGAAATGTAAAGGCTGAAAGCATGCTTACCAAGCAAGAGATAGAAAAGACATCATCTGCAAGTGGCCAAAAAAATTCAGGAAGTGGCAAAGGACTAAAGAACCATGAAGGAAAAACTGCAGGTGCCAGACCTAAAGTGCTGTCAGTAACTTCAAGCATGCAGATTAAAACAAAGCCATTGAAAAAACCCACAGGGAAGGAATCTCCCTCCTCTGTGACTGGGGCAGGAAATTCCAGCAAGTCCCCAAACTCAACAGATAACCACACTGGGAGTGAACAAACTGAGGAACCCAAAGAGGAGAAATTGGTAGAGGAAGGGAAAAAACAGACAGGTAATTTTTTATTTACTTTTTGGGTTTTAGAAGTCCACTTCTGACTTCTCCCAGACTGGTCATAAACTGAAAACCAGCCTGAGAAGCTTTAAAAAACCCTACTATAGATTGGTAAGTGTCACCCTTTTCATCTAAATTAATATTAACTTAAGAATATTAAATTTCTTCTCTATTAACTGACTCTATGATGAAATTATAGCCATATAAAATGGTAGAAGTTCTGCAAGTTCAGCATCCATGCTGTTTTCAATAGCTGATCATAATATATTGGATTTTTTTGAGTACTCACATGCAATACATTTCCCCCTATCATTAATTGTGAATTTACTTTACAATAGTGAAAACAAAGTCATCTGTGAAAACACCAAATGGAGCCACCAACAAAACCAAAAAGACTGAGCCTGAGGCTAATATCACCACAAGCAGGTATGTTACAAATCAATGCGCTGCTTTACATATGTGTGTGTGTATGTTTGTGCAAAGAAGTTTCAGGTGAACTAGTAAAGTTACTGTTAAGTGAACATGTTCTTTTTTTATCGGAGAATGGTGGTTTATCATATGTTATTTTCAAAACCATTTGAGTTAGCTATTGGAAACATTGCTGTAAAGGTAAAATTGGCTTGGCTTTTGTGTTGGGATTGTTTCATACTGATCATATTAAAATTGTTATAGGTCATTCAGAATTCTGCATACTGGAACAGTAAATGACCATACAAGGTGTTGTAAACTTACTATTTCTGGGATAGCTTAGATTAAACTGGACAGGAAAACAGCTAAAGCACTCTGAAATGTGTCAGTTGTGTATTTATATATTTAAAGGTATATCCATGCATACAGGTTTTGTTTTCAAGAAGTATGCCTTTAGGTTGCATTTTCAATGTCTATATGTGTTTTAATATGTACACATATATATTGGTTAAGTACAATGTAAACATTGCTAGAAAAGCTTGGAAATAATGGCTATAATAATTTTTTTTGCAGTCTGACCAAAAAATCAACTGGAAAGGGTTGTAATGAACAGAATGTACAAGGTGTTCTCAAGAAAAAAGTGAATGTGAGTAGCAATTCTGCAGCACAGCAAAAGGCTCAAAACACACCTACCAATTCTCCCAAGAACCAAGGTAAAGTTTCATACAGCAATGAAATGGTCTGCCATTATCATGCAACACTTTGTCTCTCTGTCTTTCCCTCAGCACAAGCTTTTGGCAAAATCTTCTGAACAATTCTGAGTATTTTCCATATTTCACTTTGGGCGAATCCTAAATTGTAAAATGCAAATGAATGTGTGTCAACTTCAAAATATTTAAAAGATGGTCTTCACTGCCAACTGGTGTTTTCTTCTGCTTGTTTAATCTGCTTTGCAGTCTTTTATTTGCTGATCCCGTCCACTTCAGCACTTGGAACCATGCCCGAGTTCAATAGCAATTCTGTAGGTCAAGCATTTCTAGTATGCATCAAAGATGTGGCCTGCAGACTCCTTTTTGCTTATGCCTTCCTTTCTTGATCATCTCCTCTAGGAGGAGCACTACCAATACTGACCTACCCAACAAATACATGATTTCTACAGCTATTTATATCAAGTGTGGGCAAAACCAGTGAAGACCACAGAGAAGAAACCCTGTTTGACAAAGATATAAAGCATTAAAGGATGAAACTCTTTAATTCCATTTGGACTGGGCACTTACTTGGGAGGGAAGAATATTCAAGTTATATTATCTTAAATGCATTATGATATGGAAAACACAGCTCCCGTCAATTTGTGGTCTTTAAAGATATTGCAGTATTTTCTGCCTGAGCAGTGACATCAATTCTGGTATTCTAATCACATTATAACTAACATAATTATTTTCTGCCTGCTTTCATTTCCTGTACAATGTAAATTGAACACAGTACTTCCCACTTCCTGCGCTAAGCTGCTGTGCAGTGCTTCTGTGCACTGTTAGCTGCTGCTTTCTGCTCCAGTGATGACTACTTCAGTTAGAGGCTGAAGTAATTCCTTTATGTATCACCTATGAAGGGCTTTGGTTTTAAAGATGGCATGTAAACGGAAGATTATATTTTTGTCTACTATTTAAGATCTCAATTCTTAATTCTTTAGCAAATCTTAAATCCTTTAGTTGCGTAAAAAGATGTATATCTTGCCTCTCAGCTTAAACACCAATATAAATTTGGTGAATATAGTTTTACTGGCATATACAATCTTTATAGTCTCTTTTTTTTCACTCTTTGATAGAACCTCAGGGGGAATCACCCAATTCACTGAAATCAGGAATGTCCCCAAAACATAATGAAGAAAAAACTGTATTACAACATCTGGTTCAGACAACACAACCAGAAAAACATCCTTCAGCCAAGAAGAAGAGTGTTAAGCAGTCACAAACACCTGTAGCAAAAGCCACTGCAAAAGTAACCCCTAGAACTGTGGTTTCATCAAAGCACGCCGAGATTACAAATAGTAAAGAAACAAAAACGAAAACAGCTGGGCAGTTAGTATTAAAATCTCAATCCTCTGCCCAAAAACATCCCAGGAGTGAGTCTCCTGTTGTCCAGAAGAACATGCACACCTCTGAGCACAGAAGTTCAGGACAGAAACTTGAAAAAAATGTGCCTGATGACAATAATGAATGCTGTTCTGCAAAGCAAAGTGAAGCTTTAAAACCTGGGATGCAGAGTAGCAGTGAAGATAAACTGCTGGCACCCTGTCATTCCATTAAACAAAAATTGCCAGATCCTTCTGAAAATGTGGAAAATAAAATACAATCCAAATCATCTCTAGTTACAGAAGAAGCTACATCTCAACTGCATGTTTCACTGCAAAATGGAAAGGAAGCAAGTCAAATCTGTGGAGATCAGACTGGAATTAAACAGATGGAGTATACACAGAAAGATAAGACAGTTGAAGTTCCCTGTCACACACAGTCTTCCAGTGATGGATACTCAGATTTTTCCAAGGAAAGGAATCAAAAGGCCACTGCTTCAGAACTGGTGAAATATTCAAAAGCAGCAGAAGTCTGTACTGAACAAAGTGATCCATTAAACTCTGAAACAGGTGTTAACTATAATGAAAATGCTTTACAAAGCTTTTCCAGAACCATAACCAATGGAGGGGATGAGACATCATCTCCTCAGATTCATATGGAGGAACTTCTTACAGGTGATGAGCTGTGTGACACATCAGCCTTGACTGAATACAAATCAGCTTCAGCAGATTTAGATGATGTTTCAGAATGTTCCACAGAACAAATAACAGAAAAATATTCACCTAGTTACACAGAGCCTGTAGATCCTACAGAAATGCCAGAAAACCATGAAAATGCAGAAATTCCCTTCGTGGACCACTGGAGTACTGGTGCACTAGATCCAAAAGAGAGTCCTGAATCAGATACTGGCAGTGCAACCACATCCTCTGATGATATAAAGCCAAGATCAGAAGATTATGATGCAGGTGGCTCTCAGGATGATGAAGGATCCAATGAAAGAGGCATTTCTAAATGCAGCACTACATTATGCCATGATTTTCTTGGAAGAAGCAGCAGTGACACAAGTACACCCGAGGAATTAAAAATTTATGACAGCAGCCTAAGAATAGAAGTGAAAATGAAAAAAGAGGGTTCTGATCTCTTCCGTGTTAATTCAACAAGTGATGATGAAATACCAAGAAAAAGACCTGAAATCTGGTCCCATCAAGAAAGTGCAAGGACCAATACTAGAGAAAGCAAAAGTTCTACTTTCAGTAACACACAGTTTACTCAGGAAGCAGACCAAGTTTCTTCTTCTGCTGATGAAACAGAAGATGACAGATCTGAAGCAGAGAATGTTGCAGAAAAACTTCCTCCACTGAATGTTCCTACTCAGCAGTTCCAAGGAATTGATAATTTAGCTTTTGAAGATGCAACAGAAAATGATGCTACAAGTCAAGAGTTCCCTAAAACTAAAACCTTCAAACGATCTGTTTTACTTTCTGTAGATGAATGTGAAGAATTGGGAACTGATGACAGAGTGGACTCTCATACTTCACGTCAGCATTCCATAGATTCTCTTACTCCTTCAGAAGTATTTGACAGCATTTCTCAAGAGCACCATGGAAGTACTTTCTATTCAGGATACTCACTGGAAATTGAAGATGGATTCCTGGATTCCAAACAGCATAAAGAGAGAGACAAAAAATCAGATAAAAGTGGAATTTCTCTCCTACATCCTCATGGCACTGAAATCCCAGGGAAGGAAGATCAAGGTGTTTCAATGACTGAACAAAACTGCCCAGAGAAAGTATGCTCAGCAGCTAGTCTGTGTCCAGGAGAAAAACAGAAAGCAAACATGAAGAATGAGGTGGCAAGTGAATTTAACCAGTGCAATAAGTACTTAGACAATGATGCAAAATCTCAAGAAAGACCTTGTCATTTGGATCTTCATCAGAGAGAAGCTAATTCTGATATGCAGAAGAACAGCTTTGCAAAACCCATAGAAGCCAGTAAGAATCAACTACTGACTCAAGAAGGTCAAGTGAGAGACAGTCAACCAGCAACTACTGAATGCGCTAATACTGATTTACTTCCAGGTAATGTATAGAAATAGAAACATACAGTAGTTCAAAGCAAATTAATAGGGAGAGCTTTGGCAATTTGTCTAGGATTGAATCCTGAACTGAAGTAATTTTGGCTGAAACTATACTATTTTTAAGTATTTCACTTGGGTAATGAATGCTTGTCTGTTTGAAGTATCTGTCAATACCCTGCTGGTCAATGAGAAACTTCATTACAAGAAAAGAGAGTTTATATAATGCTAAAAGATTGGATGCAGTTGTCTGTACTTCAGTTATTTTTTGATCCAATCTAACATTGACAGCATCAGCTTTTGATGGAATCTCAGTATTTGTTTTGTCTGCTTGACGACGTATAGTATGTCTGAATGGGATGTGCAATAACTACAGTAATAACCTTAACTAAAGGGCACTGAACTGTTTACCTGAACAGCTACATGCATTATTATTATTATTGTAATTTATTTATTTATATATTAAACACAAATTTAGATCCTTCTCCCACTGAATATAACTGAGTATTTGCCATATACATCAGTGGGAGCAGGTTTGAACATTTAGAGCTTATGAGATGTCAAAAATTCTCAATTTTACTAGTAAAAGCTTATTTCCTAAAAGAGAGATTATACTTAGAACTAATGCTTATACATAGAAATGTTCTAACTTGTCTCATGTAGCTAGATGAATACTTGTCTAGTTTTGTGCTTTGTCTTCCTTATACCAGTAATTCAGTCTGTTTATCCCATCACAAATATACAATAGTGTTGATTACAACTATTGTGTATTCAAGAGGAATGAAATGCTGATGATCTATGCTCAGCCAGACCACAGAACAAGACATTAAAAGTTGTACTGTTTTTCTTTTAAGTTTGCTTGCTCTTGCCTGCAGCTGCCCTTGCATGTGCAGTGTAGAAATAAGCCTGTGGATAAACATTTTTCCTTTTAAATCTCTTCTAAGCTGGCATAGCTTAAGTCACCATTCCAAAATCATTCTCTATTAATTCCTTCCATGCACCTCCTGGTCTAAATTTAATTCATGTAGTAAATGAGGAATTTCATGTGCATTAAGTGTATACTGACGTTGTCATTTTCTGTATCAGAAACTTAATTCTGGAGGTTATTGTTAATTACCAGTGATGATCGCTGCTTTAACTTAATTTATAAATGATACTTTGGTTTTTATATAGGAACTAAATGCCTCAGATTTTGTCGATTTTGTATAACCTTCCATTCCTCTTTTTTTAACCTGGTTGGATTGTCCTTCCTGAATCAGTTAAATTTTGCTCTACACAGCCCTGAGGGGAGGATCATCTGCAATTTTTACATTGTACAGTATTGTGAATTATTTCAGGAGACATAGATGAGTATGACACAATGGCAAAAACCTGCATGTATGAGCATCGGCCTTCAAAAACCCTTTCTCCAATATATGAGATGGATGTTGGAGAAGCAATTGAACAGAGGATGGATTCGGAAACTGCAGTTCTAGATGTGGATTTTGAAGATCAGCAGTTTGCAGAACAGGACTGGACTCTTCTCAGGCAATTGTTATCTGAGCAGGACTCAAACATCGGGTTCAAAAACTCTGTTCCTGAAGACCTTAACCTAGCACAATGTCTCATCAATCAGACACTGTTTCTGGCACGAGATGGTTCGAATCCTCAGGGTACATCACAAGTTGACACATTCAGCAGGTGGACTGAACTAATGTCTCCACTTGATGATTCTTCAGCAAGCATTACAGTGGCAAGCTTTTCATCTGAAGACTGCTCATCCCCTCAAGGGGAATGGACAATTCTTGAACTGGAAACCCATCATTAAGGTGAACTCCAACCCATTCCCCAAATCTATTTTTGATGAGTTGTTTCCATACAATAATGATACTGCATCAGTCAAGAACAAGCAATTCTTGATACTGAGGCAATCTTTCTGATATTATGAGGTAAATATGTTTATTTATAATCTAGATTTAATTGCAAGTACAATAATTTTTAAAGACTTAAATGTATGTCTTTTCTAAAAACAAACTTTGAGCATGTATTTTCTAGAACTGTTAGAAAAATTAGATGATATAAAAGAAAAATCTTGGTTTCCACCTTCACTTTTTTCTTCTTTTCTGATATCTTCTCATTGACCAAGAATTTCAAGATGACTGCACAATTAGTAGAGCTATTCTCCTTCTTTTTTTCCCTCTTCTCTCTATACGGTGACTTTATTTTACAATAATAAAGCTTCAGAATGGTTGTGTTGAGAGGTGATGTGTGCCAATGCTGCTTTAAATAATGGAAATACATACTTACATTCAAAGAAAACATTTCAGTATCAATCTGCCTTGGGCCATATTACTATGAGCAGCTTGTTTCATCCGTTTCTTCCAGATTTGACTTTTTTGTATTTTGGGTTTGCTTTGTTTAGGAATTTCCAATAAATTTTTAGAATTGTCTTTCCTTTAAATACAAGACTTCAGAGGGTCTGTGCTACAGGAACAGCACTGCTTCTGTCTTAAAAATGCACATATTAAAGTAAATATTTGTAATGGCATAGTGCATGTATTCAGAGGAGTTGGTAGAATGCTGCTCCTGTTCTAAAAAACAGCATGTCTGGCATCTCCAAAAGTGTATCTCAGTCTGAAGTCATGAATACATCACACTTGCACCCTTCTGGCACAGCTTGAGGCACAGTAAGATTCTCAGGAACTTGGTTTTGTTCTCATAGGTGCTACATTTTTGGAGGGGTAACAGGACTCTTGCATCTTCATTAATACCTCTATAGTGTAGCTTTTATATTAAGACTAAATGTCAACATAACCATTATTCTGACCAAGACTGCAATAGGATTTACTTCTCAGTATTGCTTGTTCTGCTGGGTTTGGCTATTAATTTGGGTGTGGATGGGACTGTTTATTGTCTTTTCTGATTTGACAGAGGAAGGAAGGAGAAACTATTTTTGATTCCTACAAAGTCAGAACTCCTCCTGAATCATACATTTTTTTTTCCCCTGGAAAGCATAGGCCCTCTAAAGATATCTGCATTATGAAAATATTAGGGCTTGCTTGTCACACAGCTTAAACAGAAAGTATTCTATCTCCTCTTAGCTATTAACAGAAGTGCCTTCAGAAGTGGGTGCTGCCATATGGGCAGTAAAAGGCTCTAACACTTTTCTGTACTTAAATAGCTCTAACAACATAAGATGGCTGTAAGCACTGATAATCTGGTCAGTTTTGCACATTTTCGCACAATTCTAACAGTGCAGCCCCATTTTCCTTGGAAACGTCCTTCCTTTTAGCTCATAATCAGAAACTCTCACTTCTGTGAAAATATGAAGTTGTCCCAGCATATGATTAAAGAAGTTATGACTTGTCTCTTCTTTAGACTTGACATAATAAAAGAGCTCTGAAGCAAACTAATTTATCTAAAAATCCACTTTGTTGAATTTCTGATACAGAAGTAAAAGTGATGTTTTATTTTCCCCAAAATAAATGGAGGAAGAATTTTATCTCATTCTTTAATATCAAGGCAGAAGAAAAAACAGGAAAACATTCCTTTCTTTTTATGTCAGTGAAGAATGAGGACTCTAAACTCAGGGAAGAAAGATGTTCACTCTCATAATAATCTTTCCCCTACTTTTTTAGCAGCATAAATTATCTGAGATATGATTTAAAATACTTTTAATGTAATATGCTGTATTTACCCTGGTGTATTACTACTGATAGAGTAATAAGAACCTTCAGAAATGCAAATCATCAAGAAAATCTGTTTTTCACCTTCAAGTTCACAAGGTATATTGACAGTGGATAATCTTCTGAATAAACAAAAGCACTCTAGTATTAGCCATAGTAAAAGATGCAACGCTAGAGAAGCTCTTACAGAAAGCTAAGGCATGGTGTTTTCTCAATTTCTGTGTAAAAGGCTATACTATAAAGTTGTTCACATAGAGTTTAAATAGTGTTAAAATCCTGACGATATTCTGATAGTGGGCATTCACATGTTATACAAAATGAAGTGATAGAAAGGAAACTATGAAGGCTTAGGAGAAGTGACAGAAAGTGAATGAAGGGTTCCCATTGCCTATTTTTTGCTTTATCCATACTTTTCTTACTGAATTAAAAAAGCACTACTGAGAAGTCATGCACAGAATTCTTTGTTTGTATGAATCTATATGGGGGGGTTAACTGTTTTTTTTCTTTGCATTTACTTTTCCAGTTGTATGAAAATTAAATTAGCTTCTCCAAGTCCCCAGTGATGCTGCTGCATTTCCTTTAATAGTTTTGCAGTAGCCCAATGATTAGGATTTGGTGTATTGTTCAGTTGGTACATATGCAGCCATAGAAAGCAGTTTCCCACAGCCTAGTAGTCTCTGTATAAGGAGCAAGAATAGAAAGCTGTATTGTTTTTAATTCACGTTACCAGAGTGCCTGTGAGGCTTAATCAGAGCAGCATCCCACTGGCTAGACATTGTACAAACACAGAACAAAACCAGGCTTCCCGCAGAGCCCTTCTAATCCAAGTTAAGACAAAAGACCAAAAAAAACATGGATGGAAAAATTAAACGAGAGTGTCAATATTTGTCTAGCTGATTAGCAATGGTTTCAGCACACCATCAGTTTAAATATTGTAATTTTCTTCTTCTACATGCATTACAAGAAGAAATTAGTGAGTGACATTTGGATGTTGATACAGTGAGGGAGCTGTAGGAATCTATACTCGTGACCAGCCCTGTGTGCCATCTAAACTCTGTTCCTATCTAACCTTATTCAGGATGATGGTCAAGATTTAAGCAGATGCAGGTGGCTATTATTTTAACAGTATCAGTCATTTAACTTCTCTCAAGTCCTGCTTATGCCTCCTGCCAGTGATTTTGCCACTCTTTTGGCCTCTTGAGAGAGGCCATGAGAGAGTGGACAGATGTTTGTTTGAAAATGTCATACAGAAACAATCAAACTTAGACTCCAAGTGAATAGAGATTAAGAGATCATAATTGACCTCTAAAGTAAAGACAAGGTATGTACATCTGATGGAACAGTGAAAGAGCATTAATGAAGAAACTAAAGAGATGGCATAGTCAAAATAATGTTTAAATATTTAGCGGGCAGTAGTATTTTGAATTAAAACAGTGAAATTACTTTGGCAAAGCTGAGAAAGCACTCTTGCAGTCAAGAGGTTATACTGACAGCTTACATGAGATTCTTACATGAATGGGTAAATATGTCTGTACCCTACAGGTAGTGACAAGAAAGTTCATGAAATTTAGAGGACAGGACTCAGAAATCAGAGTTCAATAAGCTATAACCCAGGATTTGCCACCTTGAATATGTTATGAAAGTGAGAAATATGGACAGATGATTTAAAAATATGCATTAAGTTTAAAATAGACTAGATCTCCAAAAGGTGATATCAATAGGCATAATTACTTCTTTTTGCTTGGAAAATAAGTCTGCTCTGGACTGGCGAAGCAGCTTTGAAGGCTTTTCACATATAGAAGTTAGCTAAAATAGTGTCTGTGTAATAAATCACCAACAGACATATTGCAGAGAGAAGAAAGAGTGAAATGAAAGCCCAAAGCTTGAAACCCTATACGAAACTCAGGAAAGTGGAGATTCTTACAAATGAACTGCTTAATAAAAAATAATTAAGAAAGTAAAGAAAATAAACCAAATGGTGACAGGAGACAAATGAGGATGACAGGTTATCAGGAACATTGCGCCAGTGGCTTCATTGGTGGCCCACAAGACAGATGAGCAAAAAACTGCAGTTTTGAGACTGGTTAAGAACATCTTCTTAGGGACTGTGATCAAACAGATATTAGCCTTCTCAGAGTGCAAGGCAGGCATTTCATAGTTTGGTAGAGTATGACAGAATTGCGGGAAGAAAACTGAGCTTAACCATTGAGAGAAACAGAAAAGCACATCAGTTAATAATATGTTTTGTTTTTAAGGGCATGAGATTATGCCATATTTGTATACTGTAGCTAAAGATACAAGACTGAGACGTAAAGTAAAGCTCAGGAGAGACAAGTATGCATGAGATAAGATCAGCAGGCAGTCTGGGGTGCTACTAGTCATCAGGTAAGAGCATAAGGAAAGACAAACATCTGCTTCTGTGGTAGAGGTAGTGGAAAGGACACTCCATATATTCATAATTTTTTCTCTTAGAAAAGCTTGCTTTAGAATCATAGAATTACAGAACTACAGAGAAACACAGGCTTGCAGGGACCTCCAAAGGTCACTAGTCCAACCTCCTGCTGAAAGCAAGGGTAACTTCAAAGTTAGATCAGGTTGTTAGGGCCTTACCAAGGTCCATAGTATGTAACAAGGTAATAAAGTCAGCAGGAAGGAGGACAGTGCTCACAGGAAATAGTTGAGATAAAAATATTATAATAAAACTACTTTGGTTATATCTGGAATGTATTAATAAGGAAGTACAAGAATGGCTTGCTTATAATGTTTTTTATGTTCTGGATGACATGTAACTGAACTGTACATGTTTAATAATCTTATTCCACACTTTGAAAGGTTTTTAATTATTTCAAAGTTACACTGAGCTTTTGAATTTGCAAGTTTTATTATTTCAGAGGAACTAGTGGGCAAGAGAACTTTAGGTGTTTCTCACAAAGCCTGTCCATAAGACCTGTTCCCCTAGCACTGTCTATCTCAGTTACTTTCAGGGAGTATGTTCTAGATACAGACTGTAGGAGACAGTTTTAAAGCTCTGAATATATATTAGTACCACCTAGAAAATAATTAGTAGCATGTTCATTCTACTTTGCTCCAGAAAATCTAAACCTTTGCATGAAAGATTTAAGAACCATTATTACGTTGTTCATCTGTTGCTCAGAACCAAGACATTTAAGAAGTCATTATTTTGCTTCCACTAACATTAAAGGAAAAGCTCTTGTTGACTTCAGCTGAAGCACATTCAGGGCTTACCTATATTAAATGCATGTACTAGAAGTGCTATTTTTCCATTTTATCTATTTCATAGCTTTCTAGTTTTACTCTACTAATTCTAGATGTGACAAATTGCAGCTACAAAGACTTCAATTTAGGAGTCATAATTGTATGAATTCTGTTAATATTTCATGACTGGGTTGATTTAACATTTATACATTGATAAATTACATTCTTGCCAGGACTACACAGGAACTGAGGACAAAAGATTAGAATGAGAAGCAGCAGTATTGTTACAATGGGTGACTCCATGGAAATGTACTTTTAGATTTATGATCCAATATAATTAGAAGCTTTCATCTCTTGCAGAAAATCCATACTGGTTTTCAGCTCTTGAACACAAGCTACATATGTTATTTTTGAAAGAATCACTATAATGTATTCAATTTTGGAAAAAAAATGCAGCTCAAATACATTCTTTGGCTAATTTAAAACCGAGTTTCCTATCAACAACTACTGTGTGTGTTTATGGAAACTTGTAACAGAAGAAAACAATTTATATAAACAGTGGATATCAACTAGAAGAAAATACTGGGTTTGATAATTTCTTTTTTTTTCACTTTGGTAACTAATAACTGAAGGAGCTATACGGTACATGCATGCACACACACCTCTATTACTTGCATTTGACCTTCCTTTTATACTTTGCTTTGCAATCTACACTGTGTAGTCAATTAGGCCACAGTTCTGCAAACAAGGGAGCGAATCCACTTAAATATTTTCAGATGGGCTTTCAGGTTAACATTCCCTTTTCAGAAAGGGTAACGGAACTGGCACTGGGGGCAGACAATGCATATTGGGTTATTAGATGGTACTCAACTTAATGAGGTTCTAATCCTGATGAACCACCTGGATGCAATTAAAGTATGAAATAATTAATAAGAAATTTCATTAAGTTGCTTCCCTGTTCTCCTTAATTTATTGCGGAGTTCCCAGCTCAGAAGACATTCATTAGAGAAAGTCCTAAGAAATCTAACTTTCTGTATTACGTGCAACAAAAGAGCTTTCACTATTGCACAGCAAAATATGAACACTGATCAGATCTTCAGTAAATGAAGCCTCAGTATTGGGAAGCAGTGACTATAACAGTAACTAGATATATTTAACAAGGACACTGATGATCAAAATAGTTTATGTTAACAGAAGGTGAACGCTAACTGGATTAGAGTGAGTGCATCTTCTAGTGGTACATCCTCTGAACAGAGGCTCACATACACAAATTTGGGGTCTAAGCCCAATTACCAAGAGATTTTATATTTATGTACATAAATAACACTGAGTTTTTCTCAGTTCCCGCTGCAATTAGTGATTGCTGTCAGATCCACATTTGTAAAAATCAGGGTATTTTTAAGTGTCTGAACAGAAATTCTGGCTGTGGCTCATGTAACTTACTTTCTAACTGTATAAGCCAGTTTTGAGAGTGAGTTCACTAAATTACTTAAATCTACATTTAATACAATCTTACATCCTCATGTATGCAATCCTTATTTAGTAATTTGTGTGACTTTCCTATACTTGTGCTTAATGAAATCATTTTAGTGTTTCACTTCTTTTCTTATAACTCTCTGGAGTGTGGCATAGCATCCTGCCTCTCAATAGAATTACATCGATGTGCTTAAGATCAGTATAAATAGGACAAATCATATGTACCTGCCAGGTTCAGTGTGGGTAGCATAAAACCTTTTTGTTACTTTTATAGAATGAAGTAATTTTCATGTCCCTGAACATGAGATCTATAAGACAAACTTCCTACCTCTAATAAACTGTCACCCTGTATCTTCATGGTAGAAAAGGAAGCTCCAATCTCTATTTTCTGATTATCATGGTCTAGCAATTAAGATTAATCCTATGCATGTAAAAGCAGATGGATAAGGAGAAGAGTTTGAGTCACTAAGTGTAGTCCATGGCTTCATGGTCCTGGAGTATTTTGACCACTCAGTCTTTGGGAGGGCGAGGAGAAGGTGTTAAGCTCTCAAACTGAATGCTTGCATGTTTTTTACCCGCTTGCATTTCAAACCTAAGTAATTAGCAGGGGCCTAAGTAACAGTATTTCCAAGTAACCCCTTGTGAACGGTCTTCTGTTTCTAGAATCTCTGTACAGTTGCATAGTCCCACAAGCTTTCTTTCCCATGCTATATACTGAACATTCTTAGTAGATTTCTGTATGACAGCAAATAATAAATCCTATGTGTAACAAATGCTGAGTCATTGTATTTCATTGGATTTGTGAACTGCTGCCCTTGATTTTTATTTCTGTTCTGTAAAATGCAAAAAAAAAATCTTCTATTTAGTGCACCTTCACTCCTGCTTTTTCTCCTCTAAGAGGGAAAAACTACTTTTTCTTGTATCATATCATTGGAGAACAAGACGGGATGTCTGCAGAGATAAATACTCTTCTCATATAAAAATCTACAGGCAAAAGCGGTACCTATGGAACTGCCCTGCAAAATCAAAAAGTGGTGCTGATTTAGAATATATGGGATGTGGCCCAGGACAGCACAAACACTGATTAAGGATTTTGCCTTGTCATGAATCAGTTATTCATCCAAATGCTTCAGCCATTACCTTCATCATATGGGAATTCTAATCCTGAAATCCTTCTATTCCTGCCTAAATGGGGTTCTCTGCTCTGCTCCCTGGAGTTACTTGATACGCTGCTAGACACAGCCCTATTCTTTCTCTTGCAACTTCACCTCTATGTGAAATGCACTAAGTATGTATGTGGAAAAGGAATGCTTTTGAGCTTGAAAGCGAAGACTAGCAAAATGTCAGAAACTGTCACAGTAGAGATTACTTTAAGCAGGAAAATAAATTCAGCTCGTAATCCCAGGTAACACAGCAGCCCACAAGGTCACTTTTTGGAAGGGAAACTACTGGGGAAAAAAATGCTCTGAAAAACAGACAGCCCAGAAAAACCATCTTCTTCGAGGCCAGGCTCTGTTTCATTTGCATTCTGACATTAGGCTCATAAAAGAGAAAGCCAACTGACATTGAGACTCAAATGGCATTTGCAAAACACACTGCTACCAGAATTGTTTCTTGAGCAGTTTCTTTTGGGGGGCTCAGCATGTCCCTTAGCATAAAACTTGGGACCAGGGAAGTGTTAGGCTGGAGTGGCTCTTACAAAGGAGGCAGTAGGACAGTTTCCCTCAGAACTTCCATAAGGAGTCTTGGTTTTATTTCAAATGCAAACTATTGTCAAATGTAATGACAGGCAGAAATATATTGTCTCCTTAATAAGTTATTATATAGAAGATGCACAGATTTACACCAGTTAAAATATGACAACTGGAATCAAAATGCTGACAGGAAGCAGATTCTTTGATGTTAATGTTTTGGTTTCTCTCATTGTCCCACTCTTATCCATCATTGTACTTTGACACCTCTCAAATAGTAGGTATTTTGAGGTGGAGGGTGTCCAACTTCACTTATTATAACCAGTGATCAGGGGAAAGGCATATGCTGGTATCCCAGGAGCCTAAATCCAGTGTTTAAATTCTTCTGTAATTATTTTTTAAAAATGTAACAATTTTTCCATTAAGTACCATACATTACTAACAGTATCACACTGAAGAAAACAAAAATCTACTCACCTGTTAGAGATACTTACACTTTGAACTACCTTTTTATTCCATTCTGTTTCCTCCCATTATCTTCTCTCTATCTTAATTACAAGAAGTAGATTTAGATTTTATACAAGGAAGAAGGTCTTCCCTGTGAGGGTGCTGAGGTGCTGGCACAGGGTTCCCAGAGAAGCTGTGGCTGCCCCATCCCTGGCAGTGTTCAAAGCCAGGTTGGATGGGCTTGGAGCAACCTGCTCTAATGGAAGGTGTCCCTGCCCATGGCACGGGGTTGGAACTGGATGAACTTGAAGGTCCTTTCCAGCCTGAACCAGACTGTGATGATACTATGAATTGCTTTAATTCAAGTAATGAAGGTACATATTAGACATATTCCAAAATATGAATTCAGATACATGACAGTGTTATATAACCACTACTACAAAACAGTTCCTACTCTCTACCCCTGGGATTTTTCTAGTAATGAAAACAAATTCAATCATAATGTGCATTAATTCAAACTCCACATCAGCTGGATCACCAAGCCTCAACACAAAACTGCCTTATTATTTTATAACTGTATTTTATTATAACTCCTGATGTTCTTAACTCCATCATTTTTGTATACAGTCAGAGCATGTGGCTCCACTGTGTTACACATAAATTTAAAAGTTCATTGTTAGAAATATTTGACTTCCTATCAAAAGTACCATGCCATTTCCATACCTTTGCAGTTAGGGGCAGCTAACTTGGGTGTATTTTCCCAACAGAAGTAGGAAATTGGATGAAAATCTACTTCCTGAATGAAAAAAAAAGAGTCATTTCTAAATCCGTAATTATTTCTGAGCAAGACAGGTAAGTTGTTATTTAAATGCATCTTTTTAAATACAGTCACTTTCTTCTATTTTAAAATGCTCTAAAAGAGAAAAAAAACCCTACAATTTGTATTCTCATTAAAAACATCAGTTTCAGTAGACAAGCATGCGTCTAGATTCACAGACTGTCTGAAGAACAGAGCTGTAAATCAATGTTCTTTTCCAGTACTATTCATGACTGCACTCCAGCCTTTCTTTACCATGCAAAAGAAGTACTGTTCCCTCTTAAAAGAGGCTCCAACATTGTATTTCACTGCGCTTTTTCCTTGCTTTCACATTTTTATACTATGTAACTTGTATAACTAGGGTATCACAGAAAATAACCTGGAATATTCTTCCTCAGAAACATCTGCAGAATTAACTGTCCATGAAAATGTTCCCTCAAGATTTTCTCCTATGCAAAAGTAGACTTATTACCATCACTTTGTAACTCCTACCTATTCTGCCTGATATGCTTCCATGTCCTTGTCCTTTAAATCCTTTTATCATCTAAAAATATCAAAAAATCATATTTGTACAGTGATAATCTCCAAGCCAACAACCACATTATGGCAGACTGTAATGTAGGTTACTTACAAGATAGCAGCATTTCCAGAACATACATGGGGCAGCCATTTCCCGTACACAACAGGGCACAACGGAGCAGTACTTAGGCGTCGAGGAAGGGCAACCGGCTTCAGTGCTTCCTCACTTCCCACTGAGCCCGCAGCTACCTTCTTGGCAGTGAATTGTGGGCGCTTCATGAGGTAATTGGGTGCTTTTGTCTGACATCTCCTCACACCTCAAACCGAGGGCAGCTTGGCTTCAGCTACCACAAGCACCAGGTAAGGAGCAAACGCGATTCATCCTGAGGGAAGGAGCCTGGTCCCTGCAGATGCCCAGCTACTTATTCTACCAAGGCCAAACTTGCATCGCATGCTCCAACACCCATCTTATGGCAGCGGGCTCTGGGTCTGCCTGGAAGGCAAAAAGCAAGGGCCGGGCTGGGCTCCCGCTGCTCTTCTCTGTTGCGGGGGTGGGAGGATGTGGGGATTTATTTTTAGCGCCTTACAGGCTTTTAAAATGAGGGGAAACGCGATTACAGCTTAAGTTGGGCATCGACTGGCACAGAGGCTCTGTGGAAATCAGATCTCATGCCAGCGGCAGGCGCCTCAGGGGTGCAAGGCCTAGCGCCGCCTCTGAGTGGCCTCCATGCTGCCTCAGGTCTCGGCAAAGAACTTTGGCGTTCCCAGCTGCGCCACACGAGCCTTGCTGAACTACGGCCTGCTGAGATAGAGTGAGAGACAAATGTCCATGTAAAGAGCTGGTGCCCAGGCCTGTAACATGGAGGGGCTGGAGGCCCAGGGCACGCTTCCAAAAAGTTTTGTCGTGTAAACAGTCCAAGTGCTTTTAGGAATGTTTTTCTGAAGACACTTGTTCATTATGCTGCTCTCCCTGGTAGTTCTTACACAGGAAGCCCTCACAGATACAGATTCTTTAAAGCTATTTTGGTATCTGACTGGCATCTTAATTTAGTTCAGTGGTACTGATAACCTATATACATTCTGTAGAATTTCTGGTTTTAATCAAATCTTTTAATAGATCTGTGTGCCTTAAACATTTCACCTCTTTAACTGGCAGGCAGTATTTGTTACCTTTCTTTTCCCAAGCTTTTCAGAAGGTAGAACCTGAGATTTCACTGCAAAGCCACAAAACCCTTGGAAAAAAATGACAGAAACCAGTGGGCAGGAACAGTCAAGATGGATAACAACAGTTATTATGAGTACAGCTCTCCAGGTACAGTGCTACTTGTCAAGAGCAGCATCTGATTCACTAAAAAGTGCTGAAAGAAGCATTTCCTCTATCCTTGATGTGAAAATCTTGTATGCAATGTGAATCAATCTAGTTTTTTTATGATAAAGCGGTGATATTAGCCTGGCATTACTTCTACTGTAGTGCTGGTTTTCTCTGTGTGTGTTGATTTTCTCATAGCTACTTCTCTCTCTGTTTAGTATTCTTGCCACCTGATACTCTCAGTTTCACTGCTTTAGGACTGTCCTCTTGACTCATCATTTCTGCACTGCAACAATGCTGCTTTCAATTAGCACTGTAAATAATTCCCATCAGGAATGTTTTTATTTCTCTGAATTTCTCCCTAGTCATTTTATTTTCTACTACACACTATCAACATTGAGGTAGACTATTAAGAAGGGTGCAATTCAGTTTAAAACAGAGTTACAGCTAGGGATGGGTATTTGTATGTTGACATCGGAAGCCAAGACTGTGTTCCCCAGTAAAGTGAAAGGGTATGTCAAGGAGCTAGTAATTAGCTTCTGCAGCTAAGGCCAATTTCATGTCAGCTGGCTAGAATTTAGAGGCATGAGGGCTTTGATTCACCAGGAAGAATATTTTATGGTTGGTTGACAAGGTTATCATCTCATCTCTGCTGTATAAATGGGTGAATGGTGCTGAATTCCTGAATCTCTTCAGTTTAAAGCCTGTCCTTATTTGCCTGCTTGTCTCAGAATGGCAGCCTGTAAACTATTCCAGACTGGGAGCTGCTTCAAGAGTAACTTAATCCATAATACAGTGGCAGGTACTGGAGGGCGGTGATCTCATCAGATACACCAGCATAACTCACACCTGACAGCCCCAGCTCTAGTTGAAACTACAGCTGTCAGTAAGGTCTCCCTGTGAGCAAAGATGTGGAAACAGCTGAATACAAATTTAAGATGGCTTTTTGTTTACGAAGTAGTGCTTTGTAGTTGTGGTTACAAGTGTTCTCTTTTCCCTGTGCAGCTATACTTATCCTATAGCTGTTACTTGTATTTGTTCATCAAATAATTCACTGTCAACAGTGGTTTAGAAGCAGTGCGTTTTTCCAAAATTGTAGTTATAGCTCAAAAGCAGCTGTTCTTGTGTATTCCCTTTTAAGACCAATTGAAAGCACATTTCTGGTTACTGTCTCCTTCAGGGTTCACTTGCTATCCTGACTTTATTTTGTACTCTACCACTAAACCATGACACTTCCTTACATAGGCAGGTTGCCTATGTTTTAACTGGGTAGGTTAAAGAACATGCTACTAGCTAAAAAAGGATTCAATGATTTAACCTTTCAAATGTGTTTGAGCAGCTTCTCTAGAACATACTGCAGAAATGGTTTCTGCAGGCTGTAAAATATATTCAAGCCCACTCCATTCTGTAGATGATTATGTTACATAGTGCAATGCTCCAGTCTGCCTATCAAAAGGCTTTAAAGAAAATCATGTCCCATACAGATTTTCTGAACTATCTTCCAAATGAAATGCTGACATCTGTGGAAATAATGCAGGCTAATTAACTGAAGTCATGGAAACACACTACTGCATGTTCCTCACTGCTGCAAATCCTCCTTTAGCACATCTCACAAAAATAGACTGTAAAATGTTTCAGCTTCTTTATGTATATTGTGAGTTTCCTGAGGCAAACTGAATGTATGCATCCAAAATTGCCTTTCAGTGTTTGATAACCTCCAATGCAAATAATTCAGAATTTCATTAGCTGAACAAGTTTAATTAACATTTTACTGCCTTTTTATTGCTAGTGGAATGAAAAATATTTTTTAAACCAGAGTGCTCAAGTTCTATCTATAATGGTTCAGACAGTGCTTTAAGAGTATTTCTGCCAAGCTTGTTGGCTGAAAGCATATTTTAAAAATAACCTTTTGAAATTTATTTAGAATCATGAAATTTCTACAATTCTACAGAGGCAACAGCACCGTGTTCGATATTCAGATTCGGTGGAACCTGGATCTGTGATTTTTTCTCTTTCTGGTACAGTACTTTGAGTTTATGCTTTTAAACTCATTAACTCCAGTGACATATAAGATCAGGCACTGCTGTAGGCTACACTGAAATGAATAAAAACTGTGTTATTGGAATGTCATGCCAGTAGTGGAAGGAGCTGTGATATGATTAGATGTAAATCACGGGAGGGGGCAGAGAACTTTGCAGATGAAACGTTGTTTTGTACGTTTTTTGGACATTTTGTAGAACATTACATCACTTCATTAGATTTGGTGATCATCAGCTGAGCTGTTCAGTAAATTCTTGTTATAATTGAGCAAGCACATTGAGTGCCACTAACATATGAGATAGCTGTCAGGATCTTCGTATTTCTGGCTGTAAACACAAGAGTGACTCAAGGTACTATGCTTTCATCCTCCGAGTTTGCAAAGTTGGTGGTAGCAGAGGAGTTAGGGAAAAGATCCTTTGAGCAGTTTTGATTAGGAAATTGCTGAAACTGCAAACATGAAATACCTGTCCTTCCCTTTTAAGAGCAGAAGATGCTTTAAACAGGTAGACAAGATCCTTTATCCTAAGTTTTCCTGAACTATAAGGACTAACAAGGCACACACTGGCCTAGGCTTCTGTAGCTTCAATTGTTAAGCCTCCTAAACTTCAGCCTTTTTAATTTTCCTTTTCAGGATAATTTGACAGGGTTATAGTTTAATTTTTCATGATAGATGGTTTAGATGACTTTCAAGATATTTATCTCATTTAGAAATGGGATTTGCTGAGCTCTTCAATCAGTCTTTGCACTTGCCCTAAATTCATTATATTGTGGCAGTTACTTTCAAAGACATTCAGATGTCTCTATGTTGAGTGTATTGAACGGCTGGGGATTCTTTGATGTTTTGGTAGAAAATAACCTCTGAATTACTTGTAGTTTTATCTTCAAATTACTAGTCATCACTGGCCCAATCTCATGACTGCATTTCAGTGTCAAGGTACATAAATTCATCTATGTGCTTTGTTCCATTGCCTTTTAAGCTACTGTTTGAGTAAGAATGCTGCTTGCTGGTTTGTGATGAGAACCTCACGCTGCTGCCATGACATGTACATTTACATCAGTTTCTTCGATAGGTGTTGCATTTATACTGTCAGACACTCAAGACCTGCTTATGACAGGGGAAGAAGAGTTTTCCCAACGAATTCAGAAGTTCATGAGCATTCACCGGAACAGCTTTCTGGTTTTGTCAGCTGCTCTTCATGGCCCAGAAGAATGGAATGTTATATTGAGGATTCAGAAAAGGTAGGATTTCAACATCAAACCAAGCTTTTTCTTGCTAGGAAGAAATGAAGCAGCAGTCCTAGATTCAGGAAGATTATTTTAGGAATTATTTTCAAAATTATTACTTTAATTTTGCTAATGCACTGGAAAATTATTTAAAGTATATGTTTAATAATGGCAAATGAAAAGAATGTGAAGTCAGTCCATCTGACATGTACCGGAAGGGGACATTCATCAAAATGTAGCCCTAAAGTGATTGAAAGGGATGTTATTTGCTATGTACTAGAATTCTTTCTTTCTAAGGTTTTCTTTTGAACTGGAAAAACAGGCAATTTTCTTGGCTCTGGCAGCATCTTTCTATTGTCATTTTCAAAATGGAACAGGCGAGGTTCCTACCTGAGAAGAGACTTTATTGTAAAGTACAGATTCTTTACCAGCTTTTAACATCTGTTTACTCGGAACAGCGTCTATTATATAGTCCTGGAACAATTTAAATAATCAGTGTTATTTTAAAGCAAAAGTACAAACCTGGTTTGTTTAAAATGGTATCTGTGATTTCTAATGAAGCCTGAAAACGTGCATGTTTCAGTACATATCTTGCTGACAACACTTACCCAATTGTGCTCCACACTCATCAAAACTGTTTGCTGGTAGGTACAGTACTCCTAACTGCCGTTGATTTTCACTCTTCACATCAAAGAAATGACTATTCTAATGGCTTCTTTGATCTTCACCTCCTTGAAGCTAGCACCAGTTCCATTAAATCCTGGGCACACTGCCAGATGCTGATGAGCAGGCAGAGTATGCAGGATGAAATGCAGGAAATCTATTACCCACTTGTGAAAATTCCATACATTTTCATGAGGGCTCTCAAAAGCTCTGCCACCATTCAGCAAGAACATGTTATTCAGCTGATGGCAATGCTAATTCTCAATCTACTTGTCATTGTGTACGCAGATTTTGTGCATGTGTCAATTAATAATAACTGTGGGGCTCTGAAGCCATATTCCAGTTGGAAAGTCAGTCATTTTATTAAAATAAAAATAACACTTCTGCCGTTGCAGGCCATAACCAAATTGATGTTGAGAAGGCATGAGTATATTATGATGCAGGTACTTTTTTACTACCTGGCAGCTTGGAGTTCTGCTATTGTATGTAAATCACTGACTGAGCTTTTGCATTGCTGGGGTTCAAACTTGTGCCATGTTCTCTCAAACTACAAGTCACCTGTTGGATTTGTTAGAGACAAAGTCCCTGGTATTCTCAGGCCTTCCTGAATTATTGTTTCTTTCTGCTTATCTATGGTTTTGCTGTAGTGGGGAAGGGATTTTTTATTATTATTAACAAGAACATTATGGAATTGCTGCTCAACAACATGAACACTTGATGCAGATTCTACATATCATGGGGGAAATGGGAGAAAAGCTATTTTTATCATCACAGCTCCAGTGTGCATCCCACTAGGAGCCTCAGTAAATCTAGATGATAAATTTTAAACACCTTGGAGCAAAGACCAGCCATGTGTTCTAACAGACAGTATTCTGCTTGGCGATCAGATTAATAAAATTCAGATTAAATTTAGACCCATTGTTACTGGAAGCAAAACTACTGATAGAAATGGATTTTCATGGCTCTAGGTAAGTACACATCACTGTTTCCTTGTTCTACTTGTTCATTCATACTTTGCTTAGCCTATTGCTAGTACTGGCAAAGCTGCATGTATTTATTTCTCTAATCCCTAAATGTAAATCAAACCACAGTTTCAGCATGCGATTGTAGCAGGACTCAGCAGTGACCCAAGTACCTCCTCTTACGGAAGAACACTGTTTGTAACATTCATTTTTGCTAATTAGAAGAATGAGCAGCCAAGTTCAGCCCAGCTATCTACCCAGCATGGGTCCTAATGTGATTGAGTCCAAATCATCAAGCAGACTGACGGGTAGAGCAGGTGGCAGTCACAAGGGGAGAAGACAGGGGAATACAACTGAGCAGCTGGGCACTTCCTTTGGACTGATTTTATCTAAAATTCCTCTTTTTCTATGGTTAAGCCCCTCTGATATTTTAGCTCTACACCAGCAAACAGCAGCAATGTTCACTTTGGTGTCATTGCTGCAACACATTTAAGATACAAGTCTTAAGGAATGACTCTGTGCTTGCCTAAGCTTTGATCTCGCTCTCTCCCCCATGACTGCACTGAATGACAACACATACTAGGATTTTAAATCTGCAGATTTCATCCTCAAGAATGAATGCATATGAATAATGTTATTTATAGAATGAATTTTGGGTTAAATTATTTGAATGAGCAAGTCCTTACAATAAATTCTTAGCGAAATTATCCCATTATCTTCATTGCAGCTGATGTGTAGGTTGCTATAATTAGATACTACGCTAAAAAGATTTAGTTCAGATACTTCAAATAATGTATTTTTAGCACAGTTGTTTTTAGATACTTTACTGTGTTTTTCCAAAGCCATTAAAACAAATCTGATCTTTTTTCCTGGCACTGAAAATGGACAATCTTCAATATAGCAGGAGAGGGGCCAGCTCTCTCTGAATGTACATATGCTTAAGAAACATTGACATATTACAGCCCTAGAAGAAATAAGCCCTTCCAGATCCCACCTAAACAAGTTGTACAGAAATAGGACAGATGGCTACACAAACCACAGGAACTCTACAGTGGCCTTTAATGATAAAGGCAATGTTCATTGTACTTGTGAAGGCACAGCAAGAAGTTGTTTCCATCGTGTGGGAATGTTTTTTGAGTTTTGTGGCATAATAAATAAATTTGTGCCTCTAAAAGTAACCCTAATTTATTTTGATGTGCAGATTCCTGGGCAGTAATTTACGTATAATACCAGTTCATAACAGTGCTGAAACTGTTAAGTTAATGCTAACTATAGCTAAGGTAAGTCTGGCTGCATATTCTCGAAACTATTGGTTCTTCAGAATTATATTAGCCAGGAAAAGCCAAGAACTATAAAAACGCTTATTTTTCCCTAAATGGAACGTTTTGGGACATACTGATTACAATCCATTAAATATATGGAGGTAGGACCACCACTATGATACTTTAACAATACTCAGCTAAAGGCAATTTAAAAAGCTCTAAATAGCAGCTATTAAGACAAATTAGATATTTAAGAGCTAATTTGGCTTTTACTTACCACTGTTAAGTTAGGATGTCTTAATTTATTAGTACAGAACCAGTGTGATATCTAAATATGCAATGACTTGAAGTAAAAATGACAATCTGAAGACTTTAGTTACCTGTGGGCTTTGATGATGCACATACTATTATATTATTCCTACAGCTTAATGAGTGTAATGTGTCTGTGTATCTGCAACATATCCTATATGCACAACACACAATTAAACCTATTTACTGAACATGTTTAAAGAACATGAAGATTTTAATTTATATACTCACTGTAACCAGTCCTAGCAGCATCCCCTGTATTAAAAATAAAAAGAGCAGGCTGAATGCCATGCTAGGAATCAACTATGAATTTACATTTTATCTTTTCCTGAAGTGGGCATCTCAAAATAAACAGCATTAACCTATTCAGAGTACTAATAATTTTAAAAGTGTGTAAACTACACCTCATTTACTAAATGGCAAAAGCTATTAAATACTTTGTACAACGTTGAACACTGTACTTAAACTTTTTATGGTATCTACTGATGTCTGGCCCAGACTCTTAATACAGCATTAACCTAAAAGCTTTTAAGATTACTGTTGATCCTATAAACTTGAATTTGCCTTTCTACTTGTTCAGGATGTTTACACCAAACTCCCATAGGAGACCCCCATGAAAAGTGATAATAGCACATACCACAAATCTATTGGTTGCTGTTACATTATTTTTAACCAATGAAGTGCAGAGCTAGTTTAATGAGCTCATCTTTCCCCAAAGAATCCCTAACTGGTATAGGGCCTAAAAATGAAGTTTTGGCCTTGGTATTGGCCAAGAGAGCAATACCATCCAACTAATCCTAAGCTACCTACCCAACTCCTGTTGAAATGCTATCCAGATAATTAGATGCAGTGCTGACAGGACTGGTTATGTTAAGACTGGTCTTGCACCTGAGGGGATACGGATCACCTCTGTGTACACCATTCCTGAATATCCATTTCAGAAAACAGGCTTCAGATTTCAGTGCTGAATATTTTTATATCTGTTCTATTTGAAAAATAAGATGTTGAATATTCTATTACCTAAGAGTTACTGTGTCCTACTAATAATATTATTCTTTTCTCCAAGATAACTTCCAAGCCACAAGCAAATGATATTCGTTACAAAATGGCAACGACAAAAGCCCAAATCATAGAAAACAGTCCAGTTTGGAAGATGCTTCAGGAGTACCAGCTGCAGCAGAATTGATTTAGCATTTGGGGGTTTTATTCATAAATAGTGGCTATATTTTACACAAAATATAGAATGTTCTTAAAAATACAGTAACATTTCAGAAGACTGTATACACAACTTATGCAGTTGGAATGAAAAATTATATTAAATAACTCTACAATGAAAAATAGCATACTTTATACCAAATGTGCATTGTATAGGAAAAAAAAAGTGGTTTAACTGCACAATAGAAGAGCCATCCTTATTTTTAACTTGATTCTGAACTTAGGAGCTCATCTGCTTAGAATAATTTTCCAAAATGCTTAATCTATCTCACGGACAACTTTGTCAAGAAAGATAAGGATGGTCAATACTAAAACAGAGGTTTCCCACATATAACACGTTTATGTATGAAACCTTATGCAATGTGTTTTTGTAAACACGAGTGTTACCTGGTTTGCTGCTAAGTTTTAACATCTCATTTGGCTCAAAGTTGATTTGTTTTTCTTTAAACCTGGTTTTCCTCACCATAATGTTTCTACTATTATCTATGTGAATCTTAGAGTCCTGGTTTAATATTGACATATAAACTTTATATTTACAAAGTGTTAATAAAAATACCTTGTGCTTAAACAGTGCTTTTTAATTAATGCTTCTCCAGTCATTTCTTAAAAACCTTTGTAATTCACAACACCATTCAGCAACTACTATCTTAACATATTCTGAAAATGAACAGAAAAATAAATGCACAACCATTATCTCCTTGCCATGACAAAAGAACAACAAAAAAACCCCTACATTTTCATTTCTAAACTTCAGAAAAAGCATCAACTTCTGATGAAGAGTTACTTGAGAAAATAGGCCATCTCTGTGAACCCCATATAACAATAGCAAAAGAAAATAAAAAAGAATGACGACTTATGAAAAGCAGCATTTGCAGTTCTTCTAGAGGCCACTCTAAACTGCTCTCCTTTAAAGGCTGGTACCTACTTTTCAGCTAAAGTCTCACAGTCAAAATGATCTTCTAAAGAAGTATATTAATTCAAGTACTTCACCTGACCTAACTATTTTCATCCATTACAGCTTTTATTTTCCCTTCAATAAGTTCTTCTACTCGAGCCAGAACACTTTCTATTAAATCAAAAGTGAAGAGAGCGGAGTGTAAAACCTGAAATGACAAAAGAGATTATTTTTATTAGAATAATTTTTTTCTCACTGTACATGTATGTTTGTCTCCAGATGCAAAAAACCCCTTCAGTACTTCTGAATGATTTCAAAGGAAATGCAAACTCACCTGAAGCTGCATTTCAGTAGTCATGGCAGGCATCTTTTCCCCGCTAACAGTTACAGAACAAACTGTGTTAGGACTCTGCGCCTCTGTAGAAGAGAATAGCCAACCAATACTCAGGCTGCTGTTTCACATAACTTTTAGAATTGAAATAATATTTCAGTCTAGACATTAATTGTTGAAACCAATAAACCAAGGGATTGACCAGAGGACAGAAGGTGCTGAACCTTAAGAGGAAGACAGTTTGAGCTGGATGCTGTCTCTACGCTTACCATAACATACAACAACATTACTAAATGGGCAGTATCTGCAACTCAATTATATACAGCAAAAAAGGTCTTTTAAGGGAAAAAGAACTTCTTAAATCTGGTCAAGTTTTGATAAATTCTTAATATTTCAACATCCAGAGAGACAGTGGAAGATTCTTTAGCTTGACTTAATGAATCCAGACATGAAATACTTATTAGCAAAAGGTTGCGGGCTTCTCTGTTTCAGGCAGATTACTTGCAGCAGGGAAAACTACAAGGACAAAGCTGAAAACTAAGGGGAAAACCTCTTAACATTCAGACCACATATTTGAAATTCAACATAATGCTTACAAAGTTTATATACTGGGGAAAAAGCCTAAACCAATTACTGCTACGAGTTAATGTTCTCTCCCAAACTCAAATCTATTGCTTTGTCAAAGGCTAGATAAACATAAAAGGGACTTAAAGAAAAAGCTTCCTAATTCATTTTAAAGTATTTCCTTTACAAAGATACCCACAGGTTGCCTTCGGAAAAATTCCCCTTCTGTGCCTCATACTTACTTAGTTAACCACAACAGAAGAGGATAAGACTCAGGGCAAAAAGCTTTACTGACATCTTTGGTAGCAAAAGCAAGAAGTTCCTTGGGCTGTCTTAAGTTATACTGGGTATCACAAAGGAAGAAAGGATCTGACATACACAGAGATTGCCTAAAGCAGCTACAGCTCTTATGTCCTGTGGAATGTGTCTGTTTAACCCAGAACAGAACCTGATTCTGTGTGTCAGATTTTAAATATATATATAAATATCCCTGTGTAATTCTTCAGGCTTTAAGAGAGCACCTATTTGCTATGTGAATTATTTCTGTTCTTGTTAACCTCCCCATGCCTGCTAATAAACCTAAGGGCTATATATTCCGAGACACTTAGATGTCAAACCTTAACAGTCAAAAGTATAAATGCAGAACAAGCTTTGAAGGTCCTTATGCGACATTTCTGTCAGGTTTCCATATATGATGAGAGATAAGTTCTGATTTTTCTGACTAATTACGAAAATTATTAAATATAGCAACTACTGAAATATTATTTGACATTTTGAATACTGTCAACAACTGTATAAAACATGTGCTACACAGCACTCACCAATTCTTTGTTTCCAAAGGACTTCCACAGGTTGTAAATACAAACAAAGCTAAGACAAAAAAAGAAACCAACTAACCTTTTTTGTTCTCCTTCTTATTCTTTATTTCTGCTTCATAGTGTGCTTTTGACATATTGAGTCCTACATGCAGTGGCTTTAAAAAATTTTGCTCAATCCTAGGAATCATGGTCCATACTCCAGTCTATCCAAACAGAGCAGAGAAGGTTAGAAATTAGTTTTAAGGAAGAATTGCAGTGCTATGTTTTTGAGCATAAGTTTTTGGATGAGTCTTTGTAACACACTTCTGTGCTGGGAATAAAAAAGGAGAAAAAAGAATGTAGACTCATGCATTTAAGCATGAAGAGAATCATGATGGTTATTTAAGCTTCTCTCACATTATCTGTTGAAAATTAGAGAATAAAGCAGTCAAAAAACACATGGGAGGGAAACTTGGTATGTAGGCTGATAACTACAGAAATGGAAACCTATATTTTTAACTTGGTCTTGTAAGCAAAACTGAAAGGATCTGGGGAAGTTGGAGGGCAGCTACTAGCCATTCAGGCTAGAATTTCTACAGGGAGTAAACAGCAGCTGTAGATTCATCTAAGATAATTCAGCAGCAAAATACAACAAATTCTTAAATTCATGCTCCTGAATTAACACTGTATTGAGATGCCAAGTGAAAGCTCTGATAAATGTCGAGCTCCCCAGATACGTAATGGTATTATCTATATTGCATTCAGTTTAAAGTGCCTTGTAGGAATGTTCCTGGATATGCTACTACCCCATATCCTTAGGCACAGAAACCAAAGTGACCATGAACTTCTCCCTAGTTTGGCATGGGTGAAGGGAGCGGTTTACAATAATGGCATTCAGGAGCAAGAGATACCAGGAAAAGATGCTTAAAAGCAGTGCTGTTCAAGGTTACACAGCACAAGAGGAACACTCCTCTGCCTTGGCACCTTATAAGCTTGCAGTTACAAAACCGCAAGAAGGAAACAAATACAAAGCAGCCTTTGTGTCTTCAGATATAGGAGCCATTTACATGGCTCCTTTCTTCAGGCAGTTATCCTCAAAGGGCAGAGTAAGGTCAATCAAAATAAGAATTACTACATAGTATTGTTGATTACAGTGGAAAATTCACTATATTTTAATGCTAAACAACACAAAGTTAGGTGGTCAAACAAGAAAACTGGTAATAACGTCCACAAGAATTGGCTAAGAATGAAGAAGTAACTTTGAAGAAAAACACTGATTTTTACACTTTATTAATGAAAGTCCTTGTTACCCAGCAATCAAAACATCTGAACTGACAGAAAAGGAGGCATTTTCTTCCTGCTCCACTTGCACTGTATGAAGGGAGACAAGGAAGAAGTCAAAAAGAACTGGCAGCGCTTAAATGTAAGGGAAAACTTAAGAGGTGATGCTCTTTTCTCCTCAAACTGTAGGGACATTCTATGCCAGGCACTGTTACAGCAACTGTGTGTGACAATATTTAAGATTTTAATAAAAGAGGAATTCTTTCTTTTCTCACAAAGCTATGCATTTACATGAAATGGACAGACTATAAAAAGCACTTAGATAGTGATCACTCCTTAAATATGATGAACAGATATAGTCTATCAATAATAACTACATAAATAGTAAATTAGAAACGCACCAACTGCTAGTAATTTTCACTACTGTTTTGGTTATCAGTGCAAGCTGTATTATTATTATTTTACTTAGACTAATATCATTAGGCACTTAAAAAACTTGTGTTCATGGATCTCAAAGTGCTCTAAAAGCAGACTATAGATTTTTTCTGTATTTCAGAAAACAGAAAATGATCTGCTGAAATCCATTACTCCAAATCATAAAGAAAGGCAAGGAACTGGGGGAGAACAACAAAACACCTTAGGATACTTAACTGCTGGTTAGGATATTCATCTGACCATGATATTGCTTATTCAAGTCAAGAAAGGTTTTACTGTACTTTAAAACTGAAAAGCAATTTTTCTTTAAACTGTCACTAATTGAAAACTATTTTAATGCAAAAAAAAATTGAAACATTAGTACTAAGGAGCTAGGCAATAACTATTCACTACATGATGTACTAGATTAAAAGCTCCTGAATTGCACAAATGGTGGAGCACAATGATTTGAAAGAGTCAACAGAAGTTGCATTTAAGATCAGAAGTAGCAGCCACTTAGTGGTGGAATGTAATCAGAAAACCAAACACAATTCCATTGGCTCTTCAATGCTGTAGTAACACAATCCCAAGTAAGTGCACTTACAAATCAGCTGCTAGAACATGGAATCCATGTATGGACCCAGTTGTGAAATTAAACCAAGTTTCCCCTTGAGTGTTCAGGAACACATTTCCATCAGCTGCAGCTGGACAGGACTGACTGTACACAAAACCAGCAAATCCATCACAGTGTTACATTGAGTAGCCATAGAGCAGCTGAATAACAAATACACTTTGCACTGATCTAACAAATGTTGCTGACAGCAGAGAGCTAAACAAAAGAGAGAAGAAAGTTGGGGATTACAACTAAAGCTATAAAATCCTGCTTTAAACTGAGGTAGCACAATATTATATGGGTAAAATACATAAGGGTAATTTCAATTTTTTAAATATACTGCAAATTTTAAATCTGTAGATTACTCCTGAAATATCTACATTCAAACATCCATACACTGACGTGAAGGTAAAGAGCTATACCTATAATACACACATAAACAGCGGTGCAGTGGTGCGCAGTTTGGGCCGGCAAGTTCCCTCTGTCTATAAAACATTCTAAACTGTTTCCAGTAAAGCAACCTAACAGAAATGTGGATGGGTTTGGCCATTCCTTTTGCTACTTCAGCAGATGGACTTTACAGATAAGATTTTTTTGATGCTAATACCTGGAGAAGCTTTTAACATGTACCTATCATGCACCCACACAGTATACAGAGTATGGTTTTGCACAGCTAAAACCTAAATATGTTTTCTGAGAAATCATAATAGTAACAATTTTTAGCATATTGCACCAAAAAAAATTGCCTAGATTAATAAAATGGATCTTTTGAACTGTAAAGGTTTGTATTATTATTACAAATAAATCCAGCTGGAAGCTTGAAAAATACCAATGAATAAATAAGCAGAGCAACAAATACAGGGAATATGTGACAGAGATGGTGATTTTATAGCGACATACTATGAAATTACGGACACAGATGACAGCTCATCAGGCAGAGTAAAAGGATTAGCTTGCTTATAGTAACAGTTAAGTATGAATGCAATCAAGTTTTATCAGGATAAAGAAACATATCAAGTATCTCCTCATGTAGTTAAAAGCATCACTTTTGGGTTCCTGACCAAAGAAAAATTCAAAAGCTTGGGTTTTAATCAAGGACAACAGTGCTCACATGAATATAGCTCTCAGCCTTCAGCTAATCAATCATTTTCAGATCAGTTGTCACTTACCTGATCACTTTCACAATCTTTAATGACTAAGTATCTCAGTAGGTTTAGTGACGCCATAATCCTGTAAATTAAAAATGTACTGTTTATCATTCAGAGCAGATTTGTATTACAGGGATAGTAATTAAAATTGTCCATTATCCAGACATCCTGAAAATACCCATTTGTACAAAATACAGCCACCCATCTGTTGAGCCATACAGCTTAGTCTCAAGCACTGGTGTGCAGTAACATCCATATTACAACAGTTTGCACTTTGCAAGTAGAATTAAAACTGTCAGCAGGTTGGCAAAGGCTGGCGATTGTGCAGGAAAGAGTTCTCTGAAGAGACAGAACCTTATGACAGAATTTGTAATACGCATCTCTAGTGATCCAATTCATTTGAAACTAATGTGACAGTTTTCTTATCATTGTCTTGAATTCCCAGTGGTTTTTGAATACGCTTTTTGCTTTTATTTTACCAAACTTCTCAGCAGAAACTATTTATTGCTTCATTCAGATAAACAATTACACATCATACACCTGGATTTGAAGTAGTTATGTGTCTGTCTGGACACTATCACAACCTATTGATTTACAAGCCCAACCTTTACTCATGATATAGGAAAATACTTGTCCTCTATATGAGATTTTCAGAGACGTTTCAGTTATATTTTATATTACTCAATGCAAGTATTTGCTGTTCAGGTAGCTCTGTTTTCCCATTCATGGGATACTGGATACCCAGCAGCCATCTGTGAAATAGCGTCCAAAATACTGTGTGCTATAAATTGTATCTAGTAATTGTTATTCCCCTGTGTCGTGTAAGACAACAAACCACATTTCTTCTGGTCTTCCAATTGCTGACAAACCAAATACGCCTAAAGAAATAACATTCTACCAATCATGCTTGCTTTTGACACCCAAGGCCTCATGTCCTCTGGTAATGGAGGAGGAATTTCTTTCTAAGCATCTTCTTTCTATAGCATTGTGACATTATTCTGCACAGTTAGATGAAAGGATGTTCAAAATAAGTGATCACTTCTATTTCTAGTTCCAAAAAGTTAAAATACACTGATGTTGTCACCTAATTACACGACACTGTACCTCCCACTGCAGTCAGGTGGTTTGAAGTCTTTTTATATGATTAAAAAAAAAGGAGAAAAGCCTCTAATTGCAAGTAAAACTCACCTATCTGAGTTTTGCAGAAGATCTGTCTCAGCACCTTCTGGAAGCAAAAACACTAAATCTAGAAGGGAGATCAAGTGATGTCCTGTAAACCAAGTGTTGCCACATGCCTTCTGAAAGGAAACCAACCCCAATATGACAAGTTTAGCTGAGTTCAAAATTTAATTCTTAAAAGGTATCTTACATAATTTAACAATAATCTTGTGAAACCAGAACAGTGTTGGGGAAGAATGAAACACTGGAAGCAGTACTGTCTAATCACTACAGGTGATGAAAGTGCACAAACTGATCTTTTCATAACCCTCCCTACTTTGTCTCTCTATGCCAAGCTGTTCCTGTCTATTCTCCACCTTTTCAGCATTCCACCATCAATATAGTTAGTATTTGTTTTCATAAGCTTAGCAAATGGTAGCAGACACTCTCATTTTATTTCTGTTGAGCTACGGAAAAGAGACTGTGCTCCATACCTCAATATTCATTTCACAATAGTGATAATTTTTTATCTATTTATTTTTAAGATGATCAGGTGGTTTAAGTCGTCTTTGTGTACTTCTAAACCCAAAAATGGATTGGACGAAAAACAGATTAGATAAGGAGACAAAAATGGTTAAGTCAGATCAGATGAGAGACCTGGAAAGATTAAGACTACCTGGGCACAAAAACTAAGATGAAACAAATGGACAGCAACAGGAAATTGTTAACATGATGTCTACAGCAGAATTCTTTGTAACTAATCTAGAATATCCAAATTCCTATGATGAAATTATTAAATTGTCTTTCTGACAGCCAGGGAGCTCTGCACAGAAGAAATCCATTAAGAGAATTCTGAAGCTGCATAGTAAAAAAATTGATTAGTAAGGGAATTTTAGAATGTACTTTTACCTATTCAACCTAGGTGCAAGCCCCTTTTGGAACACTTTTCATACTATCCTCTTCTTCAGCCCTGCTGGTTCAATATACATGGCAGACTATGATCAAATAAATAGTACTTCACTGTTTTCTAACATAATTATGCTTGCATAAAATATGCACAACTTTAATGTATTGTACTATTTGACAAAAGCCAGTATCTTCGAGAATCAAATTTGGTTTGGATAAGTCCCTAAGCAGTTTAAAGGAAAAAAAAAAAAGAAAAAAAAGGCGTTAATTTATTTTAATTAATTTTTCCAACTTCCTGGTATAAATGATTATAAAATATGATATTTAAATGGCTTTGATCTAGCCTAACAGTTTCTGATGAACTGAACATTCATGACGCACACATAATGTAATGATGTCATCATACAAAACAGGAAAAAATTAGTAATTGTGTCTGCATTTGAATTATATTCAGGAAATGAAGAACTGTGAGGGGAAAAAAATGACCAGGGAGTTCCCCTTTAGGAAAGGGGCATGTACCTTCAAGCACAGACAAGATAATAACTTCTGAGAAAAATGCAGTATGATCATGCAATTAAAAAATAGTTTTAAAATGATAATGTAAAAATACATATGCAGGCTATATGTGCATATATACATAGCATACGCTACATACATGTTTATAATTATATCATTTCCTGATCTTATGTTTCTTTCCAAAGCAGATTGGTTTTAATGCATCCCTCAAAGCTTAAGCTGTACATGTTCTCTCAACATAATACTGATAGAATGTTGGGATAGCTCCTTGGTTTTTAGTGGGAGTAGCCTCACCGTTAGTGATAAGTGAATCTGATCTTTTATATTTTTAATAATGTATCCCTCCACACCAGCATGGTTGCTTGTCTTCAGGAGACACCTTCAAACACACACACAGGAGAAAGAAAAAAGACAGATATTATCTCCTCAAAGCTGCCTGTATAGTTAGCTCAAAACTTAAGATGACATTATGGCCTTACTCACTAAGTGGGAGGTTTACCACAGAAAAATCTTTAATCTTTACACGCTAGCTTACATAAGACAGTTGATTTTATGGGAGGCAACTGAAATTCATTGTCTACCAAAAAAAATTAACATAGTACAATTAATGTGGTTTACCAAACAGACTCTCTCAGAAATCACTGTATCTATGCAGTTACGATGCAATTAAGCTGATATCATACAATGTACAGTAACTTGGCTGCATACCTGAATAATGTATGTCTTCCTTCTGTGTCAAACTTATTTATGTACAACTGCAAAACATTTAAACTTTTCTTTCTCTGAAGAAAAAAAGATATTATGAGATTGATACTAATGAAATAAATTCAGCACTCACTTAACTGATTCTGTAGGTCACATTACATACCAGATGCTCTATGGGACAAAGGGTCATAACTTTCACCAAATCCTGCCATTGGACCAAGAAAACATAATTTCTAATTAGGTACAGATCATTACATTACATCATACTAACTAAAATCTACTCAATACATTAAAAAAACCCCAAAGAAACAAAACCCACAAGAGCCCACAAAACCATGCCTGTGAAAAGTTCAGAGAAATTCCCATTAGCTTCAGTGGTTCAAATCCCAGGGCAGATAGACAACAACACTGTTGGGCAAAATAAGAATTTAGTCAAGAGCAGATTTCTAAGGAAGAGGCAGAAAAGAGCAAGCACCATCTTTCAGCTAAAATCAGTGCCCACCTGCTTCAGTGGCCTGTACATACTCTAAAGCATAGTTAACTGTTACTAAAACTTCATGCTGTATTGGGTAGAAGAGACAGTCAATTCTGTACTGCAAGGCACTGAAGGTATCAGTTTAAAGATATGAGTGTATAATGGTTCAGAAGTATCTCAAATACCTAGAAGACAGCCAAATATTATTTATAATCAAACTTCAATTACTTCTGTACATTACTTATTATTACCTGAGGTACATTAATAAAATCTCTGAATTCTAAATACTGATGGAGAAGGCTATTATCTTCCATCCTCAATAAACAGCTCTCAAACAGATCCTGCAGGAGGATAAGAAAGAAAGTAAGCTGGCAACATTTTGCACACACAAGACATTAATTTATATGCTTAACCATTAGCATGCTTAATATGCCATTAATTTCATGGCTAAAACCACCTTCACTATAAATGCTCAGACACTGAAAGTTTGTAGGAGCTACAAATGATAAACAGAATGAAAACATTTATGCATGTGTGTAAAATTCAATAAATCTGTGTTTGGAAGGCTAAAGAATACCTAATTAAGCCTCAAAATTTTTCTGAAACTATTATCTGAATTATTACTTGTACCTTTATTACAAGGGGAAACTAAAGTTTTACCATTACTTAAACTGGGAGAAGGAAACATTATAATAATGAAAATTTGAAAGAAAACTTACAAGTCCTTTAGATAAAATAGATTCTTCTGTTCTAGGGGAACAAAAAAGAAGAATCAAACTTAAGTTGTTAATTAAAAAGACACTTGATATTTCATCAACATAAATTAGAAGAAATACCAGAACAGGGATCAGAAATAACTTGGCCCTCAACAATTTTCATTCTCTTTCTAAATGTAGTATCTTCATCATTCCTCCCTAAGATTTTTAGAACAAACTGAGTTGAAAATTAGATTCCTCTCTCTTCAGGGTCAAAAATGACATTTTTTCCCCCCTCAACTTAATTCCTCAAAAGCAGCAACTCATATCCCACAGGTATGAAGACACTGATTAACAAAGTAAATGAAACTTTTCCCAGATTATTCCATTTGCAGAGTTCTGCAATCCTAAGGAAAACGCAGATTTGAAATTAAAAAGACCAGGAAGTTTTGTTAAGTTACCAGGAAACAGGAAGAAATTGTAATAGGAAACTTCCCTTCCATTGCAGTGCTAGGAAGTATTTGGTCAACACTGCTGCATATAGAAGGTGAAATAATCACAACATACAGAAAAGTCTGGTTTCCTTTAGACAGCCTGACCTTTGATCATGTTGCATATTATACAAGAATACATCCAAATTAATATTATCACAATAGTAGTAAACTAATCATTACAGAAGTACAAGTAAATATACACTCTAATTGTTCTGCATGTGGTTGAAAGACCTTAATTTTGCATTTTCAGAATGAAGCTTATAAAAATGGTATCACAATACAAGCAGGAAACAATAAATAAATGTTTTAGTCAACTTTTTGTATTTCTTGATAAAAGAAGCCATCTTGTTGTGGAACTTAGCATTTTAACTCTCACGTTTAAAAACCTCCTCTGATCTTATCTGGTACATTCAAAATGTGATTCTATTAATTACTATAAAAGATCACATCCAGTACCTAGAACTCCAAATGCCATAACCCCTACCTTTTCAGTAGCACTTCAATATTTGTCATATTGCATTGCAGAAGGTATGATGGACTAAAAGAGAAAAATAAGGTTTATGTTAAATTGTATAAGCCATATAGATTTGCATATAGTTAATAGATTTTTTTATAAATAATATAAAATACTTATAATATTTATAATTTTGAAACAGACACAAAATAGTAAGTCAAATTGCTGTTAATAACCCTTATATGGAAACTGTCTACAAATACACAATCAAATATTTAATACATGTTAACTTTCAGCAAGTGACTAATCCTACCAGTTTCTTTAAAAGGACATCTCACCTAAAATTAAACCCTAATAAGAGTAATCTACCAGACTAGAGTATGTTCTTATATACACAATATAAGCTACATAAAATATAAATGCGTAAAGGCTGGCATAAAACACATACTAGTGAAATACAGTTTTAATTCATAACTATTCACAAATAATAAGTTTTCTTCTGCTCAGAAAGAATCTTGAAAGTACAGGCTTACAATATGCAAGAACAGCTCTTACCTAAATACCATCGGAAAGCGATCAATACCAAAATGCTGAACAACCATCAGATATGACAGGCATGCCAAAGAATCAGCAGTATTCTTTTGTTCTATGTCTGCAAACTCCTGATTCTCCCATTCTGGATTTTTGCTTTTACGATGTAAAAACACCAATGGTATCAGTTCTTTTATATCCCACAAAATGTCCTAAAAAAGAAAGACAGACTGTCTATAGTAGCCTTTAAAAGACCTGTATACCAATTAAATTTCAAAGCTGTATTTACAGTAAATTCACTTACATAGCATAAGAATAAATTAACATAAATATTTGGTGAGTATTCATGATATGTACACATACATTAAAAAGGACCCTGCAGGAAAATAACTGCAGGAAAAATTACCGTTAAAAGACTATTATCAAGATAGCCAAGTCAATCACTCAAAAGTTAGCAAAAGATGAAACACAGTCACCCTGCAAACCCCTAGTTTGACCCCCTTATCCACAAAGCTATGAAGAATGGTAGCTTCATTATCACATCATGCCATAGGACCCCTCTGTTTTTCAGATCATAGAATACTTAGTATTTTGTTTTCTACTCACTTAGCAATGTGCAACACAATATCTACCTACTAAACATAAGCCCTGCTTTAATGTTAAGATCACTCTGTATGGCCTTTTTTTCCAGTGATGTACAACACAATGACACTCAAGTTCTTTACAAATCCTAGTGTGATCCCCCCCACTCCACATACATTCCTGCTGAATATGAGGTAGCGTATCTCCTGTTGTGCCTATTTTGAAAGAATAGCGAGATCAAGGTTAATTCACTGTTCCAGGGTTGTCCAAACTGAACATCCAGGATCCCATTTTGGAAAATTAGGATTACACAAGGTGTCATATAGTCAAAACATGATCTTACCTGCAACTCGCATTGCCCAATTCCACCAACAGCAGAAGTGAATTTATTAAGAAAATAAATCAAAGGTAATCTTCATAAAGAACATGGTTTAGAACATAATTAGCATAAAGAATATGGTTTCAGGCTGCCCAACAAGAGAGGCAGGATAAAAAGCCAGTTTTTAAAAACACCCTTCAGCTATCTTAACTATGAGGTCATCTGGTAATCCCTGCCTCCTTCACTGTACACCCTGAGTGTCCTGCAATAAATGAATTAAAGGTCTCAGAGACAAGATTCTCTTTCACTGCACAAGCCCTGATTGATATCACAGCAGTTCCATCCTATGCTAAGACATGCTGTGGAAAAAACCAGATGTGATCATGATAGAAAACCTAATTATTGTTGAAAAACAACCAAAAGTTTTGCAAACTGCTTAGTGTGCTTCACTTTACAATCTTAACATTTGGCTATAGAATTTTATGTGAAAGAATGCTTAGATGTTTCAACACAAATTGGTGAAGAAATAGGTTGCATCACATGGCAACTTCCAGACTTCCTCCACACACAGGCACATCTGCACACATATAGTGAGTGTATTTATGTGTGCTTTCCTCATCCCAGCTGGCTTCCAAGTCTTCCTTTTGAAACTCCTCAATAATTCTCCTCTAAGCAGGGATAACAAGATAGAATAAAGTTTAAACTTCAAACTTAACTCTATTTTTTCATATGTTCAGCATTAACGTGAGAAACAAGCGTATCCATAGTTAAGCAATTTACAGAAAAGAACTGTAATGGTCAGTTTCTTAACAGTGAATACTAATAACCAGTTAATAGTAATTTAATGCTCAGTTCTCCTATACTTCTAAGACATCAGCTGCACTCGTGATACAAATGAGCTATTACTGTACCCAGTTAGCGGCCCTTTGACTATCCTGAGGGAAGACTCCATTTAGCACTGAGAATATTTTCCACTTTTATATATTACAAGATTTACCAGCCTGTTTCTGAATAAACTCTTACCAAACAATCGAGTACCTGGCTGTCAAAAATGTTCCTTCATTTCATCATCCCAACACACATCATTGTATAGCTGTGCATTTGAAAATTAGGGACAACTGATATATACAAATACTTTAAATTTGTTGTATTGGATCTGCCTGGCCTGGAGCTGATTTTCTTCATGGCAGCCTGTTGGGGTGCTGTGGCTTAGATTTGTGACCAAACCAGCTGCCACCTGGTGTCAAGCCATTACATGTGGATACATGTAAGAGAAGAAATATTCTTTACCACATTCAAACGTGAACAAAGCATAGTTCTACTTGCTGTAGCTTTATTAATCACCCCTAGTTCTATTTCTGAAAACATCCATGTATTGTGTGTTCCAACATATGCATGGACTGTATCTGATTATCTTCTTATAAGGACTGGTTTTGCTGCAAGTTTAAATAAACTATCTATACACACAATAATCTTGCTCTAATAAAACACAGCTGCTATGTAAAACATTCACAACCAAAGTAACTGCACTGGTGTTCTTTAAGTCAGCTAGCACTGCACTAGGCACATTAGAGATTTCCCTCTATGCAGCACGTGGAGTAAAGGTAACATGTAGATTTTACCTTGAAGTAATACTGCAGCAAAGACAATCCTTTAAATATTCTAACAAATTCATACATCACCAAGAAAAAGCAGCAATTACAGCAAAGTAGCAACTGCTCATTCAGAGAGCAGTTCAGACTGGTTTGTCAAGGAGAAAAATTGTATCTGCAAGACTTGTCATTTCCAGAGATGGGACATGGAACTGTTCTAGTCCTTTACCTACGTGCGTTATATTACAAGGCCCAGTAAGTCATCCCACTAACCAATAAAGGAACCGAAGTGAATTCTGGAATGAATTTTAGGTAATTCTGAACCAGACCACTGTTTTTGCAAACACCGTAATTAGTTTTGATTGCACTTACAATAATTTCAGCTGCAAAATGCCGAAAGGGATGTTCATCAATGCCTTCAAGTTCTTCCAGCTGAGCTGTCAATAATGGGTATTTCAGGCTTTTCATACAGCTGAAATAAAACCAGGTGAAACTAAATCACCAGTGCAATCACAAATACCGACAATAACACTGATGACCAAGACTGAAGTCTATACTCAGAACTATGCTCATTAGCTGCTGATATTCCAAAGAGAATAAAATATAAAATGAATGTCTCCTGTTGAAGCATTCCTTAGACTTCACCTCCAGAACATGATTATCCTCACTGTTGGAAATTTCAGAACCAGAGGAATACCAAATCAGCTTCTTAGCACAGAGACTAACATTTGTTTACTATATCCCTGCACTAATAAATAAATAATTTATCTTTACCTTTATTCTCCCACTTCACAAATATGTAATGCATATTTAAGTTTTCCTTCTTTTTCAAAATACCACATTAAAGTTGGCAGCATTATAAAACACTAACAAGATGATTTATTTACTGCCTATGTAATAAATGCCTACTGTTCATTTTGTTAAGTTATAGGAATATATTACACTGACATATAAAGCTCACAATTTTAGTAATTCTTCTTTCAGCTCCATGTCATTATATTCTGATGACTTCTCCATATTTTTAACAACTTCATTCACAAAAGGTTTAGTGAAGTCCATCACTGCATTACAACATTGACAGAGACCCAGTTTGTCTTCTTGTATTTGTTGTTTTGTATATGGGACAGGTAAGGGAGTAAGCTGATTCATAATCATGGCCAAAGATAAACCCACCGAGTAGGCCTTCTTGTTCTGAAGCTTCAAAAGCACTGGTGGAAAAAGAAAAAAAGAAGGGGCAGTGGGAAAGGGAGAAAACATTTTGAGACATGAAATTATTATTTAGTAGAGGAAAATGTGAAGACAAATAACGTAACTGCATAAGAAAGCCTTTAGTTTCAGGGACTGACACTTGAAATCACATGAGCAGATCAGCAAGACTGAATGTCATCAGCTAGTTTGATATGCCTTTAAGATGACCATATATTAGAGGATGACAAAATGTCATGCATTTCAAAGCATTCTCCCTTTCCTGTAGCACCATGATGAGAAGTGAAAAAAAAATCTCTTTTTAGAACTCATCTAAGTAAAACAATACTCTTTTATTTGACTTGGAAAGCTCACTTATTGCTTGATTCCTCCTGTGCTTGGCAAAATCAGAGACAATGGCTCAACCTTTCCGGTGAGATGTACCAGAAGCAGCCCAGAAGCGCTCTATACTCTGTGGTACAACCAACTGCTTCCCAGACTGAGGAAGCAGCACAAGAGGCTCTCTGCTTAAACTGTGTCAGTGGCAGGCTAACTTCAGCTTGGTTATCCAAAAACCTACATGCTTCTCATTACCAAAACACTCTGTTAAATTCTAATACATCTCACAGACTGCTACAATCAGACAATACTTGATTTCATCCCATGTATCAAAACAGAAACTACTTCATGTTACCTACTTAGTGGGTGTCCAAATCAATCATTTTTAGGTTTTATATATAAGCCAGAAAAATGCTACCCCCTAATCAATCAAGTGTTTCAAATCTGCTTCAATGTGAAATTAATTTCTATTTCTATTTCCTACGGGAAGACGGAATTGTATGTTTTAAAAGTTAAATGAGGAAGAATTTCACAAATCCACGCGATTCTCTGTGTAACTGGTGTATGACTGTGTATGACAGTGTACGACTGGTTTACACCTCTAAATGTAACTGTTATAGGACCACATTCTTGTAAATGATAGAAAATAGTTGACTATTGCTTTTTCAACTGATGCTATTAATCCCACCTAAAATCTTTTTCTAACAGGCCAATATAAGTGTGCAAGCTATACCCTATGTTATTTTGCAAAACATAATAGTCTAAAGCCTGTCAGGGCAGACATATCCTGAAACTACTCTAGCAAAGATTAAACTAAATTGATAAATAATTGGTAAATGAAAAAATGATTTAATTCTGAAATCACGTGAGAAACTGCATCTTACCTGTCTGCAAAGGCTGAAGCAATAACATGACAGTTTGGCACACTCGCTCTCCAGAGGTCTGCTCAATCTGCTCAAGTAAACCCAAAAAAAGTTCCTTTGGATTGCATAGCTGCAAGAGAGAAACAACATGTATGTTTTAATAATGATGGTCATAAGCTAAAGAATTCATCACAAGGAAACTTCAAGACCAAAGCTCCTGAAAGTCAAGAAAGGAGATTGGAACATCCAAGGTAATCTTTAAACAAACAAATATAAAACAGTAAGTACTTCCCTACAATTTTTACCTTCTGTAGAGTCTATGTATATGTGTACACTTATGAAAATATGAACGATAAATAATGACACTAAACTTGGTTTCTAAGGTCTATAAAAACCTCACAGTATCTTAGTAAAATAATCCTTGGGAGTAGAGAGAAAAATACTTGAGTGTGAATTTAACTCCAGCTATAGAGTTTGTAAGTTGTTTTTTATATACATAAATGAAAGTGAAATAGTTTTCTACAGATTAAATCTTTTTTTTTTCCCTTACTGCTCCATCAGAATCATCAGGTAATCAGTCATACTGTATCCACAGTAGACAAGAGCAGTATTGCTGTGGCTGCTCTGACGGCAGCAGGTGGTTATCTTCACTAGTTCTATGTGCCTTTTTCTTATGGGCAATGCTCTATCTTTTTGTTATGCCCAGTTACTAATTTCACCAGATTTATAAGAAGTTAATTGTCTCTGAGAACGCTAAGCCTGTGTCTACTTCAGATGAAACTGAAAACATACCTGTGCCAACTGCTCTAGTATCTTCAAGCAGTGTTCTCGCTTATCATCTTCCTTTTTATACATAAAAATACATCTAACCAGGGGAGAGATGAGATTCCAGCCCATATTCTTGACGATAACCTAAAAAAAAACAGATTTTCAGAGAATAAACCAAAATTGGTATCTCTAAATCCAGACAGATTGTACCTATGAAGGCCAAAAAGACAACAGATTGATGTTTTAAGCAAAACCATAATTATGTCCTTAAAAATTTAACAACTATTACCATAGAGGTCTGTATTTGACATACACTGTATTCTCTCCCCCTACCTATAAAAACAGCTGTGTGTTTTGTATAGTTTTCTTCAATGTGTTAATTTTAACATGTCAATATATATGTCTAAAAATTTATATGACGATACATTTAAGCCAGGACTTAGTAGAGGAGTTTAACTGAAAGAACATTTAGACAAATTGTGTTTAACCCAAAGAGACTGAGATCTTCAGCTGTTACTCCAAACTCACAGATGCAAAACCAGACTATGAACCCCATGTAACATTGCAAGAACATTCCATCCTACACTTTATGTCTGAAATTCCTATTTAGCTGTGTACAAATTAGTATATTCTCCCAACTCCCCAAAGTGCCTACAGACACTACCATCTCTTACATTAGCATCAGCTTAGTTGGTTCTTACAGTTTTGGCCAATATTATTTTACCCATCTATGCTGGGTTGCGCCCAGACAGCAGCTAAGCACCCACCAAATGTTTACTCACCCTCCCCTCACAGTGGGATGGGGGAAGACAATGGGAAGAGCAGAACAGAATAACCCATGGTTTAAATTTAGTAAGTGACAAAAGGGACAAAAGAGAGTAGAAGGGAAGGACAAACCAACTTCCAACATCAAACCAATGCCCAGCCAGCATCCAAGCAACAGCTACTTTGAAAAACAGGTCCCCACCCCCATCTGATTCTATTGCTGAGCAGAATGTTATATGGTATGAAATTCTTTGATCAGGTGTGCTGTTCCAGATGTGTCCCCCCCCAAACTTCCCTACTTACTAAGGGGGCAGAGTGAGAAATTAAAGCCCTGATGCTGTGCAAGCACTGCTCAGCAACAGCTGAAACACTGGTGTGTTATCAACGAATCTAAAACACAGCACCACACAGGCTGCCATGAAGAAAATCAACTCCATGCCAGCCAGATCCAGTACACCACCCGAAATCCTGAACTGCAAAAAAGGACAGTCACTTTCTCTCAGTTATGCTTTTGTTCTCTCTTTTCTCTTTGCTTAGACCACTCATTAATGGTTTTGTTAAGATTACTGTGACTTGGTTTCTGTGAGCTACCTGAAGTTATATAAGAATGTGCACTTACACAGACCAACTTAGTATATACCCATATGTACAGCATTGCTCCATGGTGGAAGTAGCTTTCCCTTTTTAATAAGCAGTTTTACCTATTTAGCTGAGTTAGTGCACAAGTAATATATAGTGCAGACTTAAAACTCACCTTATTTTTCTCATTTTGAATTACTTCCAGTAACTGAGCTGCATACCCATCCTCTAAACATTTCTGACCTGCTACCTGAAACAGATTAAAATCTTCTCCTTTGAAGTCAGCTTCTTCCAGAATTTGCTAGAAAGAAAATATGCATATTCAATCCCACACTTATAAAAGGCAAATAAAAATAAGAAAAAACAAGCTTTCATATAAAAATTAAATATAGTGTCATCATAACTGGTTTTATATACATTTTTCACGCACAAACAAAGCAGGATTTCAATAGTACTAAGTCTGACTACAACATACTAATTGGAAGATGGGTTTTCTACAACAACCTGCCAGGAATTTGTTCCTTCAGACAGGTACTGCTGAATACAAGAATACTTCTTTTTCCAGGAAGCAGAAGTTGTCAAGCATCTTGTGTAGACAAGTCCCTTAGTGACATGGGTTAGTGGTGGCCTTTGCAGTACTGGGGAACGGTTGGACTTTACGATCTTAAAGGTCTTTTCCAACCTGGTTAATTCTGTGATTCTGTGATAAGTGCTATAGAGAAGTCAATGAAATATGAAGAATCAACTTAGCTGCCCAATGAGTTTAGCTAACTGTCTTCTGTTTTGGGGTTAGTTTTTACAATATATGAAAAGAAATATACACTGCTTGCACTTGTTACTCTTATGGAAAGAAAATTACTTACACATCTTTGTATTATGGCTTGAAGTTCATCAACCGCCATTGTAGTTTGCCTTTGTTCTTCTGGCATTGAAAACTAATTAAAGAGTGCAATATTAAAACACATGAAGTAAAAACAGAGACAGACACTACATTTTCTGTGTCTTTTCTCACCAGAGGAGCTCCTGTTCAGCCCTGTCTGGTGCACTCTAACCTCATGCCTGGGATACACACAGCTGATCCAACCACCATGCCAGTTTATGCCAACTAGTCCAATCAAGATTACATATATATTAACATTTATTTCTTTCTAGTCTCTAGGTGAGACTATTTCAGTGGCCTTTTACCTCTAGATTTTACAATGTAAAACTTTCTTGCTAAAAGCAATTAGCTTAAATATTTGAATAACATTACGTATATACAAAATTTCACATAGTCAAGATCACAAATTACAGAAAAAATCAAGCTTGGTTATCCTATATGATATATCATAGGCATAATCTTTAAGCAATGCTATATGCCTAAACCTGGTTGTATGATTACTATGAGCATCAATTACTTCCACACCTGGATAACTCTTCACCAAAACACCCAAGTTCCACATTTATACAAACACCTCAATGTAACATACTCAAGCTTTCCTCTTACGTTTGTCCTATGCTGTGTCACGCAACATCTGGATTATTAAAATATGGACTGGATGTTTACAAAACAGAGATAAAATCTCAATAGGCATCTATGTGTGAGTTGTATTATTTAAAGAACAAACAACCCATGTTCTATTCCCAACTACCTGTTTTAACATTTTTACGTCACTACAGTCTATCCACACATCATGTCTGTCATTTTAATTTGGTTATTATCACACACTTTATTACCATATGTTGTAAATAAGCTCTTCATTTTAAAGAATGTTACTACTCCTCCCAAAATAATTCAAACATTTAACATTTAAACATTTAAATTTAAACTAATTGAATATGTAAATTTAAACAAACAGTTAAACAAACAATGAAACGTACTTCTGAACGCCCATATTCCTGCATTTTCAACCTTCAGTCACTTCACAGTGTACTTACAGCCTTGAAACAGGCCCTGAGTGAACATCCCCCCAAGCTGCCTCAGGGATTTACCTTTAATACTTAATCCAGCTTCTAATTAAGGCTTCCCAGAGGTTTCAGCGGCAAGGTAACAGCAGCTGAACCATGTGAGACGGAAGCCTCCCAGTCCCAGCTGAGCTAACAAGCACCGCACCGCTCTCCCTCTGTTCACCACCCGGGCTCACCTCAGCGGGCCGCAGGCCTCACACGGATCAGCCGTGCCGTGCCGCTCCGCACCTACCGCCCGCACACACAGCTCCACAGCCACCACCTCCCGCTGCGCCCGGCCCGCGCCACGCCGCGATGGCGGCTCCGCCTCCGGGTGAAAGGTCAGAGGGCGGGAATGAAGGAGGGAGCGGGCAGGCGCGATGATGGCGGCCGGGTTGTCGCGGAGCAGCAAGAAGGGGAAGGTCAGCCGGCGGCGTGAAGGTAGGCTTCGGGTTCGCACTTCCATCCCGGTGCTTTGGGATTTGCCTTTAGGGGCGCACACAGCTTGCTATACTTGGGGGACTGCCTGGGCGGGCTCGGCGGCGGGCGGAGTGATGGGTGTCAGACACCCCGCTGTCCCCTAGGGCCCGATGGTGGTGCAGCCTGTCGGGAAACGGCGTATTCCAAGGATAACAGCCCGTTTGGGACCCTACCTGGAGTACTGCGTCCAGCTCTGGAGTCCTCAGTGCAGGAAAGACATGGACCTGTTGGAGAGGGGGCCAGGAGAGGGTCATAAAAATCATTAGAGAGCTGGAGCACTTCTGTGAGGAAAGGCTGATAAACTTGGGATTGTTCAGTTTAGAGAAGACTTCGGGGAGACCTAATTGCGGCCTTTCAGTTCTTAAAAGGAGCCTATAAAGGTGGGGGAGACTTTTTAGCAGCACCTGTTGCAATAGAAGAAGGGGTGATGGTTTTAAACTGAAAGAGGAGAGATTTAGGCTGGATTTGGGGAAGAAATGTTTTACACTGAGGGTGGTAAAATAATGGCATGCGTTACCCAGAGAGGTGGTGGGTGTTCCATCCTTGGAGACATTCAAGACCAGACTGGATGTGGTTCTGGGCAACTTGCTCTAGCTGCGGATGTCCCTGCACATTGCAGGGGAAGTTATAATAGGTGAGCATGGAAGGTGCCTTCCAACCCAAACCATTCTATGATTGTATGGTTGTTGTCCCTCACTATGTTCCTTGTCTGAAGGGAGCCACTGCCCTCGTCCCCCATGTCAGTATGCACGTCAGGGCAGGCAGAGCTTTAGGGCAGCCTGCAGAGGTGAGCGGAGAACCAGGGTGAGTGTGACTGGCAGAAAGTTACTGTCAGAATTACTTTTCCTTTAGCTTTCCAACTATATGCAGAACATGATGAGTGAGAGTATGAAGAGAGCTGGGCCTGTCTGGCCTCAAACTTATGGAAAGCATGTCCAACTGGTTGCTGAATGATTACTGAGGTCACTCAGCCACAAAAGCAAGTTTCTAAGCAATTCTTGTGATTATGCTTACTGTTTAGAGGTATAATATTTTTCAGGTTCCACGATTTTCCACTGTTAAAAAAGTACACTCACTTCTGTATTACTATGCTTGTATATTTGTTTTCTAGGAAATAAGAATCCAGATGCTCTGAAGAATGAAGATGCTGCTCAAAGGTATAATTTCTAACTAATAATTTGTGGCATTCATGTTAATTTGCCCTAGTTTGAAATCTCATTCTCTGCCTCACATGAGTTTTTGCTTTCTCAGAGTACCATGGCTAACTTCAGACAATTGCCAGCATCCCCATCTTGCAGGCTTGTTTGGAGTGATGCTGTGTAACTTCTAACAGCATGCACATACATACCTTGGATAATACGCTAATAGTTTATGACTCTAATCTTCACAATTGTATTTCCTTAGTCTGTAGTGCTTGCTTTTTGTCATCATCGCTTCTCTGCATATCTGCTGTTTTTCTTTATTCACTTTAAAACCAAACTTGAGAAGAAAAAACACTTTTTGCCATGGACATTTACCTGAATATTCACTTGGTTCTATAACAGAGGTAGATTTCCAGCATAAACCTCTGTTGGTTAAGACAGCAGAGTTGCCTGTTCATTGACTGCTTCCTTGGAAAGCACTACCAAATGGAGATCAAGCAGAAATTGTTGTTTTCTGGGTGTTTGCTGGTAACAGAGTAGTGGCAAGACTAAGGAGCACTCAAGAAATCTACTGAAGTAGGATTTATTAGTTTTATTCCTTCCCTTACTTTGTACCCTCACACTTAGTCTTGTTCCAGGCCTTTTTTCTTCCTGCTCTTTATGTTTCATCCAGCTCCCATTCTCCTGACAGCACTCCCTAAGTTGTTCATCGCAGACTCTTCGTGCTGTCAGTCCTGTGTTTCCCTCTCCTGCAAGAAAAGTTGTGTAACCTTGTATGTCAATAATGAAATGCAAAAAGAATCAATGCTTTTCCTGACCATGTGGAAATAAAGCAAACCAGGATTGGAAACTCCTTTGTGGTTACTCCAGAATTATTTGTGCATCACTTTGTACTTTTGCTTTGTTTGCCCAACATGGTGTGATGCAGAAAAATGTAAGCTACTGTATTTCAGAAAGATAAAGGTACAATGGGAGAATTGTTAATGAAGTCTGCCCTCTGTGTCTGTTCTGTTACAGGAAAGCAGCTCTGGAGGCTGCTGTGAGAAAGAAGATTGAATTTGAAAAAAAGGCGTTGAATATTGTTGAACAGCTCCTGGAAGAGAGCATTACTGAAGAGTTCCTTCTGAATTGTGTAGGTGTTGCAAGTTTCATACTGTTCTGTATTTTTGTGTTCAGATTTACTTATTTAAGTTCTTGGAATGATTTACTGCAGTTTAAAATAGACGAACCACTTATTCCCTCTCATCAGCTCTGATGATGATTGCCTTATTTTAAGGGTTCTGCTGCTGCTGATTGCCTTATTTCCAAGGGCTCTATGGTGAAAACATGTCCTAGTTTTGCAGGACCATTCATTTATTAATCCTCACTTTAATAACACAGTCTTTGTTGATGCCTTTGTGGTTCTGGGCTGATAGACGAAGTATAAAAGTTTAGGTCTATTATCACATCATCTGTGAATTTAGACAAAGTGTCTGTAATGCTCCACAGCTTGTTAAGCAACACAGTTTTGCGGGAATGGTATGATGATTGCTTCTGTTAAGGTTGTAAATAGGAGTAAAAAGCCATATAAATCAAAGAAAATTATTGAAGTAGGTGCCACACTAGAGACAAAATTATGAAGATCTTGTATATGTAAGAAGCGCCCATGTCCGTCTTCTTTCCCTGTTTACCTTGTTACTGTTTTTACTGTATAGGTTCTAAGTGTTGTTTATTAAACTGTGTAGGTAACTGTTACAAAATTAAAATATTTACTTGCTTACAAGATGTTTCAAGTACAAAAAGTGCAGATTTCCCAGTATCTGTTGTTGAACTATTCCCTTGTCATTTTAGGGAAAATATATTACTCCATCTCACTATAAAGACATTGTTGATGAACGGTCTATCATCAAACTGTGTGGTTATCCCCTATGTCAAAATAAACTGGAAAATGTAAGTTGCTTTTTCTTAATGCTGCTACCATAAGAATCTCTTCACAGTTTTTATTCTCTTGCATTTTCTTGTTAATTTTCAACTGACAATATTAAACATAGATTAAAATACTGTCAACTAATGGGCCAGGCATCATATCATTCCATTTCAGTATAATCCTTTTGAAGTAAGAGGTAACATTTGATCAGTTGACAACCATTAGTATATGACAGAATCAGCATCTACTTTGACAGTAATAAAGATGAATGAGGTATGGCTCCATGTCCATCCTTTGTGCATGCAGAAACTTTCTAATTATGTTCCTTCAGTGTAACCACATATGTGAGAAGGATTGAAGTGAAAAAATAATACAACACAGGGATATTACTGTGTTAATGCATATACATCTGCTCTAAAAGTGTATGTTTCCTGTGTCAGAATTGTAATCACGCTTATTTAGGTTTGGTAAGTCAGAGCTCAAGCAAAAGTCAGAGTCCAGTTAGATAGCCTGTGATGGAATACCAGTTATGTTACACCTGATGCTCTGAAAAAAAACTACTTAAGTGGGAAAAATTTTGCTGGTTTGGACTTCTTATGCCTCCACAGAAGTTCACCGGGAAATTACATTACATTTTAAGTTGCTTTCTAGGTTTGTGTGGGTAGTGGTGGGGGTCTCTGATAGTAGTCTTACATGTGTATAAATAGGTATGGCTTAAAGAAGGACCAGTCTGTAATTGCTCAACACTTACACGTGAGTAAATTTCCTACAAAGCATCTCCAGTGTTTGGTGCTAGGTCTCTTGTAGATCTGAAGTTGTCCTCTACTGATGGTGAGATGTAAATGATTAAAGAAAAATTGCTATTCCAACCATAACAATTCTGTGATTCTGAGAGTCTTAACATCTGAGAAGGTAAAATATCAAAAGGACTGAGAGGAAAAAGTGGTTGTGGTATGCAATTCAGTTAAAACAGAACCTGTTACATATTAAAATAGATGAGTTAGGAATGAAGTTTTCTGTAATGTCATGGTGAAAGCAATAGTCTTGCTAATGAAAGCATTTTTTGTTTAGGTGCTGAAACAGAAGTACAGAATTTCAACAAAAACAAACAGAGTTTATGACATCACGGAAAGAAAGGTATGGAAGCAAGTTACTTCTAAAATGTATTTGATATTGTCTCAGCATCAGAAATGCTGTTTTGTAACAGCATTCATGTAGTGGCTTGATTTTGAGCGAGTGGGATTCTTGGGAAAATGATTTTCATGCATTTCAGTTTCTAGTTGTTCTCTTTGGAAAGACAAAACCCCACATGTTTTCTAAGTTTAAACATAAATTGAAATTTGTACTTGGTTTGAATGTGGTGCAGCTGATCAGTTAAAGACTTCTGTGAAGAAGTGTTCTCTGTTTTTCTCCACTGCAGTCAATGAGCTTTACTAGGGTCGAAGTGGACATCCTTCTCATCCACTGGTTTGCAGTATTGTGATACAAGTTCCATCTCATGCATTCCTTAGTGTGACTACCTTTAGGGTTCTTTTTTTGAGAACTTTTCAGCATAAAACGTATGTCTTCATGAAGTCTGTCTCTTTCTTGAACCATATTCATTCATGGTTACCTAAAAGTCTTCTTTGCCTGCTCACAGGACACTCGGTCACTTATATGTGTTAAGACACTGAACTGTAGGAGAAATGTTTCTAGCTCCAGAAGAAATTTCTTCTGTGTCACTAGTACATATTTCTTTCCTCTGATTACAACTCTGGGATACACAACATCACGGGAATTGGTTTTTCAATCTACCAGGCAAGACTCAAAAAAAGTGGGATGTTTTGTCTTGTTCCCTGATGTGTAAGTTTATTTTTCAAAGATGCTGCAATACTTAAGGTATTTTTCTGAGCACTGCAAAATATCAAAGTTCTGTTGCTAACCAACATTTTCATCATTAACTACCTGAATTTAATTGCATGACTTTTAAGCTTTATGACCATTTTGTTGGCTTAGGAATTGTTCTTTGAACAAGTTTGGGTGCTTTTTTAATTATTGTCATGTAGACATCAACACTTTTTTGCTTCTCAGTTTGGAATAAAAGCACAGAAAGCAGGAAAGCAGGGAAAAAATAAGAAGCTAAAAGCAGCTTGTGGGGAGTGGGGTGGACCTATTTGATAGGTTTGGCTTCTCAGATAAAGCCTGGTCAGAGGCTTAAAAAGAAATGTGAATTGATACTTAATTTTACAGGCATAAAAGAATCAATTACTTTTCTACCTTTCTATGAGTTCTGAAGTTGTCTTTAGTAATGTTTTCTTGCTTTCTTTCATTTCCAGTGCTTTTGCAGCAACTTTTGCTATAAAGCATCCAAATATTTTGAAGCTCAGATTTCCCAAAGTCCAGTATGGATGCGAGAGGAAGAAAAGTAAGTATAACCTTCTACATCCATTGCTCCTTTTGAGAATATTTTCTCTGACCAAGCTGCAATGCTTATTGCCTAGCTGCAGTGCATCAGAATAATTGGGCTGAACTAGAGGTAACTGATGTTAACAGCTTAGCATGGTGTTGATTTTTAGTGTTGTTGCCATATTGGTTACAGTAAGTGACATGACTCAGTGCTACTTGTGACTATTTAGTAGACATGACATGTTTTTCCAAATCATATAATGTATGAATTCATCTTACACTGTTACAAGAGATTTTCCAATTTTAACACAGCACTTGTTGGTCTGAAGGTTAGAGTTTGAATGCTTGCACCTCAGAGCAGACTATAACATGAAGACATTCCTTATCCTGTCTAAACTTCAAATTGCCCATTTCCTGTTGAAACGTCAGTACACATGTTGGAACAGGGTGATGCAGCCCATGTTCCCAGGGTAGGAAACACAGGCTTGCAAATAATGAATTGAGCCAATGGGTGTCACTGTTTAACAATAAGTACTTGTCAAGAGAATGTTCAGCTGAATTTATTCTGCTTTTGTTCTCTAAAGCACTAATTTTGATAGTCTCCTGGTTTTCAACAAAAGAAGCTAGCTGAAATTATATGCTTGAGCTTGTTTTTACAGTTCGGATCACTCATCTGAATCAGTATCTGATCAATGAGAGAATTGTTTAGAGGAGCCTTATGTGATCTGAGGTGTTTTAGTTGGTAAAACTAGTCTCTTAATTGAATGTTTAGGTGAGTTTACCAGGATTTTTGTGCTTTGGTTTTTTTAGTGCATTGACTTGCATTTAGTGTGTGTTTAAAAGGCTTTCTTTCATTTGTAGGACAAGCAGGTTAGGATTTTGACTTTTAGCATTGTATAAAATTAACAGCATTGTGATGCTACCTCATAACTGAGTTGAAGCAGATTAACTGCAAGTAGAGCTTTGGAAAGAAACCCATCAGAATTGGTTTAGTAATGTTTCTTAGAGTTTCTGGAAACCTTTGAACTCTATTTTCTTAAGGCAGGGTAACCTGAGAGCCTAATTTTTACAAAGTAAACTTTTAAATAATTAAAGGTACCCTGAATATTCATATTTTTCTACATTAATTGGGAGCATTTTCCTGTAAATATCCCAGGATTGTTTTTCTTATAGAAACTTTGTGACCTATGAAGATCTTGGCATGTTTACTTCGTTTAAGAGACCAAACAGTGATCTGAAAGCAGTCTGCAACTACTTGAAGAGAAGTTGCGAAGATTACAGAGCCAAATTATGCTTGATTGATGGCAGAAAACTTAGCAAGGGGTGACATCCACAAATTACTGCATGAATGGTACAAGTTGAACACTGGGGGGAAAAAGCTGCACCAAGGTTATGGTGGAATGAAACAGGATACTCAGCAGTGTTTTGAAATCTCCATCTTCGGGGTTTTCGAGATTTGTGGATGACCTAGTCTAGTGCTGGTGACAATTGCAGAGGTCAGACTAGAGACTTCTAGAGGTCCTTCCTGACTAACATTTGTGTGACTTGCTGGTTCTATTAAATGTTCTTTAATGTAACAGCATCATGCTGCAGGCATATGTCATGCTCTGTAAACAGTTATGTATAAACCTGCTCTCACTAACCCTGATTTGAAAAGGGGGTGTTGGATTAGAAGATCCTTGGATATCCCTTCCAACCTCAACTACGTATTCCATGTATTAATGTTTATTTAAAGAGCATTGATTTATCAGGAAAATCTTCATTCTGTGTCTTCTTTTTGCAGACCACCAGACATAGAGCTGCTGAAGAAGGGACAGAGGTACACTGAACAATATTTTTTTCTGTTATAGGCACTTCTAGTTAGAAATATTAGTATCGAATCAGGTGAAAGGGGAATCTTTGATTTCCTGTGTTATACAAAAGACCTTATTAGAACCTACACAATGGTGGGTTTTTTCCTTTGTGATTCTAAACTAGCATATTTGATATGTATGATTTAGCGTACAGCTGCTCTCGGCCTCTATGTCTTAATTGAGCCTGTTGAAATCTGAAACAAATTCACTGTTTGTACTTTGCATATTTTATACCATCTATTCTTTATAAAGAAAATGGTACCAATTATATGTGATGAAAGCTTCTATGCTTCTTAATCTAAAACATCCATGTCAGCTAAAATCATGCTACTCTGTCATGTCTCTGTACCTTGCTGTGTACTGTGATTTTTTTTTTGTTGTTTGCTTTCTTTTGCAACACATGGCCATTAGGTGGCAAACTTATATATGTTGAAAGCAGCTCTGCTTCTCCCCCTGATTTTAGGGTAGTGTATTCCTATATATGCTAAGGCACCCATCTTCATTTTAGAATTGCAATATTCTTTGTGCTAAGTCATACATTATTCTGTTGTCTTCAGTAATACCTTTATTTCTGTTCCTTTTCTAACAGCCAATAAGCAACTGAGAACTCTCTTATCTAAATGGTGTCTATATTTGTCATCTTGATTGCAAAACATCACAAGTCTTGAGTTCAAGAAGGCTTTTAGAAGAGCAGCTATGATTCTTAAAGCTTCCCTTCTGCTTTAAGAGAAAAATGCTTTATTTATCTAATACAAGAATGAAAAGCAGGTAACACCCTTTCTTATTTCATTGATGGCTTGTGTTTTCTGTTACAGTGGACAGTCTGGAGAAGAAGTGAAAATACGTGATGAGATAATTAAAGCATCCGACATTGAAAACCATAATCCATGTGAATCTACTTCTCAAGACAAAGCCAGTGACAGCAGTAGTGATACTGAACAAGAATTTGTTTCTTCTGTCCTACCAGGAAGTCAGTCAAATTCAGCCAGTATTGCACAGCAGCTTCACAGGAACAGCATCCTCAAGAAGAAGACCACTCAGAAAGTATGTTCCAGCCCTAAGACTGAAGACTCAGATGTGGTAGAAAGCGTTGAACGACTAGCTAATTGTAAATTAGATGCTCAGGAAGAAAAGCATGCTTGCTCTGGTCATAATGAAATAACTGCAACACCGTCAACACGTGCTACTCCAGGGAAACCAAGTACTTCACAAAACTGTGAAAATACCTGTGGTTCACAGATAGTTTATCTAGGTGTGAGCAAAAGAGGTGCAGAACATCTTAAAAGAACACTAGCTAAGTCAAAGGAACTTAGAGCACCAGAACTGAGGCATCCAGTTAATTCCAAGGGCAGTTTGTTACAAATGCTTAAGCAGACACTTACAGAATGGAGAACTGAGGAGACTTTGAAATTTCTCTATGGCCCAAACTACAGTTCTTTATGTTCTTCAGAGAGCATAGCATCTGCCAACCGGGAAAATGGAGAACTTGATGAGGATGACTTAGATGCAGATGATGATCTTAATGCTGGCGCTGTAGGGGAGTCTGAAAACAGTTTGAACTATTCGTTACCTTTCACAGGCCCGGGTGGAATAGTTAAGCCAGTGCCTAGTTATGAAAAGTTAAAAGAAGAAACAGAGTTCCTACAACTCCGAGTAAAAGAGTTCTATAAAGGAAAGTGTATCTTGGCTGAAGAGGCAGAGACAAGTGCACAAGCAGAGGAACATCCAAGCAAAGGTGAAGTAAGTGTCCTGTTGAAATAATGTTGAGGCAGTTTGTTTCTGCCATTGTAAGTATATAAGTATTTAGCACAGGTAAGGGGAAATGTAGGTTAGCCCACTGTATGTTGGGTCAGATTAAGCAAGCTTCTCTCCATTAAGTTTTTGTGTTGTTTTTCTGTGTTTGGGTTGGGGTTTTTTTTCTATTCAGGGATAAGAGTTTTGTTATGTTTAAGCATTTATTGTTAAGCTTTGACTGTTTCGATGCATTGACTTTGAAATACTATGTTATAGCTGTTAAAGTTTTTTGTCTTATACAGGATGATCAGCAGGAAGATCTCACCTTCCCACTTGTTGATTCAAATGCACAAATGCAGATTAGAAAGAGAATTGTCCTTGAAAAACTGAGAAAAGCGTAAGTATCCTTTACTTTGGTGAGTGTCAAGCTGAAGTTGCTGCTCATTCATCATCATTTTACGTAACAAACACGACGCAAGGACATTCTGGCTTTTTCTAGGTGACTTTAGCCACAACTTAAACCTGTTACTGCCCTAAAGAACTTATTTCTGAGACAGTCATCTGTAATACAGCTAGAAAGGTCAGTTGTTACAGGCATTTGGCTTTTCTATGCTTGTAGTTTGTGTTAGCAGACAAATTAGATTTTGCTAAAACACTCCATTCTGTGTCTCTCTACCTGCAAAAAGTGTGGATGAGCCACAGACGTGGAATCAAACCATGCTTCAGGTAAGGTGGCTCTCTGACCTTTCTGTCAGTGTCACAGGACTGGTAAGGCAGTTTCTCGGCACCTTCGAAGTTTTCCCCAAGTTTGTCAGTCATTTTCAGCCTCTGGCAAAATTTCTGTTGAACTTACAAGTCTGGTACTTGATGAATAGAGGATAAGAAAGACAGAATGAGTTTTTTCATCTTTGAAGGTTTTATTCTTGATTATTCATTTCTTTAGTTGGTTGTTTTAAATATCACACCATGCAGTAGTCCTGTCACACTCCAGTCAGAGAGACAATCTTTGTTGTGGTAAAGCAATGATTTATTGGTGTGTTGAGATGAGGTGAATGGGAATATGAGATTGTCCAACATCCCAAGAGCCCTGTGTTCAGTTTTTGTAAAACAAGCAGTGATAGAAAGATGAATCGAAGTCTTGATTCTTCAGCAGTGTTGATGCATTGTATGCATATAAATAACTGGGTATTCAAATGCAAGAGGATAATAACTATTAAACAAGTAAACAGAGGCAAAAGTTTAATCCTGAATGTGAAAACCAATGCATGTTATTTCCAGCATTTGGGGATACTGACAACTAGTTAAACAGCACGTGTGGTTTGTTGTGTGCTGTATCAGTGTTAGACACAGTCAAACAGGGAGGCAGTCTGTAGTCTTCTTTTTTAAAAAAGAATCTTCTGATGACCTTACTATTATCTTGATTTCAACTGTAAGGCTTATGGAATGTTGCTCTTGTTGCAGCCATGTGAGCCTGCAGTTAGCTGATATATTCTCTGTGCAGACCTCATTTAGACATGCAGTTCCCTTTTGTCAGTTTTAAACCAAATAAATATAAATATTTGAAACATTTATGACACTTTGATGTCTAATCCTCATAATGTAGACACTTTGATTTTTTTTGTAAGGATGTTTTGTCAGAACAGAAACATGAAGTTAATAAGAGTGTACATGTAAAACTATGTTTAGTTGTTCTTCATGTTCACACTGAACTAGAAATTCTTATTTTTAAAAACAAGCTATTATAAAGTGAAGGTATTGCCTAAAGACCACTCAGAGGAATCTGAAATGTAAATCACTGGCCTCATCTGCTGCACAAAAGTCCATCTCTGATTAACTTTGCTGAGCTTTGGTGGAAGGCCTCCTTGAGAAGAAATAAGAAAGAAGAAAGTGTATATTGACTAAAAGTCTTTTGCCTTCCAGACTGCCTGCAGTTTTGGGCCCTCTTCAGATTACTCCAGGTGATATTTACACAGAGCTAAAAAACCTTGTCAAAACTTTCCGGTGAGTATTGGTCTTTATTTGGAGATTCTTTTTGCTTGATTAATTAAACATGCTGTTGAATGTTTGTGATTTAGACACTGAGAGAGCCCCATTGCAGATTTGCCCTTTTCTAGCTGTGTGTTCATGTAGTTAATGTCACATTCCCTATGGAGTTACAAGTCAGGCCTTTCCCTGTTTCTAACAGTGGCTAGGTCACCAGGAGTATTTGTAGGTTTCTAAAAACTAGGCCAGTGGTCTCTGGAGGACGGTGGTGAGTCTTTTGAAAGTTCTGCTACCTCGTCACCTCCTATTAAGCGTGAGTTTCTGAGATCTGTTGCTTTCTTTTGCTCTGGCTCCCTACAGCTGGTCTAAATGGATTCATAATTGTTACCACTAACTTCTATTCTAGTGCCACGAAGAAGGTCTGGTTTGGCCTGTCCCCTTCCTGATTTCAAGGGGAAGTAGATCTAGTGGACACTTCTAGCACCACAGCTGAAGTTTCTGGTTCAGTTGGAAGCAGTAAAGGCAGTATTTGGAAACACTGGTATCAAGAGGGAGGGAAAACAGCATGGTGGTAACTTTTCTGAGCAATTTTAGGTTTTCCTTAAGATGTAGGTCTCATAACTTGGACCTGGATTACGTCCTGCATCTTGAAGTATTGTCAGGAAAAGGAGCAACAACAGTTGCCAACTCTGTGTACATTGTCACTCTTGAAAATTTCCCCACAAATCTCCAACTTGCAAGAGGTTTGCATGGAAGTTATCCATAACTCATTCATGTGGTTTTTGTTTTGGTGCATAGAAACCCATCTCTACCTGATTGCTTATGATTTATCTGACATCTGGTAGGACAACACTAAAACACATGTCTAAATGTGCAATTCCTTGCTATGGAAGATACTCTTTTCCTTTCTGGTGGCTCTCTGCATGATCTCTAAAAGACTTGTCAGTGTTTGAACTTGATTCTGTACTTGAAGTCTTTTAAGATGTGATTAACTTTTTATTTTAACAACAACACTGAAACCAGAGAAGATATTTTGGGCTATATTGGAGCAGCATGTATATACTCTGTGTGTATAAATACATATCACTACTATTTGAATAAGATCTTGGTGACTTCAAATAGTTTTGTTGCTCTGCTAAATGCTTAACAGTTACTTTAGCTTATGGATTCGAACTGGAAAATCTGCATTTGGTCTCTCTGTCTACTTTTGTATGATTTATTATGTAGTAATTCCTGGAGGTTCTCAAAACCAGAACCTCTATATTAAATAATTTTTGCTATGGAAAGACAATGTGGCCTGAATATGATGTTTTAAAAGTGGCTTATAGCAAAAGAGCCTCAGAGTCAAAATGGACTTTTTAAAAACTTAAATATACTTATATACATTTGTGGACTTACAGCATTGAATGAGATCTAGTTAATTTGGACTTTGACCCCGATTCCTGGTTCATGTACCAATAATTGTATTTTAAAAGTCTTCCCTGATCCATTTCTGATCCCTAAGATAGCACTTTGTGAGCTGAAGTTTTTTCTGTTAGGAAGTAAGTTGAAGGTAATGGTAGCAAGTTCTTGGGGCTCTCTTACTGTGAAGATTCCATATAAATTTAATAGTAATTCAGCATTTTGGGAAGGGAACAGTTCAATCAACTGTGGGCACTACACAAGAATTTGCAAGTGCCTTTATACGTCTTTCTCTCAAAACAAATGGAGCTTTACAGTCACTGATAGTAAAGCAAAACAAAAATACAGGAAATAGGAAAGCCACTAAAGCTTTGGGCTCTTTCTCCTTGCATTTCTGATCCAGAAGGGTCTGATAAACAGAAGCTAGCTCATGGATATTAAGATGAAGGCATATGTTTAAATCTCTAGTTCTGTAGGTAGGTTTAAATTTACCTGGTATGAGTGGTCTCTCTGATTTTTAGGTTGTATGCTTTGGCAGGGGTCCTGGGATAAATGTTAAACAGGGTTTATGTTTGCAGGGTATAGAAACTTAAATGCTGCTTTCTCCATTAATGTGGGTAAAATGCTTAATGACTGATAAATGCTACTGCTCTTCCCTGCTTTTTCCACTGGAAATATTTCAGGCTGAAGAACTTGCCAAAGAGGTAGGAGATAAAACACATGGCTGTAGTACCTTAGCTGAAGAAGGGTAAAAGAGCATGTGGTGAACTAAGCAACAACGATTTTCAGCTCCATTGGTTTTTAAAGGAACGCTTGCAGGTCAGCCTCCTTTGGGTAGCATTTTATTCAATCACCACTGCTGGGAAACACACTAGAGGCATCTCAGGAGACATTTTAGAATGGTTAGAGCTCTTCCTAAACAAAGTCCCTCAGTGCCTGTAAGCTTTTGTTATGAAAACTGAGATGTCAAATAATTCTCCTGAGTGTGTAAGGGCTCTTTGTTAAAAGATCATGAGAAAATCGTCTATTTATGTAGAAATTACTGTTAATGTGTGGTTTTGGCAGAGGGGGTTAAAACATACTATTTCATATTGAAAATAATGTCATCTGTTTCTTATGATTCCAAGTATTTTTAGTTCCTTTTATGGAGCTTATCATTGACATTGAACTCTTATCAATGAATATGATAGCTCTTTCTTAAAGATGTGTTCAAGACTTTTTATTATAACTTTGCCTTACCTAGTTTCCAAGACAATCTGTTAGCTTTTAAATGTGCATCATGAGTGTATGTTATCTAGTGTATACACTGATTAATAGGTTTTTAACTATTCCTTGTGTTGAGTGGAATTTTAGGTTCTGGGTTTCAAGTCCTTTTCTAATGACCTTTTCTCAGGTAAATGGCCCTCTCTTAAAGAGATCCTGAAGTTAAAAGTAGCACATTTTTGTTGGCTGTTACCAAACTAAATGATACTACTGTATGTAAATAAGGGGGTAGAAGAGCTGGGTTTTATGGTTAAACTGGTCTAGTTGAAGCCTAAAGAAAAACAACATATGCTTTAGTATTTGCCTTTCCTGACCTGGGTTAGATAATTTCATTCATCTTAGTGCAAGTTGTGGAAAAATTGTAGGTAGCTGAGGTACCGAAGTCACAGCTTTAAGTCCTAATCCCATGGAGACAGCTTGCTACCTTGTAGAACAGTCAAACAGCCAAACTTAACAGGTCACATTCTTGAACTGAAGTTAAATATGCCTACACCTGGGGATCTGGCTACCTGAACAAAAAAGCTGCTTCATTTACAAAGATGCTGATGACTTCACTTCGCAGCAAACATCAATTGTAAAAGGAAATAAAGAACATCTCCATTTGAGAAATGTGTTTTTCACCCAGTGTAAGAACCCAGCTGGGCAAAACTGAAAGATGGCAAGCATGGATGGCTTATCAGCACATGTACATTAAGTACCAGTAACTCATTGGTGCTAGTTATTAGTCAAATTTATGGCAACTTGTTAATCATAGATTCATAGATGGTAAGTATATTCTATTGTGAGGATAAACTTTTAGAAAAGGAAATAACATTCTAAGACTATAATTTATAAACAGGTATAAAGAAAAAAACACTTTTAAAATAATATATTAACAGTTACATTTTCTTGCATCTTGTTCATACTACCTGATGATACCTGTTCAGCCATAACTATTTAGCATAATAATCCTGGTGTCTTATCTCCTATTCTCCATTAGACAGTGTTCCTGTTATTATTTCCTATAAATCCCAGGAAATGTAATCCTGCTGAGGAAAGGGTGGTGAGCTCCTGTATTGCTGAGTTTCTTTCTCATAACTTCAAGTTTCTTATGGTCTATGTCCATGTTCTTGCACAAGGCACTTAGGGATGTGCTTAAATCTGCTGCCACAGCAGGCAGTCTTTACAAATCAGGTCATTCTTTGCTAATGGAGTTGTGCTAGCAAAACTGGCATCTGACAGCAGTTAAACAGGAAGACAACTACAGTAAAAGAAGTAGAACCAGTTGTGTATGCTCTTTTTCTGACTTTTTTGGCTGGACAGGGTGCTGGGCCATCTAATCTAGGTCAGTTCCAGGTTGGACAGAGCCTTGAGCAACATGGTTTTGTGTGAGGCATCCCTGCCCATGGCAGGAGGGTTGGAATGAGATAATAAGGTCCTTTTGAACCCAGACCATTCTATGATTCTGTGCTTTGCTAAGATTGGACCACATGATCCTGGAGGTCCCTTCCAACCTGGCATTCTATGATTCTATTTTGGGTTTACTTTTTTTTTATTTGCAGGTTACTTTGGACACTTCTGTATTGCTACAATTACTATTAGTGATACTCTTCTGTTTCAGAGTTCACTTTCTTTGCAGGCTGGGTGCTAGTCAGCTATTGGAAGGTCATTTGGGATGGAATTTTTATACATTTTATGGGGGTGAACCACAACACCCACAGACTAGCAATTAAGAGACCCACACAGCTATTTGGGATTATCCAGCTTCTGTGGTTTACCTGTCCTGCCCTACAGAGGCCAAGAAAGTAAAGATGCTGTTTTGAAATGTTGCATATTGTTTCCTTTCTTTGAGTAGGTGAGGGAGAATTCAGCCAAACTCTTTAACAGAAAACATTTCACTGCAAGACTTCAGTCATGTACACAAAGTTTTGGACAGTTTTAACATTTCCACATTGTATGTTTATGACAGAAATCTAGTGACCTCTCTTTCATGGATTGTTCTGAAATAGCAGTTTTTTCCTGGAGGCAAGACAAAGAATTAATGAACCGTTTTTACAGAGGACTTGCACTTCCATGTTTTCTGAAAGCTTTGCTCTTCAGAGGCCTTGGTGTTGACACACAGCTTGTTTTTGAAAGTGACTGCCCTTCCACTGCTCCTTTTTATTTCAGGCTTCACACCTGTAGGTTGCTAGCTCTAGTCTGATCAGCCTGAGATGTGCACAAGTGTTTTAGGGCAGGTGTTGTACTAAATATTACTTCTTGTGGAAGCCTGACTGTTCATGCAGCCCAGTGGCAGTAATACATCAGCAGATCCATACTGCCATATCCTGATGGTTATCTGTCTTTTGACTACCTTCTTCATAAACAGCATATTGATGGCAATGACTAGTGTTCAGACCTTGCTAATCAATACTAACATTGAATAAGAGTTAATTGACACAAATAACTGCACCTCTCAGGTTGTGTACAAGAATGACACCTTCCTATGCTCTAATCAATACTAACTCCTTGTAGAGCACTGAAATAAAGCTACTTTCTCTGTTTGCCAGAGTTCTCCCACGTGGCTCGGAGCTGTCTTTTCCATTGTGTCTCACCACAGCAGAACAACTGGAATGTTATGTATGAATTGCCTGTCAAGATGATTCCATCAGGCATTTCTTGGTAGTGTTTATCACTGTCATCAGTACTGAGTTAAGATATTCAGCCTTTGTTTTGTCTCTTGTTCTATAGCTAGAAAATGGTACAGTTTACCAGGTGGAAGCTTTGTTGCCAGCTAATGCCATTAAGCTATTTCAAACAGTAATTGGTAAACATGAATCTTGTCACATCAAACTATAGCCAAAAGATTCAGTAAATACAGATTATTTTTGTTATCTTTGACAATTTTTGTACATATAGTACAAAACAGGTCTTTTCATTATTTAACAAAACTCAAGCTCTTGAGACACTGCTTGAGTAATCATTGCTTCAAAGCCTTATTTTGGTTGGAAAACTTGGGGAGTTGAGAGGAAAACTAGTGTAATACAACTTTGATCATTCCTATCATTGGACTTTATGATCTTAAAGTCTTTTCCAACCAAAATGATTCTATGATTCTATCCTTAATAAAAATTAGTTTTGTTAATTTTTAATATTACGAAATACAGAAATGCAGAATGATCCTATCAAGCTTCTTAATCATAAATGCATTTTTAATGGCCATTTTAAATATAATTGGGGGAATTTGTTAGCAGAATGTGAATTTCAGCAATGGGAAGTACAAATGCTTTTCCCACTTTTGAAGACTATTTTGGTAACTAGATATTTGCCCAAAGAAATTAAAAATGTAAAAAAAAAAAAAAAAAAACCTGGATGTGAATTTGTTGCCATGTTTTTAATTTTAAGCAGCCTCCCATGTTCACCAGTGCCTGTAGATGTGTTATCGATGACAGGGCAGCTTCACTCGTGATCTGAATTTATACAAGGCTGTTTATGAGAGAAGCCTGGAGCAAGAAGGAAGTGAACAGAGGGAGGCACTTGCCCATAGGTACTTCTGTTGGATGTTGCCATGTGTCTAAACAAAATGAATGCATCTGCCCTTTTTGGGTGCCCACATAGCCACAGCTTCGCTTTTAGCTGTGACTGCCATGGAATTGCTTGTCTTGAATGCTACAAGTCATGCCTAAATTCAGTGATAGCAACTCACACATGAATTGTTTTAAGTCACATTAACATTTGACTTAAATATCTATTTTACTACAAAGTTCAGCCAAATGCAGGTATAAAACACAGCAGTGCTTTTGTTGAGGACCCATCTGGTTATTTATTCAAACCTACTTTTCTTGCTCTTATATCTGCACTGGCTCCCATTGCATAGTAGTAATTCCGACTTTCCGTTTTAAAATCAAGAATCATCAGAGGATTTTCTCCAGTGTCATAAAAAATCCATATTAGCTTTTACAGCAAATCTGGATCTGGAGCCAATAGGGGGAACCTATGAGTGTAAGAAGGCTCATATTTTCATAAGCACTTGTACAGGGCCTGATAACTTCCCAGTGGGTATGAGTGAGAGATGAGTCCTCACAGCAGTCAGGACTATTTGTGAGCTAATTTAAAGAATTAGCTTCTGTTCAGTTTTCCCCATCCCACTTTTACATCAAAAAAAGAGACATATTGGGAATTCTGCAGTTCCTCCCTTACAGGTTAAAGTGTGAGAGAGAAAGAAGCTTGAAAACTGTGAATTGCTCAGCTACAGCTGTAAATGGCACATCATAACTAGGTGTATTAAGTCTTTTAATTGTAGGCTTAAATCAAAATTCAGCAGTTACAATTCTGCTTATTTTCATTTTGAAATGTTCTGATACTTTTTCTCTTCTTATTATTTTTCAGATTAACAAACAGAAACATTATTCACAAAATGCCTGAATGGACTCTAATTGCTATTGTTTTGTTATCTGTGTAAGTACCATTTAATGTCAAACATTCTCATATGTAACTGCTTTAGCCTACCAAGACAAGATGTAAGTTTCAGGTAAAAGGAGGGAAACTTTTCTTTAAGTGGGAAACCAACAGAAATGGTTTTTCATGTAAATGATCTGTATTTTCTCTTGAGAAACCAGGTTTGTACCACTTGCAACAGCATGTTAACTATGAACAAACTTGATGTCATGTTAAAAAACAGTTAAGGTTTAGTGGTTTTTAAAGAGGGTTGATGGATGAAGGAGGAATATTCTTTACTCTCACATTTGCTGCTGACAGACATTCTTTGTTACAGCAGGACAAAATGATATGTATTATTTGGATTGTGTTGTGTTATTTGGAGTTGACATAACTGCCACGCTTTTAATTTAATTTCTTATTTTACTTTTAATTTCTTCAAAGATTTTACTTTCACAAATTAAAGGCGAATTATTTCCATAGTATGGAAATACTACTTCCATGTTTGCTTCTACATATGTTTGAATATTCTAACAAACTTATTTGAGAGAGGAAAGCTTTTTTTAGCAACTCCCCAGTATCTGAAAGGAATATTGGGACCCGGTGTTTTATTTTTATAAGGATTAGTTTTATTTCTTAAGATTATGATACTACAGTGCCTATAGTCCTCCTTAGCTTTGTTGTACTTACTATAGAAATAAATTCTTTCCAAGGGGTTTCCTAACAGGAAGTCTGATTTTATTATAATGTCAGTCAATGTTTATATAGAGGCATGATATATGAAAGCTATAGCAATATGCATTAAGTAACTTCCTTAATTTATATTTTCCAAATTCATTCACTTTTCTGAAATTAAAGATATAAACTGTAAACCAGACAGTTTTCTCACAAATCCATTTTAAACATTTAACATGAGTTCACCTTTTAAGCAATTACTGGTGGTTTCACACAGTGTCAGGCCCTGGCTTTTACTAGGGTTAAACCATCAAGCAATCTTTGTATGTCTTTCAGCTTGAATTACAAGATTGCATAAATCTTTATTCCAGAGGCTGTTTATTACCACACTGCTGCTGCTGCTTTTGGGCTTCCTGGGTCACTGGAGCCTGTAGGACAGAGACATATTTACAGACATTCACAGGTCAAGAAGAGTTGTGGGCCAACCTCGTAGCATCCCCAGTACTGCACTTACTTTCCTTGATATTACTTCAGTCTGACACATTGTTCTGGCTTTACTGTCCCAAGGAAGACTATACCAGCAGGCATTAGAGCAGGCTTCAGCGAGCCTTACATCTGTGTCACCCAGCCAGATACCGCTCAAATGATTCATTAAATCAGAACACAGAAAGTAACTTTACTTGAATGCCTTGGCATGAATTTTTTATCAACTATAAGAACAAATCTTTTGTCATTTTTACCATATATTCTTATGGTTGAATTGGTAATTTGTGAAACAGATCTTATGAATTTTTCAGGTAATCTCTGTACAGTTAAGGAAATGGTGACTCTTGGTCAGAAGTTGAAATATGTTGCTGATGTCTGTGCAAATGATGAGCTTGAAATATTTACATACCTAATGACTGCTTTACAATTGCTTTAAAATGTAATACAAGTAGCAAGTGGTCTTGGTTCTCTGCTTATGCTGATTGCTCTCAAGGGCTCAACCCTAAACAAATGAACTGTATTTGAGCCTAAAATAGAGTAGATTTTGTTGTTGTTCTAGTGAAATCATGGATAAAACTCCTGTTGACTTCAGCTTTTGTAAGGTCTGTGAAACCTCAGGATCTTCAGATTTTTAACAACTCTCAGCTACTTCTTAAGAAAGGATGTGCAAGAATGTAGATGGGGTAAGAATGAGTGTTAAGATTGCTCTAAGAAGATGATGACTGTTGCATCATTTCTGGAAAGATTAATAAAACACAGATCATGTAACTATTTGGGAATTCTAATCAAACTTGAGTATTTAGTGGAAGCTAGAAGTGTGCAGGTAAAGGCTACTGAGGATCTGGGCAACCCTTCACAGACGTCCTCAGATTGTGGCTGTTATCTCCTGTAGTCTGCCAATGAATCTGTTATATCTTACTAATATTGTTCATAAAAAGAATTATACTCTATTAAAGTTTTCTCTGGCTTCCCCTTAGATATAATGAGAGTGTATGCACTATGCTACTTATTTCTTTATGAGTGATTTCATGTAAGTTTTGAGGTGCTGGAGTGTGTTCAGAGAAGAGCAACAAAGCTGGTGAAGGGTCTGGAGCACAGGTCTGAAGAGGAATGGCTGAGGGAACTAGGGATATTTAGCCTGGAGAAGAGGCTGCCCAAGGAGACCTTACTGGACTGCCTGAAAGGAAGTTGGCTGAGAACACTGGTACCCAACTTGCTACAAGTAACAAGCTATAGGACAAGAGCCTCAATTTGCCCTGGTGAGGTTTAGATTAGATACTGGGAAAAATTCTTTAACTGAAAAGACTATTGAGCAGTGGAACAGGCTGCCCAGGCAAGTGATGGAGTTACCATTCCTGGAGGGATTTAAAAGATATGTAGGTGTAGCACTTAGGGATATGGTTTATTGGTGGCCTTGGCTGTGCTGGGTTAACAGTTGGACTCAGTCTTAAAGGTCCTTTTTAACCTAAATGATTCTGTGATTCTTTACTGCATGTTGCAGCACATGTAAAGTCATTTAAATGGCAGAATTGTATGGGGCCTCAGTTGGAGATAGCTCTTTACTACCTTCTGTTACTGAAAGAGGAGAACATTTTCAGAATGTGTATTCGTAGTCCTTGACCTGATCCAAGACACAGGATGGACATTTTACTGCTAACACTAAACAGTGAAGTAGCATAAGTAACACTCTGGAAGACGATAACACTTCCAGGAGGATGAAAGACCTTATTACAGGTATCAGAGGTATAAGAGCAGAGACTACCAAAGGCAGAGTGTGAATGGGATTTCAGGGTATACCTCCAAAGAAACTGAAGACCTCAAGTGTTTTTTGGTTTTTATGGAAGGGGCAGGGTTGTTTTGTTTTAAAGTAGCAACTATTGGACTTTGCTTGCACTCGATTTTGTGAATCGATATTGTGGTTCGCCACTTTCTCCTTGTACGTGGCATCTGCTAAGCACTCAGTGTACTGCACAGTGCACTTGAGTGCCCTCGCCCTTTTTGTGGTATGTTACTGGGCAGAATAGCCATTATCATTACTGCTGTATTGACTTCAAGCGTCATCACTGTTTAATACTTCGTATCGTGTTATGATTATGCTGTCTTCCTTTCATAGGAGTGTGCATATTCTTCGTAGGATACAGCATGTTGGATAGTCATGTAACATCTAATGTTGGTGCTTAACTTAGACCTAAGCTTCCTCTGTAGTCTGCTGGTCCTCAAGAAGCTATTAAAAGTAGTCACATGCCCTTGAGTTTATTGACTGTTAAAGAAACCAGGGTTCCTAATTCTTTGCTTTGAAATAAAGTGCTTGAAACTAGATAGTGGGACTATCTTTCTCAAAGTATAAAATGTTGGACATCACAACAGTGGAGCATTCCCTGTTCCTAGTGAACAGCTGGATTTATTCAATCAAGTTATCATGTAAAATATGAACAGCTAGTCTTAGCCTTTATTGAAAATCTAGCCTGAGGCACTCCTGGCTTTATAACCAGCCCATCCAGCAATGCTTCCTGCAGTTCACTTTGACAGCCAGAGAATTACGTTCAAATAATTGCATTCATGCTCGTAGTGGAGTGGGTGCCTCTTTAAAATTACCTGTAGGTGAAATGTCTTATTTATTTGTCATTTGAAATAACATTGACAATGGTAGCTTTCTATGTTTTCCTGGTGCAATGTGTAGGATTTTTTTGTTACAGTAATAGCTGCTGTATAATGCACTGTAAACTAGAATATAGAAGTTGCATCGTTTCCCCCCAGATAAATAGATACAAATACAGAGGTTCAAGAGAGCAGTGAAAGACTGGTTGCTATATAAGCAAGGGCACTTGCTGTTTTCAGTGTATACCCCTGGTACAGTCTAATGGAAAGCTTTCAAGATATTTTCAGGAAATGTCTACTTTCATCTTACTTATGTGGGCTGGCTGGTTCCAGTGAACTGTGGTCAGCTGCATCTACCCAGCCAATGCAAGAGGTTCCCCCCGCTAAAAGCTTTGAAGCATTTCAAAATGTTCTGGGATTAGTTTATAAGCATTTGGCTGCAGTATTTAAACAAACTCAAAATGACCATGATCACTAAACAAAAGCCATCGTTATACGTGTGCAGCCACTTTAGATAAACGTGTCATGTGGAGATGGACTCTAGAGGTTTACTCTCTTGGAGATAACAGTTCAGGAACTGGAGAATCTTGGGTTCAAGAATGCATTTTTACCTTTTTGCACACAAGAGCACATCTATTGCTCAGCACTGAAATGTCTAAATTATTTTAAAAGGAGCTCAGATGTTTGGAGTTTTGCTGCTGTGTTCTTGTCTGAAAATGTCTGGATGTATGAAATGTGCAAATCCAATGTACAAATAACATACTGGATATTCATCAGACTTGCAGAATTACTCTTTCCTATAGAAACCATATGCAAGTCAGCTGGATGATCTTTTATATAACAAGTTTGGTGATAGAAGATTGGGTCCAGCTTTCAGCAGAGAAAAATCATTTATTGTTAAGCTAGAACTGTAACAATTGCCCATTTTGAAACAGAGTTTGCAGGACTAAAAATCAAAGAAGTCTTTCTTTTATAGGAGTGTTTGAATGGTCATAGTTTTGTCCGTATTTGTAGAGTTACAGTGTGAAACAGCAAAAAGGCAATTTTGTCTTAACACATTAAAGAATTTAGAAATATATTTTTCCCTTTTTCTGTCTTAATTTTAGGTTGTCATTTGGTGAGTGTGAAGTCAAATAGGTTTTCTGTTAAGCAGTTCTTGCGTATCAGCACTTTCTAAGCATACTCAAATCTGCATATTTGATGTATTGTGGAGATTGGTATTACTTTACTTCCTCCTAGCATGTTCCATGTACTACTTAGGAAACATACATAGAACAGTATTCTGAGGGATTTGCAGTTTTGCTAATTGGAATTAATTGCTGCTAACTCTAATTGCATATCTTTGTCACTCATAAGGCAGAAAGTAGAAGAAGAAACCTTAGCAGTTTCAAAGAAGGTGTTGCTCCTTCCACAAACAGAAAAAACCCTGTGGGTTTTTGTGTGTTGCTGTAGTGCTGTTATGCAGGGAAAAATCACTGTGGATTTCACTGCAGCACATGCAGCTGCAGGTTTTTCCCACTCTAGTATTTCTGGTGGATAGCATTCTGAATGGGAGATTTGGATGTGCTGTGTAGTAATGTGCAATGGCCAGTGCGAGCTCTGAGATGAGTCCAGGATCATTAGTTCCCCTTTACAGTTGGGTCCCTGACCCTGTCAGCAGGAGCGGAGCCTTAGCACATTGTGCCTCCTGGACTTCTGAGGCATGGGGTTGGAGGGTTGGCTCAAGAAGCTGTCTTTTCTGCATCTCCCCGTTTTGCTGCTCAGTGCAAGGGAAGAGTAGGGTCATGGCTTTCTGCCAAGTGGCTCAAAAATCTCTCCAATGAGAGGAATTTGCATTTTCCCAGCAATGTATGTGAGCATTCAGACTGAAGTTGTACAGAGCTGGTGTGCAAAGGGCAGCTTTAGTTAAAAACTGTCCTTCATGATGGTGGTGTTCTGACTAATTTTTGTTAGGATCTAGAAATACTTTTGTGTGTGCATAATGTTGAATCTTCTGCTTTAGTCACCCTTGTGAACTTTATATTCCAAATGCACTTGTGAATTAAGATTCTGGTAGTCGGGAAAGTACTTTCCTCTGCCACTTTAATTTTAGCCTTTTGTGTGAGTAAACAAGAGATCTTTGTTGCAGCTTCTGTTTCAGCCCTCAGAAGGATAGCATGCTAGGTTTCAGAAGACTGCTTTATCACATTGACTCTGGGGGAAGCTAACTCAAGCAGTGGAGTTTGTGTCCAGTTGAACTCTGTGCCACAATTATGATTGAGCAGATAGAATTGCCCAGCCCTATGAGATAACTGGTTTAAACTTAAGGTTCTTGACAATGTATATATTTAGAAGATTTTGTTGGTAGTGTCCGAGTTTTCCTCCTTCCATAATTGCTGCTTACACCATTGCTCATTGGAAGTCATGTCATAGCAGAGAGTAAGTTGTACAGTTACACGGTAATATAGAAAGCTGAAAGTCAGATGTGAGTAATCCATACTCTTAACAGCTGCACTAAATTTAGTTTTAAACTAAATGTATTTTACCTTCATCCACTGAGCAAACCGAACTGTTCATTTTGCAAATGAATCCTGAAGCTGTAGCCCTATGAAAATATACTTGCGTCCTTATTAATAATTAATCTTAATACATTCAATGCAAACATTTTTTATCATGAAACATTACCCACCTGTTAAAAGAAAAACATGACTTTGACACACACATGCATCTTTCATTTTCAGAGTTCTAACTTAGTAAACTTTCTAAAGAACAGCCTACATTAATGGGGGTATGACACATGTATGACTTACAGGAAACTTCATTTTAAGATGAAAATCAGTGTTGATTTGGCTTGTTATTTCTGGTACACATCAATGGAAAGGTAATTATGGCTTCCTAACACGTGATCCTCAGGTATTTTGTACCAACAGAATTTTTAACATGAGTTCTGGATTAATTTGATTAGTTCTATGCAGAGTCAGAATGGCACCTCTACTAGATTAAGTGGTGTGTCCTATTCTTCTTTAGTACCGAAGTGAATTGTGCCCAAAGTAGAAATATTGTATTCCTTAAATCTTCTGGAACCACTACAGCAGGAAAACTGTGGCTGTAGAAAATCCCTGAAAGAGCAGTATCCTGTGAAGACCTAATCCTTCCTCTCTTTAAGGTTTCCTAGTACTTTAGGAATCTGGTGCAAAGGAAATTTGTTCTACTACTTCTTGAGATACTAAACATTTTGGCGCCCAGTGGTCTCATGTAGTCTGGAAATTAAGTTCTGAGCCTGATACGGGGTGTTAACAGTGAATACAATGTACAGTCATTTCTGAAAGGTGTTTCTTTCATGTTTATGAAAACAGAAAATACAGCCTTTTTGGGGAAGAGAGAGAGGAAAGAAATCCATGTCGCTGACAAGATGATGTATAAAGTGCATCTCTTGGCAATGGGCTATGATGAAGCTCTCAGAATCTACAGACAATCCAAGCTGGTGGATTTAGCATCAGGAGGCAGATGGCTCTTTTGATACAAAATGTATTATTAAAGTAAATATTTGGGATAAGATGGCAGCCACTGGTTAATCAGAATGTTGTATAAATAAGCATAAAGTAACATGAAATTTTGCATGGCATAATACAAAGAAATTGGAACAGTCATTTCTATAACAGCAAATTATGTTCTTTTCCCATTCCTTCTGTAAAGTAGAAGTGTGTTTTAGTTGGCTGGCAGCAAACATAGCTAACCAGTGTATGGAAAGGTATGTGTGTATAGTTCATACTGCTAGGTGCAAAACCAGCATCAGTAGAAAAGCCATATGGATGCTTGATTATTTAGAGGGTTGGTATCTCTGTACATTTTCATTTTGATGTACACCCCACTTAAAGCTGTATATATCCCTCTCTCCCACCCTCTTTATCCATCTGTCTGTCTGAACATTTGAAGATGACACTGAACAGCTGTAACTCATTCTTCATAAAACTCGGTATTTGTGAGATGAGGTATCCAGGGTGTTTTTTAAAGGGTAAAAAATAGCTGAGATTCACGTGGCTCTTCATATTCAGTTCAGACTTCATCAGGTATTCTGCTTTTTTAGGTATACTTTCACAAATCAGTGTTAATAGTGCTCTGTTATAGAGAGGGTAACGTAGAGATTAAGGGTAGGACAGTGATTTACTGGAGATCAGCAAGTCAGTAATAGATCTGGAAATTAAGCAATTAAACAAGAAAAGGAGGTGGGGGGTTGTTTTGGGTTTTCTTGGCAGCGGGGGGGGGAGTGTTTCTTGTTTGGTTGGTTTTGAATTCTACTGGGAGCTGGATGTCTGGGAAAAAATGCTTACAAATCTTTAACTTTGGGGGATTTTTAAGACTCTCACTTTGTGAGGTCCACAGCTGCACTGGCACTGGTTTTCCAAACTGGCAAAGGCAAGTAGAAAAATACTGAGATCCTTATGTTTAACTTCTGAAGAAAAAAAAACCCTGTGGACAGAGTGGAAGCAAGCCTATTCCTAGCATGTCTCTTTACTCAGCTGCATTATCCCAGGTGCTTGGTCTGTGAATTGGACTGAAAGGCAGATAATCAAGTTACAATGATGTTAGAAAGTTGTGAAACTAAACTGTGATCAATTTTATGATCATTGTTTCCACAGTAACTGAGTACAGGTGAGTACGTTTTATGAAGTCAAGTATTGACAATTTATTTACCCAAGAGCATTGCTCTGTAGCTGGTTTAACTATACGACAACACATTTTGTTTAATCTTGATTTTTTTTAATTTTTTTTTTCTTCCGTGTCACTGAGATAATGAATTGACAGGAATAGATGACCAGTATATAGCAGCAATCAAGTCCTGCAGTTGCAAAAATGGATGTATATGAACGAATCTTTCATTCATTAAATGTACAAGGCTTGTATATAAAGGCATCTTTCAGGTATTAAATTGTCCCGTGGTATGTGCACAGTAATTTATACAACAGTGTGTGTTTTACTAAGTCTTTAAAAGGTTCAGGCTCTCAAAAGCTTATAACTAAGCACTTTTTAATCTTTAAAATTAAAAGAGACTTGCACCTGTGCTTAATTTCATGTAGGTAAGTAACGCAAAGACTTCAGTAGCATAGATTCCAGTATTTGAGAGGTGTCCCAGGAAAACTCTGTGGAAGAGAAAATGTAAGGAATAGAAGACTTGAAAGGATGAAAGGATCATTTTAAAAATAAATTTTAAAATTATTAAATAAATGTAAATTTAATAAATTTTGAATCTTGACTAAGTTGAAAAAGAGGGGAAAAATTGGGAACAAATAGTAGGACTGAGAAGTACCTTTGATCTGTCAGCTGGTCAGCAGGAAACAGACTTCAAATAAATGCAGCTCTTTAAACAAGGCTTGTCCTTGAAATGTGTACCTAAGAAACTTAGATTTGTTCGAAACAAACAGCTGATAGTGATTTCTTCTGGGTTTCTCTTGTGAATTTCTTTTTGCCTTGGCATTATGCAGATTTCATAGTAAACTCAACCAAAACCTTTTGAACAAATCCCTGTATGAATATTGGTGCTTTAAATCCACACAATATGATAGAAGTTCTCATGCTTCACATCTGTGAACTGATGTAGTAATAACTTGGGATATGGTAACATAGAGGTGGGTACCATACTTTATTCTGGAGTCATATCTATTAATACAAAATAGGTTTTTGTAATTGTGTAATAGGAATTACAATCTCTGATCCTGCTAAACTTTGTATGAAGAGTACAGTACGCTGCGTAGGAAACAGATGTTGTTGAGCAGGTTTTGGTGCTTGTTTCAGTCATCTTGTCTGGCTAGAGATTTTTCTAATCCATTGTCAAATCTGGAAACTCCAGTTGCACAAGATTGCCTAAGCAATTGTTTTTGCCAGGCCTATCTGATATTTGTATTGATGGAAGTCTTGGTAGTCATTTTACCATAAATGTTTGCAAACAGAGTTCCCAAATACCACTAGAACAGGAGGCCAATAGAACCATTCCATATTATTACTATAGCTTTAAAGGAGTCATGGGTCCCTGAATTTTTGTCACTCACATTGTAATATCAGAGTATTTCTAGAGTCTTCTTTCTTGTTACGACACACTATGTCTGGGCTAAAAACAATGAGCCCCAAGTACTGAATAAAGCCATCTGCTTAGTGTTACAGGAACAGCTAGCAAATGCAGTGTATGTTCTAAGGCATGTTCGCTTCAGGCATAGAGTGTAGAGAACTGACAAAAACAGCACTAAATGGCTGTACTAAACTATACTAAATCATTACAACATTTGATGAAATGTCCCACCATAGTTGCTCTGAACATATCTCACACTTACTTTGGGTGTTCCTTTGCATTAGACTTTTCCTTTGCCTGTAAAATTAATTCCTGACCTAATGATGTAAGTAGAATTATTTCTATATATGTGTTTTATTCATTGAAAGTCAAAGGCCATCTGTCTTACAGCAGTCAGTATTTTGAGGGCAGTCTGAATTTACTTGATTTTTTTCCTCTTCTGTCTCTTGTCGTATCAGTGCAATATTATTATATTAATATTATTCATTGCAGGATCTTTGAAGTCATGCAGCTGCTGTTATAAATAACAGCTGGCAGCTGATGGAGAGATCCTTAACTCTTGGGGCAGAGGGAAAAAGTGGCATAAACAATCTACCCTGCTATTCATGCACATAGTGTGTTCATTAGGTGAAAAAAAAGGTGCAACGATCCAGAACGTTTGCATTTCATTAAATCATTCAAAATAAACAGTTTCCATACCCCATCAGGTAGCTAGAAGTCTGTTGCCTCAATATGGATCCCCTGCACAGTACAGTTAAAACACTGGTGTGCCTTTCCAAAACTTTCCGTTTGCAGCTTGATGGGCAAACAAGACATGGTTATGTTAGAGTAGAACCAGCAAAGTGTTTTGCAACTGTTTATTCAGCCTTCAAAGTCTGTGGGAGGAGAGCACAATACAACATGAGGGAGTTCTGCTGAGCAGTCCCAAGGGCCTGACTTTAAGTCCCCAACCACTGTCTTAGAAAGCAGTGTTGGCTGGACTGGTGTTGTCTGAATTACCAGTTGCCTATTTGGACACAACTGATTGCAGGGGGAAGAATGAAAAAAGGAAGGGAAGGAATCTAATCCATTGTCTCTTTTTCAGTTGTTAGTAAGCACTTGTTATCATGGGGTTAGATAAACCCTTGCTCCTGTAGGTATGCTTTCCTTTTTCTAGTAGTTGTAACCACCTGGGCTGCACCACAAGTGAATTTTGGCCCCAGTAAAAGGGAGTGGAAGTTGATTTGTGTCTGGACATCAACTATATGAGAAGTGTGTGTGAAAGGTGACCTTTAAAAGAAGAAACTCTATATTGTGTGTAAATATATACATAAACATGTATGTATCAAAGAGAACATTCTTCTTGAACAGATTGGTAGAAGCTGCATAGGAAAAGAAGGTCTTGGAAACAGGAAACAAAGTTAACTTGTGAATGAAGCGTGAATTTTGCCATCTACTCAGATTCTGTAGGAATCCAGTTGCTGATTTAGAATCGGTGTTTGTAGCATTGATTGAAATGTAGTGGACAAAAATTTTAAACTATGAATAATTTAGTTCCTGTTGCCATCAGAGGATTGAAGTGTCTGTGCTGGATTCTGTGGACAATAATGAAAGGAAGTTAAATAATAAATAAAACATAAGTGGCACTTTAGCTTCAAAATTCTTGTCTTTATGATGAGAATGGGTTGTTCAGGCTATGTTTAAAACTAGACCAGAAGTAGCTTTTTTTTTCCTAAGAAAATTGCCTGTTTATTTCAGTCAGTTGTTAGCATTCAACACTGTGGGCTTTAGAGTATTTTATCTTTCATTAAGAAAATTGAATATAGGAAAAAACTTGGGGAGATTAAAGAAAAATGCCACTGAATACTGACTTCCCTCTTTGACCAGTAGGATATTGTGTAGAATATACAGAATCACAGTGATGCTTTGACTTACTCTGTCAAAATGTCTGAGTGCTTTTCAGTGGAGGGTTCATGAAGTGAATAAATAGGGTATTGGTCAAAGAGCCCCAGATTAGAGGTTGCCTTAATTTCAGAGTTGCAGATGACACTGATTATGATTCTTTTTTTCTGGCACTAGTATAATTTGATTTAAAAGAAGACTTAATTGCAGAGATAAATTTAAATTCTTGTGCATCTTGGTTGTGAGATGCTTCCAGTTCAAGATTGTCTGTCAAATATTAATGTGTTCTAATGGAAAATACTCACTCTAGGGACAGTCTTTTGCTTTTAAGGTTTGGGGTTTTTAAATGTTGAGCTTTTTAAATCATGCTTGAACTAGAGTTAAGAAACAAGTAGGGAGATAAGCAAAACTGAGCATAACAGCTAAATTATAGAAGCTGAGGCTGTAATGGTTGCTAATTTCTGAATGTAGGTTAAACCAGTATGATATGTGTAACCACTTAATTATAACAAAGGTTATAATTTTTTTAAACTCCCTAGTGTTGCATCTTCAACTTCTGACTACAGTCACATTGTGCTGCAGATCAACTTTCTGCCTGATACAAACTCTTGCCTGATAGAAGCATTATGCTTTAAGGGCTGTGGAAATCTCTGCTGTGATTTAAGGTTCTTTACTAACAAAATTGCTGTCCCTAGACAAGTGTACTGCATGCAGTGATATACTGGTGAGGGACTCAATTAATTAAGCAAGCAGTCAATGTGTTGTGTAGACCATACAGAATCACAGTGATGCTTTGACTTACTCTCTCAAAATGTCTGAGTGCCTTTCAGGGGTGGGGGGGTGTTCATGAAGTGAGTAAATGCAGCAAGTGTTTCAGTTCACCCCATCAACTGAAGTCCTGTTATTAAATGATTGATACATTGGCCACACTCCAGTTGTATGTGGAGGCAGATGGTCTGTGGGCTGCAGTGCACATTATTTCAATGAGTTTTATTCCTGATCTGTAACACTTGTATTGACTCAGTTTAGCCATTTGTCTTAAACAAAATTGTTTATCAGTTGCATCGGAGACTTCCTTCATAGAAACATAATTAAAATGGAATCTAAGACTGTATTTTGTAAAACTGCTATATTAGAAGAATGTTATTAACTGCAAATGCCATTCTTATTGCACATCAAATCTGTAACAAAATCAAAACACCCCAGTCCTTGTGAGTTCCATTCCTATATATCTTGTAGAAGCTATCAGAGATGATTTCCTTCATGATTTCAACTCAAAATGGTATGTACAGAGCCATTAAGACAAATATGTTAATGCTTCTTGTAATAGTTGGTATTTAAGTAATTCTGTCCCAAATGTTTACTAAAAATACATGTGGAGGAGTGAAAGCTGGAAATCTTGTGCGTTTAAGGCTTTATAACTTAATTCTTCTAAGTACCAACTAATTATTCATAAAGATGAGCAGTCCTACTTTAATGAGTTTGTTCTTCCAGATCTGGAATTGACCAAGTGTGAGTTTTGAATGGATAACTGATAATTTCCAAGATCTCTCAGTCACTTGCTGGTAGTATTCCATACTTTTGAATTAAAGATTTTGACTTCAATAAGCTGCTTTGCTTTCAGTGCCATTTGATCAAACACGAAGAACACTGGCTCACTAACTGATCATTGCCAAATCTCACCGGCACACAGTTTCATTAAATATTGCTCTTCTGTGTCTGAATATTGGCAATACCCTGGAAGACTTTTAGTGCAAAGGGTTTTTCTATTCAGATTGGGTTCGGTTTAATGCTTTGTTGGAGTTGACAGGTAATGCTCAAGAAACTTTTACGCTCATTAGTGCAACTTTGTCATTCTGATAGAAGAATAGTTTCAGTCATCCTGGTTTTGATGATGTTAAAAAAAAACAAGGTTTAAGTGTTTAAAACAAAAGGTAGAAAGAAACTGAATTAAAAAAAAAATTAATGTTGTGATTATTACTTTAAGTCTTATTCATGGTGCTCAAATGCCTATAACTGTCAAAAACATTTATATCCTGTTTTCCAAAGCTTTCTATGGAAGGACAGCTGGTGCTTGTCCATTCTGTCATTCTATTTAATTCCATTCTCATTCAAGTTCCAAGCATGCCAGACAAGGTAAGGGAGTAGCAATAGTTACTGTTTCCTAGAAGGAGGGTTTTTTGTTGCTGTTTTTTAGATTTAACATGTGGCTTTTATTCATGAATATACCAAATGCTTTGCATGATATTGGGTAAATTTATGTACACTCAACTTCTCCATGCTTTTTGCATCATTTTAGATGACCAACTTTGGGTGAACAGAAAGGTTCCAGCTCTTAGGTGGTTTTTTCTTGCCCATTTTCAGGCATCTGTTTCAGAGAGCTGTAACTGGCTAATATCTTGGTGCTGGCTTTGAAATTTAAACTTTTTTTCAAAGAGGGTACAGACTTCATCTTACACAGAATCAGAAACGTTTTCCTGAGGTCCAGTATCTAAGAATTGTGCTGTACAATTAGTTTGGGTTTTTTTGTTGGTCTTCTTTAAAAGGATATTATAATTTTTGGATAGGAAGTGCCAATTAGTGCTATTAACTACATAAAAATACTAGTTCATACCAAGCAGTGAAACAGTGTGAACGCTGTGTGATAGATGTCATTTAATAGCTTGATGATCACATGAATTTCACTTTTTTTCATTGAACATGCAGAATAACCAGTAAATCAAAATTTTATCTGTCAGATTTAGTTTAGTATTTTTAACACTTCTTAAACTGGTGTAAGTGGGTGTGCAGGAAACTGACACTGTTTTATGACGTCTGATCTATACTGTACTACTTTTCCATGAACTGAGCATGTTTCATTTTAAAGGGTATATAATTTTGGACAGTAACATTTAGGTCTATGTGCTTCTGTGATTGGTTTAAAACCATTTAATCCTTTGGATTCTTATTTTTATTTTACTTATTACTATTGTGGTCCAACGTATCATATTTCCTATTTATATTCTACGTCTTTTGAAGGTGCTGCAGAGTTTCAAGGCTTTTCCATGATCCTTGAACTGAAATCCTGTATATCATTAAATTTAATCAGCCGTGTCAGTTTGTTCAGAGATAGGGTCATTGTACCTTTAGTAGCTTGAAGATACTGATTCCAAATACAGTTCTGGTTTATTTGCACACCATTATGGTTTAATTTTGTTAGCATTTCATGCAGTGATGAGAGCACAGCCGTTAATGTGCTGTCATGCAGTAGTTATACCCCAAATAGTCATTGGACCAGTGTTACTTAGAGCACAGAACTTAACCACTCTGCAAACCAGCAGCTTGTGCTTGTTCTTTTGCAGACAAAAGCATCTGTTCCAGCAGCCAGTTAAAAGTAGAAGGGTACTCAGTTTCTCAATATTTAATGCCTGGCTGTTTCTCTGACAATAGCAATACCTTTTTCTTAGTGTGGGCTATAGTAGCTACTCTTTACAAGGAGTGTCTTAATCAATCTGAAAGTTAGAACATGTTTGTAATTCATGAAACCATGTCATACCACTGACTGCAGTTCCAGAAAAGGAAAACACAAATGGATTGCTTAGCATGTGAGTATAAAGATTTAAGTTTTAGAATATTACTTAAAACTGCACAAGGCTTCTGCTCTTTTAGAAAAATAACATCCTTACTCATGTCCTGTTAAACTCAAGGCAAGAATAAGAAAATTCAGCTAAAAATGTGTGTAAATCTCCAGCATTACCAAGAGTGTTCAGCAGTGTTAATGCTGCCTGGTACCAGCACTCAGGAAGTCAGGACTGCCCCTGCCACCAGTCTTGTTTCATGTATAACCTACTTAATCCTGAGACGGACGAATTGAAGATTTGTAATAAGGCATCTCCAGGTCTTCCTCTCACTATCCTTGTCTCCAGTCTAACACTCTGATGGGGTTACTCTGATCCCTTATCAGCACTTCCTCTGCTCCCTTTCTGATAAAATACTGTGAAACCCAACCTTCAGATTGTCGCGCTGGGCAGCAGCACTCTGCTTTACCCATTTCACTAGGGTAAAGAAACAACTCAGTCCTGTCTGTCATCAAATACATTACAAATCCTTGTGGCCTCAGTCCAAAAATCACAAATCCAACTGTGAATACTTCCCTTTTGTGGGAGGATTTATATAGCAAGGTTTGCACACAACTCTATTTATTTCTATGCTGTGTCCTTTTCTGAGCATCTACCAAAATCCTCGTCCCCAAGTGCCAGTGTTTGGTAGTTAAAACATTTAGCTAAATGTACTTACTGAAATGGAATTCAAAAAGAAATGGAAAATAATTTAATTCATTAAGTCTGAGGGTTTTTTTTATATTTATTTTTGTATTAAAAGACTATTTACTATGTTTTGCAATAGTTCACAAACAAATGATCTTACTATTTTTGCTTAAAAGACATATATGCAGCTTTCTAGAAGCTGAGATAGTCTTACTGCCAGTTATTGCAGGGAGGTTGATCTCAGTTGTTGCTTATAGGTTTTCTGAGCTTAGAAATTTTTAAGAAGCTGTTGACTACCTGAAGTTTCTTATTAAATGTACATAATTCTGCAAATACGTTCTAAAATAATTCCTTCCTATATAGTGTCAATTTTTATTTGACACTACTTAAATTTGGCACTATATATTTAAATACAGTATTCCAGATGAAGTAACTGTGCTAGGAGATGAGTTCTTGTTAAGTGATCTTGTCATAACATTTCATGTTGAAGCATAAGCTTTAATACTTGATTCTGGTCATTAAAAAGGTTGGGCTTTTTTAAAAATCATTTGTGCTTGGGAAGTAGATTCAAGTATTACTACCTTTGCAATTGAATTATGAGAAAAACAAAGGACTTCAGGATAAAAGTAGATTTGAAAAAAGTTAAAGCACAAATGAAAACCAGCAGCTGATCTTTTCACCTTATCTCCATAAAGGCATTATGAGCAATCTGATGTAGTAGGTGTCTCTGTAGCAGGGGGGTGAAACTAGATGATCTTCAAGGTCCCTTCCAACTCTAACCATTCGATGGTTATATATATGTAGATCTGCATGGCAATAGCTTCTTCTAAACTGAGGAATGCATTTTAGCAGTGCACTGTGTGTGTTTGGTGTTGGATGTGCATTAGTACCCTGTTTATTTCTGTTGTCTGTTTTCATGTACATACACTTGTATTCTCCTAATTGGAAACTACTTTCAGCTTCCATTCATTTAAGCTTTAAAAACAGTGGAAATTTGATAAATTTTATCTACACAGGAGATGCAGGCACTTTGAGGCTTTAAGCACATAATTTTGTTACCAAATCAGAAAATAATTTCACTATAGCAAAGATTTGCTATAGTATCAGCTTTAAAATTTATACTTAATATCCTATAGAAAAACTTCCAGGATTAAATTAGCATTGTTCTAGTTTTGTCTGGCTTTCTTAAAGCCTGTTTTTTAAATAGTTCACTGTGTAAGAAGTATAATTTAAAATGCTTTAGGATAGACTGTCAAAAGTAAGAAAACAAATTGCTCTGATTACTCACTCAAATTGCTCCTTGGTTTGAGAATTTAACTGATGTCTCATGAACCCCTGTACATCAAATAAAATTAGTAATACTCCAGAATGCCTCCCTGAGAGGCTTCTATGTGTTTAGAGAAATCTGATATTCAAGCAAAATGCATTTGCTGTTTTGATATACTATGTGTGTTATGGCATAGAGAACAGAGGGAGAATCATCCAAGTTAAGTGGCCCTCTTGAATGTCTTCATGGAGTTGACAGTGTATGACTTACCAGTTAAATACAACTTCTGTCAAGGAGTTAAAATATTCATCTTGAATTTATATTTGAGTGTATTTATCTTATATATGTATTTGTATTTAAAATAGTCCTCTTGGTTACTCTAAGAATTTTATAGTTCTCATGTTATATAAAGAGCTATACTACTTTTACAGTATGAATGTTTAGGAGCTTTGTGGTAGAGAAGAAAATGACAGATAACCTCCTTTTTGCGTGTAATTATATAACATTTTGCCCTTTCTTCTGAATTTAGTTTGTCTACTTTATAGACCAATGTACACCTGTATAATACATACAGCCTTACATATTGTAATAAATCAAGTATGACATAAGTGCCTTTCTTCAGTACAAGTATTCAAACTCACAAGCTTTACTTTCTTACATCTGACACTTTAAAGTCAGTTTTCTGTATCAAATATATATTAAATTTTTATCTTTTTTTGACAGATTGTCACAAACTACTCCACTTTTCAAGAGTGCCGAGATGAGCCCAGTGCACACCCAGTTCCTGACTACATTGCTGGAGGAACTGCATTTCACAAAGGAAGATCTGGAAAGTTTAACAAGAATATTTCTCAAGGACTGCCCACTTCAATGGTTAGTCAATTGCAAGTTATTTTGCATGGTATAAAACTAAGCCACATAGCAACAGGTTTGATTTTCAGCATTTTGTGAGTGTGCATGCTGCCTACAGATCATACCAGCCAGAGTAGAACATGTATCAAGTACATGTTAAAGAAATATGTACAGTATGGAAATGAGTGTCATCATCTTGTCATTTACAGTAAAGGCCAGCTGCTTACTTACAACTTCAATCTTTTGATAATAGTTTATATATACAATATTCTTATATCTATATTTTATATATACATTTATTTATAATTGTTTCTTGTAGAGTTGGTTTGCTGTAATTCTTGGAGGAATTTTTACTCATGTTGTGGTGCAGTTTGTTACAAAAGAAAGTGTGGCTACAATGGTTAAGTCTTAGTTAGGGGTTTTTATTATTGAAATGAGATTGTTATGTTCAGTCTTTTTGATATAAAACTGAACTAAAAGCCAGGTATTTTACACATAATTCTGAGACTGCATTCTAGGTAGGCTGAGAATGTGAACAACAAATAGCTTATTTATGTTGATCATATTTAACTGATTTGATTAATACAGCATTATAGTAATTAGTGTAGTAACATTACTGACCTCACTCCTTTGTTCCCCACAGAATAAGATCATGTTAACATCTGCTAACTGTAATAGTGGCACAGAGAACAGAAGAACACCTTCAGTTGTTGGACCTTCTTTCTTTTAAAAAAAAATTAAATTTACTCTTAATTTTTCTTCTTGCACTTTTTTTCATTTCCTTCCTGTGAATAAGAATTCTCCAGTCTTACGGAGAAGCCAACTCTCATAGCAGTTGTTTAAGTCTAGTTAAAATGTAGATCATCTGAAAATGCTATTTAAAAGCAGTAGAAAGGAATTTGATTGGTTTGGATTTTACTTGCCTTGGAAATCTTCAGCCAAAATTTGTCTATAGGAACTGGGGAAAGAAAGGAAAAAAACAAGCATATTAGCCTGGAGTGTTAAGAACACTGTAGCTGACATTTTTCCAATTGATCCAATATTTGGAACAGTAATCTTTAAGAACGATGACAAGAGTATATTAAGATGTCTGATGTGTAGCCTGTTTATCTTGCTGCTTATAAGAAAAGGGGTGGTCTTTGAACTTGTGTACAAGTTAAACAGCTTCTAATGGTTACTAATTTGGACTTTAAAATATATTTTAAGAACTAAACTTAATTTTTGGCTTTCTGTATTCATTTCATTTGAGTTTTGTTTAGACTTTTTTTCTGTCACTGATTATAAAATGCAATTTAAAACTAATCTATTGGTAATAGTTAATGATTCCGTATTCTCGTTTCTTGCATAGTTGTCACTGTCCTTCAAGAGACCTGAGAAGAAACTGTCACAGCAAAAGCCAGCAGGAGTGAAGGCTGAAGCAGGATGTAGCAGGGTTGCTACATAGCAACTCCATTTAAAAAAGTCTGTTCCTTGATTTTGTTTCTATAATTGGACACCAGCAGGGAACTCTACACTTCATTACATTATTGCACTGTAGCTCCTGCATGACAATCAGGATAAATACATTGATTGTCCCCCTACAAACAAAAGTCCATGAAGCTTTTCTGTGGAGGCTTCACTGTGTGGTAGAGTTCATGTAGGTGATGCTTGACTTTTCCTAATTTTGTTTGTAAGGGGAAGTTATGTTTAGTATAACTTGTAAAAGAAGTAATTTAGAATGAGGAAAACCTTTACTGCAGAGTTCAAACTATGCATTTTTCACAGAACACAATAGGAAAAGAACAACCATCATGGTCAGAGCATGTCTGATGTCAAAGTCACGATGTCTGGATAGAAGATACATTGGGCCTGCATCATGATGGAAAGCTTTTTACTTGATTTCTATGCAAAGAAAGAGCAAGACCTCACCAAAAGATAAGCTTATAGAAGACTGAGCAAATAGGCATGATACTCTGGAGCAAAACTTAAACCTTGAATTTTTATCTCCCTGCTCATGATTTTGGAAAGTAAATACATTTCTCTTTTTAGTTAATACTTCACTGTAGATTCTGAGCAAGCCATTGTTCTCTTCCATGTACATTTACCTTGGGGCATAAAGATTACAACAACCCCTTGACAATGCTGCCATGCTGAGTACACGTAGAAGGCATTACAAATGTACATCACACCAGGAAAAGGACTGTGCTTGAGCAGGTTCAGTGGCTCTCATTTGGGAAGTTTTTACACTTCCTGTCACATTTGTGGTGGGATTTTTTTTTTTGTTATTTTTAGGCTCGGTCTTCAGCAATTACTGTGTAAGAACTCTGCGATCTGGTAATGACAATGAATAGTTCATAGGCCCAATGACCTCTTTATGAAGATTCACTCTTTTTGTGAGAACAGAATAACCTTTCGCCTCCCATTATGTAATATGGTGGAAATGCCCTGAAGGGGCATATCCTTCACTTACATTTAATGTTTTATCTCCCTTAGATGTGTATAAAACACACAGAAGTAAATGCAGGAAGTATACATATAGCCATTATTTTTAAGGAGGAGGAAGGCTGTAGCCTCATCTCAAAAGGATGAGTTCGTACTATCAGCATCAGCTGGTTATACAAAGAGCACAATTCAAGCACCAGAAATACTTCATCTGTGTAGTTTTCTTATATTTCAGAACAGCTTAACTGGTTAGAAATGTTCAAATCCAGACCTACTTTGAGATTAAAGCTAATTTCTGCCACAACTGACTGTCTGTCTTTTTACACGTTTACCCTTTCTCAACTCACTGCTTTGCTTTTCTCTTCTCATTTTGGTTACGTTTTCAGGCAGGCTGTATATCATTGATATAGTAAAGAAGAACAGTTTAAAGCATAAAGCAAAGCCTCCTTCATGCTCTTACAGCTTCTTTTCATCAAGGGAGCAATATGCACCATATACCTGCATAGTGCATATATGGATTTCTTACCCCATTTTCTATAGGGGTAATGAGGTAATCTCAGGAAGAGAACAGGTTAGTAAAACTACATATACAGAGAAAAATCAAACTGGTGAGAGTTATTCAAAGCAGTCTATGTGCCGGCCAAAGAGGATGGAGTAAAAGCTTTCGTGTCTACTTTCACTGAAGTTCCGTTCATAGTCCTGTAACTGTACTGCGCCCTAGCACAGAGCCCTCCACTGCTGGTGGTTGATTCTTTGTGCCCACTGACCAAGCTTGCTGATTTTTCTAGGATGCTGAAGGGGATAAGGCGATTCAGAGTGGTTCACTTCATGCCCACTTTCCTGAAGTAGCGGTTAAGTCATAACCTGTAAATGGTCAAGCATTTGAAGTATCTGCATCTTTAAGTTTGCAAATCATTTTATGCTTATATATAGTAATGCAAAATTCTATGTTAAAACAAGTAGAAAAAAAACTTGATTTATTTCATTGAAGTCTATCAAAACCAAACAAGCGCCTCAGTAAATCTAGAGCAGCATAACTGACATGGCTGTGCTGCTGTCTAAACCTAGAACTGGAATGTTACATCTACCCTGTCTTTAAAGAGTGACACAGGGAACAACAATGAATGTGGTACATATATGAAATACATCTGAGGCCCCAAAGGCTGTGTCCATACAACACACAGAAGATTGACCTGTAGTTCAAAAGCAAGGCAGAAGCATCTGTTGTGGTCTGGGAGGAAAACAGCAGTCCTGTGAATCTTGGTGTTGAACCTGCATGTCCTACCCATCTCTGCCTGGTTTTAGAGAATCTTAGCTCTACAAAATGTGAGTGGGGATGAGCAGCTCAGTTGGATGTTAAGTCTCAGCTGACCTTTAACTGCTGGAGAGAAATGGTCTAACACATCAGAGAGAAGAAAGAGAGAAGGGGAAGCCAGTATTCACACCTTTAAATTTAGACATCCAACCTTAGGTACTTGCTAGTCTCCACAAAGGACCTATGCTCTTCGGTTTGGTTTCTCCAAATCATACCTTAGCCCAGTGTTGGAAGCGGATGGTGTTAATGCCTCTGCCCCTGTTCCCAGTTGGCAGAAAGCAAGCAAAGTGAGCTGAGAACTTTGACCATGGCAGTCTGGCTCTGCCTGGGATAGTTTATTTAGTAATAAAGTGTGGCACAGAATTGAATGAGGACCTGCAAAGTGGGAACTTTCTAAGCAATCTGATCCTGCTGCTGCATTATTTTGACAGCTGCTACTTCATATTTTTTTTTCACCACTAAGAGTTAAAACCAAAAGAATTAAAGTGAGTGACAGTCCTTAGGAAAAAAAAAGTACTGCCAGTGTGTTGAAAGTACATCCAGGATACCTTTCAGCTTTCCATACTTCCTCTATTTCTGCAATTGCTTACAGACACCCAGTACAGCCGGTGGGGATTGCCTTGATCTCACTGGGGTAGCAGATTAATGCTGAACTGTCATTTCCAATGAGCATTAAATATTGAAAATCTAGAATGAGCCTCTAGCAAGTTTTAAGTTTCCATAAGCAGCAGGTGGTACACAAGGCAGGGCTAGACACCTATAAAGGCCTCAGTTTCTCAGCTGCATATCTCTACCACCTGACAGCCAGGCATCCTCTGATTAGAGCCAGAGGAAGTAGGTGTGACTGCCATTAGCAAACACAGTAATATTGCTAAAGACTTTTCCTCCTGTGAGCTTGCCTTTTGTGAATCTTAGAACCACTTCTCTGTGGTGGGAGAAGGGCTGCCTGAAAGACACTGTAGAATGTGAACTGTGGCATTTGTGGTGCTAAACACCATTTGGTGAGGTGGGGAGGGAGAGCTGGAAACCTGCATCTTCAAGTAGCACTCGTGAACATTCCGATTTCAACAAAGCAAGTGAAAATATGCATTTACCTCAGTGGGTAGTCTGGACATGTGTGATCAATGTTAGTCATCCCCCCTTAGTTGCCTGCAGCTGTAGAGCAAGGCATAAGGCAACCCAGAGTTTTGCAAAAGTAGACAAGACTATCCAGAAAAGAGTAATAATTTGCAAGAAGGAAGGTGAGAAACAAGCACAAGCCTTTTTAAACTGTTCTTGCCCTGGAAAATAGGCAATAATTGTGAGATAAGTAACTTTCTCTGAATAGTTTCCTCAACACAACATCACATTTGGACAGCAATAACAGTTGTGGCAGGGCTGGAAAGGCCAAGAACAAAGGGACCAACTTTCTGACCAGTATTTCCAAGATCTGTGAACCACAGTTGCATGTGCAGAGTTAAGTCCTAGACAGAGGAAGGCTTATCAATCATAATACTGCATTAAGTGTGGCCCCTGTAACACCTCAGATGTCCACTTCTTTGCTGGTTTTACTGCACTGTCCTGCAGTTACCCCAAGAAAACAGCTCCTTAACACATCCCTTCTCTGAGAACAGACTAGAGTTGACACATGGGTGACAAGGCAGTTGCATCCTGTCACTGTGAAAACTCCCTCCTTAGAAGTCAGTCCCCAGAATGCTTTGGCAGCCTGTACTTTAAAGGCAAAATCTTTAGTACTTTTTTGCAGGCTGTGACTACACACAGGAGTTGGGTGCAAAGATCAGAGAGCAAAGCCAGTGGCACTACTGACTGGTGCATCCTGCATCATAGCAAGCCACACCAAATCAGCACCATTTCTGGCACTTTTTAGCCTCTTAAATTTCTTGGGGTATGTAACTGAACTGAGCACATACTGGGAGAGCAGCAGCTGCCTACAATTTGGTTAGAGAGTCCTACAGTTTAGTTAGAATTAGTCATCACTACAGAGTTTGAAGGACTTTGGATGCAGCTTTAATAAGCTGCAAACACTTAGATCAGGATTTACATCATAAATCTTGCCTTTATGTCCTACTCAAATAGGAGTGTCTACAAATCAGGTTAATATAATATAACAGTACAGTCGTTAAGTCACAAAATAAGATCATAATTGGTAGTATTATCTAAGAAGGCAGAAGAACTCCGCTTACAGCTGCCAGCTAAGATCTGACTCATCTAAGGTATTTTATAGCAACCATATGTTAGGCATGTCTATCACCTATAATGCAAAAAAAGATAACATTTCCTAATCAGAATTTGCCACTGAGCAGGATTTTCCGTAAACAGCTCAGTATTATAAACTCTAGTCACAGGCAGGAGAAAGCCTTTTGCAGACACTTCTCATTTGTTAATTTTATAAATAGAATAAATGGCTACAAATGTGTGGCTAGAACTGATTCAGCAAGGCTGGCTGTAGTTCAAGGCACAGGTACATTACCATGGCAGTTGACATGTTAAAATGCCACTGAGGAATTCCATGTTAGAAGGCAACTTCTTGTGCAAAAAAACCCCAAACCTGGGTGTTTCAAACTGAGGACAGTCTTGAAGCAGGAGCAACCATGTAAACATTAAACATACTTCACTGAGGTGGCACAAGCAAAGTTGAGTTGGTATAGTCTATTTACCTGCATAGCCAGAAAAGAGAGGGTCAATTGTATCAGTACAGGAGAGAAAGATATGGATTAAGTTCGAAATATTAAGGTGTTTTGCTAAAAACACAGTTGGTTCAGCTGGAATAATCCCTGTGTTTTAACAAAGGTAGGCGCTGCTGTAAACCCCATTGCCTGCTGAGTTCTGGGCAAGTTTTATACCCAGTTCACTTTTGCACACAAACTTGCCTAAGCTTACACCACCCTTTAGTCCTTAACTATTCCTGAGTAAGAGGGGAAAGAAGCTGCTGTTCAGACACTCCCTTTTGCTCTCAAAAGGGCTCTGATGACAAAGCTCCTGTTGATACAAACTGATGTCTTGGTACTTAGACACCTTATTCAGGAATCATAGTCACTTGTTTTTGAGGAGAAACCCTTTATTTTAAAGATTTTTATTAATATACTTTTTTTTCTGAACCATGGGCTCCCACTTGGCTTCTATTTTAGTGAGTATTTTTGCTGCTTAAGTTCCTTGGCTTGTTACAAAATTTCACAACTAGAAATTTAGCTAATGCATTGCTTCCTTATCAAGTTAATGTCTCCAGAGGCATTTGAAACCAAGGAAAAATAAGTGATTTCATAGATACTGCATTAGCCCTCACCAGCTCTAGGTCAAACACAGTCATATCTGCTAATTATTCATTTCTAAGAGCCTCCCAAGCTCTGCTTTTTTGTACGCTGAACATCTGATGCTTCTTGTTTTTCTTCTATAACCACAGATGTGCCCTCTTCAAAAAACTCCCAATCTCAAAACACTAAACTGACAAGCTGAGTGTCAAACCACACACCCCAAGCAGCACTGAAGAAAAACAGAATCACACTTGAAGGAAAACAGAAGAAATCACACGAGTTGTTTCCAAAGAATGAATCTGAAACATTTTCAACTCAGTGCAGTCATTGTTTCTTAATAACGTCAAAGCCATTTGATGCTTTTAGAGGTTATGCTCACTTACTGTATAAGCAGAGGGTGTCTTGGAAAGAGATTAACTGGAACAATGCTTTTCATCTTCTTGTTGAGTTGATCTCTCTTTGAGCTGAATGGGAGCCTTGCTATGGGACAGAGATATGGGTCTCCTCGGTTGTCAAAAAGCAGCACGGGTGTTCCTGTGCTAGCTGAGTTACACACTAGGGTAAGTGAGGCCTCTTCACTGGGAGCACGTGGTTTGTGTGCACCATGGAGCCTCTCTGCAACACAGCCAGCATGCATTGCTTGCTGAGAGCATACCAGAAAGCTGGACAGGAGCAGAGTAAAGCTCCTGGAAGGAGGAAGCGGGCACACAGCTACTGCTTTGCTGTAATACATCCCTACATTACAGAAGGCTATTTGAGCACATGGGAGCAAAGTGATTTTGTCCAGGTCTTCACAGACAGACTATAGTAGGCCCCTCAGATCTTTCTGTAACTCCTATCCGCAAGCTATCCCACCCTCCACGGCAGGGGTGGATGTGGGACAAGATTTGGTCCACGACATTCAAGTGCTAAGGTGCCACATGTTTCTAATTCAACTTGTCAGTAATGCTGAGTTGCATAGAAGGCCTTATGATAGTGCCCTGCAAAGAATGACACATAGAAACAGTATAAAGGGTAATTTTCTCATTGAAAATTAGTAGATCAGCTAGCAAGTTTCTTAATTGTGTTATCAAGCACACTTCACACTTCGCAGCATGCTGTTACCTCATCTCTACAGTTCAAAACCTGTCATAGCATTAAAAACAGTTAAAAGCATAGCTACAAACGTGTATTTAGCTGCCTTGAAAGCTCTGTCAATATGCAACTGTACAATACTGTTATTGTGCAGGTTTCACTGAAAGAAACATCCATTTTTAATCTTGTGATGCAAAGGTAAATCACTGCCCTCCAGTTTTTGTACTTGACTGCTGATCTATAAAGGTCCATGCAAGAGTAATGCTGGATTCTGGGTTACATCATTTATGTTTTAAGGGTTCAAGTCACATGCTAGATTTCTTTTTTCCTAGTTCTCTGTCTAACCTTGAATCCAAGGGAGATGATGCCTGAAGCAAAGCTGATAAAGTCACCAGTACTAAGCAGCATGTGTGTCAGCAGAAGGGGGGAGCACAACAGCAGACACATATCTTCACATCCTTATTTCCTTTACAAATGGAGGAAGGAAGTTCCTTGCAGGTTAGCCAAGAGTATCTGCTCTTACAGCCCAAGAGCCAGCAAAGTACCATTTCCAAGAGCCACAGGCTTCTAAATATACCAAATCCATTATTTCACAGTAATATCCATCAAGGGTTTTTTATACCTAGTAGTACCTAGTACTGAAAATCTTTCACTGAAAATTCACAACTAGATATCACAACCAGAGTTACAGACACCTTCTTTTACATATCTATTCTGTTCCTGTCTCTTCCCACTTCTGCAAACTCCTTCCTATTCTTCCTATCACAGTGCCTCGCCATTCCTTTTCCACTTCGCCCCTTCACTATTTCCACTCTTCCTCACCCATCCTCCTTGTCCACCCCTGTAAAGATCCCACCCAACAGTGTCCACGGCATGAGATCCCTAGAATTCCCAGCCCTTGAGCTGGCTCCCTGCACCCTGCAGGAGGAAGGGGAAGGAACAGCACTGCCCAGCCACCCTCTTGTCCACACACTGACCTGCTGAAGGCACAGCTCCAGTGCCCAGCACAAGATGCTAAACAGGTCATCTCTCCCCTTGCTCCTTGAGAGAGGTTTATGTGTCATTGGTTTGGTGCCCCTTCACACAAGCAACCTCCCTAAAGCTGGGAGAACACTGCCCCAGGGCCACACAATTGTTGACGGATGGACAAAGATACTCATGTAATGCTTCTTACAACAGTACCTATAGATTACTATGAAACTAGTCTGCAAAACAGGTATGAATCACCCAACAGCTACAGCAGTGCTCCTGTGCAGAGATTAAGAATTTTTATGCAACTTCTTTAATCAGAAGAGGCCTACTTGGTTGAAAATGAAACCTCTGCAGGAAAAGGTTGGTTTTGATTAATTTCTCAACTTGAAAAAGGTGTCTGGATTGTCAGGGTGTTTCACTTCAACATTTCTAAACATAGAAAAGGGGAAAAAAATCAAGTTCAAATGTAGATTTTCACTTGTCTTCCCAAATTACTTATTGCAGATTAGACTCTGAACACACAAATGCATTTTCTCCTTAATAGAAGGTCCAGTATTTATTTTTAAAACTGATGTGATGAGGAGTAGCGATAGCTTTCTTCAGAATTTCTTGCTATACAGGAATCCCCACATAATAGCCCCTGTTAAGTCATTATAATTCATAATGCAACCTCAGGGAAGATGTTATTGCTGAAAGGAAACATGCATTCCTACTTTTAACTAATTGCTGTATGAAATTGTCTGGTTCCATAAGATTGCAAATTTCACTGCTGATGACAGATCAAACTAAGGAGCAATTACACGGGATCTTGCATATTTTTAGTGCTAATGTTTTGTCTTGTGGTGCATTTAGGTGCATAGAGGTGAGGACTTCTAAGAGGATTATCAAAAGCAATTTCATAATCAATTTCAAAGCATTTTCCAAAGATAGGTAACCCCTTTTCATAGAAAAGGAAAGTGAAAGGGGAGCATAGTGACTCATCCTAACACATAGACTATGACAGATGCAGAGCCAGAAGTAGACTCTAAGCTCCTGGTACCCTCATGGCCTGGGGTCTAACATGGCTTTCACCAAAACTGATAGCCGGCATCCCACCAATTTGCAAAGGAACATCCCTTTCTGCAAGAACATGCACTTGAAATTCAAAATATGTTCATAGACTCATAGAATAGTTAGGGTTGGAAAGGACCTTAAGATCATTTGTTTTCTTCTCAGTGATACATGCTATAATACCTCCCTTACTCTTTGCCTAGCCCTATGCAGAGCTGAAAGAACAATTAGAAGTTCATCAAACTTATTTTTCTGTATCATTTGCTTTGCCTTTATTTTGCTGATACTATCAACTTGGCTCCACACCAAACAGAAATGTTACAGCTGAACTGGGTCAGATTCTCCATAAGTATGCACCACCAGATTTGGGTCATATCTGTAGAAGCACCCACTGCAACCTTTAGATTCGATTTTTAACATGGTCAAGTGTGTTGAAGCCAGACACTTTAAAACAAAGAGAGACTACGAGCAGGCCATTTGCTCTGGACTCAGTTGTGAATGCTGAGATCTTTGAGAAATCTGGGCCACTTCATTTATCTTTTTGCCTATTTAAAACCTTTCTGCCCATTGAAGAAGACAAGATGAAGCTACAGATTTATAGGCAAGTTGATGGTTGGGACAGAGCTGCACAGGAGACATCTGGCAAGCACAGGACAAGAGCACCATGGGGACAGAGAGTTTGAGATCCTCTGCCTCAGTGCTGCTCACTGCAGACACCTAACAATAAACTCACTGGGTTAGCCCAGGGGCTTTAAGCTGACTTTAGGGAGATCACTCTCATACAGTAGACTATTCTAGGCTATGGGAGAAAGAAACCAGACTATGGGAGGAGTCCTTTCCCATGATACTGTGTGTGGACTGGACTTAACTAATGTTAGTTTTTAAGAGCCCTGCAAAACTGCAGTTCAAAAGCAGCAATGAACTTCAGTGTGTTTCCAGTAGTAAAAGATGAAAGAGGGCATGAGAGATGGTCCAAGGAAGACTAAGCCAAGTAGTCTGGCAGTGGTTTTGGGTTAATTTGGGACCACTAAGGAAGAAGGGGTTGAGAGCACATGAAAGCTGTTCTTACAAACTAGGGAACTGACAATCTTTTGTCTCTTCAGCAGGGGTTTGGTAGATAAGGAGGGAGCAGCAGATGAGCTCCCAGTGAGGAGGTGAAAGGGATGCAGGAAAGAAGCTGCAATGCTAGAAATGTCTACCAGTAGAATTGGCAGATAACATGAGAGTGTGCAGAGCTATAGGGTGGTGAGGAGGGTAGGTCAGCACTGCAGAGTGAGCTGAGTGTGGTTTAATACAATCATTAAGATGCAAGAAAACCCACCTGAGAGAAAAGCAAGCAAGCTTGTGGTAGGATGAGAATCTGCCACTGAAAGCAATGATGGATACTGGGGTATCAAGTCAACCTGGACAACTCAGCACAAAGGCATCATTATTTTTCACACCTGCATCTACAGATCAGTGTTACATATTACTTATCTCTGTACAGATGTTTCAAGTACAGTTATTATAAATAGAAACACCAGAAAATCTGCACACCCATCACAGACCTGTAAAACCATTGCAGAGCCACACCATGTCGCAGATGGTGAAATACAGTATTGTGTGGGAGTTCACAATTTCCCTATGAACGTTATTCAATCACAGTGGCCCATTTTCACACAGCTTGCTGAGCTTCAGAAAGTTTGCATAAAGGTTGAGGTTTGACATTTTGAGACAGAATAGCTTAGTCCTCTATCCTCTAGTGAGAGCTACAATAAATAATCAATAATAGAAGAGAAACACAGATGCTTACTTCATCTCTTTCTAGGGTAGAAGCACTGAAAACATGCTTTTTTTGACACAAATGCTTATTCTGGGGTCTTCATTACCAGGATTTCCAGTAAAATAGCCATAGGCAAAAAAGCACTTAATCTGACTGTTGCATTAGGCTTCCTGAAACCACACATAGGTGCAATTGCAAGTGCAGGCATAAGAAAATGTCTTCAAACTTCTCATGGCCTGCCAGGATGATATTCCTATCAACATGTAGGCTTCTGATGAGCTCCTACATAAAGGGTAGTCATTTAGTGATTAAGACTTATTTTTTAACTGGTGTGACTTTTGTGCTAGCTTATGCAAAACATGCCTCTAAGAATGAAACAGATTGAGACGGGGCATAACACCCTGTTCACAACAGCATAATTCATGACTGCACTGAGAAATCACTTCTCTCTTTAGATTTAGGTAATAGTTCAGATATGCTTACTTCTAGAAAGCAGTATATCTCTCTGAAACACTCAGTTCAACAAACTCCTGGTTATGTGTTTATCTAATTTATTGCTGCTGCATATTTGTTATGTCTGCAATACAGGGTAGATAGAGCATATCTTCAGTGTCATTACCATCTCAGAAACACTGTCTGTAGGTGTTGGCACCACTTAATCAAACTTTCCAGTTCCGAAAGGGATGGTGCAATAATTCACTCCAAACATCTAAAATAGACATCCTTCAACTGGATGATTCTCTCACTAAAACCATGTCTGCTAATTGAACAGGTTTGTCCTAACCTTCTCACTTGGTGTCCTGATGCTGTGGAAGGAGGAAAGGGACCCTAGGTGTAGCCTGCCTGCTCACACCTCTGCCTCATGGATACAAGGAATCATCTTAATGGAATTTAGCTGCAGAGACCTTGAAAGTCTCCACCAAACCTGAATAAACTGGGGGTTCAAAGCTTGCAGTAGAACCTGCAGGTCGAACAGAAGTAGAATGACACAAAACAGCCTGATCCCAATATCTTGGAGCAATGGAAGAACAGCAGAGGTACCAAATTGTTACCCATCACCAACACAGTAGTCACGAGACATCTGATCTGTGTGCCAGTGTCAAGCCACCGTCTGAAGCCAGCCACACAGTGATTTCCTGGCACATAGCTGAGAGTCACTGCTTTGCTCTAGGAAGGCACTACAGCAAACCCAGTGCTGTCATCCAGACACAACCCACAGGCATGCAGGTACAAGCATCATGCAGAGGTCATTGAGGGAATTCCATGCTCCCTAGTCTCCCCAGGCATAGGTCCCATTTCCCTGTCACACACCCTGAGGTGAAGGAAGAAAGATCTCAGAGCAGTAGCTTGAGAGGGATGAACTCTTTCAGGTTGTTCCCACCTTGGAACAAAGAAGTTCTGCAGGGACCCTCCAAAAGAGAGTGTGGAGAAAAGGGAAGACATCCCACACAGCATGCCATGAGAGGGAACTGCAGCTTCATGAAGAGGACACAGAGCCAAAGTAACATTTCCCCAAGACCTTGTTCTCAGAAACTGCTGAACCACAGTAACTGCCTGTAACCCAAGCAAACAGCAACATTAAAGTTCAAGCACTGACATACAAGAGAGTTCAACCTACTTTATTAATCTGACAGTTATAGGCAAATGAGTACCATAATGCCAACTGTTAGACAACTTCTAAACATGCAGTGTTTCCTATAGTCATAGCATACAGTAATCACCAGAACAAAACTTCTCTTAGCATCTAATGACTGCTAAATCACCCACAAGAAAAAACAGCACTGAACAATTCTGCTTTTCAAATACAACAGAGATGCAAAAAAGGCATTTGAAATTAATATCCAGTATAAAAGAGGAGAGGACCCGTCAAACCCTGCTGTGTGCTTTCTGCTAAGTGGGCCAACCAGCACCCCAAAACCATAGAGTACTTAGGCAGGGTATAATCCCACCACAAAGAGGCTTCTGTCATACAGTAACATCAGCTCTCTGCTGAAGTTGGTTACCGATCAGGAATGGGCTCATCATTCACCCAGGTTTCTGAGGATTAACCATTTCATTACAGCTTTAACTATGCCACTTGAGTTTAATGCAATGAATTTCAGGCTGACCACAAGCTGGTGTGCAGCTACTGAGCGTGAGTTCTTTCTCCAGGAGGGTTTAAGAGTAGCCCTTAGTGTTATGTCAGTTCCTGGCTTTGAGGAAGAGCAGACTGAAAAACAGATGCTGCCATAAGCACAAACACAGAATGTGCTGAGCCAAGCAGAACTGCATCAGAAATACTGGAAATACAGAGTAACAGCCACTGACCTGTCATTTCAATAGTCAGCAGTGACCAGGAAACAACCATTTTCCCCAAGTATCATAGAATCATAGAACTGGTGCAGAATTTAGCATGCAGAAACACTCTGACAGCACCAGTGGTATATTTGTTAGATGCAGTCCATGTATTGTTATGCAGTCCATGCGTTATGAAGCCACAAACCAGTTCAGTTCAGCGCACAGACCACTTGCATCTGCCCTAAATATGACAGATCAAATGCAAGTCATCCTACAGCCAGGTTCCTGCTCTTTGATTTCAGTTAGAGTAAGTCAAGTCAGTCACATGTGAGTCAGCTCCTAAATGCTCCTGGGACAACTGGAGTTTGCCTACATACAGAACTATGCAAATACCTTTTTTGGTATTTTGGTTTCTTTTTTGAAACTAACGATTTGACCTTTGTTTACCCATGGGAGTCTCAACTGACCAAAAGGCAAGTCAGATCTTAATACCATCTCTAGGATTGATTCAGCTCTGAATTAGGCCAACTCCCACAACTCAACTGCAAGTACGGCATGTCTGTCAGCCTACACAGGGGCTGGAGTGGCACCAAGAACCCACAAGTCACACAAAATAAACAGTTTGGTGGAAAAATCTGGAGCAGGAGCACTAGCATGGCAGAATGCACTGATTTAGTCACTGCTTTCACTCCAGCAAGAAGCTCTCTGCTGCAAATATCTCCACCACGTCTGGCTGCCCCAGGGAAATGCCCAGTGGGTTGGGGAAGGTGCATGAGCAGCACCAGTGATGGGTCAGGCCCTGTCTGCACAAGTGCATAGGGGCCAGTCATCAAGGGGGACATCTGAAACTGTCACCAGCACCAAGCATACAGGACCACCAGTGTCAGAGACCACCTGTCACAAAGGTCTGTGTCCCTTGGCTCACATGTAAGACTAACCCTCAATGACAGCACTTTTCCCTCTAGTAAGAACTTCATTACCGTCTTTTAATACCTTGAGCAAATATTGACTCAGGTCCAAGACGGTGGAAATATTTGTTTTGCACCAGACGTGGTGCGTACTGATCTTTGAAACATTAGCTAAAGGAGTGATTTGGGAAAATAAAACTTCTAGGTGGATGTGTTTACTTCGCAGGGTTGTTCACCTTGTGCTCGGGTCCCAGAAGTGTGCATGAAGGCTTTCATCACAGGAAGAAAGCCAGCTGTACACTAAAACTGTGTGCACGCACTTGCATTCCTGCATCTGTGGCTCACCCACATAATAGTTGAAGGGCTGAGGATCACTGGTGAGTAATTTAATGAGTCTATACATTCCTGCCATGATGAGACCCAGAAATGTCATAAGAAGACACTACTAAGCTTATTGCTTCAGAACACATCCTCTGAAGTATTTGGTATCTAATGCTAGGCCTGCTTTCTGCAAGAACTTCAACACTTTCCCTGGCTTCCAGCAGACACCAGTTATTGGAAATGCTGACGCTTTTCCAAAGGAAGGGCACTGCTCCCTTGACTCCTATTTCTTTTGCCCCAGCTGATTAGAAAGAGTTCTAGTAAAAAGCACACATCTAAGCAGGGAACTAGAAGGCTGAACGCAACAGAGAAGTAGTTTGACTGGTTTAAGTTCTTCAGTTTCCAATTCTTAGGTCCTTCACCACCTCAAGTATCAATACCCTGTGTGCATCTATTCTCTCCTGCTAAAAATCTGTCACGTATGGCTTTGGCAGTTGCAGAGCTTGTTATAGGAACGGGGAGAGGAAGGGAGAGCACTAGAACACAAGCACTTCAGCTCCATTCAATAACTTATGGATATTCCTTCTGTCCAACAGTTTCATGCTCAGAGTCAATGAGCATTTTTGGGTGCCTTTCAGGAGGAACAGGAGCATGAAAAGAGGTTCTTTTCCATATTTACCAAATAAGTATAGGATAAAAAAAAAAGCATAACATAGAATTGTGTTCAGTATATTCACAGGAAGAATCTTAGTGACACACTTGTTTTCTGGACAACTTTGGGCCAGACTCATTTGAGAGACACTTGTACAGAACAGAACTATTCTTTGGGACTGTTGGACTGTAAATTCATAGCAATGCTCTTTGATAACTTCTCATAAAATAATCCTCTTTGAATATGCAACACATCGCAAGCAGGACTCAAGATGCACAAGAGTAACTTTTGCTGAGTCTTTTTCCATAAGTGAATCTCTTCATCAGATAGATAGCAACACCTGACACCTGTGGCTCTTCTACTCAGAACAGTCAACAGATACAGCCCAGAGCATCAAAAATGAGCAAGCCACGCACTAATCCACATGTACACCAACCTTTAATGGATTGTCTCCTAACCTTGCTGGAAATTCAGGGGTGCTGGAGGTTTTTTGGTCATGAAAGACCGCAACAGTCACCAACAAACTCCTCCAGACATGCTTACCTACAGGCTTACTGTGAATCCCTGCAAGAAACTAACCCTTAAAACTTCACTCAGACACTAAGCTTGAATTGAAATCAATCTCATAACAGCTGGGAGCTGCAGGAACATCACACCCCCTAAAAGGGGAGTTAGAGGTTGCTTTCAACATGATGTCAGTTAAACCAGCACTACTGAAGGGCAAGACACTTCAATAGTAATATACCACAGGTTCAGGAGCTAAGATTATTTTAGAAGAGCCCTTAGGAAGACACTTTTCTGTACTCATAAAATAGTTCAGCTGAGGCCACAATGTCACAGCAGCACAGTCTCCTAATGCAGCTGCATATCCAGAAAGGCCACTTTGAGTTATTTCCCTGTCAAAGTAACTCTTCAGATATGTTACAGTTACTGTGCCTCATACCTGGAGGTTTCTGAGCCATCATTCCTCCCCCCTCAACCCCCCCACTAGCAATGCTGTTCCTACCACCCTCCCCAGCTATTATTGACAGTCCAGCACGCACTTAAGCTCCATGTGTCCCGACGAATTCAGCCTAGGTTTTCCTTCCTCAGGATTGCAGCATGTATCCCAAGTCATATTCAAGTCATATTACCACTTCAAGGTGTTTGAGGCATTCCTACAGAGGAATCCAATTGCTCCAGCACTACCCCACAAATCCTTAGCCTGACCTTTCTGGCTACAACTGCCCAGAGCCTGGGTGTGCTAGAAAATATACACACGTTTTGTCTCAAGCATTGTGGTGCAGTTTCCTCTACCTCTTTGTCAACCACTGTTACAACATGCGACCAAGCACCGCTGTTAGCAAGATGTGCAATTACCCTGTTTGAAATCTCCCTTTCAAGTTTATCAGACTGCAAATGCACAAGATCTCTGTATGCTCCAGATGGGTAGAGTTAAATACCATCTCCCCTAGCTCACAGCTTTCTCATACTGATGGCATCTTTCCCACTGCCCCAGCTCCTCTGCCCTGACCAGCCTTAGTTTGTTGGTGTCCTACGCAAGTGAATTTTAGTCCTCTGGCATCATGCAAAGCTGTTAAATTAGATTCTCAGTCACATGAAGATGGCTTTGTAAGAAGCTAACAACAAAAAGCATCTTTGAAAAGCTCTCTCACTGCCACGTGAGAAATTAGGCCCATTTCATACTTAAGTTATTGACAGAATACTTGATATGCTGTGAAGAACACGAAACCTCCCAGAAGCACAGCTGAAGCAACTGCAGCATCAGTGTGATCAGAAATTATGCCATGTGCCCTGGTTACCATGGGCTGTGCTAAAGGAGTACTTTAGATCCCTTACTCTATATACCTCATTTCAGTCAACCACCCCTTGGTCCCAATAAACATAAGAGCACCCCTTTGGAGTAAACGGACTGAAATAATAAGAAACAGAGCATTCAAAATGAAGGCCAGATGCGTGGCAGGCTGGGAGGAGTGCTGCACAGTCACAGGCTTGTCCCTGCCATACAGCAGCCTGGCTGGAAGCATACATGCAGGAGCCAGCTCTTAGCAAGGGCATCTGCCACCAGCTCTCCCACAGACGTGTCCCAGATCCCTCACAGCAGTGACAGGGGGACAGGAAAAACACACAGCACTGAATCACCCCACAGCAGTAGCAGAGAACAGGCACAGCAACACCCACAGCTCAGCCAGGAGAAACATAAGCAGCTTTCTGGGTAGGAAGCAAGGCACAGCATTTGTTGGCCTCTACAGCATTTGGGAAAATAAGGACAAGGAAACAAGGGGGACAAGGGGTCAAGTCAGGGTTTGTTGTTGGAATTTTGTTATCTTTTATCTCCCTAGCAAAAAAAAAAAAAAAAGCCCACCAGACCTCCAGCATTGCAGTCCACCCTGGTCAAGAGGCAGTGGTACCAGCACTTGCTTCACCCACCAATACTTCTGCCCTCACCAATACTTATGCCCTCAGAGCATAGTATTAGCAGATTAATTTCCACCATGCAGTTAACTAGCAGAGGGATTGCACAGAAGGCAATAACATTCTATGACTTACCTAGGAGAGTCTCAATACCAGCACTCTAACTGCAGCGCATGCTACACTTTTGGCTATGCTGCTTAACTGCAGCATTTCCCCCAGTTTGAATGAACAGCAGCAGAGACCAACCCAGCCAGTACAGTTGTCCTTTTGTGTTTTACTGTATGGGATCCTTAGGATCCGACACACTTTCTGGCTTGAGAACCATGTCCCCTTATGCCTGCGTTTTACAAAGAGCTCCTTGGCTCTACAGCTACTATTGAGAAAGACCAGCAAAGAGAATGTGGTCCTTAACCTTGCTAGAGCATCAGTATCAAGGCTGCAGCAGCCTCCTCCATCATGCGGAGGCCCAAAGACAAAATTGCTCAAACATGAGATTTCAGCAACTGAACATGCAGAGGAACAAAACGGACATCCAAGTGGCAACTGGAAAGAACCACAGTTAAAACTAAACCACAGCAATCTCAAAAGAGAGAAGTAACAATCAAACATCACCCGGTCTGAAATTATTTGGTGCCTAGCAGCCTGAGACATTTCACACTTAAGAAGGCATGTGCTCCTCCATGGCCCCACATCTGGGTGGAGAACCACTGTGAGCTACATGAAAGTCTTCAGAGATATTTAGAATTCAGGGATAAATAAGAGAGGACAGAGCTCACTCCACTTGCATAAAACCCTTTTCTCTCACAAGTGCAACAGTTCCTTTTCATCCCTGCAAATATCTGTGATGCAACTTGGGCTGGGGAAACTGGGATGGAAGCACTCACTGGAACATTGATCTGCTTATCCAGGATGAAAGGAGAGGTGGCAAACAGCCTCACCACCTCAATCAACCTCAGAAATCAGTCCAGAGATTGCCAGACCCTTCTAGGAAATGATAGCAGCAAGTCCTGCCAGAGCTAGCTCCAGCTTGATAAGCAGACAGGGAGGGAGCAAGGCTACCCAGCTCCCAAAGCAGTGGAGCTCACACACAAAACATCTCAGCAGTGGTGGAAACATCACACAGGAAGGAGACTCCTCTCAACTGCCATTAATGCAAAACTGCTGAAAACACAAATAATTCCAAAACCGACCGACTGCAAATACACAGAGTACGCAGCAGAGCTCAGCAAAAGTCAGGCCCCTGCAGCATGAAGCCCAGCACAAGGGCACAGGAAGATCCATTTCTTTGTTCTCAGAGCTTGAGGCACTGGTGCCCTGACTCACACACACTATTACTCAGCGCAATCAAGAGCATGCTAGTCCAGGGGGTCTCAGCTACCCAGATGCCAGGTTTGCACTATGAGGGATGTCTACACTCACAAACTTCACTTCTGCAGCATCTCAAAGAGTTGCAACAAGCTGTATAAAGAGGATCAAGACCATTTTTCACCTTTTTGGGAGCCATTCTAAGCCTCCTGCTCACCTGTCAATGCCACTGTGTTTCGAAGAGGCAAGAGGCAACAGTAAATGTAGAGCTGACAGTTTGTGAAACTGGGAATTTAGTAGATATAATGGATAACAGCAGATCCCTTGGCTTAAATCAGGGTAAATAAATCACTAGAAGTAGCCACTGCAAGCAATTTAGATCAAGTAAATATCTAATCTCTTCTGGCTGATCACTTAGTGAAATATAATTAATTTGTTGTGGATCTTCACTGCAACACTTAAAAACTTTCCTATATGAAACACTTAAAATGTCTGGTTTGCCTCTTTTCTTATCAGAAGACTGTACTTGAATACTGGGAGTTCAGCTTCCAGTCTCTTGCACTCATACATCTTTATCCCCTTTGAATTCACCCATTGAAGTCGTGAGTTTGGGAATGTATTATTCATAGGAAGAAAAAAATAGAAGTGTAAGACATAAGTAGTATATCATACTGTTGCCCTTTAACACCAGCTGGCTACATTACAGCAACTAAATCAATGGAACATATTGGCCATTTTAACTGCATGCTGTGCTGCACTTCTGCCAGTGCCCTTGGCTGACCCATGCCTCTGTCCTGCACACCAAGGAGGGAGATGGCAGGAGGAGCCAGCAAACAAGGTACATTCTGGGCTGTCTGAGTGGAAGAGTTCAGTATTTCCACAGCACATGCTGCCACTGCCTTAACAAGGTGTGCTTCGGCAAGCTGGGGGTGGACATGCCCCATGCATGATATTATCCAGAGAAGGGAGATCACACACTTGTCAAAGTTGGTAATAATTGGCTGGAAATAATTTCATTAGCTGTCATGTTATTTTCTTTCTAGGTTTGCCTTATTCCATATTCTTGTGTCACGTCATCTCTGCTAAACAAAACCGAAAAAGCCAAATGAAAAGAAGCATGTTGGAACAACCACACAGAAATGGTTTGCTTCCATCTTATTTGAAATATTTATCACATGCTCCAGGTTAATCCATTAGGCATCATCATTCTAACAAGGTGTGGCCTTCATTTTTATAATGTATGAAAGATTTTCTTCCAGATTTATGTGCTCCCTTCATATAGCCCATATGTTGTGTATATTGTAAACTGGTGTGATAAAGACTCAGGACTTTTTCTGAGACTCAAGTGTTAGGGTTTTTTCTTCCCCAGTAGGGAAGTCACAGATACAACTAGATACCTATGGTGTCCAAATGAGATGTGCCTGCAGTTTTAGATGCACAAAAATCTATCCAAACTTTACACACCTTATAATGCATTACAGGCATACCTACCTTAAATCTAGTTAGACTGCTTTGTTATTCAGAGGAAAAAAACCAAACTGGAATCTACCACTATCCTATTGACAACTGGAAAACACTAAAGTTACCTTTGGCATACTCATAAGCCACCTCCTCTGTGAAAACAGACAGACACAGGATGTGGCTTGGCAATGGAGTCAGGTCTAGGATTCAGCAGGGAAAATCTCCAGAACTTGAACTCTGAATAGGCATCTCATAAAGTCCCTGCTAGAGAAGCACTTAATTGACTTACACGCATATTTCAGTGCTTTTCTAAATCAGAAGTCCCTCAAAAGGCTGTATGCGGAACTACATTTCACTATTCAGTTTAGAGCAAGATCAAAACAATAAATAAAGGCAAAATCTGTTCCTGATGTGAACTGGGGTTATCCTGGAGATGAATTTGATACAACTGACCTGTTTTTTCTCTCTTAAGGAAGGGAAATGCAGAGACTTGAGGAGCATTCCTTTGTCAACAGCTTGCAAGTACAGTTGCACGAGTCTCGCAATCTTTCACCAGGGCTTATTCTAGAAAGCTCTTTCTCCATCCCCCCATCAACTGCAACAAGTGTTTTGCTTGAGGAAGGAGCAAGACCCAGAGGAGCTGCTCTCTCCCTCATGTTGCAATATCCAATCTGAGTGTTACTATCAGCTTTTGGAAACTGACTGATAGAAAGCACAGATGATGTTTGCATATTTTAATATTAAATACCCCTATTTGGCATAAGGATGGAACCTAATAAATTGCTTTGTTTCTGCCTCATGAATTAATTCAGCCTGCTAACTGATTTGGATAAAGCATTTTGATTCCAACTAATAAATTTGCGTCCTGGTCAGGTAAAACAACTTTTTGGAGAAAAAGTAACAAGTTTGTTAGCTTACCAGAAGTACTTCTATAAGGAACAGACTTTTTACAACCCACTTGTTCCACCAATGTCTTTTAAATCAATCAGATAAATTCACCTTGTTTTTCAATGCCCTGAATCCCGATAGCTCTGCACACTTGATAGGTAATTTAATCAGCGTTGGTGTGGATGAACACAAGCTCAAATTAGCTTCTGAAAGGCTTAGTCATCCTGTGGATAGCTCTGCCTTTCCACTTTTATGCAGGAACTGAGCTTCACCAACTGGTTAGCCAGAGGTGTCATTAAAAATTTACAGAAAGAGACAAAGGTGTGCTCCAGCATCTCTCCTTACCCTTTCTACTGTTACTTTGGCAGACAAAAGGTATGGAACCTGCTTCATGAATAATGAGTCATGTAATATGCATAATGCATTTTTAATGGCATAGAGTAATAACACTGAGATATTTCCAATCTTCAGACTTGCACCACAGCCTCTCAGTAGCCTGTTCTGATTCTTCCCAGATAGATCTCTTTTTCCTCCTCTTCATTTCAAATCCCCCACCTTAAAGCCAAAACTTTTTCCACCAGAGATAGCAACCTTTAACCTGAATCAACAGCTGAGCTGGCACTGGATGTAAGCATTGCTTTTGAGGCATGGAATGCCCTACCATGCAACCACATACAGACTTTTCAAAGAGGTTTGGGCCTGAACAACCCTCACCACCACCACTCTGAAACACCAGTAATGCACGACAACCTAGGGGAAGACACCCTTAAATCAATAAAATATTTGCAGAGCTCCTTCCCTTGAAGAGCTGTCTTATCACAGGGGCTGTGTCAGAGGCCTCCTGTGCTGCCATAATTGCCTCCTCCAGCTGCCCAACCCCAATTCCAGTTGTCCTGTTTGAAAATCAGGCACTCTGGAATCAGGTACATATTGCTCTTGTAGTTTTAAAGGTAAATGCCAGTCACTAAACCCACTTGGGGCATGCAGGCCAAGAGTAGGCCATATCTGACAGAAAAGGGTCCTGTCAAGGGTCCAGACTGCTGCACCTCAACCACCTGACACCCAATACCCCCCAGCACTCACTCCATCCACAACTACAGCATTCCAGTAGGATGAATACCAAATATTGCCTCAGGGTTAGTCCCAGGCCTACCTGTTCCTCCTGCTGAGCTGCTCCTTGGAGCATCCACTGGTATGGGCAGAGCCAAAACCACCACCAGGCCTTCCCCATTACCACTTAGCCTCCCCCACTGCTCTTCTGCATTAAATAACCCAGTATAATAGGCCTAGAATGGCACCTGGCACCTCCAGTGGTGCTCTGCAGCAGCCTCTCACCCTGCCAGCTGTGACTGTGTGTCACATTTCTGTTTAATAAAAGCCCTGTCTGGGAGGCCTTGGTGTTAGCAGCCATTGTGTGGAAAAGCTGTCCCAGTAATACATGCTGGCTTAGTCCTGAGGAGACTGATCTCAGCTGCAGCCTGCAAAGGGAGCGCTGTGAGGAAGGGGCCGTGGATGAAGCTCTGAGGTGCCAGAAAGCAGGAGCACGGCAGGGTCTAGGCAGTGCTGTGGCAAGTGGAATGCCATGGCCCTCCGGTGGGCTGAGGGATGAGTACAGAGGAGACTGCTCACTGGTTTTATATACAATGAATATACAAAGCTGAAAACAGGAGTCTATATCCATGTGAGCACAAGGCTTTGTGCACATGTAAAAAAGCCCACACTGCCATGTTGTGCTCTGCTGAGGAAAGGACAAGGGACCCCTATATATATCATCCTTCTGCTCTTGCTTTGTATGGGCTGCAACTGCCAGGTGGGGCAAGCCCAGCTGACAAGGCAGGCAGGAAAAAGTCAATTCTGTGAGTCCCAACAGGCGTAAGTCCCTTAACAGGCTTAACGACACACCTGCTGCTCAGGTGTCCCTGCAGGCTCCCCGGTGCAGACATTTAATCTTGCAGGATGACATTCAAGTTCCTCCTGGGCTAAGCAGGGACTTCTGGCAGTTTGCATTTGCAAAGAAGGCATTTAAAACTGGTATTTCCCCTTCAAACCTTCATATGGATATACAGTTTACCCCAGTCTTCAGAACTGTGTTCAGCTGAAATAAGGGGGAGTTGGACAAATAAATATAGCAGTGGCGTTCTTTAATCACAGAGCTCTTGTGCAAACACTGCGCCTGCATTCCCTCCTGGAATGCTGTATCCCTGACCATCACTGTGGTGTGTCATTGTAATGGCTGACATTCACAAATGTGCTAGTTAACATATCAAATGAAAATCACTCTAGACCATTCTCAATACTTTATTAGCTTAAAACATTGTTCCAATAAATATGTACCAATAAACATAGGACACTCCATGAAATCTAAATAAGGACATTTACAAACCTCTCAAGGAAGTAAAAACAGCTTTTTTTTTTTTTTTAACTGAGGTACATGCAGGGTCATTTAAGGCAAATTCAGTCAATTATACTTTTATAATGATTCCTGCCCACCTCAACCAAGTTTCCCTTTAAAAAATAAAAAACTAAACCAAATATACAAACGATGCTACTGAGTAGCTATTTTCCAGTTATTAGAACAAGCCCAGAGTGTGGAAGTCAGGAATGGTTCTGGAGAGAAAATCTGTGCCTCTCTGGTGCTCCTGCCCTCCTCAGCGAGGACCACTTGTTGGATGGGTTTCTAGTTATAAGGCATTAACTCTGTGCTTTGGCTTTTCCACTTGTCTTTCACAAGCTTCCTTCTCCCCAGAGGATGTAGCAAGAAGTAACCCCTATGCCTCAAATACACATGCACACAGCCAGGCCTTGCACAGACAGAGATAGCTCTGGGACAATAAAAAGTGTGTCTCTATAACTGTTAATGCAGCTCCTTGTTTGCACCACAACAAGTGAGAGCAGGATCAGGCCCAAGCTGGTACCTTTGCTTAAAAACCAGCAAGATGTCAGACTCTACAGTTCAGTCCTGATCCTCCCGGTTTTCCTGACAGGAAACCAAGAGTGAAGCCACTGAAACTCAACCAAGGCAAGTGCTCCCTACATCACTGCAGAAGGCTCTGTCATTACTGTGTAAACACTGTTAAACTCATGTTTAACTGCAAGGTGATTCAAGCTACTGAACTTTGGATTCACCTTGGCCATGGGAGAAATATTTTCCAGCTTACAGATATTTGGTAGCTTATCCATCTTTGGAGTATCAGGTTTTTAAAAGGCTTATTTTCCAGTGTTATTTCAGAAACAGAGAGAAGAGAAAGAGAGAAACCCCAGGCTTTTAATTTCTGCTTTCATAGTCATTAAGGTTAAGCTGTCAATGCATGGCTCTGTCCTCTTCTTTCACCTCTGAGCTCCTGGTCAGAAAGGTAATACCAGGCTCTATGTTTATGACAAAGCATGGGTCCATTGGGGAAGCCAAGGGAGTCTATTCTCATAGTGTTGTAGATGCTTTCCATATTGCAGCTGGGACTCATTTCAAGCCATGCTGTGTCTCCCGGTGTCTCCGTAAATCCACCTTTCGTTGGAAGCCTTTGCCACACAGATCACAGCCGAAGGGCTTGAAGCCTGTGTGCTTCCGACTGTGGGTGATGAGGTTGGAGCTCTGACTAAAGGCTTTCCCACACACCTGGCACTTGTGAGGCTTCTCACCTGCAAGTAGAAGGCAAGGAAGAGAGAAAGAGGGTGTTAAGAGGCAACTTGTTGCTTTCACAGGACCAGAGCGAACAGGAAATGCACACTGGACCTTAGGACTCATCAAAGAGACTCCTGTGTGATTACTGAGGAAGTCATTCTAATAAAAAACATGCAGTTGGGAGCCCCAAAGCATTACCTGAGCCTGTACTGCAGCAGAGCAGGCCTGAACTTGGCTGCACCTCCATAGCACAGCTCTGAGAGCAGCCTGAAGCACAGAGTGCTCTCAGGATACAGTAACTTGTGAATGCACTTGGCTGCATGGGCTCTGTGTGATTTAGACTGCCTTTGTGTTCTAGAAACATAACGAACTCCTGGAAAGACTCTCAGGTCATTTGGACTGATATCAGTTATTATAGCATCAGCGTGGTTGCAAGTAGGACAGATAGGTGGAGGTTGTTAAGCCAAACCCAGTTGAGTTGCTGTCTGTCCCTAAGGGAGGTCTGAGTGCCCTTAAGTGAACCCTGAAGGCCAAGATTCATCCAGAGATCTGTTCTCCTCTCTGTTACCCATACTGAAGTGCTAGCAGTCACTCCAAGCCATTCCTGAAGTTTTCCTGCAGGCAAATAACATAAAAGGGAGTAAGTTCAGCCCTGAAATTCTCCTGCAGAGGGATGAGTGACAAAATTCCACTGGCTTCCATGGGAGCAGGATCTCAGTGCATTTTCATAGTGTTTGTTATCAAATAACGGATAAAAAAGGAATCCAACCACAAAACCAAGCCTGATTTTCAGAGCAGCTTTGCACCTGCAGAGCTCACTGACTTCAGCAGGCACAACAAACTCTTTTCACGTTTGAAGATCAGATTCTTAGAAACAAAATAATACAAAATGTGCTGGAGGCTCCGTTCATAAACGTATGCTGCGTATGAAAGGGATCCCTGATTCAGTTAAGGATGTGGTTTTGTATTAGCAATGTAGAAGTCCAGGTACAATTTCTGATCTCACAGCCAAATAATGGTTTTGACTGATTCAGAGTTTGGCTGAAATTTACTTCATCAAGACTCATTTGAAAAAGTTACTGTGGAACTTTTTGTGTTACTTCCTAACTAGTTCATTTTCATCCAGCAAAATCCTAGCAGAAAACCTCTATAAGTAACATTTATCGTTCACTGCTTGTCATCTAGAAAAGTAACAACCAAGCAGTGCTACATATAATGTTGCACTATCTCTCTACCTATTTGCCCTGTTTAAACTTCACTCTTGGTATCTGCTGGAGGTCACTACCGGCAAACAGGATTTTGGTCATCTGAACTGTGGGTTTGGACAGTACGGGTATTATTTTTGTGTCTACAACTGCTTCTGTATCTCACACATCATTCCTTTCCCTCTACTTTGAGTGATTCAGGTCTGAGAGGCAAGATTTTCTTTCTAAGATTTCTGATAAACTTGCCTTCTCACTGAATGATATTTTTAAAAGTTTCCTTTGATGATTCACCTGTACTTTATTAGTTTCCATGTTTAAGCAGTGAAACTTGAGAACTCCGCACCTCTTCTTCCATTCTGTACAAAACTGCAGCATGTGGAAGTGCAGACACCTCTGAACAAATATTTAGTCTGAGTTGGACCCTAAGCCCTCCAGTTGAGTATTTGTTCTAGAGGAGGAGACTCATGTTGTTCCTATTGTAAACTGGTCAATCTTGCAAAAAGAAATGCTGCAATCAGATTCACCTGTCATTTTCCAGCACCTCAGCTGTAAATCAAGGCTACACAAATATAACACTCTCCAAAACATCTTACACGAAAGCCCTTTGAATAAACATTGGTGGATCCTAGAAAAGGAACACTGACTGGATTGTGAGGATTTGGGTTATTTTGCAGCTTCCTTTCATTCAAATCACCCTCTGTAACACAAATAGAGCTCAGAACAGCAAGAGGGTGCTGAGAAGCATGGGGAGGTGCATGTACTGTCTCGGCCAAGAGGAAATGGACTGTTGCAGAGAGACCTCTTCAGAGACCTGCTCTGACAGTCAGGGCTGAACACCATCAGTTGCAGGGCTGACCTGTGTGAATGAAGGTATGCTTCTTCATATCAGATTTCTGGTGGAACCGTTTCCCACAGTACTGGCATGGATAGGGCCGTGTGTCTGAGTGGATGAGCAGGTGGGTGGACAGAGTAGAAGATCTCTTGAAACTCTTGCCACAGATCTTACAATCAAAGCTGCGTTCCTGCAGAGAGAGGAGCCCAAACACACACGTTACACCACACCAACACATCAGTGTTTCTCCCTCTGCCTTAGCAAGCACTTCCACTTCTCCAGAGAACTGGACTGGCCTGCAGAGATGCTAAAACCAATGCTAACTAGATGCTAACATGATAGCACCACACAATAAAAAGATAATGCACCCTTTCCCAGTGCTGTGCACCCCTCCTCACAAAAATTTAACTGAACAGCTCTTACTGCTGGCTGGAATGGCCACACTGGGAGCAGCCCTGAGTGACTGGGCAAAGTCCACCTGTACATTTTAACGGGGGCCCAAGACATGATCACTCCACTGGGAAGCCCAACAGCTGCAGCACTGTTCAGAGGCCACCTTGCCACTGTACACAGAAAAGTGGGTGCTGAGGTCTGCTTGGCTCTCCTGAGAAACCTCTGTAGCAGGCTGACTTCTACTGGCAGTGTTAACAACTAAGTGCTTATTTGTAGTTCTGTTAAAATGGGGAACATTCCCAGGAGCACCTAGGGAAAACAGCTTTCTGGCTTACTACTTTAACATATCAGAGTAAACTCATTAAGACTTTGTTGTCTCCCTCCCCTCCACCACACACTCTTCTCCACCACTTTCTTCTGCCATAAATCATATCTTCTTTCCATCCCTTAGCTACCATCACACCTGCCTCTTCCTGCTATGCATTCATATAATCATAGAATCAAAGAATCATAGAATAGTTATCTTAGTTTATTTGGCTTTTAATGCACTCTTCCTGAAATGTAGTCCCCTTCATGGACAAAATATACAGTGCTACTCTTTTTGCCACTATTTAATGAGTGATGAGATATTTCCCTTTATTGTGCACTTTGCTGTTGCACACTCAAGAAATTGCAAATAAAACAGCAAAAAGACACTGTTATAACTCTATACTCAAAAAGCTGATCTGAAGAAGGAAGATTTGCCAGGTCAAGTGGGTGGGGAAGGGGAAATATGGCACAATATCAGCAGGTGGAAAAAGTTACATGTCCTCCTACCAAAATTAACTACCATATTCTTTTGGTGTGTGACTCAGAGTGTGTCGAGACGGGTGAAGTCTGTGCTCTGTACCTGACTGGCCGTTGAGATGTTCCCTGCACAGACAAAATTACTACAAACAAAGGAAGGCTCACTTCTTTGTTGGGGGGAGGAGAAAGAATGGGGAGAGCTGTGCTGAAAGAAAGCACAATGAGTTGTTTTTGCTGTTAAAAAAGTCCACATCTGCATTACAATTTCTGAGAGTGAAAATTTATTATTTATTATCTGTTACTTCTGGAGTGCCAAAAGTGCCCATTGCTTAATATAGACACATGTGAGATCTGGGGAATGGAAACAAAGCCTGTGCTCTTTAATTAGTAGATTTGCTCCTTTGCTCACCAGCTGCCCACCGTTTCCTCTGCCTAACACCATCTTCTTCACCCACAGCTGCTCACTGCAGTCCTACTGTGTTCTCTTCCTCTCCTCAGTTTAGATGTCCACCCACTGTTCTGACATGATCTTAAGGTTCTTTCCAACCTAACCATTCTGTGATTCTATGATTGCTTTCCTGGCCTCCTTAAAGCCAGCCAAAGCAAGCAGCTGGCCCTGGCCCTTGACCTTCATCCTGGCAGTCTGCCCCACTCTCACCTGTGAGTGCACGGCCTTGTGCTGCTCCAGGCTGACTGCATGGCCGAAGGTCTTGCCACACATGTCACATGCAAAGGGCCTTGTGCCACTGTGTGAGCGGCGCACATGTACCTCAAGGCCATGTGGTGTGGAGAAGACCTGAGTGAAGAGAGCACACAGGGTCAGGCTTACCAGGGAGAAGGGGTTGGGTAAGAGTCATAACCAGAGTGGGAGAAAGGGATCCCTACCTTGCTGCACTTGACACACTTGTAAGAGCCAGTGCTGATGAGCAATGGGCGGCACAAGAGGTCTGACTCCACTTTGATGCCACCTGGGCCCTTCTCTTGCTGCAGCCCAGGCTGTGTCTCAGCATAGAGTCTGGGTGCTGCTGCTGGTGGACGCTCATACAGCCCCAGGCCTGGGGAGCTGAAGTCACCATAAAGTCCATGAGAAGAGCTACACTCAGCACCGTAGAGGGCAGACTCAGAGCCTCGTTCACAGAACAGCCCAAGGGCTGAGGTTCGCTCCAGTGTTGGGCAGGGCCTGTAGCTTTGCACAAGATGCCTCAGTTCAGAGCCACCCAGGCTGTTCCACATGTACGGCTTGAAGGGCACCGAGAAGGGGGGTGCTTCATCTAGGGATGGACACACAGATCGCTCAGAGGCTGTGGAAACACAAAGGCAAAGGAATTAGTGCACTTCACAATACAGCCACTATCATGGGGCAGAACCACCTCAGCACTCAGACTTGTGCCCAGGGCCAGACCCCTGTACTGCACATTGAGGCTGCCCTTTCATCTCTAATGGGAGGACATTTTATATTGCACAGCAGGGTCTGTGCATCCAGTGCTACCTATTCACCTGCTGTCCCAGCCAAATTATCTAAAGCAGCCGCCAGTCTTATCTACCTCCATTTCTGGGTGTGTATGCGCTAATCTGACTGTTGAGACACTAAACAACTCAGTCTGCAACTTCTTCTGGTTTGATCTGCAGCCCCTCATAGAAGTATATCTACTGTGTCCCAAGATAGTCACCAAAGATCTGTCCATAGGTTTAAACTCTGATGCAGATCCCACACATCCATATAGCAAATATGACATTACAGAGGTGCCCAAAGGAGCAAGCGTGCTGAGATTTACCTGTTCAACAAAACTAAAACCTGCTTGCTGCACAATTTTATGCTAAAACTTAGTCTCTCAACTTTGTGCTGTGACTGTCTGTAACTATACTACAGCACAATTGAAATAAAGAACTGCTACTGAGATGCTTGAATGTTGTGCCTTATTTTTTCAGAAAATATAAAATCAGTCCTCATCTGAACCGAAACCATGGTTGTTTCAGGTTGCTCTAAGTTTTTCCAAGTAAAGAAACTAATCCACCCAAAATACAGAGCTTTGTAAAATCATTGGTGTAGGCTCATTAAAAACTGAAGACACAGAAAGATTTTCCTTGTATTCATAATCAAAGCGATCTCCCACCAAGACAAGCTCAGATGGCTTCAGCTGGCTCTAACAGGCTCACCTTTGGCAACAGCATCTGATCAAGGCAGTGGACACCACAAGAGGAGTCACACATGGGGGACCATAGAGGAGTCTGATTCAGTGGCAGGAACATAGCCTTTAAGATCAGTGGCTAAATGCACAAATGCACAGGGAGCCTTGCACAGAGGAAAGCACAGCTGGGCAGGGAACACAAGGTATCAGACCCCAACTGTGTCTTCCAGAGATGCTGATTAATGCCCTAGGTGCTCTTCATTCAGTCTTCATCACAACAGGCAACAGCACTGGGAGAGTCAGATGTCTCCACCAGGTAAGTTTTACTGAACCAAGGAGAAGATAAATCTGATAAGTGCCTTCACAGAGATGAACAAATCCCTTGCAACTGGGGCTTCCAGAATAATCTTCTTTACCTCAAAACTTGTCTACCCACAATTCCTCTCTCACTTTTTATAATTTCTTCCAGCTTTACAGTTCCCATGACTTTCTTAACCCTCAGCAAGCCAAGGTAACCAGAGGTGGGCTAGGGAAGAAAGGCATGATGTGTTAGGCTACCCATTTGGATAGGCAGGTGGTTATGGGTGGTTACACAAGGGAGAGGGAAATGAGGTGAAAAACTGAGCTGTGAATAACATGACTGTTTCCTGTCTTTCACTTAATTTCAGACGTCAACAGTCTCTAATTCTTCCATTGAAATTGGCAGCCTTTTTGTTGGAAATACATGCTCACATACCAACTGGGACATCTGAACAGAGGGATGAAATCAAATTAGCTGACATGGTGCTGAGCATGATTTTTCCTATTCTGCACTGACTGCAAAGTTGTGGTCAGTGTCACATCTTCTATCTTGTGTCTTTGCAACCAGTTTCAGTGTTGCCATCTCTCATGATTTTATCACAAGATTCAAAATTATCTTAAAGCCCCAGCTCTTGAAACTGCATGATTTCATCAGGCCCTCAGCTTTCCTTTTGTTTGCTTGTTCTTTTTGTTTCCTTTTAAAGTCAACTTCTAGCCCAGACTTTACAGCCCACACTGTAAAGAAAAGCATGAAAATGTAAACTCTCAATGTTTCAAGAGCAGAACTGAATATCCTTAAGGTATAACTTACAATCTTGATTTCTAAGCCATTCCGTTGAGAGGAGAGGGAAGGCTGACCTGATTTTTGAGCCCTTGAAATTGGCAAGCCAGGACACGGTAAACACTGCACCACAGATCAGTTTGCATGCAATGTTCCTTCCATCACCTCACATGCTTTGGAGACATCTCAAGCACAAGTGCACACTATACTTTGCAGGGGCAAGCTCAAGCCATCCAAGCTCTGTACCCAGGGTCAAGGTGACCTGCAAATCCTGCTCTGCCACACTGCAGGGCACTTCTGTGTCTGCCTCTCCTCTGCTCCACAGCATCTAAGCCTTCAAGGGGTGAGCAGGAGGCAGAGATAGATTGTTCCTCCTCTTCCTATCAATTCTGTGCAGCCTTTATATATGTCCCTTCTGGGAGAAAAGGATATCAGTGCTCTTTTTTGAAGGCAAGGCAAACTCAGCCTGAAATAGTTGAGAACAGATTGATATAAACAGCAAAGAAAGGTCAGTTTATTCTCCACAGGACTACAAAATAGCACACAAAATAAGAAAAAACGTGATTAGAGACACACATAGAAATAGAGATTAAATAACAAAGTGATTTTCACTGATGAACCCAACAACATATTAAGAGTGTTAACAGGTATTATAGTCTGTGCATGCTCATATGGATAGGCAGCATGGCACCCAAAGACAAAGCTGAAATCTGGCTTTCACTGCATACTGAAGTGCAACCTGCATCTATGTTCATTCTAAGGATATAGGGGTGATAGTAGTACTCACTGCACCTGCCGTAAGCATGGTTTAGAACCATCGTTTCTCATCTGCCCTGCTTGTCAGAGCACAAAAACTGTGCCCCATCCAGACAAACACAATCATAGAAATACAGTCCCTCACCAGTGTGTCTTGCAGAAACGACCTAAGCACAAATTCCAGCTTTTCACTGAATCTGACAAAGCAGCTGGAAGGCAGAAGGGTTAAGGGGGAGCTGTGGGAGGAAGCCCAACTATCTAATCCTGCTGCCACTGCCTTCATCATTAATATAACAGCATCTCTCTCAATGCACTGAGGTTCATTTAATAGAGCTTTTCCTTTACAGTGCTTGGACTCCCTTACCCTCTCATTCCTCTTGTGAATGGGATCAGGCAGTCTCAGGACCCCCAACACCCCAAAAATATCTTGATCTAGGGATGTCACCCTCATTTTGCAAAGATACCTTCCCTGGATAGATGGGTGGTTGGCTGGGAGCTGATGAATCCAATGGCTGGGGAAGAAATGAGTGGGGAGGAGGAAAAGGCAGAGCAGCCCTGGAAAATACCTGCTCCATTTTGCATCTGTCCTTTAGACACCTTGTGAAAACAGTCTGTTTCCCACGTAGAGCTTGGAATTATTTGGGGAACGACGAGGAGGAAAAATTCGTTTGAGCAAAAATTGCACACATTGCTACACTTCGTGAAGAAATATTAACAAGAGAGAATCTGCTGTGTTTTGTCCAGTGTGTCATTTGCACAGAATGGAACTGTCCTGTGGCTGACTGTAATGATACTGAGCAGCATTTTGAACATTCCCTCGAAGGGCTTTAGGACTCTTAAAAGAGGGGGAGGCTTTAAAAATGCAAACCCACATCATTACAATCAGGTGTTGATATGCAAGGACATTGCAAAAGCTAAGTGGGAAAATCAGCAGGGAAACAGGACCCAACAGGACTAAGTATTCGTTTGCTGGCGTCTGCTGTCAGTAAAGCTGAGACAATTTTTCCTTTGCTAAAATAGAAATTATTTTTTTCCAGCTGACACTTTTTAACTAAGGCAAGAAAAAGGTGGGGTTTATATATATGTATTTTTGTTATAAAATGACACCATTATATTTTTAAACGAGATAAGTATTCGCGTCAGGCTGGGGACAGCATCTCCCACTGTTCCAACCACATCAAAGGCAGGACGAGGGAGCTAGAGACAGGCGCTGCAGCCATAAGTGTGAGTTTCCTGGATTTGGGGTATTTAAATCTGACCATCATTATTTTCCTCTGGTATTTACGAATGCGTTTTTAGAAAAGCAAAAGAAAGGGGGGGGGAGGAAAATAGAAAAAGAAAATATAAAAAAAAGAGAGAGAGAGGAGGATGGAGGGAAGGGAGGGACTGGGAGTATCCTTTTTATAGGCAAGAGGCAAGAAATAACCTGAAAGGGAGTTAGGAAAAACGTCTAGCAGGTACTACAAAACACAAAGTCAATACTCTTATGCAGATGTACTGATAGCCTAGTACAATTTTTTTTCCGTTTTAAAAAACATCTAATCTCCGGGTAACAGGACCCTGTAGGAAAACCCCGGGACCTTGAAAACATAAGCTGCTTTCCTTTACCAACTAATCAGAAACAAAAAAAAATCAGCGCCTGATGGCATCACAACTTTCCTACAGTCTGTAGCTTGCAGCTCCCTCAGTAGTGGGAGACGGGCTGGAAAACGAATGGAAGGGACAGATTTGCTTTTTCCCACCGCACGTGAAAAGACAATTCTGTCCATTCCACTTGTTTTTGACGGCGGGCCCCAGCCACGACACACTGCCCCACAGCACTGACACAGACACGAAGTCGGACCCTCTCCAAGCTCTGCTCGTCCCGGTCCTACCTGGCGAGACGGAGGGCGAGGGAGGTCTCCAGAAATCCTCAAACTCGGACACTCTATCACAGACGCTGCCCTCGCAGCTGGGCGCTGACTCGGAGGTGCCATCGGCAGCATCGGCAAGGTGGGATTCCGGGGAGAAGCGTCCCTGGGAAGACTCCGGGACGGGCAGGATGGTGCGGCACAACTCCCCGTCATCGGGGATCTTGCTGTCTGCAGGGCAAAAGGGACGAGAGGGCTCCACAGTGCGGGTCCATGGGGGCTGCCAGTCACCTCCCGCGGCGGCCCCGCTCCCACCAAGATTTGCTACCATACTTTCTCCAACCCGCATTAGCCCCTCCGGCGCTTCGCGGGGTCCACATTGCCGCGGGGCTGCACGGGCACCGGCCGATGCCGCTGGCAGTGGGGTGATGCGGAGCGGGCGGGCGGAGGCTACCACCGACGAACTCCTACCTGCACAGATCTGAGCTAGCACCGTCTCCAGCCGCAGGCTGTAGTCCTCGTCAGCGGAGCGAGGCTGGTGGTAGCTGTGCGCTTTCTTGCTCTTCACTAGGAAGGACCTCGGCATGGTGGCGGTGCTGCCGCGGCCGGCACAGCCGCGCTCCCTCTCCAAGCGCTGGGCCTGGCGGCCCCGAGCGTCACCCCCGAGTCTCCCGCGGGGCGGTGGCGGGGAGGCGACCTGCGGGGAGGCACCGAGCCGCCGGTGAGGGCCGGGGGCGCCGGCCGGGAGGGGCCGCTAGCCGGGGGCGGTGCGACAGGTGGCCCCGGCCCCGCTCGCCTCTCCCCCCTTTCCGGAGCGCAGTTACTGAGCCGACACTAACACACACTCTCCCTCGGTGTCCCCGGGGCCGCCCCGGCCAAGCTCCGAGGGCCGATAGCGGGTAAGAGGCCACAGCAGTGGCCGAAAACCGTTCGTCGGACGCCTGCTCTTCGTCGGAAGGCGGGAGAGGTTCACAGGATCACCGCCGTTCCTGGACCTCCTCTGTTGTTACACTTTGCAAAAAGCGAGTTTAAACCGCGTTTTGGTTGGTTCTTTTGGGGGACTTCAGTGGCGGAGAGGGGGGGATGTGTTTGGGGTTCTTTTTCCCCTCCCGTCAGTGGCCTCAGGCTTGAAAACAGGCCACAGCAGTGGCCGGGCACTGTGTGGGACGAGCGAAGGCTGGGAGAGCTTCTGAGGGGCCCTTCATGTGCGCTCAGGTTCCTCTCATCCGCATCGGCAGCACAGCCAAAACGGCGCCACCAAAACGTACCCCCAAAACGGCTGGTCAGTCCCCGCCCTCTAGGACTGGCTGTATAGCGCAGGGCTGCTGCCGGGACCGGCGGGGAGTCATTACAAACCCGACAGCCTAAACCCGGCGCCTGAGAGGCTGTTGCTGTCGGAGGGACTCGTTCACCCACCCAGCGAGAACCATGATAACGCGAAAACGAACAAACCGGAATCCGTCCCTGCAGCCCGCAGCTGTTTGTGCCGCCGCACCTTGCAGCTGCTGACACTGAGAGTCGGGGAGAGAGACGAGGTGGGAAACCTCCTGGGGGGACTACGGGAGCTGAGGGGGGACGGAGAAGGGGGACAGGGATCGGGTTAACCAGAGCTGCCCCGAGGCTGTTCCGCTGGGGAAAAGCAGGAGAGGTACATTGGAGCCCGTTCAGCGCCTCTGACGTTATACTTGACACTTTGCAAAAAGCGAGTTCAAACTGCTTTCGTTTGATTATTTTCGGGGACTTCGGGGGTTGGTTTGGGCTTTCCTCCAGCAAGGGGAAAGGAGGGCAGGGCCCCGACCCCTTCTGTCCCGTCCGGAGCACAGCCCGTCGGGGAGACGACCCCGGCTGCTCTGCGAAGCACCGGCCAGTCCGCGCCCCCCGCGCAGCCTGGGAGGCACCGCCCCCCTCCAAGCGCCTGTCGGGCTGGTGGGAGCGTTGCAGCCCAGGCTCACCTGCGCCTCGGTTCATCCTTGAGCGGGGGCTGACAGCTAGCGGGATGAGAAATCAAAGCAGCCCGATAACGCGTCTCCCTCCCGACAGCAACGGCAGCCGCAGCCGTTGTAGGAGGCTCCGGGCGCCGCTGTTGCCGCCGCTTGTTTTAGTCCTGGCGCGACACCGCCCAAGGCCGGACCAGGCGGGGACCGGGGCTGTGGGAAGGCGAGTCCCGCAGCCCACCTGCCCAGCTCCCCACCGCTCCCCGCGATGGCCTGAGGGCTGTGGGAAGCCTCCCCGAGCCGCCGTGTCGGAGGCAGGACTGGAGCGGAGCGGGGGGAGGCAGGGAGAGGGGAGGTGAGTGGAGGGTCGGGTCGGTACCACCCCGGGCCGGCTGTTGCCTACGTGAGGAGAGAAAAGCAAGAGAGCTTACCCATGTGGAGGGGTGAAGAAAGCTGGGCTGCAGACGGGGTTTGCGCCGCAGGCTGCCAGTTTGGGTGACTTTAGATTTAGCCTCCCTTTAAGGAGCAATGGTGCTTGAGTTGGCTTTTTTTTTCTTTTTCTTTCTTTTTTTTTTTTCTGTGCCTCTCAACTCCTTCAGAGCTCGGCCCCCTAAACCACAGATTCCACTTCCTGAGCGTTAGGAGCTTCTGCAAGAAAAAAAAAGGGGCTTAAAAAAAAAAAAAAAGCCGAAGCCTCACAAATCAGCACTGTTCCCGCTTCTCTTTCTCTCTCATTTTTCCTTAAATGAAAGTGTCTTACCGTATTCTGCCTCACAGGGCTCGCTGAAGTGACATCAAAGTGTCATTCTGGAACGGGGCTTTTCATTTCTCTCGGGGTTCTGCTCTAGAAATTATACACATCTATCTGAACTATTCTTGGATCCCCTTCAACTTCCGCAACGAGAACAAGTCACAGATTCAAAACACAGATTGACTCAAGGCGAGCAGAGGCAGAGGGCAGGGGACGGAGGAGAGGGAGCCCGCGCTTCCGAGTCGGCTCCGGGCAGCATCTCTGCCCCCTGCCCGGGGACGGCGTCGAGCCGCCTTCGAGCCGTGCGTGGTATTTAGAATCGGGGCTTAGGCAGGGCCTTAGGAGACGGAGACCTCTCCTAGACTAGAAATAACTTGTTGTGGAAAACTCTTTCGGGATAAATACGCCCAACGGCGCTGAAAATACCTTAAGACCCAAGCCTAGAGGTTTGGTCATTTCCCTTCGGATTTAGGTAATGGTTAAATATGGAAGGGGTAGGCGAGATGCCCCACGACCCCCCCTCCCCGGTGCACGGTGGCTACTGTAGCTTGAGGGCGGCTCAAACACGAAGGCGAAAGAGAAGCTTCCCTTTCGCCTTCCTCGCCTGCGTTCCGGTGCTCAGGCTGCTGACTAGGGGAGGCTCCATGGGGCAGGCACCGGCAGCCAGCATGGTCGCGGAGGTCCGTGGAAATCACCCCCCCCGACAGCCCGCACCAGCGGGGACCTCTGCACCGCGAAGCACGGCAACCTGCTCCCTTCTGCAGAGCCCGGCCCCACAAGAGCTTTTTCCTAGATCTAGCCTCGGATTCCTGATGCAGCCAGGAAATCCAGCTCACACAGAATCTTCGGTATCTTTCTGAGATTGTTCTGGGCTTCATTGTGACATCTTGGGTAACCAGCAACTTCGTTTCGATGGCTATAGGGCCGCCAGAAGTACTGTTCTGCAGCGAGCGAATCGAGGTTTAGCACCATTTCCCGTTCGGGAACGACTAAGAACTGAAGGCGGACAACGCCGGAGCAAACTCCAGCCTCCCTCACGCCCAGGAGCGTGACGGCTTTGCGAGCAGATGCTGCTCTCCACCACCACCCCCTAAGCATTCACAGAACAAACAGTCACTTCGTTCCTGTGAGCCAGCGTGGAACACGACATTAACCCGACTTCCCAAAATCTAAGTAAGCAAGCAAATACCGCTGAGAGAAAAATTGTCCAACCTGCGTGACGCTTTAGCAATGACACAAAAGGAAGTTGAAGAACATGACTGACATCGCACTTAACACCTTCATTAATTGCCGGAAAGTTCCTGGTGCTGGGCACAGCAGTTTTACTTACGGCGTCTGTGCACCGCAGTCCCTTTGCCGCTGGCTGATTACTATGAAAATCAGCTTCAGAATGTTAGGTTCAGCTTCAAAATGCTGGAATCAGTAGAAGTAACCAGATTAAACAACTCGGTGTTATTCCGTGCATACGTCTTCGTTGACTTAGTTTGGATTTTGGCAAAACAGCCTTCCCCGTTTGCCACTGCAGTGGGGTGATAAACTACCTTGCGAGCAGCACTTTGGCTGCGTAAAAGGCAAGCGTCACTGCAAATGGCTATTAGCACTCTTAAAACAATTCTGACCTGTTCAGAATGAAAATACATATTCGTCTTCATATACCTACGTTCAAAACTCGTGCGGGTGCTTTTGGTTTAAACAAAGCACGGCGGTTCCCGAGCCGGGGACACCCTCTGGGTACCCCTGCGCCTCATACTTCTCACCTACTGCTTCCCAAACTGCATGAAAACCTTCAGCAAAGCCAAGGAAAGCAGAGGGGAAGGCGAGTGTTTAAATGATCATATAATCTCTCATGTGAGGGCTGACACTGTACGGACACCAGGAATACATCTGCGGCTCCCGCGGCACCGGCTTTCTCCAACGACTAGAGGAGAAAACGCTCGAAATTGGCTTTATTTCACGATTAGCAAAACCAGTTCGCACCTTCCCGGGTGGCCGTCAGGACCGACGACCTGCTTCACTCCGCCTATGAGGACGGGGAAAGCTGACCCGTGCTGAGAGCGACCAAGGGCTGCTGGCTTCGTACCCAATTCAGTTCTAGCCACGAAGGTGGCCAGAACGGTCTCCGCCTAGCGGCCAGGACCGGTGCCAGGAGGCACAGGGTGCGGGCACAGGCCGCTTTTACCTCTCGCACCCTCACTTAACTCCTTCCGCCTGCGGCGGGCGCTCGAGGCTGGGAGAGGCAGAAAACGGCCCCTGCTCCCTCACCCCTCTGAGGGGACCCCCGGGTGGGGTCAGCTCTTAAGGGGAGCCCTGAGAGGGGTCATGAGGGGAGTCCTTGAGGGGAGCCCTTAAAGGGAGCCCTGAGGGGAGCCTGAGATGGAGCCCTGAGGCAAGTGCTTGTGGGGAGTCCTTAAGGGGAGCTCTGAGGGGAGTCCTGAGGTGTAGCCCCGAGAGGGAGCCCTGAGGGGAGTCTTGAGGAGTGTGCCTGTGAGGAGTCCTTAAGGGGAGGCCTGAGGGGGAGCCTTGCAGGGAGTCCTGAGGTGGAGTGCAAAGGGGAGTCCTGGGGGGAGCCTTGAGGGGAGCTCTTAAGGGGAGTCCTGGGAGGGTGGTGCTTGAGAGGAGCCCTTAGGGGGAGCCCTGAAGGGAGTCTCAAGATGGAGCTCTGAGAGGAGCCCTGAGATGGAGTCCTGAGGGGAGTCCTGAGGGGAGCCTTGAGGGAAGCCTTGAGGGGAGCTCTTAAGGGGAGTCCTGGGGGGTGGTCCTTGAGAGGAGCCCTTAGGGGGAGCCCTGCAGGGAGTCTCAAGATGGAGCTCTGAGAGGAGCCCTGAGTGGAGTCCTGAGATGGAGCCCTGAGGGGAGTTCTGAGGGGAATCCTGAGGGGAGCTCTCGAGGGGAGTCCTTGAGGGGGGTGGTCCTTGAGAGGAGCCGTTAGGGGGAGCCCTGTGGGGAGTCTCAAGATGGAGCTCTGAGGGGAGCCCTGAGTGGATCCCTGAGATGGAGTCCTGAGGGGAGTCCTGCGGGGAGCCTTGAGGGAAGCCTTGAGGGGAGCTCTTAAGGGGAGCCCTGGGGGGTGGTCCTTGAGAGGAGCCCTTAGGGGGAGCCCTGCAGGGAGTCTCAAGATGGAGCTCTGAGGGGAGCCCTGAGTGGATCCCTGAGATGGAGTCCTGAGGGGAGTCCTTGAAGAGAGTCCTGAGGAGAGTCCTTGAGGGGGGCACTGAGGGGAGTCCTGAGGGGAGCCCTGAGGAGAGTCCTTAAAGGGATGCCTAAGGGGAGCCCTGAAAGGGAGCATTGAGGGAAGCGCTGAGAAGGGTCCTTAAGGAGATCCCTGAGGGGAGTGCTGAGGGGAGCCTTGAGAAGAGCTCTTAAGGGGAGTCCTGGGGGGTGGTCCTTGAGAGGAGCCGTTAGGGGGAGCCCTGCGGGGAGTCTCAAGATGGAGCTCTGAGGGGAGCCCTGAGTGGAGTCCTGAGATGGAGCCCTGAGGGGAGTGCTGAGGGGATCCTTGAGAGGAGCTCTTAAGGGGAGTCCTGGGGGGTGGTCCTTGAGAGGAGCCGTTAGGGGGAGCCCTTCGGGGAGTCTCAAGATGGAGCTCTGAGAGAGATCCATCAGAGCTCCACTCACAAGAGCTCTTACCAGTGCAGCTCATGAGTGGAGCTCTGAGCAACCACAGGATGGCTGGAAACATATGCTGTGCCCCACGCCACTGCCCGGAACACTATCCTGGGCCTTGAGAAACAGATTTTGTGGCGACATGGCACCCCAGAGAGAATTGAGTCAGGCAATGGGACTAATTTTTGGAACAACCTTATAGGCACTTGGGCCAAAGAACATGGCATTGAGTGGGTATATCACATCCCCTACCATGCACCAGCCTCTGGGAAAATTGAATGGTACAATGGGCTGTTAAAAACTACACTGAGAGCAATGGGTGGGGGAACTTTCAAGCATTGGGATACACATTTACCAAAGTCCACCTGGTTGGTCAACACCAGAGGATCTGCCAACAGGGCTGGCCCAGCCCAGTCAGAACTTTTACATATTGTAGAGGGGGACAAGGTTCCTGTAGTGCACATGAGGAATTTGCTAGGGAAGACAGTCTGGGTTATTCGTGTTTCAGGTCAAGGCAAACCCACTCGTGGGATTGCTTTTGCTCAAGGACCCGGATATACTTGGTGGGTAATGCGGGAAGATGGGGAAGTCCGATGTATACCTCAAGGGGATTTGATTTTAGGGGAAATCAGCCAATGAACTTAATTATATGTTGTTGCTTGCTGTGTAATATTTTTATTGTCCGTCAACTAGATGTCTTCAGGTCACCAGCGACTGGCCCTGACTTCCCTCTAACCATCATCCCAACAGAGAATGAGCTTTGATAGAACCAGATGAGTTCTGCAGTAAAGGAATGATCAACATCAGCAGGCAACAATCCAGCACTGCACACAGACTCTCCTGCTACAAAAGACTATTACAAACCTAACATCATGGACCAAATGGACTCAATAGCATTATAGGGATTGGTCCATGTATTAAGAAATGATTTCTTTCTCTCTGTCTGGTTGTATGCAGATGTATATATACATATATCTATATGATGGTATATTGAAAATGTGGGATCTGAGCATGACATGAATGGTATGGAATAAGGGGTGGATAATGTCATGGGTTCAGCAGTAGCAGTCATTTTTTCTCCTTCTTGGTGGCTGGTGCAGTGCTGTGTTTTGACTTTCGGGCTGGGAGCGGTTGCTGGTGGCGTGTACGTTTTGAGTTACTGCTTAAATGTTTGGTTTTGTCCAAGGCCTTTTCTAAGCTCATGCTCTGCCAGGGAGGAGGGGAGGCCGGGAGGAAGGAGAGATAGGGCACCTGGCCTGGGCTAGTCGGGGAGGTATTCCATACCACAGCAAGTCATGCTCGGGGCAGTAACTGGAAGTTGGCCAGAAGGGGGGGGGGGGTTAGCTCTTTTCGGGGTTGGGCTCGTTTCAGCGGGTGGTATCGTATTCTCTCTCCTTGTTTATTTCCTCTAACATTGATTTATTAGTGGTAGCAGTAGTGATTTGTGTTATACCTTAATTGCTGGATTGGTTTTATCTCAATCTGTGGGAGTTGTATTCTTCCGGTTCTCTTCCCCATCCCTCTGGGAGTGGGGAGGGGGGGGGGGGGGAAAGGGGTGTGTGGTACTGCGGGAGACTGAGGTGGCGTTTTAAACCACGACAGCACCAAAGGTGGTAAGATGCAGATGAGATCCTCATGTTCAGGAGTGATGAGGCACTTCAGGAGGAAGGATCTGAAGAACAGGATTTCACAGGTTAGCTGCTTGGTACATAGAGGAGGAGAAGCAATTCACAATTCTCCCCACACCACCACCTCCAGCATCATATTGCTGTCTTCTTTATACTTCTTGTGGCACAAACATGTGGTGTAAATATGTGAGACATTAATCAGTGATTTTGATAGCCTTTTTTATTATTATTCATTTTTATTTTATTGCTGAGGTAAACAAAGTAACTTCTGCTGCTGTCAGAGCAGATCAGAAAAGCAATGAGCACTGTGAGCATGAACTGGAGAGGGAAAATGGTGTTGGAAGCTGGAATGAAAAGAGGGATTCCAGCCTGGGGAAGGAGTGGATCCAGAACTTGCCTCCATTATGAACAGAATAAAGCTGAATCAATGGGCTGCAGAATGTAGACTATGCAAAATGGTCTTGGGAATCTTAATTCTCATATTGGGATGCTAGAAAGTTCATTCACTTATGCAACAGTACACAATCCTAAGAGTATGACACATTGCTTTTGTTTTTCATAATTGTGAAATGAGGTATTCCTTTCTGGGAAGGGAGGGTGTTAAGCTCCTGTTATCTTGGATCTTAGTCAATCAGTGTCCATGTACGCATAGGTAAGTATATATTAACATGTTTTCTCCACACTGAAGCTGAAACTTCATGCTACATGGAGGCTATGTTGAAAGTCAATTTACTGTGTGCTTTTCATTTCACCATTCTGAACTTCTGGTTCTAAAGACTACCGTGTCAGTGTATTTCACTGATTTTTCTTAAGTCTTGAACTAGTTTGTAAAAAAAACCCACCCCCCCCCAATCAACCAAAACCATCAGAGAACTACAAAATGTATAATGCTGCAATTATACTAATAAAAGTATTTCACAGAACAGTTAAGAACCTACTTAATTCCAGGTAATACATAGATTTCCTCTTCCTTTCAATACACATAGCTGGTGTAGCTGTTGCATAATTAAACATAACACTGTAATTTTCACTTAGATTGTAGTAATTTCTATTTTATAGATGGTGGTGGTTGTTATTATTTTAGTCTCCAGGACTAGCCTAATGGCTTTCCTAGGGGATTTGCATTATCTTCTACCTTCTCCTGGAAACAGTTACATTGAGCCTCTACAGGTAACAGAATTGTCAGCACATCCAGTCGAAAATGTGGATATTTTTATGCTAACATATCTTAAGGTCATGCTGGCTTGAAATACAAATGGTGTATGAGCATCAAATTTCACTAAGAACTGGCATAGTCACTGATATAGAACAGTAACTACATTAAAATGCCAGAGAAACATGTAATTTCTTCTGTGCTGTGGTTCCACAAAAGGGCTGAATACAGGTTAAATTCAATACAAGATTTACAAAGTGGTTTTGTTTGATTTATGTAACCCCCTATGTGGATGATTCTTTTAATCACTTTCATAGCTGTTGAGCTGTGTAATAATACATTTTGCTTGATTTCACAGGTGTGGTTTCTCCCAAACAATCATGTTCCAAATTTTTCACAAATGTTACAGACTTCTAATATGGGAAATTATATTACTTAAGTAAAAAGGTGCCTAATCATAAATGCTATTAGGATCTAAAATATTCACTCCCTTAGCCCAAAAAATAACAAAAAGTAATCATTGAGGCTTCTCTACCTAGTGGAGACACTGGATTATCAGATTGGAAGGCAGAACCATTTTCACTACCACATATGAAAGTGTAATTTACATGGAAACTCTTGATATAGTAGGGCATCCTCCTTCCCTGTTGTTCTCAGCTGCAGCACTTGTGTTGTCAAGAATCTAAAGTTTTTATGATTACATACTTTTTTTACCTTATGTTTTTAGCATTCACATTGAGCTCTTACAGGATGCCTGTGAAAGCAAATCAAAGGGAAAGGTATTGTTAGAAGTTCATGCAAGCAAGATCATGGTAATTAGCATGCTTTATTTATTGACATGTTAATATTTTATCTGTGCTGTTGATGATTTGACATTATTCTGGTGCGCATTCGAATTGCAATACACGTAAGCAAAGAGATTAGTGTCATTTTTTGGCAAAAGAGTTGCAGAAGAAGCAGGATGATTCTGAACAGCCTCCCATGGGTTGTCTTCCTACCATACTCTGCATAACTAAGTCTTCTGAAGCTGCAGCATGTCCAGTGATTCACCATCACTAAAAGAGATGCAGTTAGTTGGATAAGGACTTTTGCTTTTCCCTTGATGTTTTTATTTATGCTGTTATTCAGTATCAGTATTTATTCTATTAGTAAACTTCAAAACCACACAAGTTCAGGAAATAACCCCTGCCAGCTAATCTCATTTGCTATCACTTCAACAGTAAGGCAGTTATTGCAAAAGCACAACACTTCACTGTTCAAACACACAGGATTTTTATGGCTCTCCAACTGAATTTTGCTCCTGCCACTTATTATAGAACATTACCTTTAATAGAGACTTGCAGCTGGTATCGATGACAGGCAACAAGGCATCTGTCACCTAGTCTTCTGGGCAACAATTATCCAGGTGCAAACACAAATTAACAGATGCTCATTGGAAGGAAAAAAAGGCAACTGTTATTTGTTAGTGAACAAAAGCACTCCTGATGTAGTTTTGCATACATGAAGTTTCCAAGAGGGATCAGAATCAGTCAGCTAAACCACCTCAGAAACAGCTATTTCCACAGGCTGTACTGGGAACTACATATTCATTGGTAGGATGTGGGGAAATTTTGCAGAAATACTGAAGCATACTAGAAGCTGCAGAAATCAGTAAATTGGAATTAAGTCATCCACTTGAAGATTTAAGTTAGTTTGCACTTGGGTCAGATAATACTGTTGAGATGCCCAGAATACACTTCTTCCATGCAGCCTTCTCTATCATTCTTTAAACATTTGTTATCTGCTCAGTTATGCTGTTCTATTTCGAATGTGCCCTCAGAGAGAAAGTACTAACAGGACTAACAGCTGCATTCAACAGTATGCTTCCATGCTTTGGCAATTTTAAACAACTATACTGCTCCTCCTGGGTTGCAAGACAATTAACGTATGTGCTAGTAGTACCTACTGTTTCTTAATTAATAGAATAGTTGCAAACATTGCCAGAGAAGAAGTCATAAGGATTGTTTAATTACATAAGCTAGCAATAATTAGCTGCTACTAAGATTATTCTTGGCTGGAATGTGTCTGAGAGGGCAAGAGAGTATTCATATGACAATAGTAGAATATCCTGTTCTGTTCAAGAAGCTAGGACCATTTTACTGGATCTCAATTTTCAGGAAAGTGTGAAGGCAAAATGCTCATCTCATCTCTTAACTGCTTTGGTGAATTGCAGCTATTTGGTGACAGGACCAATAGGTTATTTCTGAGACAGCGCTGTAATATAAAACTTTAAGACAACTGAACTTGCATATTTGTATTGCACTTAATTAGAACTAACTGTAAGACACGCATGATTTTTCACCTTATTTGAACTACCACTCTAATCTAGAGCCAGCAAGTAACTATGCTGTAACCAAGCGCTGTAGCTTAGAAGTGACTAAACAGTAAATGCTGTAACCTTGTTAAATCATGAAAAATTTATTTTCATTACATATATATGAAGGTAAAAGATTTCAGTCAATAGTGTTTTGAACAAGCATTTCTGACATGAACCTGTTAGTGTAGCTAGGCTGAAACTTAAAGTTAGTGTTTTGCCTTTATTTAGTAATTAATTTCTAGTGTGTGTATATACAGAATTCATTTCCTGTTAGAATACCAGACAGTAATATTGCAACATTTACATTCCTCATATAAAATGCTGTAATATACATTTTCAGCTCAGTGTAGCTATATAAATATGTACAAAATAAACATTATTGTAATTAATATATTCAGACCAGGTATCATTTAGCAACATCAAAAGCAGATGCACATAGATTTAAGTGAAAATGGTGAAAAACACCTTTATGACATTAGTGACCATTATTTGCATATATGAACTAGTACAGAGAAAGGCTCCTCTTTCAAGCTTTCTGTGGGCATCTGATAACTTCAGTAAAAACAAAAGTAATTGAGAAGCTTAATATATATATATATATATAGATAATGTGTTATGATCAGATGGTTTACTAGGGTCCATCTTGATCACAAATGGATAACCATGTAAAACATATGTTTGTTCAGAGCATAAAATATTGCACAAGAGCAATTTCTTTTGAGGAAAATAACGCCTGTTTGTGAACAGCAAAAATGGTTCTCACACATAAAGAAATGATATATTTGCAGTTTCTAAACCAAGGAACATTCAGTAATACTGTCAGAACTGTCATCCATCAACTTCTTCCCAGCCTATTTTATGGCAATGGTGTATCATTAGCAAGATTTGGCAAAGAGAGAAGGCAGATAGACAGTACATGTATATATTTATCACAGGCCAGACCAGATCCAATGGTTACTTAACCGAAACCATCCAGCAGCTGGTTTTTCTCACAATTTCACCCTTAAAAGAAAGATGAGAGTCTTCAATGCTAGTCACAGTGATAATCACACAGTAGTAGAGTAAGATTCCACTCTTCTCTGCTTGGAAACCATCTTGTCTGAGTTCTCAGTCTGAAGGGCACTTTCCTCAGTATCACTGTCACTGCTGTCTACAACTGTGTGATCCAAAGCCATCTGACCAGTCCTCCTATGTAGATGAAAGTTCACCCCACTCTCCTGTATGGAGTTAGTTATAAAATCTTCATCAGAAGAATGAAATGATTCATCATCTCCTGTGAAATGGTTGACAATGTGAATCCCATCAAAAGTGGGTTGGTCTGAGAAGTCTCTCTGGCCTTTGAGACATTTGATCTGTTAGAAAAAGCAGAAGTTAACAGTTAATCAGAGTTGAAATGTTCAGTAGTAACAAAAAACCCCTTCAGAACCCCCAAACACCTATCCCCAAAACCAAGCCCCCTGAAAGAAACTCAAACCAAAAAAATAACACAAAGTGCATTTCCAGAAAATATATTATTGATGTTTTACTGGATCAAATTCTACAAGTAGCACATCTGAAACTCAGCTAGAATGAGAATAAAGTGATTTCTTAGTTCTGGCTGCCCAAGGACAGATCTTGAAAGAATGTCTTAAATAGTACTTGGGATTTTCCAAAATTTTCCTTCCACTCCTAGAGCTTTTCAGTTTTAAGGTTTAATAATCAAGGTACCTAGAATCACTAATGACAGATTCTTCTGGGCTATTTACTGCATCTTTAATATCCCCACAAGGATGGTTTATAGTTAGTTTTCTAGGGTGACTTATTTGTTCTGACATCCTACTTTTACAGCTCCATTTTTTCCCTCCTTATCATTTAACGTATCATTTGATAAAAGTCCTCCCCCTGTCCCAAAGAGTAGGGTCCCAAGTGTATATTGCCAGTTCCACATAGCCATAAGAAAGAAACCCAAAACCAGAGAATATGCTTAGTTCTCTCACACTGCAAGATTTAGTGTCTTTTCATTATCTAGATCAGACCAAATAAATTTTCAAATCAAGAAGTATGAAACTTCTTTGTACAGCATAAACAGATTGTAGTTCCTATTTTAAGAGAACGTCAAACAAGACAAAAATGATTTTCAGACCATGAAAGATATGATAATACTTTAATTCAAAGTGTACTGCAGAATGATAAAACTGTTGCAACCATGCATTCAAGCTATTCAAAAGTAAAACCTAAAGGTCTGAAATCTGACAAGTCCCTGTTAATTTAGAGAAAATAACTGAACTCACTGAAGTAATCCAGAGTCATGGGTTTGGTTTGTTTGGTTTTTTTTTTAATAATTTCAGTTTTGCTAGTTTTTAGTAGCAACTACATCATGGTCAGTCTGACAATTTAAGAGTATTAAGCTAAAAATTCCAAGGATGCAGAAAAACATTAAAAATGCGTTATAGCAACTTCCTAATGTCACTATGGAAGCTTAAAAAGGACGATGCACCAAATGTTATTTTGTAAGTGACTTTTCACAGTGAGAAAGACCTGGAAAAGAAGTAAAGGCTTGAAGAGCTTCTTCAAATAAATCTATTAGTAGTTTCAGAAGTCTGAAGCAATATTCAATTTTATAAGAGTGCATGTAGGTCCTTGCTATTGACACCAATAGAAGACTTTACCTGTCCATTCAGGGAAGAAGGAATCTCTGTACTTACCATGGGCTTGTGCAAAAGGTGAGAATAAAAAGGAGTTGAAAAAAGATCAAAAGTCATCATCATATTAGAAGCCATCAAATCAGTTATTAACAGCATATAAAAGCTCCAGCTTTTAATCTATATCAAAACATTCCTGTTAGGAATATGGGTACATGCTGTAAATCTAAACCTTTGTGGTAACTACATGTACTAATGTTATTTTTCTGCATTTTCTTCAAATACATGTAGGCTGTAGTTGTTTCATGACAACCTTGCTTGCAAGGCAAGCAAAACAAAAAAGTTCCACACCTACACAGCATAATACATGATGTAAGTGAAATCAGTTTTTACCAAATATTAGACCCTGGACAGTAACATATATCTGGAATAGATTTTTACTAGCTTACATACCTAGACAGAGAAAGCCTAATACAGAGATTCTTGTGTTAGTTAGAAATACTATCCCTCAAAATATCCTGCAATATGATCAGATTAGCTGACACATGAAGTTTCCAAAACAGCTATCAATTTTAGTCACTAAGGAAAGAAGCCACAGAAAAACAAAACCAAACCCCACAATTTCTCTCCACCCTCACCACAGAAAAAAAGCCCCACCATACAAGTGACTACAAATTTCAATTAGAGTAAGAAATTATACATTTTTAGGTATGCATAGTTAAGCCATTGCTTCACCTGCAATTATAAAGCTGATAGTCAATGTTAGTTGTTTTGGACCTTCAGAAAGCCAAGCCAATGACCTCAACTGTTTTCCTGAAGTCTTCAACACAATACCTTTAGATGAATGTATTTACATAACATAACAAAATCATGGCTTCATGGTTTTAAGCAGTAGCCTTTTCAAACACCAAATGAGAGTCTGTGGAAAATGATGTTGGTGAAACAATCATGAATAGACACAGTCTTTGTCAATTCTTAAAGTGAGTCTGGGAGAACAGTGTGTTGCTATCTTTTGTTATTCTAATGAAAGGACGCACAATCTGTGACCTTGCAGGAACTCTTCTTTTGACCTGCAGCTTCACGCTTGCCTGCCCTTTTACTCAAGTACTCCTCAGAATCAAGGTGAGCCAGGCTGCTAGAAAGATACATGAATGTACTGTAGAGAATATATCTGACAAGTCTATTGATGGTCATATAGTTTCATTAACTTCTACTGCTGCTTAAAAACCATTCATCTCAGCCAGGAGCACAAACACTGTAGCATATTATGGGGACAGGCTGGAAAGCAACATTGCTGAAGAGGTCCTAACACACATGCCTAAACACAAATCAGGATAGGAGTCTCAGGAGAACTTTGAGATAACAGAGAACTGGTTCTTCACTGAATTGTATGGTGGGAGAAGATGTGCAAAACACAAGACTGTTTGAATATGAAAGGAAAAGAGTTGCTACAAGGCTAGTTAGGAATCAGAACAGGTTGTTTAGAGACTGTATACTCTCCATCCTCAGTAGGTGTCAACACCCAACTGACAAAGCCCTAATCCCTGCTTTGAGTTCAGTGTTGATCCTGTTTTAAGCAGACAGTTAGTCTAAAGGCCTCGCAGAATCCCTTCTAGCTTAAAAGATAGTCTGCATTTCAGTGAGATGTGTGAAAAGCATGGGCAGCGAGATGCATGTTACTGTTCTAATAACAGCCATTTTCAGTTTGAGAAACTGAAATTCAGGAGCATTTCTGAAGGAGCCTGATGATCTGCAATTCTGTACCTGCCAAAATTACTGCACTTCTTAAACATCTAAGTGCTGTCATTTGAATCCAAATGCATTAAATTACATTAAATATCAGTACACAAATTTGTCACAAAACCTAGTCTTCAAAAGAATGTTGTTTTTATTTTACAGTTAGAATTTTGTCACTTTAATCTTAAAAATATGTAAGTTCTTCAATTGAAGGTAGAATCTGATTTGCACCTTAATTTTTGTTTTTAGACATGAATATTTATGTAAGCAGCTAATCTCCAAGAAATTGGTTTAGTGTGAGGTGTCCCTGCCCATAGCAGGGGGGTTGGAACTAGATGATCTTAAGGTCCTTTCCAACCCTAAGTATTCTATGATTCTATGATTCTAAAAATTAAAATCATCCAACAGAATATACTGGGGTCAGCTGTACAGTATTTCCAGTTTTGTGTAGTTTCAGTGTTGAAGATACTTCAGGGGCACCTCAATCTAATATCTGTTCAGAAGCATTTCTGAAGGAGCCTGATAATCTGCAATTTCTGTTGCAGCAGAAAGGCTTTGTAAGGCTTCTCAAAGCATTTGGAACTACCTCTAGATAGCATGTGCTCCAATGCAATTAGATACCAGTGGCTTATACCAGCGGCTTATACCAGCTTAAGGATCTAAACCCAGAGGTTTCTTAAAATGAAAATATTGTACTCTACACAACTTACAGCCTAGCAAGTGAGGCTCTGCATTTCTAATAGAAAAAGCAGTAATTTTAAAGATGGGAACATACGTGTTCTACCAGCTCAGGGCAATGGTCCATCAGCCTGATGTTCTGTTTCCAACAGTGACAACAAGACTTTCATGTGGTTTTGTTTTTAAGGGAAAGCATGTGAATATGACCAGTTTTTGCAATCCATTCCCTTCATACTGCCAAGCCCCCACTCACTTGTCCAGAAACTGTTTTAGCAGACATGAGAATGTATTTCTTCCTAGGTGCTTCAGATCCATTTATAGACCAGCTGTCCATGACTGATTTAAGTTTTTTATCTACTGTCTACCTCTACAGCTTCCTGTGACAGTAAGTTCCAGAAATTCCTTTAATTGTTTTAAACTAATCTCCCTGTTTCAGGAATTGCCCCCAAATTGTAGCAGTGCAGGAACAAGCATTGAAATGCAATTTTTCAGTCATGATTCTTTAACTTATGTCATAATGCCTCCTTCGGCCTGCTCTATAAAACAGATGATTCCTAAGCTTCTTCAGTGTCATGAGCAGGCAGTACTCAAGATGACTGATCATTTTAGTTGCCTTTTAACTTCCCTACAGACCTTTTCTACACTCTCTTGTAGTAGCACTATAAAATATTTTGTTTCCAATACACTTCCTATTGAAGTCCAACATTGTCTTGTCTGTTTTCGCTGCTGCTGCATTATAAGCAATGATGTCTGAGGACTCTCAGCAACAACTCTTTCAAAAAGATCTTTCCTGATCTTTAACTGCCAATTGTGTAGGTATGCCTTAGATTTTGCCAATTCATAGGGAAGTTCATCTGGCATCTTTCTAAGAGGGATTTGAGATTCCTGCTGTCAGTATTTTATTTGAACATGGAAAAAGAGCTTAGTAGGAAGTAAAGTATTACGCCAAGATCTTGTTATTCATGTAGCCAAGGATATCAAGATAATGGGAAATCTGACTAAGGACCCGGGTGCGTGAGGGGAGCACACATAGACCCAGTCTAAACACAACTTCCCCCCTCCCCAAACCCTAGTTCTATGGTATCCTTATCATTCCACTTGCAGGAAAAAGAACAGTCCTTTTTCTTGCAGCAATGTTGAGCAGAGTATGGACTTACACCCCAGGGTCCATCACTTCTGTTCTCTTTTGTACAGAGAGCAAATATCAGTTAAAGCCTTCTCAGTTTTGGGTTTGCCCTCTTTTTCCCTTCGTGAAGGGAAGTAGACCTCTGTCACCCCACCAAGTGACATTCAAATGAACCCTGGCTGTTTTTACTGCTTTGGTTTTGCAAGAATCTTAAATCTGATCACATCTGTAAAAAATCCTAGGTCTGGTAAACCCACATGTTTTGCTTTTAATTCTCAAATTCAGGTCATATTGTCTATATGACTGCAGCTTCAACCCAGTTTTCACTACAGCATGTGCATGTGGTCTTTAAAAGGATAACATTATTTGACCAAAATGTTTTTTATCATTAGCAATTCAAAAGCAACCTGAGTCAAGAACAGAATCTTAACAATAATAATGTTTGAATTTATATACCTTCTTGTATCTAAAGAATTCAGCACTTTAAAGACAAACTATCTCTCCTACTGGCCAGCATATGAAAAGATTTTAATTTTATATACTCTTAAAAGGTTAACAGTGTATTTTCACAAATTCAGAAGAGATGAAAAATGGCTAACAGTCAGATCCTTGAACTTCAGAATAAACATTCTTACCTGCTGCTGGCTGCCTCATCAAGCCAGGCATGAAGGAAAAACAGTAAAGAGAAATTTAGAAGTTTTAGTACAATTCACATTTTGAAGCATGTTAATCAGTTGCCAGCAAGTTATATTTCTAAGCCCCTTTGTTTTTTAACTAGAGCACATAAGTCAAATTTCCAAGTGAGACTTTGTTAAAAAGACTTCTACTGAAGCTCTGGGAGACATTCTTATGTTGTAACCTGTGATTTCTTTTTTTAAAGCAAGGAATTCAGTGGTGCAAAGAAGTCAAACTGTTACTTTTTGCTCTCTTCAATAGGCTTCACTGACTAATTCTTGAAGTTTACTCAATTCTGAAGTAGTAAACAAGAGCTTTAACAAAGCTTAGCAATAAATATTCAACTTACTTACAGTAGGATAAGCAGCAACACACAAGTGAGATCAAAATATGATGCAAGTATGAACACTGCCTGGGGTGAATGAAATTGGTTTTGGCAGAAGGCAGGATGTTAAATTTTTATTTAAAGAATAAAGATGGTGAATTCTCAGTGCTTCTTTTAGAGGAATCTAAAAAAAAAATCAGAGCTCCCTCTGTCTCCACCTTAGTAACAGTAGGAAGTCTTAGTAAGATTTCCTGCTTAAAAACCATACACAATTCAAAAGAAAACCAGAATGTTGCTGAAAGTATGATTTAACCACATTTAGCTGAAGAGAAACAAGTCATAAGCATTTTCAAATATTTGTCCTGTAATTCATATAAACACTGTGAACTTGGCAACATGAAATTAGAAAAAGATTGAAAGATTAAGATCAATGAGATTAAGAATGAAAGATTAAGAAGTAAAAATCTAATTACAAACCAGTTTAAAATACCAGTTATGATCTATTAAATTATAATCACATTTAACATGAATAAAAACAGTTTAATTAAGGTTCTTAAAAATTCCACAGCATCTAATGGGATCCCTTATTATACTAAACAGCTGATTGCTACCCTCTCCATTGTGACAAGATCACTCTAGTTTAAGGCATATATTAACACAACATCACTTCTTTAAAATACAGCTCTCAGTAACTTCTTTTGCAAAAATGCTTATCTCAGAAAAAGCAGTCGCAGCATCTCAGACTGAATTAATAGAAAATACATTGTCATCTGGGAGACAATGTATCAGGCCAGGCAAATATGTCCAGTAAGTCATATATTATCAATAATTACATCCAGAAGCATTTCTGCATATGCACACAAAAAGAATGAAGGTTAAGGCTGCAGGCCTTTTCACACCACTTTTTCCACTTTCATGAATATAAGCGATTCCTTATATATCTTAAGCTTTCTGAAGCCCGTTTTTAAATATACAATTGTACTTCAACAGTGAGCCACATTCATACCGAAACCATCGCAACAAGAACACTGCACAAATGGAGACATCATGAGCTAAATGAACAGTTGCAGAAGCTAATATTAGCAATCCATCACCTAATGTAATTCTTAACAAGCTTAATGTCTCTAGAGCTACAATGCAATTGGGGTTTCTCAAGTTCCTCAGCAAAATTAGCTTCTGCATATGAAAAGGACTGCTACACATGCATCGTGACATAACTATATCAGAGCATTTTAACAAAAGCCATTACTTATTGATCTCTGAAAAGTCAGGTTTAAAAAAAAGCCTAAGTATGGTTTCATATATTCTGCATCAAAGTTTAATCCAAAACCCAACATTAAAGAAATTCTCAATTTTCCTCAAGAATGAAAGATTTGAGCCAAACATGAGGATCATATGCAAAAGACAGAGGATAGTCTTTAGAGAGCTTCCTGAAGACTTGTATAGCTCTCAAGATTCTGTGTAAAATAAGTCAGCAACACATACTGCATATGGCAACATCTTTTGTTTAAAAACAGTGAAGCATTCTCTAGCAAATTTAACAAGAAACTTGAAAAAGGTCTGTTAAATTAGAAATGCGTTATAATTGTAACTGTATTAAGACAAAGCTCAAAGTTGCGGCTTTTACTTCAGTGTCAGTCAATTTCCTGTTTCACTTCAGTGAACATTAAGGTTTGGGTTTTTTTGTAAAGCCATAGCTATAAATGCAGGCATAATTAGGATTAACTTGTAAATAACAGCCATGAGCAATGCCAAACAAGGGTCATTCTTAGAACTGATTATTCAAGAAGCCCAAACCAACCAGACAGTGAACCCAGAAACTCTTATTTACCCTGCTTGCTCTTGTTACCTGATAACTACTGTCCCTCCAGAGGAAGAGGCTCTAATATCATGGACTCACTGATTGAAAGATGATAGCCAAGAGGAACAGTATGGGCTTCCCTTCTCTGAAAAATTGCAGAGATGGCCATCACCACATCTCTTACCAAAAAAATGTGGATTCTCCAATGCCATGTATACCTTTAGAGATTTAAAATCTAAATTAGAATAAATTCTGTAGAGCTCAAAAGACATGTAAGCAATATGTAAAATGAAAAAAAAAGTGGGGGGTGCGGGGGGGGGGGGAGATCACAATGAACATCTTTTCCTTTCATTGTGAAGCAGATATGAAAAAGATCTGCAACAGTCAGAGATACTCTTAATAGAGAAATTCAGAAAATAGGTTACATCTCATTAGTTTCACAGTGTCGTCTTTCTTTTTTTAAAAATTCAAATTATTAAAAATCTTTCAAGACAGCTTTGAATCTTCTCAGATTTCCTAAAAAAGTCAGCTTAAGATCTATTTTTGTAATTGATACAATAGACAATTACATTCTCAAATAGGAAGTTTTACTATGCTGCTCTCTTTACTGCTCCTTTCTCCAAGATTTAATGTCATGTCAAAATTCAGAAAATCCCAGCAAATTAGCTAGATTTTCTTGAAATAAAGTTGTTCAAAACATTTGAGTGGGTTGTCAGAGTCAGGGACATAAGGAAGAAAGTGAATACATTTAAAAGTGTGTTGAGAAACTCTGAGAAAAATATTTCAGGGACATTTTACTACAATACTAATGAGGATAAAAATACTTCTTCCCCTTGTAGTTCACCTAAACTACAAATATTCAAGTTAGCCTGAAGTATTCGGGGTGGGGGTTGGACATATATTTGGGGTTTAGTAGATTGGAGTCACCATTACATAGCCTTATGATTTGTCTTTGCTTTTGCCTTTCCCCATGCCCAGAAGTGATGTTTGTAAGGCAGCACTCAAGATTCTAACCAGAGTCTCATTTAACATATCAGACTAGTTAAGCAAAATAGAACAAACACATTTCTCTGTAAAAAAACAGACAGTGCATTATGTGCTGTGACTTCAGAAAGCAGGAAATGTCTTGATCGTGCTTACAAATAACACGCAGTGAGAGCATTTCAAAAGCTGTTTGCAAAATTGCTTCCTTTGGTTAGTAGTTAATAAATCTCTATTACACGTTTCATTTACCATGGAGGCTTATTTATTTTAAGACATAGTTTTGTCTTTGATATCTTTTAAATGTGGAAATTAATTTCTTTATCTAAACATTTTCACTCAGCAGAAGTTTCAGGCAGATAAACAAAAAGCTGATTTTTAGGGAGTCTGGCACGGACCTTTGAAATGAAGTTGTTAGCCAATCCCTGTAGGATGCCCATAGGAAGAGCCAAGCTGCACTCCTATGTGTCTGAACTTCTTGATCTGCCCTATCTCAAAACAGTACAACTCTTTCTGGAGTTCATAAAGTGAATTCAATCCAATATAGTTGCAGTCTGACCTATACACTTGTTACAGCAAATGCAGCAAACCACCTTGAAACAGAACCCCAAATTTAAGTCAACAGGCAACAACAGAACATGATCAGAAGTCAGAGCAAGCATTAAACTCCAGGTTTGATAGGCCTTTTGTGGGCTCAAAGAAGAACAGCAGTGAATGAGAATACTATACATGTGAACAGACCTGGACTGCTTTTTTCGGTTGTACCAAAATGGTTGCTGTACTTTAAAGCTAAAAACCTCAAGAGTCTCTGGACTGAGATTTTTAGATTTCTTTTGTCATCTATATTAGGACTGAAAGCAAGAGTCATGAGGTACTACAACATTAGATGAATGTGCCCCATGCATCATTAACTCTTTGGAATCCAAGCTTATGTACGTGATCAACTACTGTTTAAGGGAATAATTACTTTGGTTTTGAAACTAATACTTTTAAAAGAATGACCCAGAGGAACAAAACTGGTATACAACCTGAAATATTTATCTCAATTGAACTTCACTGAGCATATCACTAGACAGAGTTCAAACTATTGCAGCATGTGTCATAAGTGATAAGCAAAGAGCTGCAAGAAATTTCCAAACTGAGTCATCTCAGGCTTCTGGACTTTTTAATAGCACTTAAATATTTGGTCTCTCTTTTTAACTGCCAGCTTCTTTAAGTCATATTCAGTCTCACAGTAGTATAAAATGCTTTGCAAAATCCCTGTGGATGTCAGAAAGTTTAAGTAAAATCTAGGAAATAGTTGTAATGCAGTAAAAGAAAGCTCATCTCCTGTTGTCTTGCTATTTATTTCATATTGCTCTGAATGTACTCTTACAGCTCCTGACTTACATTTTTATAAAAAGTGGTTTTTCAACATTATCAGTTAAAAAGCACTTGAGCCAAAAGGAAACATGATGTTAAATGCATGTTGTGTATCAGTTTTACCATAGACGTGTCTGCTGTATTGTAAACGTGACAAAGATTAAAACTAGCAACAAGTGCTCAGACCAGAAGGTTTCCAGTGAATCAGAACAGGAAACCAATAAAGCGATCAATGGGAGGTCATGACTTTTTGATCACTGCATATAAGGCTGAAGAATCTGGTTTTGATCTAGTGCTGTGTAATCAAATTAAACTTTGAAGTTCTGTATCAAATATGCAATTGAAATAGCAACAGTGCTAAGGAAGTACCCAACTTTCAAGCTATTTTCAAAAGAAATCAGTCTTTGGTAACCATAAGCCAGATTTTATCTAGTGACAGAATTTTTCTAAGATCTGACAAGTTTTTTGCTGCGAGATTGTATGCAATTCCAAAACAAGTTCTAAGCTGACTTAGCCCTGAGAAGTTCCTATAAATAGCTACTTGGTAAATAGAAGGAAAGTTCCCAGCAACTCTTCCTACAAGAAGTTCTAATGAAAGTGTTTATTTGGAGTGAGGACATGGTATCAAAAATACGTTAAAACAGCAGCATGATCACACTGAATATAATGCAATTGTTATATTCAAGGAACTACCTAAATCTCAACGCTCCTTCTCCCTAGAGCATGCATTTACAAATACAAAAAGTTACTGAAACCTCAAGCATTAACTAGAATGTACTGGCTGATACAGAGACTGAAAATGTACCCATTATAGGCAACAGTTACAGGAAATGATCATTTCGCACTTTTACTCTGTCCTTTTAAAGCAGGAGTTAAACTCAGCATTTTTAAATGGACTAAGTAACATTTAGTTTTGCCTCTGACTGCAGAAATTACTTTCATCAGTGCCATTCTGAGACTTCCACTGTTTGCCCCGCTTACATTCAGATAAATTTACAAAGACATATTATAAGCTAATACATAGCATTCCTCTCCTAAGCTTGTTTGTTTCATAGATGGCACTCATGTATGGCTGCTAACACAATTTTATTTATTTTTCAAGGAACAACTACTTGCATAAGTTCAAACCAACAGAACCTCGATTTCTCCAATCTTCAATCCCCAAACTTTGATTTATAGGCAGAGACACAGGAGAGACCCTGACATATCTCTACTACAGCAGACAGGTCATGCAGCTTCAACAATCAAGAGATAAGCATTATTGCTACGATCATGAAATAACTTTATCTACAATCACTTCTCTTGCGTTGGCAATCCAGACAAACTCTGAACAGGTACTTTAAGTATAGCTAGCTATAATAAACTCTAATGCTGCAAGCAGGGACTACTATATTGCGCAGCAAAACAAATCTAGGGCTTTGACACAGTAGAATAGTCAGAAAAAAAAAGGAAGAAATGTTTGCAAAGAGAACAATCACCAATTTCCATATATTTTATCACAAAATCTAGTGGCAGTGAAACAGTTAAACTTTATACCGAAAACTTTTGCCCTCATCGATGTGAACAAAGTCATACCTATTCCGTTTGAGGGCTGACTGCATCAATGTCCTGGTTACACTTTTCACATTTAGAGGTTTCCTTCACTCTCATAACAAATGGATGATATTTTGTTGATGGTGGCGTTACTGGGGGAAGGGAGAAGAATTGACCTTACTTGATACAAAGATGGAGGTTTTAACCAAAGGTCTGTGGAATGGAGTACCATCACTGTGGAATCAATCCTACCTTTTGGGGCAAGTGTAACACATTGCACTTCATTACACTATGCATTCCCATTCAAAATTAACTGACTTAAACAACTGATGTTTATAAAATGTACAGGGATTCCACTGTGAAGTAACACTTCTGCCTGTGTTGATAGCTTAGTTAAGCCAGTTTCCAAAGCTAGTTGTTTTATTAAGGGCAAAGTAAACAAACTGGAGAAAATTATTGGAGAATTAAGATTCCCAATCTATTCTGTCTTACATATCTCTAACAATCTTGGTATTATCAAGACAGTATAACATCTCTGACTCTCAAGTACATGCAAAGTTAAAGGAATAAAGCAGTTCACTTTTCTAAAGCATACAGTATATATTTAACTATCCTATGTAGACAAAGCTGCTAAATGAGATTGTGTGTTTGCAAACCACATGACCTCACAAATGCTATCTTATCATATCACAGGTTCCTCAGACTGACCACAACCACTTAAATCAGACTCTGGCAGCACAGAGCCTCTGCAACTTTGACACATGCTAGTAAAGCAACTACATTTTTAGCTGCCCAGCAGCTTTGCAAGAACTTTACTTGTGGGGAGGGAAAATCTGATGGTCTCTTGTCCAACTGTGCTTGCAAGATACGGTAAAAGAAAAGCACATGATTTATTGTGCTATAAACTTCCACCACAAGTTGAAATGCTTACTTTGTAAATCTGAGGGCTAACATATTTCCTCTCAGGGACAACATTTCTTATCAAGTACGAAAACATTTATAGAAAGCCACATATTTTGCAAGCATTTGTCTAGTGAAACAAACTATTAGGTGTTAATGGGATTCTAGTCACTATGGAGAAAAGTGCTTTGCAAGTATTAAGTACGGTACCTTTAACAAATACCAGTTTTAGTGAGAATGGTGAAGTGAAAACCATGTAAAAACTGACTGAAATAACTCCCACAAAGCTTAGCTGGTTTTATAAAAGCAAGTGAGTAAAATTACACTTGCCAAGAGACAAATATGTATCTGCCTGTACTACATGGCAAGCAAATAGTACACTCCTGCCAGAAAAAAAGGGGGGAAAATAAGTTAGCAAGAGACTGAGTGAAAGAGCATTATATCAAATTAAAATTTTACCAAAAGAGTATTAGGACTTTTTGGATTTGCTGTTCTCTCCTTAGTTCTGATCAAAGTATTCTAAATGCCAACAAATCTGATCTCTCATTCTCATTTGCCCATGTGATCTGATGCACTTCTATGACCCTATAAATACATCTCCAGAGAAGAACTTTAAAAAACATTCTAATAGGTTGAACTTCAACTAAAATTCAGCTCCCCAATTAATCTTTCTGTGTCCATCATACAAAGCTACATACAACTCATTCATAGCTTTAAGTTACTTAAAAATATGCCCACACTACAGTCATGACTGCAACACAGCGTAGGCACATCCAAAACATGTAGCTTGCCACCAGCAGTCCAACTTCAGCAGGATGAAGCTCAAAGTTATTTACCCTGCTTCTGAATGTAGTCTTGTGCTTCAGTAAGAGAATGTTTGATTTGGTAAGCACTGAATCTGACTCAAAGGAAAAGGAAAGGAATTATGCTTCCCTCTGGTATCCCATCATCAAGCCCAGATACTATTATTGTGAGAGAAACCAGGAGCTAGGAATGCTGCTAGAAGTGGCCAACCCATCTTGTGCAACACCAGTGGGTCACAAGTAGCATCATAATTTTGTGCTCATCTATGGCCAATGCAGGACTCATCATTTAGCTGTTCGTAAACACATTCTCTCATCTTAGAGAAGAACCTGGACCAAATTGTGCTGGAGACCAGAGCCTCTCACTGGTCCATACCAATTTCAGATTATGAGCTGATAATTTAAAAAAAAAAACAAGGAGGAAATAATTTGGCAGCTTTTAAACACAGCTAAAATATCATACACGTGTATGGTAGGTAAGACCAAAGGAACAGTTAACGTGATTTAAACCTTCCTCCTGTACTATAAGTACAATGTACTAGAGTGCACTGAATTTCATTTAGGTGTTGTATGATGTGGCCTATATGGGTGGGCTTTTGGGGATTTTTAATCCTTCACACTGATGGCTACAGTTTACTTTCCCTTCTCCATTTAGTTTCAGCAGTGAAAGCCTAGAAAGCTAACCCAAGTTGCAAAACTCAGCCATATTACCAATTATTCCTTTGGTCACAACTTATGCATTATTTATACTCAAAGTAATTACTTAAAGTGTTTTGAATCTTATTTACACAAGCAAAATCCTTTTAAAGCTTAGTATTTAATCTCCAACTTTTATATCTCTTTTCATTAAGCCAGTCTTAAAATGTTAGCTCACCAGGAGCAATGATGAGACCATGAGATAGCACCTGTATCAGAATCTTACTGACTGCATTAGGTTCTTAAAACATAATATCAGATCCATTCCTAGATAAACTATATGTATGTGTAATGAATTGTAGACTAGTGGTCACTGCTTATTTGAAGAGCCATCAAATTTTCAGACACCAAAAGTGGGAAAGACTTCAAGAAATCTCCCCTTTTTTGCACTGTCATAATGCAAAAATAGCCCCCAGACTTTCAATTAAATGTTCTATTATAAAGCCTTTTAAAAGCCTCAGAAAATTATTTCAGTGGAATAATAATAATGCTCCAGTCACCTGCCATCATCTTTTCATCAGCAGTGCTGAGATTCTGTTAACATGGGCAGTTCACAGAAGGTTTTCCAAGTGTTGTAACAGTGTGCCATGCCAACATCAGGATTTTGTTTTTCTTTCAAATACCAAACAAACATGCATAAGATTTGTACATTAGAAAACAATCTCATCCTTGCTTCCCCTCTAAATATTTCAAGCAATTATTTAAGAGTATATAGAATCATAGAAAAGTTAGGGTTGGAAAGGACCTTAAGATCACCTACTTCCAACCCCCCTGCCATGGGCAGGGACACCTCACACTAAACCATATCACCCAAGTCTCTGTCCAACCTGGCCTTGAACACTGCCAGGGATGGAGCATTCACAACTTCCTTGGGCAACCTGTTCCAGTGTCTCACCACCCTTACAGTAAAGAACTTCCTCCTTATATCCAATCTAAATTTCCCCTGTTTAAGTTTTAACCCATCACCCCATGTCCTATCATTACAGTCCATAATGAAGAATCCCTCCCCAGCATCCTTATAGGCCCCCTCCAGATACTGGAAGGCTGCTCACTACAGAGGAACAGCTAGAAGAAAACTGGTGCTGTATTCTGTCTCTGCTAGCATTATGAAGAATGTTTTGTCATAAAACTCAAAAAACCTAAAACAAACGGTATCACTAAGCTCCAAATATTCTTCAATTGCTTCTGAGTTTAAAAAACTCTACAACTAGTGAATCCCTTGAGTACTGGAAAAGGTTAAAAATGGATTTTAGAAAGTTACCTTCAACATCTACATTCCTGCTTTCTAAGGAAAAAGTGCCTACTAAGTGAAGAAAGCACTAAGTTTCTGCACATTGCTGCTCCCCTCATAAAGCTGTCCCCTAGTGTAGGTGGCCTGTATTGGCAGAATCATAGCCTCATGGAATAATGCTCCACAATCACAAATTGAACAGGCTGCTTGGTTTTGAGGCCTTGCATAGGTATCAGGCACACTTCAGCTTTTAATATGAAAACTGTCAGAAGATTAAAACAAACCCACATTTGTATAAATGAGAAACCAAAATCTAACCACAAAACAAACTCATTAAAACATTCCAAGAGACAAAACTTGGCTAATGTTATGACCAACTTTACAAAGTTTCTCATGAAATACAATTTAAACTTAAACACTTCAGTACTAAATCACAAAGTCTGTAAGACTGGAAACCACTTGCTTTTGTCTCCAAAGGTGTCTTGTGGTCTGCCAGAGTAGCTTGTGGGTAAGCATGTCAATTCTAATCTTTTGTGCCACTCCTGTAATCTAGGTAACACATACAAGCCTTGCAAAATCCAACAGGAAGCAGAGACAGCTGCTGTGTAATATATATATATAAAGTGACTGCATGCACAGAAGGGTAGTGCATGAAATGCAGAACTTCAGCAGTTTATAAATCATTTAATTCCATTCAGTTTTGAATTCAAAGTAGGGTGTGACAAACTACAAAGAATCTCCCCTTTTTTTTTCTCTAGTATGTGATTTATGCTGCAATAAGTAACAACTAGTTCAAGGTTTACCCTTGTTTTTCTTAAACCTTCAACTTTACTTAATGGAAACTTGTAACAGTCCAAACTTGCTGTATACAGTAGCTGCTTTGCTTCAGTACTACCTACTGAAGTGGGATACTTTCTTGAACAGTAATGTTCCACAAAAGCTGCTTTCACTTGACAGTTCAGTGTCTAATCAAAGAGAACTTTCCTGAGGTACTACCACTGCTTTTGCAGCCTGAGAGCATGTATCCCATGGTACAAATATTTCAAAGCCTGCCATTTATGTTACATCAGTTAAAGCACATTTAACTACAAAGTCAAGTGTCAGAGTATAGTGCTCGCCAGACCTTCTTTCTCTTGTGCCAAAGACAGGCCAACAAAGTTTATGTACTTATTGACAGGAGACAGAAGCAGCAGCCTGGCAGGGCTCCACAACAAAAAAGCACCCTAGGTTAAAAACCTGCTACGCTAGAATTCAAGAATGCTGTAAAGAGCTTAATGGCAGGGAAATGAAGGAAGAAAGGAAATGCTAAGTGGAAAGATTTCAATTAATGAAAAGAAAAAATGGCAATGGGATATGAATTTCTGAAAAGGCAAGCACAATGTCTGTCTAGAGCCTCTTAAAAGCTCTGAAAGGAGTTTACATTGTGACTTCCTACTTGTGACAATCCTCAAAATTTCAGGTTTTCACACTAGTTTCAGCCTTCAACAATAAAGCCATAAGGCACAAGCGTCTAACAACTTTGTGCCCAATAAAGCAACTCAGCCAAAATAACGGAAAGGAAGCGCAGCACTAATCTGACACTAAATATACACAACTCTTCACAGGATCAGCTATTGGCTAACTAGAAATACAGTAGTCTCTGCTGAGTGTCCTTTCAGCACCAGCTGTTCTTCAAGTAATGTTAGGTTGTTCAAAAGATTAAAGGATCTTTGTAAGTAACTTTCTAGGCAATGAACATAAAAACAACTGGCATGTACACTAAAGTTAAAATTGCAAGTTAATAATAATTGACCTACATGTAAGAGAACGATGAGTGAAGTTACAGCAGGACTGAGGAATTTAACATTTCACACAGTAATATAAATTATGTTCAGTATTTTTATTCCAACGCATCCTTGGTTACTCAAGTTTGTGCACAGGAAAAGATGCACATGAGTAGATCTAAGATGGTGTGCATAGAGGAAAAGTCCATAACACAAGTCTTGTCACAATGTTCTTAAAACTCCAGATTTTGCCTGTTCCCTCTCCTGAAGTGTTAATCAAATACAAGTTAAAGACCTACTGTGAAGTAGTCAATATATACCATTCAGGTTACCATGCTACCAAAATCCACCAGTTACATATAAGAGGAATCAGGCAGATATCTTGTTAAGAACAAACCAAAAATCCAATATAGTAATTCCATTTCTAGTTCTTTTACATCATTTGAAAGGTAAGAAAATAGTATCATTTTTTTTTCCAAACCATCCTATGATTTTATGACCTTTTTTCTATTTCATTTACGTTGTATATTTGATAACAATGTACCTCGCCGCTTCAGTTTTGGATGCCATACTACCAATTTCCAGTATGTGCAGTTTTACTCAATAACAGGAACACAACTACTTGAATTTACTAAAAATAAGGCTTCTTATAATATTATTTGAAAACTGACTGTATAATTACTATTCCTAGAAGAATAGTAAAAGCAGCTGAAATTTATCCTTTAGGCTACAAGCTGCACCATATTTAAAGAGAAAGCAAAATTTTGAGCTCAGAAAAGCACAAAATTACTCAATGGACTCAGGTTACAACAAAGGGCAACTGGCTGGAAGTTTTTTAAAAGTATAAACAGGACTTTAAAAATTAACATTAATAATGTGAAATTATATGCAGAGTTCTGATATGCAGCTGATTTAGGTTACCACACTGGAACTACAGAGAAGTATCTGAAATCTGAAGTTCAAACTTCTCTCCACCACAAAGCCCACAGCTGTCACAGCAGTAGCCTACTGCACTTATGCCACTTACGCTGTAGGAAAATCCCCAACACCACCCTCTTATAGTGGAGAGAATTCAGTTTTAGATCCTGGACAGTAACAGTAACCCTCTTTGGCGTTCTCTGGGGTTCCTTACTGGTGTCCTAGGTTTGCCCTGTCCCTGGCTACTAACCTGGCTTGCAAAAACTGATGGAACAGCAGACCTTTCACTGGAACTCTGTGATTAAGATGGATCATGTTGTTGCCACATCCTGGTACCATCACAATCTGATAGATTATATCACAGGATAGAATTCAAGTACCCTAGCACATCCTGCACACTATACAGGAACACATGTGTTCAGATTGCTGGCCAAAGACATAAAATAGCATGTATCAGAAGGCCAGAATATGGATTTATCTGCAGTTGCTTATATTAAGTATAGGATTTTCTCATTATTTTGTTCCATCCTTCGGATGGAGAACCTACAACAATTCTGATGTAAAGTTCTGTAAAAACATTACTGGAGAGAAAAATAAAAAGGTTCAATATGCAGAATCAATAATGATGGCCATTCCAAGATTTTTAATCTTGTTTCACACCCAGCCAACCCACTCCTACATTAAACTATAACTTTAGCATCAATTCATGTCCAAAGTTTCACAACAGCAATATTTTAGATGGTAATCATGCAGTCACCAAGAAGTCTGCTGCTTTACCAATGCCTTTTACATGTTAACCAGTTGGGAGGTTGTGGTCAGCATGTCACATACACCATCACCCTATCTTCAGGAAGATGGATTTGCAAATTTGTAACGTTTCTTTTAGCTTTTGCAGAAGTAGAATCAAAAAGCAGCTAGTCCAAAACCAAAGAACATGGTCATTAATGGATCTACACATGAAGACAGTTCAGTGCAGACCTAAAAAAGTTAATTATATAAATTGATATTTACTTATTTATACTAATCCCAACATTTAGCAGTTGAGAGAAATCATTTTGACTGTCCTATTGCAATTTTATTCAGATATTGCTGTTTCAGGAAACACTGCACAGTTCTTTACTTAGCAGCTATGTTAATCCAAGGCTTTATTATTACTTATTAGCACCAACTCACCTGCAAATACTATTTACATTTCAGACTTAACCTTACATTATCTCAAAACCAGCCCTCCAGGTTATGCTCAAAATAAAAGATTGTACATGAAATATTACTTTCCCTCCCAGGTTTAACAACTAGACAAATAGATACATAACTGCAAAGAAAAACAAACAAAAGTTATTAGTAAACAAGAACTTTCATGCTCTAGGAAACTCCATGTAAGGAAGCATTAAGAAATACTGCTAAGGTAGAACATGCCTACTACATACAGTTTCTTCCTACCATTTTTAACTATCCTAGAATGAGATGCTTTATTCCTACAGTGTTTATGTAGTTTGGAAATAAAAAATTGAGCCACAACAAAGCACACATCAGGAAGAGGAGTGCTCATCTCCATTGGATTACTCTAACTCTGCTATTGTTGAAATTCATACTCTCTTAAGCTGATATTTGCCTTCAATCAACTTGAAATGCTAATAAGGATTTGTCTAGACTTCACTGTTTAGGAATCCCTGATATTAGTCAGATTTACCATTGTTCTGTGACCTGAGGTACCTCATCTTCGTTCCAACCTGTCCACATCAACTCACACAATAAAAACAGACACAATCGTATGCCTTCATGACACCTGAGTTGCTCAGCCAGACATATGACAAATGCTTGTTTAGAGAAAATCATGCAACAGCTTTCCAACAGTAATTCCACTTTTTCTCCGTAGCAGTTTTTTTTTACCTTTTAGGCCTACTCTGAGCAGAGGAAAAAGTCAGTACAGTTCCTTTATCTATTCATAATACAAAATATCTGGCTTTCTGGGAATTCTACAAGCAGCTTACTTTCTTACAAAGAACAAAGCAAGCTAGTTATAGTCCTTTAATGGAAAAAGCTAGGTTATTGATTTTTTTAATCTGTTTTTAAGTGAGCTTAATGATTGGTAAAGGTGCTGGACTGATAACTCTAGAGACTAACCTCAATCTACAGCACAAACAACATTCCAAGATCCTCCACTATGTTATAACTCCCAAGGGATTGATACTAAAAGGTTGAGTCCACCAAGACTGTTATGAAAACACTACTTAGGCTTAAATAATGAAAGGATATAGAAATAACTAGGTTGTATTGCTCTAGTTTACTATGGTTTTAAGCAACACTATCAGAGCTGTGCATTAAAAGGCATATGGAAACAGAAGCAGACTACAATGCAAAGATGACTGGGCATTTTGCACACAGTGTAGTGTTAGGTAAAGACATTTCTTCACCATGCAGGATGAACTGAAATGAGCACGGCAGTTACATAAGCCATTTTGGTTTCAGGACCACCTGATCTTTTTAACTAACAAAGTTATTACAACTATCAGAGCAAGGAAGTTTGATGACAGAAATTTCACAGGTTGAAGGTTTTGGCAGTTTAAAGCTTCAAAATCTGTTAACTGATATTAGGCAAGCATCCTTTTTCTTTTTAAGCAATCTCAGTATAATGCCAACGTAAAGCTCATCCTCGCAACAGCAAGAACTGAAAAAAGTTACACATGGACCCTTCTACTTGCACAAATGCAGTTCAGTTTCTAAGTAAATTAGCCTTAAAAGTTGTATCAAAAGACATAAAGGGACTTATTTTCATGCACACAGCCCCAAATGTAGCAAATGTGATACAGTGAAATGCAATCAACTCATGAAATTAAGGAAACCCCAAGACGGAACATAAATGCTGGTTTTGTTTCATGTCAAATCGCATAATTAAGCAATTTTTTGTTCTCTTGCATCCCAGAATCAAGGCAAGATTCAGGAATGAGTTAGTTTTATTGTATTCATTTAACATAATGTATGTTGGCAAAATCAGATACAGAAGCTGTAATAACTATTAGATAAGCAAAACCTGGTACAAATGAAAGATAGGACAAAAGTTGCAAGTGATCAGAGACAGTAGTATTTTATCACTTACCTCATGGTGCAGCTCAGCTATCTGATCTTTCAGCTCTCTGATGTACTGGTTAGAATCAGATTTATTAAGCTGCCCTTGAATTTTTCCTTCTTCTTTCTGTTTTGGTAAAAAAAATAAAGAAAAAACAACAATAGTATATAAAAAATATTATTTTAACTGTCTACATATTCTGTCATGAACAGAAGCTATTCCCAGACACTATCCGGTACGTTTCATCTGGCTGAAGTTACAGCAGGTTCTAGGGGTGTCAGTAGCTTAGACGAAGCTGTCCTTCTCAATACTAACCTTAGTACAGGCAGGATTTCGTGGAGGAGCATGAAGAATAACGAAGCTTCACAAGTGGAATTCAGATCCAATGTACATGAGGTTGCATAAGCAATTTAGTAAAGCATTCCTACAGAATGCTATCAATATATGGAATGTATCATTTTCACTACCATAGTTTTAATAACAAGGAATTTCCTTTGTCTCCAAGTGACAAGTAAACGTGCTTTCATTGCACAGTAGGACATGCACTGGGAAACACTACATAGAACAAGCTTTCTTCTCGCCTAAAACATGTTGTAACATATAAAACACTGAGATATCTATCCTAATGGAGTTCCAGAGAGCATAAGTGTCCCCTAGCACCAATGCTGCAAGAGTTATAGAAAAAAACTGGCAAGTAAAAAAAGCCAGAGATGAAAAGGAATACACAATTTCCCTCATTTGTCAACCAGATGCAGCTCCTAAGTTTCAAGATATCTAAGTAGGTGTCATCTGCACTTGAATGCCTGCAACACTAGCTTTCAGCTTGTCTTTAAAGGAAATCCTAATTTGACTGACTCAGACCAGTAGATGTGAGATAAATAACTACCCTCAACAGAGGAAGCAGGCAACTTGCTACTAGTAAGTTAAGAGCAGTGCTGCTGGTTTTTTTCTAGTTGATGACAGAAAATACTTTGATTTTGTGTAAATCATATACAACCAGTATATTACAGAAATAAAAATACAATGGGAATATCTGATTTTTCTACCTGTAGCTCATTTTGCTGAATTTATACTTAGAGAAACAAACAGTTAATTTCAACACCAGGCAGGCTCAAAGTCATTTGCAAACAGAATTTAAATTCTTTTTAGAATAAAAGGTGTCGATTGTTCCTCAAAATACAAGACAAAAAGCTTTAATGGAGAGATTCTTTTCAAACATCCCTCTGAAATATCAGCACCAGAACAGAAGGTGTACCGGGATATTAAGTGGGATGAATGATAGACCACCTTCCAAACCTTTCAATGCATGAAGGGATAAACCTTGAGCACTGTCAGTGTTGGAAATCTCAAAGCAATTTCTCTAATTTCAAGAGGGTTTTTTTTCCTTGAAGCAAGGTATTTATTACACTATTACTTGAAAACTTCGTCATATTCATAGTAATTCATAGAACCTGCAACAGAGGCACAAGATCCTTTAATGCATAATTCCACACTGAGCTTAGTTTCCAAGGCTCAAACTCACACCCACACAAATTAACATTACTAATTGGAGTGAGCAGGTGGCTGCTTGGTTCTGGGTTGCTGGCTGGGCTCAAACCATGACATTGTTCCTGTCCTAAATAGGTAAAACACACACAATGCCCGCCACCCCCCTTCCCCCCCCCCAATAATCTCTCTTAGCAACCATGACTGCTGGCATTGGAGAAAACAAAACAGAAGCAACACAACCTGGAGACTAAAAATCATGCTGTTTACATCCGTAGATAGAACAAGTTTCGTTGCTGTCATAGATTAAGATCCCAGACAATGAGAACAACCTCATCTCTTGTGATAGCAAGAACATGTAGGAGAAATGCATGTCTAAATCCTTGTCCTCTGTTTGAAACCCTGACTTTCAATTTAAGCCCCTTGTTCTATGGCTCCAGATTACTATGTAACCATATATTATAGTACCAAAAAGTAAGAATAAAGCAAGGATTTACCATAAATAGAAGGTAGGCATCACAGCGCTTTTGAAATGACACTGTAATAAATAGCTGAGCTTACATTCAAACTGAGGACAAGAGGACATCAAACAGGCATTCCCAAGTTAAGTCAGAATAAGCTAACAGCAGAAGGAACATAATTTACTAGCTTTAGCTTGGCACTGCACAAATAGCTAGAAGCTGCTACTGTAAACTATACAGAGTATACCATACTTGGGAGTTATACTCCATTATATTTAAGTGGGTTTATTGTTACTTTTTATCCCATAAGTAACACTGTAAAGTTAATGCAGGTATCGCAGAATAATTTGAGTTATATTTGCTCTTAGAAGAATTGACTGTAGCTCCAGTCAGTTGGAGCTGAATGGAAGCCGTAAGCCTGGCTTGCAAGATCCTCATTACTAGTGAAGGACAAGTAAGTTTCAGTTTTTCTTTCAGAACTACAGGTTTTGCAGAGCTCAGAGATCACAAAAAACACACTTAGCACAAAAAAGAACCCTGCAATGGCATTTTATACAAGCATATGTAAAAAGTCATGCTATGATCTCCTCTTGCAACACTCAAAACACTAGAAGTCAGAAGCTGATCCTTTTGTCTGGCTGAAACAGAAATCAGGTATTTCTAGCTAAGTAAATAAGCTATTTAAGTTCTATAACCTACAAGGTCTGTCTACAGTAGGTAAATTCAAAAGATGACATAGGAAATTTTAGGATGAGGTATCAGAGTTGTCTTCACAGTTGCTGTTCATCTCTGAGCAAATATAAAATTCTACCCTGGCTTTTAAATAAACCAAATTGATCATACCATTAATGTAGTTATTTAAAGACACTCATACAGGCACAATAGCAAACTCTGCAAAACATGCAGGGGTCAGACACTACAGCATTTATGTATTTTTTAATTCTTACCAAAATAATCTAATTTAGAGAATAAATAAATAGCCAGTTGGAAGTTTACATGTTTCAAATGAACCAAAGTATTTATTTTATAAAAAAAGTAGTTTTACCTGTCAGGTTACCGTCTTTAAGACACCCATCATTCTTTGAAACTAAGCTGTCTCATCAATACATATATTTCTTTTCATAGAGGTACAAAATAGTCCTATGATCTGCAAAATTGTTTCACTTTCCAGTCACATTTTGTATTTTTATTAAGTTCAGATTAGTTTCTAGCTCCTTTTAGCTTCTGTTAATCAAAGACAAATTTTAACATGAGTAACTTAGTTGTGCCAGCAACACTAGTTTTTCACAAGGGCAGCTTGACAGAAGTCAATAGAAAAATTGCCAGCAGGAAAAACTTCAACATGGCATTTCCTTCTAACATGACAAGCAGTATGAAACAGCATTCCCTACTATCTGGTGGTATCTGTCACAAAGACATAACACTTTCTATCAAGAGTTCTGTAATTCTAGACTTGCTTCTCAATTTACCCTAGATTATACAGCACATTGCCTATTACTGATTATCATTTCCTAGTGTTTTTAATCAAAATACCATATTACATAGATACAATTTCTAACTCTTGAGACTGATCTAGTCATGAAGCAACTGACATTAATATCAGTGTTACTATTTGTTTGGTAACATCAATTAAACGTCACCAAGAAATAGAGGGACAGGGAATTAGCTAGGTAGTGACATTGAAGTGGGACAGAAACTGGGAAGTAAATATACAACAGGCACTGAATAGAAGTGAAGCAAAAGAAAGGACCTTAGACAATAACACTGATGTATTCTTGCTGATTGCATCTTCAGCCTGCTATCTGCAGGATATGGCTGTTCCATTTATTTAGTTAGTTGATGTACTGCAGGGTAACTGAAGATAATAATCTTCCAGGAATAACTACTAGCTCTTTATCATTTATTTGCTTCTCTGGAGATGAGTGTTTTCCATTCTTCCTTACTATATCTTCCATATTGTAAGGTACCAGACAGGTCCACAAACATAAGATAAGTAAAATTTCTTTCATGTAGCTTGAATTTAGCTGAATGCTTCCTCTTGTAGCATTCACTTTAGTAGGAACCAGGCATTTCACTCTACATTGGTTTCATACTGTGCTTAATAAGTTTTGTACTTCTGTTTTGTACTCAGGTCAACGGTACTAGGTCAGAAGTGAATGTTAAGACTCCACTTACAAGTCTTTAAGGAATGAACATCACACCTTTTAAAAGAAAGCAGCATAAAGAGTTGGTGATCTCTCTCCATGTTTGGTTTGTTATTTATGTACTTTTAACCTAATTTTATACACATAGAATGTGGGTTGCTTTTTGGGTTTTATTGTGTTTTTTTTTTGACAGGGAGCACTATTATAGAAAATCTGTGGCATTTGGAGAGGTCACAGTGACACAGAATAGCTGATCTCAAGGCAAATAATAATCATTTTGAGTTTAAAGTCAACGTACAGTGAAAAAGACAACATATCAATAAGCAAAGTATATTTTCAGAAAAGTAAAATAATGAAAGCTAGACAATTCTGTGATCTAGAGATTTTGTTTAAAGACCCCTGCAGTCATATTTGAATTAATCCCTACATGCACTTCCCTGCTTCTGCATCCTGGCCCCACTGCAGTATCCTCTTCACAGAAGGGTTTTTAGAAAGTAATGCCAGTTGGTGTTACACTGTAATTAAAGATCCACCATCTTGATGTTTCTGCTTTTGAAGATTAATAGCTCTCTCCAGTCTTAGGGTTTCTTCCAACAGACCAACTCTACCAGCACTAAGAGGGTTAGAAAACCTTCTACCAGGCAAGCAAACACCTTAACGGTCAGGTATCACCTTTGCTCAAAGGAAAGGTACTTGTTAGCAGTGTAGAAAGCCAATACACCACCCAACCTCCTGCCTCAGAGGCAGTAGAATGGGCAGTGAAGCAGGAAGTGAGCCCCACAGATCAAAAAACAGGCGCTAAAACAGAACTCACTTAGGCCCCTTCAGTTTTGGGAGCTCTCACCTCTCTCATCCTGCTCTGAAGTACAAAGTGACTGTACTTGCATGCATACCAAAAGTTACACCAAGAGCTCCTGAGAAGAAAATCTGTTCCCCCAAAATTTGCTTCTTAGCATGAAGAAAAATCCTGCCCCTGCCCAACAGGAAGTATCAGTTGAGATTCATGGTTGTCATCATGCTTAAATCTTCATTTGTCTGGTTTTCAAAGAGAAAAACACTTTCTCTGTACCTTCAAAAAGCAGCAGCAGCTAGTTTCAAGAAACACACCTAATGCCTACTGAGAACTACTGAGCATGCGGAGCTCAAGCAGCATAGGACCAGGATACACATCTGGCAACACAAGAATGCAGGGACAGACTGCTTCAAAGAATGCTGATCTTAAATTCCTGAACCGTTAGTGTATAATATCCCCTAAAAATCAAGCACAGTAGTCATAAAGTTTAAATAACATAAATAACCATGTCACTGGAAACCTTCTGGAACATGCTGGAGGCACTAAGCTCAACTGACATTTAAATGTAAGGTACGGAAGATCAATGTAATCAAACTTCAGTTGCAGGTGTTTCATCCCAAGAGGAACACAAGCACAAAGTTTTCTGTAACACTCTTGATGATCAGATCAGAGTAGGAAAAGACACACACCTCAACAAGAAAATCAGCTATTTTAAATTATAATAAAAAATATAGGGTTATTTTCACTTTAATAACTGTGAACTTAACACAGAGAAAAAAACCCAATGCTTTAGGCAGCCAAAATCCAGGCACACCAGTCAGTTGCTGTTCCTCAGGTAACTGTGTATCATCTTTACTAAAAATGTCTAGAGGGTTGGGCATTTCCTTAACACCCTTGCTTTGATCTTTCTGACTTAGAAATATTTATTTGGCAACAATATTGCCTCAGCCTCTTTTCAGGGGAGGCTTTTAAACTCTTACTCTGTGGCAAAAGACACTCTATTAAAAATGTAAATGAAGTCTATTCAAAAGGGTAAATGTGGTAACTATTGTCCTTTCAGTGACTTTACAGTGACTCATTATAGACTTTCAAAAAACATCACTAACATCACACACCACTATTGATAAGAGAAAAAAAAAGTTTCCTGTAATTTGAAAAGATGGAAACAATTTCTTTACTCAACAGTCAGTACTTGGAAAAGTTATTAAACAGAGGTCACAGAAAGGCTTCATTCTATGGAAACAGTGCTAAAAGTTTAAACTGTGGGGGAGACGACTAGCACAATCATGGATTTCCTTTACAGTTATTCTCAAAACAGCTTTGACATGGTTAGAGATAGGGTAAATGTGACAAAGTTCTCTGAATCTGCCAGGAAACACATCAGGAGGAAGTGATGTTACCCCCTGTACAGATCCACCTAACCAAGAGGAGAATGAATTCTTACAGCTAGTTTTTGCTTTAAGATTAGTCAGACCTGAGCGGGGTTTCCTGTATCACAAGTGTGCTCAGTACTTCTCCAGCTCAAACCAGCCATAGATAATTTTAAGCTATGGATAACTAATAATTTGCTGAAATGTCTTGCTTTCATCCTCCTAATACTTCCAAGTCACATTTGCTCCCCAAGGGTTTTATAAGCTGAACTGACAAGTAAGAGAAAAACAAGGAGAGGATAGAGGAGGAAAAGGCTGACAAAGTACACTTTATACATAATGTTAGGATTTTTTCTTTATTGCTTCTGGGGCTTAGTTATATGCAACCCAAGTTAAACTTCAGTTTATTTTTTTTGTTATTTTTGCTTAGGAATGACTTACATAATACCCATCATGTATTGGACTATTCCCTTGCACTTCAATATGCTTACACAGAAGTTTAAAAGCATAGGATCAGGAACTGAATGCCTGACCAAGATGACATTCAGAATATATACAAAATAACTTCCTAACATCACAATGAACTGGCATCTTGTTGCATAGTTACATCTGCTGTTAAATGATGAGTTCCATCTCCTTCTCCCTCTTTGTCATTATTACTAACCAAACCTACAAGTGGCCCAGAAACTGTGATTTAAATCTAGCATTTGTGCATGTAATGTCAGATCAGTTCTTATGTGGGAGTAGTGATACTCTGCATTACAAATTTAACACCAGTGTCTTGCACCTACATGAACAGTTAAAAGAAAACTACACAGTTTAGGTTAAGCATTGCTATGGACCATGTGGACTGGCACTAAATCCCTAGAGCTTCTTAGAAAAGCACCATCCCCCTCAAAAAAAGGAAGGTTATGTGGTGAGTTGACTTCCTTCATCTTTATCAGCTTTGAAACAATATGACCAGCAGACTTGTTTGTGATTCTCTGTGTTAAAAGTACTATTACTATGACACCGACACCTACGCTCCAAGACTAGCTAAATGTATTTATGGTATTAAATATTGCATTTCAAGTCATTAAGGCAAATCAAGATTAAAAGGCCCTCTTCTTCCAACATCAAGTCACAGCAATTCCAGTGACAAGCTGAATGGAAGAGAATGCTCTTTCTCCAGTGAGGAAGAAGCTATTTAGATTTTCAACTTCCTTAAAAAGCAGGTTTTGGTTTATATTTTACAAGCTTTGGGAGTTACAGCCATCCAACTGCATGATTACCTTTCTTGGTGCAGGTGTTTCAGAGGCCTTTGAGCATGAGTACCAAAAAAAGGAAGTTCCGGTCATAAGTTTTACATTTGCTGACAAAACACACACTGGTCAAAATCATCTGTTTGCTTACAGAATCTTAAAAAAAAAACCCAACAAAAAACCCAACAAAAAACCCAAACAAACAACAGAAAAGAAAACCCCAACTAATTGTCACAGCCAGATAAAAGCATTTCAACTCACACCTAGAATGGCAAAAAGAAGTAAATTGATGTTAGAGGAACTTTTGTTTTAAATGTCTTTATGTGGTTAACAACCAAAATCTGTATTTCACAACTGAACAAGTTGTATTTCAGGCTAGTACAAGTTTCAGATAAATAGTTCACCAAAAGCCTACCAGAGCAAACTCATTAAATTAGAAACATGAACCACAGCCACAGAATGACTTCATACTGTGTACAAAGAAAGCACAGCCATTCTCATTTACACAGAAAATAAGGAAACTTACCAAGAGACTGCAGATCTAGAAATCAAACAAGAGAACAACAAAAAAAAAACCCCAAGGCCATCTAGAACATGTGAAAAATGGAAAAAAACATAACTAAAGATTGCATCATGAAAGCAGTAATTGTGAAAACAAGGGAGGGATGATGCAGAACAACTAAACACGAGACAACGCAGTATCATGACAAAAGAGGGGCAGCATAATATTTGGATGTATTAGCCTGAGTAATGAAATAGATTACATTCCCACACTTCCTTATCTGCCTTATGACTAGGTATTATAAAAAGTTGCATGGAATTCTGGCACCCATAGCTTAAGTAGACATACGGTAAAAGAACAGGAGAGAGCTCAAAAATGATCGAGCACTGATGATTTGATCAGTCAAACAGAAAACCCAGTCAGATGTATTTACATTAACAAATGAACACAATTCTAATTGGGCAACAGCTACCAGAAAAAACATTATGCTCATCATGGCATTAACTATTTCTTAATTTCATAAAATCAAGACTAGAGTATTTTTTGGGAGACCCATATCAGTCAAACAGTGGAAGCAGGATAGCATCTAAGTCATTGCTAAAGTAAAATAATGCAAAATGGGCACTGGCTCCTTGCCTACAAAATCATATTGTTCAAAGTAACCTTTAAACCTTTTTCTTTGTTGGGTTTTTTGTTTGATGTGTTTTTGGTTGTTTTTGTTTTTCAGTAAAATTCTAACACATGAGTAGAAGACTGACCTAAACTCAGCTACTCTCTTATCTTACTAGATGATGATTCATATGTAATACTTACTGTACTTAGATAAGTATTTCTAATGCACTGATCACAGCATTATGTGATTAAAAGACATGATTCTTTTATCTCAATTTAGTGCCTGCTGCACTAGAAGAAAAATATTCAAAGTGAAAATTCTTTTTGTAAGCTCCATTATATTTATTTGTACATTCCATATATGAAGAGATGCAAAAGATGTAAGTAGTTGAGAAATCACAGGAAAAGAAGTCTTTGTAACAACACAGTAAAATCATCGCCTTGAAGGGAAGATTTGAGAGGGAAGAAAGACACCAGCAACACCAGTAATACCAGTTAAAAATAAAAGTAAACTAGAGTAATAGCTACTCACTTGGGAATAATAACCAAGAAAACCTTTGAAGATAGGCACAGCAGAATTCAGACAGGACAACAGTATATGAGTATAGGAAGGACAGACTAGTAAGGCATCATGATTTCTCAAAGCCAAGAAAATATAAACAGTCATGTCTGGTTCTCATCAAGGGGCAGTGAAAGCTCCAAAAGGAACTGAAAGCACAAGGAATAGCACGGAGGCCAAAGGATGCATCTTTAGATCCTACAGTGATATGACAGCAGTAAATCACATATGTAGTTTCAAGATTTACACAAAGGGAGTAAGAGTTTTACAACAAATCTTCCAATACTGGTCATAGCAGAAGAGGAGTAAGCACAGAAAAGAACTGTTGCTGGAATCAAGATGTGTGCATTCTTTCATTTTTGAGGCAGGCAGAGAATGTTTTTAATCTCATCTATTTATCAGTAAAAATTACCAATCACAGGACAAACAGAAATACACAAGTCAGTTTCCCAGTCCATTGCCTGTAGCACAGCACTTGCACAGAAGAAATTATTAAAACTTACAAATCTGTCCCTAAGACAGATTTCAGGCCTTTGATTATAAAGGAGGCCCACTAAGGAAGATAGCATTACCCCAACCAGCAAAGCAGAGCATTGCATTCAGAATAAGTTAATATGGAAATAAAGGGGAAGAAAAGAAACCCAGTAAGTACAAAAAGTAATCAGCATCAGGTTTCACATTTAAGGCCATCAGCTGTTACCTGGATTTCTAGTTCAGCAATATGCTGTTGGAGCTCAGCCACAGCTGCAATGCGGTCTGCCTCACGGAGCCGGACTGCCATCACTTCTTCTTTACTCTGAAAGAAATAGTAGATTGAAGCTAACAAATAATATCAGTTTCAGTTAATTAAAGACCATGCAGTGCTTTTACCCAAACTCATGTCAATAAAGAAAACTGAATATAATACTGTATGAACTATCATACCAATTGACAAGGCATACTCTAGAGAACCCTAATTTCATTTTAACCCAAAGAATTGTGTGATCATCTAATATAAATTCCAAATCATAATAATATAGATAAAAAAAATCTGTGTAGTTTTGAAAACATGCTGTTATAGGACCATAAAACAGCTTTCTTGTGCTCCAGAAATGTTGATTGTAAATTGAGAAAAAGTATCAACGTATAAAAACCCATTCTGACTTTATACATAAGCAAAACTACACAAGTTACTTATTTCATCACTCTCTTTATTAAAAAAACAACCCCAAAACCAAACCCAGGAGCACACACGTTTTCAATAGTGTCTAAGTCTAGGTATCTTAGTCACGCTATACAATAAATATTTGCAAGACAGTTTAGAATAAAATCCTATTGCCTGTAACCTACAATCAGACTCCTGATATAAGTTTCACCTGTCAGTTATGAGAGACAAGTTGTATTTTGACAACAGAGAAGGAAATTTCCTTGTATCTGTTTTACGAGACAAGTCCACAAGACTTCAGAGCATAAAACAATCACAGAGAGAAAACAGTGACAGACAGTGACTGAGGAATACTTTCGGATGGAACACAAGTAACTCTGAGGAAGAAACAGACTAGGCCCAGGTGCACACACTTTTCTGGCAGACTGGTGTAACTGTGCAAACTGTAGTTATTGTACAGTTTTCAGTTATTTTAATATGTATTTCAGTATTTCAGTTATTTTAATATGTGCTTCAAACTAATGGTACTTAGCCACCCTTCATTAGACAATTTGGTTGAGACTAAACTGAACATGCCAAGCTCATCTATAGTAGCTACTTGAAAACATGCTGTTCATTTAAAACCAAAGATTCCTTCAGTGAAGGCACATCATCTACATAATCCAATCAACAGCATTTGTAATCACTGGAGTCCATTTCAGAGGAACCCATCATGTGCTAACCTACTATTGCTAAATTCTGCTGCACAATTGCTTGAATGAAGTCAAAACCACGAGTCCACAGGATTGCATGTATCTAACTGAAAGCTGAAGGACAGACTGGCTTGGTTTGACTTTGATATCTGAAGTGAGTCAATAGTGTCACTCTAGATGACAGCAATGCTTTATCTCTGAAACAGAACATGTTCTCAATAACTACCACAAAAGTTGATATGGTAGGAAAGACAAGACTGGGGTGGAGGCACAAGTCTTATGTTGTAAATTCTTTAGCAAAACTGATTAGAAAACTCAGTGCGGTGTTTCAAGAAACAATGTGAAATTAAGTCCTTGCTGTAGAAGCAGTCATCAGGTAAAAGGGGAAAACTATAACAGTACACAGCAGTGACAGAGCTGCCATACAGGTAGTATGAGATGCAACTGCTTCAAATATATTAATTTCTACATATGTATTTTAAGCTATCCTTTAAAGAAAAACACAAGCTGCACAATTAATGTACCAGTTCTGCATAGAAAAAACAACTGTGGATTTGAAAAATCCTTATAGATCCTTTTATGATACACCTCTTCAAGTCGAAATATTGCTATCTAGCAAAGATGTAGTGACAGAAATAAAACTAGACCATGATTCCAGATTCTTTGAAACAATAGGAAGAAAAATCAACCACCAGTTTCTAATGGAGTCAGGGAATAACAAACTTGCTAGATTTAGCATGCAAGGTGGAAGTCGTAAAATATTTGGTGCTACAAAAACTTAACATTTGTCCGTATTGCTCCAAAACATCACCTGAAAGACTACTGGAACTTTCATCATCAGTTTCGAATACAAAGTTGTTGTATAAGTAACATGAAATAGCTTTATTTCAGTTGTTTACTTGGCAGTACTGCCTTTTAAATTCAACCTACCTGCTATTATCTGTATTGCAAGCCAAATCTAAGTTGGTAGCAACACTATTTAGCAAAGTTATAGACACTGAATTTACTTCTGGAAGGACTGTAGGTATGACAAGTCTGCTGTTACTGCTGGAAGCTAGCCTTCACATTTTTAACATATGCCTTACACAGCAGCCATAGGATACTGGTTCCTTGTACACCAAATTAGTACAAAAAAACCACCCAAAACAGTAATGGTTTGGCCTTGATAAGAATGTTTCTCTCTCCATATTAAACATCAGCTTCTATTTTTTAATTTCAATTCACTTCAACATTAAAATCTCATTTTCCTGACACAGTGAAACAACCTTAAACAATCCCAAGCAAGAATTTCCTTCTTTTATTGTGGTACAGGAATAGTCTCTTCAGAAATAAGAATCTAAAATAGTCTCTTCAGAAAAAAGAATAAGTGAAAGCACTTAGCATGAATGTTAGATTAAGCTAAAAGGCATGATTTCAGTAGTTTGAATGTGCAATGACAGAATGACAATCCTTACAAATCAACTGCCAAAGGGCAATGGTTTTTTATTTCCTTTAATTTTTCACTTGACTGTATATCATAGAGTTTGAAATTGAAAAGTTTTTTGTAAGTTTGAAACAGCAAGAGGAAACTCAATACAAAGTTATGTCCTATTTAAGGAGCAAGAGAACATGTAAACTTGTAAACATGGCTTAATTTTTTTGATGACAGCATTCTTATTAAATCTGTACATTACTGAATTGGCTGTATAAAAGAGAGTCAAATCACAGTGACAGTTCACAACAAATGTCAGGGATAGTGGGAAATTGGAACATGAAAGGAAACTACACTGAAGAAAGGTAGCTTCCATCAAGTTAAGTTTGAGCATTTTTCAATGCAGTTGGCAGAAAATACTTGTGCATTTATTTATACAGTACAAGAGTCTATATGGTCTTATACTAAGCCTCATCCCAAGAAGTCACAGTCTGGCTCACAGCTAAACACTAGAGCTCTAGGTAATTTATACGTAAATTGGTAATATGTCTTTTTATATCATAAGCATCCACTTGGAAAACAATTTCAACTGTATTCTTTTTCCTGTTGGTGACTGCAAAACAAGTTTCAGGATCTAATGTTAGTGTAAGTCAGTATCACTACTTCACCAGCTATTGACCACTACTACTTTAGGAAAATCTCTGAAGAATATGGCTGGTGCTCTGTCTACTACTATCACACTTTTCTCTAAGCCATGGTAGGACATAACTTTCCAAGCAAATTATCTCAGTGAGATTAGTCATTAGTCAGCTTAAAGACGTATTACTCTTTTTAATCAACATTAAAACTTCTGAATACTGACTACATCCTCTTCATCTCTTAATTAGTGAGTGCCTTCAGTATCAAAAAGCAATAAAGGTTATGTGTTATATGAAAAAACATGTCAGCAAGGCAGTGAAATAATGGAGAAAAAAATCAAAAGGAATAATCTCATTTTTTTTTTAAATAAGGCACTTAGGAAACCAGTGATTATTGTAAACATAAACCAGCCATCAGAAATTATTTCTTCTAGTTAAAATTCAGTTTCTTGTTTCCTAAACAAGATGTGGAGTTTGAAGACTCAGAATTTAAATGCTTTAAATTCAGGTTCCACTGAAAACAAATGGATCTGGCAAGACAGCAAGGAAAATGAAAACCTAACGAAAACTGGAATACCCGAGTACATCTCAGTTATTTAATGTTCTTAAGTTTCTTAAAAATTGAACTGAACAACAAAAAAAAATCAGAAGTGTGATACTATAGCAAATCTATGGGAATTAATAAGACTGTCATTTCATCTTCATGCTAGGTGACAGTGATAAACCACTCAAGCTATGGTCTTGATTTATACTGCCCACAGAAAACTTTGATGGAATAGCAGCTAATGTAGTCTTTGGGGCATATACGTGTGTTACAAGCAGAATGTATGTATATTGGATAGAACTGAGAAACAAACATTCAACCAATAACAGTGTTCTGCATGGATAAGAGTAGGAACAAGTAGTGCACATACAAAAGTTTTGTTATCATTAAAGACAAAACTAAGATGTGATTATGAACAGCAAATTATATAACATCTGCTCTCAAGTTGCCAACTGACAACCAGTTTAATAAATAGTATTCTAATTGTTCATTTCATACTACAGTACTGTTTAACATACAAGTATCTTCTTTAGAAATTACTGATTGTTCAGCACTAGCTAATTTCATAAAAGACTAATCACACATCTTTTCGATGTAAGTATAAAGTTGTTTTAATGTCTCTAGCAAATATTTTAACTATAGTGATTTGTTAACTAATACTTGTAAATTCAGTAGCAATTTCAGGAATATTTTCAACCAAGAGACAAAAAGCTTAAGACTTATCTTTTATTTCCTGTCTACATTATGTGTGCACAAGTTAAAGACGTAAGTTATTAGTAAATGGTTATGGATTTAGTTACAAAAAATAATTAAATCTGAGATTCAAACACCAGAGTGGGCTCTTTTGTGCATTGGCAGTAGTAAAACCAGCTTTTGCCCAGTGCTTTTCGGCTCTCCCCTTAAAGTCCAGTTACTATTAGGCAATGAGTAGTGTAACACTCCCTCCTGTAGACTTCTCCATTCAAATACTACTTGTACTCCCTTTCTCTGAAGCTAAACTAATTCTGCAGTAACAGTCAGTGTTGAAGTAACAAACCTCTTCTGTCAGTAAAGACAATCAGAGTCCACAGTTACCAGAATCTGCTGGGGAAAAGTGCCTTTTTATAAGTTATACACAGACACTCTTCTGAGTAGAACCTCACTTTAAAACCTATCTTTCTGGGACCACAAAGAAGTAGCTCTGTCAAAACCTCAAGTGATTTTTGTGAGACAGTAAATTCAATACGATATTGTTGAATGAGTTAAGAGAAGTTTTGGGTTTGTGATCTCTACTCTATGAAGACAATTCTATCCAACAACAGCAGACAAGACTAAAAAGTACATATACATTAGCACACAAATAGTCAACATTGTGAATAAATATTGTTTACCTTGCATTCAATCTCTGCCTGTCTACGTTTTGCTTCATTCAGCTGAGCAAGCAGTCCTTTGTTCTGTGCAGAAAGATACTGTACCTTCCCTTGTAGGTTGGTAACCTCTTGCTCTGCCCTTCTTAAGTGGTTACTATTGATCTGATTCTTAAATTTATGACAAGAAAGGGAAAGAAAATGCATGTTAAGGAAAGACCTTTGACATTAACTCCTTGAAGTCTGAAAGAATGACTCGTAGATCACTTACTATAAAAAACTTTTGATGAAAAGGTATTCAGAATTTTCTAAATGCAATCAGAAAACTTTGCATGACATTTGGTTTGACCACGACATTCAAAGTGTTCTTAAACAACAGATGACTCATTGTAAGAGCATTACTGCAAAGCTCCTGTACTTGTTTTTCCCAATCTCTTACTTAGATACAGCAAAGATTTTGTGAGCTTTTCTCCCAACTATGGGAAGAAGCTGACACATCAAAGAAGCATCAGGTATGTTAGAAATACTATGTGTACATTTCTTTCCAGTGAATTCCTGAAAGTAATGTGGCACCTTAATTGAGATCACTGCATTAGTACAAGTCACAACATTTTTACATTAAACTGTACACAGACCAATAAATTAAAAAGAAAACCAATTCACTTCTGTCAGATGACAGCTGAATAGCATAAATATATACAAAGACTCGATGCATAAACACTGAAATGAGAAGTATCTAGAGGTGTTGTGATATATAATCCAGACAGCAGGATACATATGCCCCCTACTGACTAAAACAAACAGATGGGGAAAAAGTAACAAAAGCCCACATTTACCATAGTGAAATAGTATTCACACTGCAAGTAAAATTTTTAAAGGTCAGAGAAAACTTTTATCCGGTTGCTATAAAGAAAGTAGTGCCACTGTCAGAAATGAGCCACTGTGTTCCCTGCAGTTAGCTCATCTCTCTAGCACACCCTTACATGCTTTCCTAATTTCTGGGATTGCTGAAGCTTGCCAAGTACAGCTTTTGCTTGTTTAGCCTTTTCAATGCACAGACTCCTTCAAGTAACAGCTACATTGAGCAGCTATTTCATGGGAAGGTTTCGCAAAAGCCTGTTACAAAACCCTTATCAACTGCACATTATGCTTATTGATTCACTTGACAGTTCACTAATATGATATGAAGTCACCAATTTTAAAACACTTTCATTACTTAACAACCTATTCCTTAGTTACTTTTTTGGCAGACAAGTTATTTTTGTCTGATCTGTACAAATCTCAGCAATAATGAATCATGCTTTTCTTTTCTGGCACATGAAAGGTAAAGCTTCTGCTAAAAACCCCCTGTCAATGTACACCTATTTTGTTGTGAGTCCAGAGTTTAATAACCAGATTCATCACCTCAGTATATAACCCACCATGGGCAATTTCATCAGAAGAAAGAAAATACTGCCCTTTGAAGAATTAGAATTACTGTTATCAGCATAATCAGGTTTGTGAAATTTAAGACACCTTAGATGCACTTTTGTTGTTATACCAGTTACAATTTAATGAACTGTGATTCTCACACATTTACAGATTCTACCAAATAATCCAAATAAGAAATTCAGGAAATCCTGGAAAAGACTAAATAAAAGACATTAAAATAAGTTAGATTGTATGTACTATTCTCCTTCCTAGTCTAAAGGCATTAAAAAGCACATTTTGGAATTAAAGTTATACCTGCAGATGATAAAGATTATCAGATCTCTATCATTTGACACCAATTTGCCAGCATTCAGCTCCATTCATACATGCTAGTGTTCAGTAACATACCTGTGTTTCCATCTCCATCATTCTTTGTTTGGTCTCTTTCAGTTCAGCCTGAGTTTCTGCTTCTCTCAATCGGACTGTCATCAACTCATCCTGTAGCTCATTCACTGTGTTTTTTCTGGGAGGATCTTTCCATCTTCCAGTGGTACGAGCTAGATGACGCTGAAAAAAACAGCATGCCATTGCTGACAATGCCTGATCATTCCTGGAGTCCCCTTATTTCATTTAAGATCTCAGAGTTTCACAGGACAAGTTACCATAGTGCTTTTGTTTGTCTTAAAATCTAGAAACCCATGGAAACTTACTAGCTTTAAGAACAGACAAAAAACTGAAGGCAGTCATCCACAACTACAATAAGAAAGTAAATCGCAGGAATATCCTGAGACTTTTGCCTCTTTCTAGCCTTTAATATTTAGTGAAATGGTACTGTTCAAGTACTGCCTTTCTACCAGAACAACTAAATGGCAGCACAGGCTCTCTGACATCTAGAACAACAAGGAACCAATTCCTAACATACTTTTGAAGTAAAGTTTCTTGTGGCAGCTGCATCTAAAGATTTTCTCACCTCAGCAGCTTGATCTGCAATCACTAGTTTCTATTTGATCTCTACATCTCAAACTTATGCTTATCATTCATTGAAAATAAAAATTGTTCAAAGTGTATTGCTACACATACCTGCCAGTGTTCCTCCAAATCTTTGACTTGCTGCCTTAGTTCTTTGAGACCCATCAGAGCTTCTGCTTCTCTTAATTTTACTGCAATCAGTTCTTCTTGTAGTCTAGCAATGTTTTCCTCATCAGGGAGAGAGCTGTTCCTCTGCAACAAGGACCACCCTCTTAAATATATATTTGAACAGATTTGTGCTTAGCAAGACCCACACCAAAGTTATAAACAAGGAATAATAACTCTTCTGACTAGCCAAACTTGCTTAATTACACATCCTCTGCAAAATAAAAGCCTTCAAAAATCTAAGTTTCTGGATATAGCAAGGGTATACAAGTATCTTCCACCAGCCAACTACAGAAAAAAAAGTTGGCAAGATAGTTTTAGGTATTCTGACTTCCAGATTTCCCAGAATGGTATCCCTAACAGAGCAGTACTTACACTATTTCGCATATGGCAGCTAAAATATGGAAAAAAATCTGAAAGATTTTGAGCTACTTGATAAAATTAAAGAAATTCAGAACTAAAATTACACCTTTAGAGTTATAACTTTCATTTAGACTTGGAGGAAATCTATTTTTTGGGAAGCCATCTGCCTTTGTAAAGGAGAAAAGATATATTGACAACAGAACCATCCATTAATACGGATAAACAACAATCAGTCAAGAAAAGGTATTACAGATGAAAGTGCATGGATGTTTACAAAAACACACAAGGAAAAAGTAGAAAGACTAAAGAAAGCTAAACAGAAAACAGGAAAACACAAGGCAGGAGTGACAAGGGTAAAGTAAAACAGTGATGAAAGTGCAACAATGAAAGTCTGGGAAAAACCAGGGGGAATAAAAGGGACACAGTCTGCCTAACTACCATAGCCCTACATCACATCATTGGTCACCAAACACTAGAAGTGTGCTTCATCCCTTTCTACTGTATTTCTCAGTAGTAATTTTCGGCAAAATGAAGTATGTATGTATATATGTAACGCTGTGACAGTTGCCAGGTCTTCTTGAGGGTCAAGAGCAAAGTGCATTATTAACATTAATGGAACACAGCACAAGAACCATTTATGTGTATCTCAGTGTTTCAAAATCATCTTCCTTATGAGGAGAGGCTGAGGGAGCTGGGTCTCTTTAACTTGGAGGAGACTGAGGGGTGACCTCATCCGTGTTTACAAATATGTAAAGGGTGGGTGTCAGGATGATGGAGCTAGGTTTTCTTCAGTGATATCCAGTGAGGGGACAAGGGGCAACAGGGGTAAACTGGAGCATAGGAGGTTCCATGTGAACATCAGGAAGAGCTTCTTTACTATGAGAGTGACAGAGCACTGGAACAGGTTGCCCAGGGGGGTTGTGGAGTCTCCTGCATTGGAGATATTCAAGGACTGCCTGGACAAGTTCCTGTGTGATGTACTCTAGGTTACCCTGCTCTTGCAGGGGGGTTGGACTAGATGATCTTTCAAGGTCACTTCCAAACCTCGGGATTCTGTGATTCTATTGGCAAATACAGGAAATAATAGGCTGTGCCTCTGACTGTTCACATCACTGATAGTATAGCCATGCAGGTCTTGAGTAACAGAGCAGAATCTTCCCAGGTTACATGACACATCACTAAATGAGTGGTAAAGAGCTGTATTTGTAGGAATGTCAGGGAGTTAACTTAGGTCACTTTCTCATGTGCCCAAGTTCATTATGACAGACTGTTACTACTGTGCATCTGTGTTTATCTGCTACACTGGAATTTCACTCACTGCTCCAGTTTCTGCTTCACATTCAAGTTTTTGATGTATGCTATCTTCATGTTGATAAAGGCTAAGTGAAGAAGTAGTCTCTTTCTGAACTTGGAAAAATAAGTTAGCTACCCAATTCTTATCAATGGTCAGTACAGTAAAAACTAACAGACTGTTAGCATACCAGACTCATATCAAGCACCTCAGATATAAAAAGAAAAATCTTTATTCCAGTGGGTTAATCTAATTACCTAGTAAGTTCTGGCCACACTGCCGAGTATACAGCTCTAAAATTTCCATGAGGAAACAACTTCCAAGGCCAGTACAACAGGACCTGAAAACCATGCTTTATGTTGGGTCAGTGTCCTGAGTTCAGTCAGTTAGTGGGTTTTTTATTTCCATTTCTTCTATTTAATTTTGCATGCAAGTTTTTCTTCAAAGACAAGTAAACATTTGACAGTCAGTTTGAGTACAGCTTGAACTCTGGCATCAGTATGTCACAAGCTGGGATGGCACACAAAAAGCAGTAGAGATTTTGATATTAAACAGTGGAGGTGTTCTTTCCCTGCCCATAATGGAGCAAAGTGAGAAATACGCAAGAACTGGGAATGCTGAACTCTTGCCTCCTCCCCTCCCAAACTATTTATTTTCACATCACCTCAATGGTCACTCTGAGCCTACTGCTCTTGTTGCAAGATAAAACTGAGGCAATTGATTTTTTCTGCAAAACTCCAGCAGAATCCAAGTTTTGCACTGCAGTGGACTTCAGAAACAGAAGAAAAGTGATCTGCTCTTCACAAACCTTTCCAAGTGCAGACAGATCACAGTTTCATAGTTTTTTTGCTAAGTTAACTTCAGGTTTTAAAAGTCATGAAAACATAGAAGAGAAGATTTAAGAACACAGTAATGCAAAGAATTACAAGGACCTGTATTCTCTTGCTGGTGTTATTTTATATAGGGGGTCCTGGTTTGATTTACCTTTTCCATCTCTAGAACTTTATCTTGCATCTCCTTCAGGGCACAATGGGATTCTGCTTCACTCAGCCTGGCTTGGACCAACTCTTTTTCCAGCTGTAGCACAAAGTCTTCACTGTATTGTGAACTGCATTTATGCTACAAAGTTTGCAGAAATATGTTTAGTATGAAGCACAGATGATTTGAAAGGGGTTTTATTTGCCAGGTTCAAATGTTTAACATTAGGAATACTAGCTTAAGATCAACAGAAGTGCTTACCTTATGCAAGCCTATTAACATGTCCTTCCAGACTGCTAACTAAGAACTGTAATGCTGTGCCTCTAGCAACTGCACCTCAACACAGCCAAATGTGTAAAACCAAACTGAGACTCTAATTAGCACTGATGAGCAACAATTCACTCTTTGTTACCCAAACTGAAGAATTCTCAAAGGATCTGTGATTATTTTCTTATATGCAAAAAAAGGATGCTTAGGAAAGACTGGCTAATTGCAAGATTAATACGTCTCTTAATCCCTACTCAAACTCTGATTTAAGAGAAGCTTTTAATAACTTGGATTTAAAATAAAGTCATATATGCTTTAATGCACAGTCACTTTGGTTTTCCCTCTTCTTCCAACTCCAACCCTTAGCTCTCATTTCTCACACTATACATATTGCTTCAGAGATTCTCTTCTAAGCAAGTCTTGTGGATTTATGAGAAAAATCCAGGCACAAATAACAGTATAGCTCCTTCTAGACAGGCAGCATAGCCCAAAGCTATAATGAAATTTGGTTCTTTCTATAAGACTTCAAGACTATCCCTGACCAGCTTTGCACAGCCAAATACATACCCTCAGTAATAAAACACCCTTTCCAAACCTCATAGGGGAGGAGGATAAAAAACCAAAAAACTAAAATTACAGTTCTGCACAAGTTAATTCATCATTAACTTATTTCTTGCCTGTTGATTAGCTGGAATTCAAAGTGAAATCTATCCTTTCCCTTGCTAAAGCAAAATTTCATGCAATTGCATCTTTCAATAGATGGATCCAACTGAAGCTGTATTAAGCATTTATATTCAAAAGCCCCACTTGCTCTTTTTAACTACTGACTGAAGGAAGAAGTTATTTTCTTTCTTCCTTGTGCTACTTAAAATGACTTGAGATTCACCACAGATTGTCAGACTTGCTTGACAGGCCATGCCATCCTACAGCACCACTTACATTGAAATCCCCAAAGCACAGATGCCTAGGTAGTGTATCCATATGTACTCTGAAAATTAAGTTTAAAGGGGAATCATTTAGTACATCTTTGGTGCCATTAAATACATTGTGAAGAATATATATATGGTTTCACAGATGGAAGTTTTATTTAATTAACAATACAACTTTAAAATCTATAGAGCAGTTGTTATACTGAAGATACAACTATTTCTTATTTTGTTTGCATGAAGCAATTTAGTTTTCTGCATCTACAAACAGTTGACAAGATTAACAGAAGAGTCTTCAATCCTGTATGCTTCTATTAGGGTATGATATTCCTTGACCTTTAATGCACAAGCCAAAGGCAAACAGGACAAAACAAGGATTTACAGCATGTAACTATACTGTCAAGGAACTGGGTTTTGTTTTTATACTTCTGCACACCACCTAACCCTTTCATCATGACTCAGTAGAACCGAAATTCAAAATCTACACTAATGTTAGTGTTATAATTTGTTGTATTGTTATGTATATGTATGCCTACAGGGAGCTATAACAGAGGGGATTTATACACAGAGGTAGTCTTTAGTGTCATTAAGACTATCCATTTAACTGCTCATTCTACTTAACTGTGCAGTTGAACAAAGTAAAAAGATCAGTGTATTTAATATTAGTTTTTCCTTATGCAATGCTAAGTTAATCCCTCTTCTTTTTAATTTACATACTCTCTTTCCCTAAGCAAGCAGTGGAGGTAGGCCTGATTTGAGTGTAAGAGAAGATGTGTGGATAATACTGATGCATTTCCACAATTGCTTCACATAATCTTTCTTATTCCCTGGCTGTTGGTACAGTTTCATCAGATGATACACATAGCAACCTAAATGGACCCTACGTTTCTTATTCCAGACTCTTACAGAACAAGAGTGCATGCAGTGTTCTTCCCTCAGGTAATAAGTCCTCTTGTACTTCCCAAGAAAGAGAGAGAAAACAGGAGATTTGAAGAGCTGAATACATATTGTTGCAAAATTGGGATGTAAGTTTATTCCAAATAATCTTGGACTACAAAAATTAACTGATATTTGTCAAATTGTAAGTAATGAAAAGTATAAGAAAAGTTACTTATCCAGTTTTAGGTACAAGTCATTACTTCTTTAAATTGGTCTTTAGATTTCACCTGCCTAAGGAATATGCCAGGAGTACTTATCTAACCACAAAAAACTTTAAATGAAGTCTTGATAGGCTGGTACCCCCTCTCCCCCCTCCAAGAAAAAAAAACAGCCAAGATCAAAACTGGTTTAAAAAAAAACAATACTCAAAATATTCAAAGTTATAAGTTGTGATTTTTTTGCTCCTTAAAACACAAAATTTTAGCAATTTAGTATATATAAAGTTAACAAGTTCATAGTCAAAAGAGTGTTTGATAACTAAAGACTGACTTCTTCAGCAAAAGAACTACTTTTAGATATTTTCCTTAAGCCCTAAAATGTTTGACAAAATCCACAATACCAATCCGGATGTCCAGGCACCAGCCAAATATTTTAACCACAGCAACACTGTTTGCCTTGGCTATGTTGAAAAGATGTCTCTTATATAAAGCACTCCAAATGTAGTTCTACAGCCGTTTACTTCTGAAAGAAACAAGTCCTTGCTTTGCTTCACAGAACTGTATTTGTTTTCCTCCAACACTGCTTAAAAATCTTAGTAACATCTCTGAGGCTGACATAACCATTCTAATAATATTTGGCTGATGATAGATTACACATAATTACAGCATGCTTTTCCTGCACTGAGGGCAACTAACAGATGGTTCAGCAGGTGCCCAGCTAACTTTGTTTGCACATGTAAGCGCTAACTTTACTAAATACAGTAGTTTTATTTTCTGCTTTTTGGTTGCAAAACAGAACATAACATAAAAAAAAAAATATATTACAAAATAAAGCAAAGCTTCCATAAGGTTGCATGACTCATTTACAAGCACGCACTACTTTATTATTATTATGCTCTTAATTAATATAAGTCACTGTAGCATGAGTTCCTGAAAAGAAACTATGCATTATGGAGTTGCTGTAACAGTGACCAGATACATGGCTATAAATTACCTTGCAAAATGCATATGCTTCCATCTGAATGTTTAGTCAATTAAAATTCTATCTTCACATAACACACTTGAAGAGCCTATTTAAAAATAAGATGTGAAGCAATTTAGCTTGAACTCTCATTTCTCACATTTGATTTTCAAGCACGCAGACCGATGAACTAGGTAATCATTGAAAATTCGAGTATCATTGGGAAAAATTGAGATCTGTGTTCTGGAGGTGTATTTAATTGGCAGAAATCATTTCTATACAGCCAGCAGAAGCCATCTTTTTCATTTAGGAACAGTAACAGAAAAAGGAAACTTCAGCATGTCATTATTAGGAGCAAGTTTAAACAGGCTTATTATGCTCACCCCTAACTCTTAAATACCATCACTCCTGCATGCCTTAAAAGAAAACTTTCTGTATTCTGTTGAAGTCAGATACAACTTCCTCTATGCAGTTCTTGCTTTACTATAAGTATGAGGAAGAAATCTCCTTTCTCTTAATCTTCTGGCTACCCACCACATCAAGAAGCCTTTGGCAAGTTTCTATATTTAAAGAATATGAAGACAGATTAGTGCCATTCTCTTCAAAACCATTCTGGCAAATATAGAGGTAGCTGAAGCACTGAACACCAAGAGCATTTCAGAATATTTCTATCTTTACAAATATTTTTCCTAGCTATCAATACAAAAAAAAAATTATACAGGTTTTAAAAACCTGTTTTTAAAGGTTTTAAGGTTTTAAATTTAAAAATTAAGAATTTTTAATTACACTAGGTTTAAAAACCTTAGTAAAGAGCAATGCTGTCATAGTGTAAGATCTAAAAGTTTGCATCCAAAGTAAAATTAAGTGTGAAGTCTCTATCCTGAGCCTTACTATCTTCTGCTTTGTTTCCCACCCTCCAAATCACCTTAAATACATTCAGAAATATGTAGAATACATTTGATTACACTTTAACATGTGATTTATCATATGTTCATTAGTACTCTTTTCAGGTTATGTGGGAGAAGTACTATAGCAGAACTTCCCTTTCTTTCACTAAGAAGCAATGATAAGGTGTCCCTGCCCATGGCAGGGGGGTTGGAATTAGATGATCCTTTCCAACCCTAACTATTCTATGATTCCAACTTAAGTAGACTCATCACATTGTAATAAAGTCACTCTGGTTCAACTAAAAACTCCCTACATATATTACAGCACAGGAAAAATTAAAGTTGCATGTAATTTGAGCTTCTGCTGTTGGACTTGAGCGAGAAGAATACTCCTCTACCCATCTCTATTCAGCCTTATGAATAAGTGCTGCTTCTTTATACACACACATCCTATAAGCACTTTCCATACTTACCTTTAAGCCATCCAACCTGTATAATCAAAATATCTATCAAATCTCATAGAGCAGAATTGCTATCAAATCTCAGGACAGAGTAAACCCTAGATAATATCTAAATACAAATGCATAACCTTTTTACAAAGGATGGGTTACCTTTCCTAGACATGCTATGGCTTAGAGAATATTTTTGCTATCAACAAAACAAAACCCCTACTCTTATGTCTCCTGCCTCATGATTTAAAAGTAACAGTGGGTTGATTTTGGGTTGTGGAGATTTTTGGTTGTTGGTTTGGGATTTTTTAAATCACACAGTGTTCAGAAAAGGCAGCCACAAGTATCCTTAAGCAGTTCTTTTCATAGTCCTACTCAGAAATTCAAAGCCAAGCTTTATAGTTTCTATCATGCTGAAACACACAACTCAAGACTGGACAAGATGTAGATTACAAAATACGTAGAATAGATGCTGTACCATAAAGTAATTGCAGATAAACTATGCAGTTCATTTTTTAAGTGCAATCATTTTTGCTAATCATAAATAAAACAAGTAACTGGAGGGAAAATATTAAAGCAAGTATTTTTATGACAAAACTGAAGAGGTATTGCCAAGAGTAAAAAAAGCTGCTGGCACTCAGAAGCAGCAAAGAGATTCATTCATCTGTGTACTCTAAACGCAATGCCAAAATTCGAAACAAATTCACGGATTTCCACTAGGTGGTACCCTACGGGTACGCAGCTGTTTACAGCTGTTGCTCCCGTTTGCGTGCTTGGAAACACACAGTTAAAAGCCTGTTCAATTACAACTGCTAGTAGTGAAGCAGAGTCTGGAGAACTGCTAATTGAAACCATCTTCACACTTTCAGCATGTTGTCTATGTTAATTCAGACGGTGCTCAAAACCAAAATACTATTCCTTATTCTTCAAGATTAGTCATTCCCTAGGCACAAATCCTTTTACAACCATATGGATTTACAGTCTCAGTTCCACCCACAGTCAGACTATTTCCTATAGTCATGTTCACATTTAAGAGAGGGAAAACAATGTTCACGTTTTACTTATTCTTTACTCCTGGAGAACCTGCCCAGCCTGCTGCCCTCACAGCTCCAATCCAGCCAGTTCTGCAATCTGGTTATCTGTAGTTTTGCTCAGGACCAGCTCTGATGCTTAGCCAACCTACCAAGCCTCCCCATCGCTCCTACTTAGTAAGGTCTGCAGCATAATTAAGAGCACTAGCTTTGAAAGTTGTATTAGCCATCAATTAACTAATAGATAAATTTAGCATTTTAGTCTCTTAACTTTTAATTCAGTACAGATAAGTAACACGGATGCTTCCAAAAAACACATTCCTAAAGCACATGTACAACTATAATCAGAAAATAAACACCTGGCTACCCAGTCTACAAACATTTCTCATTTTATTTCACATGACAGTTTACAAAATACATAAAATTTTGTAAATCATAGCTAGAACATCCCCATCTTCCCACTTATAATTTCATGTTCTCTGAAGAAATTGCTAAAGAAAAAGCAGCACTACACATTATAGAGTAACAGCTCATCAATAACCCCTTGCAACTAGTCTACAAAATGTAATTTTTTATATCAAATGCATTAAACAGATAAAATAAGCTATTTCTATAATCTTGCGTTTAAGTTATGATTTCTTTCCAATCTAAGAGTAAATCTCACCTCTGCCTTCCCAGATGAGAGACCAGGGATTGGGTAAGCAGCTGCAGCATGCTAAGCTCTAAAAACTTGTATTTCATACACCTAAAATGCCCAGGGTTTCAGAAAAGTAGTTGGATACCAGTTACTTAAACCAGTATGAGCATACTCACATCAACACTGCTAGTGCACATTTTATCCAGCAAGTGAAGATTGCCAAAACTGCTGTGTCCTGTCCCCGCCCCCCCCACCCCCACCAAGAGAAAATACACAGCACTTTAGAAGTGGCTTAGAGGTAGTTGACTTCAGTCACATAGTTACAGACTGAAAGTCTTGCACATTGTACTACCTAGAACATATAGTACATACAAACACAGGAGAAGTAAGAGCTGCTAAAGGTCATTTTCCTGCTTTATCTGCACATAAACCAACACCTTTTCATAAAGTCCCGTAGTTCCAAACTCAGGGACAACACCCTTCTGCTTATGCAAGCAACTATTTTATGCATGCTAGGAAAAAAAATGTAGGTAAACAGAAGAAACATGGAGGAGACCAGCTTACATGAGAAGCTACATAAAAAGCATTATGAATCAACTCTCAAATTTGAGTAGTCAGAGTGACACAATTTGCAATGGCTAGATTTTTAGCATTAGAACCTACCAAAGGTTTTAGGCGTGGGTTTTTCATTACTATTTCTTTGGTGGTGGTGGATTTTTGGGTACGGTTTTTGTTGTTGTTGAGGTTTTGGCTTGGTGTGTTTGTTTTGTTGTGGGGGCTTTTGTTGCTGTAATTTTAAATTAGTAACTTGCATCTACCCAGGGTTATGAATCTCATCTATCAGTAAGAAAAAGACCAAAATATCAAAATATCAGTCCAATTTGTGTAATTTTAAAAATGCAAATCACAACGAACAAGCATTTACAAGGACAGCACAGAGACCATGTAATGATGAGTGAAAATAAACACAAGTGAAAAAGATGAGATGATGTGCTGCCAGGCTCCTTACCCATTGCTGCTGCTGTTGGAGCTCCCTGATGGTATTCTCAGCTTGCTCCAGTTTAGTAATGGCCTCATCACTCTGCTGTTTGATTGTGGCCAGCTCCCGTTTTACAAGGTAGTTTTCCTCAGCCTCCTGGGCCCTTGTCACTTGTCCCTTAGGACATAATTTATTTTTTTAAGCGATTGAGGACAAATCCAAGACAGACTGCCTTTGTGATGCTTAGCTGCTTATTTCATCAGACTGCTTTTGCAAACAGCATGGAGTACAATTGGTAGAAATTTTAGGACAAGTAGTACTAAACAGCTGCTTTACTACTTCATTACGAAGTTCAGCATCCGTTAAGCAAGCACAATTGTGTACTTGCATTCAAAAAAGTTCCTTTCATGCAATATTACTCAGTTGCACATGCACAGATTTAAGTTCGCAATATTCAAGTGTTAATACAGTCTCAGAGAATCCACTTCTCATAGGAATTTGTATAAAAAAAATTACGTAAGGTTAGGAAAATTATTACAATGTGCAGGTATTGGGTTTATATATTTTTAGTAAATATGAAACAAGTTTCTAGCAAGAGATTAGCTCTATATTTATTCCAAATCAGCAAAGCAGGCATAAAGTAGAGCATGCAAATATGCATGCATCAAAGCAATTTGGGGTTTTTTGAGAGTAGGAAGAGGGTCATACAGTAAAAGACTAAAAGACTATACCTGTATCAATCTATCTGCCAAGGAAGCACTTTCCTACAAAGGAAAAATTCAGATAGGAATAAGGAAAAGAAAAACAAAAAAACAAAGGGGTGATAACAGTGACAAAAAGGGTAAGTGCTGAGAAAAAGAAAATGCCCAAATTCTACCCATTTTCTGTACAAACTGTTTTAGCAAAATTAACAACTTCTCATATAAATTAAGGTAGCAGCCTGAAAGGAAGCAGCCTTTTCTACAATAGCTTTAATACAGTCCCTGCTTACAAAAAGTTCTCAGAGACAGATTTCCATAACACTTCAAATTCACCTACAGGAGACTGAATGTTTAGATCCAAATGGCTGGCTTCCCAATTAACAGAAGTTACACATACAGTATCTGGTATGATCTAGGAGATAGACACAGGGTAGGGTCTGCCCACAATGCAAAAGGAAGGCATAATTTGAGCACAGAGGAATCTCCATTAAGCACTGAGGCATTCATGCAGAACTAAAGCTCCCAAATAGATGAAGCAGGAAAGTTAAATAGCACAAATTGACAGACACAAGTGAAAACTCTGAACTATGACAGCTAATATTCTGGTTTACTGAACTCAATTGAGTAGTTAATAGATTCTCTTTCCTTGCCAAAATTTTTCAAGAAAGAAATTTGCATTGATGCATGCTGACTGACAAGCACTACATCCCATCCCATCCCCCCCCCAAGTTGCATAATTCATTAATTTCTACTCTATCACCCTTGAAAGCACTTAGTTTTCGCTTATTCTACAACAGAACACATCTATTCACAGATTATCTTCATCCTTGGAACTTTTATTAAAATTAAAGTTCAAACTGGTTGATAAGAGCCAATACTTAGAAGTTAAGGCAAGACATTTGTCATTAAGGTACATTCAGGAAATCACAACTGCATCAGACAGGTTATGATGAGGAAAATATATTTTATAATAAAAATAAGTTTCCAACAGAAGAACTGAATGGTTGTGTTTACACTTTATGATCTGCTTTTCAGACGCTGCAATGAGACCTAACATCACAATTTCTTATTAACAGATAAGATTTTCCCATTCTGAAATGTTCCAATTCCAGTCAGAATGGAACTCTCAAAATGAGTTCTGAAATTTTTAATACAGAATGTGCAACAGCACTAGTGTGTGGCAGTTCATCATGGACTTCCTAATTAAAAGCCCCTCTGATTTCAAACCTCTGCAAGTTAAGTGCACAATAGGGATATTTAGTATTACAGATTTGCGAGGAGCATTGAACTGATTCGCTACAGCTTCAAACCTCTTAAGAGTTTACACTTTTCAGTTAATTTTATCAGCACTTCAATAGAAACAAATACGTTTATAAAATTGCATTTCTGGTCACATCTTTCATATGTTCTCATTATGTGCATTTTTACGCACTAAAAATTCAGAAAACAACTAAGTAGAATTTGCCACACGTTGACTGTTTTTCCAAGAAATTGTAGTGGATTTAACACCAGAAGTGACATCTTTTGGTTATGTCACTCTAAATTGAACCTCTACCATTTTCTTCCCTGTGAAACACAAACCACTGTTAGCAACTCACAAGAACATTTCATTTCATTTGATGAAAGATAATTGCTATTCCTGGTTAAGATGGACAAAAATGTTCTCATTCTAGAGCAGGCCAGCTCAGATGAAATCTGTCACATGGAAGCATGATACCAGAATATAAGAGAGGCCACTGGGGAACAATGCCTGCATGCTGGCAATGTAGCAATACCGGTTATCATGCATACTTTTAAAGTCATATCCAGTTACAAAGAAGCCTAACAAAACTCAGCTCCAGACTAAATCTGTGTGAAGTAAAAGATACTGTCCCCACACGGTACCAAGAATTGCTACAAAAATTCAAAACTACATAAAATAAATTTATAGCAGCAGATTTTCTGTACTGAATGTGAACGCTGCAACACCACCCCTCTGTTGCTGTATCTGCTAGTGATGAAGTAATCTGCTTTCATCTCCATGTCTGGTCATTGGTAGGTCTGTCATTTTGCTCCTATGTAAAAACACCCAGCAAGGTCAAAATTGAGGATTCTCTCGCAATAACCTTTTCCACCCAAGCAGTCCACTACTTCATGTAGTCTTCTGGACTTTAAACAGATGCTTCTAATTCAGAAAGAAAACAGTACAACAGAAGTTGGATATGTCAAAATGTTTGATTTCATATTCACTATGAGTCAGACTTAACAAATGCACACATTTACAAGCAGTGACCCTAACTGTTTCATTATTGTCATGCTGTTTGGCTAAGCACTGTTAGTAAACACCATAGATTAGCAGAAAACAGTAAATTCTGAGATTTCAATTTCATATAATAAAATGGCCATGAATGTAAGTATAAATTAACACAGGTTCAATCTAACCACTGACATACTTACTTTTTCTAGTGTTTCAATGCGCTGCTTCAAGAGTCTATTTTCAGTTCGCAGCCTCTGGAAGGTAAATAGTTCAGAACTATATTTCTCAGGTTATGAATTAAAAGCCTGATAAAAGCCAAGCAAGCTAAAAACATTATCATGTCACATCTATGAAAATTAATATAAATACAAAAATAGTGACCTTCCTACAGCAAAGGTGAGATCAAGTCTTATGTTACACAAAAGTATCTGTGTTGTATTAGATGAAAGTAGCATGTCTGCAGGTTAACCATAGAGCTTAACCACATATTAGACTGGACAGTCTCCTCTACCTGAACAGAGTCAGACATGCTTGTCGCAGGTGAGGGACGTGGAAGTGCCCTCCCTGCACTAGAACAGGCTAATGAGGCAGCTACAAGGTTTTATTCCTCTTCCTCTCAATAATTTACGTTAAATTGTATCACAGTATTTCTTTTCATCTGTAAGATTATTCTGAAAATTATTTACCTCAGATGCCCCAGAAATAAGAATTGTACTGAACTGCACATTTTACTGGTGCATTTCCTCTAAATTTTAGCAGTCAGCATTCACATAGAAGAGATCTGTACGTATCCCTTAGAGTCATGGATATCAGTTCAGTAATACTTTACCCTGCCAAGCTAAAAGGCAGACTCAACGTACTTGTTTTCCCATCTCCCTAACACAGTAGAGCTTCTTAGCAGAAGACAGTGAATGATTTACATAAGATTTATATAAGAAGGGCCTAGAAACAGACAGCTTTTGGTTGCTGGGTTTGGTTGGTTGGGGTTTGGTTTTGTTTGGGTAGGGTTTTTTTGGTTTTGAGATTGGGGGAAACAAGGAAGGATTTGAAATAAGTTAAAAAATTAGAATCTAGAGTTAAAGTTCTCTTTCATATGATATTATTCTGTCCTGTTCTGCAGAGGGCCATCATCTGAGTCCTGCAAATCTGATTGCAGATGCCATTACCAGATCCTAATGCTGCCAACTGCCTCAGTGCCTGTTGAAACAGTAACTGCCTGAAAAAGCCTGGAACACTTTTGTGCTTCCCGGTACATGTTACTGAATTGTGAACCCGTGCCTCAGAAACTGGTACTGAAAGGCAAAATGACTAGCAGTGGACAGGAAGAAGTAATCTCTGCCTCTCTCCCTCCACTAAGCTTTATATACTGTACTTGACTATCATTTCTCTCGCTGCCTTTTCTCACGGAACTGGCTGAAAACATGACACATGGAAGGAAATCCAGATCAAACACTATGCTGTGAATAAAAAAAAAACAGTGATAAAAAAGGGGGGAAAGTGGCAAATGCTTATTTATAACAGAAAGGCAAAAATATGAAGTGATTAAGTATACACAGGAAGTAGGTCAGTTCATAGAAGGGAAATAAACTTCACCCACAGGGTGGTTTTTTTCCCCACGTGGTGTATCAATTGCAGAAGCTCCAAAAGAAAAGGTGACTGCAGACAGAAAACACAATCTTGGGTCCAATGTGTAAGAAAAAAATCAAGATCTCAAAATAAAACTCTCTTATTTTGTGTTTTACAAACCTCCTGTGTGGGTGACCTACACCTAAACCATCATATTTGGAACCACTGATAAATGAGGACATCTGTAACCAAGATTTAAGCAGCAGATAATAATGAAAAAATGAATACAGCAGATCTTCATCAAAGATATCTCTTTAAATGTCTGCCAGAAGTCTCAGTAATTTCACTCTAAGTGTCCTTTATGAACAGACACCCCACCCACAAGTGTTAAAAGAATCTGGAGACCTCAATTACATGCCCTGCCACACATACCAATCAGATATATAAGTCCACATCTAGGAATTTAACTGATCCACAACTAAATTTGTTGAGGCTCTCTTACTTTAATTTCAACTTGCTCTTCCATTTCTTTTGTCTTTATTGTAGTGTATTCCTTTTCTAACCTAAAAATTAGAAACAGTAAATTATGATTAGAAATAGTGTGGGTAACTTACTTGTTGGTATGATACCAAACAACCAAGAGTAGAACAGAGATACAGATTATTGATATTTCCTCCGTTTAAGTGGCCACTTGAAATGCACTCCCATAAATATTTAGTCTGGACATTATATTTAAACATAAAGACTTTGTAGGTATGAACAGACTCCGAATGGGCACTCTGAAGTGCAGGTGCGTCTCATACACATTTATAGCAGCAATGACTTGGAGCTACTCTGTAAAAACCACTCACTGTAACTATACAATAATTAATTCAATATATTCTGCCAAAGAAAACAGCTTGGAAAGCATTGAAGACAAGAAGATGCAAAGATATTTGAGACAAATATCTTAAACATGTAAAATAATTTTGGCCCCTCTCCAGCAAACTACAGAATTGTCCCAGCTGAAAAAGGTGGCTACAAGAAAAAACAAGATAAGGTCAACAATGCCTCTACAGAGGGCAGCCAAGGAAGTTTAGTCTGGAATGGTAGGATCTTAAACTCTATACACTTCTGTGGACTTTCAGAGAAAGTGTTTTTCCTGAAAGCTTTGTTACTAATTCTGTTTTAGAGAAGACTGCTCACTTTATAGGTCGCTGACAGGACTGGCAAATTCAACTCGAAAGACCCCAGCACAATCTGAAGTGCAAGAGCACTAACTGCACAAGAAATTACAACCAACTGGAGGATTGTCAAACTTAATCATAGAAAAGCATAGTATGTGCAGCTTTGTCTTATCAAAACATAGTTTACCAAAGGCAGGAAAGAGAAGACATGCAACTGACCTTAAAAAATTAGTATTATGCTCAGGATTTCAAACCCCAAATGAAAGTTGTTTTACAAGTGTCAATAGTATTACAAGTTGCATCTATTTATATTTTAAACAGCACGACCATACACGTGCTCTTCAGCACTGTGAATACTTTTGCAGTTCCTGAGAACACAAGTCTTAAGAATTTAGACCATATCTTAAAGTTTTACCTCCTTTCCCTACTTCGTCTTCCAAAAAAAAACCAAAAAAAAACCCAAACCCCAAACCATCCTCACCCCCAAAAAACCACACTCGCACACCCCCATGCCCCCCAGCTTTTTCTATTCATATCATGTTCACAGAAGTGCTGTAATTTCCCGTAACTTGCAAGTTTCTTTTCAGGCTACTTCATAAATGTGATATAACTCTATTGTATATAAGAAAAAAGCAAATACTGCTTTAGAAGAATTTTCTTGCAGACAGAGCTTCAGTTTTAACTTCTTATCACACACCAAAAAACTTAAAGATGGCAAATGCAAAAGGAAATAGTGAATAACACATTACTGAACAAGTTTAAAATGTTTTTTAAAGATAAACAAACAGCAGTTCTTAGCAACAGTAAAATCCATTTCTCAAAATGTTATACCTACTTTTTCATCTTTTTTGCATTGTATTTGACTTGGTAAGATGCTTGGATTAATTTGTCTGGACCACTGTCAAACTGATGTGGAATGACCTTTTGAAAATGCTAAAAGCAATCAGAGCACAAGATAACATACAATTAGTAGCTGGGAGGAAATATACACACACTCACATTACACATTTCAGACACCTCTAGCAATTATTATAACCTTAATTTACCTGTAACATTCCTTCCATGTCAAGTTGCAGTAACTCTGCTTGATTCATCTGAAGTACTGCTAAACCTACTCGAAATACTATCTCTAAACCCTGAAAACAGAAGTTAAGAAATATCCAGCAGTTATTCATGGCATCATCAACAGTACAGAACAATTCTACTGTTCACTAATGTTGCCAATCTCATCCAGTTTCTCAAACAAACAAAAGGGTACAATACAGTTAAACTATTTAAACAGATAAAAGAAAACATCTTGCCCATATACACTTTTACATTCTGGAGTGTAAGCGGAAAGGAGTCACCTTTGATTTAGTATTTTCTAAACGATGATTGCACAGAAAAAGCATAAATGGACCACAAAATTTGGTTTGTTCCCAGTTACAACCACACAAAGCTCTATTCCTAAACACAACTTAGGTGTCTTTGCAATGGTGACTAAGTAATTCCATGAGCTTCTTCTGCTACTGTACATCATCTGGACAGTAACAGATAACAACGCTCCCTCTTCTTGGCCTGCATAACCTCAAGGAAATTTAATTTGGCTTGAAAGCAGCATCACTTTCCAACCCAAAGTTTCTATAATGCTGAGAAACTGAGGTCCCTGTTGGATGCAATGTTACTGCATCCAGAACTCACAGATACAGTAACTCTTCAACAGGCTCAGAGCAGAGTTACATACAGTATCTACATCCAAAGACTTAAGTGCTCCTCCTTGACAAACTACACGCACAACATCTTCCCCTACAAAATAATCTGATAAACATGAAGACTAAAAGCAGGACTATGTGAGATTTGCACACAATAGTGGGATTTATACCACCACCTAGAAAGAGCTGCTTTTAACAGCTACCCTTGAAATAGACCATATGTGTATTGAGTAGTTACCTCAGACATAAAGATATCAAATACTCGTGTTGCAATTGGTAGTGGAAAAGTTGTAAGGAATATAGTTAAAAACCATGACGATGCATACATAGAAGTGTGGAAACTTTGAGACTGAAAGTGCACATAAAGCTCTGGAAGATGCTCCTAGAAGAGAAAGAATATATGTTAAGCTTTTGCTGGGAGTTCTGATGTGTCCATGGCTTTGAAAGATTTTGAATAATTGATATTTAGTGCAACAGTATTTTAGTAACACAGGACTAGGAAAGACAGAACTCATCATTACCAAGAACCATGCAACCAAAGTCCCAATATTGAATGCCCTGTAGCACTTCTAACATGCAAAGCAGAGACTATAAAAATGCTTCCTGATCATAATAGGAAGTCACAGGCCTGTAAATCTGTCAAGTCACATCTAGAGTGGGCTACAGGGAAGAGCTGGAAAATTGTAGGATATGGCCAGAGGCATGTGTCTTAACATCCCACCATGATCATCGTGCAGAAATGGATCACAAAACACAAACCCGGCCAGAAAGAAAGTGTTCTAAGTGCCAAGTCTGAACACAATTTTAATTGTACATATGAGACTATCTCCCAGTTTGCATCTTTAAAAATAGCTATAAATTGGCTCTGAAAACACTTTCAGAATCTTCAGTCCAGACAGAGTAAGACTTTCATATGCTTAACTGTAGCAATACAAATTCTCATGCTTGTGTTTAAAGCCATTAACTGCCCCCCAAGATTAAAAATGTAGATCACACAGCCATATGCCTTTACTCCTGAAATTCTGACAGTACCTACTGTCAGAACAGCCTGTTAGCCAGAAGACATGCCTACTGTTAACTGTAATTTTCAAGTTCCTTATCAAGTGTTACTGAAGAGAAAGTTTGATAGATTTTGTATGTACCTGTATCATGCATTCAAACTGGTACATACAAAGGCCCAGTTCAGCCATGCTTGGTTTAAAGAGTTCTCGTAGTCTGTAATCTTGCATTAATTTAACAAACACACAGAATGCCTCTTCTTCTGGCATCTATAGTAAAAATGAAAAAAGCACAGTAAGAACTCTAGACAAATGTAAGGATATATTAGAGTAAGAAGGATATAGCAGAGTAAGCCTGGGAGGGTTTAGGGTGTTTTGTGTATGGTTACTTTTGGGTTTGGGTGGTTTTTTTGTTTGGGTTTGTTGTTTGGTTCTGGGGAAGTGAAGGGGGGTGGTGGTTGGTTTGCTTAAGGTTTTTTTACTGTTGTTTGGGGAGGGAAGGAATGGGGTTTGGGTTTGATTGTTTTTTTAAAGGATTTATAACCAATTACTGTAATGAAGTTTTGTATCTATTGAGTTCTACTAAGTGATTTTTAAAGTGAAATAGAGGTGTACACATTTCTTATAATACACCCTACTTTGTCATAAAAAAAATGCAATAATATAAAGGCAGCTTTAAGACGATCAAATCAACTGTGAAGTTCCATTAGAACTCCGAGGAGATTCAGTGTAATAGAGATGAGAAGTTTGCTAATAGTTGAAACAGCTTTCACCAAAATAGCCCTGAAGTCTGCAATCCTACCTTAGCTCTGAGAAATAAATATATTCTCAAAGACAGTATCTTGGCAAATAGAACTACAGAGAACAAATCTCATGTGATTTGCAGAGTGAACAGCAGTCCTTGACAATTCCTTTGTAATAAAATGATGAAGGAAAGCTGTTCTAGGAATTCCCAGTAAGCCACCATGTTTAATAATGCATTCTAGAAGGGATTTTAAAGGTTCACGTATTTTTAATATCTTGTTTACCTGCATAAGCAGTAATCCAACTATAAAGGCGCTTCCTTGACAGTATCCAACCTCACGATCCACCAAAGAATAAGCCTGGGAACGAAAGTTTAAAGACTCTCAGCAACTTGAACATCATTACGAATAAAAGGTAATAGTAGTTCATGCTATTACTTTGCTAATAACTTACTTCTCCTCTCTCAAATCCAGTGAGGTGAGACATTCTACACAGAATATTTTAGATATTCTAATTGCTGCTTGCTTGTACAAAGGGGTATGAACTCTGCTCTCTGATAGCTACAATGCTAAAATTAAGGTATACCTAAAAAAAATAATACATGCTTTTCTCAGCTACAAGAATTTACCAAAAAGTAACAGACATGGCTGGCATACGAACTGCACAAGGTTACTACTTGAAGCAGGAGACAGACGAAAGAAACAACAGGTTTCATCAGAAAAATTATGTGCTGCAGTTTTATTTACAAGTAGAGGAAATACAGTGATCTCCACGCATGCTGCATCTTCATTTAAGACTTATGGAAGTTGTTCTGATTTGGAAACCTCCTAACTTTTCTCTTGAAATGATGTTAAAGTCTCTCAAAATTTAAGCTTCAGTACAATGAAGACAAAACAATGCAAACAATGTCATGATGTCATTCTCATTTTGTGCCTAGGCACTGTAACAACTGCACATTAGCTTGTACCTGCCATCTGCTGCTACCACCTGCAGTTCAGAAACATTTGAAAACTGAATGATAGTTCTGATTTACAGTGCTCTTGTCTTGGTCAATACTGTTTACTTAACAGTACACTTTATTCCATTATACTATCAGCAGTTAGAATGTGACTTGGTTATAATGGAAGTTTAGTAAGTTTAAGTTTCTTATAACGTAAAGCCATTAACTACAGAAGTAACATACTTAAAAGAAAGCTTTCAATAGCTGGAATTGTAATTAGTGGAATGTAATTTTTAAAAGCATTCCTAGTGTCAGGTAGAGTAAAGATTTTTAAAAAAATCTTAAGCACATGAAACTGATGAAAGTTCAGGATACAAAAAGAAAATTCTTCCCAAAAATTTTGTGCACATTCTTGCTAATGTATTTTGAAGGGCTAAAATACTGACTTACCTTCATGACATTGAACAAGACCTCCTGCCCAAGGCTGTCTTTTTCCTTAAAAAAATCATGTTCAGGGTATGTTCTAGCAATGTCCCTTCTTATTAGTTTCTCGCAAGGAGATGTCATTTTAAGGAGCTCTGAATACTGATCCTTAATTGGCATGCTTTGAGCACTGCATAAGAGTTGCCAAACAATTGCTCTGAAATGATGAGGTATCCCTTTTCGAACAAGCTCCTAAAGCACAAAAAAGCACACAAATCTATTTATATTTCCCAAAAATATAAACATAAGCTTTCAGAACAAAACACTTGAACAAATTAAAGTTCCTCACTACTTCAGAAAATATTTACATCATGTCACAAACCAATCATGCATTTTATAGTATGTAGTATAGTATGTATATATGTATAGTTTAGCATGATATGTTTTTAGCTAACACAAGTGAGGAGACTGCATCATTTCAAGTGGCTACATTAGCTAATGAAAGTAAACCCCTAGAAGGCTATGTGAAAAACTGAATATTCAAGTAAATTTAAATAAGAACTCCCATTAGCCATAATTTACTGCAGTTCATTTTAAATTTCACAAAAGATGACTGAAGGTAATACTCTTAATTATATTTGTAGTGACTGAGAAATAAGAAACCTGTGATTAAAAATTTCCAAGACAGCTAAACAATAAGAACTGGAACTATCTGTAGCACAGCCAACTACAACAAAAGAACTGCACAGTACTACTGTCAGAAATCACTTGGCAAACTTGACAAGTTGTGTCTAATTTCTCTGGTGTACCAGTATTTCCAAGTTCTCCTTTAAGAAAGTATTTAAATGCAGTTTTAGACACTAGACCAAGAAAACATTAAGTTTACATGTACTGAAGTAACCCGATTTCCTTCATCTTCCCTGGAAAAGAAAAATCAGCTAGGTATTATACAACTAAGACCTTCCCAGTTTAAGAGATCTAAGAACCTGATACTTGTCTTTTCAGAAAGCACAAGCACAAAGTAGCCTTGTTGCCTGATCTGAAAATGAGAAAAAAGCATGATTCAGAAAGTTCACAGACTGTCTTCAGGGTATGTTTTGTATCAAGGATCAGTTTGACCTTGAAGATGGTCTCTTCCAGACAAGGCGGTTCCTTTAATATTTTTTTGTATCTTAAGAGCTTATCTATTCTCTCTCCTAAAGGAGAGTTACTTTCACTAGTATTTAGTCTGAACAAAATCTATCTGCAAAGCTTCCTCTTCTTCCTGTTTGTTCCAAGTATTTCTCCTACTTTGCCAAACATCAAGAATAGGTAATGCAACAGTGATAACTTTTAAAGATTCTTGCTTTCAAGTTACGTTTTTGTGAAGCTTGAACTCTATTGTAGGAGTTCTGCATCACTGACATCAAATATCTCCACAATCTCCAGCCTTCTTCAGACCATCCCAGTAAATGCCACTCCAATTATTTGTCTTGTCAAAGACACAACTATGAGGTCCTGTGTTATTTCCTAAAATATTTTTAACCCCAAGACAACCAACCGCACATATTAATCTTCCACATCTGTCTTCAGTTTTCATTTGTCAACAATGCACTATCAATGCACCAACAATGTGGATCAGTCATCTAATACCTCAAGGGCTACCAGTAATGAAGCATCGGCAAGTGGTTTCTTGTTTTAAATTACTATGCAGCTACTTGACAGAATAACAGGGTCAATCCCTTCAACATTCCTATGGGAATAGCAGGAAAACACACCTGCTAAGCAGCACTAACGCAATGCTAATCTACATGGTATTATGCTCACTGAAAAGCAGGACTTAAGTTATCCTTCAGAATCCCTCCATAAATAGGAAGCGAGTTCCAAAGTGGATCAAGAGACATCAGGATGGAGCACATCACCTGTGCATGAAGTTATATACACCTATGTCTAAAGCTTAAAAAAAACTTAACAGATACCTAATACCTTAAGACCTGCTTTTACAGCCAAGACAAAGATACCTATGCTGCTAAAGTCATACGTACTGGCACAGTCAGGAAATAGATACGCATGTTCTGATACTCCATTGTAAATGCAGAATGACACTGTTTAGGCTGACTTTTGACAAACAAAACAAAAACAAAGAAGATATTTAGAATTATTTAACAATCAAAGGGAAAGTCACTAGCAATTTACTTAAATATTTACTAGAAGTTAGTCAAATACTCCCCAAGTATACTGGGCCAGCTGTAAAACCAAGTGTAATCACGAAACTTTAAAAAGTTCTAATGCAGGCAGCTCAAATGGATTCTTTCCAACCAAAAATACTTATTACCATCTCACTTCTTTCTCTTGTCAGGCTCACATGGCTGCCTTCTCCTGGCATTTTGGGAACACCTTTCCAGAAACTGTTCTCGCTATGCAAGCTAGAAGTCTTTAATTAATTTTCTTTCCTTGTTTCCTCTCTCAAGTCATGTTCTCTCTTCACAACTGCTTCACATAAAAGATACTTTACTTTAGACCATTGTTCTGCCTTCCCACAACCTATTCATACGCACACATTTCAATCTGCTCAAAAGACCTTGAAATTTGTATTCTGAGGATAGAACTACAGACTAGAGCCAATAAAGAACCAAAGCAGAACAGACTTGCCTATGAACAACAATCCCATGCTGCTGTACTTTGTGGCCTCTGTAACATGGGTATTTTCAAATGCCCTAGCTGATTTTTAGTTTCAATTTAAAGTGTAACTGAACTCCATGTCTATACATGCTCACAGCTAACGCAGACTGAACACACACTGGTCAAACTCTGTTAGTTCCACACAGAATTTAGAAACTATGTGTTCTTATGCTTGAGGTCATCCCTGGGGTCAATGCACTTGGCACACACAAAAAACTTCAACTCAGAGCCTCATACAGTAGGATTGTCAGCTCTTCTAATGAGAATGTTTGAAAAAAACAGCTGCTCAGTGGGAAAATAATCAGAGCATCCAGATGCCCTCAAGAGGGTTTTCAGTAATTCCATTTTGGAAGCCTGAAGCAAATCTTCCTTATATTCATCGGAATCTCTCATTAGAGGTAGACTGAAAGCTCTAGTATTCAAGATACAGTAAATAGTAACTTTTAATATAATTAACTGGACAAATCCATTACCAAAGTCCACCAACAGTTATACAGGAAGTATTAAGGCTTAGGGATGGAACAGATTCAACTGGAAGCTCCTATTATATATTTATTTAAAAAGTAAGACCAACAGGAAGATAAAACAGTATCATCTGTATCACTTTACAATATAACCTAAAAAAAGCAAACAAAAACTGTTCAACTTCTACCTTAACTTGCTTTTCTTTCTTTTTCCGTACATCTTCCCATTCATTCACAATCCTCCCCCAGAGGATCCATGAGTCTTCTTCAAGATGGCTGAGATTGCTAGAAGCTGATGAACTAGATACAAGAGAAGATCCACTATTTCTTCTTGACCCATTTACTGATCGCAAAGATTTGCTATCTGTTTCCAAGAGTCTGCAAAGAAAGCACAAAAAGAACCCCACCCAAATAAATTCAAGTTCTTCTAATCACAGGACCACCCTATTAATTGTTCAGAAGTCAAGTCTTTCCAAACTCATTACAAAGAATGCTCCCAAAGTTTCTATGGAACAGTATTCTGACCTTAATTTATACTAAACTTGAAATGGTCAGTGTTATCGTTTCTTCTTGAGATCTCAAGTAATTCTGCAGACAGAACAGCAGCTCATGTTACAGCACTTAAGAATGTCGTATCTTGCATCAACAACACTAAGAGAAGTGAGATTTTAATACAAGTGTTACGTAGTCTCAGGTAACTAGATCTTAATACATGAAGATACCAAACTAGAGAAAGCACAAAAGCATTGCAAGTCCAGTCTCTCTTACACACTCATCAATCAGCTATTAAAAGCCCAACAGAGAAGACATACAAGTTTTGTTCTGAGGCACAAGTACGAGCAAGGGGGCTGATTTTGCCAGCGACAAAATCCCTACAGCTATTGTGCATCAGACTGACAAAAAGAACGTAAAAGTTAAATATCTTCAATGATAGTTTCAAATTATATAATGGTTTGGGCTGGAAGGGACCTTAAAGATCATCTGGATCCAAATCCCTTGCCATGGGCCGGGACAAAAAAATCCAGTAATTATTAGGAAAAAGTGAACAGAAGCCTTTCTAAGAAAAACTAAAATGTCAAAGCACTGCAAAAAAGAGAGTAAAGAGAAAAAAAAATTAGCTTCCTGAAAGTCTACCTGATTAGACCTTTTAATTGACAATGTAAACACAGACAGAAAAACTAAAATCTGAAGTAATTTTAAAACACCTGACATTTGCTGACACTGTTCATAACTCAACATGGTGTTTTACAAACAAAATCTCAGCTGAAGAATGAAGATCAGGCAACAGAAATAGGTAGTAAAGTGAATAATACAGTATAGTATAATAAAGTGCAGAGCTCAGACGTAAGAATTTCTAGGATTCTCAGGCAGCAGCAAGGTGTACATAAAGACATGCAAGGAGCTGGACAAGTTGCTGAAGAGACTTCCCTGACAGCTGCTTGCCAAAGGCCATCAATTTTGCCAGGAGCCAGGCATTCTGGGCAAACAGGTATGTTTTTTTGTCCTCAACTAATAGTGAGCCCCGTAAGCAGGGGGAAAGTTTTTAGATCACATGTTTGGTAAGAGCAAGTGTTCAGACTGACTTGAAAAAGTGTTTGGCTATATTGAGCATTTAATTTGTATTTAACTTCCAAGAATTCCTATGTCTGTAAATCAGAGTGATCTGGTTGAATAATTTCTCAAGGCACCTACAAAAAAGCTAACCTTCCCCTCCTTCCCCCCCAGCATTTCAGCAAGGTCAGGTTAGGCTTTAGGTGCTTGATAAATTATAACCCAAGTTAGATTTTACCTGAGATCGTACACAAATCTCAGCACACATACTGATTTTTAAGTGCTCTGCTATGTTTCAAACCAGCTTTCCCTGTTCCAAGCTTTCAGCTACTGGTGTTCATAAAGTTATAGAAAAAATGTCATTTAATTCATGAAGACAGAAGTACAGTCTCTGCTCTATAAAAAGTAATATTTTGTTTGAAAAATGGTTAAATAGTAATGCCCGTGGGAAAAAAAACACAACTATTTTCTTTCAAGACCAATTTTCACTTAGTCTATATTAGAATGCAGAAAATCTTGTTTTGAAAAAAAAAATCCATTTCTGATGTTTAGAAAACTGGCCTGTACTGATCCATATTCAAAGCTTACAGTTTGAACTCCTCCTCTCAAGCCAAGACAGTTCCTAAAGATAAATTCAAAGTAGTCATAAAGGAAAACCCAGCACAGAATACTCATTACATTTACAAAAACAAGTTTCCTTTTCCACAGCTTTCTACAGAAGTTACACTAAGTTTCTGTAATTTGACCTTACCTGGATAAACTCATTATTCTTAGATTTGAAAACGGGAAGTTCCTTTTACAGTAAGAAGCAAGTTCTGTGGCTTTTAGTTAATGTTTTCTTTCACTTAAAACTTTATAAATGATTTACTAATGCCAAACAGTTCTGACAGGACTCTGGACCAAGCTATGACATTATTCTGAAGAGACTTTCAGCACATTTGGATTACAGAATGCCTTGTAAGACATAGCTTGATAAAATTCGAGTTATTTCCATTTCCAGCTGTTTAACTAATTCATGCTCTCCTTATTGACATAGAAGCCAGCAGTGAGAAAGAAACCTTTAAAAATACCCATCATCAGCAATTCTTCCAGCAGGCAGAAATAATAGTTCCCTATGTTCAGAGCACAATTCCTTGCCAACAAAGTGCCACTGTGCTAAAATGCAGACTCAAACTGTTCTGAAAATACAGTGTATACAGCATTAGAGCATCAAATATCTGTATTAAAGTGTAAAATCTCATGAGAGAAGGTACACTTGGTAGGATAGCCTCTAATTAGAATCCGCACAAGACTGATGTGGGCTTGAACAACAGGTCTGGCTAAAATTCAGTAAAACCAGACAAGATTTGCTAGCTTACTTACTAAATGAAGAAAGCTGACTTGAAAAAGAAAGCCTAGCAAGCCCAAGCTCACATTCTTCTTTAAATAAGCAAGCTAGTCTAACTGCAGGGCTTAATGAGATGGATCTGGAAGTAAAGACATTACACTCCAACACAGATAAGCAGTCCAAAGAACAGGTATTACTACTTTTCAAATAAAAGTTAGTCACTTAGTCATGAACAGAGTGGAATGCCTCAGCTCAAATGCAAATTAGCTTTCTTAAAAGCATTCTAACTTTTCTTCTTCTGATAAATTTTCATTTGCATACTGAAAATGACATACAGTTCATTTGCAAAGGAGAGACAACCTCAAACCACAAGAAGAGGATGAGGTGTTTCTAGAAGCTGCCTTCCATTCTCAGTCAAGAACTAGACAGACACAACAAACTCCTTGTAAGTTGTATTGCTATTAGACTGCAGAACATGAACATGAGAGAGGACACACCAGGTGACAGAATGCCATTAGCTCCTCCTCCCAGTTACTCTTTTCCTCTACTGAAAGTTACTGCTCTCCTAACTGAATCAGCAGAGTTAAAAATGAAAAACAAATACAGAGTTCCTCAACTGCCTTAGTGCAAAGTCCAGCACACCAGCAGAACTGGAACACAAGCTGGTTCGAGCTAAATTACCAAAATCTGCACTTCGCTACAGCACGAGGGACAAATACTGCCAGGTTTAAAACCCATCTAGAGCTCAACTTCTCCTGTGCAGTCAACCTCTCATGAGCCACTGAAACACACCTATCAAACAGAACTGAATTTTGCAAGAGGCCAGATGACTTTAAAGTCTTGCCTCAAAACTGCAAACAAGTGTGGGTTCTGGGAATCCAGCATTATGAAATCATACAGTCCAATTTTATTTCTTAGTGAGACAGACAACTTGCAATCACTGTGCACATCAAGCTCAACTGATCTGACTAAATGTTGCATCTTGAGCTGTAGAAGGTGCAGATAAATATTCCCTTATGAAAAGGATGCCAAAAAAATGGTTCCTTACTATGCTAAATAAAATCAACCAAGATCAACAGACAGAACTGGTCAGGAATTTGCTTGTCATGAAATTAAGGCATCATGCATCTATCACCACTAGTGTAACAGCAGGAGGATGGCTGGACACTGCTCTGTGTCTAAACATAGCAGGTCATACTGTGGAAAGCAAGAACTGGGTAAAAATGGAAAAAGAGAAAATAGAATTCAGAAATATAAGATTTCAAAAAGCTCACAAAAATAATAAGAAGGCAAGGAGGTTATATTAAAATGTCATCCCTGAGATGCTCAATTTTAAATTGGATACTAAAAATCATATGGCTCCAGTGCAATTTCTTCAGATTAGAGGCAGCTATAAACATCCCTGTGAAACCAGGAGAGAAAAACACCTTTCAGAGTTCCACAAAGACAGAACTACTGCACAAGTTCTTAAACCTCATGGCTTTGACATTGCAATGTTGTGCCATGAAGCTTTACCTACTAGCCCCCTCTTAAAAGTCTCTCTGCTGAAACTGCAGTAAGCCAGTTTTAGTCTTATTATTGTTCTTGGAAGATCAAAAAGTTTTTCATTTACCTGTTCTGTTCCTCAAGTTTAGCCAGTAATTCTAAGTCGTCTGGGCTCAGCTGTGTTGGTGAGGATGGCGATAGCACGGGTGTAGATAGAGTGGTAGAGGAGGATGTAGTGTGTAATGAAGCAGATGGACTTGCCACCTGACTGGCCATTTGACTGACGGTGTGCGAGACAGTGTTCTTCACCCATGAGAGAGTAGAGCTCAGCTTTCCTGCAACCTTGTCTGTCGCCACCTGCCATGACAAAAAGAAGAGTATGTGATAGTTGTCTTTAACTCCTTTATTTTCAGTAAACCTGCTGCCCTGAACAAAGGAAAAGAAAATACACAGTATGCATGAAGTGACATTTAGACTACCTATTTCTCCAGAACTATCAGGCTGTTAGAAGCAAGGCATGCATCAACAGCAACACAGTACCATAGAAGTAACATTCAAGTATGCTGCTAATCCACCAAAGAAAGTATACTCACAGAGCTCATTAGTGCAGCACAAAAATAATGCAGGATCCAGGATTAGGTCAGACTTCCCATTACAAAAATAAACAGAAACAAAAGCTTGTTTTAAAACATCTTGATAAACTAATAATCACAGAAAAAACATTGAAAAAACAGGTATAGAAATAGTCAACTACTTCCTTGATGGGCATCAGAGCACTTCACAAACACTTCAGGCCACCCACTGCTCACCTTCAGTTAATCCCTACAGTGGCAGGACAGATAAGCAGGGGCAGCGCATTTCTAATCTACACCAAAACACAAGATCCTCTAGCCAGTGCACAAGAAAGTCACCCAAGAATCTACATCCATGAATCTACAACAGTTATCAAATGTCTTACATTCAGGTCTCACACTGCCAGCTCTCTTCTCTTCCTCACTTCACCTCCAGGTCACTTGGTGTAACACCAAGCATCTTTGTCCCCTGATCCCACTGCTAGCACATGGCCAAGCCTGTGGTTTGAGAGGATTCAGAAGGAAGAGTAAGAAGTGTTACTAGAGCATAAGGGAGCTCCAAGCAGGCAGGCAGGGAAACCTCAGGTCCAGGAATGCTGAAGTCAATGGGGACTGATCATAATCTGCTGCCACTTCTTGACCAGTGTTACAGGGTAATGCAGCCCTAACAGATTGACTGATAACTAGAGAAGACACAGCAGCAGCCCCTGGAGGTATTTTCTGATGAACCCCTCACTAGAGCTTCCTTCCTCAACTAAAAATATAAGAGGCTTTGATCTACAGTGATTCACAGCTCAATTCTTCCGTGGCTCAACTTAGAGAAACTCCAGATGCACCTTAAAGGAAAAGCCAGCTGCCTAGCTAAACGTTAAACTTTTCATAACCAACTCTGAGGAGCTGAAGTGGTGCTGCTAGCAACTATTTATTCTGACCTTTGCTGACTTCCTCAAAACACTGAATTGCTCAACGGTTGTCACAAACAGCTCTGCAGTACAGTCAATACAGTAATTGCTAAGATACTAAAGACACTGAGCTACAGGAAAAAAATCCTTTCCCAAGATCCCTCAGTAGAATCTAATTAAAGCAGAATTTTAACTGAATAAAAGTAAATCCACCTCAACACACTGTACATGTACCTGAAGCACAGCATATAGACTGACTGGTTGCTAAAGAAGCAGCTTCTTGAGACAATGCTACCATTAATGTTTTTGGGAATCAAATCCTGCAGTATTTTATTTTCATGTCATATTGAAAGGAAGACACTTTGAACACCTTAGGTGTTCAGAGTGTTCTTCCTAACAAAAGGAACACTACAGACCAATGGAGATCATCAATCTCCCCACTTCCTCTCCACTATCAATATAACATTTAAGAGCTCTCCTAGAGGCCTGTGAAGAGGTCTGCAGTTTCCATATGCTTAACTTTCATCCTGGAAGCAGTAATGAGATTTTGCCAGAAATCTTCAGCTTCAGGGATATACAGGTGGTCCTTCCATCACTGTTAGACAGGAAGCTTGGTATCAATGTTTAACGAAAAGAGACCCCAAATCAACACAACTTTTTAAAGATACTCTGAGAAATTCCCTTCCAATACTATCGTTCATCACCATCTTTTATACAAGAACAGAGTAAAAACTGCTACGGATTTCAAAACCTTAAGCTTAATACACGCATTAATATTTCACTCAGTCAATATCCTTTACCATCTATTACTATGAAAGGATAAATTATTGTTGTTTCCCTTTGAATTACGATAAAGGTAGCTCATACATCTCACTTAAGACTGATTATTTCCTTAAAGGTTTTAAACTGCCTAAAATATGATAAGTGATGCAACTATTCCAAAAATAAATGCTGGCAGAAACAGGCCCAATCTTAACAACACAGCAGAAATTACTGCCATATGAGCAGGTTTTAAGACTCACCCGTTCTAAGAATCTTACATAGAAATATTAGAAAAGCAGTGATTTTGAGTAATACGCTGTGTGACAGAAACAGGAAGAGAAAGTATGCAATACGTTTTATCTCTTTACAAAGTAAAGTAACTAGGAAGACTTAAGGTGAAAAAGTAAACCCAAGGTGAGTCTGGCTTATTCGTTATGAGGCTCACTCCATGTTACGATACCTGAAGCAGGGGTTGGGGTGAGGTACAGAAATCCAGAATCTTGTCAACATTCATTCATCACTATGCATTAAAACACACTAATATGAACATTTGTAGAAGCCAATTATGTTAAAAGCACTACAAAAAAGCATGGCCAAAACAACCCCCATGTAAGACATCAGCTAAATCAGAACAATGTGCCTAACATCACTACTGTTTCTAAAAGCAGCTCCAAGTTTCATTACAATGTATTCAGAGAACTAGTAAAGTTTTCTGAAAAAGAGAAAAGTCAGAGCTATCAAGTTGTTGAAATCAGTCCTTCTGCCTTTAATTAGGCACATCCTGTCACTGGGTACCACCAGCTCCAGGAAACAGGAAAACCTGTATGAGACTTTAGTTTAATGCCTCCCTGCTTCAGGGATGTGATTTTGCTTAACACAGCATTCTGCAAAGACTCCAGAAAGCCACTACCATTAAACTTTTAATCTTTGTGTTTTTTTGACAGCATGTCCTCAAGGCTTTCCTAAACAAATGCTTCTTTTAAAAACTTGTTGTTTTTTAACCAGTGATACTTATTCAAGCCTGCAGCAGTGTCTCCCTTTTGGCATCCCTTCCTTTATAGCAACAATACTCTGAACTTAAGTTATGAAGTGTCCTTCCCTTTGCTACTCTACATTAATGAGAAAATCATAGTCGTGTGCTCAGCTGATTGTAGCAGTAACAAGGACAGCCAGATGACAGATACTCCACAGTGGCTGCCCCAAAACCTTAGCTAGGTCACAGCCATAAATCCAACTACACGAGATAGAACTTTTGCTTTTGCCATCATCCTCTCACAAAGCATATGAACCTCTGCTACTTCCACTATGCTCTGCCTTCTCTCACCCTGAAGCATTTGCACTTGCGCAGTTGCTCTATGTGGAGCCCTCCTGTGCTGCACCATGGCAGTAGCTTAAGCCCAGACTCCGCTCCCCAAATCCCAACACCTACCAAACCTAAGCAAGCTCTCCATCCCTGCAGCTAACCATCTCAGGCTGGAAACCCTCAGTTAATGGTGTATTTTGCTTAGCTCACCTGAGCCAGTTTTTTGACAGTGCGAAGAGTATTGGTCTCCTGATTATTCACAGCATTTTTCAGATGCTGAAATTCAAGTTGCATTTGAGGAGTATAAAAGGTAACCTATATTGCCTAGGAAGCATGCCAAATCATCAAGAGCACCATCAGGATGATCAAGTCATTATTAATTATTACTAATGCGTGACCAAAAGCAGAGTTCACTCATTTTTAAATATTGCTTTTTCCACAGAGTGGTCCTGTGGAACCTTGCTGATCAATCAGACTTCCAACACAAAGCCGCTCCCAGCTCACTACCATGGATACCACAACAAAGATGTCCAGGTCTGGAGAGAAGCAGGAAGGGATATACTGCCTTCACCCTGTGCAGCAGGACACAGGGAGCTGAAGAAGCACCATGTAGCTCCAAACCAGGTACACTTATTCTGGCTCCAAGCCACACCAACTGCACTGCTCCTGGTTTGCCAGCAGAGTTCAGTCACTTCTGCCTGTCTAATACCATGTAGATACCTCCTAAATAAGTGTGTGAATGTTGCGTTTGAAAATAGTGATCTTTAAGAAGATGAGGGGGGTAAACCTTAACTGCTAAAGACTTTCTATACTGGGGCAGCTTCCAGTCAGCAAGCCAGCAGAACTACCAGCAATTCTTACCCATCTGGTCAGTCACCAGGCAAGGCACAGACCTGCCTGCTGCATACTTTAAACTACTGAAAAGGAAATTAATGTTCATCTTGACATTACACAAACATACATACAATGTGCAGTTAATATATTCCAATATTTAAAATACATAAAATCCAGTATCTCAACATGCATTTAATATCTTTAATTAGCTACTGATCACAGCATTTTATCACCTAGAGGATGTACAATACTGTGTTTCTTCAGTTACTCAGAGGAGTACTGCAGTGGAGCAGCACTGGAAATATTTTAATTAAGGCAAGTTGAAGGTAGGCTGCAGCATCCCATATTACAGACAACGATATAAATCCCTTTCTCTGAGAATCCCAAGACATCACTTTACAGTAAGCCCAAAAATGTTATCACCACATATTTCTGCACTTGCCAAACAGAAAATATTTGGTTTTCCATAAAAGTCTATTTAGATTTGCTTAAAAAAAAGGTATTTCACTGTAAACATTGAATTAGCTTAATACTCATATTCTTCATTTTTCTAAGGCAAATCTGTATTCAAGTTACAGGTATCTTGATTACCCAAAATACTGTCTGATTTCAAGACAAAGTAAAATAACTGCACGCCTTACACAAACACTATTGTATATATGCTCTCTAATCTTTCTTCTTGTCCTGAAAAGAGAAAGAAATGGGAACTTCCAGAAGATAGGAAGCAATCATCATACTATTCTACATATAAAAAGAAGCCGCACATCATTGGGGCTGAAACTGTGTATGTGGTTTTCAAGCCAGTTATATGGCATTCCTTGGACCTAGTCTCCTGCTTGCTTCAAAAACAGGTAATGGCATTCTAATACCTGAAGAATAACTTAAACTGACTCAGTCAGTAACATATGTAGGAGAGGCAGCTGGTGAATCAGCCCATTATCATACTTCCTGACAAGCTCGAAATCCTAATTTAGGGCTCAAATATGGTTCCACTACAAACTTATTTTATATCTTTTACACTACAAATATGCATCATTGACTTCAGTTGAAGTCTGGGGAAAAAGCCCTGATTTACTCTGATATTTCTGATTTTTCTTGTAATACCACCTGACAATGGTCAGGAATATCATAGCTAGCACTCACCAGCTTCCATTTCACAAGCTCTCTAAGTCTTTCTGATACAAAGAACAAAGCAGTCTAACATTGTATATTGTGTAAATCTTAAGCTACCAGAAAGCTTTCTGTAGTATCATTTAGTAAATACACATCCTTTAAGTCATCTTCAGACTCTTAACATGTTAGGGTATTGATGGTCCCAAAACATCTCAAGGAAGAAACTTGAAGGTTTAAGTTCACATTGCAACATAATAATCTAATAAAAAGGCATTTTAAGGAGATACTTCATTGAAGTGTTGTACTGATCCACTAAAGGTTGAAACCATTGCTCAAAGTCATATGAGTAACATTCCAATCACTGACCAAGTTGCACTGAATCATATTTATTTCCAAGAAAAACTCCAGGTTTTGAGTTACCTCTGAAGCCCAGTGTGGTCTGCAATCTGTCAAGTACTGTCCCAGTATACTAACTGGGAAGACAAACCACAGTGCTTCTGCAGACATTACCTCCTGTCTATCTAAAGATGCTTTCTTTTATCAAACAAGTTTAAAATCTGACACAGGAATGTAACAACCATCAGGAAACCAGGAAGATCTCCTTTCAGTGAGAAAAGAATTGGATACAGTGCCTTTGGACAAAAGGTGGCTGAGAGCTCCTCAAAGCTGCAAGAGAAAATGCTGACAAACTACAGCAAAAATCTTAACAGCTTTTGTTCCTTTGTTCTCTTAGACCTCGGTTTGGAAAATATATTTGTATTTGAGGTTCAGCATATCAAGTCACATGCATATATACTTGAAGGACCACCCCCTTAGCTAACAAAACACAGGGAAGAAGCAGATTAACCAGCTAAAATAAAGAACTGCAAAATCAGTTTGGTTTTGAACTATATTGGAAGAAATCTCTTTTCAATAAAATGCAATCCAATCATTTCACTGTAATTCAAGGAAGAATCATCAGGCCCTTACAAAAACATAACACATGCTGAAGGACACATGTTTATGATTAAAGCTCCTTTCTACAGATTTTGCTTGCTTTCTTGTTCCCCAAAGCCTAGCTTCCTTAATGCTGCTTTTAGCCAACTTCCTCCTGGAAAGGAGCCAGGACTAGCATCTAAACTACATTAAAGCAAAGCGAACAAAAGTATACAAATGCAGTTAAAATTACTAAAGGCCTAAAGTCCATATTTTGGATGTGAGGAACAACTAAGTCACATTTTTAAATATTCACTAAGCTCTAATTAAAACCAATGTTTTTAACACAACTCTTCATTTAGAAAAGAAGTATACAACATCTGCAAGGAGTTAAATCAGTAAGTTGAAAAGGATCCAATATCGAACAACATGAAAATACCATTCCACACAACCTCTGGTTTTATGTACCAGCAGCCCAAGTATTTTCCAGGTGTCATTCTCCTTGTTTATAGGGATTAGATAAACTTATACCACAACCTACAGGCTAGAACCAAAATGCTCACTTCCCATTTACCAGTGTGTGCATATGTCCCTTTCCAAAGAGATGTATTAAACGAGACTCGATGGAGAAGCCAAATAACACAAACATGGTCTTACAGAATATGGTGACACTTGATTTTTTACTAGAATTTTAAACAAATCAGGCAACAGTGGTTGGCAAGACCCCACCTTCAGTATCTTACTCTCCTTTAAATGATCAGCTAAAGGGTCAACTTTCTATTGGTTACACTCAAATTCAAAAGAGTAAACTAGTTTCTAAATGACTGGCTGATAACCAGGTTTACTTGCGGGCTATAAACTCATTGCAACCTGCAGCCACTGACAGAGAGCAAGAAATAAAAGGTCCAAGTTTCAGAAGTGAGAAGTGTAACCAATTTAGTAATTTCCACATAGGAAAGTAGTCTGAGCTATTACATAAATATAGTAGATTTAAACCCAAGTGCAGACATCAACAGTCAATTCTGTTGACACAATCCATGTCAACATCTGTGGTCTTGTAGTAATAATTAATTTTGCCCACCAATTTTCTTGGTATTCGCATGACTTGTCTCCACAAGCACTTACAGTGTAACTTGGGGCAGCATATTTTTGTGGCTAAAAGGGTCTTCCTCTATGCTACTAGAGGTTGTAAGAGTGCTCCTGCAGCCTTTCCTGAGCACAGCACTTAGAGGAAACTAATTTTCCTCAGTTATTGCATAAAGAAAAGGGAGATGGGTCTTCAGAGAGATGACATACCTACTCATCATCAAATGAAATCAGTTATTTTCTGATTAGTTGATCACTGACTTTTACATTTTCATTTGGAAATATTTACTTCTTTCAAAAAGTCTTACTAGTTGGAAATGCAAGGAAGACCAATGACACTGATAATTTTAGTGCCAGTCTCACACTAAGATGACTATAAAATCCCAAACCTGTTCTATCATGGTCTATCTTATTATGGAATTTTAACTAACCTTTGCCATTCTGTCTTTAGAAAGACTGATAAAATTCTTTTTCCAAAGGGATGAGAATTACCCACTGAAGCTTCAGCCAAACCCATAAAGTTCCACCACTAATGCACTCAAAGGGAGGGAAAATATTATTTTGCTTAATGAATATTGGGGGTTTTCCCCGCTATTTCAGAGAGCATGGAAGTTGAAATGCCTTTTTACTATGCCTGAAATTAATTCACTGTTAATATACATAATCAAGAGGAATATCTGAAAAATGAGAGCTTTAAAACTAACTTCCTCTGTCCAATGTCACCCTAGAGAGCAATGTGGACAGTTCATGTCCAGAATGTTAGGGTTTGCCTAATTATTGTTTTTTAACACCCATTTTAAGAGACACTCCATAGTTTTACCCCACAGTAAACTCTTCTAAAATCCTGTTAGTTTGCAGTACACAGTCAACTGGTGGCAACAACAATCCTCTATTAAAGCACTGGCCCCATCTGCCAGGCTGATGAAACTGAAGAAAAAAATGCATAGTTAATAGAGCCTAAGATGAGGATGAGTCAGAATTCTGTATCATCATAATGCAATTATACTCTTTTAATTTAAAAAAGGATCAAAACATGCTATGGTGTCATTATACAGGTATTTAATGCTATGCTAAGAATCGCTAAGACTTAGTCATGACAACATGGCGTAGGAAAATTCAGAAGATTGAGAAGTTCGATAGCTTACCACATAGCAGAATGCATTATATTACCCTATTACCAAAACATTAATGGTTCATTTCTTTGTTAATTTTAAGGATTAGACTGGAATTAAAACCAACATAGATCAGAAAAGATAATGCAGCCTGAAATAACATGAAGACCAAAGCATGACCCCTGACAGCAGGATCAGAAGAAGATCCCATCCATTATTGCCTGAATCCTATAGCTGGCTCCATTGCTCCCCAGGCTCTCTCAAAACACCACCTCACTCCAGAGTTCACAGGAAGTCACAGAGTAAGTAAGTAAGTAAGTAAGTAAGTAAGTAAGTAAGTAAGAAGTTCACAGAGTAAGTAAGAAAAAGCTATAATTCACTAAATCATTTCTGCTGTTATCTTTTGAGAATACAGTTTCTGCATAAATGCATACAACACAAACACATTCCAACTGCTTGTAAAATGAACACAGCAAGCCAAGATCCTCTGCACTATTACTAACCACCACCCCTTTATTCCAGTCACCCTTGCTGAGGAAGGAAAGGATGCACTGCAACAACAGCCATCTAAGCAGGCAAGGCTACAACGAAAGCACAATATTCCCTATTTACAGGAATAAAAAACTTACCAAGAGATGATGTTGTTATGAACATGGAAGACACAAGGCACACTAGCTCCAAGCTGAGGTGACACATTCAAGAGATTCAGAGAATATACCTAACAACTCCTAATTAGGTACTCTTACAATAGGTAATATTTGTTGGGTTTTTTAAATGATAAATATTTTAATCACGTCTGGGAAAAAAGTGAATTCAGAGTATATAATCAGAGCAGGTATAGGTTCTTTGAGGTGAAAAAAAAGAAGCATTCACAGTCAAAATTTATTTTCTTTATTACGCTCTTTCTAATGAAAAGATTTTTCTTTTAAAGGATGTACATGACATCCAACGATACCCATCTATGAATTTTTACTATGTCAATTCCATAAGCATTACAAACTATTTTTTTTCTACAAGTGAGAAAACTAACCAGGAAGAGTAAGAGAATGTCAACATAATACTTGATATGCATACGCCCAGCTTGGCTGGTTCCCCCTTCTGAATTGTGATATCAGAAGCATGAATTAGCAAAGTAAACAACTTTGTTTTTCGAACACTTGACTGACAAAAGGACATGTCTTCCAATTTTTATTACTTCTCCATTTATATCAATCCTACCAAAAGAACAACCTGACAGTAACATAGGTCAGGCTTGTCCTTTCATTCACGCCTTCCTGTGAATTTGGGAAAGCTTTATTTTCAACCATTCTCATCTCCAGCCATCTCCTGCTTACTTGTTCAAAAGCAATCAAACAAGCCCATGGAAAACAAGCGTATGGAAAACAGCAAGGAAAAAGTAAAGTAAATTCAAGACACCCAGCTGTAGCTCAAGAAGAGCCTAAGCCTCAACCCACAGGAAATCAGAAGATACAGGGACAAATTCAGTTGCTCTGGTGAAACTTTCTTCTCCCAACATCTGTTCCACTCAGTGACAATCCCTGCAGCTGCTCTGAGCCCAGTTCATTGAAGTCAGGCAATGCTGATTCACATCAGCTGCTTTCCTCCTCATCATGTCCCTCTTTTTCACTGCCCATCTCTATTTCTTCTCCTAGTCCTTACTTGAAAAAGAATTCAGATCTATGTATTTCAAAAATAAACCTTAAATTCTTAAAGGTGTAAATAGGCAGATGTGCTATCATGACCAAAGCAGAAACCACACACTGAGAGAAGGGAAGAGAAACAAACAGGCACATTTATGCAAAATGCTTTTCATTACTATCTACCAGAAAAAAAAACCAAAACAAAACAACCCCAATATCTAGTCACTTTTTTCCTTCAGAAACATGAAATAATGTGAATTTTTAAAATAACAGAAAAAAGGTTTTAGATAAATACTTTTGGAGATAAGTAAAGCATACTGAATACTGTCACTTCTCTGTACAAACCTGCCTCCTTTCTGTACCTTTGTACGTGATCTTTGAAACCAAAAAGAACTCATCGCAGGCTGATATGAAAGTTTGTTTTGATACAGCCAGTGTTAATGCAAGCTCATGCTGGAAATTCAAAATGGTATATGCCAACTTCATGTGTGCAATATAAATGCTCTGCCTAGCAGTGCTGGAAATGAGCAGGAATTAGATGGAACTACAGAAAAACGACACCAAGAGTTCGAGCTAGAACACATAACAAGTAGCCACAACATCAGTATCGACTTTTTACCCTCATTATATAATCTCGCTCACGCAGCTGCAGCAGGAGGTGCTAGGAATGAAACCTCGAAGCAGCGCTAGTAACCTGTATCTCTGTTCGGAACCGGAGACGCGCCAGTCGCCGCTTTAACGTTACTTCCATATCACCGAGGCTGAGCCCCCCACAGCAGACAGACTGGCCAAACGAAACAGGCCCCCCTCGCCGCCACCCGCCCCCGGCTCCACAGAGCGGAGCTGCCAAAGACCAGTTCTCGTCCCAGCGACGGTTGAGCCGCGCCCGTGCCGCGGAGGGGCAAAGGAGCGCGGAGGGACAGGGGCAGGCCGAAGCCGCCACCGCGGCCTCCCGTCATCGCCACCCTGAGGGTCCGAGAGTCTTCCCCCGCCCGCCGCTCCATCGCGGCAGCAGAGCGCCGGTCCCTTAACGGCAGCCGGTGCGGGCGGGGAGGCGACGCCCCACCGCTGCCCGGCCCAACAGGAGGGAGAACGCTGGGGCCGGGGTCGCCGCGCCCTGCCTAGGCCCGGCCACTGCACCGCCAGCGGCCCCTCACAGCGGCTAGGGGCGAGTGCCCAGCCGCGCCTCACCTTGGAAGCGTTGCCCGCGGCGGCTCAGTGCGAGCATCGGCGTGTCCCGCCGCCTGCCCCGCGGAGCTGCGCCCTGCCCCCGGCCGCTCGGCCCCGGCAGCCGGGACACGTCCCGCACCCGCGCAGGCGCACTCAGCGCGCAGCCGTCGCTGCCGCCGCGAGAAGCAGCCCCGCGCCCCCACCGCCATGGTTCGGTTACAGCGGAGGGCAAAACCTACCGGCACCTTCATCTAACGAAAGCTCAATTGGAATCGTTAATTATAACTCTGCCTGAGAATACACATGTTGCTTCACAGCCAAGGACGCAAAGAATACAGTCTTAAAAGCCAACTAAGAAGCAACAACAGGTTATAGGCAGGCCTCCAGCATAGCTATCTTTGCCTCAATAAGGCAATGGGTGTTGCAGATAACAGCAAAAAAAGTGCAATTGCTGCGACACAACAGCCCTGCGCATACACAGAGAGATACCCTTCTCATGGGACATACTGCTGAAGTACCAATTTCATCTGTCCAATTGATTTCTTCCATATGCAAGACACTGCTATGGAAGACCAGTGTGATACCTTGCCCTCCACATCATACCTGAGTAAAGTCACCACATGCAATACAACAGAAATTGAGAAGTAGCAGAAAAAAAAAAATGTAAATACACTCCTTTTCCTATTGATAATTGTCACTAGTAAAAAACACTTCATTAATGCATCGAAAACAACAGCTCCACAACCAACCTACCTTCACAAGCTCAGAGCCTCTACACACAGCAGATACCCTTCTAACAAATGCAGTTACGGAAGGTGGGATCTGCCCCAAATTTGTAAGCTCAGGGGTGGGGCTGACCAGCCCAGCTGGAGTCCCCATCACACACGGAGATGTTGACGGGTGGGCAGCAGCCCATATTGTGACGAGGGCTATTGCAGAAGCAAAAAGTTTTCTTAAGTACAAGGAACTGGCTGTATTTTTTCTAGTTCAGCACCAAGACTAATGGAATTTTTATTGTGGCACCACTGATCCCCATGCTGCGTCTTAAGTACTTCATATCTGGAGCTAGTAGGTAGGAACCATCCTGATATTTGCCTGAGATAGGAGACATTTATTATTTCTTTCATCCTCATGTGGGTATTTTTATTAAATTAATAACATTTAAAATATTGATCTATGTATAACAATTAGCGTAGGTTTGGTTTGGGTTTTTTTTGGTGAAGGGAATGCAGGTAACCAAATGCATCAGGAGCAAAGGTGCTGCTTTTTGCACTTCTCTGGCAATGTCAAGAAATTTGGTGCTATTTGACCTGTTTGTTTCAGTATATGGATATATATCTTTGCTTTAATTCATCAAACATCAATTATCCCAAGTAGCTATAATTTATCTTAGGAATAGTGTTTGATTGGGTTTTGGTTGGTTTAATGTTTAAATTATTTACTATTCAATCAACCGTGAAGATTTTCCCTAGAAAACGAAGGGAATTTAAACCCTACATTTCCATAATTGGCTGTTTTAAGATCACACCTATCAATGTTTTCATTATAAGAATCACTCTGCTGTGATAATAGCAAAGGAGTTTGTCTTGCTACCTCCTGCTTCTGCAGGTAACGAAAGAGCACTTAGGAGCGATGACAGGTGACAGCAGCGTTATTTTTCCCTGGAAATACTCCTCTGCCCCCTCAGGGAAGCTGTCTGCAGGCAGAAGCAAGGATGGGTCGACGCCGTCAAGCCGTGCAGGCGCTCCTCCAGGCCGGCAGGGGTCAGCAAGGCCAGGGCCGGCTCTGGAGGCGTGGCTCCGCCTCGCCGGGCTAGCGAGAAGCTGCGGCTGCGCAGGGGGAGCGGCCTTTTTCCCCCTGCTGCGGAGCGCAGTCGTTGTGCGGAGCGGGCTCCGGCCTAGGCCTAGACCGGACAGTACCTGGCACGATGGTCAGTACCGGTCCTCCGGGACGCCCGCGTCGCGAGGATGTTCTGCCCGTCGCGCTGCAGCCGCTGTGCTTCTCTGCTCTCGCGGATGGAGCCGGATTGTCACAGGCCCGACGCTGGCTGTGGCTGCAACAGCGTGGCAATGGCTGCCATTAGCGCTGGGGCTGCGCTTCAGTACGGCTCCCTCGCGTCCCCGTTACCGTCCGCGCTGCTACCTTGAGGCGGCGATAGACCGGGCCAGGCCCAGCCCGCAGGTGCGGGGCATGCGGCCCGGTTTGACGGAGCCCCGAGGCAGCCGCCTGGAGGCTTGGGGTCTCCGGCCGCTGTCTTCCCGCAGGGCAGCGAGGCTGAAGTGTGCGGAAGCGCGGGTCCCGTTGCTGTGCCGGCCGAACGCGCCTTCACGGGGCCGTCGGACGAGTGGGCTTTGAGGCCCTGGGGAACTAGCTGGGAGCGACATGTTTCCTGCTTCAGGCCATGCCGGCAGATGTTCTGCTAACAAGTCTATTTTTTTGGCGTTTTTTCTGAAACCATGAATTTCACAGGAGAAAGGTGTGTTAGTTCCTGTGGGAAGGATCAAGCTTCCGGGGCTTAGTGTGGCTTCCTTCCCCTCCCCCCCCATTTTATTTTTGTGATGCTTTTCATATAAATGCAGAAGTAAGTCCGATTTATTTCTAATTTCACCACGGTTCTCATAGGACATACAGTTAGAATGGCCTTGGCTCTCGTGATTCTGTGTTAATAACATCCAGTCGTGTTTGTTATTCAAGGGGTTTGTGAAAGTTGTCAAGAATAAGGCATACTTCAAGAGATACCAAGTGAAATTCAGGAGAAGGAGAGGTATGTTTAAATTCCCTGTGATGTATAATTAAATGCTACTGATAAATATTCTTATTTAATTCACACGTTTTCCATACTGTGTTGTATTTCAGAGGGAAAAACTGATTACTATGCCCGTAAGCGTTTGGTAATTCAAGATAAAAACAAATACAACACCCCTAAATATAGGATGATTGTGCGTGTTACCAACAGAGACATCATTTGCCAGGTAAGGTCTGTGGTGCTGTTGCTTCCTTACCAGCCTTGTCAGTGTGAAGCAGACAGCAAAGGTGGAGTGGCTGAAGCTTGATCTGAGCAGCTTTTGTAATGTAAAATGGTTTCTTAGAGGAGAGAAATCTTTAATGTTGCTGCAACTTCAGTAATAAAGCGTATTCATGATGCAAAACAAATGTTGGTAGTGCCAGCATCCTTCAGCCAGGTTATTTGTAATGCAAAGTTGTGCTGGTTTGATGCTAAGGTAAGTAAAGACCTTGGGGAGGATTTCTCTCTGTTCTGTGTCTGCTTTATTTAAAGTGCTTGAAAAAGGGAGTCATTGTGTTTGAAGGCAACAGGGTTGACTGAGCTGTCAACCTGCATTGACAGTTGCACTCCATCTGAAAGTGTCTTGTCTTCTGAGAGGTTTTTTCCTATGATGGCATGTGTATGATTTGAAGCAGTGAGGCCATATGATGCCCTTCCTGTGAGACTAAATGAGATTGGTAGATAAGAACAGTAGGCATTTGGTTGTCCTCCCTGGGCACGCAGTTGTGAATTGCATCTCACTGTGCTTCGCTTTCCTGTTTATTTCTAGAATGTTTTGATGAATTTTGAAGTTAGAAATTTAGCGTTTATTATAAATACATGTTGTTAACCTTAACAAAGGGCAACTATAAAAGTTAACTGTTTTGCTTTTTATGTGGGTAGTGATACGTCAGGAACAGTGGTGAGTGCTTTTTTACAGTCGGTTTAGATCTGTTTTATCTTTTGAAACTCAAACTAGAAGTTGGTGGTGGCAGGTGCTGATATCTGATAGAGGGTACCTATCCAATGTGTAGGCATCCTGGAAAAAGGGTGCAACTTTTCAATGTAGGAAGGAGGTGTGGGGGTCAAAAGGAGAAGGTTCCGTAGGTGAAAGGAACAGGAGAAACATACCTGATAGTATTGCTGTCCCACAGGAGACCTTAGAGATGGTGAAAATCTCGGACCCATTAACAAAATAATTCTATAAGGTTATTATCTTAGAATGGCTTGGATTGGAAAGATCATCTAGTTCCAGTCCCTTGCCATGGGGGGTTCATAACAATGTTATCACAAGCTCTGTATCAGATGCTGTTTGTGTCTTTCTGAGGTGTGTTAGATACTGTGTTATGCAGAAAGTGGGGCGGGATCCATCCACATCCATAATGAGTCTTGGAAAGGTTGCTGTTGTAGGCAGTTTTCTGGCGTCTTGATGTGTGTGGAGAGGTAAATGAAAATTGTTGCTGACATGAACTTTCTCTGGTCTAATACAGATTTGGCTTCTTTGTGCTTGTACTTTAGGACTTAATTATGCCTTAAAAAATGAAAAGGGAATGACAAGCCTTTTATTTTGTATGCAGGGGTTGGCAGTGTGCTCTATAGTATAGACATTCCTCTATACTATTCCTGTTCGCTCAACTAGATGTCGAAGAAACTATAAACAGAGCCCAGAATTCTTGTGAGAACACTAACTCTTGTTTCCTTGTCAGATTGCCTATGCTAGAATCGAAGGTGATATGATTGTCTGTGCTGCTTATGCCCATGAGCTGCCGAAATATGGGGTGAAGGTTGGCCTGACCAATTACGCAGCAGCATACTGCACAGGCCTGCTGATGGCACGCAGGGTAGGTATCTGTCCAGGCTACTGCTCTGGCTTTCTTAGTAAAGGGAAAACACTTTCTCCAGTGGTGTGGTGGTATTGATAAATGACTCTGTGGGCTTCTCTAAATAATAACTTTTGCTCTTTACCCCATAGATTTGATGGCCTCCTGTGACTGTCAAATCACAGGAAGTAGTATAACCACTCAGGTTCAATTCCAGCAGCCCACTTTTAATTAAGTCATAGCACTTAAGTTTGGTGGAGGGAGGGAGTCAGAATAAAAATGTAAGAAATGTACCTCTAAGAGCTGAAAACATATAAACAGCATCCATCCATTTTCCATATGAGCTTAGGGACACGTCTTTGAGTTTATTGGTGTACCTGTTGGAACAAAAGGTTGAAACTTAACAGATGTGCTTCCAGTGGTGGTTGGTAAAAGCTTTGTTATTAGTATGTGGTGCTAATTTTTGTAAAGAAATTAGTTAAGACATTAAAATTTTACTGCAGATTTGGGCTTTATGGGGGTGGTGGTGCTTCATTTTGTTCATTAATGGAAAGAATTTCAGAAGTGCCTCTGTTTTCCTTTCCTGCAGCTTCTGAATAAATTTGGCCTTGATAAGATCTACGAAGGCCAAGTTGAAGTGACTGGTGATGAGTACAATGTGGAGAGTGTAGATGGAAAGCCTGGTGCTTTCACATGCTACCTGGATGCAGGTCTTGCCAGAACTACCACTGGAAACAAAGTCTTTGGTGCTCTGAAGGGTGCAGTGGATGGTGGTCTGTCCATTCCCCATAGGTAATTTAGTCTGTTGGAAAGGATTCCTTTAGAATTAACCTGAGATTCTTTTGTAGGTGACAGTGTACTGTACTGTCTGTCACTTAATGTCCCAGTGACCTGGGAACGATGGTGTAGCCTTGGTTCTGGGGTGGGTTTGGGTTTTTGTGTTGGTTCGTTGGTTGTTTCTTAATCCCAGAAGTTCAGTTCTGAGAATGCTGCTGGGAATCTTGCAGCTACCAAGAGATGTTACTAAACTTTTCGAGACTAAAAAGCCATCTTGTTGCTTTGGCTTAAGATCATGAAGTGCTTGCCTGCAGTTAAGTAAATCTGCTTTAGCATTCTGTTGGTTGAAGTCTTTTGCAAATTGTGTGTGCTTACTAATTTCAGTGCAAACTGTACATACCAGGTACAATACCTCTGATGCTTGCTACAAGGGTCAGGACTATAGTAGGTCTGAGCAGTCCACCTGCACTTAAAATTTTTATGCAGAAGTTTTGACAGCTACTGTCATAGGCTGTGAATGACTGAGCCAAGATTTTTGGCAGTTTTACCAACACTGGTACTACTGTTGAGTGCTGCTTTCTGCTAGCAGCAGTGAATGGGAAGGGAGAAATCTGAGCTCTGTTGTGTATTTTCTTCCCTTTTCCCATGATCGTTTATTCATTCTTGACTAATTTAGCAGTTTTTCTGACTTGGCTGCTACATGATGATACTCCCAATGACTGAACACTCTGTAGTTGGTCCATGGTGTGTATGTGATGTACAGCACTGTTTCAAGACGGGACTGATGGCAGCCGAGCCAAACTCAAGAAAATCATGAGATGGAAGTTTTATCTTGTATTTTATAATTAGAGGGTTGTATCCCTCAGTTATCTGTATTGGTCATTTCTGTGTGGAACCTAGCCTCTGAATTGGACCATTTGTCAATGTGTCTTTGTAATGGTGTTTCACAGTACCAAACGTTTCCCTGGGTATGACTCGGAAAGCAAAGAATTCAATGCAGAGGTTCACCGCAAGCATATCATGGGCCAAAACGTTGCAGATTATATGCGCTACCTGATGGAGGAGGATGAAGATGCTTACAAGAAACAGTTCTCCCAGTATATAAAGAACAACCTAACACCTGATGGGGTGAGATTTCTCTCTGGCTTGTGTGCTTTAATAGAGGTGTTACTAAGTATTGCATAGAGAGGTCTCTAGTAATGCAGAAAAGATTAATATAGAAAAAATGAGATTTGTGTTACATGTTATCCATGCAAAGGAAGTATTTTTTCCTTCTTTAAGAGCTCTGCAATATATTGTAGACCTTTTGAAAGCAAGATCTTCTTTTCTGCCATGAAGCTTAGGTTCTGCCTATAAATCTAAGCTTACAGGACTGCATTCTAAGCTGGGCAGTCTTTGCAACCTTTTGGGAGGGGATTTTGTTTGATGTAGAAGTTAACTTGAAGTTTCTATACATGCTGCCCACTCATTCCTAATTCCACACCACAGCCTGTCATTTCTGCAGCTGTGGGGTTGTGCTCTGTGTCCAATCTGTTAAGCATTTTTGTGACCCTATAGGTAATTCTGTGTCCCAGGTGAATATAGGCTAGCCCAAGCTACTTTTGTTGTAGAAGCTGGAATCTTGTGAAATTAGAGAGACTGTAACACATCACAGAATGTTTTGCATAAAATACTAGAAAATGTGCGAGATTACCCAGGTATTTTCACTTCTTTCAAGTGTTCAACTCCTTTCACATAGCATGTCTTGCTGCTTGTAATATTTTTGCCTGGTTTCCCTAATTACTGGTCCTGAAGCTCCAAACAAACATTCTCAAGTCAGTTTTCAGGCTGTGGAAAACTTAACTTTATTCTTTGTCCCCTTATTGCTATATGGCTTTGGATGGTTTGTTTTGTTTTGGGTTTTAACTTAATGGCTGCTTTTTGTAACTTAGTATTTGCTAAAAAATAAGGTTATATTGTAAATGCCAGCTTCATCTAGTTTACTAATCAAACAATATTTATAGCTTGTATTGCAATGAAGTGAGCCCAGGGCTTTTGGCAGTAGCTAGACACTTAGTCTTTGGCATCTTGAAGACTTATCACAGCTGGGATCTAGTGATCTTAATTAACCACCAGCAAAGGTATTAAAATTGGTGGTGTTACGGTGCCAGAGTTAATTTTGGGACACAGCAACATTATTGCACCTCTGGGGACAGTGCAGGGACTGTCATAGTTCTTGCAAGACTTGCTACTCTGAAGCTGCTTTCACTGCTTCTGCTTCTTCCTTCTTACTAAGCAGCTTTATAACATATGCTGCTGTAGGGTTTGAAAGGGTGATAACATGTCTGATGACAGTTTGTGTGGCATCATTTTGGCATAGTAAGTAAACATGAAGTATTTTATTCTAGGTAGAATAACCTTCTAGATTGCCTTCTAATTCAGTGTGGGGAAGCCATGGCACTGAAAGCAGGCTTTGGAGGAAATAGTATTTCAACTGAAAGATAATAGCCTGTATCTGAGAGACTTGTGAGTTATCTGTAGTTCCTTTATGGCAGGAGGAAATTATTTTTCTCTTGTTTGTGTCCAAGTTGTGGGTTTGACTACTGACATTGTATCCTAGTGTATGAGAAGTATTTTAAAGGCAGCCATGCAAAATTACAAGCTGTATTGTTATGTATTATGGAACCCCTTTCTAGTGCATGCTCTGGTCAGGGTGTCTTGGATTTTTTTATATGATGGTACAACTGAACCACTATGGAGAACTGAACAATTTTTTTTTTAATTTATTTTTTTTAAGATGGAAGAAATGTATAAAAAAGCCCATGCTGCTATACGGGATAATCCCGTCCATGACAAGAAACCCAAGAGAGAAGTCAAGACGAAGAGGTAAAACTCATTCTCTTTAACATGAATGTGACTGTTAGAGACACTTTTGGTTATGTTAAAACAAGTAATTAATTCTCTTTGCAGTTAGGTCAAAGCTTTCATGTTTCAGTTGAGATTAAGGTACAAGCAGTTCTGTGTCACTTTAACTTTAGATTTTAAGAGCTCTCAATTATATAAAAGCATTTCTCAAGTGGAACATGTTTTTGGCCTGAATAGCTGGAACTCTTTAAGTGTTTATCTGCAGCTATTAAATCTTTTCAAGGGGAAAGCTGCTTCTCTGACTGATTTGTCAGCACCAAGCTATTTTGATTTTTCAGGGTTTTGGGAGAAAAGAAATCAAGCCCTGCTGTTGCATTGGGCTTGACAGTGTCTGTATTCTAGTTGCAAGAGTACCGACTGAGCTTACCTTGTGAGGAGTTAAACTGCTGCAACCATGAAGCAACCATGTCCAACCCTGTTGTTTTGTGTACCCACACTACAAATTTAAATCATTATATAAAGAAATTGCATGTTACAGAAGTGAGAATATGTTCTAGCACAGCATACTTGATCACAGTTCTGGTGCACTGCAGCTTGCTTGAGCACCCTTTTGCTTATTTCTGCCTTGGCTGTATCATATATTGCACTTACATTGCAGATGGAACTGTCCCAAGATGTCCCTCGCCCAGAAGAAGGACCGTGTTGCTCAGAAGAAGGCCAGCTTCCTCAGGGCTCAGGAACGCGCAGCTGATAGTTAAGACAACTTCCACAGTTTGCTATAAAGCTTTGGAAAAAGTGGCAATAAATTTATTGAGTAAGCAGCTGTGCAAGACTGGCTTATTTATGTATCTTAGAAAGATGCAGAATAGTGATCCAGATATGCTATAGCTTTAAATAGGTTTCTCTCCCGCCCCCTCATGAATTGAACTTAACAGAGGAGAGGTGACAAACTTGTAACACAAAGGGTGCTGCATTAAAATCATTCCCATGAAGGGGAAATCAATGTGATTAATTTCTAGTGTGACTAGTACCAGACTGAGAAAAAGAAATAGCTGCTTCTAACTAAAAAAAATACCATAAATTTTTAAGAATTTTTACATGTCCCTCACCTTTTTTCTTTCAGCATACTTGATATTATGGAGAAATCTGTATGGGGCTTAGGAAAAAAGCAGGAGTACTGACAGCAGGTGCTGAAGCCTCTGCCCAAAGGCAGCTGTAGGCCTTTAGGAGCACAAACAGCAACACTGCCTGCTGTGACTGAACTAGCTGATAGAGGAATAAATGTCTAGTTGAAGTATTTAAGCTTCCTCAGGTAACTGAAGTAAGTACTTTGCACTCAGCTCTAAGCTCTGATTGCTACTGAAACAAGTACTGTCTTAAGCTGAATACTTCCATGATGTAGTGTTTAGACAAGAGAGTTCACTTTCAAGTTGCATATACATGCTTAGATACAGAGGCCGACTGGCCCATAACTCTTATTTTCTTCTGTATCTTAATTTCATAGGCACTTACTTACTTGTTTTCCATTAGACTCACTGAAGTTGTCTGCACAGTTAAAACATGAGATAAGTAGGCTACATGGAGGAATGTTTTGCTTTAAGATGCTGATAGATATTAAGTACTGCTATGGAAAGAGAAAAGGAGGCCTGTGATATATTGTAAACAATGTATTTTTTTTTCCAATGAAAGCTCCAACTTGATGCAACAGCAATAAAAATGAAGGTTCTATACAAGAAACCACTATTAAAACATGTTTTCCAGTTGTTTAAAATACCCAACAGTTCAGATTCAATAATCTCTGCCCAAAACCTAGTAGCAATTTTTCCACCAAGAACATGGCCACTTTACACTTGAGTGCGTTGCTGGCTACAAATGGTTTCTAGCTCATGGTTGGAGGACAGCAACTTAAAATAATTAGCAGAATAATTCTTTAAAAATCTGATGTTTACAGAGCAGTACACTCTCAACCCAAGCTGCACACTGTTACATATGGAATGGAGAAATTACTTTGGTGGTTCTGTATTTCAGTTTAACCATTCAAGGAATGCGTTTAATAGAGGATACCTAAAAGCAGTAACAACCTTTCAAATATTTAAAGAAAGCTTGTACTGCTTACCTCTGAAAATGAATGAAGGGGACAGCATTTAGAAGGATGTGGATGACTGCCATTAAAATCATTAAAGATAGAACTACTTCATACCTAAAGCACTTATAAATTAAACATTAACAGGTGTTTTTGAGGACAGTATTAAGGTGTTTTATGGACACCTACTCTGCAAAATTGTGAACATAGATGTCGATCTGAGAAACGATGCAGATTAAAGGTGGTATAGTGGTCATGCCAGGTGGAGTGCCAGGATCAGGTAGTGGTTATTTACTGATGACTTGAGACCTACCAGTGACTCATAGATGCTGCTAGAAAAGAACAGTAATACACTAGAGCCTGGTAACAGCTAAGAATGAGGTGGAACATTTAGGCAATATTCCATGATCCTGAACAATCCAGCTTCTGTTCCTAAAGGTTAGCTCTAGCTCTGGCTTACATACTTCCCTCAATAGTTCAAGAGGATCTAAGTACAAGTCTAGCTAGATTTGGAGGGACAGTGAAGAGTCAAGACTTTCCACAGCTATTAATTGTTTCACATGTTATACAGCAGACTCCTACACTATGCAACCTTCCTCTTTTCACTGTTTGGACATTTTAAAATCCAGTATTTTAAAAAATTAAGTCCTCATATGATAGCTTATTCCACAAACTCCTTACTTTTCAGTATTTGCTAAAGCTTAATTTAGGTCAAAGGTTTCAACTGAGGTACAACACAGGATTGTTGGGATTTTTTTTGAAACAGATGCTGATATTGCTGTTAGCCTACATATATGAATTTTAGAAATAACGCACTCTAAAATTCTTGGCTCCCAGCATGGTTCACTGTATAAGGGCTTAAGAAGTGTTAACTACTTAAACATTCAAGATTCAAGCATGAGGTAACAAGGTGTAAACAGAATCTGATTTAACTCTCATAATCTGTCAGTCTTAGAAGAAAACTCTAATTTTCCACAGTTTAAAAACTATTAATGTGCAAATTCTGCCATGCCAAGGTATTAGTAAACTTCAGTCTCACAGTTCAGTTCATCCACAACAGCAGCTTGGACTCAGGACACGTTACTTGCAGTAGTGGTAGTGCTTCATCAAACTACTTGGGATAATGACCTTTCTTTCATAGGTATTTCACAAGTGAGCAATGGTTTTCACAGGATCCTATGATGTTCCATCAGTTGATGTGGTGGCACAGAGAATACTTTCAGCCTGTTCAAGATCTGACAAAGTGCACAGAACAGTCAAGCATGCAGGGGTTTTGTTTCCGTAACACAGCACTAGAACACCAGATCATTCAGTGGCACGTTCCTTCTTTGAGAAGCCCTGTCACAAGGTACTGACTCAAGGGTAAGAGTTAAGAGTCTTTAATTAAATCTGAGTAAAGAACCATCTTTAAAAAATGCTGAGTTAGTTTTTACCAAACAGGGTGGGCCACTCCAGTGGCAGGCATCAATTCTCTTCTGCTGGCAGAGAAGCTAAGAATCGTTTGTATGGGAAATCTTCTTCCACAGTAAAGTTTTCAAGTTATTGAGTATTAAGGAATGTTCCATCTCCATCTGATTTGCTGTCACTTTCAGGGCAATACACAAGTACAATTGTTTTTCTAGTTCTTCATGAATATCAGAAGGTGCACCACGAAGCAGATAGTCTTTAAGTAGCTGACAGGCTTTTGCCAAGTTTGGCTGAATTACTTCCGTGGTACATCTCATTTTGCTTTGGTCGCATAGAGTTCTACAGTCTGTACCATAAATACAGTCCAAATCTGATTCACACTGGCGATCTTTAATTATTTCCTTCAGGTTCATTTCTGGCACAATTTTTCTCATGTCTATCATTTTCAAATCGTATTTATCATTATATCCCAAGTTTTTGGCACTCATATCGCACATAAGAAAGTTTCCATAAGGCCCATGAAAAATATCTTCCACAAATTCTAAAAGCCCTATGGCTATTTTTGCTTTTCTTGGCCATGATGGAGTAAACCACTGGTCCATGCTTCTTCTGAAGCCAGAGGGAATGAAAAGTTCTATAATCCACGGAAGGCTGATTCCATAGAGGGAGGTATATTCAACTCTTTCGGTCACATAGAGATTCCCACAAAACCCCATCAACTTGGGAGTATGTTCTTTATCCTGCAAGATCACCATTAACAGAAACTCATCTAGCTGCAGCAGTGCCCATGCAGATTTTGCCTCCGGCAAAGAAACTCTACCATCCTTGTTTCCATCAGCAAAAGAGAGGATGAGATTAACCAGTTCTGAAAGATTTCCTTGTTCACCTAATTTGGCCTGAAAGCAACAAATGAAAAAGATTAAATATCCTTTCATTAACTATCAAAAATCCACTTGTCGTTTTACCTCCTGTCTTTCTACTCCTACAGATAGTATGGTACGGGTACATTATGTTCTAGTTTCCACTGGTTATAGATGTTACAGGACTTGCTATGACATCCCTGAAGAGCCTCCTTTTTCTGTTTTCAAAGGTATCAAGTATATGATCTTCTTAAAGTGCTAGTGTTCTGTGTGTTTCAAAATGCAAATATTAGAATTCAAACACTGTTCTTGGTTAGGGCAGTCTTTAGAAAACCTGTATCAAGTAGCTTGTTAAATATTCTCTTAGAAAAAGTATGTAGAATTCCAAGCTTTAGATCAAATTTAGTTGTCAGCTGATAATGGCCAACTATAAAATACCAGGACACACTGGGTACAAATCCCATAGGATAAGCATACTGAAATCTTTAATTTCATTACTTGATATAACCACCTCCATTCTATCAGTACAGAGAAAGAAGCCATTGCTGGTATCAAAACTGTTGCATTTTCAACTACCACCAATACACACAGAAAGGCAAGATAAACATTTCCCAAATTCTCCTAAGAAACTACTCTAAAACACCTGTTCACCCATCCTTAAGAGACAAAGCTACTGTAATGCATAACTGTCATCAGCTTTACAGAGTGTTACATGTGTGTGCATGTGTACACATGTGATACCTGTGTATTTCAGCTAGAACAGCATTATTTCCATCACCAAAGATATCAAAGCATCAAAAGTGCCTAGTTACAAAAATTCTGGGGTTGCACTAAGGTACTGGAAATATGTTTCACATTAATATAACAGAAGGCACTGGGAAAAGTATGACTGGTCGTTCTGGTTAAGAGAGATTCCTGCTGCTTTGTTAACATACTCACTGTTCCCAAGCACAAACAGTTTTCAAACTGTGCTTCAGTCTTTGTACTTGGTTACAGTAAACCCAAAAGCAGCAAAAAAACCCCAAACAAAACGGTATTTTTACCACACTTGTATTTCTATACAAGTGAAATCTGTAGACATGAAAGATGTATCCCAGGTTCCATCTATTAAGAAGTAAGGAAAAAACCTGATAATTACTTACTTCAAGATAAATACCTCTGGGAAAAAACTATTTTTGTGCTGATTATCTTTTTAATATGTAGTTGAACAAGGCTCATATTATCAGGTATTCTCTCCAGCTGAAGGAAAATAAGCCTTTCTGTCAAAACAGTATAAACAAACATGAACTTACCTTAAAAAGACTATATACCATTTCTTTGAATTTCTCAACAGTGGTTCCTCTTGTTGGTTTATCAAATAGGACTATTTCCTTCCTTGGTTCTGGGTCAGTACCAAGATCAAGCTGAGCAGCTTCTTCCGTCTGGCATTTTATAACACCTTGCAGATTTCCCCAGATTCCTAAATACATCTATGCAGGAAAACAGGGAAAAAACGTAAAAAACTCTGTAGAAGTCCATTATCTAAAGACCATCTGTACTCCAACCACTGCTTCAGGAGTCAAGTAGCAACACAGAAAACTGAGGCCTGTCTGCAGAAAACGCCCAGAACACATTCAAATGGCAATTTCAGTACACTACTGAAGGTATGTAAGAGACACTACACTGATAAATACAAAGACAGCTTGATTAACAGTTTCTTGGCATTACTACTATAGTAGTAGTATGCAAAGGTTGTTAAGAGGCTGCTTCTTTTATTTGGGAAGCAGGATAGCAGAGTAGTAGTATGCTGTACAAAAGTATAGTTACTGTGTCAGAAAGTGTATTTTTTATATATGTGTTTCTAAAATGTACGTGTAGTATAAAATTATACCCATCTACTTATCGGAACAATATATTATATAAAGGTGTATTATATGTATGTGCATATGATATATACTCTGTTATCAATAACATTATACCTATATATTCTACATATAGGTATAAACGCACACACACATATATATATTAAAAAAACATGCTTGCACATCACAGCAAATACAGTTTGAAATAATCTGTATTAAACAGATACAGCTTGCTGATACAAAGGTCTACTGGATGTTCCAGACCATGATATTTCCGTGGGAAATGATAAAACCAGGTTGGGTGAGTAAAGCCTTACCTGGTTATTGGGCTTTGTTGACAAACATTTTCCAAAATACAGTGTTTCTTTAGCACAAAGACTGCTACATGCTGACCCATCAATAACTCCAGTCTTGTATTTATCACACTGAAACAAACAGGGAGAAAAGAATTTAACAAATTTCCCAGGAGAGGAGGCAACAGCTGCATCTCTCTCAACACCCAGCACTTGAAAGAAAAACCTCAGAAAACAACTTTACTATCCCCACGCCAAAACAAGGTTAAGAAGCATAACTGGTTTTATCTGTCACTGAAGATACAATCTTCAACATGCTGGAATATTGCATTTTGGTTAATTTACATATTGCACTGACTGAATTGACTGTGGAATTACTCAGGACAAACACTTAAGAAAGCTATGCTAAATATACTTACTATTATTTTCCTACAGTCATGTCCTCTGCATAGTTCTGTGTAGGTGGAGTACTGAACATATGTAATCCAGCTGCCAACAAATACTACTAACCAAGAGATGAAGAGATACTTCATCCGCATATATGAGAAACGTACCTAAAGGATACAAAAGAGAAAAAAAAATCTCTGTAATTCATGCAGCAGCAGTCAGAATGATAGGAACAAACATGATTTACTATTTCACCTTTAAGAATCTGACTTCCACAGTGATAAAATAAGCAGACTGCATTACATGGAACATTTGCTCCCTTCAGTGAGCAGAACTGGCAGGGGAGGTCAGTTTGACTTATGTAAGTAGAATAAAAATCAAGATATAAATAAATAGAAGAAAAGGTGATAGATCCTCATTTTGATCAAAATCAACCTTCCTTGAAAGGATACCATTTAATTATGCAAGTAAAATTCCTCTGGACTAGCCTTGCCTTTAGGGGTCTTCCCCATAACTGCATGCAAGACTTTCCTGCTGCTTCTGTGACCTCATATTTACTTTCTTCACTAGGGACAGAGGAAAGAAAAAGTATTTATAAATGAAGAATTCAGGGACAGCTAAGTGCCTTGTAAGGGAGGAGGCACATTTTGATATAGTTTTTCCCTCCTGGTCTGGTGTGCTAACAATTTGGTTTTCATACATAAGGATTAGAAAAGAAATAGAAATTAATGATTAGCTTTAGCAACAGGATACAAGTGTGTAGGTCAGTATGATATCAATTTCTGTTAGTATTCTGATCTTCAGCAACAGATACAAGTAGATGCCATCAAAGAGTGAGAACATACAATTTATATCCCAAATGTGCTCCCTTCTTCCTCCAGAAGAACTTGCTTTGACCAAAAAAAAAATCCCATCAAGGAATTATCAGTGCCAAATAAATACTGCTGCTCAAGCTGTTGATTCAGATCACATTTTCTTCACAATAAAAAGCTTTCTTAGCCACTAGTAACTGAAAGCTCATCACAGGCATCACTATGTTACTGCTAGAAGTGTCTGAGAGATACACCTTGGAGAAGTGAACCTTCTGTAAGCAGGAGCTTGAAATGCCTCATTCCCTTGGTGCCTCCAAATCAGGGCTGAGGCTAGTAATGGGACAGTGTTAAACACACAAGTAAAGCCATTTGCATCCTATCTACGTCTGAGGATTTCTATCTCCAGGACAACTTTTTGAAACCGAGCAAATGTTTGATTTTGAACAGTCAAGAGGTAAGGTGAGAAAAATAAAATGGAAAACATGAAGCCAATTCAGAGCAAACTCAGCCATGAGCTGAAAGCTTGGAAAGCTGATGGAGAGAGACCTGACAGAGAAGATGCAGGTTCCATAAGATAGCAACAGAATGAACAATATTAACCAGCTTTAAAATGGAGGGAAAACAGAACAGAGTAAATGTAAGTAAGTCAGGGTTTTTTAACTAGAGATACTACAGTAATTTATGAATACTTATAAAAACATGACAGACAACCAGCACGCATTACACCCTTTTCTCTTTGAAGAAATAGTCCAAGAAAGGTCAGTTCCAAAACACCCAAAGGTGATTCCAATCCATGCAGCTATGGTCCTGCTGTGTGCCCCAGCTGTGCATCCCTATTCCTTCCCTCCTTCACGCACACTCACTTGACCTATCTTAAAACTACATAGTTAAACAGAGATAGATACAACTAACTGCTTGTATTCTGGTGATAAATCTTGACTAGATAGTTCCTTCAAGCAGTTCTTCTTTGATGGTATTACATTGAGAATGTTGTAAGGCAGAAATAATTTCTATTTTCCTCAGAGCCACAAAGACCTTAGTTGGAGTAACATGTAATTTCCTCTAAAGCTCAGTATTCACAGTATGGATACAAACTGGATGGAGTACAAAAAGGAGACCAACAGTAATGCTGTGTGGTTTACAGCACATCTAGAAACAGCTTAGAAAATGTGTAAGGAAGCTGGGGGTAGGGAGGACAGAACAGCCAAGAAACAAAACTGATAGCAAGGGGCTGGGTAGCATAAAAAAAATGGGATTCCATGAAAGAGAAATGCCTTTCCTACTGAAAGAACACTACTGGAATGATGTACTAGCAGGACTTGGAGACATCAATTTGATAGGTGAACCTCTCGGATAAAGAACTGGCTGGATGGCCGCATGCAAAGAGTTGTGGTCAACAGCTCAATGTCTGGCTGGAAACCAGTAACAAGTGGTGTCCCTCAGGGATCGGTGTTGGCACCGGTCTTGTTTAACATCTTTGTCTGTGACATGGACAGTGGGATTGAGTGCGTCCTCAGCAAGTTTGCCGATGACACCAAGCTGTGTGGTTCTGTTGATATGCTAGAGGGAAGGAATGCCATCCAGAGGGACCTCGACACACTTGTGAGGCGGGCTGATGCCAACCTCAGGAAGTTTAACCATGCCAAGTGCAAGGTCCTACACCTGGGTCAGAGCAATCCCAGGCACAGCTACAGGTTGGGCAGAGAACAGATTCAGAGAATGACTTGGGGGTGTTGGTCAATGAGAAAATGAACATGAGCCGGCTGCAGGGTGCGCTTACAGCCCAGAAAGCCAAACATATCCTGGGCTGCATCAAAAGGAGCATGACCAGCAGGTCGAAGGAGGTGATCCTGCCCCTCTGCTCTGCTCTCGTGAGACCTCACTTGCAGTATTGTGTTCAGTTCTGGTGTCCTCAACATAAAAAGGACATGGAACTGTTAGAACAAGTCCAGAGGAGGCCATGAGGATGATCAGGGGTTGGAGCACCTCCCATATGAAGACAGGCTGAGAAAGTTGGAGCTGTTCAGCCTGGAGAAGAGAAGGCTGCATGGAGACCTCATAGCAGCCTTCCAGTATCTGAAGGGGGCCTGCAGGGATGCTGGTGAGAGACTCTTCATTAGGGACTGCAGTGATAGGACAAGTGGTAACGGGTTGAAACTTAAACAGCAGAGGTTTAGATTGGATATAAGTGAGAAATTCTTTCCTGTTAGGGTGGTGAGGCACTGGAATGGGTTGCCCAGGGAGGTTGTGAATGCTCCATTCCTGGCAGTGTTCAAGGCCAGGTTGGATGAAGCCTTGGGTGATACGGTTTAGTGTGAGGTGTCCCTGCCCATGACAGGGGGGTTGGAACTGGATGATCTTAAGGTCCTTTCCAACCCTAACTATTCTATGATTCTATGACTTAGTGCAATTTCCTAGCTTAAAAAAAGATGAACCATCATACCTACATACTTACAGCATACTGCATCACAAACTTTCCTCCAAACCACACTACTTGAACTGATGAAAGCAGTAAGTCATCCTACATGTGACCTAGCAGTAAGTGAGAACCAGTACTTTACCAATGAGTTCACAAAACCCACACCATCCCCTGTACAAGAGAACTGAAATCTTAGTTCAAGCTCAGGTGAATTCACTCTCTATTCTTTCTTCCAGACCATTTTCTGCATTTAGTAATTACAATCCTCACTAGTTTTTCCTTCCCACTACCCATCACAAAGTGTTCTCTCAGCCAGTCTGAGCATCCCCCTCTTGAAACTCACATTATCTGCTATTCTTTTTCTTCCAGTTATTTCCAGTCTATTTCCACCTGATTCTGCAATGCTTACCATCTTCCTCCACTGCCTGTCTTCCATACTCAAGTAAGTTTCCAGCACTACTCAGTGCCTCATCCACTTCAATTCTCCAGCACAACTCTCCTACTTCAGAATCCTTTTCTGTACTACTGCTTGTGTACAAAATGCACTTATCATCCACGGGCATCCTTTTTTCACAGCTCTGGGAAACCAGCATAGGCACCATGGCAAAGCACGAGGGGGAGAACGTCCCTCTCCCTGTTCTCACTTCCAGAACCAAAGGAAATCTGTAAACAGGGCAGATGGATTCTTTGCATAGGTTAGTTCTTACACCCACACTACAGAAACCAAACCAAACCAAAACCAGAGACATCTATTCTTCCTCAGCAGATCCACCCCGGCAAGACCAGGTTACCAGCTCTGAGGCAGCCCTCCAGCAGAGGTCTCTTGAAACACAGTTTTGAACTGGAATGTGAACCAAACCAGTAGATCAAAAACATTTAAAGTACAGGATTAAGAGACTGACTGATCTGGATCAGTTGTGAGCACACAGACTTTTTTTTCTCATCTAGAGAATACAGCATGTTTTTTTCCTTGCTTCCTTCATACTTTCTGTTGGTTGAAGGACAGAGCATACATAATAGTTTTAGTACTTAAAAATAAGAACTACTATATTATAGTCATGCAGGTTCAATGTCTTCTGTAATAACTTCTTTTTATTTGTTCTTATACCACCTAAAACCTCATGGCTTCATATCCTAGTCTGTATTTTTTTTTCTGGTTTCAACATAGTAATACCATCACTATGTGCTCTGTAGTACAGTTACTGGAATTATCAAACCACTTGAGTCAATCATCTATTTTAACTTTGGCCTAATGTTTCTGCAAGAAACAGTTGATACAGCACCAAACTGAAAAAATGACCTTCTTTGTCTCTGCAAGCACAACAGCAGCATCTGAACATACAAAAGCTGTTTGTAATTAAAGCATGGTACTTTGATATAATCAGTTCAGACTCAATTATTGATAACTATGCAACAAACGCATGTTCATTAGGGTTTTTTACTCATCTTTTTGTCAGGATTGACTTCTAGTCAACTGAGCAAACTGCTGCCCATTATTCCCACTTCCACACACTCACCCAAATCATCTACTGAAGGTTACCACCACACAGCAGAAGTCTGTAGAAGCAAACACAGACAGGTCTCATACTCTGAGAATCATCTTCTTCATGAAACAAGATTTTCACTGGAAGTTCCCAGTAGTCAAACAAATAGTGAGCTGGAACAGCTAAGGTATGAGGGCAGGCTCACTCTCCCACTTTTACTGAAACCTACCGGAAGCTACCTTGTATCTTGACATACCCCTGCACCTTCTTGAAGGAAACACTTTCTCTATGGGTCTCATTCTTCACACAAGTCTAAGAGCTATTTCCTTCAGAAAGTTAAAAATAAGCTTAAAAAGTTTCCAACGTAAGCAGCATAATTTAAATCTTTAAAAACATTTAAGTTTCTAGCCACAAAAGGGCAGGCTGCAACACAAAGGCAGGATGGACTATGCAAATCTTGGGGTGGGGATCAAGTCAACTCAAAATGTATTCAATTCATTTCCTACTTTTTTTCCTTGTCAAGACTGCTATCTATAAACAAACCACATCCAGAGCATTTATTCTTAGAGTATAAAAGAACTTAACTTGCATCTCAACAATGCTAAGATCCTGTGCCAAAGAAACACATGCATGAACATCAATATTTACCATCATGGGGTTGGCTATAGGGGACCTATTCATATGGTCCAAGTCTCAGTTCACCCCATGTTGCACTCTACATTGCATTCCAAATATTTCCTTCAAGTTCTGTTGTTAGGAAACAAGGAACATAAGGGGAAATTTTGCTGTTATTATAAAATGGGTACCGCCTCAAACCAAAGTAATCAAATCAAGGCTGAAGCTATAGCAAGACACCTCCTTTCTTCCGATAAGCACCAAGCCTTCTGGGCAACTTTAAGCACTTTGTCTTAAATACAGTTTATAGTTTTATCCTTTAAAGAGACATATGATTTGCCAGAAACTATCACAAATTTGAAATACATTCCACATCTGGATACCTAACACCACACATAGAAACTACACAACAAAAACTGCATCAATACAGAGTTCATGGTTATGTTTACTTCAACATACCAGCACGTTGTCCAGGGCTTTCCAGCTTACAGAAGCTAAGTCTGGATCTCTAACTCCATCACACACATTTTCAGAGACTCAAAGTAGCATGAGAACTTCTTTTATCATGTGAAATTCTACCCAAGAATAGCAAAGGATACCAAATATAACAGCAGGCAGTTCTCAGAGATTTGAGCAACATCTGTGTGAGACAAGTCATAAAACTTCCAAAAAACTCCATGGGTTGCAGATTATTATAACCAAGCAACCACAAGAAGAACACAAATGTCACTTACAGATACTAAATGCAAATATATTAATGATTATTATTCCACAGCTGCAGTCAGTCTGGAAAGTAAGTCTGGGGAGGGCAGGATGCTTGGGGCAGTTTGAATAGCAAAAACCAAATAAAGCAGTTGCTTTCTTTCAATTTTACTATGTTTTTAGAAGTGAACTTTTCATAACTATTTAATTACCCAGGGCCTCACAAAATACCTCAGAACACCTACAGGGAAAACTAAAAATGACATTATCACATCCTCATTTCTACAGACAATTCTGACAATGGTCTTCCTAAAGCCTGTCACAAGATGCTTCTCTACAGAATGTTTGCTCTTAAAATAGGATCACTGAAACCTCTAATAAATCAACTTTCTTTGGTATTCCCCCACACATACATAAGAGGAAGCTCCTATGAATCAGAAATTATAGGAAGTAAGTGCTAATGATTATCTTTCATCTATTTTAAAAATAAGATACATTGATTTCCTTTAGGGACAGTTTTATGTTGTTTGGGGTTTTTCAACTATTTTTAATAAGCCTAATATTGTAGAATACAAATAATATAGCACACACAACTACTGGTAAAATCAGAGAACGAGAATAGAAATAAATGTGACAGTTTAAGGCAAAGCTGTTTCATCCATAAAAACTGCTTGGGAACCAAAGCTTCTGGGACAACAAACCCTCTTCATTCCTCAAAGTTTCTTGCTGACTCCTTCCACAAACCTTTATAATAATAGAATCATAGAATAATTACAATACTAAACTTTAAACTAAAGTGCTATTTAATGCTATTTTTTATTAAATACATACCATTTAATATGATCTCGGAGACCACCAGACGTCTGCAGATCTCAAGACCACTCCAGAGTATTGACCATACTCACAGTACAGAACAGAATACTGTACACATGCATTTATTCAAATTTGTCCTTCTCCTCAGGCAAAACGAGAATGTGTTTGGAACAGAAAATCCTCCCCAAATGCCAACTGACTACACCGTATACTTGGCAGGAAGTTCCAGAGCAGTTAGATTTATTTTGGGCTCAGCCTGATGCCAATGCAGTCACATAGCTTTTGACTTGCAGATGACTGACAACCTGCCAGTTCAGAACATGGACAAGAGCATATATCCGCTTACAGAAGACGACAAGTTCCACTCTCTTTGATTCAAAAGTAATTACTTTTCTAATAAGGACTTCCTTATTACATGCCACAAAAGGCCCAATCATTATTTGATTTCTTCCCATACATTCTCCCTATCAAGCTTCCATTCCCAGAACTGGTCTGTGAGTGTATACACACTTATCTCACTTCATCTAGGAAGCGTCAGAACTGATGTGCACATGCTGTACTAATGCAGCAGGGGCACAGGTTTACTGAGTCTGGTTAGGTGACATGTGCTGTAATGCACCCTGAATACAGCAGATCTACTGCACACATGCTCTGTTTCTTCTCTGTGCAAAAAGTCCCAGACAGAGATTAGGAAGCAATATGTACAGACAGACTTGATTTGGAATTGTGACAAACTACTAGGAAACTTTTATTCCTAGCATATTCAGGGTTTATTCCCAGCATATTCAGGGCAACAGAAGGACTGAGAGTTCAGAAATAATTTAAAAAGGAAGAAAGTGTTCAAAACCAGGAAACAGGATTACTCTTTTCTGCTCCACTCTTCCACCACGACTTTTAAATATGAACCAGAGAACACAGGGATGAGGGAAAGCACTTGTAATGCTTGAAAGGATACTACAGAGTCAACTTCTTCCATTGCTTGGACATTCTAAGTCACATGCATTGAATAATAAGTAGGCATTCATTCCCTGAAGCAGAACTGGAAAACCACTTCTGGCAAAACTCAAGCCTGGATGCACTCCAAAGCATATGGAGAGAAGCAGATCAAAATGCAACATAACTTGCCAGGTTTTGGTAAGTGTACTTTTTTTATTCAAAATGTTTTTATGGTTAAAGAGTATGAAAGTGTTTCTTTGTTGAATAGCACAGAGAGCTTAATCCTGCAAAGTATTCCACATTACCATACTGCACTAATCCTCTCCAAATGAGAGTTGCTCACTCCATGTTTTACATACGAGCAATGGGAAAGAGCAAACAAACAAAAATTGTAGGCTGATCATGTAGTGAATCCTGCTTTGTTCTCTATTCAGGTTGGTTCACGAATCGCAAGATGCATTTCAGGTAGGCTGACATGATGTCTGAGATCATTAGCCCATGCTGCCATGGATGCCATGTACGGATACATTCACCCCTTTAAGAGCAGACAGTGCACACTTAAGATTATGCATGCACTTTATTTGTATCTTGAGTAACTAAACACAGTAAACAGAGTTGGAAATCTCTTTTGAAATAAAATAATGGCCAAGATGGAAAACAGAATGTTTCTCCTTAAAAAGTTAAACACTACCACCACCAAATATCAGAATCTTACAGGAAAGAGATTATATAGAAAAACCCTGTTAAATAGGGCTTTTAAACATGCTTATTCTTTAGATCACCGAAGATAGTCTCTTGTTCAATACTCAAGTCCACAGGACATGTCTGAGGAGTCTGTAAACTTGGTCCAGAATCTCTAGAGGCCAGAAACCTTCCAGGCACACGAATGTTCTTTACACAGTTATTGTAATGCACAATCCCGCTGGCTTACCCTCAGCCTCGTGATGCAATTGCTAACTAACCAGAAAGAACTTGAGGACAATGTCTCCCAAATCTGGGACACTAACCTCTCCTGGTAAAATGTAAAATGTGAACAGTGTTAACCACCCAACTGTAAGATTGGTCAAATCGATTGGTCAAATCAATTGGTCAAATCAAAAATCTAATTATACTTTGGTGGTATTTAGTAGCATTTAAATTTGACAGGCTTGACTTCTTTGTTTTGTTTTCTTTTCTGTTATTACAGATCTGCAGCCTAAGCAATGGGAAAACTCTGCATCTCAGAATTACTGTTTTGTGGTGAAAGATAGTCTGTGTGGGTCCCTAACCATTAGGTTTTGGGTTTAGATGATATATCCAAGAGTTCTCCCTGCTCCTTTTACATGAGCTGACACTTAACAGCACATCCTTCTGGCTACAAACATCTAAATTAAAATCAATAATAATAAAAATAAAATATATTTGCCACAGAGTATCAGTTGCAAACCACATATCATCCTGTTCCTCTTACAAGAAAGCTAGGGCAGGTATTAAGCTCTATCTTGCAGAATCTGATGTTCTATCAGCTCACTCCACAACACCATTTTCAAACAGTCTGGAACACCAGCCAACAGCATCTGGAAGTCACTCAACAATACCTTCCATTGTACAACTATCGTCCCTAGTGTGCTACTTGAAATAGGGCATAGCAATGCTACACATATCTTTATTTTGCTTGTAGCTACATCTGAGTTAACATCTATCATTTACTTAGAGAACATTGGCTTCTTTGGAGACAAATCTCAATAAAGCCCTCAACAATTAGTATAGCTAAACCATGGCTACATTTGTCATGTACCAGTAACATGCAGTGGCAGGAAAAGTCAATACATTGATAGCTTGCTGCCATTCTATGGATGTATCAAATATCAACATACATTTACTGTCTAACACAGACAAATATGTTGATACTGACAAAGCCACTATTAGATTTCCTAAACCAAATCTGTACAATATTTACATGGAGCTATAAAAAAGTATAGAAAAGCACAGTCAGAAATATTTTTTCAGTCTCCTGTAGAAGCAAGTATCTTACCACTTTGGCATTTGTAATGAATGATTTTGATGTTTTCCTGTTTCTCAGCAGAATTTGAAATAATGTTTTGCGTGAAAGGCCTTAAAATAAACGTTGACAAGAAGAATGGAGAAGAATGTTATTGGATATTGCCATAAAATGATCAGTGACTTAGCAGGGCAAAAACATTCTGGAGAACCCCAATTTGAAAGGTGGCATGTAGATTATCAATTATGTCCATTTGTATCAGAGGCTTTCTCCTGTGACAATCCAAATGCTGTACAAGGGTCTACTTCAGTAAGAGATGGAGAGGAATATTTTCTGGTCTATCAATTAAAGTGGTACTGACCCAGATACATATTATAAAACTAATACTAAAGAGGGTAAGATTATACCCGTATCTGTACAATTCTTAAATGTTATATCCTATTTGAGGAACTTCCAAAAAGATAAGATCGTAAAAGCTCCCTGTGAGGACTTAAAACATTCAAGACTTTAAAATGCATCAGGATAAAGTTCACATCTTTTAATCCAGTGATCAGAAAGAAGTCCATAAGATATCAACAGATGACACATAAGCAGCATGTATAAGTAAGCATTTTATTTATCCTCTCCAACTCAACAAATGCTCGTTTTAGTTAATATAATGCAACAGATGAAAAGGAATCCCATAGAATAACTCTCTAATGTACCACTACGTTGTAATTCACATTTCACCATAGAGCTTCCTACTATATAGTAACCACAGTACTTTAAACAGAAGCATCCTTACCAAGGCAGCTTAAGTAATACAAACATGTACCGGTGTAGGTAAACACAAAAGTGTGTCTATGAACGCATGCACAAATGCATGGAGCAAATAACTACTCGACAGCAAAAGGAAAGTGCCGGACACCGATTCTTTCGGGACACGTGAAATAAATGAGCCTGTTCATGCAAACTCTGGTCCATCCCCGGGTGGGATGAATGTCCACAGCACCAGCCGCAGGTGTAAAGCAGGGACACGTGGAGAGAAGCACCAGAGTTCCCCCGGGCCCTGGTAACCTGTAGCTGCTCAACTGCAAACCCCGTGGGGACCGGGAAGCCGGCGGCCGAGTAACAGGTCCAGCAACGCGGGCCGGAGGCGGCAAGCGAGGCCCGATCAGACCAGCGGCAACTGCCGCCGAGGCCGCCCGCCACCTGCTGCCGTGCCCCGAGACCCGCCGCCGCGGGGCCCGCCAGCCGCGGCTTGCGTCTCAGCCCCGCTGCACAGCCGAGCGAACGCCGGCCGCACCCGCGGCGGGCCGGGGAAAGCGGCGAGCCCTGCGGGGGGCGCCCGCTCCTGAGGTAACTTCGCAGGGGGGTACGAGCGGGAAGGAAAGGGTGCTGCCACGGCCCGCCACCGGCCTACCTGCGCGTAGTGGGGTTTCCTGAGCCAGGCCCCCGGGAAGAGCCGCCTCGCCATGGCAATCACACATCCCCGCAGCGGGCGGCGATCGGAGGCGGAGCGGTGAGGAGCGCTTCCCCGCCTGCCGCCGCAGCCGCCGGCTCGGTACGGCACACGCGCGGCAGCGGCGAGGGAAGAAGGGGCGAGTGCGGCGGCCCTCGGGCACGGGCGCCCTCGCTCTCTCCGGCACCGGCGGGCGCCGAGCGACAGCAACTGTCAGCGGGCAAAAAGGGCTGGCAGTGGCCGCCCCAGCCGGAGGAAAGACGGCCCGCGCCCGCCGCTCTAGGGGAGGGCCGCAGCCGTGAGGGACTGAGGCGGGATGAGGGGAGACTCCGCCTTCTCCCCTCAGCCGCGTCGAGGCAGTGGGGCTATTCCCGTCCCCTTTCCCCGGGCCATGAGGAGTAGGAGTGGGGTTTGTCGAGCCGAGAACTACCCTCGAGGTGCCCTCGGCGCTCAGGTCTGCCCAAAAGTGGTCGGGCCGGGTCTGGGGACAATTATGAATAAGTCAGTTAATAAATAAGGTGTCTCATTGATTGGGAACAGGCTCCCGTCATTTACTGGGCAGGGTATTAAAACCAGCTGTGAGCCTGTACAATCTAAAGCCCCTTATTTCCTCCAAAATAAGGAGGGAGTTTGTTTGGGCTCATGTTAACAGAGATGAGGGATGTAAGGTTCATAAACTGGTGAAAAAATTACCAATTGCTCCTTCGGCAGTGGATATCTCAACACTTCACATGGTGTGAGAAGTCCCAGGCCAACTGAAGTTAGTGTGAACACTGCTAACGTAAGTTCGGTTTTTGTTCTGTCTTCTTGTGATTACGACTTGATGGTGACTTCTTTTAATGCAGTGTTAGCAGAGTTAAAGTCAGAGCTGGGAGTCTGCTGTTCAGATGCTTTTTGGCTGCAAGGCTTTGGGACCAAAAGATTATGCCACGGTGCAGGGTTAAAAGTAATGAGGAGATTAATGTAGCATGTTACAGCTTTTGTGTTCAGTATGTTTACCAAAGAAGGCTATTTTAATGAAAAGACAGGTCACAAAAATATTACTGTAAGGACGAGTTACTTGGTTTTGGCAGGGCTTACTCTAAAGGAAAGATGTGTATCTGGAAACCAAATGTGAGGAGTTCACAAAGTATTACAGCTCTAGCTTTGCAGAATGCAAAGAGACTTGTGCTTTAAGATTCAAGAGCAGTCTGCAACTGCTTTTTGAACAATATAATTGCTGCCAGAGTCACTCTGAAGCATAAATCTGAAAATTAATTAGCAAGATTTGGCACTCCTGTAAAAGCAATGCTGGTTTTAATAACAGCCAGCAACTCCTGCAGTAAGGGTGTTCTTTTCCTATTCAGGCAGGCCCAGATGGCCATGCTTTCTGCATCACCTCCCTCTACAGCTGAGTGGTTTGTACAAGTTCAGCTAGATTACAGGCTTGCAACAGAATGGCAACACAGAGGACACCATAAAGCAAACATTAAAAGGTTTTGCTGAATAATCTCAAGCCATTACTTCATCCAGTGCCAACCCTTGGAATGACAGGCTGGCAGTAAGCGCAAAATGCAGGTCTCCCATATGGCTGGCAAAGATCTAAATGTTTCATTCCTCTTATGTCTGGATCTGAAGTTCTTGGCATATGTTCATTAGGGGATGTATTTTTCACTTAGTACATGAGATCTTCATCATATGTGAGAGCAGGTGTGTTATTCTAGCTCTGAAGTGTTTAGTTCTTCTTCAAGTACTCCTTGTGCCCAGGCTTTGCTAAAGGCTAAAAAGTAAGACATTTCAGCTGCTTTCAGCTACCTGTTAAAGACAGAATTCCCAGTTAAGCCTCAGCAGAGATATCTCCCATGAAAAGCTAGGCCAAGTAAGCCAAAACAGAAAAGATGTAACATGCACTGACTTGGCATTCAGTGGGTGTACAAAACCAAAGTAATATTCTAAAGACCAGGGGGTGGATGCATAAAAGCAGGAGAAATAGAACATAAATCATATTAATGTGTTATTTACTGTATAGTCTTTCCATTCTGCAGTTCACACATTATCCATTTTTGTGTGCCAGTGTCAAAACTTTGGTATATCTTAATGCCCAAGCAGTAAAAGTTAAGCTGATTTATTGCTACATGTTAATATTAGGTTTCCTACCCAACTATATCAACACTGAGTGTTGTTAGTCTAGTGATGCAGGGTTTGTGTAGAAGATAGAAATCAGCTCCTGATTATACAAATGTAGTGTTTGTCACTCAAACTGTCAGAAGATTAATGTTGTTTATAATACCTTCTTACCTTCCCATTCAGCTTTACAGCAACTTGGAAGAGTGGTTACATGTGTTAAAGCATCCAGAAATACTAGACATAACATGAATGAAAATATGAGACTAAACGAGGAAAATGGAAAACTACACAGCATAACCCGAATTCTCCAAGATACTCAATATAATGTGCACCTTGAAAAGAAATAATTTTATGCAATTTGTTTTGAAGGGAAGTCTGTTACTTGAGCAAGTAATACAGGTTTTAACATTAAACAAAAGCTAAACATTAACTTCTTGCAACAGCGCTAGACTTGCTTCTGACATGGTTATTTGAAGCAGCTGCACCCACATACTGATTTAACTCAAATACAATCATAAAAGACTCCATGGGAAATTCTCAGCATTCACACCCTCTCCCCACCATTGTATTCTATCCAAGGATCATCTGACTAATGTTAAGAATCACAGAACTTCTGATGTTCACAATCACAAGTCTTCTCTTTCTCACAACAGCTTTACCAGCTTCCAGTCTGCCTAGTATGGCTTCCTGGATTAGTGCTCTTATACTGTGAATATGCCTAAGAAAGTCTCTGATCATGGGCATTACCAGTAGGAATGGAATGCCTTAGTATTTGCCAGTTGCTTGGGGTTTTATTTACTTTTAATACATGTATTTACACAACATACAGTATACAACATGAAAATGATTTACAATAAAACCACATGCATTTCCTAAAATAAAGTCTACAAAAATTTGAAAGTTCATATTACTCAGCTATGAAGGTGCTTGCTCAGAGATCTGTCTGTGAGTCTGTTTTTATACAGACCCTACTTCCCAAGTCCTTTCTACAGCCTAAGCCTGTCTTTGTGGAAGAGAATGAAGATCTGGGGACATGTCCAGCCTTTATAGACCTAAACTTTCCCTCATACTGCCTTCAGAGTAAGATTCCATTGCCTTCCTCCCCTGCTAATTTCTGTGAACTCTGATTTAATCAGTGTGTTAACTTTAATTTTATCCTAATCAATTATTTCCTATCACATTCAAATTTTTATAAATGCTAATGCTTCTAGCCATGGATGAATGGAACCCTCTCTTACCCAGAAAGCAGACAAAGCCTGTTAAGGATTCCCTTGTGGTTTAACTTGTTGTAAACAAATCATTAATCTATCTGAGGAAACAGACTCTTCCAGCCAGCAGGTTTCATTTTTAAGGCTGTGTTTACATGGTCACTTCAATCTCACATGAATCCACCCTGCTGCAGAAGCAGATGGTGTCACATTTTCTTGCTGTTGGTGCCTACCTTCTCTTCTGGGTTGGCATAACTGTTTCTGTTGTTGTATAAAGAGTTAGATCAATGTTCTGAACTAAAAAATAATATTTATTCTTTTTTACTGGGACTTAGGTTAGAGGCAATCCAATTCCCTTCATCAGTGGCTTGGATTTATGCCAGAATAAAGTGTCTGTAACCACTTAAACTTTTATCTTATTTAAACATATTTATATCAAAAATCATGTTTTAATACAGTCAGATGAATGATGCAAATGTATGTGACTCATTTATAGCTCTTCACTGAGATTAGATCCAAATTAATCAGCATCTCTCAATGTTTAATAATAGTTGGGGGTGCAAGTCTTTGATTTGAGAGACATTGTGTCTCTCAAAGCAGACAATGTCTACTGTTTTTTCTAGTATATTATTTAAAATTCAAAATGTATCAGAAAACATTACAGTTAACAGCTCTTAGTAAATAGGTCTTCATAAACTCATGATAGAAAGCTTTATATATATATATAAAAGTCCTTTTTATGTTAGAAGACTGGGGAAACTCCAGAAATACTCAGAAGAAAAGCTTTGAAGGTCATTACCTCATTAATGATCAGTTGTAAGCAGATGCTAAACAACAGTATGCATTTGTATTCTCATTGTTTCAAAGTCTAGAAAGACAACACAGTTCAGATTCAATACACCAATAAAATTATGTTTCCTTTGTATGTATTTGTCCTTTCAAGTCTAATTCCTCTATTAATTGCTGGAGATGGGAGGTTCAAGAGTGTTACCCAAGGATTAATTGAGGTTATATGTTAAAGTTCATGGTCGGACTACCATTGCTAGCATTAATCTATTTCTCATTTGAAAATAATTTTTTCATTTTCAGACAACTTATTGTTGCCTAATGATACTTAAAAAGTATCCAGCTTTTGACATGGTTATTTTGCTTAATTATCCACGCTGTTTCCTTCTTTGAATAGTGGAAAAATAAAGTTAAGATCTACTGTTAACTTCTGTTCACACTACTTGAAGTAAAATACTTGTTTGTTCTATTTATCTTACACTCATTGTAGTCGTCTGTTAAAAACAGGTCTATAATTAGAGTCTTAATTCCTATTTATGGACTTTCCCACAAAGATAAATAGTCTAGCTAGCATTTTCTTAATGCCCTTCTGCCATTTTCCAAAACTTCTTACCCTGAATTAGCACTTCCATATTCCTCTGCACTTTAGAAGGTGGCTCAGAGAGCCAGGAAACATCCAAGTTCTAGTCCACACTCTTTCAAAAATCCTGCTTAGGTTCTAAGTACTGGATTCCAGTACTGAAGCTAGTAGATACTGACATAAGAAGGTCAATGATGAGGAGATGTCAGCAGAAATCAATTTAGAAGGAAGATGTTAATTTTTAACTCCTAAGGAAGGTTAGTATTGGAACAACTCACCTAACAGGGTAGTGCCTTTTTCAACATGTGGTGTACTTAATGAAGAGCTCTGACTTAAGCACAGTAAGCAAAGCAGCTGCAGTGGTTTAGTGCATTGCTGCTCTCAGCTGTCCTGACATCCCTTTTGCTGGAGGACATTCCACATCAGAACTGTTTCACAGTCAAGCCTATTTGCTTTAATTGCCTGTGAACATTGGTTCATACTAAAATGCTAGACTACAAACCTCAGCTAGTGAGGTACGGATGCACCCTGCCTTCTGCCAGTGATGGTATGGAGAAGAAAAATGAGCAGAAGAGCAACTACAGATCACAAAGCTGCTATGTGAAACCCTTTCTTCTCTTGGCCTACACTACATATACCTACTCCCATGCTGTTCTTTCTTTTCTGCCATGGAACTGTTCATGTAGCTGAATGGTGAATCGTTTGCTGACCCCAAATTAAAAATAGGCCAGAAAAAGCAAAAAGCCATGTTGGTTCTCTGGTTTGATTCTGTATGCCACTGTGGACTGTCACACTCAGAAATGCAGGAATAGATTGGCATTTGGAAGAAGCATCAAAACCAGGAACTGCTTAAAATAGGATAAGAAGAAAAGCTCTTCAAATCTGCCCTAAAACTAATGGCTCCTTCAAATATATACTCCAGCGCAGTGATTTGTTGGGCAGAGTAAATGAATCATTGTGTTATGTAGGAATTTGAACTGAACTAATCATTCCTTTAGGCCTTAAATCATACATAAGCAAATCTGTTTCAGTTTGCAGACTTTGATGAAGCTAAGAATCTGGCCTGTATGCAAGAATTAGTACCATGCACTGGCATGCCTTATCATACAGTCTTTATGATGATATTGGCAAAAGTTTCTCAGATCATAAATCTTTGGCTTGTTCTGCTACATTCAAAACCTCTATACATGAAATGCAGCAGTTTTGAACTGAATTGTTAGGGGATTCTGACAGCACCCTGGGAAAGCAGTAACAATGTGAAGAATTCTTTAGGAAATCTCCAATTGTAAGGATTCTAAATTTGTTAGTCTACGTCCTTTTTTTTCCCTCTTTGCTATTATCTTAGTAAAGTCGGTAATTCTGAGATAACTTGTAGTACATTAACTTTTATAAAAGCTTATCACCCCTTATGAAGGAAGGAGCAATGTATTGCTTAAAATCCAGGCTGTTAAATAACTATATGTACAGTTGATGTACTTAAGTATTCACCATGTTTCTTTCTGGATAAACCAGTTTTCACTTCCCTTTCTATAAACAACAAAACAAACAGTCAGCCAGTCAAATATATTCCTGGCACAAGGCAGATATCTTTTTCAATCCCTAGAGTAGGCAGTGTATTGATTGTATATTAATTAATTCCTGTAGCCTACTATCTAGAAAGTACTGTGGGATTGTTGATAGAAAATACCCCAATAGGCATAAGGTATTAATTAAATTATTTTAGATTTGTCAACGTCTAAATTTCTGCAGCAATCTACACTGTTAACACAATTCCTAGAATAAAATAAAACTCTTTTATACTTAGAATGATTGTTCTTAAAAGTAAAAATGCTGTTTTAAGCAAAGTATTAATTATTATTATAATAAAATAATCAATGATAAAATTAGATTTTCTTTTAAATCCAGATTGTGATAAGTTTACAGCACAGCTGGACAAAGTTTTTGTCTGCACTAATGCTGGGTTGAAAGCACTGGAGAAAGAGGTTGTAGTAGGAACTTTTTCAACCAGGCCAACTGATAAAGAAAATGCATCACAGAATCATAGAATTATTTAGGTTGGAAAAGACCTTTAAGGCCAAGTCCAACTGTTAATCATGGAACTGCAACTAAAGTTATTTTGTTATTTGATGATAAAGTATCTGTAAGAACACAGGCCTCAGAGACGTATTTTAAGATTGGTCTGTATGAATCTACATCAGAAATCATGCTATTTGATTCCTTGTCTTTCTTTTAAAAGAAACTTAGCCTGTATTTCATATACTGTTAAGTTATTAATAATAGCTATAACTTGTTTAAGTGTATAAAGAATAAACTGTTGCAGTTAATAAAAGCACTTATTAGCTCAGAGGAAGCACATTGAAAAGATATCTTTTGTGACAAACTAAATATATTCAGTGCTGTTCTGGTGAACAGTGCAACTGTTGTGCATGCTCTCAGTTCTCATTGTACATAGGTTCACAGCTCCTTCCAAACAGAGCAGTCAGATGACACCACCATCACACCAAGACAGAAGCTGTAGCAGATATAGCATTTTCTGTTGACTGAGTAGGGAACAAAACCCTTTGTAGATCTTTTATATATATAAAGTAGCTGCACAAAAGGAGATTCAATCCACAAACCTGCATTTCCAACCCACAAAACCAATTTGGCTTTGGAATTTGGGAGTATATCTGCAGAAGAAGTTAGTAGTGGGTGAGGTAAACTGAGCAGTTCTCTGAAGACAAAGAGTCTTTGTTAGAGTTTTACACCTCTAACAAGGGTTAACTGGTAGCTGGTCAATGCAGTTATTGTATTTGACACAGGTAGTGTGATTTGAAAATATTTCAGATTACTATAGACATTTATTTTCTATTTTGTCTAGATAAGAACTAAATACCTTGTCATAGTTAAAGTCAACTTTGATGTGAGATTTACAGAGGTTTCAATCGACTTATTTTGCAATTGCCTCTTTATAAACAAACTTACTTTGTGCTGACATCCAATCCGAGCTCCTTTTTCCTATGTTTTATCCCAGCTTCTTTTTCAAGTCCTGTGACTGTCCACACAAAACCCCTCCTGTACGGTATTGTTTGAACATGGACTCATTTACACAGCTGAGGATATATGAGGATATAGGTTTATGCCTATTTTTACTTCAGTTCAAATTCCTACCACAACTATTGATCTTCATCAGAAACTGATGGTTACAATTTATTATAATTTAAAATCAGAACAAAGTGGAAACCACACAACTTTTCTATTGCCTTTTTTTCATCTCTCTTTCCAGCCATCACATATGATTCAAAGTTCATTCTAAACAGAAGAAAAACATAGATTCAAACAGCGATTAATTCACATTAAATTTGCTGGTTTGGTTTTAAAGTATTTTTAAATAACAAGAAAGAATGCTTTTTTTACCACAGGCTATCCACTGATAATTAAATCACACCGGTAATCTGATACAGCATTACATCCTTACTAGTATGATAGCACAGTCACAGACGTTTTACATCCTAGAACCTGCAGTAAATTAAGAAGTCCTTGGAGGCCATCACTGCTTGACCTCTTAGCCTGCTGAATTCCAAGCAGGTCAAAAGAAAAACAGTTCTGCTTTTAGCAATCACCTGCATGCTAGAGCAGTGTCTTGTTAATGCTTGCCTGCATTTCCTCCTCTCCATGGCAGTTCTAGGATCATTCCTACCTGAGAAATCTGAGGCAGTTGGTAAATGTCCTGGGAGAAGTAAACTGACAACAGGCTGTTGTAATTTGAAGGAGAATTAGGATACAGCAAACTGGCTTCTGAATTAAGTAATTCTCACACGTACTTAATACACTTTCCCTTTGTGCATTGTCTTCCTAAGTTTAACTTGTCTCACCTTTTCAGGGTGTTTTCATATAGGCACGTCTTTGAATGTGATCTTTCTTGTCCCAAACTTGTCTTCCTATCCACTTAAGGAAGGTCAGGGTATTCGCCTTTGCATTCCTCATGGGCAGGAGGATGGACTTTGACTTTTCTGTAATGGACAACAGCAGAGCCATTGGGACCTCTGTATGGCCATCAGTGTTGCCCAGGTTAGGAAGGCATGTGGTCCTCAATTCCAGTCAGGCTGACGCCGTCACATGACAATTCTCAGTATCAGTGATTTCACAGGACTTCTTGGCAGTCATGCCTGGTCAACTTTTCTTTTCCTGATTCAAGAAGCAGCTAATTTGTCCCATCATCAGAAATACTTCAGTTGTCACTTCATGAGCTGTCTCTGACCATAGAACACTCATTTGGCCATCTGAAAGAGAAATGGCAATCCATGACGTTGAACCAAAGGTCAGTTTGTGTTTCACTGTTGGGGTGTTGTAGATGTTTTATTCTGCAGCTGGAACAGAGGAAGAAATAGCTATTTTCTAAATGAGTAATTTTATTGCCTCTTCTGCTCCCTTAGTTCTGTGCTTCCTCCTCAATGCACATGTATGGTCAGCTTCTAGACTCAAAGTTACTGCAAGGCTGATCTGGATGAAAACAAGCACATTTTTATATGTAAATATATGTATTATTTATGCATATATGCATGAATGTTTTTCAGCTGGAGCAGTTCATTGACCGGCCACATCTGCATAGCTTCTGGCATAGGGGACAGCCACCACCAGGACCTCAGCAGCCCCCCCAGCTGCAGTGAGTGCAACATTAGATGGCAGCAGCTGCTGGACAAATTTGGCCAGGTCAGGAATTTGTACCCTCAGCTACAACTGCAGAGAAAAGCCCTTCACTGGGACTCGCCTCACCAGCCCCTCCTTCGGCCCAGGCCTCTGTACCAGTGCTGTGGGGTGAGTTTATACTACTTAGAGCTATCAAGCAGGTCACTATAACATGAGAGAAGCACCCAAGTGGGCTCAAGGGGAGCCCTGGCAGCACGCTGGGAGTGAAGCAGTGGGACTGCTAACCCATAGCTCACATTAGCTGCTTTGCAGAATGCACACTTTTGCTGGCTGCAACGCCAGGGCAGGAGGATGTGCTGCTGGGTGTGAGCATGTGCCACGTTTCCCCACTTCTCCCAAACCCATCTTTAAGTTTAGCTGCCTGGTAACTACATGCATGCTGTGATGACTTCAGATTGCACTATGTTCACTACATTAACCTAGTGGAAATACAGCTCTTCTGTGTTGGTAAGACCATTTTTGCTACTATTTTATTGATACATTCTAAGAATTTCACTAGCTTACTGAGGCACAGTCTGGCTTACAGTATGCTTTTGCTGCCATTGCAAGTGAACAGAGTGTTGCTTTGGTTTTACACTGATATTTATATTTACAGTGATATATATATATAACTAATGTTTTTAAATGATCACAAAAACACATAGCATGGAAAAAAACCATTGTCTGTCCTGGAAGCCCTGGATTTTAGGGACAGGGTCAGGACTGTATAGATGAAGATGCCAGTGCCCAGTGTGAAGTATGTCAAAACAGAACATGAATGACAGATGTAATAAGCATTGATTTGTATCCTGTTTCTGTATTGTCTTAGCTGAATGCAGATAAGCAACACTGTAAGAACAAAATCTGGGCTTTTAGGCTGAGATAACATGGCTTCAAAGTGGAAGGATCAAAATATATGTCAGACAATATCTAGTACATTTGGATTAGCCACAACGACATTCAGGCTGCACCTTTTACTTAGGCATATCAAAGTTAACAAATATAACAGTATTACTATTTAGTAAGTGGAAAAATAATTATGGAATTGACTTGGCTGAGTATCAGCCTGGTACCACTTTATGGTTCTTTCTGTGCAGCCCTCTTGGACTGGCAGCAGCTACAGAAGGGGCGACTGCTGTATCTTCAACCCTGCAGCTGAATTCACCAGAATGCGAACAGCTGTTAAGTGCTAGCAGGATGCTATCATGCTGCACTGTTCAGATGTATTTTGTCTCCATCAGAGATGCTATTAGGAAGAAACAAGTGAAAAAAAAGTAAGAGAAGCGAGGGACTTTCCATCTGAGTGGGTCTTGGCAGGTCAGCTGAAGGCTTGTGAGAAGGCCCATACTGCATTTCAGGTGGTGGGAGAACAGAAGGAATGCTGTACTAATTCTCCCTCTAGCCAGACTGATGTCCATAACAGGTATTTCACTGCATTTGAAACAGCAATGTTCTGCCATGTAAATGTGTCCTGAGGGGCTGTTAAACATTTTTTCATCTCAGTTTAGAGTTAAACCTTGTCTGTACTGCTACAAAATTTAACCACACAAGGGCTGGAAACTCTGTTCTAGCAGACGTTTTCAGAGTCCACAAAGGAGCATAGATGCTGATGGACAAAACCTTGCCATAAAACTGTATGATGCCACAGTCTTCAAGAAGATACGATACGACCTGTCATGCTGTAAAATAGATCAGACTCCAATTAGTTTTGCTAATGCACAGAACAGAGCTAAAGTGAATGAATAAAATGCTTGCTTAGGCTTTAATTCTGAAATGCTGACTATACACTTTTACTTCAGTCACTAGGGCTTCAGTGACTCCTTTCAGATTAGTGCTTAGAGAGCAGTGGAAGGAATGCATCACACCAGTGCACAACTGAATTCTCAGGGAGTCCAGGAACAAGGATCTCTGATCCAGGCAGTTAACTAAAATGTACATCTTGGCAGCTGTTAGTTTTCTGAAAGAACATGATTATGTGACTGTGGCAGCAGAATTGACAGTGCAGAGATAGTAGCAAACCTCTCTTAAATTCCAACTCTGAGTAATGAGCTCATATTTTTATGCATTGGTCTCACAAGAAAAAGGAAGAAAGATTACTCAGGACTAGGTTTGCATACCTTCATGGAATTCCCACTAGCTAGAATAGTAATAAGCTGCAGTTCTCACATAGCTATTTTCCAGAGTTAAAATAAATGCTCATCAGTCTTCAATACAGCAAAGACAGTATTGCCAGTAAGAACACAATAACTCATATATAAGTACCCTCAGCAAGGACAAAACTAGTCAAGCACTTATTTTTTTCTCCTTTGGACCTCACTCACTGTCTTCAGGTACAAAAAAAGCATTAGAGTCACTGAGACAGATGCAAGACATACTCTCTCACAAGAAAAGCCTTTCCCACTCTTCAGTTAGCATACTCAAAGATGTAGTGAAGAATGTAGAAACACTGTGTCGAGCTCTGACTATTTCAGTCCTTGACTATCTCAGTCATATGAGTTTTATTTTTCTCCACTCTTACAAACAGGTGAACTGGGGGATTGCTTCTTGCACTGCCAGGAAACATCTCTCACCCATGGCAGAGTATGAACTCCAAATCAGCAATAACAAAGGTCTTGTATTAGATTTATGTGAACACTTAATAGTTTGAGCTTTGAATTGGGAAGTATAGAACACCTGAAGAACCATCTATCCACCTACCAAAGTCCACTCAGTCATACACAATCCTGACATGTTTTACAAGTAATTTCAGAAAGGTTACACATCTGAAATAAAATTTTAAGTGAATCTACTATTAAGGATTCCTAGGCTGCAGCTTCTTGACATTTTTTCAAGCATCTGAAGTGTCTTTTATTAGATGCAGAGCTAAAACCCATAGTTATTTGAGTTTTTTTTTCCTTTTTAAGAGTCTTTGAATAATAGTGCTAGGGAAGGATTTAAAGTTAGATTACCAAATGTTACTTTTTAGAGTGTAAACAACCTTCTAATGTATTTCAAGTTTTAATGTAGCTTAGTTCAAAGGCTAATAAAGATTGTGATTGTTAAATATTAAGGATATAAAAATAAATAAATAATTGGTTAGGGTTAGGGGGCAAATAGGTTGTTTTTTATACATTGACTTTAACAGAAAAAAATAGTATTTGACTGGCTAAATTGGATCAACAATGACCACAACAGTGAACACATTTAAAAGGATATTTTTAGTTTAAGATTTATCAAGCAAGATCTTGACATGCACAAGAAAATGATGGAATGTGGGACCTTTTTTTCCCAAGATTTCCTTATTTTTATCTCTGAGAAGATAAAAAAGTTGGGAATGACTAAGTGCTTGTACTAGGAAAAAAGTGTTTCTGTGTGAAGACCCATATCAGGGTACCTTACAGCCAGTAACATTAGTTTCCTCTGTACTGTTGATATAAGGATGGAAAATTATTAATATTCTTGTCTATCTAGAAAAATATGTAAAGATGCCTGTTTTGAAATGTTTTCAGTGCTGGTTTTATATCTTTAGTATATAGAGTAATTGCTGTGATTTTATAACAATTATTAGCTAGTTGTAATACAATAGAAAATTTGTTGCATGCTAGAACATCACTTGCCTATTTTTTAGATGCTGAAATTGAAGATTCTTTCCTGAGTTGAGCCATAATAAATGCAGCATATGTGCATTGTATCACTAATTACCATGTTTATGTAAAGCTAGATGTACCGTATTTATCTTGATTTAAGATAGGAAGATCCCAGGTGATCTTCCTTGCTGTTCCCATGCTTCAACAATGCACAGAAAATGGCCTGGGATCTAATTTTCCCTCCTTCCCGAATTGTGGTCATGACAACCATCTGTACAAAGATAAGCTTTACAGTATTGTCTTGTTCAGGGGTATCATTTTGACATTATATGATATTGTGTGATACAATAGGCTGATGGAAAATAATACTGTGCAGCAGTTGGTGCTCTCATCTACATGCACTGCTGAATTTTAGTTGTGGTTTGGATTGCTTGTTTAATATTTATGGGCCATTGTGGCAAGGGAAGTATATAAATATAATATCAGCTTTTAAAATGTATGTTAACATTTGCAAGAAGGGGCCCTAGCTAAGAGAAATGCTGCTGCTTCTGACTCTTCAAATTTATCCATCTTTGCTGGGTACAGGGAATTTACATTTTGAATATGAAATTTTAGTTTTCAGTGCTGTGCTAGCAAGGCAAGAAGCAGTTTTAAATAGCGAAGACTTCACATTTGCATGTCTTTATGGCAACAGCTTGCTTAACAGTACGTGGACAAATACAGACAGAGGTAAAAACAATGCCAGGTTGTTATTCGTTATCTCCTCTCTGAAATACAGCTATTTATGAGATAACATGGAATAAAGCTAAACATATCTGTTATTATTACTGACATGAGAAAACACTCGCTGACATTGGAGGAAAGGTAGTTTGATTTGGCTTTGGTCACTCTGTGTCTCAAAGTACATACATAAAATGGCTATAATTGAAAACAACAGGAGACACAACTGTATGTTCAAATACTTTTGAGGTATTAGTGGAAAACAGAAAAGAAAGTTCATGTTGAAGTCATGACATCCAGTCTTGCCATATGTTAACAGCAGAAATGACTGGTTGTTTTACTATTAGCAGTGAATAGAAAGCAGAGATTCCAGCTTGCTGCAAATCAGATTAATCATCGATGTTTCATAGTATATTAGTGGGAACTGTGGAAAGAGTGTCTAAAGTGTTTGTATTCTATTGCTGTTGATTTCTTTGCCCCACTTTGCTGGTGATTAACTAACAAGGATCCTCCTTCTGCACTAACTACAGATTTGCTGATTTGAGCACTTAACTTGCAGCCATTTGTAAAGGATCATTTGCACATTTCCAGTAAGACCCCCAACCTTGTAATAACCTGGTCAGGCTGGGCAAAGGAACAACAAAAGAGCCTCTTCCAGTGCCCATTCCTCCCAGATTACAGCTTGTTGAACTTGGAGACCTGTGTCTTCACTCTGTCTACATATACCTCAGCTATTTGATTTACTTGGTATAGCAGATGGGTCAGGTGGGTAGGAGTTACACAGTCACTGCTCTAGAAGGGGGTTTCCTGTCAGATGGAGATTCAGTGACTGCTAAACTGATTAAAAGAAGGATACTATAGCCTGAGTTACTAAATTAAGGTAGTGGAAGGCGAGGTGTGTATGTGGGAGGTGTATGGTTCTGAGCTTTTCTAGCTACTGGTAATAGCTGGCCTTAAAGGAGACAGAATTTAAAATGGTTTTGTTTGGTGTTTGGCTATGAGCTCATATTGTACTTCTCGAATATTATGGGAGGAAGATGCTATATGGAATTGAGGTTGTGGGAAAATACTGATAGTCTGCTGATGGTAGTAATAAAGCTAACGGTAACAAGCTTCAAGAGCTACATTCTGGATGAACTATCACAATGCAAACTAATCAGTTTATCAAACCCTAATTATTCTTGTATAATGTAGGGATTCCTAGTTTTTTTTTTCCTACTGCCCTCGGATATTGCTGTTCCAGCAGTAGCTCCTAGCTTTGTGACAAGTGATGCTTTATGGACAGAATGGGGCTATGCAGGTGTACAATTCTGCAGTGGGGTAATGCAAACTCCTTTTGGGAACAGTATCCTAGGGACAAGGAGGGTAGAAATAGCATGTGTCTTGCTGGTCAGGAGCTTTTGTGTTGGGTTGGTGCTGGTGGTGAGACAATTATCAGCATAAGGGAGTGATTCTACTTTGACAAGTTTTGATTTAAGTCATTTCAAAGACACACCAGGACAAGATTGGTGAGACCCTGCAAGTGTGACACTAAAAACATTGTGAAGGAGCTAATTATTCATGTTTAAACATGTTTATTCTCTTGCTGGCTACAAAGTTTGATTTTTAACTTAGCCAAATACGGGTTCACACACCATTGTTGTAATTAAAAAACTGATTGAATGTAATTCTTCTGCTGGGGACCCTCTGCCTTTAGCACTAACAGAAGTACCTGACTGCTGTTCCCAGCACATGAAAATCCAGAGAGTAGCCAGGGCCTTTTGTGTGGTGCAAGTGTAGTTTCAGCAGGAGACCAAGATGACTACTGAACACTGCCTAATTAGTGCATCCAGGGGAAAACTGTATCCCCTAAAACCTGTGGAAATTTCCACCATAAATACTGCTTTATTCTGATATAACTAGGAGTTGGCCAGACAAAACCATACTCTGGTGCCTTGCCCTCCTTCCTGGGATGGCAGATTGATCCCTTGTCTTACTTTCATTGGCTTATTCCAGGAAGGGAAGTGGTTTTGCGAAGTCAGGAAAAGCACTAGTAGGGTAAGACTGGGAATTCTACCATTCAGGCCACCAAATACAGCCTCTCCCCGAGCGCTTGGTACACCAGTTGCTGAAATCTGACCCAGGGAGTACTTGTATTTCAGTACTGCACAGAGACCACAGCAGTGCTGAGTAATTTACAGGGTTGGATTAAGCTTTGTAACCTGCACAGGGCAACTGCTGCGTTTAACCATGGCGACTGCCATCTAACAAAATATTCACAAAACCAAGCTCTTCTCAGTGACAGAAAGTGACAAGCGTATTTCACTTCAATACAGGGGTAACCAATGTACAGGGGGGTAATACAGAGAAATTGTACAAGGGGGTTAAAGGAATTCCTTTGCTTAAACAAAAGTGTTGTCTGTCTTAAGTACCTAACATGCCAAGGCACTGATTACTGCTGGAGGGGGAGAAGCAGATGCTTAGCTCTACTGGCAAGGGACAAAAGCAGATGTTCGGTTCTACTGATACGCGAGGGAGAAGCAGACTGAGCGTCGATCAAACCCTAAGGCCATGTGTGAAGATTAAAAGGTGAAAAGTTTAAGAAGAGGAAGACCCATTTACTTCATCTTGAAGACCCCTACCCACAAGAGGAAGACTCATTTACTTCATCCTGAGACCCCTGTCCATGGCCAGAAGGGGCACTGCGCAGGTGCAAAGGACCTTCCAGCTCATTATAATACGAAGTGGGGATAGATAATAAATATGTATAAGCGAATTGAGCAACCTCATTTCTATGTATACCTTAAGAGAATAAATGTAAAGGGAGAACAATCCTGAAGTGTGCATGCTTTGGAGGAGCTATCCCCATGCACCTCAGCGCTAAATAAAAGCATACCTACTTTACAACTTTAACGAGTTGTGGAGTCTATCCGCGCATCAGCTTAGCTAATACAGCTATTGCTAACACGAGAAACCGAGGTTTCGCTCTCCCCTTAAAATGGCAGCATGCCCTTGACTCGCTGCAGAACACTCCGTTCCATTCCTGTGCCCTTGGCACCAATTGCCCTCAGCAGCCCGTGGTGCCTAGGCCGGGCCTCACTGTTCACCCGGTCATGCAGCTGGACTCCCTGCCCTACCCGGATCATTCTAGATGCCGGGGACACCCAACACCCAAGCAAAAGCCTCTACAGGGAATGGCAGAGCACAGACCTCCCCTTGGTACTGCCACAACGAGTTCCGGCCCCGGGGCAGCGATTTCTCCTTCGGCAAGAGCGCTGAAAGTAGTCCCTCTTTGTTCACCAGCGCAAAGATTTATGTTCACCGGTGTCCTTCCGCAGCGGCGCCCTCCAGCCCCGCCCCTGGCCCAGGCGCTGCTGTCGGCGCAGGCGGGGCGCATTGGGGCGGGGCCGCGGCCCTTTGTGCTCCCAGCATGCACCAGCTTCTCCTCCGCGGGAAACAAAAATGGCGAGCGGCCGTGGTGGAGCCGGGCTGTCCGTGAGGCGGGTCTGACCCCTCCCCCGCCGCCTCGCCGCCGCTGCGCTTTGGGGGCCGCGCTCGGGGGGTCTCGCCGCGCACCCAAGGGTCTGGCCGTCCCGGGGCTGAGGCTTCTGAGCTCCCCAGTTTCCCTGTATGAGGCGGTTGGCACCACTGGAGAGACCGAATGAGGTAAGGTGAGGGGGGGCGGGCCGCGGTGGCGGGGGGGTAAGGAGGGAGGAAGGAGGGGAGGCCGGGCCAGGCGGGGGGTGAGGAGAGGGGGGGCTGGGCGCGCCCCATAGTTCGGGCCGCCGGTGCTGCATCCCCCCTCCTATTCGTGGAGGCCGCGCCACCCGCCTGGGAGGGGGTGCGAGGGGCCCCGCTCCGGCGTGGGGGGCCCCGGGGGCCTTTGGGGGAGGGGGAGGAAGCTCTCTTTCGGGCGGCCGCTGGCGAGAGAGTGAGGGGTCAGCGGTGCCGCTTGGTGACCAAAACAAAGGGAGCGGAGGCTGCCGGCCGGCTGCCGGGGTCCGCGGGGTGCTGCCGCCGTGAGTCACGGCGAGGTTTGCGGCAGCACTAGCTTGATTTTCTCCTTTAAGGCTATCGTCCGAGCGGGCTGTGTTCGCTCTAGTGCGGAGAGAGCAACACAAAAGAGATGGTTGGTGGTGGTCGCTGGTAACTTTGTTTTTGTTTTCTCTTTTTTTTTTTCGCCGCCTAATAGTCTCTGTCAAGTTAGACAGTTCAAGGTGCTCAAGAAGCTTGTTTTTTGGTCTGCTGAAAGGATGTACAGCAACACGTTTTCTTTCCTTTGATATATGAATTCTGTAGGAATTCAAGAATGGTTTGATACTTTTGTTAGTCAAAGAAAATAATATGGTAGTGTGTTGGATGCGCTGGACATTGATATTAGTGTTGAAATTCTAGGGGGTATCATCCACCTCTGAAGTATCTGGGTGCTATTTAAAGGAGAGGGCCTGCACAATTAAATGAAAGGGCCTGCCAGGAGAGCAGCGTGGCATTATGCTTGTTTCTTGGATTTCTGATAGTTAGGGCCTGCTCATGGCTTTATCAGGTCAAACTTAGTAATGGATAATAGCATGATTTTTTTTTCCTGACTTAGTGTAAGGGATACTGATCCATGCTTTATACCTAAACTGTCAAAAGCATGGGAGAATAGGAAAAAAGTTTTCTTTTGTTTTTTTTTCGTCTATAACCAGCTTGGTAAAAGTTAGCAAGTTAATGTACATCCCTTTCTTGAGAGCTCAAATTACAATTCATTTGAAAGCATTTGAGATTAAAAGAAGAAAAAAAGTTAGTTTCTATAGTGTTAGAATCCAGCCTAAGAGGTTCATAGCTTTTTAATGGAAGGAGCATAAAGGGAAATAAAGAATCAAAATATGAAAGAAGGTGCGTAATAAAAGTAGAGAAAGGAAGAAGGATCTTTGCAAGGAGCTACAAGCTGGTGAAATGTGGATCTCTACTGAGAGTATAATGTAGTAATGTTTTCAACAGTTGACCTGTTTTGTCAGATACAGATGTGTCTTCTCAACAACTCTGCTTCCGTGCTCTGGAAAGAATTTTAAATCAGATGTAGATCCTTCTCAAACTTGGCGTAGTATGATTAGTCACCAGTTGTTTTCTGGGGGGGGTTTGTTCCAGGTAGGTGAAAGATACAAACACTGGTAGTTAGTATTAAGGGTGACCTTGGATATGGTAACGTTTCTCCTTCACTGCATTAGCAAATCAGGTAAAGCTTATGAGAAGAATGTAACAAGTAAGTTGGTGGTCATTTCCTAGTGGAGAGTGAATTTCTGTATTCCCTGGAGAGAAATGTGAATGAATATAGTACTAGAAGCACCAGAATGGCCTTAAAGCATATTTTGTGCTCTTCATGCTAGTTGTGGAGGAAAAATTTGGAGGGAAGAAACACGTGACTAGAAGCTGGTATGAATCTTCTCTTGGTTTGTGAGTTGGCTGTACTTTCTGTGTCACTGACTTCTGAGCTAGCTGCAGAGTTGGCTTTGCCTTCTTTACAGGCCTTCTCTGCAGGAAATGGAGGGGAAGTGTGTCTTTGAAACACATCAGAAGAAGTATTATAAACCACAGGGATTGCTGGAGGGTCCTTGGGCAGGGTAATACCTGTTACTGAAGGCACTGAAACTAGTTGAAATACATGCTTTTAACTATCTTTGTTTCAAGCTGATGTTCTCTTCCTAGAAGGTATAATCTCTGTGGAGGAATGAAATGAAGAGGTTTAGTTTTCTTTGAGAGAAAGAGAGCTAAAGATGGGAGTGTTCGTGATCAGTTTGAACATATTTCATTTACTTGGAGGATAATACTGGATTAATTTTTACTTCTTTCTGTGGAGTGCTTATGAAGGGTGATATTCTTCTATATGAGCCTTAAAGAAGGGTATTTATGGGGTTTTGATTGCCTATGAAATCGTTTTTCTTCCCCCTCTCCCTGTGCGAGTCAGCACCTTCTGTTCTTTTTCACTGCTTGGGTGCATGCTTGTACTGTTATTACCTTAGGTATATTGCTGGGCATCCTGTAATTGGGTACAGCACAAGCCCAAAAAGTGTTTGCAGTGTTCAAGGAGGTGCTAAGTATTCGCTTAAGGGTGGTTCTGACCTGAAAAGGTGTGTTGTGACCTGAACCATTGTTCTCTCCCCTTTGCTCTCTGTGTATAAACATGATTGATCCTAAACAAATGGCTCTTAAGAGTACAGGGCTGCCCTGCCCTATTTCTCTACTTGTTACATATGTAGGGAAAGGTGTTATTCTGTAATGATCTATTAAAGACTGGTCTAGTGGAACCCGGCCCTGCCTGTGGCAACGGTTGGAACCGGGTGGGCTTTAATGTCCTGTCCAACCCAAACCGTTATATGGTATGTGTGTTATCTCTTGTCCTCCTGCTATGCAGTACTACAAAGAGGCTAACTACATCTCGCAGGAGCCTCCTCCCACAGGGCAAGTGCTTCAGTCCCCGACTGTTTTGATAGCCCCCCACCAAGCTCATCTAGTTTGACGTCTTCCTTGCTACTGGCAGAACCAAACCACAGTATTCTAGATACTGTCTAATGAGATTTGTGTAGAAGGAAACAATCACTTCCCCTTAGTCTTCCAGCTCAAGTTCTTTCTAATTTTGCTACTTTGTCAGTTAATGTGGTGGATATACTTGTGAAAGCATACAGCTACTTAAGAAACACATTAATGAAAACATGTTCTCTGATTACTAGAGAGTTCTTTAAAGTGTTCAACCAGACAGAAGAATTCAGAAGAAAAAACACTGACACAATGTAAAGCTCTTTCAAAGGCTTAAGAAAAAAAGATACCAACAAGCACTCTATTTGGGTAGTAACCAAAAAATTTGTTGCATGAAAATCACATATGATTGTGTTGGGTAGTATGGTTGACTTGGTAGAGCTAAGAAGTGTAAACAAGCTACAAGGAGCTGACAAGGAGCAGTTTATACAGAGTGGTTGCCCTGAAATCACTGGTAGGACAGAGTTTTTCTGCCTTAGGTGATTTTCAAGTTCTGTCCATGATGGATTTGTTAAGTGTTGTTTGCTTGAATGGCTTGTAAATTGGCTTGCTGAACATTTTTTAAAAAAAAGATGTAAACTTGGGGCCCATGGGAACAGACAGGCTACTTCCAAGAGCACCAGGGGATAACAATGTGATGTTCTCATGGGTCTGTTCTTTACCATCCTAGGTTGTGGAGAACAGGGGTAACCTGTAATGATTAGGGAATGGTGTATGTTATACCTGTCTTCAGAAATGGCCAAAAGTTCAACCCAGGGAACCAAAGGCTTGTTAGGCTCATGTTGGTCTGTAGGACAGTTGTGGAATAGATCTTCCTGGAAGATGTCAGCATATATTTTCCAAGAATAAACTGTGGCCTGACCACCATCTGTGTTAAAAATGGTAGGATTTGTGGACCGGGGAGGAGAGGAGTGGATGCCACTTAACTCCAGCAAGGCTGAAGGAAGTGGCCAATAGGAACCTCATGAAGTTTAAGAGATGAAAGCCAAGTCCTGCATCTGAAGGAAGAATCTCAGGCTAAGTTTGGCTGAAGGTCAGCTTTGCAAGGTTGGCTGGGGTCTGGTAGACAGAAAGCAAGAACATGAGCCAACACTGTGTCCTGTGAGCAAGTTGAACAAAACCAGAAGGCTGAGGAGAAGTGATTGTTTCCTTCTACACATAACTCATTAGACAGTATCTAAAATGCTATGGTTTGGTTCTGCCAATGCAAGGAACACATGAAACTTAGATGAGCTTGGTGGAGGGCCACCAAAACAGTTAGGACGGGAGCACTTCTGTGAGAGGAGGCTGAGGAAACCAGGTTCATTCAGCCTGGAGAATAAGAGACTTCATGGAGGCCTAACTGCAGCCTTCCAGCTCCTGTGAGATGCAATTAGTCTCTTCACAATACTGCATGGCAGGAGGACAAGTGATAACATACAAGATGAAATAAGAGAGGTTCTGATGGGAATGGGGGGAGGAGATGGGTTTTCTTATTTTATCCACCGCCCCCCATAAGGACAGTTTGCAGAGGAAGAGGAGCCCAGGGTGTGTGGCCCCTGTTGCTGGAGGCTTTCAGGGCTGACTGTATAAAGCCACCTTGTCTGGCCTCATGGCTGATGCTATGCTGAGCAGGACTACAGAACTCCTGATATCCTTTTTAACTTCCATTACTATCTTAAACAACTGTAGAAATTAGGTGATCTTGAAATTTATTTCTTATCCTCCAGCTGTTACTCTTGGCTTTTCTAGACTGAGGGATGCCTAGGTTAACATCCCTTTATTCTTCTGTGCAGTTAGTGATGTGGCTTAGGCTTTTGATCATACCAGCATACAAAATAGAGTAAAGATAATGAGCTCAAAGCTTGTAGATATTCTATGACAAAGCACCTTGGAAGCTTAATATTAATTGGGCTGCATGAAGTAGTGTAAAAGGATAGACTAAGACTATAATCTAGAGTTGTGTTGGATCCTCCACTTGAAAGGAATTCATAAGCATTTGCTAATAGAATAGCCTGTTTGTGTATAACTGAAACAGTGACTGTTGGAGCAAAGCTGCTGTTAAGGAAAAACTAAGTGAACTTCTGGTTTTTAAAGTGGACTGATCTGCAGTTTAGGCCTCGGGTGGGGCAGTTATGTCTGTTTGCCTTCTTGGACCAGCAGAATCTTTTTATTTGGGGGGAGGGAGGTACAGTTGACAAACAGTGAACAGTTAATGTTTGATTTGAGATCTCAAACAGCAGTGAAGCTGCGAGGAAATGGGGAAGAAACATGTGGCTGGGATCCAGTATCTCTCCAGCTGTCAGCAGAGGTACTGGATCCTAGTCATGGGTTAGTTATCACGTTGGAAGCTTTACTTAGACTTGGCTATAAGGTGCTGGGTAAACCAGCTAAGATGGTGGCTCTTGGAAAAGATTCCTTTCACTTTGCTGCTGCCTTGTGGCAAGTGCTCAGAGCACTTGCTGCTTACCTGGCTTGTCACCAGACCTTTTGATGAAGTGCTTTAATTTGTTTAAAATGTCAGAAAATCCATTTTTAGGGAAGAAAAATAGAAAGTGTATGGAGAAGTCACCTTGTTCCAGAGCTGGAGGGAAGGCAGGGAGAGCAAGCTGCTGTATTGGATAAGCCATGTATAAAATCTGCTGGGTTCCCTAAACTCATTTTCCCTTCAGTGTGATTTGTATTTACTGGGAATAAATTAATTATCTGTAGGTCCCACTTTCATGTGTTGTTTCAGTAAATTAAAATTTTCTCTTCATATGCTTTGGGCACTTAGTTTTTGCAAGATACTAGATTTTAATAACAACCTGTAGTCATAGGGTAGCTATAGCCTGTTTCTGTTGCAGTATTTGTGAATCACAGACCTTCTGGAAGAAATGTCCTGAAGTTGCATGGCTTGTCAATGAAACTGACTGTAATTCAGTGCACGCAGTCAGGCAGTGCCAGCTGAGGGAGTTTATGTCTCAAGCTGCTTGTTCGCATTTGTTCTCTTGTGCTGACAAACCATTCTGTGAGACAAATCAGTGAAGTGCAATTGCTGAAAAGATAACCCTTGTCAAGGGAGTTTCTTGTAACAGAAGTTGTTTCTCAGTGGTTGTTAGAACTGAAGGATTACAGGAGTATGAATGACCTTAACCTGGCAGTACTGCTGAGGAAATGACACTTTGAAACAAGATGGAGAGTGCCCAATCTTTTTAATTCTCTAGGATCTTCCCATCTTTTTCCCCCTTAAATTTTCCTGCTGTAGGATTGTGGTGAAGATTTGGGAGTCAGAGGCACCAAATGAACTTTGACATTTTCTAACCTGTAATAAAGAGGTTAGATTTACAAACAAGTCAAAACTAACAGAAATCTAACTTTGTTTTTTGGCAAATAAATTCTATGCATAGTAAGTTGTCATGGTTCACAAATCGGACTGATTTATGTAGTTCACCGTCAGAGGGAAGTTTACATTCCTGTTGAAAGAGAATGATGAATACCTCCTGCTGCTGCAGCATATTATAAATTTATTCATCAAGTAGATGAATAGAAAGTCTTCTGCCTGTCTTGCTGGAGAGTATCTATGGTTATGATGAATCAAGGTGAAAAACTTATGAGCATTTTCAGAACTTCACAAGACCAGCTTATAAAGAAATGGTCGAAGTGCATTACTATTTGGGAGTAAATTTCAATATGTAGATATGTTTTACTGACTTTCCCCATGCACTTCTGAAAGATTGTGTGGGTGCTGCTTTGGTACTTTCTTTGCATGTGAAGTGCTTGAGTAAGAATACGGCCACAACATACTCAGTATTAATTAAGGGATGTAAAGCCGAGGTAGACTGGACATACTGTATGACATGCAGTGCAGCTTACTTGTGCAAGTTGTGTGAGATAAGGTAGACTTTTGTTTTAGGTAAAGTAGGTTTTTTTTGTTTTTTTTTTTTTCCTTGGAAAACCAGGATCTTCAGATATTTTGCAATGTGGAGTTCTTGGAGATATTTTTGAAGATTGTGGGGAAATTGTTACTGAAATGTTACTAGATTTGTTGGTAACTGTAAAATGGTATGTTAGGAAGGTGCTATGGAAGTAACTTAAAGGAAGACTTGAAAACAAGTTCTGGAAAATTTGGAACCTTTAATTTCAAAATTGGCAAGCAAGAAGTTAACCTCAGTTTGCATTTGCGCTTCCAACAGGTATTTATTTTAATGGTAGGTGTGACTTTTTGGTACTCCATTACAATGGAGAGACCTGTGGCAATGCAAAGTTACTAACATGCTAGGCTTGTAGCTCTTATGTTGGTCTGCACTGGATTCCTTGTGCTTTATGTTGTGTTTCCAGAAGGCACTTCAGGGACTCCTACTTCAACTTCAAGCTTGCTTGCTTATTAAGCTTGCTAAATAAAGTCAGCCTTTTAGAACAGTAGCTCTTCCTGCTTAATCTGCATCAAAAGCATTGAGGGAATGTTTCCCTGAAAACAAACTTCTTATCCATGTGGAAAGCAACAGTTAAGCTAGTGTCAACCTGTTGTGATAACTAACCTATTTTCAGTCTGTGTTAGATAAAGCATAAACTGCCACAGCAGGAGCTACTTCATGAACTGTTTAGTCATCACTTCAGCAGTGCTATCTCCCACAAAGAGCAGTGTAGACAATGGAAAAGTGTCTGCTTTATTGGCTCAGACCTTTACTGTGTGTCAAGATCCTTCAGTGTCTGGAGCTGCTATTGTAAATTTAGGCTGTTGTATAAGACAATGTATAGACTCATTTAAGTGCTTGTGCTACAAAATAATGCACAATACATTTTTGTTACCATTTGAGTGGAATTATGGGACAGACTTCACTACTTAATAGTGTATGTATGTTTCTGAAGACATTTAAAATGGGAAACTCACAAAAGCAGCTGTTGCTTTTTAAGTGGAGATTGTACTAGATTATGTGTAATAAATGAATTGATTTTCTTACTTCTAATATGATGTCTGAACTTGAGGCTCACAAGAACCTCAAAACCTAACTGTAGAGTAGAATGATGTGCATATATTCATGGTAAGAAATTATATATGAGATTAGATCCAAGGAAGAAGTTCTTCCCTGTGAGGTTGGTGAGGTGCTGGCACAGGTTGCCCAGAGAAGCTGTGGCTGCCCCATCCCTGGCAGTGTTCAAAGCCAGGTTGGACACAGGGGCTTGAAGCAAGCTGCTGCAGTGGAAGGTGTCGCTGCCTGTGGCAGGGGTTGGAGCTGGGTGAGCTTTAAGGTTGAGTTTTTCCATGCAATGGTGAAGGGTGTCAAATGAAGTTACAAGGTGCCAGCTGTGAAACAAGCCAAAAGAAGTACTCCTTTAAAGGTTCAACAAAATACGTAGGAAAACATGCAGGAAAAAGGTCCACTAAGGACTAAAATACCGAGGCATTACTGCTCGAGGTCTTTGGATCCACAGGCTGTAAAAGATCTAGAGAATATTTGGGAGAGGAGTGCTGTTCTTGGGGCTAGTTTTTGTTGTGGTTTAAACACAGTCAGCCATAAATCATGCAGTCTCTCCCCCCCACCCCTGCCAACATCCCTTCTTGCCCTTCCCCTATTCCTGGAGGGATGGGGAGAAGAATCAAAAGAATGCAACTCCCATGGGCTGAGATAAGAACAGCTTAGTAACTAAGGTATAACACGATTCATTACCAGTACCAACAATAATAGGAAAGATGAAGGAAATAACAAAGGAAGAGAACACAGCACCTCACCACCCACTGACCAATAACTCACCCCACCCCAACTGAAAAAGCAGAGAGAGTACCCTTCTGGGTAACTCATAGTTACATCCTGGGCATGACATGCTGTGATATAGAATACCTCTTTGGCTAATTTGGGTTAGGTATCATGTCTCTGCTTTCTTCCCTCTTCCCCTCCTCCCTGGCAGAGTATGAAGCTTAGAAAGTCCTTGGTCAGTCTAAACATTTGAGCAGTAACTAAAAACATCGGTGCTATCAGTGCTGTTCCCAGGCTGAAAGTCAAAAACACAGCACTGCACCAGCTGCTAAGAAAGAGAAAAAATGACTGCTAATGCTAAACCCAGGACAGTTTTTTTTCCCTATACCTCTGGTCTTCCCCAGTCGTCTGCTGGAATATTTCTGTGTTTGAGATCAGGCAGGACTTAAATTTGTGTCCCAGTTGTACATGATGATGCCAGAGTTAGTTACTGGGCTAAATGGAACACTTGTCTGGCCCATTGTCTGGCCTGCTCTCAATGTCATGACCTACACTGTTTATAAATGTGCTTAAAACAGCTGTCTAAATTTCTTGTGTCTAGCCTTCTTGGTTTAAACTGTCCTGTTGAAAACAATTGATTGATTTCTAGAATATAGACTTTTGCATTTCTGCATATTATTTTGTATTTTCAGCCATTATAATTCCAAGTTTATTTTCATATTGAAAGTAAGTAGTAAACATTTAGGGAGAAAGGATTCCATCCTCTTTGAAACTTCAGAGGAACTTTTCTGGCATCTGGAAAGTAATTCTCATCAAGTGGTATAGGGTGCTGATTCATTTACTGGTTTTATTAGTGCTTTGATTAATGCAAACTTTTCTGGTGCTAATAATGTACCTAAGTTGTTTAGAATGACATGAAAATTTGGCTTTTCAGTTGCCTCCATGTAACTTTCTGTTCTGTCCTTGAATCTCTGTCATAGTAATTAATACATTTAATTTCTAAAGAGAAAATAGTTTTGGGTATAAGGATACCTTTGTTTTACAGTCTGAAATATTGGTTATTAGTTATGAAGATAGTTGCTTATCCATTATTTGGTCCTGTTACAATTTCCTATATTTTACTCCTTGGAGTGCTTGGTAGCTAGTCTAACATAAAAACTTAATCACACAGATGAATAGGTTATATGTTGTGGAATTGCATGAGGAAAAAACTATTATTGATGCACGTAATTTGTAATTTTGAGCTTTGTCTGTGAACAAAAGTTTCAAGATCTTTTGTTTTTCTTTCCTTATTCTATTCTTCTCCGTATCTAACAAAGAGGAAAACTTATTTTACATTAGAAGTTTAGCATGTAGAAATTCTTCCTGTGCTGGAAACCTCTATAGCTATGCTTAGTGGCAAAGCATGATGCTGTGTTTGGAGGTACCTTGAGTAGTGCTCAACCTGGTTTCTTTCTTCCCCACCTGCTTAACCATAACCTTTAGTACCTTTTTAGCTTCCTTGGAATTTTGGAAAACTGTCAGTTTTTGTCAATTTTGTCCAAATTACTTACGCAAAACTAATTGTTTTGCGTAAGTAATTCTGTATTGAATGCTTTTGATGCATTCTTTGATGCTTTTGGTCATGTTATGAAGACTGAGCTGAAAAGCTTGTGTCCCCATCCTCACTTACATTAGGTGATTTCATGGAAGACTTTCTTTTACATAAACTTGTCCCTTTCAAATCTTGTAGACTCTTATAGTAGCAAAGGCTACTATAAGCTAAGTGAGTTTTAGCTGTGAATAATATTAATATTCAAAATACATGTTTTTTCTAATTTATCTAATTCTGATTATCTTTTGTCTTTCTTCCCTATCTTTAGAGACTCTACAGCGGTGGGTAATTCACTGGTCCATAAGCGGTCTCCTGTACGTCGAAGCCATAAGAGCTCAGCATCTCTGACCAAGCTGTCATTACGTGATGGACAGAAAGCCAAAAAGCCACTGTGTAAATTTGAAGAAGGTCAGGATGTCCTAGCTAGATGGTCAGATGGCTTGTTTTATCTTGGAACTATCAAAAAGGTAAAGGATTTCTTTAAACTCACTGGAGTACTGGTTTTGCTAAGTGTTATGGTATTGTTGTGTCTGTTGGTATTAAGTACATTATTCTGTTTAGTATTTTACTCATGGCTTCTGCTGTATTTTTGGTTTTCAGATAAACAAACTGAAACAGAACTGCTTCATTATATTTGAAGACAGTTCCAAATCCTGGGTTCTCTGGAAGGACATACAAACAGGCAAGAACTTCAGTGAAGTAGTCATTGTTGGGTATTTTGTGTAGCTTACTGTATTTGTTGAAATAAATTATTAGAGTATATTTTTGGTATCCTAAAGAGTAATATAGTTTAACATGACCTAGGATCCTGATTTAGGTGAACAAAAGTTCTTTTCAGTTAACTCTTTATCATTGCTGTTACTTTTTCTGTTAGTTTGTTTTCACATAACTATATGCAGGGAGGGGAGCACACTTCTAAGCATAATCAAATTTGAGTTTTTTTGGATGGGAATAGAGTATAATACTCTGTCATAGCAGGAAACTCCAGGCCCTAATTTACACAGAGTTTATGTCCTCCTATGTTTTCAGTTGAAACATCATGACGTCGAAAGAAACCAAAGACTGGAAAATCAATCCTAGGTTTGAATGGAGTTTTCACATTTAAAAGTAATGCCTTAATTGTTGCACATAAGAAACCATTACACATGTTGGAGTATTCATGTGATATAAAGTAATATTCAGTTATCAAGTGAGACATCTATTGTATATTAGCTTTGATTTTTCAGATACTTGGGGAGCAGCTAGTATTTTGATAACCCAATACTTCTGAAGCACGGATGACTGATTCTTGTGAAAATCAGTTAAAATTTCCTTATCTCATACAGGCAATGGAAACTTCATCTGGCTGTTGCCCATTCTTGGTATTCAAACTAAACACTGTCTGCTAACAGTACAAGCTTTGCATTTGTAATAGCAAAAAACCTACTGCTTTATTTCTGAGATGCTTTTAAAGTACTGCTGTTCTGCCTCTGTATAGTACTGGTTTATGATCTTTGCTACATTTATCAAACTTTAGTGCATGAGTATGATAACATGTAGACTAAGAAATTTGTATTTTATTCCAGTTTTTTACACTGGTAGGTGGTAGATAATAGGAGAAAGATGTAGGTTTGTTTCCAGTTTGCAAACCACTGTTTTTTTCCTTCTCTTTACTGGTACTGTGTGCTTTTTTGTGCTTGCAGATATATATAAGCAGTAATAACATATTTTGTAAGAGCGCTGGAGTTTAATATTAAAACACTTTGGGCAGATCTGTCAAAGGATATGTACCAAGTTGTGCATATGAAAAGAAGCACAAATTACTGTAAATACAAAACATACCTCTCAGTTGTCCAGATAGTATTTGTTTATGCATATATTTTTTGGTCTGCATTTAGTCTTTATTTGTTTATTTTATGTTTTATAAAGGGACCATGGACTGCATAGTAAAAATACATAGCTATAAATATCCAATAATCTACGATAAGTGACATCAATACTTGTAATACGTATGGTCTGTACAAAAGGTGAGAATTTAATTTTGTTAGGAAATGAGGATCTGTAACAATGTGATTCTACAATGCATGGATTTGTAACTGAAATGATGGAAAAAAGCTATACACACGGTAACCGTTCCAGCTGCAGTTGTAGAGAAAAAAAATCACATTTTCCTCTTTTGTTTAGGAGCCACTGAAAGTGGGGAAATGGTCTGTACAATATGTCAGGAAGAGTATTCAGAAGCACCAAATGAAATGGTTATATGTGATAAATGTGGGCAAGGTAACTAGAATCTTTCCTATTTACTGCATTTTAAAAGATGTTTTGATTTGGTTTATGAAGGAGGATATTTGCCTGGCTGACTGCTTAACTGATGTTAACTTTTATAGCCCTTAGTGGCTATTAACAGCTCAGTGAATAATGATAATCTATGTTAAAGGGACTAACAACTGTTCTGTAAGTAAAGTTTATTTTTTATACTAAGAATTTCAGAAGAACATTATGAATGTGTTACTAATCTTTCTGATCAGATTTTTGGCACTTTATGATGGATAATGCTTTATATTTGGGTTAAAATGATATATAGTTAATTCTCTGTAAGCTTTTTCTGTTTTAATAAGACTTTGGTCATTTTTCATACAGGTTATCATCAGCTGTGTCACACACCAAATATTGATTCCAGCGTGATTGAATCAGATGATAAATGGCTCTGTCGACAGTGCGTTTTTGCAACAACAACAAAGGTGTGTTGCTAGAAAAACATGCTTTATACATCCTGTATTGTGTACATACATAGCTTCTGAAGCCGAAACACACAGAAAAAATATTGCATTTTCTCAGTGATTTCTTTTATGTTAACTTTGACTTGAATGGAAGTTTTGTATGTTGGGAATTAATATGCATGCTAGATATAATTACATTAGGCTTTCAGTTTACCCTTAAAATATGCCACTATTAGAAGAAACTCAGGTGATAATGGTTTTTATTATAGACAAATCTTCATAACTTCCAAACTAAAGGATTTGCAAGTTTCAGGAATACATTATTGCTTTTGTAAACTCATGTATTTGTTTTGGACCAGAGGGGAGGTGCGCTTAAGAAAGGACCAAATGCCAAAGCGCTGCAAGTCATGAAACAAACATTACCTTATAATGCAACAGACCTTGAGTGGGATGCAGGTCATAAAACCAATGTCCAGCAGTGTTACTGCTATTGTGGAGGACCTGGAGAGTGAGTAAATAGATACTTTAAGAACTTCTGTCTGTCATGCAGTTGATCCTGTAGACTTCTACTTGTGAATGTCTTTGTTTCTCTTGTATGTAGATACTAAACACAATGCAAAGTGGCATTTTCAATTTTTTTAGTGTCTCCTTGGAAATGTTATTAATGGCTTGCCTTCTCCCATCAGATTCTTTGTTTTAATTTTGTCATATGACCATCACATAACATTACAGTCCATTTTATAACAAGCAAGAACGTGTTCTTTTGCATTGTTGCTCTTAATGTTTTGGGATTTGATTTTGTTTGTTTTTTGATCTTGCAATTTTAGGCAGTGTTAACTCATCCCTATCACTAGTCACAAATATAAATGTATTTAGGGATTAGACTATTAAATTGTGTTGGAATAGGTAGCTGATTCTACTGCAGTATCATACCCTGGATTGCAGTTACTGGCAGGGGGGAAAACTTTTTTCCTGTTATGACATTAGAGTCCTCTGCTGATTCTTGCTCTACAAGAAAGGCAAGAAGTGGACTTCTTAAGTAGATAGCGATAAATACTCTGGTGTCTGCATGGATGAGTAAAAAGATAAAACAGCGTTGGAGTCAAGAGTCTCTCAAAGAAGTAAAGCTTATGAGCTTATGCTTGAAGAGCAGAGCTCTAGTTTGAGAATTTTGCAGACGTGGACAAACATTGCCCTCAGTGTTGCATGGCGCCTTTTATCAAGGGAGAGCTGAAAAAGGAAAATGAGAATCTCTGTTAACTGAGGTTTGTTTTAAGGATTTGAATAGTCTAGTTTTCGGAATAAATGTTTCTGACTTAATGCAGCTGGAAAATAATAAGGAGGTGAATCTAGTATGCAAGAAGAAGCTTATGGTTTACTGAATTCTTATTATAGATAATAAAGATATGATTTTCATAGGAAATCAAGCTTTTTTTTCATTTAATAACTTAGTTCATCCTTTAATAGGCAATCTTTTATTCTTAGTCACTACTTTTATAGTAATGATTCATGGTGGAGCTAAATGCTTCTGAAATATCCCTACAGACAACTGTCAGGGTTAGAAGATCACCTGCTTACTTAATTTAAACATAATGAAGAACAAATATAATGAAGAACAATTGCCAGTGACTTTAACACGTTATTTTTCTTTCTGTTGGTGAAGCTGGTATCTAAAGATGTTGCAGTGCTGCAAATGTAAGCAGTGGTTTCATGAGGCTTGTGTGCAGTGCCTCCAAAAGCCAATGCTTTTTGGTGACAGGTAAGACAATGAAGCTGTACTTCATGGTTGCCTTTATTTAAAATATGATGGGGATCTCACATATGAACTTTTATTAGGGTATCCATAATACAACACTGCTTTCAAAAAATGGGATGAGTTTTGGATAGAAGATCATACAAGCTAAAGCATGTGTTCAGGTGCCAGGAAAATGCAGTTCATCTTAGTTTAATGAAGGAGAGTGGGTTGTGGAGAGGTAACCAATGGATGGTTTAAGTCAAATTGCTGCTGACTTCATTTTGTGTGTAAGTCTATTATACTATGGGTGGTGTGTAGTAGGAGATTGCAAGTGTCAAATCAGACTGCTTTGGTGGGTCTGAAAGTTAGACGAGGGCTTTCAGGTTCACACTGTATAGGTGACCAATGTCCTGTATGAAACAGGCACCATGCTTCAAGGTAGGTTGCCAGTGCGTATGTGTGGTAGTAGTTTCATGTACCAATAGCATAGGGAACTGGAGAAAGCTGGAAGGATCATTACATTGAGGGGAGCTGTATACATCCTCTGATAAGCGATGAGTCAGGACAAAAGGAAATGAATAAGAGTGCTAGTCTGGGCTTTTGTTTTAAGAGGAACTTTGAGTAGTTGGAGCAGATGAGAGAAAACTGGAGAAGCAAATTAAGTAGTATCTCATTTGTTATCTGTTATACTTTCTTTTAGCTGTTGGTTGTTCTGGAATGTTTGTATGGGGGAACTGAGTTATGATCTAGGAATGCATGGGTCATATAAATGTATGCTTATACTGATGAGTAGGTTTCTGCATGAGAGAATGGAGTGGGAACACTTCAGAACATTTTCATAGGTGTAGTCACAGGTTGAGGGACTTTCTTGGGGAGTATGAAATAGTGGTACCAGGATAAAATTGATCAAGTACCTTTCCTGGTAGGTACCAGTACAGATTTTAGAAGTTAATGAAGGAAGTTGGAAGATGAAGGGACTTTCAAATACCATACAGCTGGGTTTTTAGCCTGCATAACTCTCATTTTTGTGTAACTAGGGTGGTAAACATGAAGAGAAGTGTGTGTGTACAGACACCCACCACCCAGACACATGTATATCTGTATATTCATGTATTTTTAGGTTTTATACGTTCATTTGCTCAGTTTGCAGTTCTGGACCAGAATACCTCAAACGTTTACCCTTGAGATGGTACGTATGAATTAAAACCAGGAATTTAGTACATGCTCTGAATTTCTCTTTGGTGTTTTGATCCTCCTTGCAAAAAAGGAAATCCACTTGATGTCTTGTTGTTTCCCGAGTTGCTCTTACTGCTCAGACTAACAGGGGTGTCTTTTCTTCTACATTAATCTTTAAATGTAGAGATATATTACAATTGCATGCTTTGGGGTTTATTCCTGGGATGGTTTAGTGAAGTAGTGAGCAATTACTCACTTGTATATGTGAAGACTGAGATATGAGCAAAATCTTTTTTGCAGTCTTAGGATCCTACCATTAGATAAACCAAATGTAATGATTACTGGAGTACATATCTGTACACATAACAGTTTCTCTAATGAGACTTAATGGTTAATTGTAGTTTGAAATATTTGAACTAGCCTATATTACAAATTATATTCAATCTTGTGGATATATATGCTAACAAATACATTGTGGAACTAACTTGTTAAATGCCAATTCACCAGAGTACTTGCATGAGTTCAGAATCTATAGTTTCAACTATAAATTTGGATTTAACTATCCTGTGATTTCGAACAGTTTTGGAGTTCAAAAGAACATGATCACAGTGAGATGAGGCAGAGATTAAAGTAAGATTCAAAGCAGAATGAATTACCTGAAGAGAAATTACTGGAAACTTCATAATGTTCCCTGTATTGAGTGTTGAAGTTATGCTTTTTGTTTCTCTGTCTATATCAAGCTACTATCTTTTCTAAGAAATTTTCAAAAGAAAAGCAGTTGGAAGGAAAAGAGTCTTAATTTCTGTCTTTTATTCCAATATTTCTGAACTCTAGGGTAGATATAGCACATCTATGCCTTTACAACCTAAGTGTTATTCATAAGAAGAAATACTTTGACTCAGAGCTTGAACTCATGGCCTACATTAATGAAAACTGGGATAGATTGCATCCTGGTGAGGTAAGTCATTAGAATACTTTGTTGTTTTTCCTCATAGTGCATATATATGTCCTGAATGTTAGTGACATGCACTTTTTTGTTCTGGTTGTTGAATCCTTTATTATCTTTATTATCAATCTGGTAATCCCAAATAATGAGGAGGTAATCTTTTATTTTTCTTGCAGAAACAGAATGATTTTAAGTAGTGTTTTTCTGTGCTGTAAAGTTCCTAAAGTGATCCATGTGACTTATTATTTGAATGGTAACTTAATTCTCAACAACCTAATCATGCATACACACACACACAATTCCTACTTGGATTATTATGTGCAGAGACCAGGGAATCTGTTTTGAAGGTATAACATATAACAAAATATTGTATGCAAACATTTAATTTCCTCTTTTCTCACTCTTCCAAACATGGAGGTGATCAATTAGTGTCCAGATCTAAAGATTATTTGGATCCTTTTTCCAGTTTGATTCTGCTAGTTGTCAAGGCATCTTGGTTTTTGGATCACTATTATACTAATTATTTTTCCAGCTGTTTGATTTAGTGTGAAGTTACTTTATTATTAAAAGAAATGTTTCCTCAAGCAGAATGACTTTATATTTGACAAAGAGGAACAGTATGGGTAGCTGTTTCTGCACCCAAGTTTGCATGCAGAATTTATATCTAAATTCAAGTTGCCAAACTGCTTAGTAGAGTATGCACTTTGTGCATAGAAATTTAGTGTTTTGAAATTTTTTAAGACAGGAGGCATAGAACTGGGTTAAAATTTTCTTATAATGGTGTCCTACTTTAATACTTATCAGCAAAATTCATACATCTGTAATCCATTTCTACTAGCAGACACAATTAGAGAAATCAAATGTGTGTTCTTAATCCTATGAAGTCTCAAGGCTTAATTAGAAAAAGGCTGCACAAAATGCAATTCTCACATCACTCTTTCAAGAGAATGAAATGTTCTGGCTGTTTTGGCTGTTCTGCAGTCTAGCAAATACATAAGCAGTGTTTAATTTAGACTTCAGTTTCTCTTAGTATTGAGGAAAATGTAGAAGAAATTAATGTTTTATTATTTTGTGTCAACTTTCTCTGGATTTCACAAAAGTTTGTCAGAATGGTGGTCAGAGCAGCTAGGGTGATGTTGAGTGGAGCTATCTAGCTGCCATTGACTTGGAGCACATACGCCATTTTGAAGAAGTTGAAAGGCTACAGTCCTCATTGTGCTGCTCTTCCCCTTTATGCTTTCAATGAATCCATGCTCAAGCTATGTGAAAACCATATAATGGAGAGGAAGGAGAGGGTAGACAAGGAAGCTCACCTCTTTAAGTGGTATGCTCGGTTCTTTAATTGATATTTCTCCACCTTAAAGGAAACTACTTTTAAGTCTGAAGACCGTGTTTCTGAAGAGATAGATTTTTTTTTTTTTTTTTTTTAATAATTACATAAACACTGAGGTGAGGAAATCCTCAAGACTATTATGAAAAGATTATAAATATCACTCAGTAAGTTGGGAAAAATTGTTTTGAGAGATCAGAGGGAAATGTACTGCTTTGGTTCACCTGGTTTGTGTGTTAAACAAATCATAAAATTAGAACCTACAATATAATAGTCTTAAGGTTTTGGGTTTGGTTTTTTTTAATAGTCAGAACTTGTTGCTGTTAGAAATAATGCCTTGGTTTCTTTCTCTAGCTGCTTATAATTGATTAAGAGGAAAATTATTTTAGCTGTAGTCAGACAGGAGTAAGTGGTGGAATTATCAGAACTCCTTAGTCTATTGTTTAGCATCTTGTTATTTAGGGTGCAATAAACATGGCAGTTTATTCTGTAGTTTGGTGCTGCAGAGTTGCAAGACCTTTGGATAAGGGATGGATTGTACTGAATGCCTATGGTAAAGATGTGTGAAAACAGTTCTTAATTTCATTGGCTGAAGTCCATTGAATAACTCAGCTTTGGTAGTCAGTCAGGTAGGCGGTGAATCTTGCCCCAGATTGGCCTAAAAGATTGGCTTTTATGAGTATATTTACTCATTGATTTAGCTGTTAGCACATTCAATCCTTAGAGGATTTCTATCTGAAATAGTCAGAATTGTGTTTTTTTAGGAAATACTTTAAGGTGGTAGGTTTTAGGTTTTTGGTTTTCTTGGGGTTTTTTTTTTTTTTTTGTTTTGAGCTGCAAATGTACAGTCTGCTTTGTGGTATTTATATTAACAGTAAAACTTGCGAACTGTAAAACTCAAAGATAAACTTACTGCAGAGCCAGTTGGATATAAGTTCTGGAACATTTTGTGTGGTGACTGGAAATATGGTAGCTTCATTGGAGTTTAAAAATAGCTGTCTGAACATAAAAATTATCTTATTTTAAGTTCGATTACGTAAATGTTGTGTCTACTTCTTCAGTCACCACCTTACTTGCTCTGCTCTGTCTCTAATTCTTATATATGCTGTTTTTCAGAGTGATTCCACTGTTTTGGTAGCTTGATAGGGACTTTAGGCTTTAGTGTAAGATGGGGTCTGAGCAAAAGGGGCATGAGATGGATTTACTGGGTTTTTTTCTTTCTTTCCTTTTTTCTTTCCCTATATTCTAATTTTTCTGGGCCTTATCCCTTTTTTGTGTCTTACTGACTGATGTTGGCAAAAATGGCAATTGGATCCTGTGGCAAGATTTTGGTTAAAATGATTATCAATAAAATAATTTAGATGTCAGTACTAGTTATATTCTGTTTCCAATCTCAATTAATTTGGACATATATAATGCCACAGAAGAGTTCTTGCTAGCAGTTTTGGGAGAGCAAGCTAGTAAACTGAAATTGCTTGAGACATTTCTCCTGCACTTTGTACAAGTAAAATTCAGATTCTTTGGCCTTGATACTGAAATCACTTCTGTGGGTGTAGATTACAATGTATGGGATAATGACTAGTATCCTTTCGGGTTTGGTAGTTTCTACACCTAGTACTTCATAGATGTACTTCACATCCAGATCTGTAGTTACAATGATACAAAGTAACTGCAATCTTTCTATTACTAAAGAATTTGACAGGTTAAATGATTTCTTAATACTTCACAGCTGGCCGATACACCAAAATCTGAAAGATATGAGCATGTACTGGAGGCACTGAATGATTACAAGACCATGTAAGTTATTGATACTTCTTAGTGTGGCTTGCCTGTTTTAGCTGATGCAGATTACAGTGCTCAGTGTATCTCATGATCAGTTTTCCTGGAGATAATGTGTAAAATTTTAAATACTGTTTCTATTTCAAACTGTAACATAACTATTTGAGTGGAACCCAGATTATGAGAAAATTGTTTTAATTTTCACTCTTTCTATTTCACATACTGTAGGGTTTGTGAAAGTGAGGATTGCATTAGTGGAAGGAGAGGGCTAAAACAGCATTAGAGTGAAAAGTCTCACTTGTATGATTTTGTTTTTTATGTACATTGTTCCTATAAAAGTTGCTTTCCCTGGGGTCAGAGTTTTAACAATTAATTTAAAATCATCTAGGTTTATGTCTGGAAAAGAAATAAAGAAAAAGAAACATTTGTTTGGCTTGAGAATTCGTGTTCCTCCTGTGCCACCAAATGCTGCTTTAAAGGCTGAGAAAGAACCAGAAGGAACTTCTCATGAGTTCAAAATCAAGGGCAGAAAATCATCTAAGCCAATCCCTGATGTGAGGTAAAATGACAGTTGTTCTAGCAATGTTGTGGTAAATCGGGCTACTTTGGGTGTATTTTTGGTGCCTACAAGAAGGGCTTTTACATTGTAGAATGTGTTTAAAATATTTTTACTTTAAAATGACTGTAGAGATGGGCTATTGCTGAGAACAAGATCTTTAGTGAGCTCTCAAACAGCTACCAACTAGGATATTCAAGATCCTTTTCCTCCCATTTAAAAGAAAGCAGACAAGCAAGCTTGCCATCCTGTCAAAGCCTCTGGGAAACAGGGACAGGTGAGAGGAATGGTGCAAATCAATCTGCCTTACATTACATTACCTCAGCAGAAAGACTTGAAGGGGCAACAGAACATATTCTAAGCAAATTTTATTAGCTTTTGATTACCAAACCAAGCTAATATTTAGTGGCAAGAGCAATAGGAAATATCCAAGTTTGCTGTCATTTGGGAAATAAAATCTCTTGCATTTCAGGAACTTTTATACAGTAATCTAACTAAAATTCTAGGTAGGAAGTATGACGTCAAGTTATAATTTGTGTTAGTGAAAGTGCCCTCTTTTTTTACCAAGTATGATCATATGAATAAGCAACACCTAACTCTGGTTCATTCCTCTACAATGCTGGGGAATCAGTATGTCACTGAAAAGATCTTGTATCTCTTAATGTTATTCTAGAGGCAAAAAATATGTAGCTTTGTACCTGACAAACTTTATCAGAATGACCTCTTAGTGCATAGAAATCTAGTAATATATTCATTGCCAAATGAAAAAAACCCAAACTTTAGATGATTTTCAGTAATACAGAACAAAATATCAATTTTCTTCTAGGGAATTAAGTAATGGTATAGAAAGAAAGGGGAAAAAAAAATCAGTAGGTCGTCCACCTGGTCCCTATACAAGAAAAATGATTCACAAGACTCCAGAGTCGTCTCCTCTGGTAAGGTTTTGGATATTCTCCCTTGCCCCCTCCACTTTTCCCTGTAACTGGATTATATTTTTTGAGAGAAAACATAACCAGTTAATCTGAATGATGGTATTCCCTCATTTGCCCTGAAACAAAGTTGATACAGCAGTTAAATTAAATTTGAAGTACTTTTCATTTGTTTTCCCCCTTTAGGATAATGAACCAGTTCCAGTGATAGAGAACCCAAGCTTGGAATTACCCTCCACTGTTGGGTAAATTAAAAAACCCCAAACCCCTATGAAGTATTGTATTGTAATATCGTATCATTTATCTGTTTGCTTCTGAAATGTCAGCTCAGTTTTTACTATCTTATTTTTTCATTACACGGCAACTCTGTTATCGTGCATCTCAGGAAATCTGATGGAACTGCACATTCATCCAATACCTCAGATGTGGAATCCACAGGTGCTGCCAGTATGAAAGAAACTACCTCATCTAGCATTTCCAGACATTATAGGTAGTTATTCCATTACTCTCTGTGCTATAAAGATCAGTATTTGCAATATATTAATTTTAATAAAACTTTCTGAAAGGGGGATGGAGAACAGTTGGCTCAGCCATACTCGTGGGAGAATAGAGAACTGAGGATATTGCATAGGGGTATAACATTGAGGATGTGGTGTCTCACTGAGATTTGGAGTAATGGGCAATGGAGACTGGATAGAGCTATGAGTTGCGCAAGGAAATTTGAATAAATGGGACAAAAAATACTTACAATGCACAGGGTGAGGTTTTTGTGCTCACTCACTACTGTTTTGCTGTTGTTAAATTAGACTTACTGAAAATAATTGAACCCCATAAACACTTCCTGAGCATAGCCTTCTAATAAAAGCCACAAAAGAGCTGATGCATACCCATAATTAATTTTAGCAGCTGTTGTTTTTGTAGGCTTGTGTGTTGGTGTTAAAGAACAGTAAGTACGCTGTAATTTTACTACAGTCCACAGAGCATGAAAAAATTTTGGCACTAATTAATTAACTACAATTGACTTTTCTGCAAATCAATTGTTACTTCTCTCTCTCAAGTTCAGCAAACACAAATTTCTCTTTTATTGAGATACATGGATTCTCTGTCTACTTATATTGTCTTCTCTGTTTTGTGCTGTCAAGGGCGCTCATGATTCATTTTTGTGTACATTACTGCTACAAAAAGTCTGTCTTCAAAACCTCTTGTTTAACTTTCAGACTTATGAAATTGCTACCTGTGGATTGACTTTAGTAGTAGTAATCACTGTTTTGTACTTCTGCCCTTTATTCCATCCTTTTAAAAGTTAAAAATAGGCACTTTTAAATTTCTGTTTTTAATGTTAAGAAGATGTGCTTTTTTTTCCTTAGTGTGTTACATAGGGGTCTTGAGCATTAAAGTTCAAATACGAGTTAATTTACGACTTTATCGAGTAAGTTTTAGTATGCATAAATTATAGAAGTATTTTTTTACATAAGTATTTATATCTTGGACACTTTAACATTTGGATGATGGCTTATTCTTGCTTATTGTCAACAGCTTCCTTTTTTTTAATTACCAGATATATCTGTGTTTTGGATATACATATTTTTCTGGCCATGTGTAATAAACCTTTAGAAAGACATGTATGCTTTACAAAGTAGTGATGTAAAATAGATGGTTATAATATCTTTTTCATATTTTAGAGTTTGAACTGAGAGAAATTCAGCTTGAAAACATTTGGCTAACCTTTCTGACATTTTGTTACATTAGTACATTTTTCCTTCTGTAGATCACTCTTATTTTGCAAGTGCCATATTTATAGTCAACTCTCTGTAGGCAGCGTGTATTTTTATTAGTGAAAAATAGACCAAAAAAAGTTATGGGTTGCATGGAAATAACTGATGACAAAGCATACAATTAGCAAATTTTTTTTAGAGTTAATGGTGTGATTTCTTTTTTTGCTTGTTCAATAGTTTATCTGACTCGAGAAAAAGGACTCGTACGGGAAGAACTTGGCCTGCTGCAATACCACATTTGAGAAGAAGAGGTCGCTTTCCACGAAAAGCACTCCAGACTCAAAACTCAGAAATTGTAAAAGATGATGAGAGCAAGGAAGATTACCAGTATGATGAACTCAATACAGAGATACTTAACAACTTAGCAGATCAGGAGTTACAGCTCAATCATCTAAAGAACTCGATTACTAGCTATTTTGGTGCAGCAGGTAGAATAGCTTGTGGGGAGAAATACCGTGTTTTGGCTCGTCGGGTGACACTTGATGGAAAGGTGCAGTATCTTGTGGAGTGGGAAGGAGCAACTGCATCCTGACTGTAGGACTGAACATTATGTTCACTGCACTGTCATATGTAAGTACAGTTCATAATGCAGAGCCTAGAGAGAAATGTGTCTTTAAATGTGTTTCTGAAAAAAAACAAAACCAGTTTAGCCTTAACATGTAATTGTTATCATTACAGCTCTTGTGATAAAGACTTATCTTTTTAAAATCTGATCTGAAACTTAAATTTTTTAATCTGAACATTGTTAGATTGTTTTAGGTTGGGATATTTTGGGTTACAATTGCTTAAAAATGTGCATGGTGTTTTTTAAAAAAAAATGAAAAAAAGACATTTTCTAGAGAACATTCCATGGATACAGTTATTGTGATTTAGAGAAAATACTATGTAGATAGCACAAATCTTTGAGAAATTTTGGTTTTGTTTTCTTACCCAGATGTTTGCAGAAATGTATTTCTATTTCAATACTTTCTAGATTTCATAAGTGCAGTGTATATAATGCCTACTGATGACTGTAAAATACTGAAGTTTTCTTTCAAAGTGTAAAAAAAAAAAAAGGAGAAAAAAGAAAAAATATATCGAGCCTGTAAATTGCTCTGTGACCAGACTTCATTGTCTTCTTAATATATTCTTTGTGTGTGTGTGTGTGCGCGTGCATGTGTGTGCATATATACATATGTATATACGTGCACACATACTTGTGTGTGTGAATATATATGTGTGATTGTGACCTATGCAATACAAATTATGGGATCGGGCAGCTTCTGAGAATACATCCCATAATTGTTTTTTCAGGAATAGTTGCCAGTATTTACACAGCAGCTTTTCTTCTCAGGCTTATTGGGTGCTGTTGCTTTCTATGTACTAAGGAAAAATGTCAAACCAGTGCAGCGTGTTCTGGCAATGGGTGCAGTCATTGATGTTTATATGCTCTAGGTTATATATTCCATTATTTTCCATGTGAATTAACAGTTAAATAATGCAGGATCTGAACATTTTGAAATTAACTCTGCTAGAAATAACAGTTTGGAAATTCTTGTGGCACTCTGATTGTAAATTCTGTGTCCCAGTCATAAACTAAGTTGACAGCAGTCACACACCAGATTTCTACCTATCTGTAGAAACAGTCATATTTTGATAAATGTAATACCAGCAAAGTGTATTACTGCACAGGGTCAACGAACAATTTGTTGCCATTTGAAGTAACGTTACTGATTTTATTACAACATTACCTCTTTTGTTCTTATGAAACCTACCAAGTCTTAAACCAGTAAGTTGATTTTACTTGTTTAAAAGGAAAGTCTCCTGCCGGTATTGGGCGTTTTCTTTGTCTGCTACTTTTGAGGGGGTTTTAGCCAAAGAGTAAACAGAAAAATACTTTTACTTCTGTGGTTATGCAGTGAACTGAATAAGGTTATTTGTCTTACTAGCTCATGGTTGGCCACCAAACTAAAACAATGTTAACATTTACAAATGACAGTGTTTTAAAGTGTACTGCGTGGGTTAGTATTTACTCCTTTACTTGATTATTTGACTTTTTTTGCTCATCTTGAACATCTTGAAAAGGTGAAATTTTTTTAATACTAGTTTTCCCTTCATGTTTTTTTTTCTTTTTTTAATTTTGTTTTATTTTTCTCCTATCACCTTACAGCCAAAGGAAGCAGAGAAAGCTTTTTACCCTGTGCTTGGCTTATGGCTGGCCAGGTAATAGTAGCTTTATAAAAATGCTAATTTAAAAACTGCCACTTCTGTTTACCTTCACTAAAATGTGCGTTTTTCTCACACCCTCAGCTATTAATGTTGCCTTGCCTATAGCTGCAATATTTTGATAACACAGCAACTTCATGTTAATTTTTGAATGTTTGTATCTTGGGATAATGCAAACTGTAAAGCCTTTGTAACTTTACCCACATCATCTGTACCTGTCTCTATTGTTTCACTTTATCCAAGTCCTTTAATTCTAACTGAACACCAGCAGTATTTTTCATAATGCTTCATTTAAAGATAAATATTGGAATGTACTTGGGGACTTTAGTGAAGGGGGAGAAAATATTTGTCAAACTTAAGCTGTCCGTAGACTTAACTGTTGTGAATGTTGTTTCATTTTATTATGGTGGTTGACTTGACTCTGATGTTCAGTTTGTATTTTTGGAATTGCTTTTTTCTTAGAATTAAAAGACCAACATTAAATGTGTGTATTTTTTGAGAGAGAAGAATGAGTTTTGATTCTGTATTCTTGTGAAGTATGTATTTGGTGGCATCCTACCATCTGTTGTTTCTCTGACTTTGCTGTTGTCCTGGAGGCACTCGCCCTGCACACAAACATTTGTGTTCCAGCTATGGTTGAGGGATGCTTTGCTACAAGGGGTCATATATTGGGAAATGCTGCAATAGTGCTGATGAAGATACGGTTAGAGTAGTAATTAAAGCACATCTACAAATGCCTTTCTCATTGTATGTGAATTTCATTGCATGTAGTAATGGAGTCTCTAAAGGAAAAATACAAATGTTGCTGTATGTAACAGTTTCATTTTGGTATGACTTGATCATTGTGTGTATGCATGTGTGTAAATATATGTAATTCAACTTTGTTGTGGTCACTGACTTAGAACCATTTCTCTGTGTATCAGATTTAATATTTTTCCATCATGTATTGTATTGCTGTAGTATTTAGGAAGGTGAAATCTCTCTTGAGGCCATTCTAACAATGTAGGCATTACATGAGCATGACAGCAAAGAAATAGTACATGACTGGTCAGAAATGTAAAATAATTGTCATGGCAAGATACTTGTCAAACCATTGTTCTCAACAAAAGCTTCAAGAGGAATTTTGAATAAAAACTGCTTTTCTATACATAACAGGCATTTTGAGTGAGATTATAAAGGAATTTTGAAAAGTCTCAGCTTGATATAGAAAATTAAGGTCAGTATTTTGATTAAACATGAAGAGAAATAAGAGGCCTTGAAGGTGCAGACAAGCAGTTTGGGGAGTTAGGGGGAAAGATAAGTGGATAAACAAAAATGGGTATGTCTTTGTAACATCCTACTAAAGTGATCTTTAGTGTTATATTTTTAAAGTAAGCTGGTGAATTGAGATGGAACATGTCAAGGCTGGAGCCAGAGCAGTAGCCAAAACACAGTGATAAATACGAACTGGACAGGATTATCAGTTCTGTGTGCAGAGGGAAGAGGATGAATCTTGCAAATGCTATGCAGGTAATTTTCAGGCTTTAAATAGTACCATTTCTCTAGTTCCCTCACATCTGCGTGGATGCAAAGTAACATTGCAGTTAAGGGTATGATAGCAGAAAATATTTTCTAGAGATGGAGAAAAGGATTTAGGATGGGATGTTGTGTTTGACCAATGCTGAACTTAAGCTGATGGCTGAACATACATGTCTTTGGACACTTTAAAATAATTAGAAATTGCTAATTCAGCTCATGCCTTCTTTCCTCCCATGCTTTTTCTTCTCTGCTTGTGGTAATGAGCCCGGTATTGTAGGTGCACACCTGCCCCACCTACCTGCACAGGTAAGTGCTGAAGTGTTAGTTTAGGAACTCCTATTTATTTGGCCACTTGGTGCCTGAGCCTGCTTCCTTATTCCCAGTCTTGTGGTCTCCTTGCGTGAGAGAGAAATGACTGGGAAAAATTATTTCAGGAGAGGCAACATGAGTAACTGAAGCATAATTAGGGCTTTGGGGGGTGGTGTGGTGTGTGTCTGGTTCTGCCTTTTTCATGTCTCTCCAGAGAAAGCAATCAACAGTCATCTCATTAACTGTTAGGAACAGGATTATTTGATTTTTGTATGAACAGTCATGGGTATCTTTGGTTTTTACCATTCCCTGAAATCCTTCAGCATAATAGAATAATTACCTTAGTTGTTTACTACCCAGTACTTTAACATAATGTTGAAATAAAGATACAGACTTGCTCTAAGAATTTTTCTCTTGGCACTATGCTGTTCTTACAAACCTCTCTTCTAATTTTGTAGGTATTAGGTGGAGAGTCAAGAAAGTCATCTTGTTTCTAGAAACTTGGTACATGCTAAGGGAAGAAAAAGGACTTGTGAGCTGTATGGGTTCTAAGTCTTGCTAATTATAGCTGTTGATAGCATGAGAGAAGATGATGTAATTCAGATGCTTTTGCTGAAACTCGAGCAGTGCAGGTGTGTTTACTACCATTTTTAATTCCTTATTTTAATAATTTTACTATTGTTTTAGTAACCTTATACTGTTGGTTTTGATAAAAGATTCATACAATAAAGCATAGAGTTTTTTCTCATTTCTGCAACAATTTACAAATACAATGCTTGCTCATCTCATTCCTCCTGTGTGAATAGGGAGTTTCTGTGATACAGTACTGCTGGAGCAGGCGGCAAGCATGGAAAAGGGAAGGGCTTAACATAAGGCATTTCTTAGCAGTAACTAAGAATTGTTTGTCTCGTGTGCACTGAAAGTGGCAAATTTTACAATTAGTGTTTCAAAAGGATTCATCTTTGAAATGATGGAAGGCACAGGAATTTTTAAAGACATGAAATACAGCTCAGCAGACTACATGGTTTCAGGTTGCTTTATTTAACTGTTGAAGATACTGAATCTTTAGGACAAATTGCTATGGAGATATTTATTTTAAAAATACTTACGAAAAAAGCATAATTGCTGTGGCTCATTGAATAAAGGGTTTAGTAAGGTGATCTTACCAATGTACTACATAGTCATAGACTGAGGAGAGTGCTGCAACCTGAAAAACAAGCAGACTTAACGACAAGGAAGTGCTGCTGTACACTGAGGTGCAAGGGACTTGTGCTAGCCTACAGGAAGAAGTGATGGCAGAAGGTGTTATTTCTCATGGTGTGTGCTTCAAGAGACCAGTTAAGGTAACTTGTGTGTGCATTTTTGGATGTCTCTGTCCGAAAGGGCTTTTGATTGTTTCCACTTGAACACATACCTTTGAGTCAAACCACTGTTCCTTCTACTATTAATTGTCTGATCTGGCGACACAATGTTGTACTGTAGTAGTTTAATTATTTACTTCATCAGTTCAAACACAGTACAAAGAGGAAGTTCCTGTTTCGTTATTTGAACAATGTGGTTAGCAGGCTTCCGGACAGGCCAGGTTTATTGAGTCTTGTGATGTGATAAACAAGATCAGATTTGTCCTGTGTAGTACTTGACTAAACTGAAAAAACTGCCCTAAAACGTTGAGCTTTCCATCTCGGGATCTTGTGTATGTGCTTTTGAATAATGTGAAATTATTGTATATTAATAACTAGTATTGAGTTTCTTGACTGCTATATTTTAATAATCTGTAATACTGCTGTTTTTATTTTTCTTTACATGTTTGTTTTAATGATGATACCTAATGAGAAATGGAAGTACCTAATGTGAAATTGTTTAGAGCAGGAAAATGTACGTATTAAAATGAAGTACTCAACAGATCACTAGATGTCAGCTGATTCTTGCTGTTGAAAAATATTTCTCTAAATTCACATGACCAATGCACTGCTGTTAATTGTAAATGCACAAACATGCACATAAGTTAGAACGACTGATGATCAAGACTAAGTACCTTTTGTAATACACTTTCTAAAAAGGGCTTGTGAGAACAGATGGTCATTGGGTTAGAGCACTATAAAGTGTGTTTTGAGTTCAAATGACTATTTGCTGCTTTCTGAGCTATCACAAACTTGGCAAATTCCCATTATCTATTCCTGGGGGTGTTTCCTCCCACTGTTTTTCTGAAGTGAGAAACTTGGGACTTGTTTTAGTTAATAACATGTAATGTTCAACTAGACAAACATTTTCCCAAAGTCATGGGCATTGATTTAATACTAAGGCATCTTGATTTAGGCTAGCCTTGGATCTTGCTGTCTCTTCATGGAACACAGAAATTCAGTAATACTACTAAGACTTTACTAGTCTCAGTAGTAATACTGACCCGTTATAATTTTGCATGACAGTACCTTCTGTTCTTTGTAGAATTGTTCTTAAAGTTGCCTGCGTAACTGGAACTTACACTGTTCTGTGTGTGTAATGAACTGCAGGTACAATATGGAATGTAAGTATTAGGGTACAAATATTGAGGGAGGGAAATCTAAGGCTCATACCTGACATGCATCTGAGAGCTTCAAAACTCAATGTACTTTCTGTTACAAAGATAAGAGGTTGGTATCATTATGACCTGACACCTATGTAAATCTTAAAGTTACTTGTATTGTTGAAGTTGATTTTGGGCTACAGTGAATAAGAACACAATTTAAGCACTGCACGAGAGAGAACCACAGAATAGTTTGGGTTGGAAAGGACCTTAAGATCACCCATAGGCAGGGACACCTTAATGCTGGACCATGTTGCTTAAGGCTCTGTCCAACCTGGCCTTGAATGCTGATGGGGATGGAGCATTTATCATTTCTTTGGGCAACCTGTGCCAGTGCTTCACCACCCTAAATGAGAAAGGTGCATTTTTTAAGCTGTTGTTGCCTCAGTATCCTTGATCTTCCACAGCATTTGCAGATAAAGCATTCTTCCTTCATTATAAAATGAACTACACAAATGCAGGTTTAAAGTTAATTTATTGAAAATCAATTAAAATTTGATTTGCACATTTTTATTCAACATCTGCAGGTCTTAAAACATTTAATTCTGAATAAAAAGTCCATTAAGAAAAAGAAATGTAGATTTATATTCTTTGTAAATTTTATACTATCAAAAGCAATCTGTTCTTCCAAAGCCAAATAAAATCTTACTTATCTACAAGTCCAAATGCCTAAACCTTCACCTATGATAAACGTATTCCAGCTGCCAAAGTTAAAGCGTAGTCAGCTTTATTCCCTTTTTCTATAATGAACCTTGCATGGGGGTAAGATACAATCACAGCTTTTGGTTGTAAAATAAATTCTTCCAGAGGAACTCTGGTGAAAATTGTGTTATTTTCTTTCTACCAGAAACTGCTTTTTGTAATTGAAGAAGCTGTTGCAGTTCTGTCTTGGGACAGAGAAGCCAGCATTCATGAGCATCTTCAGTTAATACAACATACTATTTTGCTGCTGGATATTTAACCACTATCAGAGGCACAGCGGAGCAGCTGGGGAACCTAATCCCTTGAGGTGCCTTTGGGAAACTTGGCAGAGTTCTGTTGGAAGTGAAGTCTAAGCTGAAATCTAGAATCTAGCAGATAAGAGGTAGGAGTCTTAGTCACAGCTTCGCGGAGCTGGTTCAGCATTTTGTAGATGGTGTGTAGCATCAGACACATGGTAATGCAACCAAAGATATATCTCTTCTATCTAAAGAGGCAGAGCCCTAAGGATCTTGTTTGTCTGTCCTGAAGGGACCTGGCAGTTGACTTCAGTGAGCTTTGGCTTACACCCTGATGTAGGTACATGGTCTACTGGTACGGGGAGATATATAGGGAAATGGCAGACAAGTATTATTTGCCACTATCAGAAAATAATTTTTTTTTCCTAGGCTTTGCCCTGACCATAGAAACAAGTTTTCCAGTTCTAGGCAGTTTAGAATAGATTGCATCATGTGGAAAAAGATCTGCAGAACCCTAAAGGCAAACAGCACTATTTTGGACATAACTTTGCAAAAAAATAAGGCGCTCAACCACGTTCAGAGCCCTCTGTAACAAGTCCTGTAAGGAGTAATACTTTTGCTTATAAAAACTATTTAGAAACATTATTGCTAGGTCCCCTGGTCTGAGGGCTGTTTCTGTGTACTGTAGCCCTTGCTAGCATCTGCTTCACTTGAACAAAGTGTGTTTTCATGCATTTATTGACTGTTTTATCTGCTTAAAATACTGTTTGCTAACAAAGTATCAAAGTTGTGATTCTGCTGTTTGTATCCAGATGACCCAACAACAGGCACAATGTAATAATACACTTCTTCAAGTGTTTAAGAAACTGTTTCTGGAAAACACTTTTGTGAGGAAATGTATTTTTAATGCATTTATAGAGGGAATCTTGAGTGTCTTGGTGTGTTGTAGAAATGACTGACTTAAAGTTAAATCTCACACCAGGGGTTTTGGCAAAAATTCCCTGTACCCTGTTAAAAAAATGCTTCATCTAGAAATTACCAATTACTGATTTGAGGACAGTTTTGCCTTTAGTTAACTAATTCTCCATATTCTGTTGATTCTGAATTTTGAAGCTTGTTCATGTATTTTGTGACTTAAATAAATAGCTAGATGTGAGAAACACTGCTCATATGAACTGAATGTATATACATAGCTCAGACTTGTGAAGGTAAGCAAAAAGGGAAAGCTTAGGGCGACAGCTTTCTGTTTTCATGCCTATGTAAGTCTCCCAATTAACTGCTCCATTAGTCATAGATGTAGTAGACAATAAAAATTGGAAAATAAGAGGGATTTGAGATTACAAAAAAGAATGTTAATCTTTTCACATACTGTGACACACAGCCCCCTTTATTAAAGGGAAAGAATAATATGAGAAATAACTCCTTGAAAATTATCTATTACATGATGTTACAGCAACTAAGAGTTTGCAAACCATACTTCTGCGTGTGTGCATTTGGTTTTATGCCATGTCACCTGCCTCTTGAATCTCATAACAGCCAAACAGGGAAACAGGCTTATACAACTGTAGGACAGAAAGATCTATGAACAGGAATTGCACCTATTTTCCCCAATTCTTTCTAACACTGACTCAATTTCACATTGATGGTGCTTCTTTAAAGTGCTGATGTTAGTCATCTATGTATAAAAATAGTTCTCATTTTGTTCTTGCACTGTTAGCCCAGTGTATCTCCATGATGCCATGCAACAGAAGCTGAGCATTTTTAAAAATGCATAAATCAAGGTAAATCATAGTAATGACAGACTACTCCAGTGGGCCCCTGTCCTGTAAACACTTAGGCACATATGTAAATTCATTCTAAGTTTAACAGCAAATAAACCAATGTTTAAGTTACCATTTAAGAAGTTTTATGTGAACATGGAAAAAGTGACAGTATTGTAGAATCACAGAAGACTTTGGCTTGGAAGGACCTTCGAAGTTCATCCCATCCAATTCCCCTGCAATGAGCAGGGACATCTTCAACTAGAGCAGGTTGCCCAGAACCATATCCAGTCTGGTCTTGAATGTCTCCAGGAGTGCAGCACCCACCACCTCTCTGGGAAACCTGTGCCAGTGCTTTACCACTCTCAGTGTAAAAAATTTTTTCCTCACATCCACCCTTAATCGCCCCTCTCTTTTAGTTTAAAACCATCATCCCTTTTCCTGATAAAAAGCTGTTCCCACTCTTTCTTACAGGCCCCTTTTAAGAACTGAAAGGCCACAAGAAGGTCTTTCTGGAGTCTTCTCCAGGTTGTACTACCCCAACTCTCCTCACAGGAGCAGTGCTCCGTCCCTCTGATGACTCCTGTCCATGCCACAAACCTTATTTAACATTACTTTTCCATATTCACCATGTTATGCAGAAATGGAAGAACTTGGGGCAAGGCATTCTGTTTATGGTAAAAACAAAGCACATATAAAAAAAACCAAACCAAAACCCAAACAAGATGACCATCACCCCCCCAACCAAAAAGCCCAATGTGATTTGAAAACCTGATGTCTACTGCCTGTTCAAAAGAATCTGAAAGGTCATGTTTTGTTGTTGTTCTTCATTGTAGTAGTTGTTTTTCTGCCCCTCTCCCCCCAGACCTGTTACATTGTTATGATCATACTGAATATTAAGTTCTGCTTTTCCTTTTGTCTTCAAAGAGACTTTTCAGCATGTAAACCTGAACAGCTGATACCACCACCATTACACCCAAGTTGACCATGGACCAGAAATTCACTCTGTCAAAGTTGCTTTCTTGTATATTCCGATCCCGAGCCTCAAATGCTCTGAGCAGGGTCTGAATCTGGGCACTTTTGCTTAATCTGGCTTTGACACTGTTGATGGATTCCTGGTAAGTAACAAAAGAATATATTTAGAAGAAAAAAACCCCAAACCACCTGAATTACATGTATAGCTTGCAACACATACAAAATTTTAACATTGTATTACAATCTGTAATTCAGTTTTAGCCAAGATGACAGTCACTGTCACTCTGAAATACCTCATTAATTTGTTGTATATTACATAAAAAGGTTTAATTAACATAGCATTAAGGTTCTATATTAATTTGGGTTTTCCCCTCAATAGGCAAGAGAGAGGAGAGAGAAATTAAACCTAAAACCAGTTTTTTAATATTCCACATATCTTGGAGAAATGATTCCAGGTATTTAAGGCAAGCAAAAAGCAGTGATTTCTGTAGCACTAGTCTCAAAACAAGTTGTGTAGCAGCAGACAAATGTAGGTTTTTTTCTACATCATAATCAAATGAAGGTACTTCTTAATGCAAACTACCATCTGGACTATAGCTGTAGCAAAAGAAAAGAACTACAGTAATATTCCCATATTTCTATGCTTTCAATGTAGTGGTTGTAAACTGCTGTTTTGGCTTTAATACTAAAGGAGAATTCTGGTGATAAATTCTGAATAGGATAATTGGAGGGTGCTACAAAGCACACTCAGTGTGTCTCAGGGAACTGGAGGAAGTACATGAACACCCTGGCCATAACAACAGCAGCTCAAGATTCGCTCTTTACAAAGTAAATTCCTGGTCCTATGATTTGGTAAAACTTCATCTGGTAACATAATAGACAGTCATAGCCTAAAAGCTGATCTCACCAAGTGCTGATTTATGTTCTTGATATAATTATGTGGCCCTCAAATAACTATCTGTGAGAAAAGTAATGTGTGCAGTAACAGGAGGCTATAAGTTTAAAAAAAAGTTAAATCCAGCAATAACATTTACTCTATGAACATTTTCTCCATTGCATATTTAACAAGTATTTCAAAAGAGCTATTTTTTGGAAGCCAAATAATCTTGCAATAGTAAAGTTCATGTGTTACACAATAAGGAATATCAACACCATAAAAGAGCTTTAAAAGTAAGCCACAGTTCCCCATTTTCCCCAGCAAATATGTTATCTTAAAAAAGTTCAACTCCAAAGTGTTTATATAAGTTCCTCACAGAACTTGCAAGTGAAGTAATAACTTGACTAAGTAAACAACAGCATCAAATACTATTGTTAACTTTACAGAAATTACCTACTTCATAAGATCTGCAAAGCTCTCAAAGATTAAGTTCTGCAGCTCTTTTTCTTTTGAAAGATACACTAGTATGTACACAAAAAAAATCCATTCTATGTTGTTATCAAGTATATCACGCCATCAAAATTACCCAAGTATTGCTTGTGATGAGTGAGAAGTATTCTCTTCACAATTTCTCCTCTTAAGTCTGTCTTGATTGCTAGTCTTAAAGAAGTTCAGGCCAGGTTTCCAGGTGCTGTTCGAACTATTTGGAAGTTTATTGTATGCCTACAGAAGATCTTATTGTTGTCTCAAAATGTGCATTTTCTTTATTGCAATAACTAGAATACATAAAAGGGCATTCTTTATATGAGTGTATTCAGTGTCTGTGGATGTTGGTTTATGTTTTGTGTGTGGTTGGTCTTATTTTTAGTTTCTGTTTTGTTTTTAAGATACCTGTTGGCTGTATCAACGAACACACAATTTGCATCCTGCCAAGCACTAGGAACAGTGGTACAGGAAAATCACATAAAGCTCTTCTAAACTAATCTCAACATTTAATGATCATGAAAGGAAATAAAGCTTTGACTTGGCAGTAGTCTTTATCCTACATCAAACAAGGTCAGCACACAGTTTAAGCAAACATTACCATCAATAGAATGCTTGCAAAGGGGAACCTGCAGTGAAGTACAGATTAACTGCTGTCCTGTTTATTACTCTGAAGAGAGGAAATAACATTTTAAGGGTAAAAAAGACTAGTGAAGTAATACATAAATTGAAGATAGAAGTATTCAATATGGGGTTGGGGTACTTCTGCAAAGATGGGAAGAAGAGGCTAACAGTATTTTATTTTCAAACATTAATAAAAATCTATGCAGTGATTTCAACTATATATCACTGGCATTAAGCAATACTTCAATATTACAAGTATTTTGCTGCTGATAGGGACAAATGTCCCATTTTATCAGTAGTGTCACTTAAACCACAACAAGTAGGAAGAAAGAAACCTAAATTGGAAACAGAGTGAGTTTGAGAGCTAGACAGCTTCTTATGTGTGGAAGCAAGAGACCCATGGTGTTAGACCTGATGTATCAGTAAAAGCAGTACATAGAACTGGAATAGTTTCCAGGATGATGTACCAGACCAAGGCAGAACCAGCTAAATGATAGTAAGGGTTTTTTTTCCAAATGCTTATGTTCAAAAGAATTAAAAAGATCAAATACTAACCAGAATGTCTTCCAATTTCATATCTAGGAGATCTGTGCCTGTGACATCCTTCTTCCAGTCTTCCTGATCTTCTCCGTCTTCTCCCATGTTGTCCAGGATCAGTTCAAAGAAAATCACTTTTTCAGAAATGGTACTGAATGTGTTGTCAAAGCAGAACATATAATCCCCATCTTCTGTTTCCACCCTGTGTATATAAGCAAATGTCATTAACTACACTTTTTGCTCTGGTCCTGAAAAAGCAAGTTTTGTAAGCAGACTTTCCTCTTAAAGAATGACAGTCATCTGCTTAGAAATAACTAAATTATACTTTTTTATACAAAAATAAGGACTCAAAGAGACATTACAGATTGCACAGGCACAGCATACCAATTATGCTTACTTTAAAGGCTTGAAGTTATAGAGAGGTTTACTTTCATTTTACTTTATTGGAATTCTGAGTCATTGCTAATCATTACAAAAAAGCTCTATTATGAGTGGAATTCTTATACTTGATAGTACAATTAGAGCAATTACTACATGTTTTGATAAAAGTGCTGGAAAAATGGGGAACATTTCCACTTTTTATTTATATGACTCACAAAATCTTTTGATATTAGATGTGGATACCTTTTTCAACACCACAGTAACTATTTTTGTTTGCTGACCTTTAAGAGCTATCATTAAACCAGAAATATCTTTAACTTCAGGGTAAGATCCATGTAAAATGCATTTCCTATTAGAAAGCCTTTTATCATACTAAGGAATAAAAAATACTCAACCTTTGGTTTAGTTATATTTGCTAAAGACAGCAGAAAAGTACTTTATATAACATTTCTAATTTGAAGATGTTAAACTTACGTGTGAACTCCATCTGATTTTCTTTCATCAAAAACTAGAGTTTCACCCTTTGGAGACAGTAGGTGAAAATCAACATCTAATCCTGCTCCATCTAGAACCTGTGAATCAAAGAAAAACAAAACCACCTTCAACCAGTGCAATTCCTTTTTGCATTGCTGATGGCAGCATTTTCAGGGAAAAGAATTGAAACAGGAAGAATCCGAAAGCTGAATCTGTCAGTATGAGTTCACACCAAGCTAATTTGAAACAGATTATAAACTGGTTCAACCCAAAAGCATTTTAAGCATTTTAAATCTTAAACTAAACATGACCAATCATGCTGAGCTTTTGACCATTTCCCTGTTAGTTTTTAATGTGTACAATTTTATCATTGGGCAGGGCAATGCAAAACCTGTAAGAACACCAGCCGATGGCCAAATCTAGCATTTCTATGACACACATCATCAGTAGGCAAGTGCCAGAGATAGTTTTATGTTGGAAACCTTGTAACAAAGGTCTGTCATGTTTATGTATATGCACACATATTTGTAGAAGAACACAAGCTATGCAGCCTCACCCCCAAGATCTTTCTGTTGTGTGAATTAGCAGCATAGAAGACAGTACTAGACTTCCTATGCCACTCAAAGCTGTACCATGGATCACCTCACCTTCTAATCAGATTTAAGGTCTGAACTCTCCAAGGACATTCTCATTTCCCAAAGGCAGAAGGAATTGAAGGCATTTAGCTTCCTAAGCTCACAATAAGTGTGTACAGTACAACAAAGCTTTGCTGCTTTAACTGTCTACAGTTGTATAACCACATCTGTTGTGTTGTACAAATTTTCTACAGCGAAGGTAGTAATTGTAAGGGGTCAGAGCGGGATGATTTTATGACTTAGGTCCATGCTAGATTTTTTGTGTTCACTTGTTTCCCAGTGAGCTATTTGAGTATAGCAATGTGCTTCTGCTGAAATTGAGGGCAAAGTTTAGACTGGGTCAGTGATATTAGAGACTTACCAAGAAAAAGAGAAAGGACAACATGAGTAGCTAAGAGCTGACCTAATTAAAACCTATATATGCCTTTAGGGCTATGATACAATCTAAATATCCAAAACAAAGCTTCCTATCAGCATAGTTTACTGCATTATGTTTTTGACCTGCATCCCACATTAAACACTCCTATGATTTAGCATAACTCAGGATAATTAAGCACAAAATCAATTATTTCCAATATCATTCAGAGGTCCTTTCCTAAACATTCAAATAAATAGATGAATCCTTACTGTTAGTAGTAGTGGTGAGAAATTTATGCGCAAGTAGAAATAAATTCACTGTTACACACATTTGTTCTCCCTAAAATAAAATCCCTATGCTATTGATCCCAAATAAGTCTCCTTTTTGCTTAGACTGGGCTCTGAACAGAACTTGAACACTTCAATCTTTCATTTTTGTTCAGTTCTGCTACAAAATAATTAGCAATTTCAGCTTTGTATTTTTAGTTGGGAGGCAGAAGAGGGGAAAATGTGATGGGGGAAGAGACAGATCCCAGCCAATTCTAAGGCACAATACTAGGACAAGAAAATAGTCACTGCAGCTTCCCTGTCTATGCCTGCTCCATTGAGAAGACTATTTTAAGGAAGAAAAAAGAAAGAGACAAGCACATTCCCAGAGTATCTGGGGAACTCTGCTCTTCCCAAGAAGGGCATCAAGACCTTAACGTTAGTCTAGTTAAATGAGGCTGTTTCTGAAAGCCTTGCATCAATGAGATTAAAAATGTTTTTTGAACACAAGGATAGGCAAGTAAGGGGTCTGTGCATCAGCAATGAGTTTGCTTATGCTTTAGAACTACTACACAAGGCTATGGCCATTACATTTCTACATTCATTCCCGTTTTTAAGGAATGGCAACTTGAAATCTTTTAAAGAAGTGATCTATTTAGAATAATTATAAATAGGCCGTATAAGTTGGTGTTTTTCCCCCCACCACAAAGGCAGAGCTTTCACTACCATGTAATCCCAGCATGGGTCTTTCAGCGCTACACAGGGCCGACGGCACCGCAGGCACGGCGCACATCCTGTTCGGGGCCGCTGCTCGAAAACGGCACCGGGATGGAGCCGGCGGATCCGGCCGCGGCCCTGGACGAGGGGTGCGCGGCCTCCCGGAGAGCAGGGACAAGCCTCTGTCAGAAGGAACCGGTAGCCGAACCGCCCCGCCCGTCTCCCGTCAGCCCTGCCGTGCGGGAAGGCCCCTCGCTCGCCCGCCCGGGGCGTCCCCGCAGCCGCCCTGCCTGACCTGATACTCGAGCTCCAGCGAGGCCTCCTTGCGCATGGGCTGGTAGAAGCACTCCTTGCGGCCAGCGGGCAGCGTGAAGGTGAAGTCGCTGTCCAGGGACGGGCTGAACTCGGCGGCGCCGGGCGGCGGTAGGAGCAGCGCGAAGCACCCGAGAGGCAGCAACACCCATAGCCCCATCCCGGCAGCGTACACAGAACACCCGCCGTAGCGGAGCGAGGGCCTGGCTCAGCCCCTAGGGGCGCTCCACCAATCGCAGCCGCCCGCCCACAGTGCACCGCGGCGCAGGGACGCGGCGGTAGCGTGAGGTGAAGCAGCTGGTTGCGCATGTGTGGTACGGGCCTGGTCGAGAGGTGGGGCTGGGCTGACCTGGCCCGCGCTGTTTGAAGCGGGGTGAGGCTTGGGCCTTGGGGGTTTCTGTGAGGGAGGGATTGGTGCTGACAGCTGAGGCGTAGCCCCTTTTCACTTCTCCCGTTTCTTTGGTCCTCTGCAGAGCGCTGAGGCAGGGAGCGCCGGTACCGCCAGTGCTGGGCCTCAGCGATCTGGGTCTCCCCGAGGCGGGATCGCCGCCCTATCGGGTGCCGGCCTGCGAGGCCTGGCGGCGGAGGGATCCCCGCGCTGCTGGGAAAAGGCCAGCATTGGTTTCTGTGCATCATCTGAGTCCGTTTTCCATATCAAGCCCGGTTTACTAGGTCATATTCTGTGGTGAGGACGTGTGGTGTGTCGTCCTGACACCCCCCAGCTAAGAAGCTCGCAGTCTCTCTTCTGTGAAGTCCTCGCTGCTCTGATCTTTAATTTCGCTGGTTATTGAATGGTGAGGCAAGTTTTTTGTCTATGTGCCATCCCTGGAGACAGGCTGGATGTGGTCCTGGGCAACCTGATTTAGTTGAAGATGTCAGTGCTCATTGCAGGGAATTGGACTAGATGAGCTTTGGAGGTCCCTTCCAACCCAAACTGTTCTGAGTGTGTGATTGTATATGCTGTCACCTTTTCAGTCACCCTGCCAGCTGCATGGGGCTTCTGAAGTATTGTACAAGGGATCCTTGACAATCAAAGTATAGCAGGCTTTTCTGGTTTTCATAGTTCATGAAGCTTCTTGCACTTCATTAATACACAACAAACTCAAATTTTTCTCAAAAAAAGACAATTTGTACAGAGTGATTTTTATAGAATAGAATTATAAAATCAGCCAGGTTAGAAAAGACGTTTAAGATCATCAAGTCAAACCATTACCCCAGGACTGCCAAGACCACCATTAAACTGTGTCACTGAGGGCATATCACTCATATCTAGTGAATCTGGGGAGAGGTGATGTGTGAAATGTCGCCAATGACATTTGTCAAGTCAGTATTAGGTGGTATTTTTCTTCCTTCCTCTTTTTTTTTCCTGCTTGCCTTATTTTGGTGTCTTTAAAAGTAACTTTGCAAATACTTTTCACATATATTTAACAATGTCTTGACATTAAATGTTACTTTAGTCATATGTGTGGCACCAGTGGATTGTACGATGTGGACTTGCTCTGGAAGTGCTGCTGATGAAGACCTTACAAATTTACAGTCTTTATGGAATCAGCTGAGGAGAACTGAAAAAAACCTGCAAACTGTAGAGGAAAAGCTTTCCAGGTATGAGTGTGTTTGGGAATGTGATCAGCCCATCTCTTGTAGTGTAAATCTATCTTATTCAGTTTAATGGATTATCACAAGTAGATCCTTTTGTGCTCTTCTTTCGAAAACTCTTTATGAGCAATTTAAAATAATAATAGCATAGCAACTTTTTACTTTCACTCCTAGCACTCATAGAAGTGAGCCTTATGGCCCCTGCTTGGATGAGGCTGTAGACTTCACTCTGAAGGACCTTGTTCAGCCTAACTGCAACTATCAAGAGTTTTCCAACTGTCAAAAGAATGCTGGTAAAACATCGGGCAAGAATTTTCAAAGGAAATCTGAAGTAAATATTGCACTTCATTACTTATTATTTTTTACTTTGGTTTTCTGTCCTTTACTCTGTTTATGAGAATTGTTTTACTTTTAGGGCTTGGAGTCGATACAGTGTAGCAATGAACAGTCATATCAACAGACTACTCTTAGACAATCAACAGAGCTCTCTTAAACATAATATGATTTCAGTACATTTGCTCTGCAGAGTTTCCATTGATGTGTATATTGCTTACATATGCATAAGTGTGTGCGTATATATATAAAAATGCAAATATAAACCCTTTTGTTATGTCTAGTCTTACTCAGTATCCACAACTTCTGATAAAACCACAGAAGAAAATGAACATCTTAAGGAGAAGCTGGATTCCCTTCATGAGCAAAATGCATCTTTGATTTCTCAGAACTATTACCTAAAGAACAGAGTGGAAACAATGAACTTCAAACTGCTGCAGTCACAAACAAGAGTATGTATCTTCAGTGTATTCATCAAAAAAGAAAAACAAACCCCCCCAAAAGCCCGAGTGACCATGACTTTTGAGCATCATTCCAAGCAGAACATCCTGGGTTTTGTTTTGTCTAAATATTAGATAGATTAAAACTTTATTATTCTATTTTTACATAATATTCAGCATTCATTTTGGAACAGGATAGTTTAGAACCTATTTCTTCATGAGCAAACCAACTATATTAATTATGAATTCTATTTGTTCATGTTCCAAAGCTTATTCTAAAGCCAGTAAGTCACAGAATGAAGAATACATTGTGTAAGAAAATAGCTCAATAATGTGTTTAGTACTGTACATTCTCATGTCTGAGCTACATGGGGAATAATGGGAACAATAATGGCATAGTAGACATTTGTCTAGGAAATAAAAAAATTTAACCTTTCAGGTTGGATTAATATTGTTATTTTGAAAAAGTGAAGGTGGGTTAGAAGGAAATATTGTATCTAATAAATCATTGCTGATTTAATAAACACTTGTTGTTTCAGGACAACTATATTGTATTGAGCTTATAGGTAACATTAAGAAAACATAGCTATGGTTAATGCACTTTGAGAATTGTTATCTTCAGCCCTGGAGATATATAAGTAAATAAATAAGTAGATAAATGTTTGACTGTCTGGCACGGACAGAACAAGAAGTGGGATATAAACTTTTGAGGAAAAACAAGAGACAAGATCAACATATAAAGAAGTCAGTCTGCTAGACAGTGTACTACACTGCAGTGGTGCTAGGGAACTGGAAGGGTGTCAATTGGAAGATTGAAGTTCAATTCCTGTAGATGAACAAGCATCTTCTACAGTAAGGTTAAGAGCACTGTATCATTCAGTAAGCAAATTATTATTCTGTATCTCATCTGAATGTGTGGGTGTATGTGTGTGTGTGCATATATATATATATATACACACACACAAGTGTTAATTAAACCCCAAATATGTTTCTGTTTCAGATTTCTTATCTTGAATCAACTTTAGGTATACATTTAGTCAGCATTCCAAAGCTGAAAGAACAGATTGTAAACTTGGAAGCAGAAGTTTCAGCTCAAGATAAAATTCTCAGGTAATAAGTGTACTTCTGTATCATCATTTTACTGTGGTCTGCTTCCCAGCCCAATCTCCTCTTTGGATTGTCATGATAACTGGTACCGTGTGGGTCTCATAATCTGGGGCTTGAAACTTTCACTTCAGAGCCAAATTTAGGAGGAGGGAGGTGTTTCATTTTGTACTGAATGTACTTCAAGAAATGGAGAAAAAAAATAAAGGTTGTTAAACCAGCTCATATTATATGCTAAACATAAATGTGCCTTTATAACTGACTAGAGTGATTGTATGTTACATGACTATATATCTTCTGCTGTAAACAAGCATACATATTTTCAAACATGATTGTGCAGCATGTAAAGTAAAAGATTCTTTCTTCATGAAAATATTGATGGAGACAAATGTCAAACTAAATGTAAACAGTGTCCAGAGGCTGTCAGGAAGTCATACCTGCCTGTCAGTTTCTTACAACCTCATGCTATATAATATTCAATATCTCAATGGTCTCTCTTCACAAAACTAAAAATACCGAATTTACATTTTAGTGCTGTTTCCCATAAGTGTATCCTGACCAGTCATTCCTTCTGAAAGAAAAATGGTGATTTCTGTGTTCAGATCTCATGGCACAGAGTCAGCCACCCACATCCTTGGCAGTTGTGATGCGTGGTGCCTATTGATGAGCTTTGGACACCACTCCAGACTGCAGATATATTTGTGGGGAATCTGGAGACTATGGATGTTCCAAACCTAGTTTTAAGAGTTGCAGGGTGTTTGACTAGTGCATTGCAAAAATGTGCAGAAGAGAGCAATAAAAATTGAGTTTCTTTAGGAAAAAAGTTCCTAACTCTTTTACTTATGTTTTGTTTATTTGATAGAGATGCAGAAGATAAACTAAACCTAAGCCAGAAAACAGCAATGGAAAGAGGAAACATGTTACAGAGATATAAAAAGGACTATAAAAACCTGAAAATGGAGTTAACTGAAAGAAGCAAGCAAGGAAAGAGGTAGCTAAGCAACTGGAATACTAAGCAAATGGAATACTGAGTGTGTGTTTATTTCTGTTGGCAAATGTTTACTTTGTGGGATCACATTATTTCTCTGTTTTAAGAACAGACTTTTCCTACACTATCAGACCACATATGATAATATAAGTGAAGGTAACACAGTAATTTGTAATGGTAACATAAAAAATTACAGTGCCAAACAAATCGGAACACTCTTTGTATTCCCTAAAGAATTATCTGATAGATGAAGTCAACAGAGCTTAAAATATGCTCATAGTTCTAAATTACAACTAATTCTCCATTATATTTTCTCAACAGTCTGAGTTTCAATTTATTTATGTTACCTTTGCCAAGTATCTCATGAGGTCAAACAGTATTATAGTTTTTTTAGTGACATGGTTGTTATCTTTTGTACCTGTCAAGAGTTCAGGGAGTGTCTGAATGATATTCTTACTCATCATTTAGTCTTCAAAACTTCAAAAATAGAAAGAAATACTAAAGAAGGAAGTGTTCATTATATACAGAATTAATAACCAGCACTGGGAAGTATTCCCTTTTACCATTGGTACATGTCATGCAACACTCAGATGTGTTTCAGAGAGCTTGAAACCCCCCAGAATCACATATAAAAATAAAATACTACATTTTTTTGAGATACAAAAAAATGTGACAAATTCGCTCCACAGTTTAATACCAGGTATACATTCTGCTATTACACAAGTTTTCTTAATGGTCACTGCTGAGCTTAATAGCAATCCTGCAAGGAGCAGGGAGTCGGACTTGATGATCTGTATGTGTCCCTTCCAACTTGAGATATTCTATGATTCTATCATATCTATTCTATGTTTGGGGTTTTTTAAAAGGAGAATTTTTTTTTAAAAGGAGAAATTCTGTGTGAATATACTTATTCTTTGGGCAAACCTTGAAGTTTGCTCGTAGTTGCAGGCTGTTCTACACTAATAACCAGTTTGTCACCTATTTTTTCCCTTCAGAGTAGACACAATGTAATGGAGAGCTGAAATGTGTCCACAATAAATTTTTCTGAAGTACTTTTGACTTTTGTCTTGCAAGAACCTGCAATGTGTGCTCAGAACTCAGTATGCAACAGTACTGAGTGCTGTATTTTTGGAGTTGATATGAAGAAAGTAATAGAAGCACAACTTAATCGAGAGAACATTTTGTATGTTATTCTTAATCTTACCTGTTTGTATGGTACTGTTGAAAAGGGTGCTGTAATTCTGTCCCAGTCCCCATTTCCCTTTCCTATTTCTTCCATTAGTGACTGTGTGGCTACTAGAGGGTTAGATAATTTCTTTTGGCTGTTGGAAGCTACCATATACAATCCTATCACCTCCAAAATGTTATTTTAAAGAAATGAGAGGGATAAATACAAGACTCCTACCTGCACAATTCGTTTAACTGTTACCTGGGGCAAAAAAACACCCCTGAATTAATGCCTTAACAAAGCATTTATTGAGTCCTTTGAATGCTAACCCTTTGTTTGGCTTGCCTACCTACTGGTGAAATTACCCCTAACATTCCTATAGCTAGACAAATGGAAATACGGTGCTACTGGTGAAAAAATGCTTTTAATTATTCACTGTTCATTCAGAGCATGTGGGTTGGAACTAGCTGTACTTAGTTACTAGTTGCAAATGTAAACAGAAAAACTAAGCTTCTGCCACGTATTAAAAGCAACATAGTGTTATGGTTAGTATTAATTATTACAGGTTGCTTTTAATCAGTAATTACAACCATTTATTGTTCTTTGGCCAACCAAACTGAAGTGCTTTAGACTTAGACTATTTTCTTTGTTATTCTGAAAGCTTGTATCCCCTACTCTGAATACTCTTGCCATGTCCAAATGGTCAGCACTCTTCAGACAGAGAAATAGTGATCCAGAGGTAGGCTGTACTTAGATGAGGCACTTGTCCTCTCCTCACACTGCCCATACTGGAATAAAAACAGATGCTGTTGAGCAAGGTAATTCTTGTGTGCTTGTGTTGGGTGTCCTGAACAGGCTGCATAGCTGACCTGTCTCAAGGTTTATGTTCCAACTTCCCTAGTGAATCACAAGAAGGGAAACTAAGAAAGGAGCAGGAGCACAGAGTAGTAAAACAAAGTCTGGGTTTCTGCTTCAAACAGATGCTCATCTGGTATCATCCCAATCTCAGCTTCCTTTAGTATTATTGATTCCATCTTTCTGATATCCTCCAAATAATTTGTCCTTTGATCAGTTCCTGTCAGTCTCATCATAATTCCATCATGAATGCTCCCTTCAGTTTCAAAAACTTTTGCAGTTCCCATTAAGCAGTTTGAATCTTAATGAGCACTACTATCTCCTGCTTCCTTGTCACACATGCTAGTCCAGTCCCTAAAACAGGCTTTTACTGCTAGGGACAGGCGGATGATTTGAATCAAACTCTTTGTGAAGAGGAATCAGTTTAAACATTCTTGGTCTTACTGGAATTTTGCTTATTACTATGCAAAAATTATATTTAAAATTAATTTATGCCTCGTGAAATTTTTTTTTAATCTAGGGCTTGGAAAGTTGGAATAAGAAAGGAAATTACCTGGAGTAATTACTTAAGAGTTGTTTTTAGTATCTGGAGGAGAGTTACATAATGATTGAACTTTGTGAATTTTAAAATCACTATGCTTCTTTGAAGGGCAGAACAACAAAGAAACGAAGCTTTGCTGAGCATGGAGGAGCTGACAAAAGCTTTCAGAAAGTATAAAGAGAAAATAACTGAAACATTAGAAAAGGTAACAGCTTATTCTTCACTTGTTTTTGCCATGCTGTTAGGTTTTCGCTTCTTCCAGTAAGCTAGGCAGTGGACAGCAACAGGTTCACCAGTGGATCAGTTGTTTCTGTTTGTTGTTGGCAAAAGTCATAAGAGAGGTGGGACAGGGTAAGCAACTGTGGTTAGAACTTCAGTTATTTAATTTTCAACTGTCTTCTCACAGTTTGGACAGTCTGCATCTTTGAGGTATCCTAATGCTGCCTATGTTTCTTCTGACTCCTGCTTGCCTGCTGGAAAATTTACATTTTGAAAGTATATGATCCTTTTGAAAGAATTCTTTTGATCCCATCTGTATAAGCTGTTCAATGAAACATGAGCTAGAGAAGAGATAAGATGAAAATGAAGTAATCTCCCAAAGTTCCTGTGGTCAAAATTGTTAATGCTTCTGGCCTTGTGGGAGGAGAAAAAAAGCCAGGCCAGAGACAGTTAGCTTTTACAGAGCATTTTTATTTGATTAGACTTCTTTCCCTGTGGAATGTGGAAAAAGTCCTTGCCAACCACAAATATGCCATAAAATATTAAACCAAAATAACATTATTTTTTTTCCAAATTGCAGGAAAAATCCAACTTCTTTGTTCCTCTCCTTCACAATAGTGAGCGACAGAATTATCTACAGGCTTACCAAAAAGAAAGAAAGAAAGAAAACAAAACAAAAACACCCCACAGCATGTTTATAGTATTCATTTAAGAAAATGCCGTTGGCTACAGAAGCTTAGATTATTGTTGTACAGTAACAAAAAATATTGCTTTTTAAGGTTAAAGCTGAAGAAGTAATCTTGGGAAAACATTTGAGTAATTGTGAGAAAGAAAGAGAGAAGTTGCATGAAAAGTGTGTCAGCTACAGAAAGGACCTAGACACCCTAGAAGAGCAATTAAGGTAATGAAAAGGCTCTTAAAAATCTCTATATGGTGATTTGAGAAAAAACTGCACATTACAACACTCATTATGAACGTGCTGCTCAATACATGTAGTGTCGAGGAACCCAGAATCAAGAGGATGACTCAATATGAGTTACACATCTTGTTCACTTTATTGATCAGGATCGCCTATATTTATACAGTTACTGATAGCCCATGCGCTACTAAACACTCTTTCATTGGTTCTATTAGTTTGTCCACCTGCCTATCTATATATAGCTATTGGCTAAGCTAGAATTTCCATGTTAGTCTCTGCGTCTGCTTACAATGGCTCAGTGTATTATACTTTGATACATACACAATAACTGGCTGTATTAAGATTGGATACATAATCAATAGCTTGCTGTAATAGTGGATACATGTGCAGTGTAGCACACAGCAACTAAGATACAATTTAGTTACATTAACCCTATGAGAGCCTAGTCTCCAAAACTTGCTAACAGTTCACTATTGTGTTTTAACACATCCCAGTTTCTTTTTATTTTGCTTGCACTGCTACTTTTGCTTCTTTACCCACAGCTTTCTTCATCCTCGATTCATGTCAAGCTCCATGTAGGCACTTGCTGACTTAGGACTGTGGCCTGCACTCTCCATAAATGCCGTTTTCTAATGCTAAGACATCGGGATTGGGCACAAGATGCCCACTGCTTTGCAGCCAGTCCACAACAGTTCACTGTCATTCACTCAGTTTCAAGCCTGGGTTGTGCAAATCAAAATCAGGGATTATTCAGCCCTTCATAATTCGCGTGCCCACGCTCCATCAGCCATTGTTCCACAATGTAGTTCAAATGAAATCAGGACCAGTGTCAGTGAACACTTAGTATCAGCAATACAACAGACAAACCAGAATACTAAAAAGGTAAAAAATGTTAGCATACACTTAAACATTTCTAAATTATTTTCGCTAAATAATCCTTAAACCCACCAGCTGGTTGTCTGTAGTGTCATTAGGTTTGGACGGGTGTTTTCTTGGACAGTTTCAGGTATCCTATTCACATGCACCGTCCACGCTCACATTCCTCTCTTAACAGTTGGTCTTTAGGCCATTTTGGCAAGAGTGGGCAGTGTGGGAGCACCTTTCTGCTAGCTTCAGCCTGTTGAATAGCTCTCTGTTCTTGATAGGGATCTTCGTCTGGACTGCTGTCTATTTTCTGCTAACTTGCGCTGGGTTTGGCACTCACCAGGACCTTTGAGCTAATTCAGTTTGCTAAATCAGGAGGTACCTAATAACGTAAATTATTTGTGGTGGCCTAAAAATACAGTTGGCTCACAGTACAGTCAGATAGGGGAGAGAAAAAATAGGACCCCTCCCTGTCTTGTTAGTGGCAGAATGCTAGATTAGCTCAGTCTTAGTACATTATCTTCATCCATTCTGATTTTAGTTATCGTTACGTAGTTATGTTATCCTGTTCTTATATTTCCTTGGCTTCAGCACAATTAAAGCCACCTTGATCTATTTCCTACCAGTAACTCTTCTGATAGTACTTAAACCTTTATTGAATGGCTTAAGAATGCGAAGTAATTTATTCCCTCTTTTTGTTTGCTGATAGCAGTTTGCATCTTGGTCTTTAGGAACAGTGAAAGCTTAGGACAGCAATGAAAACTCTTTGGTCTGTTGTATAGAGTGAGTCCTAGATTTTGAGAGGAAATAAACTAGTAAAACAGCATAGTTATGGTGTTGTCTTCTAGTACCTTTAATAATGAAAATCCTCTATGTTGAGCCATGCCTTTTAAATGAATATACTTCTTTAGGCAATTAAAGGAAGAGAATCATAGCACAAAAGAAGAAATCAAGACTCTTGAGGTAAAGAACACCGAAATGTTGTCACTGCTGACTCAATCTGATCAGAAGATCAGGGAGCTTGAGAGTGAACTTCATGAAAAAGAAATAGTACTTCAAGAGAAAAATGTTCTAATAAGTGAAAACACAGAGCTGAGAGCACTTACTGCACAGCAACGTAACCACTTGAAGTTATGCCATCAAGAAATTGAAGATTCAAGGGAAGAGCTCCGCATACTAGAAACCATTATTTCCCAATTATCTCTAAGTACACCTGAAGAGGTACAGTAAGTGGTACATCCTAAAAAATTGCATTATGTGTCTTAAACAATTCTAACTGACATTGCATGCAAATCCTGTGACATTCTTGAAAAATCATTTGCCTAAAATATCTTTGCTTTTTTAGGATGCATGGATGACATGTTTTCTCAATTAAAGTAATTTTGTCTTCCCATTTAAGAACAAGGAATAGGTGCTTTGGATTGCTTACTCAGCCAGCATTTAAAATTACACTTTCTATTTCCATATTCTGTGTATTGATTCTTCAGATGCATGTATAATCTCTAAGACATGATGATGTCCTATTATCATATTCCACTGAGGTTCTTCTCAGTGGAACATTTACCATAAGGCAGACATATTGTGTCAACCTCCACAATGGAGAAATCAGAGCAGGAGAGATGTTTGTAGGAACTTCTTTTTTTCTTGCTGGGAAACAGAAGGCACACCATCCCTGGCTACAAGTGAACTTTTGTTTTACCAGGATGAACTCTGGCTCATGAGCCTGAAGTTTATCATTAAACTGACTGATTGGGAGAGTCATGTAAAAATCCCAAAGTTGTGAACTGACTGCGGTTACTGGAGGAACTGTTTGTGAAGTCAGGAAGGGCTAGAGAGATGTATGGGGTGAGGAGTACACAATCCATCAGATGTCTTTATTCTTAATTATAAATGTGAGTACGTGTAATGAAAGCAAAATTAAAAAATGCTTTATGTATGAGTCTGGAATTGCCAAAGTGACCTCTGCTGAAAAGAATATAGTAATTTTATATAAAAATATATTTTGTTTAAAAAACATTTGTATAAATTATGTATATAACACATGAATTAATCATACTGTGAAGCAATGAAGTTGATTTTTCATTGAACCTGATTTTCCCTTAACTTTTAGTTTCAATGGCACCACTTGAAACACCAGCTGTCCAGCTCTTCAACAAAAGAAGCTTTCTCTGAGTCTTGTGAATTGAATAAACCTTTGATTGCAGACCAAAGGTATTACTTTCTGGTTACAGAATTATGACAAGAATAGGCAGATAATAAGGTGGCATCAGAACTAGAACATATGAAGAATGTTAAATTGTTTTCTCCTTTTTTATAATAGCATTAAATTGGCAATGAAAGAAGCAGAAGCTCAAAAGCCTTGTGTGAATGTCTGTACTGGAGCAGAGCATCTTTCTAATGATAATGAAGGACAAGAAAATAGCACATTATATGACCTGGAAACAGAGCCTGTCAGATTGCTCAGAAGTCAAGGAGGTAAGCTTACAGGAGTAGCTGTGTAGTTCTGTGTGATTAATCCACAGAATAGGAATTTTTTGGTGGGGTTTACATTGGTTTTATAGTGTTGGGGTTTTTTTCTTTAAATATATCTGTGTGAGCTAACAAATATAATTTGGTTGAGCAGGGAACATTTTACCACCTTGGAATTCTGGAAATTGTTATGTTCTCCAGGCACGATATTATTCTTTCTTTTGCTAGTCAAGTTACTTGTTCATAAATATCCAAGCTATGAATCGTGTTGAAATAAACACATGTATTTTTTCTTCATGCACACTATGCTGAGGTCTCCATATTTTCTTTGATTCTTTTCTCTGTATCCTGCTGTTGCAGAATTTCTGCTGTTGTTTCAGTGATCACTGTTAGGACTGCTCCATGAAATGACTTCAGGGCACTTACATAATCACACTGTCTTCAATAATTTGGGAGTGTTTGGCGGTATTTTTTTGTTTATTTGGGTTTTTGTTTGTTTTCATGAGTCACAGCTTTCCATTATATTATGGGGAAAAATAAACATTTTTTTTTCAGGATACTATATGTGTTAGTTGAATGTGCCGTCATGAAATTACATTTCTCTTTGGCTTGTATGATTATTGTTTGAGTGCTGGTTTGTAAATTAACCTTATATTTATTTTTTCTGCTTTGAGAGAAGAGAAAATGTCAGCAGTTGGAACTTATCAGCAAACAATTTGAAAAGGAGAGGCAAAGATTCCAGAAAGAGATAGAAGAATTACGCACTAAACTGACAGAAGCAGATGATAAGAATTCTTCTTTGAAGACCAGCATGGCTCAGAGAGCCAGGCATTTTCAAATCATGCAGGAAGACCTACTGAAGAAGGCTTCAAAAGCTAGTAGCTTAGAGAAAGAAGTAAGTTTTTAGCAGCACTGAGAAAATACGTCACTTTTTGATTGAAAGATAGTTAAGACAGTAGTTACGAAAAAACTGCCATATTATTTTTAATATCTGGCTTATTTAAGAAAAATTTTAAATAAACTTTTGAACAAGCAGTAAAACTTATGTGAGTAGCCTTAATTTGTTACTTGTCAGAAAACTTAAAGCTGGCATAGTTAGTGAGCTTTACTACTACTATTTTGATTCTTTATGTGGAAAATATGTGCAGTCTTGTTCCTTCCATATGGTTGAATTAATGTGTAATCTTAAAATGAAGAAACACTTACATTTTCCCTCTTTAAATATTAGTACAGTTGCCAGAGATTAACCTTCTTACTGAAGAGTCACAAAAGAAAGAAGTGAAGCTTCAGCTAGCTCTTGTCTGGTTGAATAAGTTAAAATGCTAATTTTTGCATTCTGGTACTAATGTGTTTACAGAATTCCAGCATAATGGCATTTACAGTATTTCCTAATAATGGCCATACATGTTATAAATCTGTAACAACTAATTCATTCACATGGCAGTAACAATTATAATTAATTGGATAAATTTGAGGTAAATTATCCTGATTTTTTCCCTTAAGTAATAAAGGTTAATAGATCATACAAAAAAAAATAAACCAAAACCCAAATAAATAATTAATAACACTAGGAAATAGTAGTAGCTAAAATGGAATTGGTGAAAATATATACAAGTAAGAAAGTATACACAAATACTTGAATAAACAATTGTCTTCATGCTGATATTTCAGATAAGAAAGAAATCTTCTCAACTTTCTGTACTTGAGAAACAGCTGGAAGAAAAGACTACTGCTTACTCCGTTGCTGCAACCAGAAATACAGAGTTGGAACAGGAACTCATGGTAAAGTGTTCTCAGTGGGAAACCACATTTACATAAAAAGACAAATGAAGACTCAAATTCAGGTTAAAACACATATTCAGAAAGAATAGACTTTCAGATCTACTAAACAATCTATGCAATTTTTAGACAGTGCTGTCTTTAAAAACTGAATTTTTCTTCAAACAAAACATCAATTTTTTCCTGCTTTTGAACACGTTAAGCTATTAATGGACATATTACTTGTTCCTTGTTATGATATATGCAATGAAAATCTGGTCCTGTTACTGTAGCATTGCCATTTGTTTCAGTGAAATATATGTAGACCTGTGAATGAAAGTCTTCTAAATGGTAGTAAGTGAGGAAGATGATTTAACATCTTGGAGCACTGTAATTCTTGTCTGAGTATTGTTATACAAACTCTTAGTTTTGAGAAGGGGTCTAAGGTTGCTAGAAAATGAAACTATTTATGTGGTCCTTTTATATGGAAAGCTGTATTTTAAAGATTCCATCTATTGTTGTGAACCTAGAGTTGCTTTTTATCTTGGTCAGCAGTTCCTAATTCCAGGTGTTATAATCTGTGCCAGCTGTCCACCTTGGTAGATACTTTGTCTGTATGTAGTAGTTGTATTTAGTGGCATTCTATAACTGCATTATAGGTGTAACATCCTTAGAGATGAAACATGCTATGTATAACTTTATTATTTTGCATCTTTTTCTTTTATGAAATCTAGCAACTCAATCATCAAATAAAACACTATTTAATAACACAGATAAGTATTTTTATTGTTTTATTATTGTTGTTGCTGTTTCCCAGGAAAAAAACAGACGCATTTATGAGTTGGAAACAGCTATCAGTAAAGAACATGAGAAAATAACTTCTGCCTTCGAAAGAACAAAGTTGGCTCACCTTGAGCAGCACAAAAAGATGGAGAAACATGTTGAACTAGTAAGTGCTTCTCTGTGTGCTTGTATGTATGGGTGATAGACTTGATAACTTTTTGTCTGTGTTCATTTCTTTGTCTTTCTAGTAATTCTGAGGTAGCTGTCCAATTAAATATTTACATTACAAAGTTATATCTTCTCCTTAAATTTCCTGATGTTAGTTCATTTTTCCATCTAATACTACATAACTGCATGATTTCCCTCCGAGATCTTCATATCCTCTTTTCTACTCAGCTGAAGAGAAATAGGGACATAAGAAGAATACTGTAAAGTATAGCTTTTTTGCCTGCTGGGGTAAGACCAGGACAGCTTCTAATGATACTCTCTTATCTGCTGAACCTCTGCCAGCCTGAGCTTCATGAGCATCTGTGTTCAGGGAGAAGTGTTGGTAGGTTTTTCAGTCTTTAGAGAAAAATTCTGTTCCTCCATGTGATTAGGAGTACAACTGTGGCTATTTCTAGCTGTTGAGTAAGCTTGTCATCTTCTACTAGACAACGTATATGCATGTCTTCCTGTCTTGGCTGATGACAGACAATTACACTCTGCCTGCCTTCATTCTCTTGATACTCCTGTTGCTTTGAAATATTAAGCATTTAGGATTTCTTGATAATTTTAAGACTGTGCAGTACTGCTGATGGCAGGAATATACTTACTTTTCAGTCTTAAAGTGATAGGTGAATAGAACCAAATGACATACTCAGATGCACAAATTATGTGAAAAAGCTTATTAAAATAATAAACCATGAATTACTTATGGACAGCTTCAGGCACAACTGGAGAAGAAAGATCAACAATTAATTGAACAAGAGAAAACAATAACTATGTTGCAACAAGATGTTACACATAAACAACATCGCATTGAATCATTGGATGGGCTGCTGATAGAAAGCAGAGAGGTAAGGCTTGATCTTGACTTTTGTTAAATGCAAATCAAACAAGTCTTTCTTTAAATGCAAATCAAACAAGTGACTAATAGTGGTGAAAACTGTATCAATAGACACATAGAAAAACTGGAGAAAATCTAAGATCCTTATGCTCTTGTTTCTTAATTTTTGTTTGAGTAATTGACTGAGTCTAGTCCACATCTCCTACTGCTACTGCTATATATTGTACAAACTTTAATGGCCTTTTACTATTTTCCATCTAAGCATTCTGGTTTTGCCTCTGGTTTGCCCCTTGGGCTCCCCACTGTAATCGAAGGAAGGAGATCTAGATATTTGTCTCTTCTGCAGCAGGTGGATTCCTGCTGCAGAATATGAAGGGACACCTGTCAGGAACCAGATGCACTTCAGAGTATGATGTACACAAATACAGTATGCCTGCAATTGTATTTTAAATACACTATTTTTTTCCCCTGATTCTTAGTATGGGATTGTATTAAATTATTGTTACTATCGTCACATGCTGTTCTCTTGAATAAAAATATGTATACGCACAGGAAATGGAAAATCAGAATGTCAAGAAGGATCAAGGATTGAAGATGCTGAAAAGTCAATTAACAGAAGAAACAGTCAGAGTTAGTAAGCTCTCTCTAATTTTCAATTAATAGTTTTAAAGTTTGCAGTAGTGGTGTACTTCCTTTTATCCTCCATAGAAAAACTAGGCTGCTTTATAGAAATTTGTCTCGTAAATATTTCAGAAGTTACTAGCTTGAAGTCTTCCCTTTGCTTTTTAATTGAAAGCAGTGTGATAAAACCTGCAGTAAGAGATTATGCAATGCATAATTGCTTCATTAAATTACTGTAGTTACTAATAAGTCAGATTTGTGCATGTTGTACTCAAAGTAGAACATCTAACAGAGAATATTATGTAGATTTTTGCTCTAGATACAGCATACATTTTGGACATATGTGATATTATATTATTGGTCATGTTTTTAGCCATCTGTGCCTCTTCCTAGTGTTTGCCTGATTATTATTTTCAATGCAGCATTTACCAACAGTATTTTAATAAACCATTGCCATGTGGTGATTTACCATAGTCGGGTTTCAAACAGTATTTAGTCTTCAGGATATTACTGAGAAGATACTGAGTATTTAGCTGGTAGCATGCTCTTTCTGAACTTGTGTTGGATCAGTTCTCTATTCAAGTGACTTTGTAGTATTTGGGATGTTTTCCAGAGATTTAAAATTAAGACCCATTATAACATCTTTTCAGAAAGCTCTTGATCTGGGGGAGGAGAGGGGTATACATTCCAGTATGGTTTAGAAAACTGGTAGCATCTAAGCATTAGCCAATCTGCATCTAAGTTGAGGACAATTCTCATTTATAAAAAAAGTCTTCTTAGCACTGAAAGTGAACAGTTAAAAGTTCAGTTACTATGGATTGAGACCACTGGACTTTGTTCATTATAATTTTTATCTGTTCAAGATTATAAAATGCTTGTTAGAGATTACTCAAATCCAAATTAATATTAAAAGGGTAAAATAGATGGACAGTGTTGATGTTGCTTTCTTTTTGCCTTTAGCAGAACCTGGGCACTGCCAATGCAGAAAAAAAATAAGACTATTCAATAGGTTTCTGAGAGGAACTGTATTAAGAACTAAGTGTTACTTTTGAGAAAGACTTGCCACAACTGACATGGTGATCATTAGGAATTTATTTATACAATTCTGTATGTAATAACATGTGGTAGATTAATGATTTGGTGTTGGGCACATGTTTGCTTTTAAATTCTAGCTACTGAAAAATACTGGAATACCTCCTCATAACTGATAGTTTCATCTGATTTAAACACAATCTAAAGTATGGTAATTTAATTTCACAAGTAATTTTGATTTCTGAATACTTTTGCAGTTTTGAAGTTTATCATAATCTTTTATGTGTGTTTTAATACTCTGGATAAAAATGAGCTTTTCAGTCATTTTGCACAAAGATAGTTTTTCACACTTTTTTTTTTTTAGATTACTTAATAAAAAGTATGCCATTGAATTTTAAGTGATCTGTTACATTCAATTAGGTGAGACAACTTGAGTCAGCACTAGACATATGTAAGGAAGAAGTTGCACTGTATTTGAATCAGTCACAAGAAAATAAGGAATTGTTTGAAAATCAGCTCAAGAAGAAGTCTGAAGAGGTAACAGCTTGTTTGAACAACTCTCCTGTATTGCAGAGAATACTTGTTACCAATGGTTTAATCTAAAAGTTTGTCTGTGAAATAGACAAAACATTTGCAACAGGAACTAGGATGTAAGCTGAAAAAAGGCTGAGTGTAAAGGGGAAAATCATAACCAAGAAACAGTGGATAAGCTTAAGAAAAGAAGTACCAAGATAAATGGAACTGTTGAAAGAAGTAACAAAATCAGAATTAAGTGAAAGAAAGCATTATCTTGGAGAAAAAATTGAGAGAGCACCATTGCAATACAAATTTAGGGGCACATAATTGATCTGTGTTTCAAGTATCATCATGGGGGAGAGGACCTGGACATAAGAAAATTTTTACTTCAAGCCCCTGAGTTTTTATTATACTTTCCAGTGCTACACGAAAGCATCAAAGAATTAAGTGTAAATATTATTAGTATGAATTTTTATTTGTGAGGATGCCTAACCACATGAACTAATTACCACAGCAGGCTGTTCATGTCAGTGCTCCCCTACTTGCTGAGAGAGAGGTAGGGTCACCTGGGGATTACTAGATCCTATACAGGAGGAACTAGATGGAAATCGATGGTCTGTGTTATGCATAGGCCTGTGTTACTTACTGCTGTTTTCTAAGCCCTAAAATCTGTTGTTTTTATATTGCATGTAAAATGTAATATAAGATGGATGCTGTATGAAACTCAACGGTAGCAAGTGAGGCTTTGTAATTCATCACTGAGAAATAAGACCACTCAGCACATGACAAGATAGGCACTCAGAATTCCTGTTTTTTATTGGAATGACTGCTGTCATAGAGGCAGGAAGAAATAAAGGGCAGGACTGAGAACAAAATCTCAAGGAGAAAACAAGCACTTGCTGAGAAATAAAGAAAAGTGACAGGAAGAAAAGCAATTCAGTAATTTAGAAATGAAAAATCTTCCTTATAGATGTTTTTAAAATATTGACCAGTTTAGGTAAATTTAGAAAGCAAGAAGTCAAAACCTGGAGCTGTTATGTTACTTCTTTACCCACATTATAAAGTACAACTCAGTGATGAATTAAGAAATGTGTTACGTACTGTTGAAACTATAGTGCAATAAATTCAGAGCCAGAAGTTTTATTGAATCACAGGTGTGTGATTCTATGCTTATTAAGAATTAACAGAATAGCTGATGCAAGTGTAAATAAAAATGTGTTACTGTAATGGAAAATCAATGTGTTTTCAGATTATTTATTTACAGAAAGAAATAAAAATAAAAGATCAGAATATTCAGGACACAAGTGAACAAAATATTCTTCTGCAACAAACTTTGCATCATCAGCAGCAAATGCTACAGCAAGAAACTATTAGAAATGGGGAGCTGGAAGATAATCAAATTAAACTTGAAAAACAGGTACAATATGCTGAGAAGTGTCTACCTATAAAGACAGATAATTAAATGCTTTTATATATGCTTTTGTAATACCTTTAAAATCAGAATGTTTCTTTGGTAACTGAGTTAATAGTTATTATTTTAGATATATCTAAAATAAAGAATTTAATGGTTTGTTTTGTCTTAAACTAGGTTCTATGCTATCAGAAACTCTAGCATTATTATGGCTAAACACTTGGAAATTCAAGCCCTAGACTGCAATTAAGGAAAGATGTACTGAAATTCAGAAAGTTGTATCTTGTATTTACTAGAAACTATTTGTCTTTCAAATGTGACTGCAAAGTTCTAGTCTTAAATTAGAAATAATTTTAGACTATAAAGAAATCAGCTGTGTTAAAACTCGTTATGTGAGTTGCAATACAGGGGTGTATATTTCTTTGGTATGTAAAGTTGAAGTGCCAACACATTTAAAATACCATTTTCAATAGGTATCCAATTTGGAACAAGAGCTTCAGAAGCAGAAAGCCTATGCAGAAAATGAGTTGAGAAAAGTAGAGGAGAAGCATCACCTAGCTGCTCAGGAAGCACATTTAAACAGAAAGAAAATGGATGAACTTAATAGCACGATCAGGTATATTTAGAATAACTGAGAGGTTATTCTGCAGATAGATATGTCAATAAGAAAGACTGCTCTCTAAAATGGTGTTCAGCTATGTAGTTGAATGTACTTGAACATAGTTGAATTCAGCTATGTAGTTCAGTCTCTGTATGAGCATAGACTGGAAATCAGAAGGATGTTTTTAACTAGCAGAGGCATGAGTTTCTGGAACTGTCTTCCAGTGGAATTAATGCAGGTTCCAGCAACCTGTTTATCCTTAAGATGGAATTTCATAATGAAATTCAAATCATACATCAAGTTGCTTGTCATTTTAGATAGTAGACTCTAGGAGTTTGCTAGTCTTAAAGAATATGGTTTTCATTCCAAGAAAAGCCTATTTAACATGACTTTTTAAATTCTAATTTACTCACAAATGCTTGTCTTATACCATGTGAGGACATGCGTATGTAGGCTTTTGCTATTACAAGGTTAATTTTTTCTGGTTGCTTCTTTTACTTAGACAAATTAAAATGGAGATGGATCAGTGCAAGAATGAACTTATTGGTATGGAAAAAGAAGTTGTGCAATTAAAACAAGATGGTGAAAACAAAGCAATGCAGATAAATCAATTGGATATTACTTTGGAAGAAGCACGATCAGAACTCAATGAAAAGGCAAATGAGGGTAATTTCTAAGGCTTCCTTTCATCATGCTATTACTTCTGTATGTACTAGATTAGACATTTTTCCTTTGCCCTGTTTTATAATCAAGTACATCAGAGTCAAAACATAATAAACTGGGTTTTTTTTAATCTGTGGGTAATTCCATAGTTAAGAAAACCCCACCCCCCCCAAATCGTAAAAACCCACAAGCTTTTTTAACAAAGCTTTACAAATACTCACTTTTGTGGGATGCACCTTTACTCTACATGAAATTTTTTTCCTTGTAAAATGGAATGCAAATTCTTAATGGGATAGTCAAGCAAGACACATAGATTTAATAATGGCATGTGTTATTCACAAAAATTCAACTCTTTAAACAAACAAAACCCCAAAAGATAGTTTATAGACTTCTCCCAAGGCCATGTAGTGATAGGACAAGGCAGTATGTCTTTAAGCTGACACAGGGGAGATTTAGATTAGACATTAGGAAGTTCTTTCCTGTGAGGGTGGTGAGGTGCCTGGTACAGGCTGCCTGGAGAAGCTGTGGCTGCCCCATCCCTGGCAGTGTTTAAGACCATGTTGGACAGGGCTTGGAGCAACCTGCTCCAAGTGGAAGGTGTCTGTGCCCCTGGCAGGGGGTTGGAACTGGATGAGCTTTAAAGGTCCCTTCCCACCCCAACCAATCTGTGATTCTGTGATACTGTGGAAATAACAAACTTTTAAATCCCTCTTTCTCCACTTAATTTAACTTTACCATTCTTTTAATACAGGAAGCATACTACAATTTTGCTTGCATTTTTCATAACACCACATATTCAGTTACTATGTCTCTGTATTTTCTCCTTGGCCAAATGTTTTTAGACACGTGTTCATATTTCAAGTTAGTTGAGATGAATAAAAATACACTTAGGTACCATGAAAAGGTTGTTGTATAACCTCAGAAATCACTGTTTTTCTACATTTTCCTGAAAATAATGATACTGAACAGTGATTATGACCACAAGTGCTAGTAGGCAGCAGTGTTGTGTACTAATCATCGTATTGATGATTAAACATTTTATGGTTTGTGTGTGTTTGTAAAACAGTGAATGAATTAGAAGATAAGCTGTTTCAAAGTGAGACTTGCCACAGGGAAGCCTTACAGAAAATAGCAGAACTAGAGTCAGCATTGCAGAATGCCCATGGAGAATTAAAAATCACTTTAACACAGCTTCAGGAATTGCAAGATGCATTACAGAATGCACAGTCCTCTCTGGAGGAGAAGCAAGTTGCTATCATGAATCTAACAACTGAGCTCAGGTAAGCTGGTATCTTTTCCATCATGAGAACTTAGCTGTGTTAGGTTTTCCTTATGAATAGCAAGTAGTTTGGATGGTCTCTTTTTATATTCTTAGCTCTGTAAGTTTTAGGGATTTGTGGCTATAAGTTGATGTAATAGCTCATCAGCTCACTTTTGATTTCCAAAAGTGGTGCTGAATTCTTTTTTCCTGTTTTTTTTTAATTCTGATTAAAAATCAACCAAAATTATTTGCTGAATCCCAAATCTGTGAAATAATAATAAGAGGAACTACTTTCTTTTACAGTGAAATTGTCCAGTTTCCTTTCTGGCTATAAATTAATGTTACTATTCTTTTCTAAGAACATCTTGTCCTAATAACCAATTAATTAACTTGAATGATGTAGTTATTGAGAAATCTCCACCTGGAATGTAGTTAACAGAATAACTTCATTTGAGTTTGTTTCTTTGCAATCATTCATTAATTCACCTTTTAGAGTAATTTAGCTTTAAGTAATAGATCTCCTCATTTTCAAGCTGAGTACTAGAAGCTAAGCAACTGAATGTGAATTAAACATGAGAATTTCAGGTATTGCAAGGGAGAAATTGAAGACAGAAGGCAAGAACTACTTGACATGGACCAAGCACTGAGAGAAAGGAATTGGGAACTGAAACAAAGAGCAGCTCAGGTTAGATCATTTTAAATATGTTATGGACAATTATTCCTGTTATGTAGTAGGTAACTTACAAATAGCCTGCTAGACTTAGTTGCCTTCACATATCACTCCAACCTATACTGTTAAAATAGCCACAGTGTCAACCTCAAAACCAGCTGTGTGTTACTGAAGCCAGTACCACGAACATCAGTTTTTGCTCCCCTAAAGGACTACAGACTACTGTTTTGATGGAACAGAAGCCTCGTGCAAACCTGTCCCATAATTCATCCTGAGCAATAAAGCTATAGGGCAACTGTTGTCATCTTGATGTTTGATAAAATGAAGGGAAGATCTGCACTGAAGTGTGCTTGGAGATGATAGATTCCTTTTGCTCTGTGGTATATTTTATTAGCTCTAAAGCTGCTTCTAAATATAAAACAGTATCTTTATTGTGAAGTTTCTGGAGCTTACTTGAAATAATATCAGTCTTTTGGTCTGGCTTCAGGGTTTGACACCCATAATGGAAAAACTGTTTTTCTGACACATATGATTAGCCTTCTAACAGCTGCTTCCTGCAGGAGCTACCAGCCCATGTATGCAGGAATATTTGGAAATCAGAGAGAAGGAAGGGTGGGGATTTAAAAGCAATTTATCAAAGCAATAGGAATTTTTGCTTTTTGCTTTGGCAAAATTTGGCACTTCTTTCAAGATGGGTTAGTATAGTAAGCTGCTTAGTACATTGAGAACGAGGTTTGTGCTCTCTGTACCTGAGGACCAGACATACTCAGTTACAGACTTCCTCAGCTCTCCTCTTCTCCCCTTCTGCTTGGCTCCTGTTTTTCGAATGGGACAGCTTGGCTGCATTTGTACATTGACTATTTGAGAAAATATTCTTGAGACTACAAAGGATTAGTTTCATTCCTTTTGCTTTTGTATTTTGTAATACTACTTAAAATCTGCATACTAGTTCAAATGAAAATACTTCCTTCTCTTCCTTTTTTTACCTCTAGATTACACAGTTGGATATGACAGTTCGTGAACATAAGGGAGAAATGGAACAACAAATAATTCGATTACAGTGCAACTTAGAGAAGTCAGAGCTAGAAATTAAGGAATGCAACAAACAGGTAATTTTTGCTTAGATTAAAACCCCTGTTTCTGTAACAAAGGGCAGTTAATTCTATGAGGAAGTCTGGTCCTGGGGCAGAGTAGCGGGCCAGGTTCAAACTAGAAGAGTAAAACTGGTTCCTTATTTGTAGGGACAGGGAAGAAAGTACCTAAATAATGTACAACCAAAAATATTTTATGTTTTTCAGTTAAATATTTAAAATTTAAACTTCTGCAGGGATATACCAGAATAAAAATGAAAATATTTCTTTTACTTGATATGTTATAGCTCCCAAACTGCTTTTCTAATGAAGGAAAATGTTGACAGAATAAATATAAACTAAAAAGTTGACAAGGGATTCCAAAGTCAGAGGTAATACTCATGGTATTGGTGAGTTTTGTTTGTTTGGAGGGTTTCTATTGTTCTGAATTCAGTAAAATGTCTATTCAGATTGAGAGCTTAGAGAAGAAACTCCAATGTTCCAAAGATGAGCTTCGTGAAAAGGAGTTTGAATTGCTCCAGAGAGATCAAGAAATAAATCAGCTGAAGAAAAAAACTGAAAGGAAACAACTAGAACCTCTTGAAAAGGTAAAAAGTTCCCTGGACACACAACAAATGATAAATTTTTAATGCCATTGCTATGACTGCCTAGCAGAAGTGATATGGTGTCTCTTTAGAAGTGTCATTACTTCTCCCCAAGTAATTGTATTTTTTATCCCAGTGTTTCCTGAATCTTAATCCCCTAAAGTTAAGCCAGTTTAATGATTTAAAATAACAAATTTAATGGCACACTCTCAATTGCCTGCTTTGTGAGGAACTCTGAATATTGATTATGTTTAGTAACCCAGTGTTCTGGACATGGTCTTCCCTGAAATGAAATGAAACAATATGTCATATGATGAGAGCTTCTTACAACTTGGTTATCTGTCTTGTGAAAATAATTGCAACAAAAGAGCAGAGATTAGCATGCTTATAGGAATGACAGGACAAGGGGTAATGGGTTGAAACTTAAAACAGCAGAGGTTTAGACTGGATATAAGGAAGACATTCTTTACTGTTAGGATGGTGAGGCACTGGAATGGACTGCCCAGGGAGGTTGTGAATGCTCCATCCCTGGCAGTGTTCAAGGCCAGGTTGGATGAAGCCTTGGGTGATATGGTTTAGTGTGAGGTGTCCCTGCCCATGGCAGGGGGGTTGGAACTAGATGATCTTAAGGTCCTTTCCAACCCTAACTATTCTGTGATTCTATGAGAAGAGGGTATTTTCTGGCATAGTGAATGGGAACATGCAGATACAATAAAGAAAGTTTTAATTTATTAAGTGATACAGATCTGGTTTTGGGGCATGAATCAGTCTCTACAAGTACAATGCAATTTGAGTTAAACAGGCTTTCTGCAAAAGTTAAGTTCAGTCAAAGATGCTTGCCACCTAGAGGTAAACACCAAAACTGAACTGGCTCCTGCCATTTTGATTATGCTGCATTTGGGTGTTGTTTCTTCCCCTAGGATAAGATACCAGAGAAGTCTTATTTTTATGTAGTCACCGAAGGCTCTTGATCTGTATTTTATGGGGACTTGGCTGTGTCACAGATGAATATGAAGGCTCTTTCACTGCAAATTAAAGCAATGTCAGTATTTCCAGCTTGATTTCTGTTAAAGTTTATTTATGACAGTCGAGAACAGGACAGTGCCTGCTGCTACCTTTCACACTTATCACTAACATATTGCCAACTTTTCCTAGGACTCTGGGGGAGGATTCTGAAGAAGGCTTTCCTAGCTAGCCCCTGTACAACTGCTGACTAGACCCTTCCTTTCCAGACAGGTTGTCTTGTCACTATATTTGCTAAGGAATGCCACGTAGGGGACATCATGAAAGAATGATATAAGAAAGGCATTGAAAATAGACCTACCCCAGTCATGTTCCTTTAGAGACTTGGGATGAAGTAAATGAAATTTCAGGTTTATTTTCATTATAGTAAGTAGATAAAACACTGGATTTTGGAAGAATTCTACTTAGAGTATGAAGTACATAGCAGAGGGGTTCTAGCTCCATTTAGAATATTATATGGTTGCGTCTTTGTTTAAAAGTTGAGTATATTAACATGATGTAAGAAAAGATTTTCTCTGTTAGTAACACACTGCAGACTGACCAGTCTTCCACAGAAACCTTTTGTCCTATTTCTAACAATTCAATTGCCTAATCTATCTGGGGAAAAGGGGTGGTGTGTGTATAGAGCAGTGTGTCTATGTGCTTTGCTTGGGGGTATAGTCTGTCTCATTCTTTTTCCTCTGGTCCACTTTGCCCTTTTGGGATTCACAAAATGATCAAGTCACAGATATTGTAGCTGAATTGTTCTTTGTTCTCACTCTGCTTTAAGCTGCAGTGAAGATCTTGTAACAATACAGCGTTCTGCTACCCTCAGTAGTTCTAAGTATTCCAAATAAAGGAAGAGGATATATCTCTGTGAACATTCAGGGTGGCCATTTCACTTTTTTGTGAAATTTAAGTAATTTCTTAAGAAAGAGACTGGCTTAAGCAAATTGATCTTATATGGCCCCAGTTTCTTACTGAAATGAGAAATGGAATTGTATTAAAAATGGTAAATGAAATTAGGAAAAAAATGGTGCTTACAAAGATCAGTTTTTAGAAAGGGTAATTTTTACCATGTTCCTGTAAAAATATACGTGTATAAAAATAATTAAAAGTTATTGTCATAATCTTTCCTTTGTTAGCTGTAAGCTGCTTATGTGCTACTGATGGATGTCTGTGTGCTCTATTTATAGCATTCCTTATGAAGAATAAGTATTAAGCTGAACAAGTATAGATACGACATAATCACTTTGATATTTATAATTAACAGGAGCCATGCTATAATGGGATATTATACAATATTAGTGGCTGGTATGGCCTCTGTTGTGCTACAGTACTGGCTAACATAAGCATAGCTGCTGCATATGCTATACTAGAGAGACTGGTTGTCTGATCAGTTAAAACTTCTGTTTGATGTTTTTCTGCAAATGAACTGTCAAATATTTAGGCCCAGGATATAAGCCTGCTTTTCAAAGGAGGGGAGTGAGGGCTGAACCTCAAGAAATAAACCAAAAAAAGCCCACCTCCAACCACAAACATACTGTATTTGCCTACATTTATTTCTGTATCCTTTAGAAAATCCAGAATATTTACATTAATGTTGGTAAGATTTTCTCCATTTGTTTTGGTAGAAATCATAGGCTATTTTCCTCTTGATACTTGATATAGTTGATAGGGGTTTTACAAACACTTCCTGAATGCTCAGGGACCAAAACTGTTAGAAACTTAAACATGATAATGCAGTTCATGCCTTAAGCCTTACACAGAGGAGTAATTTCAAAAGACAGTGCTCCTTCAAATGGTACATTTTTACAGCAATTTGTATATTAAGATATTTTTTCCCTTCAAAATGTTCTGGATCTTATTTTCCTACCTATCTACTACAGCTTAATATATGTGGAAAAATGTGTACATTTTACTCATTTTGTAAGGAAATGCACTTCAAATACAGGAAAAGAATGCATTAATTACTTCAGTCTGGGGGCGCAGAATTTGAGGAAGAAACCATGGATTTGAGATGTGCAGCTAGTTTTCTTGAATTTGTAAGATAAATCTTAATATTAAAAAGTAACATCTTGGTACAAATGGATTTAGATATGGTGAACTGAACGCAGGAGTTTAAAGGAAGCTTCTGATTACAGGTGTTTTGTTTCAGGGACAAGACTTGTGAAGGAAAGAATGTTGCTCATTGGACAAGCAGTGAGCCAGGAATGCTGTTGCTGGCAACATAATTGTGCATTCAACGACATAATTGAGCATTCAAAAAAGGAAATTTTGTATTTGTAAATGATGAATATGGTTATTTGTACTGAAACAAATTGCAACCTTTTTTACTCTTTCAACTGTTTCTGAGATTATTGCCTTGATGTTGTTATTATTAACATCTTAATTTATTTTTTATAAATAAATTTTAGTTTTGAAGTTGCAGAAATTAATGTTGGCTCTTATTTCTTCCCAAAGACTTTAAACTGTGTACTTGTGTTTCACATCTCATTTAAGAGCACAATGGTATTACCATACAAACAATTTTTGTTTGGGAATATGAATTTTCATCCCTCACCCAGTGTTGCAGACAAAATATCTTATTAAAATTGACCAGTTTGTAAGATGTTTTGGGACACTGGTTTGATAATAGATACTGGCAAAACCTGTTTGCTTTACTCCAAGCAGTACGTTCCATTATCTTTAAGATGCAAATGGGTGTGGGACAGGGCCATAAAGCTTGAACTATTTTTCTTTTTTCCCCAAGCCAAAATCTATCCAAAAATTACTATTGATTAAATTGGCATCATAACTATGCATTCTAAAGCATATTTATTTCCAGTTTTCAGAAAGTACTACACAATTTAGCTGGTAGAAACTGGACTAGTGGGCTCAGTTTTTAACACTTTTGTATTCACATAAGCATCAGAAACTGAAAATACAGTTATGAGGTCTAAATCTGAGTCAGCTAAATGCAAACATGATTTACATGTGTTAAGGCATGTGATTTGTACTTTTGAAAATCAAACTAGTAAAGTTATCTGACATAGAGGAAGAGAATTGAATATATTGCAATTTAAAGTAAGGCTTAAATGAAGTGTTTTGTATATTAAAAGTGTATCTCAGGCAACAAATCTATCTGTTGTATTTCAGCAGCTCTGCAGGTGGGAATGTGCTAAACTCATTGGGTAGCAAGTAGGTGTTTCACTACCTACCTGTTATGCAAATATGTTCCACAAATACAACTTTAAGTGGTTATACAAAACCAGGCACCTATTTTGCTACCTCTGACAAGGTCAAGATACACTCATCTGAAATATTTCTGCAGTTTCAGATTATTTATTTTGCTGTTATGAGAATTACTATGTAGCAAAAACATATTGTGTTTTAAATCAAGCTATTTGTTTCTCTACATAACAGTAAATGGAAAACATTACAATTAGGTTGATCAGTGTAATAACTGAAAAATACTACACTACTTCAATGTTTTCTTCTCTTTAGGCACATCCATTTTCCTTCAGGCTAGAAATCTATGCATCAAATTGCAGAGAGAGTTTTTTAAACCAGAGGAACATTGTAAGTCCTTTAAACCAGGATTTCAAGTGGAAAATGTAACCTATCTGTAATTACAGTTGCATCACAACACTACTGGTATTCCACTCCACTAACGGAGTGTTGCATAAAGCATCGCTTGCTCCTCCTACATTGACTAAATATAAATGTGCATGAGCAGCAAAAGCAATTTGCTTAATATCTGAATCAGCTAAACAGCATTTGCACTGAAATTGTCTGGATGCCAACTTCTGTGGTAAAACTATGGGGCAAACCTGATAAATAAGTAGAACCATAATTACATTTTTCTTTGAATAATTACATTTTAACTTTGAATGCCATCTTGCTGCTTTGTTGCTTGCCTAAGAAGTTAATGAATCCACTTATACTGTTTTGAATTTGTTTTGGAAAGGAGGGACATTTGTATATTTTTTTCTTTAACATCATAATATCAGTTAAACTTTTCTATAGTGTTACTTTTTTTGAGTTACCAACCAACTTACATGAATGCGAATATGGGAACGCTAAGTTAATTCTTCTGAACTGCATTGCATTAAACATGGGGTTACTGAATCTTGGAAAACATTTTTCTGCTATGATGGCATTGCAATTAGCTGAATGCTGTTCAGAAGCCTAATAGCTTATTAAAGTGATTCTTTTTCTGTCACTCAGGATGGGTTATAAATTTCACCAGACTGGTTTTCTTTCTGAATGTAGCATGCCTACAGTTGCTGTATGTTAAATGCCAATTGCACAAAATTGCCAGTTCGAATGTCTGTTTAATTTAGAGTTTATACACAAAGTTGGTGAAGTATTTCCTCCAAAGCTAAAACTGAATCAGACATCATGCTAGTTCTGACACTAGAAAGTGTTCAAAGATGTTACAAGATCAATTAGCAAAGATAAAGTGGAGCTGGTCTTCCTGGCTATTCCCCACTGCCAGCATACTTGCTAACCTTTCCTATTCTTGGTTGGGAACAGTTCAAAAAAGAAATGTGAGGAATCTCTCTAAACTACTTGTTTCTGTAAAAATCCACATCCAGTTTTTCAATTTACTTTTTCTGTAAATCATTTTAGGACTCTTATAATAGTAAGGCATCAGGGAAGAAATACAATTATCATTCTGTTGCAAAAGAATGAGGAGGGTGCTGTTAAGTGTATTAAGTCTGAATACTTTAGGAAGAGGGATCCCATTTTGGGTGTAGTTTACTTTCCATAGATGTGAGTGGAAAACTTGACACTACAGACTGGTTTGAATTGTGGCAAAGCTTTTATTGACTGTAGCATGCAAACTGGTTATTCTACAACTGAAAAAAAAATCCATGTACTTAACAAATGTCTCATTTTAAGGATTAATCATATTTTGTATTAAATATAATCCATGATGATAATGCTGATTATAAGCTCATACAGGAGCATCTGCTTCTCTTTTTTGTCTGGTTGGAGATTATCCCTTAATCATGCAGGGTCCAGGTGTGCATTTGCAGATTTGTTGACTCAGGAAAGCTGGAGATAGCATTAAAGGCCAATTGCATTGTACTGTAGGTACATTTAGGTTGTTGCTCCTCTGAACAGGAGCTCTAGTTTGGATCACCCAGTGAAAAGAATGGCAAGAAGAAATGTTCTCATTACAGGTTGCTCCTCAGGAATTGGACTGGCGTTAGCAGTAAAAATGGCAAAAGATGAACAGAAGAGATTTAAAGGTAACTGTAATGGTTACTTATCTTTATAAAATCATATTCTTCAAGGCAGTACTAATGCATTTCTCTTTGATTTAAAAAGTGATTGTATTCATTTTGGTGACTCGTTTCTTTTTAGTTTCCCTCCTCCTACTGGCAAGAAAATACAATACAGTGAAAATGCACCGCTTTCTCTAAGGAGATGGTATTTCTGTGTATGTACTGAAGCTGAACAGTTACTTGATCTGAATGGTTCACAAAACAGTGTAAAAAGAAACAGCTGTAAATGTCTGTACCATGCTACCTTGGATATACATTCACAGCTGTAGTTAGCTTTCCTTCTGTGTACTGAAATCTTTGTTGAATGAACATACGTACCCATTTGAGCACCAGAGCAATTCATGTAGGAAGGCAGCTCTTATATTTGCAGTTTTTACCTTAGAGCATATTTAAGGAAATGTGCTTTAAGATGGTAAACAAAGGGGCTGGAATTTGTCTTTCTGCTGTAAAATGGGGTATTTGCTATGGTTGGCAATGGATGGCAAATACACCAATGTGTGGTAATTCAGTTTTTCATACTTATTCTCACAGTATTCTATTGCTAACTGACTGGATGCAGACTCATAGTTTTCTGTGTAATTAGGCCACAATAATGATAAAACTAATTTCTATTTCGAGAAGATGTTTTTTGCCACTTAAGGAAAAAACTACTACTTTTAAATAAAAATAAAGTTTTTTTAAACATGTTGACAGTGATTTTAAAAAGTTGATATATGGAATCTAAAATTAGGTTCTAGGTATGTAAAAATGACTCATCAGTGTGACTTGCTACCCATTATTTAAATTTTGGTGGTAATATTATCTTCATATACTGCATGTATGAATTAAGCAGTGGTTTAATTCTCTTTTTTAATTTCTTCACAGTAAAAATTTCCCAGACTTCCCAAACTCTGGGATATCAGTAACAATGTATGTTGAAATGCATTCTTTCTGCTTTAAGTTTTAATCATCACTTGTATTTAAGATATGGATGTAAAATCAATATTCTTTAATACTTCTCAGTAAGACTGAACAGAAGAGGTTTTATTTCTGGTAACTGTTACTTCTGGTGTGTTGCAGTGTATGCCACAATGCGGAATCTGACCAAGAAAGAGCCACTAGAGGAAGCTGCAGGTCGAAGGCTGGGTAAAACCCTCGAAATTAAACAACTGGATGTCTGTGATGAGCAGTCGATTAAAGCTTGTGTGAACAGTATCCCTGACAGAAGGATTGATGTTCTCGGCAAGTACTGATGTCTATGCTATGAACAGATATCAGTTTTCTATTTAGCATGATCTTAGATACCCTGGAGAGTTTTCATGAATGTATTTTTTTAAATACCAAAGTACTTATAATTGCATAGTGTATTTTGTTCAAGATTCCTAAGACTTCATGCAGACATGAGTGGATTAAATCTCACCATGCTTCTGTGAAGTAGGGAAGCTTGTTTTCCCTGTTCACAAAGGAGAAACTTGCACACAGGGAAGTGTTTTGGATAGAATTACAGTTTTCAGTAAATGTGAGAACTTTTGCTTAAATTGGCATCTTCATGTACAAGTTTTCTGCCCTATCAATAAAGCATAGCCCTATTTACAATGAAGGCCACAGCTCTTTGTACTAAGAATGCAGCAGCATTTGGTAACTGGCAAGTAAAAGAAGAACTGCAAAGAAAGTAAGGGTACTTTCATTTTATATTGAGATTCGTAACTGCACTTTACAAATCATTCAACAGGAATTATTTCCATAATGGTTTGCTAAAAATAAATGTATCTTTGATGGGAATTGTTTACACCATCAACTATTAAATCTTCTGTAATAGAAAATTATGGGCCTGCCTTTATTTTGATTAATTATTAAAGCACGGTTTAACAAGCTGCTTCTGCAAACTGTATTATACTCTAACTTGGCATACTAGTTGTAGTGCAGAATGCCAGTTTTAGCAATCATTCCCCACTTAAAAATATCCAGGAATAAAAATGAATGGAAGTGTGGTGGTTTGGGGATTTTTCCTTCTTTTTTTCTTTTCTTTTTTCCCCTCTCAGATGTGAATGTTAACAAAACAAAAAGCAGATCGTAGCTTTTAAATTCTTAATGTTGAATCATAAACAAATGTACCATTTTTATAATTTAAAGAAACGGGATTAATCAGAAATAAATTTGTTAAAATGCAAAATATCAGATAATTTAAATTGTATTAAAGGCATAACAAAAATAAAAAAATATGGAAGTCAAGTGTATTTGCAAAACTTTAGTGACAGAATAACATATTTTAATCCTGTCTTTATGGATTATTGAAAGATCATATAATCCTTAATCCTCATTTTACTTTCATGTGCATTCCAGTAAAGATTTAATTAATTTTTACTGAGGTTGTTGCTCACTGTTGTCTACCATTATGTGCAGTTAGCAATGCTGGAATGGGGCTCATTGGACCTATTGAATGTCAGACCATAGATGAGATGAAAACTGTGATGGATACCAACTTCTTTGGACTGGTTCGACTCCTGAAGGAGATTTTGCCTGATATGAAGAGGAGAAAGAGTGGACATATAGTCATAATAAGCAGTGTTATGGGAATACAAGGCAAAGTTGCTTTTTTTGTTCTTGTTTTCTATTTGAACTAAGAGTTCAGTGTTCAAAGTCTAAGCTTACCTCTTTATCTTAAAAAAAAAGTATATCTAAGTATTGTGCTTTGTAATGCTGAAGTTCTGATATAAAAAGCACAGCACTTAGATACAGCTGATAGTTTTTATGCATCAAGGTTGTATGTTGCTACACAACTACTCTCAAGACATTTTAATTGTACCTATGAACAGATATCAGTTTTCTATTTAGCATGATCTTAGATACCCTGGAGATAACCTTTGTTAAGCCCTTAGAGTCAATTGATATGTGTGGGGTTTGTTTTGTTTTTTTTTGCATTAACTCTTTTTTATTTATTTATTTTTATTATCAGGAAAATAGGGCTTAAAATTACTTTTCCTATTGGAAAGAATTAGTGGAAAAGATTTTGAGGTAGGCAAACATGCTTACTACACTCTGAACAATAATAATGGAATAGAATCCAATCATATTGTGGACAGCGTTACCTTTTTGTAAAGTCTCTCCTGTCGTAAAACTACAGAGTCTAATTTTAGTGACAGATGAGGATGTTCTCACTCTTGCATTCCATTCAGTCTAGCTGCATTTGTTTCAATTATTATGACAATGGCATTGATTTTACCTGGATTATTCTGGTGAACAATGGTCCAAAGTCAAACTTCAAGAGTTGTTATTGTTTAATACAACACTTACCATCCATTAGAAGGACTGATGTAGTAGTTTTGCTAAATCACTCACATGCAACATGGATCTCTTGCATAACCTCATCTCCTGTGTTGTGCTCAGGTTATGTGTTTATCTATAGCCTATTAAAGTTTTGCTAATGAATAATGCAGATGGTGTTGTATGTTCACACACTTTAATGTCTTAGACTACAAAATATTTAATATCATCCCAAGAGATCATCAGATAGGAGGAGGAAAAGCATTGTTCAAGCATTCTTTCTCAGAATAAACAATTTTGAGAATACAGGCAAAAAATCAGTATTTAGATTCAGTATAAACAAGGATTTTTCTAATGTTTTCCCTGCAAGACTAGACATTTTTGGAAAATAGAAGAGTTTTTTAAACTGTTAGTGTGTTGAATGCAATCATGTTCTCAAGGTGTTTTGTTTGCACCATCAGGTATCTTATTTAATGATGTTTATGCTGCATCTAAATTTGCTGTGGAAGGATTCTGTGAAAGTTTAGCTATACAAGCGCTCAAGTTCAAACTACAGTAAGTATTGATCTACTGGTATTTTAGATAGTTGTAAATATATTCAGAGCTAGCAAACAAATTTTTAAAGATTGCTGCTATCCAGGAGAAACATATTTGAGGAACCCTTGGAAATCGTATATCACAAAAGGCATAGAAATGTCCACATTCTCACTACGTATGCAAATAAAAATGTCTACATGATAAAATAAACATGTTGTCTTGAACAGTTAAAAGCTGTTTAGGTTTGGATAAGTACAGTTTATGTAACACTTCTGAAAAGATTCTTGTGTATCATAGGAATAAAACAATAATACCAACCTGTAATATTCTCCTTCAGAAAGGATAACAGACTTCTTATGCAATTCACAGATAAAAAAGGTCAGGAACTCATCATAGAGAGTGAGCAAGCAGAAATCAGTCAGAAGGAAACACAGGGTAAGATACCTGTAATGACAGGAGATGGAAGGAAAGTGAGAAGAATGTGGTGTACTACTTAATGTTTAAGACAGCATTTAAGAGAATGGTCCTCCTGTTCATCATCTACGGGACTTTGGGGTTTGATTTGTCACATGTATATTCACATTCATGTAATTCTGCTACTATTCTTTGTGAGATGTCCAACAATTGTAAAATATCTATTGCATCCAAGCATTTAGCCCTTGGGCTCTTGGAGAAAAGACAGCTGCTTCTTGGAAATCCCATGATTTCCGAGACAAAGCGCCATCCAAACTGAGAAGCATACTGCTCTGAGAAGTTTGGAGGGATTTAAAACAAATATATTGTAATGATAAACAGGATATAACAGAATTCATAGTAAGATTTCAAGAGTATAAGGTAACAGCAAAAAGGAGGTTAAAAAAAATGAAAGTAGAATGGAAAAAGTTCAAGGTCTGATGTGAAGAAAGACACAAGAGGAAAGGCTTTAATTCCAGCTGCAGCTGGAATTCTACTGTCAAGGTCAATACCTTGATTTAGTCCTGAAGAAGAGCCTGATCAGAACTCAAGTCTAGGAAGAGGTCCTATCTCAAAGACTGTTTTGACAAAGAGCAGCTGGAATTAATTGCTGCCTGAGAGAAGAACCAGGAAAGAACTGACTAGTAACTATTTCAGTGATTTGCTGTAATATGCTACTGAGCCAAACAAGATTTTCCAGATTTGGCAGCATCAAAATTCTCTATGTTGTATTTTATTACAATATAGCAGATGGATATTGCATGATGTAACATTGGTAACTTCACAAATCCCCCACCTCTTTGAACTACTTGTAGTATTATTATAGGAAAGCTGTAATAAAGAAATCAATGTGGGATTTTGGTCAGAAAGTAAGGAATTTTGTTATAATCCTTTAATTTTTTTTTCTTAATATTTGATCTGTTCTTGTGGAAAAATCACCCTTAGATTCCACATCTGTGAGACAGCAAAAAACAACTGCACTCGCTTCTGCCATGAATTAAGTTACAGCACTGCACTGACATTTAAGCTCTGCAGATTTCTACTACTACATGTGGATGGGTAGGAGCATGAGAGCAATGACGTGGCGTGGCTTCCCTTTACAGAACATCCTGTTTAATATTGCTTGCTAATATGTATTCACACTACAAATCCTCAGTGTTCCTTTCTGAGAAGGATAGAGGGGTGTATTTCCCACGGAGGATAGTTGATAAACACTATATCCTTGCTTTTTGAACAGGTTAAGTTTGATTGAACCCGGCCCCGTAGTTACAGAGTTTGAAAGAAAAGTGTTTGAAGATGGAATGAAAATGGATCTTTCAGCTGCAGATCAAGAAACAGCTGATATGTTTACTAATATTTACCTGAAAAATTACAAACAAATCTTTCAGAGCCTGGGACAAAGTGCTGAAGAGGTCGCAGAGGTAACTCTTCAACAATTCTCCATCTTCCTTTTTTCTTGATTTTTGTTGTTGCTGTTGTTTTCTTTGTAATTTACAAATGCACTGGCTGACTGGTGGGTTGTTTTTTATTTGTTGATAGAAGCATTAGACTTAATTAAATGTAACTGACACAATCTGAAATGAATTTTTAAAAAGGCATGAGATTCTGGAGAGTTTTAAACCAACCCCTTTAGAATATTAAAAGAAAATTCATTTTGAAGTATTGAAGACCACTTTTAATGGCAGTACAAATACCACTGAGGTATTAAATGCACTTACACATCATCTGGTGAAATCTGAACATTCTGCAGTGTTACCATACTTCTACACAGGGTTCCAACCAGTAGTAAACGCTGCTCTTCTCTCTATCTCACTTGTAATCCCTAATGTGAAATTCACTCAGGCACCCCAGACCACTAAAGCACAACAGAAGATACATGGATGTGGTTTCTGGTGCTTGAGACTTCCTGCAGGAATATAAATTAAGGCAAAGCTGTGGAAGAGGACATTGATTTCAGGTGCTTGCTGCTAAGGAATAACTTCAATGACAACTGAATGTTCCCAGATCTTGTTGTGAAGTGCATGGTTTCAATCCTTACCCAGTGAACTGTGAAAAAAAGGATCGACCTATTGTGGGCATATAAGCATAATTTTGGAGGACTATTCAGGATACTAAGGTGTTATCACCATGGTATACATAAACAGAAATAGGACTAAAAATAAGTAAGAAGTACTCATGGCCTTAAAAAGCATAGAATCATAGAATAATTAGGGTTGGAAAGGACATTGAGATCATCTAGTTCCAACCCTCTGCCACGGTAAGGGACACCTCACACTAGACCATGTTGCCCAAGGCCCTGTCCAACCTGGCCTTGAACACTGCCAGGGATGGAGTATATTTAATATAAAGTATTTTAAGAAAGCATTGTAGTGAAATTCTAACAAAACTGCATACAGGATTTTACATCATTTTAGCACTTTATTCTTCCATTTTTTTCTCTGCTTAACAGAAAGCTAGGCTTTTCTTTTGTTTGGTAAAGATTCTTTAACAACTCTATTTCTCATTCTTGACAGCATACAGTAAAGGTAATTCTTGCAGAAAATCCACCTTTTCGCCATCAAACCAACACCTTGTACACTCCAATGACAACTCTGAAATATGCAGATCCAAATGGAGACCTACCCATTGATATATTCTACAAAATGGTTTTTCATCATGACAAAATCTTCAGTGCAAGTCTTAACTTTATCAAATTGCTCAGGTGGAGAAGTAGAAAGAGCTTTGACCTGGGAAAAACCTCAGAATAAGTATGAGATTATATAGTGCAAATTGGAATTGTTGTAGCTACTGACAACACAACTTATTATCCAAATGCCTTTGCTCTGTAGTTGTGAAAAGGCATTCAAAATGTTTGAGTTTAGCTAAGATGTTTAGCCAAGATATTCAGCTCAATGCATTTATCTTGAACTTTACAGTTTGTAAAACCTTGAAATTAAAATCCTCTAACTATAGGTTTATTCTGTTTAGTGTTTGCTTTTTAGAGAGATCTGTTTTCATGGGAACATTAATATTGACTGATACTTGCATATTCAGTATTAACCCAATCCCCTTTACTTACTAGAATATAATACATACAGAGATGTGCACTTTATGTAATTATTTAGATTCTCAATACCATAAAATATTTTATCTTTTTACTTCTTAGAACAGTAGTAGTACAGTAATCCCTCATAATAGTATTTTAATTTTCAGAAATCAGGTCTATTTGCCAGTAACATAAGAGAAAGGACTATCAATCTTAAAATGTCACAACTAAAATATTTATGTGTGTATATATGTTATAATGTTCTGAATGCTTCCTTTATATGCAATGGTTACTGGCATATTACACATAGTGAACAATAAAATACGGGTTTTTTTAAACATTTTAAAATAAAATATCTTCTTACTGTCTAGCTACTATTTTTTGGAAAAAAAAATAACAAAACAGCATCAGTAAGAAGTAATTTAAATTAATTAAATGCCTATAGTGCCTTGAGCGACTGAAGCTGAGCCACAGGCTCTCCTTTTCCAAGCTATCCTAACAGGTCTGTATTAAACCAAAATGCTAGCATGAGGAGGAGGTCTTTTCCCTCCCTTCCTCTCACCTTAGTCCTACAAATCTGCTGAGGCTGAGCTGGAGCCTGGGTTTTGGCACTGTTCCTGCAAAGCATTCTTGTTCTCTGACCTCCAGCTTTGCCTTGGCACTGCCCCAGGTGCCCCTCCAACCTCTAGGCTGCAGTTTCTCAGCAGCTTCCAGCAGCCATCCTTGTTTCACTGAGAGAGCCCAGCTGGAGCTCACTGGTGATATAGGAACTGGCTTTATCTTTCCCCTAGTACTTTATCACTAAGCCTAAATCTAATTCTATGCTGGGACTTGCAGTGGCTCAGCCCTGCCCTGCCTCTCCCCAGAGGCTGGTTCTGAGGAGCCAAGCAGCAGCCCCTGCATAGGCAGCTCTCCAGGGAATGCTTGGCTTGCTTTGCAGTCATTACCCTTTTGGTGAGGTCCAAGGTTTACGGATGCAGAGGCGCCTCTCTAGGACCTTGACATGGTTTATGCCCAGCCACCAAGTAAGTACTATACCTGCAGGATGGGGAGAATCAGGGTGGGGAAAAGAAGGTAAAACACTTGAGTTGATGTAAGAACAGTTTAATAATTGAAATAAGATATCAATAAAAAAAATAAAAACATATATATATATAGAGAGAGAGGAATACAACCAACCAGCCAACTGCAGGCATGCACAATACAATTGCTGTCCAGCCTGGTCCCCCAGCAGTGATCAATCCCTTCCAGCTAACTCCCCCCAGTTTATATCCTGAGAATGTCATGCTGTAGTATGGAATACCCCTTTGGCTGGTTTGGGTCAGCTTTCCGTGGCTGTGCTCCCTCTTGGCTTTTTGTGCTCTTCCTCACCAGCAACGCATGAGAGACTGATGGAGAGTCCTTGACTGAGAGTAATCACTACTGAGCAATAACTAAAAGACTGAAAAATCCTTGACTTAGAATAATCACTGAGCAATAACTAAAAGACTGAAAAGTCCTTGACTTGGAGTACTACTGCACAAGAACTAAAACATCAGTGTGTTATCAGCATTGTTCTCAGACTAATGCCAAATCACAGCACTGTACCAGTGACTGGGAAGAAAAATAACTCTATCCCAGCCAAAACCAGTGCAGACCAGAAGCAGGGGGAGGTGCTCAGTGGCCAGTGCCTGCAGCAGCCCCTGTGCACAGCTGGAGGCCTCATCTATGTCCCAGTTGTAACTCAAACCTCCTTCCCCAAAATACCAGGCTGGTGCCTGCACCCCAGGATCGGTGCATGGATGGGGGAGAGGTGGGAATAGCAGCTAGGCTGCAAGTGGAGAGGCAGGAGTTACATGACAGTAGTGCTGTTGTGGCTAAAGAGAGCATGGCCACTCATACCCCTGACCCCACAGTGCAGCCAGAGACCTTGTCACTGTCCTGTTGTGGGTTGGGGTTCAGTGCAGGGTTCTGGCTTGGCCAAGAGCAGGAGCACATCAGTATCACACCTGCATGTCTGTCTCCAGTCTGCAGCTTTGGCTTGGGCTGCTCTACCATGTTTTTTGCCTTTCCAGTACTGATTCAGAGAAAACTCCAGGAACAAACTCACCAACAAAGTTTTCAAGTTGACAAGCAGTTATTCTTTATTGCGGCACTGGGAGACAGGGCAGGTAGGTCCTCCTAATGTGTATTACTGTACTGCTATACAGGCCATCCTTATATAGTCACTGGGCATACATACATATTAAATCATAGAATCACAGAATAGTTAGGATTGGAAAGGACCTTAAGATCATCCAGTTCCAACCCCCCTGCCATGGGCAGGGACACCTCACACTAAACCGTATCACCCAAGGCTTCATCCAACCTGGTCTTGAACACTGCCAGGGATGGAGCATTCACTACCTCCCTGGGCAACCCATTCCAGTCCCTCACCATCCTAACAGTAAAGAATTTCTCACTTATATCCAATCTAAACCTCTGCTGTTTAAGTTTCAACCCATTACCCTTTGTCCTATCACTACAGTCCCTAATGAAGAGTCCCTCACCAGCATCCCTGTAGGCCCCCTTCAGATACTGGAAGGCTGCTATGAGGTCTCCACGCAGCCTTCTCTTCTCCAGGCTAAACAGCCCCAACTTTCTCAGCCTGTCTTCATACGGGAAGTGCTCCAGCCCCTGATCATCCTCGTGGCCCTCCTGTAGACTTGTTCCAACAGTTCCATGTCCTTTTTATGTTGAGGACACCAGAACTGCACACAATACTCCAAGTGAGGTCTCACAAGAGCAGAGCAAAGGGGCAGGATCACCTCCTTCAACCTGCTGGTCACGCTGCTTTTGATGCAGCCCAGGATACGGTTGGCTTTCTGGGCTGCAAGCGCACACTGAAGCCGGCTCATGTTCATTTTCTCATCAACCAACACCCCCAAGTCCTTCTCCTCAGGACTACCATGAATTTCCTTTTTGCCCAACCTGTAGCTGTGCCTGGGATTGCTCCGACCCAGGTGTAGGACCTTGCACTTGTCATGGTTAAACTTCATGAGGTTGGCATCAGCCCACCTCACAAGTGTGTCAAGGTCCCTCTGGATGGCATTCCTTCCCTCTAGCGTATCAACTGAACCACACAGCTTGGTGTCATCGGCAAACTTGCTGAGGGCACACTCAATCCCATTGTCCATGTCAGCGACAAAGATATTAAACAAGACTGGTCCCAACACCGATCCCTGAGGGACACCACTCATTACTGGTCTCCAGCTGGACATTGAACCGTTGACCACAACTCTTTGAGTGCAACCATCCAGCCAGTTCTTTATCCACTGAGTGGTCCACCTATCAAACTGATGACACTCCAATTTAGAGACAAGGATGTCGTGTGGGACAAGTCCAGGTAGATGATGTCAACTGCTCTACCCCTGTCCATCACTTTTGTAGCCCCGTCATAGAAGGCCACCAAATTGGTCAGGCAGGATTTCCCCTTAGTGAAGCCATGCTGGCTGTCACCAAGCACCTTGTTGTTTTTCATATGCCCCAGCATGCCTTCCAGGAGAATCTGCTCCAAGATTTTGCCAGGCACAGAGATGAGGCTGACTGGTCTGTAATTCCCTGGGTCATCCATTTTCCCCTTCTTGAAAATGGGGGTTATATTTCCCTTTTTCCAGTCGTCAGGAACTTCACCTGACTGCCATGATTTTTCAAATGAGGCTACACATGAATTACATCATTTTCCAGAAAACTTCCAGCATGCATACAAAAATGTGATGGAGATCTTTGAGGGTTGTTTACTTCTTCCAAGAATCTTCCAACACTTCTGGCAGTCTTTGAAGCACCAGTTTAATTAACATTACAGACACAGCAATAATCCTGCCCTTCTACTTATCAGTTAGTTTAACTACTTCCATCCTGGACATCTGTTAGTCCCTGATACTCCCCAGTAGATGCTTACACCAGCTTCATGGATTTATTACCACCACAAACATAGCAATCATCCTGTCCTTTTACCTATCAGTTAGTTTAACTTCACCCATCCTGGACATCTGCTAGTCCCAGATACTCCCCATCCCCAGGTCCTGTTTTTCTATAGTTTTTCTTACACTTTTTGTACTAACGTCCTAAGGACCTAAACCTATGTCAACTGTCTTCAAGCACCTCAGTTATTTTCCATTACAAAGCCATCAAACTTAACGTTACTTAGAACTGATTACATTTTGTGCTTTTGTGCCTCCCTGTCTCAGTACAAAGCAGCAAGGTGCTACCAGGACTGTGGATTTTAACGGGCCTTCCACAAATGCCCTGTGCTTTGGTTCCCTTTGCTCCATAGAACCCTCACGGTACTGTTTACCGATTAGGTGAAGGCAGCAAACACCACTGTATAGGTGAAGCCTCGGGGCCTGCTGCTCCTGGGTAAACCGCGGGCGAGGCGCTTTCCGGGGCTGTGCGGCAGCTGCTGCTGCGGAAGTGAGGGAGCGGCCTAGCCGTGGGGGTGACCCAGCGCACTGCCCAGCCCCTCGCCACTGCCGCTGCCAGCCGCACGTGCTGCCAACAGCCCTGCCGGCCCTTCCGGCCCTCCCGGGGCGGGAGTTCTCCGTCGGCGGAAGCGCGTCCCCGCTTCCGGCGGAAGTGACGTCTCTCGCAGGTCGAGCCCGTAGTCAGACCGTTTCCGCCTCGCGGCCGTCCGCACCACCGGGACGGACGCTGCTGCCGCCGCCGCCGAGGGAGCCAGGTCGAGCCGTAGTGCGCTGTACAGGGGTGATTTAGCGGCTCGCCTTTCCCATAGCCGTTCATAAGGCGGCGGCGCCAGCCCCCGAAGGATGTGGTGGAGGCGGCAGTCGCAGGCGCCGCGGCCGAGGGAGCCCTGAGCCCAAGCAACCCCTTAGTCCCGCTTCCCGCTGGCCCCACTCGCCCTTCTTCCCTCCCTCCCTCTCCCCGTCGTCAGCGTCCGCCCCGCCCGCCTCCCACCCCCCCACCCCCCCCCCCTCCGCGCTGGAGGCCCGCGCGGCGTCTGAGGGGGAGCCCGTGAGCGCGGGAGCCAGCTTCAGCCAGGATGGCCTCGTCGTCGGGCAACGACGACGACCTCACCATCCCCAGGGCTGCCATCAACAAGATGATCAAAGAAACGCTCCCCAACGTCCGCGTGGCCAACGACGCCCGCGAGCTGGTGGTGAACTGCTGCACTGAATTCATCCACCTCATCTCCTCGGAGGCCAACGAGATCTGCAACAAATCCGAGAAGAAAACCATCTCCCCGGAGCATGTCATCCAGGGTAGGTGCTGTGTCCCCCGCTCGGCTGCGGGCCGCTCCTGTCCGTCCCCGAGCGGCTGCTTCCGCTGTGTTTTGTTTTTCACCTCTGTACAACACAAAAGGCGGGGGGTCCCATAAGGGTCTGGAGGTAGAGTGTGTCTTGTCAGTCGCGTTGTAAGGGGAGGTTGTCTTTGTGTGGTGAGAGCGGCTGCGGAGCGTGCTCAGGACCAGCCCTCTTCCAGTGCTCCGGAGAAGTCTGTGATGCTCTGGGTGAAGTCACTAAACCCATTCGTCCTTTTTGTATCTGTGAAACGAGGTCAGCTTCAGGACTAGTGGTTCTGCACAGTTCTTTCACAGGATGTTTTAGGATCCTGAATGTGTTAAATGTCTTTCTAATTGGAGGGTGACAAAGATGCGTGGCTGAGTTTGTGGGGCCCAGCCTTTAATTCAGAGTCGTCCTGTCTGGATCCTATAAAAAGCACATTTCTCTAGGGCTATCCTTGTAGTACTGGGTATTCGTATCTATTGTAGAAAGCCTTTAAACGTGACTGATGCCATCGCATCTGTTGTTGACTTTTTCCCCTTGCTTCAGTGAAAGGCGAGGTCTGCCTGTGTCTCATTTGCTGTTCTTTAAATTTTGCGACGAACAGAGACTTTCGTTGCTCATCCTTAAGTCTGCAGCAGACATGTTTTGTCAGGAATCATTCACGTTGTTGCTAAGGCAAAAGGTTGTTGATACCAGTGTCTGCTGGAAGCAAATTTACAGTAGTAACAGTGGAAAGTACTGTGCTGTCTAGTGCAGCATTTGCAGTACAGCTAAGCTATTTTCAGGACTGTGATGGTATCAAGTTAGTTGAAAAAGTGGGTTTTTTGGTTATTTGTTTTTTTTGGGATTATCTGGTTGAACCAAGCAAACAAAATGATTCCTTCAGATTGTATCAGCTTGCTCGCCACAAGAATTTTAAATACTTGACTGGATTATGAGCAGCAAAAGAAAATACGTGGTGTGTATGAACTTTAGTATTAGTAAATACATGTAAATCTGGAAGTTCAGCAGCACAATTGCATGACAGAAGCTCAGGATGTAAAGAGTAAAACTCCTACTTGCATGTGGAAGCAGACTTTGGAGATGATGCTTCTTAATGGATAGGTTCTTCAAGTGACCACGAGAACATTTGAGCTCAGTTCTTAACCCAGGACCAGACATGACTTATTAAGGTTGTGGAATATCATAGAATCATAAAATAGTTAGGGTTGCAATAATGAATGACAGTATTTTTTGCCCACTAGTGGTGGTCTTTAGTAAAGTTTTTACCTATTTCTGCCCTGGGATTAGTCTGGATGGTTTTGAAAACAAAACTAAAATGTGTGGTTTTGCATATTCACGCTTGGGTGTACATGTGTCATCAGCAGGTGGACCCAAACCAAGTAAGTTATTGGGCTTTGTGTCTTTATGTTACAAGATTTTAGAGTCAGGAAAAAGTTCCACATTAGATCTGTGCTTCTTTGTCAAATATTGCTAAGGAAAACTTTTTTGTAATGCTTCAGAGATAGGAATGGGGTTTGGATTTTCTGCTGTTCTTGTTTTTAGGAAGATGTATGGGCTATTGGCTTCTTCCAGATGCTGGCTGGTTGGCAGATGATCCCTTTGTGAGGTAGGAGGTTTTAGATGGCTCATTTTGGAGCCAGTGAAAATGTGTATCAGTTGTACTATTTCAGTGTTTTTATCCATCTTCACACATTCTAGATACTTGTAGCTTTGATTGCCTCTTAATGTAACTCTGGATAAGGATGCTAAGTAATTAGGTAGTTCAAATATCTTTGTTGTGATCATCCAGATATCTTGTTCCTTTTGAATGCTTAAACCAGTTCCTTTAGAAGTAGGATGAGGCTAATGGCCTCGAACCTGGTCCAGTGTAAACACAGCATGCTGCCAAGAGGAATCCTTTTGTGCCCTCCCTAGAGCTGGATCTAGCAATTGCTAATACAACTGACTTTGAGAATCAAGGGAGGAAGCACAGGTTTCTGTCAGATGAGTTTGCTGATCTGACTGTTCCTGTGAACAAGAATTTACTAGATTGGAAGCAAGGAGCAGGAAGGGTTTTTCATTGGGAAGGAGAAAGGTGAAAGAGGCACTGCAGTTGGTGCCACCCAGCCATTGGACTGCATTAGAGATAGTGTGAAACTGTACTTGGTCACTGTACTCAAGAGTTAGGCAGCAGTGGTGCTTAAGACACCCTTTCCTTTGCTGCGCTGTTAAAATGATTGTGTGACCATGTGCTGGGTTAGAACTCTTTCCCCTTCCCACTGGGTAAGATTCAGATAGACTAAGTTGCTGCTGTGTTTCGTTGTGTGGTAGCACAAACACTTGACTGGCACAGTGCTGTCAACAGCACAGGGAAAGAAAAGCAGAGGCTTCTTGCATCCCATGAGAGATCTGATTTGGTAGATGTACTCAGACTTTGCCAAGCACTCACTGCTAGCAATGAAACACAAAGCAGCTTCCCTGGAGAGTGCCGAAAAGCATCAAGGCTGTGTAACAGTCCTAAGTGGAGCGAGTCTTCGTGTTTATTGCTGAATCCCACCATGAGGAACCCAGCTGTGAATCTGAAGCTCTAATAAGCAAATGAATATCCTTCCATCCTGGAACAGAAAATAGCCTCTTTTGGTAGTTATGGGAGCCATGACAAAGCAGGCTTTTTTATGAGAAATTGAACGTCCATTGAATTCTGAAAATGGTGAGATGTTACATTGACATTTTAATGGACTTGATTCATTTAATTACTTTGTCTACACACAAACCTGTTGTGCAGTAAGGTAGGCTGTGGACTGGTGGGAAATCCTGTAGCTTCTTTTCATGAGCTATTAGGGTACTGACAGTAGCTCTGCTAAAGTAGCAGTGACTTGTCCCACATTTTAGCACTGTGCTGGTATAAAGGGGTTGATATTTATTCTGTGCAAGTGTTCTGTAGAGCCTTGATGTGTTTCAAGAAGTTAGTGAGTTTTGCAAGTCATTTCACAGCCAGCAGAACGTTGATGCACTAGACCTGTGGTGCATATATGGCTCTTCATAGCTGTATTATGATGAACAGTTGTGCAAATCTGGCTTGCTTATGTCACATGCTTTCTTTAGGATTTTGTGTGTGTGTTATATTCAGTACATAACTGTACAAGTCTTTTGCATTACTTTACTTTCTTTTAAGGGCCATATAAAATTTCCTTAAAAACACACCTTGCTGTTGACTGCAGATTGGGCCATCGTTCATACTCTGATGCAGCAGATTGCCAACCTTAATCACTGGGAATGTTCTTTTGATGAACACCCATGTGTTTTTGCTATGATGGTTTGTCTTTGTGAAGTTAGACTTGTAGAGTCTTAAATTTTACACTTTTCTTAAAATTTTATACTGTGGTTAAAAAAAGATATTACTTTAGTCACTGTATATGCCATTTACATGTTAAAATTGCATGAGTTCTTAATATAGATTGCTTAGAAAACCAGTTCTGGACCATGAGGTGCGGATTTGCCTCCTGTCTTCTGAGATTGGATTAATCGAGTTGCTAAAGGCTTTTTGGTAAATCTCTGTCCTGGGTTCATAGAAACTGTAGACTAATTGAACAGTGTCTGTGTGTGGGCTGAGTCTGAACTGGTATATACTGTCTCTGGAGTAATTTAATTATCTCTAAATCAGTCTGTCTTTTAACTTTGTTTTTCTTAAGAAATAGGTATTATGTAAATTCATTTGCCAAATGTTATCTGCTAAAGGAATGGTGGTCCTGCATGACTAGAGAGCTATACTGTAATGCCCTGTTGAAGACAGTGTATTAATTGTCTCCTTGACTGCACGTTGGAAGCTGAAAACCTAGTGAATGCCTTTGGGTTATTGTTTTGTTGTATGATACAGTGGCATGCTGCTGTAATTATGCATAAGAAAATGTTGCTTACAAAATTAATGTTAGAATATAGTTGGAGTTAGTGTAGCCGAGAGCTTGTTTATAACAAGTTGTTGACTGCTGTTATGCAGTTTATTTTAGTACTGTTTCTTGAATAGCTTGTGATGTAAGAGTGAAATAAAGTAAGATAAAGACTAAAACAACTGTCATTCTGTGAAGGAAACTCTGATTTATGTAAATACTGGAAATTAACCAGGTGGTTTATTAAACTGAGACTTGAACCTGTTTCTAGTATAATTTGTGTTTATGTAATATCTCTAGCATATTCTGTAGTAAGTTCTACTTAGGGCTGTGTGTATGTTTGAAGGCGTATCGTAGTGACTACATCAGGAAATAGAGTGTGTGCTTTTTGTCACACGTGGGGTTTTATAATCCTTCCTGTTACTAGTGTGCTCTTCAGAAAGCCTGTTGTTGCAGGATATAGCTGCATTTCAGATTTCTTTGGGCAGATAAAAGTGCAAGATTTTAATTTCTGAATATGTTTTCACATGAAGATAAATAAAATGATTTCTGTTGAGAAATAAAACATTAAAGAGCTCATACACAATTCTGTATAACTTCATATGTGTAAATGATGCATTTTTACCTTGGTGCTTGAAAGACAAATTTAGATGTTAACAGATAAAAGCTAAAATTAGTAGGTCTAAGGCAATATTTTTGCCTAAATGAAGGATCTGTGACCATTTTGCTTCTGCTCTGTTACTGGTTGCTAATTTACCTTCTACTGAAGACTTACAACAGAACTGGAAAGACAGAATCCCTGAGAGACTAAAGGTTAACAATTCAGATAGGGAGGACTACTTAGTTGTATAAATTCTGCTTGATTCTGATATATAGAAGATGGGAGAAAGATGCCTTTTGAAGAAGCATGCTTATCTCTAGAGAAATGTATCAGAAAGCCATGAATCCTCTGCAAGTGCAGGCTGCTTTGCAGCCTTCATTTTTCTAGCCTGAAAACATGGACCATTAAATGGCATAGAAGAGTCAGGGAATATATCTGTCAGATCTTCTTATGAACACAGATTTGTCACCAGATGATAGACAAGTGATTGCTTTTTTTTAAAAAAGAAGAAATTTCTTAAATGGAGAAATTTATACCTATTATCAAAAACTTTGTAAAAGATAAATAGTATGTTCTCTTTCTTTCTTTCTAGCACTAGAAAGTTTGGGGTTTGGCTCATATATCAGTGAAGTCAAAGAAGTCTTGCAAGAATGCAAAACAGTAGCACTAAAGAGAAGAAAGGCCAATTCACGCTTGGAGAACCTCGGCATTCCGGAAGAAGAGCTTCTAAGGCAGCAACAGGAATTGTTTGCAAAAGTAAGTGAAGCTTCTGTTATACTTCACAAGAAGTGAATACATGTACTGATGAGGTTGGAGTTATTAATGCAGGAGATCTAGTGACACAAAAAATATGTGCACACCTCAAGAAGTATCCCGTTCCTTGTCAATTGCTGTGACATCTAGGATGCTATTGACCTTGGCCTGTTTGAACTGAGGGAAGTCAACAAATAAGTTTATGCTAGTTGTTACTTCTGTTATTTGACATACAGCACTTGGTATGCAAACAAAGTTTATTAAACTAGGTTTAAAAAGCATGGTTGTTTTTTTTTTTTCTCTTATGTATTTGCATTCTGCTGGAGAGAATATGTTAGGAATTACTTGGCTGAGGAAATAAAAGAGTGACAGCTGGTGTTCTAGGAAATGACTGCTTTTGATGCATCTTTTCTGTTTCTGACCATCAGTGCACAAATGTTATTTCTTAGGCTTTGAAAGAAACATTTAATTGTTCAAAATTTCTAAGTTGTCCTTTCTCATCTTCCTTTACTTTTGGTGAGACTCTAATTGAGTGAATTCATGCATAAATTTTTAAAGAGGCAATTCAGGCATAGGAAAAGCATTTTCCTGCAAATACTGTGCAGAGAGACACACACACATTCTCTGTCATCCCAGCCTTCTCCCCTCTCAGCTTTCCTAGATAATTTGTGAAGACCTCAAAGTTTAAATAACTAAAAGCCAATTTTATTTATGCATATTTCCACACCATATTTCTATTATTCTCTTAGTTTAATAACACCATCATTCTCTAAGTGATGTGAAAATTATCTTGGGTTTCTCTTTCCCCTTACTCTATTTTAAGGCATGAAACTTACTTTCTCAATTTGCTTGCTTTATTTCCTCTGCTGAAAGTGCTTGTTCCATTGTGTGTAATGTCTGATCACTGTGTCCTTCTTCCCTCTTCGCTATACTTTTATCTTGCTAAAACAAGTAATAGCTTGTTTTTCATATTACAGCATGCCAACTACTTTAATCTTAATTGCGTGATACATTTGAAGGCACTTAAAATTTCAGCCTACCACACAGCTATTGTCTGTGTGCAGTGAAATACTTATGATAAATTTGCTTGTGCCTAACTTTAGTTTGACTGAACTAACATTAGAAAGACTAATACGCTGCTTCTGAATTAAGGGAGAGAGTTGCAAATAACAGGTTAATACCCCTTTTTTTGTCTTTTTAATTTGTTTGAATGACTTAGCATTGTATACCAAATAAAAAAGTAACAAAAATAAAGTGTGTTAAGGGTAGTACTGTCTACTAAGTAAAAACGTAAATGCTGAATCCATGGCCACCCTAAAGTAAGCCACACTTTATCTAAGGAATGCCCCCTTCAGGTATGTTCTTTTTAAATTCTATAGTATTGTGCCTTAATGTTTAAATTAAGACAATGCATCCAAGATTGTAAGAATGATTTAATTTTTTTTTTATAATTCTTGTGAGTTTGGAAAAATTTTTACTTAGTCAGAAATGTCAGCCTCGTTTTTCAGCAGTACCACTTGTGTTATGCTGTTGGAGGTACTGTAATTATTAACAACAGTTACACAAGTGCCTGTTTATTTGTGCCATCTTGTTAATAGTCTGGAACATGCCACTAATACTGACTTCTTGCTGTAGCTTAAAAATACTTCCTGTTAACGTTATGAGTGTTTGATTCCTGTAAATTGGATGATTGTAAGTATTTGAAGGCGGGAATGGCTTTTCCCTTGTTCATGCAGGTCTGTAAGTTTCTGTGCAAGATGAGGCCCTTAACAGATTTGGGGGTTTTACGAGGCTTCCTCACTGAAGTTCATCTATGCAATAAATGAGTTAAGTTTGCCAGGTGGTTATAAGACTTCATCAATACAGCTGAATGGTTTGGGGTTTATTACCTTTCTTCCAATTTTTGAAGTGGCTGATATAAATATGACAGTGAGGGTGGGCACTGACAAAATGATCCATCCAGTGTGAAGTGCTGAGCCTCTGATTCCTGGTGCATGTATGTGTATCAGTCATCTCACTGAGTGTACAGTAAACTTAACTGTAGCAGGGTCAATAGGGAGCTCTCCTGTTACATTGTGTGTGATAAATATTTATGCCTCTCCTGTGTGTACAGATGCTGTTGTCTTCTTCTGTTGGAAACTTTACAATGTCTTAAATTGTTTCTCAAACCTTGTAACTTCACTGCCACTTGAATTTTGAAATACTGGGAAGTCTTTATTGAGAAGAGATTTATACCTCTGCAAAAATATTTTGTATTAATGCTAGAACAGACTGAGGAAACATGGCACTTAAAATAAGGGAAGACTCCTTTTTCATTTGGCCAAGTAGATAAACTGGTTTTGATCACTTTCCAAAGCATCATATTTTGGCATCTTAAAATTTGCAAAAACTGAAATTTGTTGATGCTTGGAAAAAAAACCAGGAAAATTCAGTGAGTGCAATGGGATTAGAAAGGAAATCATTACAATCTTTGTGATGACTTGTAAAAGTAGAAGACTGAAGATTTTGAAATAACTTTTTCACTCAAAATAGAATGTTCACTCAGATGTTGTCTCAGAAATTGAAGTTATAACTTGAACACAATTAACTAGTAAGCTGTTGAAATCAACAATAGTTGCCAAAAACCAAGTGAAAATCCTGGATAGGAAAATGAGAGGTCATGTTGTTAGAGCATCTTGTACCTTTCTGTAGCAAAGCCTTCCTCAGTCTGCATACCTGAATTTGAGAAGACTGTGCATTGTTCTGTTTTTCAAATATTGCTTAGCAAAGGAAGATAATGGCTTTCTAAGTTTTTTGTAATAATGTGTGCCTTTGTGGTGCAATTGGATGATTTCATAATTGTGAGTTTTAGTATCTGTAATCAACAAAGTAGGGCTGTTCTCATCCCTGAAATGTGATTAAATCATAAGGTCCCTTGAAATCAAAGCCTAAAATTTCCATTGCTTTGCCTCACTTAATTTTTCCATTAGGAAGTGGCTCAGCACAGTCCTTACGATGGACCCTAAGTACACTTGCTCCTGTCTCATGTGTTTTGTAACTGTATATCTCTGAATAGTGTCCTCTTCAGAAGGAAGGAGAGAATAGAGCTAAAACATCATGGTACAAATACTAAACAAATGACAGTTCTAGATGTGTTTTTATAAGTAAAATGAATAAAAATTATACAAAAGAAATCTGCAGGTGTGAATGAAACTGTTTTTTAAGGTGAGGTGCTCAAGAGATTCTTCACAAGCTATGTATGGACTTAACAATTAAATTCATGTCTCTAGGCTAGACAACAGCAAGCAGAACTGGCGCAGCAGGAATGGCTACAGATGCAACAAGCAGCTCAACAGGCACAGCTTGCTGCTGCCTCAGCCAGTGCATCCAATCAGGCAGGATCCTCTCAGGATGAAGATGATGAAGATGACATCTGAAATTCACCAGCTGAATTCGTCTTTGCTAAGAAATACTTTTTCCTGCACAATGAAAACAGTGAAATGAATGCTTACCTGTAAGTTTGTATGCATCATGGACTGGCAATTGGTATTCTAGGGGTGTCTGCTGTTGTGTGCTGTACATGTATAAACTGTCTCTTTTTGAACTCTTGAAGATTTAAGGTTCAGTATCATATCAACTTCGGATTTTTAATGGTATATATGGAAATTTTAGATAGCATTGCATCATTTATTTGATCAATAAACAGTGTTACAATAAACAAGTTTATAAACTACAGTGAGATTTATACAAAAAGCTCTAAATCCACATTTGAATTTCTTCCCTTTTAACTAAACTATAAAATCTTACTTAGAATTTTTAACTGTTTTGGGGGTGGGGGAGTGGTACAGTAGCCAGTAAACTCTTAATGGGAAAAAAGCAGAGTTCAGCATAGTAAAGTCTGAATTCTTACTTTTTAAAATGAGGATGTATATGGCAATAAATATTATATATGCTCAAATACCACACTGTTAAAATTTGAAAAAGATACATTTTCACCAAGTTAGGGAAAGGTATGTTTAAGAGGAGTTGTACAAATTCAGTCATTTTTTTTGTATAGGGGTGGAAAAAAACCCGTGGTTTTATTATGACATCCTTTGACAGTCCTAACTGAGTATTTCACTACAAAGACTGACTGGTTTGAAGAACTAACTCTTCTATTATTTCACTCCAGTTTAATGTTAACCGTTGTTGATGGTATTTCGTAGTCCAGAACTATTCATATTGTTGAAATGTAAAGCTGGAACTTGGCGAAACAAAATGGGTGTAGTTCCACTGATGTATCTGGGAATGATTTAAATATTCACGCCTAAGATGGCAAAAGCTGAAGCTAAGAGCATGCTTACTATAAAAGAGGGAATTTATTTAACCTTGATTAGTCATTGTTGTCAGCGTATCGCTAACATTCTCCAGACTAGGTTGCCACTGGATTACTAAAATACCTTGTTGAAAGATAACATTTTCTTCCTTCAAATTGGTTCATAGGTAAGTCCAGGTTTTTGATTAAACTGTTCCCCGAGAGTGATCAACAATACATGGAACAGAAATGATGTAGTAGTCCTTTTGATAGTTGATTTGAAACTTCTGTTGATTAATGGATGAGCAGCTGTTCTTTGTGTTGGAATAAAGCACAGTAGTGTCCATTGCTGAGTTTTAATGTGTTACTTGAAGTAATACTGGCATATCTTCTGGTACACTAATCTGAGCAGACTAGAAAAGCCACTTGCATGCTGCTGTAGATGATCCCATAGCTCTCTAACGATGTGGATTGTTTCATTAGCTGGTGTCCTCTGCAAGTTGCTGTAGTTAGAATTCTTGAGGAGGGCTGCAGCAGTCTGTTTACATAAGAATGCAGACAGAAAGTGATGTTCCCATTTTTACATGGAGATCTGAACAGAGTACAATTGGCATATTCGCATCTCAGTCACATAGTGACTTCTGGTTTAAATTGGAGATAAATAGAATTGCATATTGTATAAATGTGAACACTTCCTTAAATGCATTGATGCAGTGGAAACTCAGAAAAGTATTGGTTTGAATGCTTATGTTTAAACAGGAAAAACAAAACAAAAAACCTTTCATGGCTACTTTATGAAATGCATTTGGCAAGATTCAGCTGAGGAAGTGGTTTTCTGTAAAGGTTTAAGTACCAAAGGTAGAAAATCTAGTCTAGTGATAAAATGTTAATGTGCAGTGTTGGCTTTTCTAACTTGTACTGTAACACCTTCACACTTTCTATTTTAAATGAGTCTTTTCCTTTTAAATACTACTAGATATGTTTTCACACCTTTCTTTTCTGATGCAGAATTCAGGTTAACATTTTACTGCATCTGGTATGTATGGTGTAATATGTTTGGATCCTTGTGACCTTTCTTTTGGACATTCTTGTGCTTTTTCATATGCTGTATTCTTCAAGCAATAAAATTCTGATGTGTTTTTATAAAATTGCTTTTATATTTAATGAATGCTCTGTCTTCATTGTGTTTGTAAAGAAAACTGCTAAGCTTACATAAACTCTGCTGTTACTTAGACCCACTGAACACTTCTTGTGACCAAAGTCTTTACAACTGAAGTGCTGTGGGATGGCATTGCTGTTCACTGGGGTTCATGCTTGCAAACAACATTTCTGGGCTTGACCTGCTCTCTTTCCTCTTGGGAATTGCATTTTGTATACATGCATTTTCATAACCTGACCTTCTCAACTTGAAAAGTTGGACAAAGCCACTGTAGATCATATATAACTGACTGGAATACTTTGAGTTTCACAAAGTGAAAGACCTCAGACAGAGGGTGTGGAAATAAGAGTATTTGTTAGTCTTGTGTTGAATTAATGTCATGTAGACAGTCTTGTTCAGAGACTATTTATTCGGCCATTCCACCCCAAGTATGAAGAGTAAACGGGAAGGATCTTCACTGATCTGTCACCAAACTACAAGTCTTGTATTACTTTCCTACTATGTACCAGCTGTTCAGTGAAGACAAGAGATTTCTGAAACTGTGGTACCACTGGGGTTGTTTTTTGGTACACCAGATACATAGAGTGTAAAGTTTGGTTAGTGACCTATGTTACTTTGTCTCAAATGAAACATGCATAAGAATGTGTTTGTTTCTTAGCTATTGGGTGGGTGAGATTATCTGTGGGTTTTCCATAGTTATTTTGACAGTCTGTTTCAGAGTGCTTTCCTTAAGGGACTTCATTCCAAAGCCTTTCTTTTCTGTTACTTTAATAAAGTGCATATGTGCATGATATTGTGGATACTGAATATAGTTCTATTTACTACACTGAGATGCTTTTAAAGGAAGGATTCTGAATATCAAATACTTAAACTGGTATTTGAATTTTTCTATTTAAAAGTATCTGGTTGAGTTTGGTATTGAAAGGCTGGAAAGGAATTCCTGCAAGAACGGAAAAAGTCTGACAGCCACACTTATAAATGGAGCTGTTAAGATTTTGGTAAGGTACCTCCATTGATGAGGACTCTTTATAACAATGCCTGTACTGATCTGGTAATGATTTTGAAACAGTGCCAAGTCAAGGGCATAAGGTGATTTAAAGATTAATGTGAACAGCAAAACCCTAACTCTGGAGTGTACACCTCATTTTAGCCTTCCAGTGCTGTGTTGCGATTTCATGTAAACCATGCGCAAAACAAAAGAGGAGGGAGGAGTGTGATATAAAAGATTAAGTGCTGTGGTTAAACTTATTTTCAGTATTACACTATTAATCTAAGATGGAGAAGTTTTACTTAGCAGCTTACACAATGGAAGGACGTCAGTGGGGTACTGGCCGATGTTAAGATTGATTTTTGCTTGCAGATAAATCAGGCTAGCTCTTTTGATCCCTGGGGCTTGCTGAAAGTCTACTCTGTGAATGTGCCACCTGTGAGTCGAATATGCTGGGTATAACTGATGAAAAGGAGTCAGTGAGGCTCAGCATACATCAGTTAAGGTTTGCTGGCAATTGGGAATGATAGATTCTCTTTCAAAAGATGTTTGTGCTTAGTTTGAGTAATTGTTTTTTTTCCCAATTGAACTGAGCTTTTTTTTTTTTTTGTTCCACACAATCATAGCCACAAAAATCAGTAATTTTGAGAATATAATGATGGTACTAGAAGTAGTTACCCAGTTCTTGGGTACATGGGGCACCAAATATGTTAAGAGTATGTGCATTCCTGGAAAGAAACAAATCCAGTGAATGCTTGAATTGGTGGCTGTTCTTTGCTGTGGTACTGTGCTATAATGCAACTGAGCCAGTACTTGGGGAGTGGAGGTTTTGCAGCAGTACGATTATAGTGAATGCACTTGGACATGCCATATCCCATGCATCATTCACTCATAAATCAAGTAAGTGTGGGTTTTGCTGTGTGGATGAGTTAATTAATGATGAATTAATTAAAAACTTGAATAACCAAGGGTAGAAATACGTAGCAGATGATGCTCCTGAATGTGTTGGGGAAGGGGATGTTTGATTTTTAATTCTAAATGACTGTGATTTATTGTCATGTCAACTGCAGTGATACAACATGAAGGCTTCTATGCCAAATGTTCAAGTAAGGATTGACAACTTGTTTTTTTTTCCCTCACTTTTAAATGTAAACAGCTACTACATTTTTATGTATCTGGGGTGAAGATTTAGAAGAGGCATAGTAAATTATGTAAAAATTACGTATAATTTCCAGGCTGAATGTTCATGTGGTTAATTCTTGTAATACTTTTGAGATGGTTTTTTCCTTGTTTCAAAGTAATTGATTTATCTCTTTTAGCCCCCATGTAGGATAACTAATGTTGTCTTACATAGTGTAAGTCTAAATGACTTCCACACTCACTTCAGAAGGAATTAGTACGGTTTTGGTATTAGATCAGTACTGTTACTAGTGAGTAATCAAGCTTTCATATCTTCAAAGCATCGTACAAGTATTCATTAGGTGTAGGCAGCGTTATACTGCCCAGTGTAATAATGCTGGTGTTTGAACAGTCCTTGCTGTGCTTTGAAGCTAACACTTTTCACATGCTCTAGAACAAAAAGGTGGTGGTGCACTGTGTAGAGGAAGATGTTATCCTAAAGTCAGACTTCATGGAGGGGTGACTCATCTAGAGAGCAAGTAATTGGGAAAACAAAACAGACTTGTTATAAAAGTCATTGCCAGAGATGAAATAAGTTATTTGTAACAGTGAAGTGCTTGGGGTTGCTGGTTATGGGCTAGGACTTGGTTTCATTAATGTCATGTTCAAATTTCATTCTGTTACCTACAGAGTGAAAAATCACAGCTGTATTAGAAATCAGATTCAATGTCCTTTTTGTTTCTGGGAAGAATTTGTATTCTCTGCTAGGCAGCAGCATAACCCATGGAAGAGGCAGTGTAGTGTTAATAATGCAAAAGCTAACTGATATATCTTTGCATGCAGAGATAACTATTTTCCAGGCAGATGAAATTAAAATCTTAAATATAGACAGTTCCATTTCAAAAATGTACTTATATGAACCTTCCATATTCTCTGATGGTATTTCATATTCTGTACCTGTGGTAGTTTGTCTGGATTGCTGGTTAAATTGTATGCAGTTAAACTTATTACCCTTAAACAACTTATTTTCTTGTTTTCAATATGTTCTAATGTTTTGAAACTTAAACCTGTTAGAAACATGTTTTACTTTCTACAAAAGTCTTGCAGTTTGAGATGCTTACAAAATGGTTTTAAGAATATAGTTCTAAATAAAATTAAAAACTAAGACTTTAAACAAATTAAATCAGTTTATCTTAATGTTTTGTATCATTAAAATGAAAGGGGCAATTTTTAATGAATGTGAAAAAGGTATTTGTTCAGTCTGTAGAATGTGAAAACATGGGACTAACCTGTCACTGCTCTTAGTGAGTTATCTTCTCCAAAATGTTGAAAAACAGTATTTTACCTATTTAAAAAGCATAAATTGATGTTCTGGGGCAAAATTCACCCCTCAAACTTTTCTCCCAGTAAAATGGTGAACTGACTTCATAGATGGAAAGAATGTAGGGCATGTATAACATAGTCTTGCAGGAAGGACTATAGTAGCACACAAGCTTTGAGGGCATTTAATTGATTGCTTTAATTGTGATTTTACTCTAATCACGAGAATTGGATGCTGCCCTAAACAGAAATCTCTGATATTGTGTTACAGTAGCATATTTTAGAAGTTTCTCTTTCATGAACACAGAATAAAGCTTCTGAATGCTCAAAAGGATTTTATTTTTCCCCCCATAATGTATTTGTGTTCAGATCTATTTTTGTCACCTGCCTTGGTGGTGTATGTGTTCCAATCCCGAGGGACACTTGAGTCTTCAAACTCAGTCATTTTTTTTACTTGGTGCTGAAAATGGTGCAATTATTTAGTGTTGAAGATGTCATAGGAAACGGTGACTAGCTTCTTTTCAGAGACAAAAGGTAGTAACAGCACAACTGAAACCTCATGTTCTGTGCATTTCATGTTCAGCTGAGGAGATCTGAACATAAGGAGGACACTACCGTAAGCAGTGGTAAATCTAATGGGAAAAAGCTGTGGCTTCTAGAAGATGAGTGTGTTAGGGAGGGAAGAGTCTTTAAGAAATTATGTATATTCTTACCTTCACATCTCACCTTTTCTCAAAGGGAGAGAGTCTTACTAGGCTTCACTTGGCTACTTGCTAGATTTTATCTGCCTTTGAAACCCAAAAAACTGGTCTTCAAATTTAGTTAAATATGTCTCTAAAATTGTGATATCACAGAAATAAACTTTGTTTGTATGCAAGTGATTATTTTTGTTTCTTTGGAATTAACTTGAAAATTTAGTTTTGCTAAACTTTAGGTTACTTGGAAACTGCAGTTTGTCTCTGATCAGAATCTCACATGGAACAAATAAGAATGATAAATAGGGTTGTAGCTATCAGTGTGAGAGGAAGACACAGTAAGGTAATTGATTTGCTTAGTGGGATATCTATTCTATACACATTGTTATCATTCCCATTGCTGATTTATTTAGCAATTCCTGTTCTTTTAAAGTGAGGATTAGTGGAAGGGAGAGACTTATCTTGGGTATGTGAATTACTCTTGAGTCTCCTTCAAGACTGTGATCCTTTGACAGCTTTTTCATGCACAAGTTAAGTGTGGTATTCTGCAATGTGGATGTCCGCTTTCTCATGAGGATTAAAAATAACAAGGGAAGGACACATGAAATTAAACCACAGAGGTGAAATCCTTTAAAGGAGAGAAGTCAGGCCCTGCAGTTGTATGGAAGATAGGACAATCGAGGGATCCGTGGCTGCCTCGGTTGCAAATTAGTGTAACTCATACCTCACCCACTGAAATAAGATCTGATTGATTACAGCAGAAACGTGTTGGTATTGTTACACTGCTTGTTCTTTCCCTTGCCAGCAGGCGGCTGTCACGGTCAGAAAACAGGTTTCGGCTGGGTGTCTTGTTAACTACCGATACCTGTTAACTGAACCTTACAGTCTGTTGTAATGGAAAACCGGTTGACGAATTGCCACAACTCCTTTAATGAGATCAGCCAGTAAGCCAGGATACTGATTGCGTTCAAGTGTTAAAACAGATTTTGCACAACTGCATATACATTTGTGTTTCTGATCATAATTCAAAGTCAGATGATAGTAAAATACTTCAAGTCTGAAAATGAGTGGTGCTGATCCTTAGCCACGCATTCATCCGCTATTCATTTTGTTACAGCTTGAATTAATACCATGACAGACTCTCCATCTTTCAATATTGATACAGTATGTCAACCCATACGCTCTGCTTGAAAGCTGCTAACTAATCAATGTAGAAAGCAGTTACTATTCAAGTCTTTGGTTATTATCTTAAAACTAATAATATTTATGCCTGTAGATAATACAGTAATTAAAAATGGTGGCTATTGTAATTCACCATAGCTGTACATAACTGTGTATTGGATACAGCTCCATGTTCTTTTAATGTAAGGAAATGTGCATGGATGGGCTTGGGTGGGAGAACAGAGAATACTGGCTAGGTCAGCTGGAGATATCAGAAATTAAAGTAGCAAACCCTTGGCATTTATCATTACATTTTGACAGAATTCTGAAAGTATGTGCAAAGGAAGCAAATGGATTCATAGTATTCAAGCAGATAGACTTGAAAAGCATCTTTTGATATGATTTATGGGTCTTCCTTGATATCTTGTAATTGTTGAGGCTCCAGCTTGGGATGCAGTTGTTTATTATGAAAAAAGATATGCTGAGTTACCATGTGATAGTCTTGCTTCACAGGGAAAAAAGCTAATTCCTGTGAAATAAGAGCTTGTTGGTACTTACAATATTGATAGTTGATGCTGATTGACACCACATTTCTTCTGCTACATATGGCATGGAAAGATATGCTCTTGGCTATAGTACAGGCAAAAAGAGTGAATACAGGATATTTAATACAAGCAGATGGGAGTTCTTATTTTCCTCCTGTAATCTGGTTTGAGTAACCTTTCAGTTCTGTTATCCAGTCACTGGTGATGTCTTTCTGTTTTGCTTGCTGAGACGACAGAAAAAGAAGAAACATACCTTTCTCTTCCTGTATTAAATGTGTTTCAGTACAGACTGGAAAGATGGGGGGTACCATTCTTACCACAAAAATTCAGAGATAGGAGAAAAAATTAGAACACACTAAGCAGTGGCAGAGGCTTTGCTATGTGCTGGAAGCAGAGGTGGTGTGGTGTAACTAATGCAGTTTCCTGCTTTATAAATAAATAAATAAATAAAATCAGTACTCAGAGTAAAAGTGTGAGTTTATTTTGCCTAACAGTTGAAACAGGAGCCCAGTGGAAGTAAGCCTCTAGTCAGATGCACTGATACAAACCCTTTGCTTGCTGCTGGTGATGGTTAAATAGCCAGCCTCTAGGAGACAGAGGAAGTTTGTAGAGAAGGCAGCACAATCTGAAGTGTGAAGACACCTATTCTTCTGTCTCAAACTATTTCCTGAGCTGTCAAGTAATGATTATATCACATGGAAGTCTTAGAAACATCAGTATTTTAAAAAGTTAGCGCACTTAAAGTGCTGGTGATGGGAGAAATACATGTGTAAAAGGGGGGAGGGACCAAAATTCTTTTGGTTTTGACGCAAAAAGAGGTAATATGGGGTTTGGAACACTTCATTTTCTTTGTGGAGTAAAAGTCCAATTTTAATATGATGGAGAGACTGCTGGTTAGAGGAGAAAAGGATTAATGGCACCTCACGCTGAGAAAGAGGTATTTGGATGTAATTTGTTAGGTCCTGCTGATTTTTGTGGCAATGGAAAGCTAAGCTGCTTTGCTTTTTAGAAAATGTGCCTACAGGGAGTGCCAGACAGCTTTTCTGCCTCTCCACATTAATCACACAGACTTGTTCTGCCAAGATAGTATCCGTAGGTACGCTTGTAAACTTGAATTCTGTTGAGAAGTGAACAGAATTGGCAAAGTACATAACTGTTGCAATCACTGCAATGATGTGGATTCAGTCTATAAATAAAATCAGGCAGCTTTCTTTTTAAAGCCTGCCTTAATTAGTCAGTGATGGGCAAAACAGCTAAGTGTAACAATAACTTTTCTAAGCTAAAAATAAGTTGTCATCATCTTCCATAAAATGGTAATGATTTCCAAGGATACTGGAACAATCCAGTCTATCACAAAGCCTTTGCTATGTGTCAAAATTACTTAAATATGTCTTTTATGTGTTCTTGAGTCTCTTTAGTGAGACTTTTTTATTGTATTCATTTGATTCCCAGCACCACCACCTTGAGACTGACATTTTTAAGGATGTGACTAAAAGAATAATAATCTTTTTAATATTTTTAAAAATAAGTATTTTAATAAAAATTGTACCATCATGAATGGTAATACTTTAATTACTTCTAGGCCTTAGGCCAGTTTTAGTCTCTGATAATGGAAGCAATGTCAAATTTGTAAGTGATTAATTATAACATTTACAGCACTATCCTGCAGAGATGCAGTAGACTCTTCCCCTCATCTTACAGCTAGGTCATTTCTCATCCTGAGCTGCTTAACTGGAGGAGAGAGTAGCTCCGGATATACATGGGATCTCCGAAAGCAGAAGTGTACTTAAGCAAGGAAAGGGCCTCATGGTGGCTGATGTCAGACTTCTTGCTAAGCTAAATGGTAAGTGTTATGCTGCTAAGACTTCTGTTTTATTTTTAATGAGTTAAAATTTTATTTGATCACAAGGTCTCAATATATTGCTTATGAATTCCAGGTTCTGTGATAACTTAGATAAGTGCTGATTTACATCAGTTACCTTTGTAGTTTTTTGTTGTAATGAGCTATGATCTTCTCTACTGAAGAAGAGGTGGCTCTTAGTTTAAAAGTGAAATGCACATCTCTGTGTACTTACCTGATACATATATATGTATATATATATATATATATATATATATATATATATAAACACACTTCTGGGTTTGGAGGAAGTATAGGTTGAAAGCAAACCAAAAATCAGAAGCCAGTCTTGAAGAAAACAGTTGTGCCCACATTTCAATTCAAATGCTAATAATGCCACTGAAATCTGTTGGCAAGAAATAGGATTTGCACTGGAATTTTTTTTTTAATCCTGTAATATGAAAGCTGTATAAAAGGCATTATAAAGGTTTTTACCCTATATCACACAGATTTTAAAAGCTTACATTAGGGGTTTTTAAAGTTGTACTATGTCCCTATTAAAGGATGAAATACTTATTGTTTTTCCAGGAATACTGGAAGCAGTCATTCCTCCATTTCCCCATAGTGTATATACATTGTCCAACTCTCCCAAATCTATTTCATTTACTTTACCTGAAGAAGCAATAGCTATCAGCGCTATCTCAGATAATTGTGAACTGTTTCCTCTGAGTCAGAATTTGTCCTAATTCTCTAGGAATGTTGTACAATGAAGGTCCAAGGTCTGAGCTAGTTGTGAATAAACCAATATGGCTAAATGGCTCAGCATGCTTCCATGAAGAAACACTTAGGCTGTGTACAGCTTCTGGCCTAATCAGCCTTACATCCTAAGTCTAATTGTTAACCTCGGAATGTGAATAATTAGCCAGACTGCAGTAGTGCTCTAATGCAACGATACAGTTTCCTGTTCCAGTGCTACCTAGTTCAAAGCCAGTTCAGTAATATCTTTGGATTGCTCCTCTTTATAGCCTGCATATGCTATTAAAAGGTAGGTATAGCCCAGAGGCTGCTTGCTAACACCTATCCTGTTTTACGTGGTATTTTGGAGCAACCTCTCAACTTGTTCTGGAGGTTGTGGAGTTACCCAGTCCTTCTGCAACATCGTCCAGTTCCTGATGTTTACTTTACCCTAGGGCTTGTGAAGATCTTTCCTGAAGAGAGCTGCATGGAAAGGAGGAATCCTGTTTGTCCTGGGAAGACCCCTTATTAACTAGAATTAGGCTTTTTAAGCGTTACTGAGAAGCTAAGTACTGTATTTATATACCTGTGATACAGGCTGCAGTTTCCTTCCCCTAACATTCAATTTTGTTATATTGCTCTGAATTGAAAACAAATCCTGACATGTTGAGAATGTTGGCCTTGCACATATTGCAGAAATTTGAGTAATTTGTTAATTCTTAAATTACAGTTAAGTGAGAGAACACGAGGGTTCAGGTATCAATCAGCCAACCACAAATAAATATGTATCGCATGTTGAAACTCTCTTGCAGTATGTTTCATGCAATGAAAAGCCAGTATTTCAAATTTGAGTGCCAAGTGTCTGGCTTTCAAAGCTTCTGGATCCATAGATCTAGAATTTAGGATCCATTTTAATATAATCATAGAATAGTTACAGTTGGAAAGACCCTTAAGATCATCTAGTTCCAACCCCCCTGCCATCGGCAGGGACAATTTTCCAGTAGATTAATTTTCAGTGCTCTGTTGGGGCTTCTGAGGTTGAAAGTTCCAACTCAAAAGTTATTTTTGGGGGTTAATTTTTAGGTAACTTAAGATGAAACAATTGGAAAGATGAGGTTTTCTGAAGCAGTCTGAAAGGCCCTGGCTTTCCTGAAGCCAGTAGCAAATTGCTGAATCATTTAAATGGTCAGGACTCTCATCCTTGGTGTTTAAAGGTTCGATGTCCATCTGTTTCTCAAAATTATGCTTAAAAAAAAAAAAATGACAAAGCAGGCCTCCAAAAGCTGCCCAGATCATTGGTGCAAAACTTTGTTAGGACAGAGTAGAATGTAGATTAATATGTGATTAAAGATTTTGAAACCCCTGTTTCTAAAATGACATGCAGCAAGTTAGAGCATAGGTATTAATTTAAGAGAGCATATAAAATGAGAAATCTTATATGCATATAAAAAGCATATGAAATGAGAAAATTGTTTTCATTTTTCGTCTAATTATGTTTTGAACTAGGTCATCTCATTATATGATGTGATAATGTTTTTTGAAGAATCCTATAAAGGTATGTAGTGAACTGGTAGCTTACGTAAAACATTAACTGAAGTCCACAGCAGTTAATGGATATTATTTTTTCCTAACCCTGAAAGGCACGTTCAGTTGAGTGACTTCAAATACACATTTATTCATCATTTTTATAATGTATTAATTTCTGCTTCATTACCTGAATTTTCAACATGTGTTCTGCTTGATGAATATTATCATAGAATCATAGAATCAGAGAATGGTTTGGGTTGGAAAGGACCTTAAGATCATGTAGTTCCCACCCCCAGACACAGGCAGGGATAACTCCCACTAGACCATGTCACCCAAGGCTTCGTCCAACCTGGCCTTGAAGACTGCCAGGGATAGAGCATTGGCCACTTCCCTGGGCAACCCATTCTAGTACCTCACCACCCTAACAGTAAAGAATTTCTTCCTTATATCTAACCTGAATTTCCCCTGTTTTAAGTTTTAACCTGTTACCCCTTGTCCTGTCACTACAGTCCCTGATGAAGAGTCGCTCCCCAGCATCCTTGTAGGCCCCCTTCCCCCTGGAAGGCTGCTATGAGGTCTCCACACAGCCTTCTCTTCTCCAGACTGAACAGCTCCAACTTTCTTAGCCTGTCTTCATATGGGAGGTGCTCCAGTCCCTGATCATCCTCATGGCCTCCTCTGGACTTGTTCTAACAGTTCCATGTCCTTTTTATGTTGAGGACACCAGAACTGCACACAATACTCCAAATGAGGTCTCATGAGAGCAGATCAGAGGGGCAGGATCACCTCCTTCGACCTGCTCGTCACGCTCCTTTTGATGCAGCCCAGGATATGTTTGGCCTTCTGGGCTGTGAGCGCACACTGAAGCCCACACATGTTAAGCTTTCTGTCATGCATGTAATCTGCAAACTGAGTTGATGTGACAGAGGTCAATAAAGTGTGCCCAAGTGTGGAATTTACACTCTGAAATTTAGGGGTTTATGACCACTGGCTTGCTAAAACATACATGTTGCTACCACAGCACATGGCACACATTCACTTTGTGGATGCCCACAGAACGTAAGTGCATTTCTCATGTGTTTAAACATTTATCTCCAGAAATTACATGGCTGATCTGTGATCTCATCTGCTTATTTTGATATATTCTAATTCAGTAATTCTGTATCTGTCTAGAAGAACTAGCATTTCCCTTTCATATGGAAAATAGGACTAAATTAAGCATGATGCAAAGGAACATTACCTGAAAGGTGACTTGGAAATGAAAAAAGTGGATTTAAATAGTTTTTGTTTCACTAAGGCTTAAGAAATCAGTGTTTTCACTGAGGTTTTATTATAGCCTACGAAAAGTGTTTTTCAGTAGCAATGAGAGCAAAATCAAGGAACTGATGTTGTAAGAGGGAAGATTTGCGTGGCTTTGCTTCACAACTTACACTTTGGTGGAAAATGTCTTATTTTACGAGGATTTAACACCCCTCCATTTCTAGCTGGTGAGGAAACTCCCGGTTGGAATTAAACGATACGACTCAGACAACCACTCTATCAAAACCAGGGTATTTTTCCCGGGGTATCCCCTCCCACCTTCCCCACTGTGATTTACGAACACACCTGTGGCGTTCAAACACAAACGCTTCCGTGTTTGTTTCTCTTCCCGCCACAGTGCCAGGTGTGCAGGGTGCGGGCCTCCCGCCTCTCTCCCGGCTGTGAGTCAGCGTTTCCCAGCGGGAGGCCTCGCCGCCGGCCGGGATACAAAGACCCGTAACCCCACGGCCGCCTTGTCCCTTCGTTAACGGGTAACTACGCGGCTGCTCATGGGCGGGCTTTCCCCCGCTTCGTCTGTGGGGGCTGCGCCTGGCGCCGCGGCCTCTCCCCCTCCGCTCAGCCGGGCCCGCCCCTCTCCCAGTCTCCTCCGCGGCTGCCCCCCTCCCCGCTCGAGGTGGAGGTGGAGCTGGGAGTGGTGCTGTTCGTTGTCGTCGCCGCCGCCTCTCCCCAGTGACCGAGGACACCGGCGCTGCCCGGCGACACCCGTTTTCTCCCGCCGTCGCCCGACGCCTCATTCCCGCTGTTGCCTCTGCTGGAGCCGGGGCTGGCCACGGAGCAGCTATGAGCTGGGGCACGGAGCTGTGGGTGAGTCCCGGCTCGCCTCTCATTGTGTCTGGGATTCGCCGCCTTCCCTTGTCTACTCAAGCGGCTTCCCAGGGGAGGCGCGGGGCGGAGGGAGCCGAGGCGCTTTGTTCGGCGGCGGCTACCGGGCGGAGGGGCGTGTGTGTTGGGCAGGGCTGGGGTCGCTTGAACGCAGCGAGGGAGGTGGCGAACGCGTTGGGACGGGGAGCGCCTCGTCTGGGGTGCGGGTGCGCGCGCGCCGCCATGGCGCTCACCGTGGCTGGGCTGTGGGGAGGGGAGCGCGCTGCCTCGCCCTCCGCCCGGTAACGGTCGCAACGGGTCGGGCTCCTTTGTGTGCTCCCCCCGCCCGCCTCACGAGAAAGGAGGAGAGAGGGGCGCGCTCGGTGTGAGGTGGACTGGGCCGGCGGCGTGCCCGAGGGGTGGCGTGGGGCGGGGTCTCGGCTCGGCTCGGTCAGGGGCCGTGGCGGGGCCGGGCGGTCGTAGCGCTGCTTCTCGGGCCGGTGAAGCGTTTGGAGCAGTCCTCCCTGACTGGAAGCAGCTACTGTATAGCTTTGTCTGTAACAGCACTCCAGAACATCGGCTAATCCTGTATGGTATTGTGTTAGTACGGAGACTTGGCAGCAAGGAGGCAGGCAGTGTCTGTGCGCCTCTGTCCGAGTGGCGTTGGGTCTTTCCTTAAGCCTCCGCTCCTTCTCCTCCTTGGGCTTTTCTGCTATGCTGAGTGCAGTACAGAAGGGGCTTCTCCCGGGGGGAATCTGCCGGAGAGAAGCACAGCGGTGTCTGTGGCGGGATGCTTCATTTACTCTGTCAGATTTCCTACTGGTGCTGCTGTAACTGCAGCTGACGCTGGTCGTGGGAAAGCTGAAGTGAAAAAAGTAATAGCACCGAGCTATATAACGTCCTTCGTTTATTTGCTTTTAAAGACTGTGAAGCGCAGGCACTTGTGCTCAGGAAACGAATAAACTACAGGAAGCTAAACATTGTAGCTTGAAGTCTGTTCGTGAACTCCTGGCTGGGACCTAGCGTTATACTTTGTTTGTTTTGAAGTTGAATTAAATTCCTTTATCAGTAGTTTCTAGTACAGGGCTCTTAGTTTCCAAAGGAGCAAAGATCTGCCTAGCACGGAGACAGCCTGAGTGAGCTGGGGAGTCAAAGGCAGGCTAGGCTGAGGCATTGCAATCGGGCGCTGTAGGTGGGGTAAGGGGTTGGTTGAGGCAATGAAGCTCCTGAAGCCACCTGAATAAGTCGTGGCTGGCTATGCAAAATGAAGGTGCAATAGCATTGCGTCAGGTTTGGAGAAGCCCGATTTAAAGGTATTTAAGTGTTTCTTTAAAATTCTGTGTAGTGCCTCGTGCTTAAGTAGGTTTTACAGGCATGATTGGAATTCAGATAATATACACTTGTGAAGTACTGGCAGCACCGGTATAACAAAACTGGAATATAGGACCCTGGTAACATTAACAGTGAGGAGTAAGTAAAAGCCAGGATTTATATTGGCAGCACAAGTATGTCTTTGTAACTTATGCTTATATATACTTTAGATGGGAGGCAGGAGGAGTGGGGTTTTGCATTTAAGGGGAGCACTGAATTTCCTTCTGTAAGTATTTAAATATGTGTCACTTTAGAAAGTCTTATCTTTCTGTGCACTTTTGGCAGCCTCTTAATTTTCTTTTCTTTGTTCAGCTTGTAAATAACAGTCAAGGTTTTGTAGTCTACCATGTTCATTTTTTCAAAAAAAAAAGGGGTTACCTTCCTTTGGTCCCTAAGAGAGAAAAAGGTGGGTTTTGAACCTCAGACTTGCTTTCAATGACAGGTATTTCATTTACAGTGTCATGGAACTAGCTGAATTTTATCTAGACCTACTGTATGTTTGTGGGGTTTTTCCCATTAAGTCACTAATTATTATGTGTTGGTTTGAAGGAATAATGCCAGAATTTTAAGCTAAAAGTTTTGCTGCAACATTTTTATTTCAGCAAAAATTGTTTTTTTCTTGATACCAGGTCATACCTGTAACTCTACACAAGTAAGGTAACTTAATCCAGAAAATGGTCTGCTTGGAGCTATACAACTAGACTTGGACAATACAGGTTTTCACATAAATGTGCACCCTTGAAGTGAATTACTTTTAGTCTGTTGAATCTAATCACACTTTTAAAAAACATTAGGGTTATAAAGCAAACTTTTCTTAGTTGGAAAAATACTGAGTGCTTCTCTTAGCTATTGAAAAAAGTATTGACTGTTTAATTGTTTTAACAGCTTGTGTTGGTCAGGTAAAGATTATTTTTTTAAACCTGGCACAAAATGAAATTAATTAAAAATTGGCCTAAGTCTAGGTTAAAAACACAAGGAAAACCACTCTTTGTGGAGCTTAAAGAAAGGGCTCTAAAGGAGTAAATAAACTCATAGATATGTTTGTGTTCTACTGCAGTTTTTCCTTCGTGGTTCCCTGTTGCCAGCTGCAGTGCAGCTTTAGAAGGCAGCTGCTGTGGGTTTGCTAATGGCAGGTGGGCACAAGCAACTCATGATGTTAAGAATCTCCAGCTGCAGAGACCTGATCTGCACAGATTTTCTGGAGATCTTGTTGAGCCTAAAGCTGTCCCTCATTAGTGTTTGCAGGTGTGGTCACGAAGTGGAATTTTTCAGGACTAAGGTTGGCATGTGGATGATAAGTTTTTCAGAACACTTGCAAATATATGTTTATGTTTTGCTGATTGACTGAGACAAATTCAATGATTTTTGTGTCGGGGGTTAACCCTGCCTGGTCAGATTTTATGTCTTCATGCTGATTTTTGGTATTTCATGCTGATTGGCAGTTCTGACTTTTTTCTCCTCAAGTCTTATGCATTGTTCTGTTTCTGATAGTAGAAAGTTTGTGTGGATGAATTTAGAGAGAAAGAGGCAGAAGAAAAATCAGGGGATTGGGAAAGCAGCTCATATCTGGTATGTATGTTGTACTTAGTTAACATGTCTGTTCTGGTATTGTGATGATGCATATGCTAATTAAGTGGTTATATCTGTTCAAAACCCGTGTAGATGATGTCCTTAGTGACATGGTTTAGCGGTGGTCTTGGCGTTGCTGGGGTAATGGTTGGACTTAATGATCTTGAAGGTCTTTTCCAACCTGGTTGGTTCTGTGATCAGGGACATGACAAGGGAAAGATTTTCTTTGATGGGCCAATACTTGCTACTTCTTCAAATTCTGGTGCTGCTATTTCTGGTTATTTCTGTGGAAGATGTGTTTTTTGTTTTCTTAGGCAACTGTCTCTATAAGTACACCATTATTCTCTGAAGTGGGTGTGCATTGGCCAAAACATGTATGCCTTGAGTAGGCTGAAGGAGATAGAGGCACTTTGTGCTTTCCAGTATGTCTTGGCCTGTTGTGTTTCCTTTGATAACAGTGTAGGAAACAATGTGAATTAGTAATAGTAGAATAACTGTTGATTCATTTAAGGCATTCTGTCACATTAGAAATGTTTACTTCTACAGTGTTTTCTGTGCTGTGTGAAATGTGTTCCCCTTTTATGCTTTTTTTTTTTCACAACAAAGAATGTTGATCGATTTTGGAAGTATTCCACAATCAGTTTTATGCTCGTCAGTGCATTTATCTTTGTGCTTGCTCTGCAGCATCTTCCTTATGGTGCATCCATCCAGAACCTAAGATACTTCAGTGAACTGCCTTGCATGGTGTTACTCTCATAGTGGTTAGAACAGAGTAGTGAGAACTGGGAAGTTTAGTCTTCTGTAATGCAGCTGAAATTGTATTTTCTAAGAATTTGTTGTTGAGTGCTAAATCTTACTTGTAATATTTAGCTTTTTTCCTAGGCAATATTTGTAAAGGAAATCTGGTGGGTGCACTTCATTGGTAATAGGAAAATTCTTTATTTAGATACACTTCTCAGAGTTTTGCCTTTTTTAATGCTTTTTTTTCAAGTGCAGCATGCTTGTGTTCACTGCATTAGCAGTAAGAGTTTACACACTGGGGTCCTGGGCAGACTTGCCTATTTGCTTTATAATGTGCCCCATCTGACTTATGTCAAACTATGCAGCAATATCTGAAGCAAGAATAAATGAATGGAACTAAATTTTTTTTTAGTAACTGTAAATATTTAGAAAGAAAAATGATGGATTATGATATGCTAAAGAATTACTCAGTGTGAACATCTGTTCAGCATGTACGTTTCTGTACATCTGGAGTTCTTTCTGTGAGGGGTGTAGAGTGTACAAATAACAGCGTAGAATGTTTAACAGAATGTGTTTGGTTATTGTTGTCTCAGGGTTTTGTGCAGTTAAATCAAATATGTAGTGCTTTTGCTTTGATGCTAAAGGGTCATTGAGGTCTGGATACTTGAGGATGGTCGATAATGAAGTTCTTGGCTTAATGAGTGGAGACAAGTAAAAGTCCATGTGATTGGCACTCTGAAGTAGCTTCCTTGGAAATTGATGAAAGAGTTTGTGCTGTCTCTTAAAAAAAAATCAGGAAGGGTGTTCTTCAACTTTTGATGCATGTTATGTCTTTCGAACCTGTGTGAACCCCTTAAGAGTAGTTGGCAGAAACAGAGTTTGAATACTGTGTCAGAACAGTTTCAGTCTGTAGAACCAGTCTAGCCATCTGTTTCTCACCTCTTGATAAATATTTAAAGGAGAAATTTTGCTGAGGGCTTTTGTGCTAAGATTTTATGATTAAAAAAAAAAGGCTATGGAAGATTTAATGATACTATTGTTGTGAGGTCCTTGGGGCCAAAGCATGCCATCTTTTATAATTAAGAAACCACTGGCACTGTAGAATACTATTTTAGAAATGAGTTATGTTGGACCAAAGAAAGATCAAAGTATGTGTGGTGATGTGCTCTTTTTAATCTTTGCTTAAACAAATTTCATTCCGTGCCTAAACCCAAGTTTCAATTTTAAAAATATGAAATAATTTTCAGTTGCATCAGTAGTTTTTCAAAAGCTGTTAAGAAGTTTCTTATGCCTGTTTCAGACATTGTTTCCTTCTCGGTTTAAAATCAGATACCTTCTTTTTGTGGAAGAAGGTAAATTGTGTGGGGGTGATGTCTAATCTTTAAAGTTGCCAAGTTTAATTATATGGAAAACATCCACAGAATGTAAATATGAAAAAGTTGACTTAAAAAGTACTTAAGTATTATGTAGCACATTTCTCTTTTAATGATTTCTTATGTTTTTGCTCACCAAAGTAGAAAATTTTATTTTCTTTTCCAGCTAAATAAAGGTGTTTTTTTCAAAGCAGTTTGAAGTCAAGGTTTCTACATCTTAAACAGAATACTGCCTTTAGCATTATTAGTGCTAGTAAATTCATTTTGGTTTGTAACAGTTAAACCTGAAAGTCACTTGAAATGTCAAACTATATTCTGTGTGGAAGTTCTCTGCTTTTGAATCTTAATCTTCATACACTCCCAGCGTGCTAACATATATTGTGTTAAAGGTGGCATTCTGTTTAATTTGTAGATGTTTGTGAGATGAAACCTGGGTGATTTTTTTCCCCAGATTTGTCCTTCAACTTAACCTGAAGATTGTAAGTGCAACTCTGCATGGATTCTCTTTTTATTTGTTTTTATTGCTATTGTGGTCTGCGAATGTGTGCAAGCAATGTGTCTTGTGGCTGCAGGATGAAATCACGGCCTTTCCAGATGCATGGGGTAGCCACACATTTCCTCTGTCATGGGTAGATACTGGGTAAAATGCTTAACCTCTGTGAAGTTACAGTCCTTCACAAGGAGCATTGTGCTGCTTATCTCATCCTTCTGAAGACCTCTGAGATTTCCAAATAGAAAGTTATGTAAGGATCAAGTTCTTGCTTATTGGTTGTGTAGTTACTTCAGGCTCCAGAATGAAAACAGTTGTATTGAGTTTTTAGTTAGAAATCGTGTTTGTCTGTATTTTTCCAGCAATTGTTCAGTTCATAAACATCTGACCTTTTTACTGATGTTTCCAGGAAGTGTTGAGTCATTGTCTTGAGACTTTTATCAGTGTGGGTTTGATGCTGAACATAGTTTAAGAATGCACACATGTTTGTGCCCTTGAGTATCTGTTTAGAAAACATTTATTCAGTTTTGAAAACTGTTTATCACCTGATATCAATGAAAATGGTATTTATTTTTATTTATGGCCCCACACATGAATGTACTTGGAAATGTGTATGCTTTTCAAGAGAATTTGTACATATGTGGGAGTTTACTAATCTGAAAATGCTGAACACTGGAAAAATGTGTGTTATTTTAAAAAAATATATGTACTATGTTTTTAATCCAAAATTTGAGAGTTGCCTACATCCAGATTCGAAATGCTACAGATGGCAGTTTGATTTCCTGGGTGAGAATAGCAGGAGGCTGTTTGAGATTGTGAGATCTCTCAGCGCAACCAAGCAGAGATTTCTTTAAAGAGTGTATCTGTCAAAATAATGATCTTTTGAATTGTCAAATCCATCAGAAGTTGTGATGGAGAAAGGCATGAGTAAAGTCTGTTGCCAGTGTGTTCAGGTTTCTGTTCTTGGCAAAGGGTATCCAAGTGAGTATGATTTGTGCTTTCAACAGTCTGCCAGTAAATGCTGGAAGACAAAAGGTTTGTGTTAATGCTTGATCAGAGTTGTCACTAATGCTACAGACCTGCTCAAATACGTCTAAAACTGTCCAAAAGTTCATTTGTGTAATTAGATTAGTTCTTAAACCAGGTTGATCTAGGTGAGACCCTCTATAATTATAATACAGTATTTAAATACCTGAGTCCTTACATTTGTGAAGCAGTTTCTTAGCATGCCTGGTAAAACCAGTAATTGACTAATGCAGGGGTTTGGGACTTTTTTTTACAAAGCCAGGGAAGTTCCTTAACACATTTGAAATGTAATTTTTGTTGTTCATCTCACATGTGTGCATACTTCTTCAGCAACTTGAATTATTTTTGGTAGAAAAAATTCCCCAAAGTCTTGATATGTTTAGCTTTTTCTTTGTGTTGGTGAACAAATTGTTCAGTGGAAGCTGAAATTCCAGTCAGCTTGTTTCATTCTGCCCCTAGTGAGTTTACGTACCCCAGTCCCTTCTGCTCTCTTGGCAGAGTTAGGAGGTTTGTCTTCAGATGCATGTCAGTGCTTCAGCTGGATGGGAGGAGAAGGGGAAAAAAGTATTATACTAATGAAAACCTTCTGGTTTTCATTAGAATGTGGACCCTCTATGCTGACTTTGCTTATGGAATTATCTGCAGTAAATTTGTTAGTCTGAGTTGCTGGGTTTTCTCCATTACAAGTTCTATTCTAAGAGGAGACTGATGGCAGTATTGTATTTCCTGATGGGTGACTTGAACAAGAAAGGGCTTGATTTCAGGTGTTCCTACTTTTCTGTTAAGTTTGATCATATTGGAATTTGAAATAGCTACATGTGAGATTCATTAACACCCTTTTTTCTTTTTAAATTTGTTTTCCTTTAGTCAAGACTCTGCTTCTGCTTTGTCATTTAGAGTGAAGAGAGTGTTAGGCTGCTTGAAGTGCTTTCTGACATTGTGGTTTGTGTGTTTGTACATAGTTTTGTTACTTTTTACATCTTTCAAAGGAGAAGTGCAGTCTTAGAGTAAGCTAAAAAACTAACATTGCAAGACCTGAATTTTTCTTGGCCTTTACTGTTGACCTGTTGTGTGGTCTTGTGCAAGTAAACTTACTTCTTGTCTTACAGTTTGCTTGTAAAATTGGATTAAGGTTTGTGGCTTTTTTAAAAATCAAATCAATATTGTAACAATACCTGCATTTTTAGCATACTTCAACATTCTTTAATGTGTAAGTAGAAAGCAATATAATGTTAGAAACAAAACACAAAAAGCAACAAATTCTAGTAACTTGTCTGATTCTCTTTGATCTGACTGCTTGAAATAACCATTGAGAAAAATTCACTTGAATGAGTAAAATCTGCTGTGTGCTCACAAGAATGTTTACTCTTTTATCATATTATCTATTTATAATGCTTATGCTTAGTAAGTATTTGTTCAGGAGGCATGTACTGTGCAAATCACTTCTCATCGGCTGGTATACAAGAAATACTACAACATCCTTTTTGGAGTTCCATATTAAGTAAACAGTGTATTTTCAGCATTGTGTAATGAAATGGCAACCACTTGATCTGAGTTGGGAGTGTTACTTAAGCACTGAAAAAGTTCTCAAATATGACAGCAATTGCACTGGAGAGGTGAGAGGCAGCCTTACTTCTGGCATGCTTGAGGAACCAGATGTGAGTGAAGGTGATGAACATGGGTGTGCCTTCTGAATCTTTATCAATTTACTGAATCCTTTGGAAGGATAGCATTTGACTGCCGAATCTCCTGATGGCTGCCCAACACGAATGGATGTGAAAGCCTCACTTTGTAAATTCTGATGTGTAGGGAGAGGGGCATTTCTTTGAATGTGGTTTGCTGCTTGTACACTGTTTCCCCCCCAATGCTTGATTTCATTCAAGGTAAATAATATTTTACTTTTCTAATGATGTTTTCAAATAAGCATTTGCTGTAGGTAACATAGGGGTTTCTTGTGGCTGTGAGCACAAGCAAATTGATACGTGTGAAACCAGTATCTGTGCTATGACACAGTTGGCTTTCTCTGCAGCAGAGGAATATTCTGGTAGGGGAAATTGTAATGTTTCTAAGGCCCCATACTTCTCTTTTTCTTTCCGTCCCCTCCCCACCCCCCCCCAATGGATAAGTTGTTCCTGGTTTTGCTCTCTGTCATGACTTCTAATTGTCCTCCTGTTTTCCCCCCTATTTGTATGGAGTCAGTCACAATTAGAGGAATATTTAGGGTATTTGACATCTGTAATCAATAGTTGGAATGTATTTTATGTCTGTGTTTTAGTGCCTAGAATCATTAGTAACATAGTGGGCTTGTGTTGTGCTGCTTTCTACATGGTCACAGAGTATAGAGATCATGCCCAGTTCAGATAATTTTTCAGTTCCAGCAGGAGATAGGTCATTTACTGATCATGTCAAATGGCAAGAGTTGTGCAAACCCTAGTGTTGTTCAACATGACAGGCAGGGATCTCAACTGCAGCATCTTACCTGTTTCCTTTGGTAACCTTGCAAGCCAGGAGTAGCAGTGGGGTAGACCTGTATTGTGTTTGCAGGGAATCAGTACATAAGCATCCTAAGAGAATGAAGAAAATAATTGTTGAAATGTATGAGGGAATATTGAAGTCTCAGAGCAAACAGTAATCCTTTGGTATAATGAGGTAATAGAGCTGTAATCAGCCAGCAGTGCCCTTGAAAGTGAGATTAAGAAACTAATGTTTGATGCAAGAGAGAAGGATGCAAAGACAAGCAGAGATAACACCCAAGAGATGTATGCAGGTGAAACAATCTCTCAATACCGGAGAAGAGAATGTTGCTGTAATTGAGAAATGAGATGGGAATGGATAAATATTGCAGCTACTGGAAGTGGTTAGAAAAAGCTTGCTTTTAAAAAAAATAGTGTAGAAGCTCTTAACAAGTCCTAATACAGTACATGGATTTGAGGTACGGGAAACAAGTCAAATGTACCAGTGAAGGAAGAGTTAAAGGTTAAGACCCTAGTTTATGAAGATACAAACCAACAAAGTGTAGTAGCTGATAAGAGGTGATGCACATTTATCTGCATTTTAATGAAACATGTTTTATTGTATCTTTTCTCTGAAAATGGGCTCAAATTTGTGATTATTAAATGGGAAACTGTATGAAGGTCCATCAGTGAGGACTAGTAAAACCAATTTGCTCTGAAATGTCAAGTATAAGTTCCCTCATCCCCCATAGTTCTACTTTGATTTAGACTCTAATAGTGCAGATACTTATTTAAATGTACCAACCTTTGTTCATTTGTTTATAATGTGCTTGGGAGTAACTATGCATGCCTGCTACTTTTCAGAGCAGATTTTTTTAAGAGAGGGGGCAGTTGCAAAGCTGCTCAAGTGTGCAGGTACTCTGATATTGCGGTACTAATGAATTCTTCAAGGTAATCTTACAAGACAGTCTGTTACTTTTTACCCTGCCTAGCCTCTCCAGTGTGTTTCTGTGGTAAAATGTGCAGTATATCCAGAGTTCCTACTTTGCATCTGAGGTTCCTGGTTCTACCTGTGGATTGTAGTTGCTGCCCTGCATTCTTTAAATCAGAAAAATCACTGATGTATTTTTTTGAAAGAAAATACTTATTATTATTATCTGGGAAATTTGCTAAATAGTAGATGACATTTTGGGATCATTGCAGTATGGTCAACAAGGTGTAACAAATCTGTTTGGACATGGGAAGAAAAGGATGAACTTGTGTTAAAAGGCTCTTAAGCATGTTGTAATAAAATGGGAAAAAACAGACTGGAGTCTGGTATCTCCTATCTAGAAGAGAGCATGTTTAAAAGAGGAAAAAATAGTTTCTTAAAAGTAAATAGTAATTTATCAAGAAAGTCCAAATGCCTGGGATTTTTGTACTTCATAAGTAATGGGAGGAGAATGTAGACTGTACAGTTCCATGACATTTCACTAGACATGTCACCATGTGAGGCAAGCCAGGAAGTTCTGTCAAGTGTCCTGACTCTGCATGATACTCAAATATTTACTCCTGTAGCAAGAGGTGTGGTGGTCTGATTAAGTCTTTAGGTTGAGACTAAGGAAATAGGGGCTGTGGGTTATTTGTTTTGGTTCAGCTTGATTGCTCCTTTGTTTTGTAAAAGCTGTGAGGCCTTTTGTGTTCCTAGTCGTGTTCTCATTCCTGTTGAAGTATTGCATTCCTAGAACTTTAATTTTTTCAGCCTATCTCTGGGAGTTTGAGGCTCTGTTAATATTAAATTTTCAGGATTTTTTTTTTCTGATTCATCTTTCTCTAATAGCAAGAGCAAATTCTTTCTAAAATGGCTTTTTGAGAAACACCTTTACGTTGGCACTGTTGCTAGGGAGTGTAATGATTCTCTCTTTCCAGGACCACTGTTGCTGTTCTGTGTGTGCTAGCCTAACACTTGAGAGATACCAGTATGGTTCCCTGAGTTTCAGCTTTATCTTCTGCATTCCTGAGAGGGAAATAGTAAGTTAGGAGTAGTGTGTAACTAGTAAGATTTACTGGAAGAAGCATCCCATCATTGGATTGGAATTGGACTCTTACAAACCCAGGAACTGTCCCTGTATGTTAAAACTCCAGTAGATGTAGACAAAACCAGTGACAGGCTTAAGTGTGCTGGTGGCTCTTGTGCTTGGATGGCTTAGCACTCAGTGACTCAGTTGCTTTGGTTCTGAGGGGATGTCCTTCAGTTTGACTGAAATTTCAATAGTTGAACTGAAGTAATTTTCTCTAGAGTTTTAAAACCAAGTCTTAAAGATGAGATGCCAGTGGTATTTATATGCTTAGTGATTTTTGTATTTCCTCCTGTTCTCTCTGGCTTACATTGCAAAGCTGTAATTGTGGGCTTGACATAATTTGTGTAAAATGCCTTGCAGTTTTTAAGAAACCGTGCAATCAGCTGAAGGTGATAGTACTGAATGATCAGCATTCATGCTTTTTTAAATTATGAGTTGCAATGGAATATCAGTGCTTCAAATGCAGATTTCAGCCTTGAGGTTTAGTTCTGAAAGAAGAGCTGTTTCATTTTTATGTAGACCTTTTGTGGGAAAACTGCTTTTAATTTATCCGTTGTGGATGCTGGGAAACTGTGAACAGTGAATTTCTAGCACAGACCTTACATGTACGTGTTTCTCGTATTGATAGACTGTAGTGCTTTGTACTTAGCATTTCAGACTTACCGTGAACACATCATCAGATGTCTTCACAAAGTCGAAACTGAAGCTTGTGGCTTTCATGACTTTATTTCTTTGTTAGGTCATTGGAAAAGAGGCTTATTTTTTTGCTGACTACTGTTCATCTGTGGGAAGAGGATCATGCTGCTATATCCCTGTTAAACTGACTGGGTGTTGCCTGTGATACTTCTAGGACTGGTACCAGTTACTGTTAGGAAGACAGCATTACTCTTCAAAATGTTTTTTTCCTATTCTTTCTTAGGTTGTTGATTCCTCTTAATCAATACAATGTACCCTTAAAGTTGTTAATGGTTTCATTGAATGTATAAGTGACATTTTGGTCATTAACTTCACCATATGTCTGTTGTGGAATACATTCTCCTTGGTTCTGGTTGTGTATTTTGTTTGGTGAACACTGAGGAATGAGTGATGCATTATTTTCTGAGTTCTGTAAATTTTTATCTTTGTGGGTCACAATGATGAAATACAAAGGAAAGACTGAACACTTGCAGGCTTCATCTGTTCTAAAGCAATCAATGCAAAACTGTGTTCTGTATGGTGTAAAGGGTTGGTTGTTCATTAAGGTTGTGAGCTTTAAAGCATTTCTTCAAGAGTACTTTGCAGATTTTTCATGTATTTCCAGTTGATGTCAGTGATGTGGAAGTAGTACAGTGTGCACCTTAACTTCATTGCAAGAAATGTATTTTTTTTTTAGATGTTACTGTATTTGGTAGAAAGCTGATGAGGGCTCTTGAAATATTTAAATAAAAATATATCTTTCTGTCATAAGTAAAGGCTTTGAGGCTTTGCTTGAAGTTGCATCCTTTATCTTTCAGTGTTCTCTGCCACTCAAAAAGTTAATGCAATAGTAAGTTTACATTAGGGAGCAACACCCTATCATTTTTTGCTGTGAGATTCTGCTTTTCTTTTTCCTGAAAACAATTTATCTTCATTTGCTAGAAATGCCTAACAATTTACTTGCTCCATTTTTAGTTTGTTTAGACTATCTTATTGTATTATTTTTATTCATAATCTTTTATCCCTTTAGAGTTACAATTCATTCAGTTGCTTCAACATTTTTTTTCTATCTTCTGCTTAATATGAACTTCATTTTTTTTGAGGAAAGTAGAAGAATAAAGAGTGTGGCAAATTAACAGTGAAGGTAACTGGTTATCTAAAGTTATTTTTAAGAAGGTCTTTTGAGGGGTACAGAATGCTTTCTGACACATGCAGTTTTCTTCTGGGCTTTGTGTGACCTGTGGTTTACCATCTCTACTATATGGTATCAAACATCTCCAGCATCTTAAAAAGGTTTTACCAAAGGCTTTCATGGTAATATTTCAGCAGGCCTTCATAATGAGTGTTCACCATATGAAGAACAATTTTCAGTAGCTGTTACTGCTTTAGATTTTTTGGGTGGAAACAATGATAGGATGCTTTATATAGTGCTTAAATGCACAATTTATGAGTTGACCTTCTGGCTGTAAACCCTAAGGATGGTATATAAAAATACTAGCTCATATAGAAGGTGGTGCAGCTCATCCAGTTAGATTCATCTGGTGGGAGACAGTTTACTGTTTCAGCTGGATGTAGTTGATCTGAATTACATTTGGAATGGTGTTATGCTGCATTAATATTGGGAATCCTAAGTCACATCTGGAGAAAAATACCTGTAGTCAGTATTTTCCCCATGATTTTGTTTGCCTGATTTCACCTCAGTATTTGTGTGCCAGTTGTGTGTTTATTGATGTTGCAGCCCATCACAACATCATTAAATATTGCTATTGGGTGTTCTGTTGTAGTTACTGTGAGTCTGCTTGTTTCCATTTGAGTTCTTTACCTATTACACCTGCTTTATTGCAAAGAAAGTGCTATTATTAGTTTACACATTACAATTGACAGTTGTAAAGATTGATAAAGTTGTTTCTAAGATGGATTCAGAAATCAGAGATGACTATGCAGATGGGATGTATTGTGTGATCTCTCCAGTTGTTGAAATAGGGAAAAATGTTTTGCAGCATGGTGGAAAACATTTGAATTAACGTTTTAGTTTATAGCAGAGTTTGGAATCCGTGATGTGAGATTCTTGCAATACTCATGAGCAGCAAAGTTCTGTATCAATCAAAACACTTTGTGAAGGCTTAGTTAAAAATACAGTTAAGATATTAGTACATTGTACCATAGCATGATTTTAAGCTGCAAGTAGAACAAATTAAACTAATGATTGCGACAACCATAAAGATGGATGCTGAGAGCCATAGCAGTTTAGAGTGTTAAATTCTTGTAAAATTGCTCTCTTGTTACTAGTGATTGCCTGTATGAACTGGATGATACATTGGATTGTGTGAATGATCTGGTTGGTGGAGTGCTAGAGATGGAAGTATTATGGGTTTGTGCTACTGTGTATTCTTGAGAGGCATAAATATTTTAGATTGTAAAACTTAAGTTTCTTTCTTCTTGTTACATACAAGCAATCTGGAGTGTATTTTTAATTATAGCAGGTTGATAACAAATCAATGTTTTCCAGCCTAATGAGCTAGTAAAAAATGTGCAAGTATTAATGCTGGGTGCATCTCACATGAGTTGGTTCCTGCATATATATGTAGATAAAAAAGATACATAAATAATTTGAGAACTGAGTTTTTAACAAATGCAGTAAAAATAAGTCCAGCATAACTTTCAGACCTGAGAATAGGCTTTGCACTTTAAGAAATGCTATGTATCAAGGTCACATTAATTTAAATGACTTGGGCTAAAGTCAGGATAAATTTTTATAGTGAGCTTTTGAATATTTTGAAATATTTAATATTTGTCTGAGTTATGGGGCAGAAATTACAAATAGAAACTACTTATGACAGTGTTCTCTTCCATGTATTGCAGGAATGATCTGTAGTTGTCTTTGAACTATTTTCTTGAGATTTTCTTGCTTTCTTCCCAAATCATAGAATCACAGACTGGTTTGGGTTGGAAAGGAACCTTAAGGTTATCCAGTTCCAACCCCGCTGCCGTGGGCAGAGATGCCAAACAGTAGAGAGCATGTTGGCCAAGGCTCTGTCCAGCCTGGCCTTGAACACTGACAGGGGTGGAGCATTTGACACATCTTTGTGCATCCGGTTCCAGGGCCTCCCCACTTTCACAGAGAAGAACTTCTTTCTTACATCTAACCTGGACTTCCCCTGTTTCAGTTTAAACCCATTACCCCTTGTCCTATTGCTTCAGAAAAAATGGGTGGTTGGGGAGTGTCTTTAATTTCCCATTGTATGCTAAATATGCATTGCATTCAGGTACTGGCGCAGATAAGAAAATGACGAATAAAATTATTTATTTTCTTTCTAGAAGCTAGGCATGGTTTTACATATTGATGTGAAATCAGAAAGAGATACTTAGAGAAAAGGCACTTGGATTATTTTTTCTACTACAAAATTCTGATGTTTTTTATTTCAAATTTAGATTTGTTAATCACTAACTTGAAAATGGTTTTGCTAGGTTAAAAGTGTTAAGGATCCCCAGATATGAAACACTGAATTTCAGTATTGTGTTCTTGATCAAGTTCATAATGTTAAATACAAAGTTGGAACTCCCTTATACAATAAGATTGTTTCAGGTTCGTAGTCAACTATAAGAAAAGACAGAACAGCTCTATTCAGCATAAGAGAAATGGTTTTGTGATTTTGTGATTTAATGTTTTATTCAATATTTGAGGCTGTTTATCAGAATTTATTTAGCATTTAATGACAATTCATAGGACATTGATTATTTAGTGAGCTTTATCAATTATTTTTTAATATTTTGCTAGTTTAATTCCCTGAGGACTTAGTGAAATGAGTACTTAGTAGAGATCTGAGTAGCACTTAATGTTGAAGAAGGAAATTACAAATAATTGGGTTTTTCATATAGGACATAAAGAATGTGATGCGACAATGACATAAAATACAGGAGAGGTTCCATGTACTTATGTGTGTGAAAAATACTGCGCCACTTTCTTCTACTTACAGGTCAGTGTGTAGTGAGGAATGTTAAAGGGTTCTTTGGTTAGAACTGGATTTTGGAAGAGAAGTACTGTGATTTGTAGCGAGTTGCTATGTTTATCTGCAATTTAATTTTTAACTAAATCTCCAGTACAATGTTGAGTGGGTTTTTTTGTCTTGCTCTTTATTATTTCTGGTATTGCACTGTGAATACCCTTGTATTTTTGTTAGTTTGGTTAGGAAGGGAATAGTTGCAGCAGGTAGGCTGTTGCTGAAGTACCTTTTAATTTCTACATTGGCTGTTTGGCTCTCAAAAAGAAATACATCTCTTAAAAAAGAAACAGATGCAGTCTGGTGTCAGCCTTGCCAGATGTGACTGCCATTCCATGATTACCTCTGTCCTGAATGTGAGTACTATCTGTCTTCAGAAATACTTGCACTGATTATGCTATAGATTTGCTTGCTTTTGGTATTGAGCACCTGCACTGATGTGGAATGTATTTATGGAGCCCATTATCTGTTTAATACTGATGTAATTGCTATGCTGGGTTAGAGAAATAGTATGAAATTGGGCTGGTTTGAGTTTGGCCTTTGTATATTTTTTGGAAAGAATGTGAAATGTAGCTATGAGAATTGAAAAGTGTGGTGCATGTATTTTTCAGTACACTGAGGTTTGTACTGAGCTTTTGTATATGGGACTTCAGTGTCCAAATATGCTCTAATAGGGGGTTTTGACCATTTAAAAAATGTAACTTTTCTAATGGGAGTGCATATGCTTATGATTAGATTTTTCTGATTGTTTCCCTTGTTATTTAAGCTATTTGGGAACCTTGTTAACCTGGAGGGGAACAGTATGTGTTTGTATTATTCGATCTTGCAAAGAAAGTATATTTCTACTAGAAGAAAAAAAAATTTTATGAAGAATGTTAATGCTATTCCTACAATACAGGTTATGATTGAATTTTGTTGTGAAAGATGAGGGCTTTACTGTATATTTCTGGGCTCATATCTTAAAAACTCTGAGATAAACTTATAACACTACAGAGTCGTGTTACATTTTAATGTTAACTGAATCACAAAACCTTGAAAAATTCCGTTGTTTTGAAGATGCCAGTAGTAACATCTGGTTTCAGTTTAAATTTTTTTATTCAGTGATGTTAGTTACTATGAATTTTGCTTTAAAAACAATGATTGCACTAGATACCATTGCGAATAGAGGGTGATTTTTGTGAGTTTGTTGGTTGGGTTTGGTGTTTTGTTTTGTTTTGTTTTTGTTTGTGCATCTGGGGCTTTCTTGGTCCCATTGTCCACCCCACCCCCTACCCCCATGGGTTTTCTTTATCTGAAATAACATTCCAAAGAAATCCCTAATTTACAGCCGTGATAATTTCCTGCTGAGTATATGGATCTGGTTTTATAATCAAGTTTGAAAAGTATTTACCATTTCTTCAGAAGGTATTTGTGATGGGAAAAAGACATGGATTGAATGTTCTTTCTCTTGAACACAAAAATATTCACAATAGGTAGTGAAAGGGAAGTTCACTTTAAAGTAGGACTTTTTACAGGAAAATCCCATCATCTATTGAGGGAACAAAAACAAACAGCATATGTTAAATCAGTTAAGGGATGAGCCTTCCAGTTCTGTAACTGTTTACCCAACTGTTTACCCCAGTGACCTCTGATCTTCTGAAGTATTGAGCAGTGTCTGCTCCCATTTGAAGGGGAGTGTGCTCAGAATTATGGTATGAATTCTATTCATATTTTCAGCCTTTCCCAAAAAAAAAGGCTAATGCTTTAGTTCAGTAAAATTGAAGAGCTGATCAGAAAGCTTGTGTACAGGTAACTTGCTTTGAGTGATTTAGAAGAGCAAACCTATTTAATAGCACCTGGAAATTCCTTCTCATATTCCAGTTGCATTCATGGTATTTTCCTACAGGAGGAATAGAGAGAGGAGTTGAAACAGTTTATCAGAGCTATGCAAAGTAAGGAGATTGTTTGGATATCTGCATCTCTGTCTAAAGGTATAAGTTTGACGATCGCCAGAGAATCCGTGTGACTTCATGAGCAAGTTCTTGTAGGTTTACTGTATATTGCAGTTACACATATTGTGAGAAGTGAGCTAAAAGTTAGCACCAGGCTATATTCATTTTATTCCTAATGCTGGGCTGTGTTTGTTTTATTCCTGATCTATAGGTTTTATTTTATGAGTTCATAGTTTACTGCTGTTACTGTTTAGAAATAGTGCTCTGAAATGTATTTTGTTTCAGCTTAATATTTTTGGATTCTGTATGCATATTTTTGTGATGCTTGTCCTAATTACTAGATTTACAAACAGCACTATTCAACCCATACCAAACAGGTTTTTTCTTTCTACTTATTCCACTAGGAGAAGAATTAAATATGCATCTTTAAATATGAAACACACCAAAGTGACTTGACTGCATGGGATTTGTACACCCCTCTTGTTAAACACTTCACTGTTTTTAAGTCAGTTAAAAAGGGTATCCTCAGAACAGTCTACTTTATAGCTGAGCAGACAAGTACAAGGAAGTGATATTTGGATCACAAGGAAGTTGATAGTCCCTTATTTTTCTCCTCCCCCAGCTGGCAGAAGGTACTTCCTTATTTTGCTTGCTACCACAGTCTTTTTGGTGACTTCAGAGCTGTGATTGTTACAGTTCTGAACTATAGTATATAGTGTAGTTATATGCAAACTAATGTCACATCTCAAGTTTGTAAAACTCATTGAATAGTGTGTTGTAAGTTGGTTTTCATGGTAGTGCAACTGGATGTACTTGTACGGACACAATTTGTAGAGAGATGTGCATTTACATGTAAGGGATGGAGATGTAACTTGTTAAGAAATGACTGTGTCCTGCAAAGTAATGAATGCGGGCTTATTGCACCAGAATGAGCAGCAAAGCTGGTGGAACTTGTTTTCTTCTGAATTTGTGATGTAGGGCATCTAGGTGTTCTGTAATAATATTCCATTTGCAAAACCTTTAGCTCTCCCCTGTCATCTCCTCTGTACCTTGCCCTTGTTATGTTACCCTCAGAGTAATAATCTCCTGTTCTCGGGGAACCATTTACTTTGTAACATCAATACCATTCCCTTCTTTTCTTGAGCATGCTGTTCCAAGTTCATTCCCTTAGTGTTTGGAGAGAAAAGAAGCAGTGCATACTGTGCTTGTTAAATGCAGTGCCAGACCTGCCAGAACAGAAACTTAACCCCTCTCTGAAGAAGTTGGCAAGTAGGTAAGATCTCTTTCTGGTTTTAGAAAACAGATCCTTTAGAATTGGAAAATAGATTGTTACATATGCAAGAACTGGCAAATGGCAGAGCAGTTTGCTCATTCAGTCTCCCGTGGATACATTTGTAATAGTACTTTGGAAGTATCTATAGAGAGGCATTAACAAGTCTTTAAAGGTTTTAGTAGTTTCACTGGTGGTTTGTTTAGTCATACAGTAAAACATTCACGTTGTACATTGAGTGTCAAACCATGTAATGATCTTTTCTGAGGAACAAAATGATTCTTCACACAATTTTTCAGAAATCAGAACCTTGCCAGATACTTCGTTGCAGATTTTCTACATGCTGATGTTAGTCATGCAGTTAATTTGCTGGTTTTACACAGGACTGCTTCACGTGAAAGCCTCACAAGGGTATTGGTCATACCATGAATTGAGTGTTCTGCTGCTTCACTGGTGTGTAAGCCCCACTGATTTATACTCTGTATAAAGTGTTCCTCTGAAGGTGGGAATTTTCCCAGGTCTTTCTTATAATGAGCAACAGCATCTCTATGCAGTATACAAGCACTGATACTTTTTTACTGTGATACTTATCAGACTGAAGGTCATTTATGGTTACACTTAAGTTCTTCCTAGCTCCTCTTGCAGGTGGCATAAGGTTAAAATCTGCTTATGTTTCTGTCTGTTTATTAACACCACACAGTCACTCAGAAGTCTCAGGAAGTGCCTGATTTCCGGCTTGGCTATGGTGAAAATAAGATTTCTTGGTGTTTAGGAGAATGGACACAATTATGTCCTTTGTATAAAGAAGGCAAGTGTAGTGCTGTCTCTGTGTTAAAGTGGCAGCTATTTTAATCCAGTAATACTTGAAAACATTGATTTGTGGTCTGCTGTTGTCTTGGACAGAGCTGTTTGAAAACAGCTTGATGTGTGTTAAAGTGGGAATTAAAGTAGAACTAAGTGAAGAATTGCTGTTTCAGAATTAAGATTTGGTTCAAATGCAGGGAAGACTCAAATATTTTAAATATCTATAAAAACATACGTGGAAAAATCTGGTTACTTTTTTGCTTTTTTATATTTTCCTCTCTATTAAATGTTTAATGAGACTAAGGGTCTCTGAAAGTTGAATGAGTGGATTCTGATCCAGTTTTCAAAGTTGGATTTCCTGGTTTATGTTTTATGTATGCTTGTGTTTTACAGACAAGGGTGTTTGGTTAATGATACCTGCTTTATATGTGTGTGTATGTTTATGTTTTTCTGAAGTAGCTGTGGTACAGAAGACTTTTCTGTTTGCTTGGGACAGTATCTCTACCTTCATGCTAGCTTGTAAGTAGAGATGCTAAAGCTGATACGTACCCACAGTGAACAGCCCTGTTCATTGATAAGCACAATATGAAAAGCCTGTGAAGAGTAGCAAAGATGCCTGTAATTGTGTTCTGGCTATTATGCACTGTGCTGGTAGAACTTAGGAGGAGGAGATGATGCATTTAGAGAACAGCCTTCCCTGTGGAGTGAGGCAGGGCTGACTGAGCCTGCACGGGAAGACAGAGCAGGAGCCTGCTGAGAAAAATGGAAAGCAGACCCATAGATAAAGTTGTGCAGAATTGAATTTCTCTTTACTGAAGTTTGCATCCTGATACAGGGAGATAAATACACTTGAGTTCATGTGAACATACCCATCTATTAACTGAATTCTGAGGGTGATTCATAAACTGGCCAAACAGGAGTTGTTGAGATGCCCTCTGTTGACAGCACATTGCTTTCCTCTGTTGTCTTTCAGCTGGTGTTCATTGTCCCAGCTGTGAATGGTTTTGATCAACTTCCTCTGCCGGTAGAAAACTAATGCTATTAAAACTTAGTCCTTAGGCTAACTGATATATTCAGTGGCATGAGTGAGCTGGAAAGCATCGCTGTAATTGCTAATGCCAGTCTCTGATGTCTTTCAGTTGATGTGCTAATCTCCAGATGTGGAACTTGATTCTATTCTGGCTCTGGCTGCTCATGCCAAATGCAGTCACAAATGTTTCTATTCCTGTTCTGTCAGCGACAGATTCCTGTCCTTTCCTGGAAAATGAATGTGCCTGTCACACCTGTGAAGTTGTTAGCTGCCAAACAAGACATCCCCTCCTGCCAGACCTGACTTTCCATCAAAAGTTTCCAAAGCAGTTCCTTTGCTGCTGGTCCAAGGAGATCTTTAAAGGGAAAAGCACAGACTTTGTATTTCTCTTTCTCAATTGTGGCTTTCTATTTTTAGCTTCATTTTAGAAACCTAACTTGCTGTATGCCTTATTTTACAGCATGGCTACATCTCTAGTGGTTCAGTACTGTTGAGTTTTTTGCTGACTTTATCAGGCAAGCGGTTCTCTAGTCATGGAAACGGACTTAAAAATCGAAGTTGACAGTGGTTTTGCTTATTAAGAATGTATATACGTTTTTAACAGGCAAATAGAGTTTTCATACTGCATTCATGCTATGAATTTATTCATTCCTTAGAGCAAAATAGTCTTTCATCTGGCTAAAAGTAATTTTTTATGTAACTTTATTTTCCTTTTGCACATTAAGCACTTCAGGTCTGTGTTTCTAACAGTTTCTCACTTAAATATTGTCAAACTGTAACATACAGCTTATTGTTAACATGAGTATCTTAGTTTTTGCTAGCAAAATGGCTCCATGTCCTGAAGGTCAGCCCAAAGATAGTTTTCAGAAGTTCTATTTAGAAATTAATGTCTCCAGAAGAGTAGAACATTTTCTTCCTACTATCCTGCCTGTAAAATCTATACTGAGCTTTTAATACGAAATTAAAATGCTAAGTGCTGTTCAGTTTATGTATATGAACCTGTAACTTTTTTTATCTTAATCTGAGTGCCTCTGCTTTATTTCCACGCAGCTATGGCTTTTGATGCTACTGCTCTTAACTTGTTCATGTCTATTAATCTTGTGTCCAAAAAGTGCTTAGCCTATTAAGCTTGCTTACAGCCACTTTTTTCCCCTGCTCTTAATTTTAATGCATAGTTTTTAAAGGGAATGAGGTATAATTTGCAAATTAGTCTGGAACCTATGTTCCAGAACTCGTAGAAAGCCGCAAATTAAGATGCTTTCTCTTTTTTCTTGGTATAGAATAAGCTCTTTGTTAGTTGTTAGATGTAAAACTACCAGGATGTTTAAAAAACTCAAACTACTGCTTATCTGGAAGCAGTTCTTGTCTGCCTGTTAGGAAGAAGCACATTGTGGTTGCAAGGAAAACAGACCAGAAGACCAAATTGATAATTATAAAGATAGGCAGGGAGAGAGAGAAGTGATAATAAGTTCAGACAGTAAAATAGAAGAGCTATTATGCTAGGATAGAAAAGGAAGCTGGAATGCAAACAGAGACAAAGGTACAGCTCAAAACCAATTAGGCACTGAAGAGGTTTCAAAGGTCAGAGAAACTGAAATGTACTGTCAGAAGTAGATCAGCTAAACATATATTCTAATTAAATTACAATTTTATAGCCTAATTTTCATAAAGGAAAAGTATTCTATAATGTTAACTTCTCACTAACATATTTGTCTGATTATGGTTGCCTTGATTTTTAATGTAGCATCTCTAGGTTTTTGCAGAAACATTGTCAGATTTTGGTTGTTGGTTTGTTTTTTGTGGGGTTTTTAATTTTTTTTGGGGGGGGTGGTTTTTTGTGTATTTTTTTGTTTGTTTTATTGGGGGGGGTTGTGTTGTGTGGTATTTTCTGGGGGGGGGGGGTTGGGGGGTATTAATTTTATTATTTTTTAATAAATGGTACTTGGAGTCATCCACATTGGTACGGTCTTTGAGCTGCCTGATCCAGCTGAAGGTGTTGCTGCTCATGACAGGGAGTTGGAAATGGATGAGATTTAAGATCCCTTCCATCCCAAACCATTCCATGATTCTATGGAAATGTTGAATAATTTGAGCTGAATTCAGGCCTATTTAACAATAACAAAAAAACCCAAACCAAACAAAAAAAGCAAGCTGCATTATTTTTTATAAAAGAATTCAGATATTTCTGGAGAAGAGTTGGCTAAAAATATGTGAAGTAGTCACTTTAAAATAATTTGTAAGTTAAAATATTTAACCTTGTGAGTAGCACTGGGTCTTTTTGTCTTCTTCAGTATTGCTGATACAGGAAAGTAAGACGTAATGTGGAATTCACCCTATCATTTAAATGTAACCATAATTCAGATTCATTTGAGAAACCCCCTGGGGTTTAATTGAGAAAATAAGAACTATGATCAATGTTGAGTTGTATTATCAGCCACACTTTCTCAGTTAGATTACTGTAGAGTTTCTGGTTAAGTGATTTGTTGCTTTTCCATAAATGATAATAAAGTACAACATTTCTATCCACTAATGCATTGGGGATTTTTTGATGCCAAGTGTTCTGGCCTTTTTCTTTTAACAGCACCCGATTCCTGCTTTCCTGTGCTGTGAGCACATTCTTTGTGGACTCTCATTAGGGCCTGGTGTATATTTCCTTATCCTGGACTACATAAGTGTTCAGGATTTAGAGAGCAAAATAGGGAATTGTGCTTTTTATCTCCCACTAACTGAATCTGAAATTTACACTAAAGAGGCTGTGCAGTGTAGAGAACAAAGAATGTGGAAAATACCCTAATCTTGTGCCAGTGCTTCAAAACTGCAAATGAGATCAGTTGGGTAACTGCAGGTTGAAGTTGTGGTCAGTTAAATGTGTGGGAACAGTGATGTACCATTGATGCAAAACAGAAAAAAATGATGGATCATAATATTAAGTGTTGTGATTTCAAATAAAATATTTTGATTAATGATGTATCTTAAAGATACAGCAGGTATAATTAATTATATTAAGCAAGATGGATTGGTTAAATTTGTAAGTTAATGTTGTTCTGTGCTTAGTATGATTCTTAAGGCTTTCAACTGTGTTGTCTGGAGCTTATCAAAATGGGTCAGTGAAATAGAGGCTAATTAACAGTCTGATCTTGTTTTGGTAAACTGGTGTTTATTGTAAAGGAACTATTTACTAAAGCAGATTTCTTTTTGAGAAAGAGGTGATACCATAATCCTAGCCTTTAATGCAGAAAGGCTTTCCAAAGGTGTAAAATCTGGGAACAACTAACCCTTTAAAAATCTCAGTCTGGTTTAATGTCTTTTATTTGAAACTCCCACATATACAAATGTCTGAAGTAGCTGCTGATAGCTTTAGGTAGACTAAAGATGGGGTATTTATGCTGTAGCATCCCTCTATGTTTTTATTGGTTCTTGAAGTTTGTTTGTGTGAAAAAAGTGTCCATAAGGGGGGAGAGCAAATCTTGTGTTTAACCGAGGAAAGACTGTTTTGTCTTTGTTTCAGACTTGATTCAACTTGGCTCTTTGCTTTGATGTTCAGTTGGCGTTATTGTATAGCTTCCTGCTATCTGCAAAAACCTGATAAGCTTAAAACTATGTATCTGAGGTATTTGTAACATTGATCTGTGGCTCCAGTAAATAATCTAGAAGTAGAATTTAGGGAGGTATTTTGGAATAGTCTATACTGATCTACTACAAACATTCCATGAAGTGTCAGATTTGTTTGTTTATGATGCAGAGACTTTGGACTTCATTCCAGCTTTTGAGTGGGCAGTTTCTACTTAAGGCCACCATCCATTAGCTGGCATTAACCAGTTTAATAATAGTCAGCTGCAGTTTTAATAAAACTTTTTACAAAAAATGGCCTGCTCAGCTGCTGTGGGTTGTGGGGAGTTACTAAACAAACAGCAATATATATTTGCCTTGGAATATTGAGAACATGGTTTACTATCAAGGTAGTACATTGCTGGATACTGTAAGAAATGTGCTTTTTTTTAATTGCCTTTTGCTGACCTTTGGTTAATGCAGTTTTTACTTTCCTTATAAAGGAGCTAGCCAAATTAATACTCTGATATATTTATTTTGAAATTCCAAGCTTAAATTTTATTGCAGTTATTTGGTTCATTTTCTGCTCTGTACAGTGTTGCCTGATCTTTTTGCATTGCTTTTTCAATTCAAGATACTGCTTGGCTTGTATCTCAGTGCATTAATTTGATTTCATTTGTAGCAGTATGGAAGATTTTCTGCTTGTTTTCCTGGATGAAAGGGAAACTTTCTGCTTAATCAAGGCCCAGAACTCAAACATGGATGCTTCTGGGGAGAAGTTCAAAGGACCACAAGTGAATTGGTGACTCGCCTCTAGAAGCCTTTGTGAAAAGGCCATTCCTTTCTGCTTATTTAGTGGTGTTGCTTTTATCCTTTGCTTGTTTATCTCAGTGTCATTATTGGGCAGCTAACGTGATTTTTATGACTGTAGACTTTGATGCACTGGTTTGTTGGCTGCAGAGAGTTTGAAAACTCATGAAGCTGATATATTGGCTTATATTTTCTGTCTGTTGACTTGGAGGACTAAAGAGACATCATCCGTATGTCAGATTTAATCCAAGAAGTCAATGTTTATGCAAGGTTTTATTAGAGTTGTTTTGTTTGGAATACAGATCTGTAGGTTTTATATTATTTTTTTTAGGCATCCATGAGACAATTTTCAAAAAATGTTTTGATACTTATTGAAATAATTTTTATTATTGTTCATGGTGAGTGCTTTGTTTTAAGTGCATAATATGTTTAGTGATTGAGAAAGTCAGTGGACAAACTGATGTTGTGAAGCTGTTTCACTCTTCAATACAGAATGTACTACTCTTGTTTTAATTCTAGTAAATGTGGACTAATGGCCCACTCAATTAGCATTTTCATTCTTTATGAGATCATTAATGCATTCATAAGTAGTTTCACAGATGTCGGTGATGGTGAAGGAGCTGGCCTAATGTAAAGGTCTGCAGAGTGGGGCAGATAGCTAATGGGTTTTACTTTTTTCCTCACACTGGATTTACTCCATTCAGATTGTTCTGTGTATGTTCCTCATACAGGGAGGGAACAAATTCCTTTTCCCTGGAGAAGCAATGGGATAATCCTACAAAGCTGACTTTTCACAGAGTATACTGTTTCTAGAATCAGATGAAGAGGAGGAATTGAGGAAAGGAAGAGGTTTTGGCACTCAGTCAATGATTAAATACTTCTAGGAAAGCATGAGGGGAGATCAGCATGGCAAATGTACTCACTTTGTTCCATTCTAGTTTCACATTGGTAGCAGAAAACTAATTTTGATCACTAGAGTCCTTTTTTGTTGGAAGAAAATATTTGGAAAACCATCCTCTCTGGTTACATGTTTGGAAACATAAGTAATGTGGTGTTCCCTAATGCTAATGAAACCTTAGCAGCAAATGAAAGCTTTGTGGACTAAATAAAGAGCCTAAGTAGGACAGCAAAGGCTTTGTTCTGTTCTGCACTGGAGGAAGTCAGTTCTTCCTAATAGTATTAGATATTGACTTCATGCCAAAAGCACCTTTTGGAAACTTCCTTTGGATGCCAGGTTAATGTTGCCAGAGTAATGACAAAAGTGAGTAGAATATAAAAAAGACTTCTGGAGACTGATATATTCTAATGCATACATGCAACAGCAGTTTGACACCTCAGCACAACAGTCTTCTCTTCCCATATAGAGTAGAATAGTTAGGGTTGGGAAGGACCTTAAGATCATCTAATTCCAACCCCCCTGCCATCCCCATGTTCCTCCTCTGGGCTTGTTCCAACAGTTCCATGTCCTTTTTATGGTGAGGGCACCAGAACTGCACACAATACTCCAAGTGAGGTCTCACGAGAGCAGATCAGAGGGGCAGGATCACCTCCTTTGACCTGCTGGTCACGCTTCTTTTGGTGCAGCCCAGGATACGGTTGGCTTTCTGGGCTGTAAACGCACACTGAAGCCGGCTCATGTTCATTTTCTCATTGATCAACACCCCCAAGTCCTTTTCTGCAGGGCTGCTCTGAATCTGTTCTCTGCCCAACCTGTAGCTGTGCCTGGGATTGCTCCAACCCAGGTGTAGGACCTTGCACTTGGCATGGTTAAACTTCATGAGGTTGGCATCAGCCCACCTCACAAGTGTGTCAAGGTCCCTCTGGATGGCATTCCTTCCCTCCAGTGTATCAACTGAACCACACAGCTTGGTGTCATTGGCAAACTTGCTGAGGGCACACTCAATCCCACTGTCTGTGACTGACAGATACTGAACAAGATGTTGAACGTATGCAAATAATGTATATACAGTTTCTAAAAACAATAGGGATGTCACTTTTATCAAAGATATTTAGGGTGGAAATGTGCAGTTGGTACAAGGTGGGCACATCAGAACAATATGAGATAGAGGCCATAGTTTCTGAAATACATTCAAATCTTGTTTTTAGTCCGTCTCTTGTCTCTTGGCTGTTTCTGGTGAAATGAGTCAGGGAAGGCAGTTGTGGGTTTTGAGACAGTGATGGCAGAGGCAGGAGCACATGGTTGGTAGTGTAACAGGATGGGCGCTTTTGGTGAGCATTACTTGTATGCTATTGAATTGACTGGTTAAAGGCACTACTGGCCATGGTTATTAGCCCATGGTGTAGGATAGTAAGAGTCACAAGGCAAGATTTAAAAGCAACCGTAATCCTGTTACGCTCTTTTTAATTAGTCCTGTTGGTTGTATATAGCTGTGTTGGTATCTCTTAGTTGGATGCATTGTCCTTGAGTCTTAGCCCTGCAGCATTTTATGACATACTTTCAAATTTAACTTCAGATCATTATACTGCATTTTGAAATTGAATTTAAATTGATATACTGAAGGTCAGCGTAGTTCATGAGGGTCAGCCAAGTTACTGAATCTGCAAGAGTTTCTGATAAACATGCCCCACGTTTTTTGTGTGAGTTAAACTTTGCCTTTAAATGCTTTCTTTAGCCTTTTTGTTTCCTTTTTCTTATTTTGATTTTTATGTTTACTAAGAAGCTGTATTTGGGTTACATCACAGACAGGACAGACTGTTGCAGTTGCTTGTCATTTTGGATTACTAAGTAACTGTTAAGAAAAAGTACTGTAAATGCTGTGACAAGCCGAAAATACTTGATTTCCCCCCCCCCCCCCCACACACACATTGTGACGTTTTTTTTTTAGCATAAAATACCAATATGTGCTAGGCTAAAAATGTTTCCTAGGCTGCATTTTATACCTGTATTTATTCCTGCCTGGTCTTTAGCACCCATATTTCTACTTGCTTTTTGAATGTTCAGCTTATCCTATTTATTGTGCCTTTCACCTGTTGTTCGGTATAGAATATAGTGAAATATTGGTTTTGAAAATGATTCAATGTGCTAACAATCCCCAGACTTTTTGGCAGCATGGTTTATTTTTGTCTGTTTCCTTGTTCTGTTTTGTGCCTTTGCTTTACTATAACTTTCTTAATGGCTAAGAACGGGTTTGCTTTCTTTGGAATCTCTTGGTAGAGCTGATCACGGACTGTGTAGAAAGAATTGATTTAATGAATGTTTTTCAGATGCAGACTACACCCAACTCAGCCATGCAGCTATAATACTAACTTTTTTCAGTGGGAAATCATGAGAATGGAAGTATTTTTTTATATCCAATGAAATCACTACTTCTTGTGTTTTAGAGCTGCCATACTTTTGTGAATGTATCTCTTCCTTACTTAACGCTGATCTTTGGTTTTACCTTTGTCATCTTGGAGGTAGAAATCCACTTTTGAATTAAAGGATTTTTAGGGAGAAAAAAACACATTTGCATTTTTAAGGTGATCAAAGACTGTATACAATTTAAAATGCAAGTATTCAGAGCTGTTTTTACAGGAAGGTGTAGGTACAGGAAGGTGTAGAAAGCCTGCACATACAGCTTAATGTTCTGTTCTATGACTGATTTATAACTTGAATAATTTCTATTCAGGTAGCAAGCATTTCCTCACAGCACATAAATTATATATCTTTTCTGGTGCTACTGTGATTCTTAACTAACTTTGGGTAATTCTGTTTCTTTGGTTTTAAAGGATCAGTTCGATAACTTGGACAAGCACACACAATGGGGCATCGACTTCTTGGAGAAATATGCAAAATTTGTAAAAGAAAGGATAGAAATTGAGCAAAACTATGCAAAACAACTGAGGTAAGGATTCTTTTCTTTTTAAAGAGTCTTAGCTGTTACTTAACATGACTGTATCTGATGATGGGCAAATATGTAATGTTCTGATTAATGACCATTTTTAACCTACAGAGTGAATTAGATGACTTGGTCTTTTCATGACAGACAAGTTTTTCTCTACCAGGCCAAAACACAGAGTTCTCCTTGGGTGTGCACTCACTTGCTTTTTGTCTTCTTCCCACCCACCTTTCATATCTTTGAACTACAAAGGTTTAAGACTTAAATTTTAATAGTCAAAACCATAGTATTATTTTTCCACTATCGGCGTATTTGCCACAAAGCTCATTACTCATATATGTGTTTGTGTGTGTGTGTTCAACCAGCTTTAAGCCTCTGCTGCTAATTAATTTCTCATGTTGAGCTGGCAAGAGCCCCTCTACATTGTGTTATGAAATCTGGTTGAAATCCTGGAGTAGAACTTGAGAAAGCAGCAGATCTTCCTGTCCTGAAAGCACACCCTTTCCGTAGCTGGTCTTGTCCCTTTGAGTGAGACTGTAACCCAACCACCCTTTATCTTGCTTCTCCAGTTTGCTTTCCATTGGTGCCAAGTAAAACTTCTTTTAGGTCCAATAGGAATTTCCCCTCAGAGATCACAAAAGGATCATACAGGAAGAGCAGCAGCAGTGAAATGGCAGAGAAGAACATTCTTCAGAATAAAATAGGATTTATTTTTACCAAAAAGTCCACATAGCGCAAAGAACAAGATTTAAATAAGACACTCTTGTGAACTTGGCCTTCACAGTAACCTTTGCTGTCTTGAATTCCTTTGGGGATTCAGCTGAAACTGCTGTCTAGCCCTTGTGAGACTGAAACTGGTAGCAGCTTCCCTCTCGTGGTGTTTTACATCGTCTCATCATTGGCAGACTAGGTTGTCACCAGATACAGAGTTGAGGAATCCTCCTCAAGAGTGCAGTAATGAGGCTCATGGTTAATGGTGTGGATGGTCTCTGTTAGGCTGCTCATTTCCTTTCTAATTTCTTAATCAGTTTCCTTTGATACGGTTGTGTATATTCATGCAACATAGTAACCTGTTACTTTGCTGAAGGAATTTTGTTCTTAAAAAGAAGGAAATAAATACCACTTCTCCAGCTCTGGTGTAGAAGAACTCCAGGAGGTAGAGGAAAGCTTGTAGTATGTACAGCAGCAGTGAACAGCCCAATTTTGACTTGTTTTCAATTGTTTGTTTAAAAATTGAATTTGTATGGGCCTACCCAGATCTTTTACTTTAATACCATGAACAAATGCCTTTTTTTTAATTATATTTAAAGGTTCATTCCACAGCTCTCAAGATAAGACACCACATTATTCCTTTGGGATTTGACTAAAAATAGGAAATCTTTTCTGTTCAGCATTTTACTCTTCTGGGTAAAACTATTGACTTTGAGAAAAGTGTCTTTCAAAACCGAGAGTTCTGTCAAGTTCCTCTTCTGTGAGATGACTGGACTGACTGTCCATGTGCAGTAAGTATGACGTTTTGGGAAGCACAGGCCTTGCTGCACACATGTTGTACAGTGCATGAATGCACTTCCTGCCTGCTGCCAACAAGGATCTGGACAGCACACACACCAGTGGGTGACTGATTTTCTGCCAGTAGACCAGTTCATGAAGCTACTCTTTGATATTCTAGCCTATGTGTTTCTTCTTAGTAGTGAACTGTCTTGTGATAACTTGATTTCAGCCATCATTGCTCTGGAGGACACTCACTGTTTTTAACCATGTAAAACAGTTTTGAGGCCCCAGAGGGACACTGAGATTAAGCAAAATTCTTCACCTGTAGAAGAGTTAGCTGGCCTGCAGCTTGCTCTTGAGAAGTTCTGAGACTGATTATCTTGGGGATGCCAGGGAGGGTTGTGGAGTCTCCTACGTTGGAGATATTCAAGGCCTGCCTGGACAAGTTCCTGTGTGATGTACTCTAGGTTACCCTGCTGTTGCAGGGGGGTTGGACTAGATGATCTTTCAAGGTCCCTTCCAACCTTTGGGATTCTGTGATTCTGTGACTATGGTTCTGGTGAGCTTTAATGCTGGCAGCATTAAAGTGATATAAATACTAATATCTCTGATAGGAATTTCTAGTTTATCATTTTCTTTCTTTCCTTTTGTAATGAAATGCAATCTGAAGAATAGTGTTGAGGATATCTTCATAATTACCATTATAACTGAGATGTATTATACCCTCGTTTAGTAGAGGTATGAACAGTACAATGGGTGGCTATCTTTTGGTAGTTCTGCAGCTCTCCTAGTACTTGGATGAGAGGCCAAAAAAAAAATTAAATGAGGGAGGTAGTGCTAGGGCTGTATGGTGGTACTTTTTCTTCTGTCTTGGTCTCAGTCTTGGGCCATGATCATTCTGTTGAGATTGTTTATGGATTTTATTCTCATAGACATAATGATGAAAACTTGAGTTAATTGTTCATAACAGCTTACTACAAATCAGAATCTGTGTCCTGGCAGAAATTCACATTCACTTGGTGTGTATATACTTGTGCATTTTGATAACTGCTGGTTTTGTATATTGCCACAACTTAGTAATGAGGCTTTCCCAGATGCAACATCTGTTCCGGGACTCCTGAAGGTAAAAAGTGATGCATGTACAGCGTATGAGGAACTGCTTGGGTGAACTCACTATGTATGTTCTTATTATATGCAGTTATATTATAGTTTAGGGTTGCAGAGTAATTCCAGAAGGTAACTTGAGAATACTGTCCAAATGCTGGGTTTAGGTTGCAAGTAATCCCTTGCTGCTCTTTGATAGACAGTTTTTGATACTGAGGAGAGCTACGAGAAAAATTGAAACTGCTGAGGACTCCTTAAATGTCTACAGAGGAGAAAACGAACTGTCTGGAGAGCTTGTCGTATCTTTGCCTGCAATATAATTTGCTCTGAGAAAAAGCAACTGTGATTTCTTTTGAGCTAACTTAAGGGGAATCTGAACTTATGCATAGCTTAGGTCTCAACTAATGCGTTGGGATACCCCAAGGACTGAGAAGGTTGCTATTACGGAGTTAGAGACATGAATCAGGATGAACATGTTGTAGTATATATTGTAGATGAATGGATTTCATTTTAACTATATGATTGTTTAATTTGTTATTTTAGAATTGGAAAAAATGGGTTTTTATGTGCCAAATTCCTGGGCTCTTGCCTGAGTTTTGTAACTGATCAGATGCTTTTCTTGATGAGCATTGTTACTAAAATGGGTGAGGTGAAGGTCTGTTTTATTTATTTCCACATCATCACTCACAAATGAATTCTAGAGGTTGACTCTTTCTGCTGTCTGAAGCATTAGGACACTTGAGAAGACAGAGGAATTCCACTTCCTTTGATACTAGGCAGTAATACAAGTTAGACCTGCAGTTACAAATGAAACTACCATGCAGAATATGACTTCTGAATTTACTCAGCTTCTCTGTTGTCAGTTTAAATAAAACAGCAATGATTGTTTCAGAACTGTTTGAGTTGTTTCCCTTTAAAATTGTATGTAGTGACCCATGGAGATACTTGATTAATCTGAGCAAATGTATTTTTCATGTTCCTTCTGGACACTATTGTGGACAAGTGTCTTCTTCTAAATACACTAATGTGTGCATCTGTTCGATCACATTGAGACATAGTGACCTTATTTTTCTATGCAGTCTTGGAAATGTAATTGAAAATGGGTGTAAGCTCAGCTGTGAAACTGGGGACACATGTGGAACAATGGCTGATGGAGCATGGGCACGCAAATTATGAGGGGCTGAATAATCCCTGGCTGCTTTGACTCTTATGAAGGCCTGTACAACCCATGCTTGAAACTGAGTGAATGACAGTGAACTGTTGTGGACTGGCTGCAAAGCAGTGGGCATCTTGTGCCCGATCCCGGTGTCTTAGCATTAGAAAGTGGTGTTTATGGAGAGTGCAGGCCACAATCCTAAGTCAGCAAGTGCCTACGTGGAGCTTGACATGAACCAAGGATGAAGAAAGCTGTGGGTAAAGAAGCAAAAGTAGCAGTGCAAGCAAAATAAAAAGAAACTGGGATGTGTTAAGACACAATAGTGAACTGTTAAGCAAGTTTTGGAGACTATGCTCTCATAGGGTTAATATAACCAAATTGTATCTTAGTTGCTGTGTGCTACACTGCACATGTATCCACTATTACAGCAAGCTATTGATTATGTATCCAATCTTAATACAGCCAGTTACTGTGTATGTATCAAAGTATAATACACTGAGCCATTGTAAGCAGATGCAGGGACTAACATGGAAATTCTACCTCAACCAATAGCTATGTATAGATAGGTGTGTGGACAAACTAATGGAACCAATGAAAGAGTGTTTAGTAGCGTGTGAGTTATCAATAACTGTATAAATATAGGCGATCGTGATCAATAAAGTGAACAAGATGTGTAACTCATTGAATCATACTCTTGATTTTGGGTTCCTCCGACAGACACAAATTACCACCATGCATGTTCATTTATCAAATCTCTCTTCCTTTGGCACTTAAAATTTACACTGTTGGATATTACCAGGTGGAGATCAGTAACGAGTGGTGTCCCTCGGGGATCAGTGTTGGGACCAGTCTTGTTTAATATCTTTGTCGCTGACATGGACAATGGAATTGAGTGTGCCCTCGGCAAGTTTGCCGATGACACCAAGCTGTGTGGTTCTGTTGATTCGCTGGAGGGAAGGAATGCCATCCAGAGGAACCTTGACACACTTGTGAGGTGGGCTGATGCCAACCTCATGAAGTTTAACCATGCCAAGTGCAAGGTCCTACACCTGGGTCAGAGCAATCCCAGGCACAGCTACAGGTTGGGCAGAGAAGAGATTCAGAGCAGCCCTGCAGAGAAGGACTTGGGGGTGTTGGTCAATGAGAAAATGAACATGAGCCAGCTTCAGTGTGCACTCACAGCCCAGAAAGCCAACCGTATCCTGGCCTGCATCAAAAGAAGCATGACCAGCAGGTCGAAGGAGGTGATCCTGCCCCTCTACTCTGTTCTCGTGAGACCTCACTTGGAGTACTGTGTGCAGTTCTGGTGTCCTCACCATAAAAAGGACATGGAACTGTTAGAACAAGTGCAGAGGAGGCCACGAGGATGATCAGGGGACTGGAGCACCTCTCATATGAAGACAGGCTGAGAAAGTTGGAGCTGTTCAGCCTGGAGAAGAGAAGGCTGCGTGGAGACCTCATAGCAGCCTTCCAGTATCTGAAGGGGGCCTACAGGGATGCTGGGGAGGGACTATTCATTAGGGACTGTAGTGATAGGACAAAGGGTAATGGGTTGAAACTTAAACAGCAGAGGTTTAGATTGGATATAAGGAAGATATTCTTTACTATTAGGGTGGTGAGGTACTGGAATGGGTTGCCCAGGAAGGTAGTGAATGCTCCATCCCTGGCAGTGTTCAAGACCAGGTTGGATGAAGCCTTGGGTGATATGGTTTAGTGTGAGGTGTCCCTGCCCATGGCAGGGGGGTGGGAACTAGATGATCTTAAGGTCCTTTCCAATCCTAACTATTCTATGATTCTATTCTATCCAGGTATGGCTGTGGCAGGGTTCTTCTAATGATGTTTCTGTAAGTCAAAACACACGTATTCTTAATGGTTCTAAGGGTATTCGGCTTTGTGAACTCCAAGATTCATCCTTCAGATAAAACATTTTCTGATGACATCGTTTTCACGCAGTCCATAATCCTGATCTGTGATCTCTGAAGCCATCAGAACCCTTATAAAAGTATTTCTTTATGTATGAATATGAAATACCTTTAAGTACTAGCCTATTGTTTTAGTAACTTACGCAAGCAGACTTAAGATTTTGTTCCCAGGCTCATTTACAGTGTAATGCAGAGGCTGTAGAAGTTTAATATGAGCAGATGCCGCAGTACCTGAGCTGCTGCCTTAATACAGATTGTACCATATTGATGCTGCTGCTTCCATTCTTTACTTTCATATTAATTGTCTGAAGCAAACTTAGTTTTGAGCTGATAAACACAATTTTGTACAAATGGCTAAAATTTTATGCGTAAGTTTAATGTACATGACTATAACTAATTTTAGTTTATTAACTAGGGTGCTTTTTTGGAACTTCTGTCTACATGACTGAGGTTCTGCTTCTCTTGACAGTCATAGTCCAGAAAGTAATACTGTCCAGGCTGCTGTCTCACTGGTCTTGATCTGAGACCAATTTATACAGAGAAGAGAGGTTGATAAAATTCCAGGAGCAGCACAATTTCGAGTAGTTAGTCCTGTATGAAAGCTGCTTCCAGATGTCTGTAAGACAAAGTATGGTAGAAGTTTAAATGCTAAGTTCCAGAGAGGATTAAAGTGTCATCAATTGAATTTTCTGAGGAAGTATAGAGCAGTTTAGCTCTTGGATTTGATTTAGTTCTGATAATCTGTGATTATGGCTGCAGTTTACTTCTAAACTAGACCAGATCCATATTTGGGTCTTAAGGGTTAGGCACACATTTAGATAAAAATGTTAAAGAACGTTATGCCCCCTTGAAATATCAACTGGCTCCTCTTTGAAGTGATGTTTTACTCTTCAGATCCACAGTCATACCTGCTGTGTTCCAGCCTGTGTTCTTTCAAAGATTAAATCTGATTTCTTTGGTTTTTCCAAGTGCTGCTATTCTCTTCTTGGAAAGCCATTTATGCTTCATTGTTCATGTGAACAGTGTCTTTCTCTGAGCTTTAAAGTCTGCATTTGCTTGTATTATGCTGACTTTGATTGTTGTACCATGTGTTGTTATTGAATCTTGATCACACAGTGCCTCAAAACTATGTTCGTGTGATCCTAAGGTAGATGATTAGACTAAGATGACCAATGAAACTGACTTTTAGTTGGAGAAAGGATTATACAGTATTTTGTCTTCCTAGAAGTAATAAAAAGTAACATTATAACATGAAACTCCTTACAGAAATCTGCATGCCAGTAGATCCTCTCCAATTGTCTTCTTTTCAACACCACTGAAAATCTTCCCTTGAAAAGGCTTGTGTGTGGTTACTTAGCTTACAGCATTGTGTGCTTATTTTTCACCTTCTGAATAGGATAAGTTTTAGGAGTTTCCCATTCATAAATAAGCACTGAGGGATAAAGTAGAAATGTAAGGGAAAAGGAAACATGGGAATGATGTTTGCAAAGATGATTCTTTCTTTTTCCTCCTTGGGTTTAGGCATTTTCCAATCAAAATGTCTGTTTAATCTCTACCGATTTAGAATGTTACAAGGGACAGTGGATTCTGGGGATAGTGAAGAGTTTCCAGTGAGAAAGTTCTTAATTTGCAGAGAATTTTTAAGGAGTTAGTTATTCTGTCTGCTAATACACATTGATATAAAAGGACTTAACTGTCTTATAATGGTTGTTCTTTCTGGTTGGGATTTCTAAGGGCATGAAAAGACACAGAGGGTCTCATCTTGCTATTTCCACACCAGTTCCCTGCTCATGTTTTGGTACATACTTAAGGACTGAACATAGTCTTTGGAGAAGACCCATGTGTCTCTTACCTGTTTTTCTTTTGTACAAAATGAGATTCTTTATTTGTTGTAACATGGCAAAGGGAAGGAATAGTAGTTGAGTTCTGATTTTCAGTTTCATGGAAAAACCTGACTATTCTTAAAACTGCTAGAACAAAGAATGCTGCCAATTGAAGTTACGAACATCCAGCTCCTGTAAGTCAGGGCAGAATGCTGTGCTACAGAAACTGGGGTTTAAAGCCAAGGTTGATATAGAAGATAAGAACTTAGAAAGTCACTGGATGTTCCTCTTACCCCTCCTGTTTGTAAAATTGTGCTGCTTCTATTCCTGTTTACAGGGTTTGGGATATTTGTAACAGTCTCTGTAACTGCAGGTAGTTTGCAGTTGTTAGTGTAAGCGGTGCTATATGTACCTGTGTTATTTATGCTTTAGGGTAGAGCAGGTGATGTTGTCTGTATATTTCTTAAGGTACCTTTTCTGCATTTGTAGGATAAGCAGATGAGTTTCTATCAGTGTTCTTGGACTGTGACACTGTGTAGATGCTAGTTCTGTGGAGCATCTTCTAGAGATTTGCTTTGTCTCTGAAAACCTGGTATTTTCCAGTTATTCCTGAAAACAGATGTTGCCTCTTCTGTTCTGGAAGTAGCCTACTTGAAGATGTGCGGATACTGTGGTTAAAACTTTTGTCCTCAATGTACATGTAAAGCTTAATTCAGGCATGGAGTTCTGTGCTCATGGGTATAAGCAGTGTGTGCTCTGTGTGTTACACAGTGATCGTGTATTTGGTTTTTTCCTGTTTGCTAGCTTGCTGGCTTGTTTTGGTGTGGGAGAAAAGTGGTAAATAAAGAACTCGTAATTTTATGTCTTGTCACCCTGCCATAGAGGTTTCAAAATACTTATAAATGTCTTGTTCTGGGGTCAGTGATTTAAAGTGTTTACAGAACCAAATCTTTGCCTTGTATTATCTAAAGGACCCTTGTAACATGACAGAGGGAATAGATTTGTTCCTTGAAGTCATGGAAAATAAATGATCTGTTTTTAGTGTCTGTGTCTGCATCTTCTCAAGAGAGAGACCCTGAAATAGTGCCTTTGGTTTGTTCTTCCTTACAGAAATCTGGTTAAGAAGTATTGCCCTAAACGCTCGCCTAAAGATGAGGAACCCAGGTAAAAATGTGCATTGTGGGGTCTATGTGTAAGAATGGGTGTTCTCTGCTTTTTTATGGGTTGGGGGTGGGGTGTGGAGTTGGTGTTTTGGTTTTTTTTTTTGTGGGTTTTTGTGTGTGTTTTTGTTTCAGGGAAAGGATTTGGTGTTTGCTGGTTTCTTTTTTTATGTTATGTTTTGTTTTGGGTGTTTCCTCCTCCCCCTGCCCATGGGGCAGGGGGTGGGGGGTTGGTTGCCTGGTTTGCTGGTTGCCTGGTTTGCTGGTTGCCTGGTTTGCTGGTTGCCTGGTTTGCTGGTTGCCTGGTTTGCTGGTTGCCTGGTTTGCTGGTTGCCTGGTTTGCTGGTTGCCTGGTTTGCTGGTTGCCTGGTTTGCTGGTTGCCTGGTTTGCTGGTTGCCTGGTTTGCTGGTTGCCTGGTTTGCTGGTTGCCTGGTTTGCTGGTTGCCTGGTTTGCTGGTTGCCTGGTTTGCTGGTTGCCTGGTTTGCTGGTTGCCTGGTTTGCTGGTTGCCTGGTTTGCTGGTTGCCTGGTTTGCTGGTTGCCTGGTTTGCTGGTTGCCTGGTTTGCTGGTTGCCTGGTTTGCTGGTTGCCTGGTTTGCTGGTTGCCTGGTTTGCTGGTTGCCTGGTTTGCTGGTTGCCTGGTTTGCTGGTTGCCTGGTTTGCTGGTTGCCTGGTTTGCTGGTTGCCTGGTTTGCTGGTTGCCTGGTTTGCTGGTTGCCTGGTTTGCTGGTTGCCTGGTTTGCTGGTTGCCTGGTTTGCTGGTTGCCTGGTTTGCTGGTTGCCTGGTTTGCTGGTTGCCTGGTTTGCTGGTTGCCTGGTTTGCTGGTTGCCTGGTTTGCTGGTTGCCTGGTTTGCTGGTTGCCTGGTTTGCTGGTTGCCTGGTTTGCTGGTTGCCTGGTTTGCTGGTTGCCTGGTTTGCTGGTTGCCTGGTTTGCTGGTTGCCTGGTTTGCTGGTTGCCTGGTTTGCTGGTTGCCTGGTTTGCTGGTTGCCTGGTTGGTTGAGGGGGAGGTGTTTGGTTTGCTTTGGGGTGGGCTTTTTTTTGTTGGTTTTGTGTGTGGTTTTTTTTGTTTACTTTGGGGGTTTTAGTGTTGTGGTTTTCTCAATTTTTTTGTTTTTGTGGGCTTTTTTTTTGGTTGTGTTTTGGTTGTTTTTGGTTTGGGTTCTTCCCCCCCTCAGTGTTTTTTCTGTTTGTTTGTTTCAGGTTTTCTGTTGTTGTTGGTTTGTGTCAGGGTGAGGGGTCTCTTGGGGTTTTTTTGTTTCTTTTTTGTTTGTTTCCTTGGTTTTGCCTCAGGTTTTTTTTTTTTCTTGTTCTGTTGGTTTGTGGCATTGGTGGGGATTTAATTGGTTTGGGGTTGATTTTTTTACCTTCCCCGGTATGTTTCTTGTTTGTTTCTTTATTTTTCATTTGTTTCTGTTTTGTGGGGTTTTCTTGTTGTGTTTTTTATTTATTTATTTTTGGGGTGTGAGGGGGGAGGAATTGTGGAGTTTTGGTTTTGGTTTTTTAAGACTAAGTATTTAATTGACTAAGATGATCAAAGACTTGTGCTTGGCTTCTTACAGTTCTTTGGTAATCCTTTAGCATGACCTGAGTTTACTTATGTTCGCATTTTAAAGCAGTAAACATGGCAGGTTGTGCTTGCTCCATTCCAAATGGATCTCAAGCTAGCTGGAGGTGCGAAAGCAATAGCTCAGTGTGCTATGAACAGTCTGGTATTGTTTTTAAATAGAAAAGCAATTAAGTATTTTTTTAATACAAACCCAGTGATGTGTCCTTAGGTTGTGCTTTTGCTCATTTTAATATTTTTCATTGCATTTGTGTGACAATACGAATGTACCTGTGCATTTGCATGTGGAGACTTTAGTGTACACAAAATTGGCATATTTTTGACCAGAGTCCTTAAATTGCTGTCTTGCTTTGATTCCAGAGATAGAATAAGGGAACGTGGAGGAGCAATTTGTGCTAAAGTACTTTTGATTATTTGTCAGGGATGTGCTTGTTGTGCTCTTCATGCCAGGAGACTTTTTTTTTTTATTCATTTAGAAAATACACAGTACTTTGTTTTCTTTAGATATGACTCTTATGAAGTAAGGAAATGGGCAAATTTTAGGTTGCAGCCAGAGCACATGCTGTGCAGAGTGCCTGAGAATTCACACTTGTGTTTCCTCTTTTGACTCTTTAAAGGTCCTGGACCATAGGGAATAGGATTTCTAGTGCTAGGGTGGCATTTGAATTCCCCAGAGCCAAGCCTATGGATATGGCAGTATTCCACAGAGAAAAAGCTGTATATTTTAATGTGGTGCCTGTGTTTGTTTTTCTTTTTTCCCTTCCACATACACTTTCTACCCTTTGCCCCTCCTCTTCCCCCCCCCCCTTTTCAGTGCCAGCCATAGTGGCACCTTACTTCCAGCCAAGAGGTGGGCAGGCAAACAGGCAGCTGTCTCCAGAGCTGATAGCAAAGCTTGTTCTGTAGATCATCCATCGGGATGCATATGAGTGGTATGATTGGCATGTTCCACCCTCAAGACTACCAAGCACATCATCTCTGCTGCAAGTTCAGCCTCCGAGCCTAGGGACGTATGTATCCGTTCCCAGGCTCAGGCTTCTCTGTTGGCAGCTTAGGAGATACTACACTATACTACAGGGCTTTCCAGGTAGTATTCTTCTTCTTTGTTTTCCATCCACAATAACCCATACTCTTATAAAATGTATTTGAAGAGGTAATGAAACATACAGTATATGCTACGCTTAATATAGGCTTTCCCAACTTACAGTTATACTGTAATTCTGTTACCATTTATATGAGATTTATTGTAAAATATGTATGGGTGTTTCTTTTAATTTATTTAATCAGGAGTACAGACTGTACTAAAAGTATTCTTTTTAAACAAACTGTCTCACTTTCTGTATATGTGTGTTTCTGTGTGTGCGCTTACCATCAGGTTTACATCTTGTATTGCATTTTTTAACATCCTTAATGAGTTGAATGACTATGCTGGACAACGAGAAGTAGTTGCAGAAGAAATGGGACACAGAGTGTATGGAGAATTGATGAGATATTCTCATGATCTAAAAACTGAGAGGAAAATGGTAATTTCTTTATTTTCAATGGATGATACCAAACTGAATATGTCTTTTATTGAATTGATGTTTGTTTACCCAAGTTAATAACTTTGGCAATAAGTAGGTTTTGTAATTTATAAAACACACATGTGAAGTCCTTCAGTATTTTTGTGTACTGGTTTACTACATTTGCAAACTCAAAAATTAAGATCTTGAGAGACAGTGCTTATTAGCAAGGTTTTTTGCCAGTGTAATTTTCACTTGTGATACAGTTATTATGTGATCAGTAATGTCTTCCAGAGAGTACTGGTGACTTGTGGGAGATGCTGCGTGTCATAGTGTGTCAACTAGAGCAGCGACTAAGTAATGGTAATACTGTAACAATGATACGTAAAGTGAAATTATCTGTGGTATTTTTAGCATCTTCAGGAAGGACGAAAGGCTCAGCAGTATCTGGACATGTGCTGGAAACAGATGGATAATGTGAGTTTACGTTTTGTTGTGTGTGGGGTTTTTTTTCCTGTTCAAGTTAATAATATACAGTCTGTTAATGGACTGTTGTCATCTGTCTTGCTTAGACTTCGGTGCTTAACTCTATTACTGAATGTCCAAATCAGACTTAGTAACATCCAAAATACAGTTCAATATATTTGGAGTTCCCTGTTTAAAACAGATCTGTAAACAGCTTCTGCTTCATATGCTCGAGTGAAGCCTTGGCTTTTATCCAGACTAAAGGAATCTGGTTTTAACATAGGCACAGATGACTTTGGTTGCTTGTTCACAGGCTACTTCCTTTTTTTAGAGAGACATTAATAATGACAGTGTATTTATATGAAGATAAAACCTTAAGTCACTGTATGGGCTTGTTCCATGAGGTCTAATCAAGAATATTGCTATTGACTATCATACCCTCAGGAGGGAGAATTATTTTAACAGAGAAAAACAGGAAGCAAACGTCTCTAGAACAGATTGTCAGCTCCTTTTCCTTGAGAGACATTCTTTTAAAGATCTGGAAATAAAAAATTCAACCAAGTGCTTTCACATTGCATTCTGATGTTCTGTTGGTTCTGTGTCTTAGAAATTTCGTCTATCTTTAATCCAGATTGTGAAGCAATACTGGAAAGGTGTACTTCTGTTTTGTTGTGTGGACCAAGACAGGCAATGTGTCATGCCAGAGTTTAATTCGTGGTCAGAGGATCAGAGTAGAGGCACATGTGGGAGTTTGCACTTCAGTCTCAGTTGTGTCCTGTGCAATGTATTTACTTGAGTGCAAAATGAGTCTTTTAAATGCATACAGCCTTTAAGGGACACATTAACCTCTGCTGCCTGGCTTGGCCCTGAAGCAGGCGAGCAGTGCGCACACAGGCTCTGTTGCTGGTTTGTCTCTAGAGATACCAACTTCTTGAGCTGCAATAGTTTTTCCTACAGCAGTTGTCTTGACAACAGCCGGATATGTTGAACATCAGGTTCCTTGAATGCTGTTATCTGTGCTGCTTACAGCTATGCCACTTGATATGAATACTGATGATGATGGATATGCTAAGAACTTGTGATGTACATTGATCCTTCAGGCTACCTTAAAAATAATTTAGTTTAATTCAAGTAAAATTGACACTGAAGAAGGGAACTTGAAGGGAACTTTAACTCAGGCAAGCTCAGGTTTAAGTTTTTTTGCCTCCTCCTTCCCCCCCCCCATTTAGATTATTGAAGTCAGGATATAAAGTGGACTTGCTTGTTTATAATAGTCTGTGGATCTTTCTACTAGCTTGTTTTGTATTTTGATTATTTGATATTTTGTAGCATAATTACACTTGTTTCCTTGCTGGTATTCAAGGAAATAAGTTTTAAATAGAAAAGTTGAAAAGGTTTGAGACGTGTGTGATGTTAGAACTTCGTTTACTTCAAGATACTTCTTGGATTTCAGATATTTATTTGGAAGGTTTGATATTTAAAATTCAGAATTACTGTACAAAGCCAAAAGGGGGTGGATGGTGGCTGTTGAAGCAATAAATCTGTGGCTTTTGTAGAGCAAAAAGAAATTTGAGAGAGAATGCAGGGAGGCAGAGAAGGCACAACAAAGCTATGAAAGACTGGACAACGACACTAATGCGACAAAAGCTGATGTTGAGAAGGTGAGAGTGGTGCTGTTCTTTTACTCTTATAAAAATACTTTATTTGCCTGTTTTATCATTAGAGGTGGAACAACATTCTTTGAATTGAATGTAGAATTGGGTATACAATGTGCTTACATATTATGTGCAAAATCAACATTCCAGTAAAATAGCACAGAGAGGGAGTATGTTTCATTAGTCTCAAAGTGAGGCTCTTGAGATGATGTCATCTCAACACATACCAGAGGCTTAGTGGTATTTGGTATCTTGTGATATGTATGTTCAGTCCCTTCTGTGGTTTTTAGATACGTATTTAAGCAACCTGGCTAAGGGAGCTAAAACGATCATTGCTGTGTATTGTTTATAGCAATTGATCTGTAGGCTGTCAGTTTAGATGAAGTTTCATGTGCTGTTTCAATTATAAGGATGTCAGTTTTGATGACTTGTGCTTTTGCGTAGTTAATAAAATAAAATAATGCTATAGGTAATGGAAAAACACAAGACTTGTTAGAACTGATAACACTTCCCTTCCAGGCTAAGCAACAGTTAAACCTGCGCACGCATATGGCTGATGAAAACAAAAATGAGTATGCTGCACAACTACAGAATTTTAATGGAGAACAGCACAAACACTACTACATCGTCATTCCTCAGATTTACAAAGTAAGAAAATAGAGAAAGTAGGTCTGGTCTTTTAAAGGAGAAGTAGATTTTAAAATCCAGAACTTTATTTGGGGGGTTTTAGTGGGTTGCTTTATCAAGAAATGAGCAGAATCTTGATGCAACCTGGGTTTTATCATGAGACACTGCTTACTGTAATTATGCTAAGACTTGCAATGAAAATACTGTTGCATTTTCTATGAAGTCTTTCTATTTTATAGCTTCTTTATTTAAATATTGCTGAAGAGGTATAGCAAAAAAAATTGAGATCTCTAGGTGAGAGCAAACATTTAAAGTTGTCATTCCAATGAGACCTGGTCATTAGTTCTCTTGATACTTGTGTGTGTGTTTGTGAATGACTTGATTCTGGCAGAGGTAGAGGGAAGCATATAGGTAATGGTGACTGTGTGGTTTAACATGTCGTACGCAGGTATATAGTGGGTGGATTTGGGGGCAGAACTACTCCCCCCTATCACTGCTTCATCCGTGTTACCAGCAATCAACAGAACTCTCTAAATAATAAAAAACCTTTCAAATGTCAAATTGGATCAATACTTTGTACCTAAAAAGGGGGTTTCTTAAGGTGCTTCATGTAACTGTTAAGCTTTTTCTTTTAAGTTTCTTTCAAAGTCAGGGACCTGCAAAACTCATTTAAAGTAAAGCAGTTTGGGTGTCAGGTGAAGAAGGAGAGTTCAGAAGTGTGCTGGCATTGACATTCAGCCATTTGGGAGATGCTGTGACTGTAAAAATTGACTCTTAAGACATAGAGTGAGGAAAAGTAAAGTGAAAATACTGACTTTATTCAAGGGTGCACCAAGTTAACAGTGCTTGATATGTTCCAGAAGCACAAGGGAGTTCATAGTTTTGAAAAACACTTACTAGAAGGTCTAGGATTCACAGGAGAAAATGGTCTTGGCTTATGAAAGAATTTTCTAGTATTTGCCCTATAGGCAGCCCTGCAGTAGGTGTAACATTAGCACGCTGAGGGAGGAAATGCAGCCAGCTCCCAGGAGAAACTGTGATCATCTTCGTTTGCAGCTTGGGCCAAGGTTTTGGTTTATTGCCTTTATTTCTCCAGGGTTAAAATCCATTATTGTTGTAAGATATTACTTAGGGCTTTTTAAACCTCCAGTACAAGCAGAAAGGCCTAGTCCTGCTCCCTCTTGAGACTACATCTTTATTATTTCCTTGCAGGTATTTAATAACATTCTGTGGGAGAACCCTAGGAGAGGGATTTAGTATGGCTGATTGTTGCTTTGTTTTGGAGAACTGAAATTGGATGCTGTTTGAGACATCTGCCATTGCTAGAGCAGATACAGGAAAGATCCAACTTGTTATCCCATTTTTTATAACTTATTGATACGTGTGCTGTTGCTTTCGGTTTTCTTTTGGTGTTTTTTTTTTCTCCACCTTTTAGTAGGGGAAGAGTCCAGGGGTTTTATGATGAGAAATACTCAAAATCGTGTTTCTCTTCCATTTGTTCTTTTGTTGTTCTGTTCCAGTAGACTCTTATTACAAATCTTATGTAATGCTATTTTTATTTTCTTGCACACTTCTTAAGGAAATGATTTATATTTCAAAGCAAAGAGCATGTCTAAATCACGTAATTTTAATGTGTCTGATTTGTCCTCATTTTCTAATTGTTAGTACATACTGGGAAGTATAAAAATAAAAAGCAAGATAGAGGTGTTATCACCAGACAGAATTTATTTGGAACTCAAATAAGAGTGAGGAGATGTAGAAATTAGTAGAATTTCTTTACTGTAGCTTTAGTTTCTTCATTAAACAAGTGCTCTGAACTAAAGACTTGGCGGCAGACACTGCATGTTGTTGAACAAATAATAAATCAGATGGTATCAGGTCTTTGTAATTACAGCTCTGTGCATCTTAAGTTGGTGTCTGAAAGGACTTGTTTTTAAATTTAATTAAGTTCTGTTTTGTTAAGCAAATAAAAACACTGGAAAGGCAGAGAGATTCTGTACTGCACTGGTGACCACAGTGACTGTATACATCAGGATCTGCAAACAAAACCTTCCTTTTATCTCACTTTGTGCTTGCAGCAACTTCAAGAAATGGATGAAAGAAGGACTATCAAACTCAGTGAATGCTACAAAGGCTTTGCTGACTCTGAGCGCAAGGTTATTCCCATTATCTCTAAATGTTTAGAAGGGATGATCCTTGCAGCCAAATCAGTTGATGAACACAGAGTAAGTAGAATTGAGCAACATTGTAAATGTACATGAGCAATGTAACTGATATGGAAGCTGCAGAGGGGGGAAAGATGGACTTGGCCTCCACTTTTATCTTTCTGTTGTCAAATATTTGTCTCCTTTAAAAGTGTTGTGACTGAAGTTTTAGCCCAAATGGTCACTTTGACTTTCTATGTCTGTTCTTCCTGTGCAGTTGCTTTCTTGTGATCTGAAGATCTTTTGACACTTTCTGTATGTGATTTTAGACACATTATTAGATTATCCTGAAACATCCTGGGATACCAGCATGGTTGGTGTTTTCTCCAGCATTTAGCATTCAACCATAAAAAAGGGCATTCAGTTAACAAAATAGCATTCAGTGTCCTGTTTGATTGCTGCTATTGGAACTTACTACTTCTTCCTTGTAAGAAGGGTTATTCTTACTACATCTAGCTTCTTAGTGTTCTCTTCATTTCAGTACTAATGTTGAATGATTAGAAGGTGGAGTTGTAGTATGGACCTAACGCATATCCTGTTTTAAATTTGGGATAACCCTTGAGGTTTATGTCTGGGGAGTATTTGCTGGATTCTGAAGAGCAGGGTATGCTTTGATCTGCACTCATAGTGATACTGGTGAGAGAAGAAATGTACATTACCTTAGCTTGGTCTCTCCAGAAGCATGGATTCTGAGCTCTCTCTCTCACCTTCCCGTCTCTGCAGCTTTGCAATTAAAGGGAAAAGTTATTTCTCCATGGTTTGGTTTGTTGTTTTTTTTTCTCTCTGGTTGTTCATGGGTTTGCTTGTTCTGCTTTTTAATCTCCTCAATGTCCTGTGTTTAGGACTCTCAACTAGTGATAGACTGCTTCAAATCCGGTTTTGAACCTCCTGGAGATTTCCCATTTGAAGATTACAGTCAGAATATTTACAGAACTATCTCTGATGGAACCATCAGTACACCAAAGCAGGAGGGAATGAGAATTGATACAAAAACTACAGTGGGGAAATCGAAAGGAAAGCTGTGGCTATTTGGAAAGAAACCAAAGGTAACAATTAAGAAATTATTATTTGGAAAACTAAAATGCGAGGATTTAGAGTGCATGGAAGCAGCAATTTGTATATTTTAAAATAACCTTCCCCTTGCCTGCCACTGCCTTCTAAAACACCTGTAAGGAGATCTGAAGGTATGACTGGGGTCAGACACTTGCCACATTACAAAACAAGTTGTCACTGGGGGAAGTTTTCTAATTTTTCTTCCAGTCCTTTGTGCCTGGGAATGTTTTTAATGGTTATTTGGTAGAAGTGGCTTCCTCTTTCTGAAAGGTTTCTGAGATTCTGGGAAGACTTCCTGCAGTTGCATAGGAAAGGTGTTAATTGTGAATGTAAAAACAAGGGGGGGTGCTCTTTGAAATTGAGCAGACTTCAGATCTCTGTTACACTACAGAAAGCAACCCCTTTCTAAATGTCATGTTCTGCAGATGTTTATATATAGGAGTGTCGTGCAGATTTTTATTATACGTGCTGCTGCTTATGAAAGGCTGAGGTTTGTCTGAAAACACTAAAATTTACAATGCCTCATTGATAAAACATACTGTTGAAGTTTTGTACAGGTAAAAGTCCCAGAAGAAATGTTCTAGGGAATAGGTAACAGTACTTAATAGGTAATAATACTTAATACGTAACAGTACATAGCATGCTCAAGAAAAAATGCAAAGCAGAGACTTTATGCCTTTATTGTATTCTATGAGTTTTGGTTAACACTTTCTGTGCAAGATGCCTTCATGGAATAACAAGAGATTATCAATATATGCATTAGCTATATAAATGATTAATGAAGCATCTACATATTGAAATCTTATCCTAGACCTCTGTTTAGTTGGTATTGGAGTGTATCAGTGAGTCACCTTAATGATTCCCACAAATTTATGTGGGGTTATTTTAATGCTCCAAGTCAGTTTCTGCCATTTATTTTAGGAAACTATTCTTAGAGCTTGTTAGTGGTAGTACTTCCTTTCCACTTGATAGTATTCCAAGAAAGCAGATTTTCACAGAGAGGATATTGCCGATTCCTTACTGCCTCCTCAGTGTATTAAGCAACTGCAGCTGTGTCTTAAAGTGAAAACTCCTTACTTTCCATGCAGTTTAATTAACAACTGATAATTGCCTAAATGCACTAGTGCATTAGCATACTTATTGCATTGGCTGCAGAAGGGGTGAGATCAGCCTGTTCAATTTGACAAGAAGACATCTCTCTATGAAAATACACACTGGTTTTCAGTCTGGACCTTGGCATTTACTGTAGTTGTAAGAAATACCCATGTCTGATGACAGCTGAAGAAAGCTGGCAGGGCTGTCCTCACTCTTTTTCTCCCCAGTTTATTCCCTCTATGTGGCATTCAGAGAGCTTTAATGTTTACTGTATGGAATCACAGATGTACATGTGTTTATACATATGATATGCATCTCTTCCTTAAGGACCTGGAGGAAATGGAATATTCTGAGAATGGAAAAGTGCTCTACTGAACAGCAGCTGGGAGCAAAATACTGATTGGGAGATACATATTTAATTGTAGATGTTATTTAAAGGCTTTCTAATACATTCTTAAGTTAGGTAATAGAAAAATGGGATTTGTTGTAGTTGGTGTACTCATGGTGGCCTTTGGGCCTTAATTTGGCTGAAACTGTGGGTGGTTTTGACTTAAGAAATACATGTTTACCTATTTTTGATGTTGTCAAAGACACGGGTCTTTTGGAAAGGGAACAATTTGTGCAACAGAGGAAATAAAGGGAAAAATGTAACTGGGAAAAAACAGCAGAGGTATGAGACATACAAAAAGAGAGAGAAGGAATCTGAAAAATGGGGGGGAAGAAAACGGAGGAAATTCTGGCAATGGTATCTGTTAAGAACTCCATGCAGCCATGTGTCAGTCCAGCTTGGCTACAGACATGGAATAGACTCACTGTTGGAAGTCATCCCTGTAGAGGTACTTAATAGTTCTATTTCAGTTCACCTGGTAGGGTACATAGAAATGTAGGGAGAAACAGTGAGCAGGAACACACAGGCTTCCAGAATGGCTGTACCTAAAGGTGGGAAAAGCAACACTTCCTGTTTTAAGAGAGGCAGCATGGGGATCCTGTTAGGATCTCTTGGAAATGTTGATTCCAAAGCTTTTTTGAGTATTCCTTAATTCTCTGCACCAACCTGTAACTCTGAATATTACTTTGTGACAGAAACCCTTTAAAACCAGTGCAGTTACAGTGTAAATGTGTCTGGAACATTACAAACAGTTTCTGTGTTAGATGGGAATTTTATTTCTGCAAGACAGAATTTTCATTTTAAAATCACTATGAACATTTGGCTTATTTATTGCTTTCTTTATTTCCACATTAGCCACAATCCCCACCACTAACCCCTACTAGTTTATACACATCCAGTACTCCTAATGGGTCCCAGTATCCCATATTCTCCATTGAACCAGTGCATTATTGCATGAGTGACATAAAAACAGGGAAGCCCAGAATTCCTTCTTTCAGAAGCCTCAAAAGAGGGGTAAGTTTGATAACAAGTTGAAATGCATGATGGGCTATGAGCCGTGTGTTTGTGACGTGGCTTTTCTCATGCTCTTCACCCTCCTTATAAGGCTTGCTTTGTTAAAAGTAACACTGTGCCTGTCAGGTCAGTTTTGGAATTCTTTGTTTCATGTTACACTGAAGTTACTAACAGGTTAAATACAAAAACTAACTAGAAATAGTCCCTGTGGCATTCCAGATACTTGTGCCTAAAAGAAGGGTGTTATAAAGAGGGTGCTCAGCATGTGTTTGATACCTTTCTTCATTGTTGTTCACATTCACAAATGTTTTCCTACCATCATGTAACACGTTTTTGCAGTAATTTATCATTGGGTGTATAGTCTTACCACAAAAACCATCTGACAGAGCAGATGTCTTATTTGCTTGCTTTTAATTGCAGTAATAGGAGCTGATAATGAGACACTGAACTGCGAAGGGAGGAATTTCACTTCTTTTATACATCAAATGCTACGGCACACAGTGCTCTTCAGATTTTGAAATACTGATTTTTTTGAAACGTTACACTTTTAATGCATTTTCTGGTGAATACCTTGGTTTTTATGCAAGGCTTGTTGGGGTAAAATTATTGACAAGTTACTGCCAAATGCCACCTTCTGAGATGTATCGATTCATTTACTAATTTATAGTGGCATGTTCTGCAAATAGAATTTGGAAGACAATACAGAGGGAAATGCTAAGTGGTTGCCTAGCAACATTTATAGTACTGGTGGTAAATGTGCTGGCACTCTGCTGTTATACAGTGCAGTCAGTATAGGCTGCCCAGTTTCTGTATGTTCTATTATATTTATTGATCCAAATCGCTGTATGCCTTTAAATTATATATGATTCATATTTGAGAACAATATTGACTTGATGTCTCATGTGCAAAAATAGTCGACTACTGCTGACATAATGTGGAGATCGAAATACAGCAGTGTTATGTTGCAGTCAAGTCATGATTTAGAGGCTTCTTTGCTGCTGTTCTGAAGTGTAATGAGTTGCACTTAGAACTTTCTTTAAATCATGTTGTGGCATCTTATTTCAGGTCTCCACATACCTTGGAAATAGCCTTTCTACAACCACCATTTTCTGGAAGGTTCTTGTGTTCCTTTAAGCATTTATGGAGGACAGTCTCTCCCCTTCCGAGTCATTTATCTCGTAATTTATGATGGTCACTGAGGGGTTAGACAGCTGTTGAAATGGCTCAGGTCTTGACTGTACTTCCTTTTGCTGATCACTAAATGTATTGATTCCTGGTTCACAAATCAGCACCTGTAATACAGCAGTTCTTAAACCTCCTACTGAAGCAGAAGATCATCTCCCAGCAGCTACAGGATGCTAATGGAAAATTAAACCATATTTTTAAATTTTTTTTTCAGTCTTAAATTCCTTTTAATTACTGTTCATGTTGTAAAAATGAATTTAGTACAGAATAGATTTCCATAAAATTAGCAAGGGTCACTAGTGTCCTACAAATCTGGATTAATTGAAATATCCCACAGGGTTAAAGAGCTAGTATCTGTAAATCTTCAGGGTGCACATTCAATGGTTTTGAATCTCCTTGCAAGCACTTCAGCAGACATTGCATTATCATGTATCAAGTTCTTTTTGAACCTAAATGGATGCTGTAATTCTAATAGTTTTTATATCATTGATCAGTCTTATTTTTACAATATATCTTGATTCAGTGCTTCCTAGTGGCTCGTGTATGATGCTGTTTTCCACACTTTGCCCCTAGAAAATGATGTCATTTGAGATATTGACACGCAGAACTAACACTGGCATGTGTCAGGCTAATGTGTGAGTGTGCTGGCTGTTCTGTTGAACATGCCCAGTACAAGACTGCATTTCGAGGCACTGGAGATCACAAGCCAGGCTGCCTTCATTCTGTGCTTCACGGGTGCATTTTCCTATCCTGATGTACAAGGAAAGCAGCAACAGTAGCTGTAGGACAGGTTAGTGTAAGCAAGTGTAACTGGCTTTATTAGTGCTGCTGTTACACCCTTGCTTGCTATCTCTTGAAACTGTAACATTGCCAGATAGCATTAGTGCTGCTAAGAGGTCAGTGCTCAGTGCCACCCAATACGTGAATAGATGCGTTGTCAGCAGTGATATATAAACCTCACTTATGTTTTCATGGAAGACCTTTTATAAAGGGAACAGGAAGTTTATTATTTTACATCTTTACTGAGGTTTCTTACCAAAGTATCATTCAAAGGTGCTTTACTTTCCTGACTTAGTGTATGTGTGCCCCTACCACCAGCATTAACAATGGCTGAGGATCAGAAATTATGTCAGAGATAAATATCTGCTCAGTTGCTTGGTGTTTCTCTGGAAAGGATTATCTGAAGTCATTGAAGGCATTGCAGGTCTTCAAAATGCTGTGAATGCTTGACTCAAGATACAGCTTCCAGCATTCCCCATTTTTGTTGCTACCTGTAAGGATAAAGCCTTTACTCTTTAAATGTTTTTATTTTTACCTGGACTAGAGCATTTCCAGGACAGCAGCAATGACCCAGATGCAGTTTTCAGGAAGTCAAGTTACTAACTTCTAAACTTGAAAAATATCTTCATTGTAGTTCTACAGTGATAATAAATACATCATAGAAATTAGGTTTGTAAAAGCGATGGTAGTGGATTGTTAGTTATAACTAACAAATTACCTGCATATGGCTGATTAGTCCTTCATCATCATCAAATTCTGCTATTTTGTGCAGTGTTGGCTGTGTGTTTGTTTCTTCTCCTACAACAGAATTTCTTTAACATTTATTATTCAGAACACTGAAATTGAAAAGTAGTGTAATGAAGTTGTGCTTGGAATTTTCTAAGTTAAACTACCCATTATCACCTAGTAATTCTTAAAGCAGAAGTGCATTTCTGATCATTATATTTTGCTTTTCTTGTGCTCATAGTGAAGTGTGGTTTTTATGAAATTATGAATCTTAAGTAATATTATAAAGATATATTTTTAGGATCTGGTCATTGCATGTGAATAATTTCCCGTTTCTTTCTGTTTTCAAATGAACTGTGCAGTGGTCGGTGAAGATGGTAAGCCCGTGTGCTGATCTGTCTGCTGTACTTCTGCTAAGATAGCATGAAAGTAACCTTTTGAAAGTGTTTCCATATCATAACTGCTTTAAGTCGGGTGCTGAAATACATCTTCAGATGTCCCACTTACACATGCAGTCTTCTCAGTCATCCATGCTTAATGTAAGACAACTAGACTTGTCATCTGGCTGCAACTAAATTTGTCATTTTGGAATTTTAGGGTTGACCAGTTGGTGATGATGGAAATACTGGGTGATTTTGCTTTGTCAGGAAAATTATTAAAGCAGCTTCAAATAGATACATGAAAAGATTACAAACTGGCTTAAAGGAGAAATATTGAATACTGCAAAACTCATTCCTTGAGATTTAACAAAAAAATTGCACGGGAGATGTTCCTTCACTGTTAGAAATCCTAGAAAGCTGTTCTATGAAATGAAAACCACACCTTAATATTGTTATTTTTCTGAGTAGATCAGTAAAAGTTCACAAAAAGACCTCTGTCCTTCTGATTGTTGCTGTAGTTTTAACTGGCCTTGCTCCTTCACAGTGTGCAAAAGCACCTGAAAGGATTTTATTCTTTTTTTCCTTCAGAAACACTTCTGTTTCATTTTGGACCTATCGTGTCTTGATTTCCCTCCTTTTGTTGTGTCTTGTCCCTTAAGAAGCAGTGAGAGTGTGATTTTTACAAGTGCAAAAGAATCAAGAAGCTGAGGGGCAAGAGGATGTTAAGAAGGGGTGGTGGAAGCTTAGCACCTGAGCCTAAAACTGTGTGTCAAATCTCAACAGCCATGTTTCTGTCAAGTTTCTTCTTGATCAGTTTGGTTTGACAAGTAAATAAATAAGTTTGGAAAGTAAGAGGTTTTATCCCTCCCTGAAACGTTTTTTATAATTATTTATAATTATTATTCAGGACACTGAAAAAAAAGTGTCTTTGAATACTTGAGCAAGTTTTGAATCAGATTACTAAATTTAATAAGTTTAAGCCAAAGCTTTGCTGTTACAAAGGCTTTTTCTATGAAGCAGTTTGACTCAAGGTAAAATACATCTAATGCGTTTCCTTAACCAGATGCTGAAACTCTAGAAGAGAACTAGAGTAGTACTTTGGAATGAATATCCAGTATTTTTCTTTTCATAACTTCCAAATCGCCATAGAAAATGCACTCCAGAGAAAGATTCAGTTATATACATATTATCATTAGTATTATTACATACCCATCTTAGATTTTTGTTCTGACTAAAATTACTCTCTAGTAGGTAGCTGTGTCCTTTCTAAATCTGCTTTAAGTGCAGTGGATGTAATAGGAGGCACATGGCTTAGGTTTTCAGAAAAATAATTGTCTCCAAATTTTGAACGACATCTGCAAGCCAACTGTTACAGAAGGCATTGAGAACCTTGAATGAATGACTACGACCTGGCAGCAAGAATGTGCATTTCTTCTGTTGGGGTCTGGTTTAGAACTGTATGTTAAGTAGGGCTTTTTTAGAAGGTCCATCCTGCTTCCAGTGAATGCTGTCCGTGTGTGGGTATGTCAGTTCAGCTCTCCAGATGTGTGGGTGTCACTTGTTTAATAGTGTTTTTACTTACAGGGCCCTGCATTAGAAGACTTCAGCCACCTCCCTCCAGAACAAAGACGCAAGAAACTGCAACAGAGAATCGATGAACTTAACAGAGAACTACAGAAGGAAACAGACCAAAAGTGAGTGCATTTTTTTGAGCTCTGTCATGATTCTCTTTCTTTTCAAGTCCCCTACCTAAGCCAACAGTGTTCAGAAGCTAAGAGAGAATATACTTACCCAGGCTATTAGAAAGCATTTTTTGGTTCATGGTTTATTGTAACAAAAGTTCAGTTAGCATTGCTTCCTACTGCTTTGCTATAATACACATTTTGATCCTGATGTTTCATAGGGAACTCTGTATCTGAAATAATACATAGAAAAATCAAGGTTGTTGAGCAGCTGAGCTGCAACTTAGTGCATAAAGAACAGAATGTTATTCATATTTAGGAAAATGTGTATAACAAACAATATGGGAAACAGTAACAAGACTGGATAGAGAACAGGTTATAGTTGGTGTCCTTGTATGGTTGTGCCCAGGCAGGCAGTGCCAAGATGGGAAAAGGACTTGGTTGTGGTATGGGAGCAGTAGTTCATTGTGTCCATGATTAGTGTCTAATCATGAGTCAGGAGCTCATATACACTTAAGTATTATTTTAACTTTAATGAACCAGTACTGATGTGTGTAATAAGTGTTGTTGGGTTTTGTATCTTTTTAGAGATGCTCTCATCAAGATGAAGGATGTTTATGAAAAAAATCCCCAGATGGGTGATCCAAGCAGTTTGCAACCAAAATTAACTGAGACTATGAGCAACATGGATCGTTTGCGGATGGAAATACATAAGAATGAGGTGAGACTCTAAAACAATTCCTTGGAAAACGTAAATGAATGGTAAAGTTGTAGTTTTCTTTGTAGGTTTGTAAATGCAGCACCCGGAAAAACTACCTGATTTAAGAAAGTGCTTCTGATGTGATTGTAGGGTGCCATATTTTGAAGTATATTCATCTAGCTAAGGATGTACATTATTAAAGATGTGCACTGTTCATAAGGATACAGAAGTTTTACTTGTCAGAAGAATTTCTTAATATTCACTTAATCTGAAATTTTTATGTGATTAAAGATAATTCTCCTCCTGCAGACTATGGAGTATGGGCTAAGTATGAGGGACAGATGAAGTGATGATGAGACTTTACCTGTCAATGCAGTGTGTGTGTGTGTGGCTGTATGCAGTTACATGTGTGTATTAAATGGTCTTTGCTGGTTTAGAATCAAGTTTTCTTTGACACCAATATTTGTCTTTTTTTCCCTAAGGCCTGGCTTTCTGAAGTTGAAGGTAAAGTAGCAGCCAGAAGTGACAGGCGGCACAGCAGTGATATCAACCACCTTGTAACACAGGGCAGAGAGAGGTCATTATTCTATCTTTACTACTTTTATGCTAGAATGAGTATATCTCTTTGATAGTTAACAGCAGGTGATGGTTGTTACTCATCCCCTCAAAGTTTATATCCTTCTAAAGGAAGATCTTAACAGTTCTGACTTCTAGAGGTCATTTCATGTCATTATGGTAACATTAGAAAAGTGAGTGTAATCGAAACACCCACTCAAAAAATAGCCTTTTAAAGCTGTCCCATTCTGTTGCTCAAGATTCAGTTGCTTATTGTCGAATTTGTCTTTGTAGCAGAATTCAGTCCAAGCCTTTTGTAGGTCAGTGTTTTCAGAAAATTGCCTCCTACAGTATATACAGAAATGACTAATGGGCCTTCCCAGAGTGATTTTTCCCTTGCTGTGATACATACACGTTCCAAGTTTTAGAGCTAAGAACTCCTCAGAGTCCTCACACTCCAATCATTCTATTATAGCCCTGAAGGCAGTTACACAGATGATGCCAGTCAGGAGGTTCGAGGCCCACCGCAGCAACATGTGCAGCCCAGTGAGTTTGATGATGAGTTTGAAGATGATGATCCATTACCAGCTATAGGACATTGCAAGGCAATATATCCTTTTGATGGTAAGTTTCACAGCATGCAGAGTCATTCCTTGACTACAGGGCATGGATTATTTATTGTGGAAAAAACAGGTAAAATGATTTAAATTAAAGCAACTGTATGAGCAATGAACTGCTTATGAGATTTGTGGAAATACTTTACAAATCACTTGAGTTCATGAGCCATGCTCTTGTGCTGTTTTAAGATAAAGATTAGCACAGCTATTGGCAAATATTCAGCTTTACAATCAGTAGGTTTTTGTCTGTAAGCCTGTTTGAACGTATGTTATGTTACACAGATTTTTGGTTCTTCCTGTTTATATATAATTTGGAAACTGTGCCCTGGGAAAAAGATGTCTTAAAATTCTGTCTGAACATTGAAACTTATTTGCCTTTTATTTCTCCCAGGTCATAACGAAGGCACTCTGGCAATGAAAGAAGGGGAGATTCTGTACATTATTGAAGAGGACAAAGGAGATGGGTGGACAAGAGCTCGAAGACATAATGGAGAGGAAGGCTATGTGCCAACGTCATATATAGATGTAACACTAGAGAAAAACAGCAAAGGTGCAGTAACCTATATCTAATGATAAACTGTCGGCTTTCAGTTGTACATTCCCCTCCAGGGAAAATAGTGTAAAAACAGTAAGTTGCACAGGTTCATGGAAAGCATTATGGTATCAGCAGTGGTCTGTTGCTTGCAATGTGAGTTTGCTGTAGGTTTTTTTAGAGATGATCACACTAAATTACATATCTATCTTACACTGGTTGGTAATTCTGACCAATGTCTTCTGCTTTAACTGATCTACTATGGTTCCTACAAACCACTAAATCCAGTTCAGCTATAATACTGCAAAAGACCAGATTCTGCTTGTTCTGTAGAATACTTTGTTTTTATAGAGAGCTGAAAAATGGCTTAGTTTTAAAGACACCTATCTCAAGATTTACCATTGCCATTTTTATGACTTAAACTACATGTTTAAAATAGAGGGTTTTTTCCTCTAAGAACTAACCAAATTCAGTTACTGAAAATTATTAATTTCCTTCCTTAACAAATACTTGGCAGCTTTCACTTCTTAAACAGGAAACTGTTTTCTGATTCTGAAAGCTCAACAACAATACTCAGGAAAAAACATTTTGATTAAGGAGGACGGGAAGTCCACGGACCTGCCTCTCCTTCCTTTTCAGCACTTGTAATGTAGATTGTTGTGTATTGGACACAACTCGATTGTTTTAACTCTAGATACCTTGAAGCAAAGAAAGAAAGAGACTATATGTAATGCTTGATATCTTACTGAAACCTCTCTCTGTTCCTGAAATAGAATGATGTTATATTTTTAATCTGTGCCTGTAAAATAAGTGTTTGAATTGCATCATGTTTAGTTTGAAATCGAAGTCTTAAATGTACAGCAATTCCCCTCTCTGAGGATTGGAAATGGCATTGCACTACTTCATTACTAGGGTGAAAGAAAAAGCTAATCTAAAAGCTGTGGCTTGTGTTTTCTGATAAGAGTCTGGAATTAAGTACAAGGCTGATGTGTAGCCACTGAGAAGGGCCTGTTAGAACCAAGCACGCTTCTCTTTCTTCTAATGGCCTTCAGTAACTGTGTTCTTTTCTTTTTCCTCTTGGACTGCAGGTTCCTGAAGCGGGTTTCTGAGAAAATGGGCGAGATCTTGAAGGAGGTTACATGCAGCTGCTGGGGGGTGGGGGGGTGGGGTTCTAGACTGGGAGGCCCAAGGGTTAAAGCTAGTTGCATGAATGCATGCAGACATACATTTAGTCACTAACATCTTAGCATCTCCATACATAGGTAAGGATGGTAATACAAATTCTTCAATTTCTGCAGGAAAAGAGAGTTCCATTACCAGAGTAACAAGGCTACTGCTCCTAAAATTGCTTTATTTTCATTGTCTAAGTTGTCCCGGATGCACAAACTGTATTTCAGCTTGTGTGATATTTTGGTTATATCTCAGTTACATTCTTCTCAACTCAATTGGCAATCATTTAGAACCGTAAGTCAGTTATCAGTCTGCCTGTGCCACCTCCATGCTCGCCGTTAACCTCCTCCTGCATGCCTAGGACAGTCGGGCATGTCTGCGTAACACTTTGCCATCATTGCTTGTCTTATTTTGTAACAAACCATTTTCTTCAACTATCTTCAGCACTAGAGTTCCATCCCAGTATCCATGTATGCTGCTATAACTATACCACTGCAACCATCTTTACATTCCAGTTTTTGGCATAACTGATAAGAGACCATATGTATTTGTGTCGATTTGGGGAAGTGCTACATCTATGCTCTAGCCTACAATGCAGTCAAGAGAAACGCCTAGAACTGTGGTCCATCTTCAGCACTTCAGTAACCTGTTGTGAGCACTGAAAACCTGGAACACGTCCAGAGAGATTCAACACTGCGAGCTAACGACTGTTTTCAGAAGTCAACCACTTGCCATTCAAATGCTGCCTTAAACTAGAGTGCCTAAATCTGTTGTTTGCCAACACTACCACTTACAGTATCCCACAAAGGGCTTTGTGTCTCAGCTCTTTTCACAGTGCTGCAGCTGCTGAGGTAGCCACGGTAGGCGTTTTCTAGAGCTCTACTTTACTGGATACATGGTGCATCATGAATTTGATACATTGAAATGTGTATCTCTTCATTTGACTTTTAATATTTTTTTATAATATTTTTATGGAAACTGTCTTTTAGTTTTTCACTATGAAGTTCCAATTTTAATTACTGCAGTGCTAGTCCATTTCCAGGTGATGCTTCATTGTATGGACCAGTTGAAATTTGAGTGATACTGCGTTAATGATCTATGTGCACTTTTACTTGTAAACAATTGAAATTTGGATATGTTTATACGTGTAAATATAGTTGTCTGCAGTGCCCCTATTGCTTATGTTGTCTAGCCTCCCATTTGTGGTTCTATTAATAAATACACCATATCTGATTTACTAGGGTGGTAAGAATTAGACTAGCGATGTTGGGGGGAGGGATACTTTTATCAAAGCAAGCTTGTCAACTCAGCCACCTGCTGCTTGTTTGGGGAAATGAAATCAGGATCAAAACATCTGGCTTTCCTGGGGTCTGAAGCAATAGTTAGGTGCAGTAGTGCTGGATTCTTTTTAATTTCAGTGTTAGTAAAACTGTACTACAAGTAAGACTGAATTGGAGTGACTTGTGTAGAGGTTTATTCCTTTTGTTATGTATACCACTATTACACAGCTTGACCTAGTGTATTACAGGGGCTATTAAACTCTGAAGTTTAGATTTTTGGAGCTTGTATACAGGGTTATTTATATAGTGTGACATTACTCGATACTGACAAAACTACTTAGGTGGTTTTTTGGGGGGTTTTGGGGGTTTGTTGGGATTTTTTTGTTTTTGTTATGGGTTTTTTGTTTTTGTTTTCTTATAAAATCTAGTGCTTTTTTTTAGAGAAAAGGAGGAAATGTGATCTGTGTATTTTCTGCTAATGGGCCTGTGGTTTGCCTGGCTACCAGCCTTGCAGGTCAGTAATAACACTTCCTGGTAAAGGACTAAATGTTCTTTTAAGGCTACTGTTTGTTTTTCTAAAACCAGGATTTGCTTCCTTTGGAGGCAGGTTGCTTTTGTGAGGGGTAGTGCAACTTGTATGAGGGTTATTAAACATAGGAAAGAAACATTTGTACTTGCACAGCTAGTTATAAATCACTTCTAAAATTCTGAATGTGAGTTGTCTTAAAGAATCTTACATTTTCCAGTAATTTTTAATCATTTTTTGTGCACATGTTGATTTCCTAAATGTTAAATGCTTTGTTTAAAAATAGTGTTCTCTGTTGAGAATATTTTCATGGAATAAAAAAAAAATCTTTTCATGGTCTATGGAATTACCTTCCCCACTTGTCTTCTGTTAAAGACTTCCAGCATGAGCACTGTAACTTCTTGTTACAGTGGTAGAACCTCTGTGATTGGAGGGGAGAAGAACAGATCATACCATTTCAGTGTTGGCTGTGTTGTGAGCCTGCTCAAATAATTTCAAATGCTGTAAAAGTAGCATTTCACTTAATAATAATAATGAGCACATGAATCTCTAACCTTAGTTCTTGCTTAAACATTTATCCAGGTTCTAAGGATAATGCTTGTATACCAGTTTTATGTGACACAGTGGAATTTGCTGCTGGAGCACTCTTTATATAAATACCATGCATACTGATTTCCTGTGAAAAGTGCTAACAGCTTATGCTTTGCCTTCATCGAAGAAAGTAATATTACTTACCAAAATGATTGACCTCAGTAAATGAAGCAAGTTTAATGTATTCATACACCCACATTTACTCATATCTGAAAGCATTTTAATTATCTGGATTGTTTGTTCTTGCCATTTCATCATTCATTCCTGGCAGCATAGCTCTTGTTTAGGCTCCAGCAAAAGCACTACAGCTGCTGTCTTAAACAAAAAGTTGTCCCAACACATATACAACTCATTTTGTACCTTCACAGGAGCAATGATAGTTGAGCTTTCTGTTGTGATCACAGATACAATTTCTGCAACCTGCAAATTATTTTGCATAAAGATAAACTTTAATTCACAATTCTATGTACAGTGATTTATATTCATTAAAAGAATACTATACAACAAATTTTCTGCAGTGTCACATACTTAATCTATTCTTGTATTTACACTGTTTGCTTAATTTTAATATTAAGAAGCCAATGCCCTTAAATCTTAGGCATTGTTAAAACATTCTAACTGGGAAATACAAAAAACTGTAAGACTAACTTACAGGGCTAACCTACCTGTTTTAAAGGGATCACTCACTGACTTAAGTGACACAAGTAAATAAATAATCTGTTTAGAAATCAGTAGTTTTAAAACAAGTGTGCATTGTGCAGTTAAAAGTTCTAAACATCTTATGAAATGGAAGAAGTTTGTGCTGTATCAAATTGCCAAAAGAAAATCAAGGTTATTTCAAGTATGTCATTTAAATAGTGTTTACAGAGTCTTTCTTATATACTTAATTGTTCCACCTGCTTCACTGGGGGAGGTTCCAGTTTTCGGGAAAGTGCAGTTAAAATCTGGCTGAATTTCTCATATCTTTCATTCTGATTAACTTGGGCTCCTTTGCTGCCCCAGAGCAACCTCATTTGAAATTCTGTCTTGAAGATTTCACTCATTTCTTCATCTGGCTGAAACCCTAGTAAAGAAAAAGAATCCCACAGTATTACTATCAATCAGACAATTTTTTGTATTCAGAAGAAATGGATTTTAAAATTATTCCCTCCAAATAAGATAAGCCTTAGTGTGCTGGATTCCTTCTGCACAGTGATTTTACCAAGTTAGTTTTAACAAGTGACAGTCCTTTCCATTACTGACACTCTGTAGCATATTAATGCTTTAGGGACACCAGGACAGGCTCTCCCCTTGCTCAATTTTAATGGTCTGTAATTGTCATTACAAGCCTGACCTTAAATACAGTTATTGCTATATACATGTTACCTGCATCAAGATAAACTTTAATTCACAAGTCTACGTACATTCATTTATATTCATTAAAGGAATATCATACAACAAATTTTCTGCAATGTCACATACGTAATCTATTCTTGTTTTTAAACTTGTTTATTAAGAAGCCAATGCTCTTAAATCCTATGCATTCTCAACATATTCTAACTGGGAAGTACAAAAAGCTGTAAGATCACCTTACAGGGGTGACCTAACTGCTTAAAGGAATCATTCACTGACTTGACACAATAAATAAATGATCTGTTTAGGAATCAGTAGTTACCTATCTCCCCTTACTGTTTCACTCCAAGTTTAAAATACAGTCACATGTTGAACACATTGCTGCTTTCTGGCTCCAAGCAGTCAAGTTTGTAGTGGTGCATTTTGCACTGCTGCAAGAAAACCTTATTATGACAAATGGTGATATATTTGCAACAAACAGAGTAGGGATTTGAAACTGTACAGAAAAGAAGAAGCTATCATCAGTCCTTACTGTACTTCTGCTCAGCTATTAGAAGGGTTGAGCACATTAAGTCATGAGAACTTTGCCTTTTGTTTAGTAAAAACATATGGTCTGTTGATCACTGGAGAGCTACAGTGATTAATACTTAACTGTCTTCTTTTAAGCTATATTGATGTTGGCCTCTGACTGAGTTTCCTGCAGGACATTTGCTACTATCTCGGCTCCCATGAAAGAGGAGAAGAATTCCTTGCACTACTGGTGGCACTTAGCAGAGACCTTATTCTTCAGACATATATCCCTGCATTATGTCAAGGTGCAACAGTTTTCTCCTACACAGCTTCTTACCTTCCAGCATCCACTCTGCAGTGAGGCTGTACATTTCTGCATTCTGTGCTATCTGACGAGCCATGGCCAAGTGCTTGAGCATTATCTCACAGCTTTGGTCACTGCTTTCCCACAGGTCCATCCCTTCAAAAATCACAGCTTGCCGTTCCATCAAGGTAATGAGAGGCATCAGCAGTGGCACCGTCACATGGTTCTGTGGAGTACTGGTGGTCTCTGGAATAGAGAAAAATCGTATCAGATATTATGAAATTGCTAACTGGAGAAACTATTATAACTGCAGCATTCTCTTCGAAGTTGGAAACTATTCTTTTTCTTCCATCTTCCAAACTAACACTGACCTCAGATACACCAATCCTACCAGTTTCCAGGGCACTGGCTGGGGGAGAAGGCCAGGACCCGTAAGTGTTGGAAAACTCCTGTTACAGGAGAGGGCTCTGCTGAATTATTAGACAGTGGCACTAGCCAGAGATTTAAAACACATTTAAAATCTGCATAATTCCAATAAATTCAGTGAGGCTTACATTTTCTTTCTCTATCCATTCTCTTGGAGAAGTATTCAGATGTTATTCTCTGCCTCGCACTGCTTTGGAGATGAGAGCTGCAAAGAATGGATGCAGAAGTACCTGGTGTGATCAGAGGAATTCTCTTACTAACCCATTCTTTGTATTTAAGGATTCATCCTCTGATCCAGTAGGCAAAGCAAATAAAAAACTGAATTTGCCAAAAGTAACTCTCTTCTGAGGAAGGAAGGAGATTTATTTTTTTTTTCTGTCTTTGAGGCAAGGAAATAAAGTGTTTCAGTTTCTGCTCCACAAAGAGGGAGTATAAGTTTGAGAAGGATGTTAGATTCTGCATGGGTACATGCACACTAGCACATTTGTCTGGCAGACTGTTTCCTTCTATTGCGTTGTCTTATAGTGCATTCTACAAGTTCACAGTCCTTTTAACATGTGATACACAGCTATCCAAACAGCAGCTGGCTCATCTCCCTACACAGGAAATTAGCAGTGAGCAGTTAAAAGGCCAGACAGAAACCAGCATCACTCATACTCACTGTTCCACTCATCTTGTCCTTCATGCAAAGCTTTGCTAAATGGCTTCAGCTGTTTTTCATACATAATGGCAGTCTGGGTATAACGATGTCTCAGAGAGGTCCAGGTTTGTTCTAACCTAGTGACCTGTTCATAGGCAACGACAGAATACCTGTTAATGATGCCATGGCAATCACAGGAACAGCATCCTGCTAGCAATGAAGTTTGTTCTGATGAGCTCTCTAGTTCATTGATGAAGTTGCATAAATGAAAATAAACAAACTACCAAATAATTCCATAGTTTGGAACATAAAGAGAAACAGATTTTTACCTGTGGCATTTCCAGTGCTTTCATAATGGCAGAAAATCCATACAAATCCCCCAGTGAGTCCTTCAGCTCCACTGCAACTTGGATAATCCTGTTTAATGTGGCTGCTCTATCTTCTACTGTTCCTGTGCAACCCAGGATATCCACAGCTATTCCTATAGCCATGGTATTGTGCCTGTAAATGAAACAATTTATGCTGATTACTAAATAATACATTATGCTGTACATGTGTTCAGGAAAATCTGTTCAAAGGTTTATTTCAATAGCTTTGTGTGCCCCAGTAAACATAATCTTGCCAACATGTTTGTATCAAGAATAATGCCATTATACAGAACATACATGTTGGCTTTTAAAATAAATTTAGTAAGATTTCCTGAAATATTATTAGTATACAAAATTCTGCTTAAGCAATGAATGAATGAACACTTCTGGGGAAATTGCCTTAATTCCATTTTGTCCTTTGCACTCAAATCCTGGAATCTTTCCCCAAACTTTCAGGAACCAAGCTACTGAAATCTGATTTAGAGCAGCAGAAAAGCTAGATCAGGGATAGAAGACCCCTAATTGTTCCCCCTTAACTTGTGCAGAGGTTTTAGAATAAGATTTGATGATAATTTTTTACTTTAGTAGCGCTTCTAGCCTCTTCCCCAGCTGCAGAAGCCTATTACCTTCAATTTCTTCCACAAACACACATTCATATATATTCTAGGTCCCCTCGAAACTTTGGCTTGGCTGAGCTCTTCAAGGAGATGAGGGTGTTGAGCTCTAAGGATGATCCTCTTTCCCTGTGTTACCAGGATGTTAAGGAATGTTTCCTATGCAAAAAGCGGTTCTATGCCATATCTCTCTCTGCCTTGCCCTCTGTAGACATGACTTCAGACAACCTGAAGGGGAGCACTCTGAAGAAGCAGAGTACAATGTAGCAATGCTCTGATCTTCTGGCCAGCTGCCCTAGAAATGAGTAACAGGAACACTTACCTTTCAATGAGGTCAAGGCGCAGTTGATGTCCATAGGGCAAGGTGATCAATTCCAGCCCAGAGTTCACTCCCATAAGCCTCTTCATCTCTTCAGACACTTCCAGTATCCTCGCCACCTGCCAAGGGCAAAAGACCTGCATGTGATTTGAAACTCATTTACTTCAAACCCCCCACTGCAACCACATAGAAGTCCTCCAGGTTAGTGCAGGGCATACAGAGCTAAGTGCACAGCATGCAACACTGGAACACAGTCATCTAAGAAAAACTTGATTAATGCACTTTCAGTGCCTTACACAAAAAGACCAGCATTTGCTTTGCCACCTTCATTTCTAAAAAGATGACTGCTCTGAATGCTTTTGGATTAAATCACAGGCTCCTCATAAAGATTAATTAGTAAAAGGCATTTAAGGAGGACACTGAATGTTGAGGGCCTAATGAAGTCAGCATGTGAAAGCTGACACCCTCACCAATTTGTCTTTGCTTTTTGAACACACAATATTAGCTACTGGTTATAGCAATAGCAATTATATATGCTAATTTGCTAATTATAGGCAAAACCACATTAACATACTAATGTGAGATTATCTGCTGGTTTAAGGCCTGTATGATGACACATGCACAAACCCGTCTGCCTGCTGTTTACTGATATATCAGCAGGCTTTCTTGGTTATGAAAAGATGAAAGCAATCTGGACCACACAACAAGCCTCCCTGGTACAAAATCTAGCACTGTCAAGAAACCTGTTTCACTTCTGGAGATGCAGGAGTGCTCTGAAGTCCCTAGAGACACACTGACTACTAATTCTTTGTCACAAGAAGTCCTCTCAGGCCTGCAAGTGGTAGATACTCCATCACCATATGGGTGCTCCTCTGATTATTAGAAATCACACTATTTAAAAGGCAAACAGCCACTGCTGCCACTCGAGACAAGCTATGAACTTCAGCTTTATCACAGATCTCAGTACAAAGCATTTATTCTATCCCAGTTTGCATGCCAATCCTGTTGCATCATGCAGTTCTTATCAGGATGGTAGTATGCAGCAAGTTACCAATGAATGACAGTCATTGGCTCTCAGTACTGCAAGACAAAGATAAAATAGACCTCTTTACATGCCCCAGCCAGTTACTGTTCCTGCTCCAAAACCCAAAAATCTGTTTCTGTAGAACACTCCAGTGACTTCTAATGAATTGTGCAGGCTCCCACACTTCCAAGAGTCAGTTTCCTCGGCCCCATTCCAGAGCTCATAGAATTTAAAATAGACTAATAACAACTTAATTGAATATAGTATATATAAAATTCCCTTACTAATTCTCTAAGGCATGCATATCCTGTGCCTTCAAGCAACATACACTTAAACAGTGTATTAAAAGACATTCTGGTTTTTATTACGAGGTTCAAGGAGGAAAAGGTGAATTTCAGAGAATGCTCTTGCTACTCTTGGAGCCATAGTAAAGAAGCTACAGTCTATCATTTCTGAAAAGACCAAGCAGTTGTAGAGCTGAGTTTTTCTGAGTCATCATGTCTGCATGAAGCCTCACTCAGCAGCAGCCAACATTGCTACTGAGGAGAGAAGCTGCTTTTGATGTTGGCAGGAACCCAGCAGCTGGCAGGGAATGGCACAGTCATCCCACTGCTGCTTTAATGAACTACCCCCTTCCCAGACCCAAGGTGTGAATCAGTGCAGCAGCGCTAGGCTGAGCACCAGACATGTTTATTCTGGAACACTACCACTTCCTTTCTTGTCTGCAGTGGAGCTGCCCAGTGAAATAGCCATGCATGTTGCTTCTCAAGCTGCACTTAAACCCAAACAAAGCCTCAACACTCAGTTCCTGTAGCTGCTCTGTGGCAGGTACAGCACTTGGCAGCCCAGCAAAGTGGTGCAGATTCAACTGCAGTTGCATTTCATGTATTACAAAAAGTCAACAGCTCACAATTAAATGACTTCTGTCCTGCCGTATTTCTGAACCAAGAGCCCATCCCCAGCTCTGTCAGCTGAATGAAGTCTACATTGTAGAAAAATAATGCTTTGTGGTTTTACATCCTTCTAAACACTTTGCTAGCAATACAGTTCTCATAGGAGAAAAATGCAGAAGGCCTGATAGCTATTTTCCCCTACCACCTGTCCAGCCATAAGACAGAAACTCAGATAAAAAGAGCATCTAGTTTAAATACATTTAGTTCCATTGAATGTCATACCAGCCAGGCTATGGCAACCAGGTAATGTCTTGTCTACTGTTTGCCCTTGTGAGCTAACTGGCTATTTTCTGTCACAAGTGGTACTTTCCACAATGGTGTAAAGTATTATGTAAAGTACAGACAGCTCACCCTCTGGTATAGAAGAAAGGCTGAATCACAGATACACAGCAACTGATAGGACATTAAAAGGATGTATGAAACGCTGAGAATTAGAGTCTTAAGGATGGTGGGAAACCTTTAGCCCAAAGGGTTGGTTAACATTCTTGTTCTTCAAACAGAATTGCAGAATGGTTTGTGTTGGAAGGGACCTTAAAGAACATCTAGTTCTAAGCCCCTGCCACAGGCAGGGACACCTTCCACTAAACCTGGTTGCTCAAGGCCTAAACACTGACAGGAATGGAGCATTCACAGCTTCCTTGGGCAACCTGGGCCAGGGCCTCACCACCAGTACAGTAAAAAAATTCCTTCCTTATATCCAACCTAAATCTCCCCTGTTTAAACCTATTCCCCCTTGTCCTACCATTACAGTCCCTGATGAAGAGTTACTCACCAGCACCCTTCAGATACTAGAAGGTGCTAAAAGGTTTCCACACAGCTTCTCTTCTCCAGGCTGAACTGCCCAAACTTTCCCAATGTGGGAAAAAAAACCACCCCAACACCCTAAAAATTCCTACAATCAAGTCAATACATTTGTTGTATTAGCTGCAAATCTACCCATTAATCTTTTCAAATTGGTTATGTAAAAAGTATGAACTTGCACAGTACAAAATAAAATGCAAGAGTTTTTTTACCTTGCAGTCCATTCTAAGAATATGCTGTGCAATAACCTTTGCACTGTTGTTGGTGAAAAGCTCCTTAATTCTTCTTAACATAGATGTTTCCAACGGCTTGTTTTCAGGAGGAAGTAGTTTGGATTCAAAATCATTCGGTTTAAAACTAGACATGGTCTCAAACACAGGTGCAGAAAAGATGCTGTCATCTTCAGCCATATGAGTTGAAGCTTCTAAAGGATCTGCAGAGTTCATCGTAGGGTCATCTTCCAGAATCAAATAGTTTGTTTCAGAGTTCCTGAATGAGTGTGTTCCCCTCTCCTTTTGTATCAGATGTTCCACATAGATGGTTTTCTGACCTAACTGCTGTTTTGTTGCTGCAGGATCTCTGGCAGGGCTTAGTTCACAATAGTGTTCTTCTGAACTGTGGGAAGCTAAGGGAGAATCTGGGGGCTTTATCAGGGGTGCTTTGCTGGGTTTAGGTGGAGGCTTTGGGCAGAGCTGACTGTCTGATCCTCTAAGAGCTTCACCTACTTGTAACTCAGAGGTGACTTTCTGAACAACTGTGGGGCTTAGAGAAGGCTCACTGCCTGTTCTAAATGCAGGAGAGCTTGGATATGGGTCTGCATCTGCTTCAGGTAATCGAGAAGGATGTCTTGAACCTGCAAGGGAAAACGGAATTTTAGAAGGCCAAAACATGTATCACTCCTGATGCCTGTCCCAGGGTTCATGTCTTGATGCTGATTCCTGAGGAAAATACTGACAGTTCCTGTCAGTTACTCTCTTGACAAAATGCATATGAAATTGTATTTTAAGGAATGAGCTAGCCAGTAAATTCCATTCTCTTGCTGATCCTCCCCAAATCCCAAATATACAGAACAGCTGCACCATAATATTATTCTGTGGTAATGCTGACAATAATTCCAGTCCCGGGCTGCATACATAGGCTATACTGTCAGAGCTGGATAGTCTCCATAGGTTGGAATAGGAGGCTTCTTTGTAATCTGATCTAGGCCATAAAAGCAGAAACTTCCAGCCACACCACATAAAAGATGAGTCATTTCTGAGAATGACAAGTTTGAGATGAAAGAAAAGCTTCCCACAGTCGAGCCTGAACCTGCCATGAGGTATGGAAGGAATGAATTTCAGGGCTGCTAACCTTTTTCCTAAATGGTAGCTGACGGCAAGAGCAGGAGAAACACATCCACATGCTTCTGTGTATTTATACCTCATTCTGGACTCAAATCTCAGCATCCAATCTAGGCCTGAAGCCTGTATCAGACATTCCCAGTCTGCAGTTCCCTGTGCATATGCTGGTATCCCCAGCAAAATGGCCAGTTGCAGCACATGGGCTTTGCTGCTTGTTTCCAGCTGGCTCCCAATTTCTGCAGACAAAATCTGCAAAGCACAGCCTACCACCACTCATAAGCAGTATCATACCAGAATCTGCTCGAAGGACCCCATGACGAAATACACAGCACTACTCTTCAGATTAACTGGTGTAGTACCAAAAGAAAACTTTTTGCAGCCACGGATTGGAGTAAGATGATCAATTTGAGTACAGATGGACAGAAACTTGTTTTATGAATATCTGTCCATACAATTGCTAGACACAGGAGCACATCCTTTCTATCAAGATACAGTCTCACTTTAACAAATACTCAATATTATCTTTGTCTCAAGAATTCTTTCCACAATAGGCACTACAAATTTAACAGCTTCCACATTCAAAATGACTAGCAGCCTCAGAAGTAAAACACTAGAATTTGTCCATAGGGAACAGATGCACCCTTGAAACTTCCTTAGCCGGTATGTTAGTATGGATACAATTGCTTACATCTCTGAAAACTGAGAAAGAAAAAGCCACCATCAACAACTGATCAGGTGTTGGTACACCTTGTATCACTGGGGGAAGACAATGACAGTCACCATGGAACCAGAGAGCAGCAAAAGGAACAAAAAGTAAAAGGTAAAAGGGATGGGGGGGAAGGTCGAGTACAAAAGCCAAAGCAGTGTTTATTTCCTGGGAAGGAGCACTAGCACACCTGCATACTTGCGGAAGCAGTTAGCAGACTTCCATGAGATAGGGCTTCTACTTAAGAGACTTGTCGAAACAACATGAGTGAGACAAGTCAGTTCTTGTAAAGCACAAGCAAGAAAAGGTCATACTGTCAAAAAGATACTAATGCCAACTGTAGCTGTTGTTTTTTTCCTGTGGAAGCCTACTGAGCTATGTGCCACGGTACTCAGCTACCTGGTGCACTGTAAGTGAAAACCCTATTCCAGTGACTTAAGGAGCCAGCAATATGCTAACACAGCTTACACTGGCCATTATATATACCTGTATATACAGGACTGAGAACACTCAATCTCACTTTGATATGACACATAATGGATCACCTGGACACACACAGATTCTAAGTGTGAAACATTTAATTATAGAACATACCTATTAGCAGATGGCTCTCTGACTGGTGAGCCTTCAAAGGGAATCTTTTTTCCAGAACATGATCCAAACAAGCTGGCTGACTACCACTTTTCTCTTTGTTTCTAGGGTAAACAAAAATGCAAACAAAACCATATCAATATATATATTATATAAACCATATATATCCAACACTCTTAACACACCCAGTTGCCTGAATATATCAAAAACAGTGCAAGAATGATTAGCTACCCACTTGGGAAACTTACAAAAATAAAAGGTATTTCATACTGTTGTGGCAGAAATGAATGGGCTATAATATATGTGACCTTGCAGCATTTATGAGGGTGCTCCTTGGTGTTGAGATTTTTTAATGGAACATTTGATTTGGACACTGAAATTAGTATCCATTATCCCACACTTGGCATTTTGTTGCAGAAGTCAAACATGGAAAGAAAAGCTTCTCTGGAGCAGCTTTAGAAGATTTTATTCTAATCTTTTGTTTTATTCTAGTTGGGATTTGCCAAGAACAAGCTGCACTGCTGTTTTGTTTCCAGAACCTACATTTGCTCTCACTTATTTGCTAAAAAAATCAGCAAACCCTCATGCCTAGTTTCCCATCTAAAATCAGAGTGAGAATTCACATCACCTACAGCCAGAGCTGATTGAATTACCTCATTTCCCTCCATAAGGGCAGCAAAATTAAAGTACCTCAAAAGATTGCCCCTGGGTATGCTCTGCTCCGGGGTTTGCATGCTGGATATACCAAGACTCAGCCTTTTTGCAGTTTCTGGTTTTCCTTCAGGGATGCTTGTCTCTTTTTGTCGGACTGGAGTTACACCATACTTTTCCTGTAGACACCTGAGAGGCACAGTCCTGTTGATAGGCTGAAAAATAATTGCTCCACTCTGCTTTGATACTGGGGTGCGATTCCCAACATAGTATCTAACCAAGCCGGGAATGCTGTCGAAGCTTTCCAGTTCAAGCTGATACTGAACGCGGCAGTAGGCTTCATTGAGTCTTAGAACTGTTCTGTTGATCTTAAAATGCTGGGAGGTATTTTTCCACTGACAGGTAAGAACATAGTTCCCAGGACTGGAAAGTGAATCCCTGATCAGAAAGTCTCCATCTCTCTGAACCAGGCCTTCGGCCACCTTTTGAGGAAAAAGGATTATGCAAAAAAAAAACACTTTTAGAATCAGAAAACAAGTAGTCAGACAACACACCACACAGTATTCTTAAACATAGGACTTCATTTGGCTGCTCTGGAAGAACAGATAAAGCCAAAAATATAAAGAAAAGCATGAAGTGCAGTAGAAGAATCATGTCTCCAATTCCAAACTTAAGAACCCATCCCGCAGCAGAGATCTGGAGGGGTTTCTTTGAAAGTGCCCAGCAGCATGACCCACACCTATGTATTTCTTATAGTTTGCTAACAGAAAATAAGGCATGAAGGGAAAGCAATGACTCAGGATTTTAGACTTCAAAACATCTGAATAGACAGTCACACTGAGGTTTAGAAGTCTACTTACCACAGGGCACCAGAATTGTCTTTTTATTATTAACTTCAGTGACAGAAGGTTTCGTTTTTTATTCTTTGTGAATACTGCATAGTACTAGGAAGAGTCAGAGCAATCCTGTTTTTCCTGTTCTGAGTCAGTCCTTTCATGTGATAAACTCTGCATCTAACAGTTAATTTTGGGTGCAGTGTACGTAGGTGCTGTGCGGGCTCTCCTTACCGAGGGGACGGGAAGCCTGCAGCTCCGGCCGGCGCCGGGAGCCCCGCAGGGGGAGCTCCAGACTCTCTGGAAACCGAAACTCCAACCCAGCCACAGCTTTAACACGTTTCAAAGATGTTTGTAAGGATTAATATCAAGTTATCGCATAGATTTTGTTGTGGGACTTTTTTTTCCCATCCCACAAATTCCAAATGCAAGAAAGAAAATACACAAGAACATCTTAGCTTTGGTTAAGAATACTGAACCAAATTAATGTCTGTGTGCCTGAATAGTATGTGGGAATATTCCCATATGAAGCTTAAATTCCATTTCTACCTTTATTCACACAAATAATGAAATATCCGTGTGTTCCACTGTTGCCTGCCTTGAATCTTTTCCCAGCCTCATTTTATTACCAAGCTGTGACAAATACCATAGCTTTTACACAAATAAGCATTATGTTTCTACTAAATTAATGAAGATATCAGAGATGCGTATAGTACTTAAGTACAATTCTGCTTGTCTGCAAAAGCTCAAAGCATGTTTGGCAATGCAATGACCACGTACCTGCCAAGGAATACGTCCATGGTACCAAGCATGGCTACGCAAGTCTTCACTACTCAGCTGCAGTTCTTCCTCTAACTCCTTCTTCAGCTTTTCTGGGATGTTGTTCATAGCCTGCCTCTCCCTAGAAAACTGTAATAAAAGATTAAAAGCTACAACTGTGCCAAGTTTAGTGATTAACATTTTACCTGGATTCTAACTTCCATCACATGATCTGCACCAGCCACTGGAATGCAGGTGCTGCTTTCAGCAGCCTGGCTTAGCTTCACCCTCTGTGTTTGTAAAATCCAGCATTCGGTGAGATAATGTGTGATTGTTATACACTGTACAGAACAGAGCACAGAGTTCTCCCTGTACACCAAACTAACAGTGACACACCTACAAAGGCACTTCTCTTACTTCCTCTTCCCAACAATAATTCTAACTATACCCACAAAACCAGAGCTGAACCCAAATGCCCTGTTCCAATACTCTTCTTCCTACTTAAGCTTCCATTTTCAATTCAGATTCTTTCTCCCCCACCCCCTGGAACCCATCCAATTAAGAACATTTCAAATACATTGAGACAGGCTGGTCATAAATATTTCTGTTGCACTAAATTCAGTTTGACAAAGTAAATCTTCAACCTTAAAGGGCTTACTTTTAATGGTCATCAAATGTGCATGTCCACGATGTTCCCTTCTTAAGGGGAAAAGGTCCCGTTGCCCCACGGCACAAAACACATGAGAACTGCTTAGAGATATCTCCATCACCACTACACAACTACTATAAAATTATCTGGACAGTTCACAGCTTTGCCTCTTCTTAGGGTACAGCTTCCACGCTGGACCACCCTGGCTCCTAAGTCCTTCTTGTGGATGCAGTGCGGCCAACAAAGTAAAGTGCAGAATCTTCTCTAGAGAGCTGTCATGTACTTTTATAAGCTTCCCTCAGTGGAGAGAGGTTCTTTGGACTTCCTTACAGTTTCCAAAGCCTAAAGTACTCAAGAGATTCATTGCAGGATAGTCTATGTATTGTACTGTATTGAATTCTATGTATTCAATGTAAAATATTCTACAGTGATCAAAGAATTTAAGTATACCCTCTCTCAAAAGAAAGTACAGGGAAGGAGTGAGATGTGAGGGAGAGAGACCTCCAGCTGGAGTATAGACTAAAATGCAAGATTTTGCTTTAGTGTGTTATGCATTTTATTTTTCCTTTAGCTCTGAACATGAGCCAAACCCCATAGGTTCCCTTCATTGACACACTGATGTAAATATGCAACCCATGCATTATTCAAACATGAACTGGGAATGTTCGCCCACCAATCCCATTCTCTCTATGAACCCTGCTCTCTACAGCATTTCCTTTTTCATACCGAGCATTCACAGCACCTAACCATGGGAACAGGTGGCATACATTTAGCACATTTCCACGATCCTCCCTGTGATTTCAAGCAGACTGAATTACAACAGATTACTAGACAGCAGATTTCTGGTGGAATAATGCCAGAAGAGGCATTCTGATGCCAATACCATTTAAACATGCTGGGAGCCCAGAGAAATTCTGAGACAAATTCTCCTCTCCACTTTTCTCAGAGAAAACTAAGGCTTTTCTTAGACAAACACAAATTAGCGTAGTAGCTTACACAGGAAGGGAAAAGATAAAAACCACGTGGTAAAGAATCACTTGTCACCTCAGTTCTGCTTCTGTGAACCATAACAGGGTGGTACATATCCATACAAATGTGGTTCAAAACTGACAAGCATTTTCAACAAAGAGCAAATGCTTTGTGCTTTTGTACAATCAAAGTCTTTCACCAACTTCCCCGAACCTAACCCTAACAACCCCCTCCACCCCACACATCTGTGACCCATCACACTAAAGGACTAGCAATACATACCTGCTGCCTTCATTTCCCAACTCCAATTGCTGGGTACCCAGTTAAAGCTGACTGACACTGATTTCAGGATTAAGTTACCTATTTCACTACTACATCTTACAGGATGGTAACAAGTATTACAGCATTTGCATAAATGGTAGGTAGAGTGAAGAACACACACACTGAAAACAGATTTTTCAAGAGCATCTTTACCCTGACCACACAAGGAAGTAAGTGGCTGGAGAAATTTTACAGTACCCCCTCCAATCTCAATCACAGCGTTTGGTTTTAATGGCATACAAATCTCTAACATTCATAGCTGTGTATTTTGCTGATCTTCTGAAAGGAACTGCTACTTTAATTGTAATGAATTGTACTTACATTTTTGAAAGATACTTATGACTGAACAGAGATCTTGAAACACAGAAAACTACTGTACAGGTTACCATCATTCCAAGAGCATACCACTGCACCTCAGTGGTAGGCAAAGCTATTGTAAATGGAACGGACCGCAGTACACAAATGAAATAACTGAATTTACTTAGGAGAGCTAGATTCTTAGCCAACAAAAAGAGCGATACATCTTTGTGCATGGGCTAATTTCATCCACTGTACTGACAGAGACTATCTTAAAATCCCAGGATGATCAAGTTACAGATGCACATGAATTATGAATACAGCAGAGAAATCTAGAACTGCTTCTGGTCATTCAATAGATTTTTCACTACTCAAATAATGTAATGAGACACATACTGCACTTGAAGTACATCTAGCAACACAACAAGAAAAACATTTAAGGAATCCAAACAAACCAAATGGTTAACATTCATGATTACTGGTGTGTTAAAAATCCTCTCCACCATAGTCTACCACACTGAGCATATTCTGATTGCCAAAGGTCAGGCATCTCCCGAGATGAAGCAAACATGCTTAAATAACCCTTATGCAACTCTTAACTTAGTGGAAGAACTCCTGTGGCTAGCACAAATCCCAAAATACATGGGGACACACACACACACACACACACACACACACACAAAACTGCCTAAGTAAGCAAGTTTAGTAATAGCATGTCTTCCTGTACAATTTTTTGTTGGTTGAGGCCAATTTCTTATACAAACCCTGCCCATTAAAGGAGAAGTGTGACCAATCATAGAACCATAGAATAGTTAGGGTTGAAAAGGACCTTAAGATCATCTAGTTCCAACCCCCCTGCCATGGGCAGGGACACATACACACACACACATATATATATATGACCTGACTATAATGATCTGACTATAATCATATCAGCCTATCCCTTTCTATGTTAAACACTGTATCTGAGGTGCCAGGTCCTGCAAGAATCTCTGCATATGCTCATATCCACGTCATGCAAATGAACTCTCAAAAGTCATTCGTGGCACAGACTGCACAAGCATGTTAGTCTGTAAATAAGGAAGAGTGTAAACTTACAATATTAGCTATGGCTTTCTTTAAATAGAAAAGGTGACCTAATCTACACGACATGATGCAGATACTTCAGCATCATTTCCGAAGAGCACCCAAAAGCTAATGGGCAGTAATGATATGCTGTAAATTTGCACTAACTTCATAGTGACAAACCTTCATTTACTAGTAAGTTCTCTTTTTTTTTTTTCTATAAGATGCCATCTTGACTCCTGTCCAGTGACAGAAAGAAACCTGAATTTACAGCTAGATTGCAAAGTGGATGGTAAAAAATTAAAGTAAAAATAAGTCTAAGGTAGAAATTAAAAGACTTCAGTATATTCTCCAACAAAACATGGTGGAAGCAACACAGGCAAGCTTCCAGTTTAAACTCTTTCAGATTTCCAAATAGTAGCAACCCTGTCAGAGATCCACATAAAAGCAAATCAAGTCAACAGAACTCTTTTCCAATACAGATGCTTTTCCTGACTTACAAACAACTCTCCCTAAGTATGTACTTTCCAGAACTGTTTGTTCACATTTTAGTTTCATTGTTTCCAGTCCTGGTGCTATTTTAAGATATTCCTGCCATGCTGAGCTTTTTGTGAGCAGGTCTTTAAAAGAAAAATATAAAACTATTGAGCAACAAAGTTTATCAACCTCCAGCAGAAGCCCTCAAACTTACCTATGCACCCAGTGGAGAACAGAAAGCCAATGGTTTGAGGGGGTGGGTGGGGGGAATTTCCAGTCAGTAAATTTAGTGTTGTCAATGTCATGCAGGTTTATTATATTTCACAAAGGATTTCTACTTCAGGACATTAAACTAAAATCAGATTTTCCTTGCAGATGAAACAAACTACCCTAGATGTCACATACTACTTTACTTTTTTTTTTTTGCAGGTAAATGTTAATCTAGCATACAAAATATTGGAAAATATCAACGTTTAAGTAAATCTAACATCAAAATATGTTCTTAGTTAGGTAAACTTAAACAGGAATTGATCTACCACAATATGCTGTTGTTGTGAAACTTGTGAACACAACACATGTTAATGGTAATTTCTCACAATAATCTGTTGTTCGTGCACCCAAGGGGTTCTTTTCATTTGATAGATTGGCACCCTTCAAAGAAAACTCACTGTAGCAAGCTCTTGTGTCAACCATCCTGGCTGAATTTCTCACATTACAGTTATTTTTAATTGTGCTGAATAATCTACTGTTTGAGGTTGGTGATAAGCAAAATAAAAGTCCCACAGTTATTTTTGTCACCTACTGGCAGTGGATTCTTTTCTCAGTTTGTATCTCCAACAACTCCAGTGAAGTACATGTACCGACAGGGTATCAAAACAGCGGAGATGAGAATCACACAGGTTTCTACAGAGGCTTCCTTCCACTATTATTAATTCCTCTCTAAGGTGATTAAGTGGGGGGTTTGTTTGGTTGGATTTTCTTGTTGTTGGTTGCTTGGTTTACTTTTTAAACAGCTTGATTTATGAGGAAGAGACTTTTACTTTATGGACACAGCTTGGAAGTGGTCCAAAATCTGTCATGTTAGATCAGCTCCTTCAGTTCTGATAATGTGGAATTTCCCATCACGTGTCTCCCTATCCTTCTGGCAAAGTACTATGTACTTAAAGGGCAGCCAAGGACTGTTAGAGGCATACAACTAAAGGTGGCCACCATTTCCATCCAATCTCTATTATTCCCTGGTGCTTTGCACACCTCTGCCAGGTATTATTTAAATTGGCCCAACAGGCAGCCCTGGAACCACCCGAGCTCATTTTGCCTTGAAGAATTCAAGAAAAAAAGAGAAAGGAGGTAATTATTAGGGATAGATAAGAACAGCTCTTCGAAAACTGAAGTGTGATCTGATCAAGGAAATAAGCCAGTGCCTTTCTTAAACTTTCAATAAATGCACTTTATCTACATAAACCAAATCTATTACACGTCTCTCCCAAATCTACCTTTTCTCTAAAACTAGAGGCCTGCTATGTTTGCTTAAATACAGCACGAACTCTGAACTACAACTTCCTGAACTTGTAAAATCACTAAGTCCTACAGAATCTCCAAATAAATGAAGAGAGATGAGAAACAGTTTGTGATTCACCAAAACCTTAAATTTTGCAAGAATTACATAGCTTTTAGTCAGGTGGATAATTTAACAGCAAGACCAATCAACAGAAAAATGTGAAGGGGGTGCTGAGGCTGGGACAGGAAATACCAAGGGGGAACACAAAGATGTGAAACAAGGAAGAAAGTGACGGATGCAGACACTGGACACTAAAAACATCTGGAAAAGTAAAAAAGGAATTAAATTTTTCTATTTCCTAACCACTAGAGAGCAATCAACTTGTTCACATAGAAAATGAACAATCTCTAGTCAAAGTTCCAATTCTGAATCAAGATATACTTCACTGGCTGCACAGATCCCTAAAGTCTCTAACCCTGCACTCTTGTGATCCTGATCAGAATCAGACTGGCACTACGAGTATTTTTTTTCTTTTAAATATAGTCACATCAATTCATAATGTTTTAATTTTAATTATAATGAGTACAACGTATTTAATTTCACTTATAACTCCACTCATCAGCCACCAAGACCAACAGACTTGCACCAGGCACTTAAACAATACCCTTGAGCAAGCAGAGAACATTCTTGTTGGCCTTTGCTTTCTCCTGTACATGAAAGTAGTATCATTGACCAAGAGCACACGGACAAAGTTGGGTTTTTTTGGTGGTTTTTTTTTCAGGAGGAACTAACAGGGAAAACGGAATTTCTAAATTTAGGAAACTGATTAACTTGGAAATCTTGAACAATTGTGGCAATATTCTTTACAGGGGCAGTTTTTCTTCATCTTCCAGAGCACACAAAGTTCACGCAGGACTGTAACAAGTGCTATATTAAGTAATGGGAGGTACAAAATGGGTGTTAAAAGTCTCTTTGCATAGATGACAGCCAGCTTCTATGGGATTTTAGTTTTATTTATCACTAATTGTTGCTTGAGACATAGAATGTTTATAGAAACTTTCGCCATGCCCAAGATGCTGGAGAGAAATCGTGAACCACTCAGAGAGATTAATTAATGTAGAAGGATGGTAATTTTGAAGCCACAAGGTTTCTGTGTGCTTGTTTAGACAACAGGTGACAAATTTTGAGGTTACTGATAAAAAGATAACAAATCACCATGAAAACTTCCATCATGACTGTGACAGCTCTTTCAAATCAAATACACTCCATCATGGTCATGTTCTCAGTCTGCTTGACATTCACAGAAAAGTTGCCATTTTTTTATTAACTAGCGATATTTTTGGGAGGAGGAAAATAAAGGCTTCTAATACTAACTTCAGCTTAATGTTATCTGAAGGTAATGGGAAAACTTAATTCTAGTGCACTCTGCATCCACCTTCCACTACAACACTACACTGATAACAAATCCTTAACTTTCTAGAGGACCCCATCCAGAGCTATGAGGACAGACTCATTTCTAGAATATGGATCCTGAGAAATCCTGAGTTTGAGTTAGCCAAATCCTAATCTTCTCACTCAGTGACTTTGGGGATTTTGACTACCAAATCAAAAGGATTTTAGAAGCTGTGTAGGTTTTTTGTTTTAATCTGAGAAATACCTAAATGAAAGGTATTACCAAGAAGTTAAATGCATAAGTACCTACTGAGCAACATTTCCATTCCCAAAGAACAGGAATCACAGACTACCAGTGGTCCCTGTGCTATCTAGATATTTAAGATAAACTTTACCCCAGTGTACTGTCTAATAAAATGGGAAACTGAAAATTAATTACATAATATCAAACTCATTAAACCCCAGACTCAGCAGGGAGGCAACAGAGGATCAAAGTTCAGGGAGCTAGACAAAATTTTACATCATTATGATAAGTCACTCTCTGCCAATCGTTTTGGCCCTCCCCAGCACCACCACATCTAACATCAAAAAAGTAGACCCTTAATGCCGGGTGGTGATGACTTATACTCATGTTATCAAATCCAACTGCTTCCACACACATGCTGAAACTGGATACATGAAGCCCGAGGATGCCAGCAAAACAGATTTAGATCATCACGTACTGAAGAAATATTAATTAAGATCTACTATCTATAAAAAGTATTTGCAATTCATCCAAGATAAGATATGGCATTTGCAATAAGTAGCTACTTACAAAAGGCTTCTTACGCATGCCACATTCATAGCATTAGTACATTACACAGTAATGAGCTAGATCCATGTGCTGGAAGTTTTGAAACTTGACAGACCTGATAATTTGAGTGGCTTTCCCCTTTTGCACAGCTTCATCTGAGGATGAATCATGGCAGAGAGCTAAGAAGGAAAATACTTGAACTTCATGGTCTTCCCTGCAATCATGACAACTATACTAGTTACAACTAAAAGACCCTGTCTTGTGGCTAAGTAAACTATAAATTTAGACCTCTTCATTTTTTTAAGTCATCATGTACCACTGATTTTGTCTTAATTACTCCCAAAAATGCAAAAACTGAAGAACAATATTTTGTCTTGGATGTGGCATTAAGTCACAATTCAGAATTCTCTCATCGTCTTTTCCTTTTGAGTCAAACATGAACCCCTTGTCTTGAAGTTTCCCTTCATTTTCCTCAAATGTAGAAGCTGACCTTAGCTATAAGCAGCTATTAATACCAAATGGGATTGTCAGAAGTACTATCACATTATGGCTGGAGAATGAGTAGATCCATGTTCAGATATTCTGCACTGATCATTGTATTTTCTATTAACATGAGAAAACAAACAAAACATCTGTTATTGGGATCCTGATTTCACACACTAAAATTAAGTACAGCAAAATGCGAGTATTCAAGTGCTGTACTGTTTCCTGTGTTTTGACAGGACACAAGAAGGCATCTCTGAGCTTGGCCACATACTGTTTCCCATTAAATCAGACAACATAATTACAACTGAATCCAGCAAGACATCTGCAGACTTCAGCAGCTCAGTTATGGATCAATTTGGTATTTCATGACAATGACTGTAAAAGCTAAAAATTTGTCTCATTTTGCTTGAGGTTCTATGTTTTCACGAATTAAAGAAGTCGCCTTAGTTCAGGTGTTCAGACCATCCTAAGCCCTTTGGCATACATAGAACTACATCATTTGGCCCCAAGGTGCAGACCTGACTTGATTTGGCCACTAGCTGTTTGCATACCTACAGCCACTTTCTCTTAAGCAAACGCACCCCCATTTCCTACCATCAGAATGTCTTAAAATAGCAGTTCATCAGAGTCAACTAATGCTAAATCTGCATGTTGGAAACCATGCATCCAAATCTATTTTAAATGCTGCAAATCTCTTTAAATAGAACCTTATTTTTGAAAGAGCCCAGCTGTAATTTGTTTCTACATAAAAGGATTTATTTTTTACCTTCCATACACCAAACACTATTAATGTTTCAGCTTCTCTAGAGACCGTATGGATTAGACTAAATGGAAAGTTGCCATGACAACACCACTGTTATTTTAAGTATTAGAAATTCATGCCAAGTCAAACAAAGGGCATGCGTGGTCAAGAACAACAGTTTTATAACTGTTCTGACAGCCAACAATAAAACCCGATGCAATTTCAGAAGTTTTAGAACAGAAGAGTTAAGCCTTATCCTTACAACCACAACAAAAATGAAAATTAGTTACAGTAACAGGAGAGCAGTTTTAGCTCTATTCTGATGATAACTTTTGACATTTGTCCCAGTGAGAAAAAAACCAGTCTGATCAGAGTCAGCGTGCCAAAAAGACTGAGCCCCACATCCCACTTTCGGAAATAAACAGTTAAAAGGTTAAATCACTTGAGGAGGGAGAAGGGGGGCAGCTCTTCTCCACATCAGTTAGAAAGCTGAAAGGCTAGAAGACAGCAACCTTCACATCCTTCCTCATTGGAAGAGCTTCACAAAAATCTATACACATTACAGAGTGATTTACAGAGCTGATGCTATGTTATTCAAGGAGTAATTCAAGCATAAATCTCCAATAAAAAGATAGCAAAGCTTAGGCATAGCTCACAGATCCTCAAAAGTATTTAGGTACCCCTCCTGAGTACAATTCAATTCCAAAGTTATTTAGACAGTTCTGTAAGTGTGGCTCAAAATGTTTATAAAGGCTTTTTCTTTGTATTTAGTGCATACAGTACATTTTTGCATAAAGTGAAAGATGCCCCTGTCTATGGCAGGAAGGTCGGACTAGAGGATCTTTAAAGGCTCCTTCCAACCTAAACCATTCTATGAGTATATAATTTTGTGTATTTTGTAATTTCATAAGTCCAAAAATGTAAGGACAAGTCTAAAATTGTCTTAAGTGCTTAAAACCCCTGAGCTTCTGAGCATAATTCACTATACTTTCAGTAAGTAGATTAAAAAGTTAGGGAACCAAATGGTCTGATCAGTTATATTCTGAAAACTTGAAGCTTTGCTAAAATGCTCTTCAAGTCTCAAACCAGGGCATTTTGCACCCAGTGCCTAAACATACAGACAGTCAGCTTCAGGTTCATAAAACAGAGTTGTTTAAGCTTCAATCCGAGATGAGACATTCTTTAGAAGAGAAACACACTGTACCCAACCATCATATAAAAACAAACACTTCTGAACAAAACCTAAAAGCATTACTGACAAGCACACTATTTAGTGCTATCAAAAAAGAGCACCTACCTTAACTCTGATAATAGACTTACGATGATAAAAGCAGCAAATTGCTGCAATCAGCATTTGAAAAACATTATAATCCTTTGGCATTTTCAGTTCTGCTGCCTGTGGTTCCTCAAGGCTGAAGATAAACAGCCACTATTAGCAGTTTTCAGAGGTTTAGCAAGCTGTTTACTAGCCTGCTAGAGCTGCTCACCCCCTAACTCACATATCAGTCCACTGCACTTCCACAGCCAAAGCTGATGCTATCAACTCAGTGGCTGCTGGCATGCTTGCTTCCAGCATGCCATATAGAGAGCGTCAGAAGCTACATGTGATCTGTTTCACTCACCAGTGAAATCCTAGCTCTTCTATCTTGGTATCCCCTGCCTCAGAGATGTATTTAAGCCACGAGCTCAAGCCAAACTTTTCTTCTTGAAGAGATACAATACCTGACTGTCTCCCTGTGCTGATAAAGTTTTAATCAGTTGCTCCAGCTCAATCACACGTCTCTATCTGTATCATCAACAATATATACACAACACACATAAAAGGAAGAAAAAATGAAGAGGAAAAACAGTTGATTACTGTTAGATGACTGTTCCTCTTCATACTCAGATAAGAATTACACCTTTAGAGCTTAGGTTACCAAAGAAAATAATAAATATGTTTATTTTTTACTAGGAAGCCTCTGGCAAGCAGTCCTTGGGAAAAAACAGCACAAAATCAACACTGTCAGCATGAACACTATTAGTGGTACAACCAAGGTACCTTTAGTATTTAAAGCTAGAATGGACAGCTTCAGCTTGGTGACAGTCCCATGGGATTGTTCAAAATGCTAGAGAAAAAGAACTGAATTCAAGAACACTTCTGATTTGGCAAAGTAAACAAGCACTAAAAATAAAAAGCAACATTTTTGTTTATTATTCTATTCTCTCGCACTGTGTAATCCATAGCTCACTGACCATTAAATCACTCAAAGAATCCATCCTACATACTTCAAGGCCCTCTCAATAACAAAGGCAAAAGGCAAATAACTCTGCTAATTACAATAGCTGTTAGGGACAAGACCTCACCTCTGCAACAGCTAACAGCACTGGTGAAAGGAAATTAAATGTACTAGATTGAGGGGTACAAGATAGCCTGTAACACTTAAAAAAGAGAAGCTTTGAAGAGATCAGTCTTTTATAACTGGGATGGTACCAAGAAGTCCAGAAGTCACAGATATTTCAGATTTCAAATTAGGACCAAATTAGTCCCAAGGAGTGGTTAAAAGGAAGAGTTACTTGCCTTTTTCATCAGTAACATACATTCTATAATTAGAAGTGCACATATATTACTTATTGATGTGTTACTTACAAGACAATACTTCTCACCTAACAATAGAGCACTTCCTTCCTACATTGACTGAACAATGTGAGTGCCCTCAGTGCTTGCATCAAGCAATGAGACTTGGCACATAAAACAAGAAGTAGCACTGGAATTTACACAAAGATTCTCAATCATCATAAAACCCCACAACTTTCCTAAAAACTGAGGGTTGGAGTGGCTGTCCTGATGGAGCTCAACATGAAGCACTTCACAGTAGCACGATGCGGTACTTGTGACAATAGAGAAGATGCAGTATCCTTTATCTGTTTCCTAATTTGTCAAGTTCTAGATTGCAAATCCAACCACTATTGCAGTTCACTAGTTAACACACGCATATTTCCCCCAGTCTCAATAGCTTTATGTGTACTTTCATGTCTTACAGAAAGACCTATAATTTTTGCAACTTCTTGTATGACTCATTTACCCAGGGATACACCGGAATTAGAATTGATATAGCTCTCTAGATCTAGTTTGAATTATATAATTCTTAATATAGTTCCTTCCCCTGAAGCAAGTAGTAAAAACACAGGGGAGGCAAAGAGTGAAGTTTTTGTATATTTAAGTATGTATGATACATATGTACCTTCCCAAACCTATTCAACAGGGCTTACACTCCTCCTCTAGTCTTTTCCCCACTGAGAGCAAAGGGACATAAGCAGCATATCTTCAACAGATTTTCTGGGTTGTAGGCACAATCTCCCACTTCAATGGGAACAGCACTACTCAATCTAGAAAGTAAATTTGGCCTAATATGTATTCAACGTGGGCATGTCTATTTTTCATCTGAAAGGCTTGTTACTAAGCAGCACTTGAAAAAAAGTTTAAGTGCTACATCCACAGCTACATGAACAGCAGGGCATAAATTACAAACGGTAATTGCCTGTTCCTTATTTCCTGTCTGCAGTGGAGTAAGTAAAGAATCAAAAATTATGTACGCTGTGAGAATGCCAGAAAAAATGAACCTTAAAAAATAATACTGTACGATTTCATACAGCAGTTGCTGACACTTTTTGTCAAGAGTATGAACTGGCAGGAAAGAGGGTGCTTTATTTAGATAGCGAATCTTTTTTTTTTAACAAAGCTAATGGGATTTTTGTTTTATTTAAGGTTAACATGACTTCTGCACATACAGTTCAATGAAGAGATGTCATTTTTAGGAGTCAGAAGCAGCGGCTTTGCATGACTGTGACACGGCAGTATGTAAATTAAGACTACTGAATCTCAAAAGGTACATGAGAAGCCTCTGGTGATGGTATGCTAGTTCCTGCACTTCTGCTTTCAGCCAGCATAATTGAGAACAGCCTTCAGGCTGCTCCAATTACACTTCATACGTAGATAAGATTTACACTTGTAAAGTTTGACTTGCAAATTTTGAGAAACAAAGGAGGGTTTAGCCATATTTTCCCTCACCTGTCCTGCAACAATTTGCTGGTACTTGGTGTTCTTAGACTCAACACATGAGAAATAAACCATCTGTTTCTTGCACCTTAGAATATACAATCTTTCTGCTAAGTCAAATTATTGATGTATTTATAATGCATTTCAGCACCAACAACTCAACCACCAGCATCATTTCTTTGTTTTCAAAGATTGTTGCCAAGAACCTTAAAATACTGATAATCCCTTCATCTGTTTCTAAGAATAGCTGGCTATAGCAGTTTTTATAAGTATGCTTATTCTGAAAGGATTTCTAAATTCATAGATTCAAGGCCCCTTAAGTTTAAGGACACTTGATCATATATTCTATGTTGTGCTCTTAATAGTCCATCAGGAAGAGAAATTACAGTGTCTCTGCTGACCCTCTCCATGTTATTACAAAGCCTCTAGATTTATTCAGGGTGTTTTCATGGTCTAGTTTAAATAACACTCACCCAACACTGCATACTGGGACTGTTTCCCTGACACAGCTAAACTCTGTCCAGCTCTACTCAACAGCACGCTTTATAGGCAGGAGTCTGAAGCCTTCACAGTGGTTAGTGTGAACCTGCACTGGGGGAACCCTCTTAGGCTGCTATAATTGTACAGGTTAAATAAAACACAATGTAGGGATAATTTCTCTAAGAGGGTTTGGTTTCTTTTTCTCTCATCACAAGAATACGCTTTCAAAGTTTTAAGTGGCTTTAGTAAAGCAATCGAACTCCATAAAAACACTTGAAAACTCAAAAGCAGTTAGGTCTATAAGAAACTATTTTGAACCAAATACCACCCATGTTCCTGGAAGGGCTTATAATTCACACACAGGATTTGTGCTTTCATGTTACAGAGAAATAACTTCGGACTAAATTAGATGAGGGAATTGGTGGCTTGCCACTGCTATGAATCATTAATGGTTTAAATCAGCCTAACAATATTCAGCGAAATACATGTAATGCTTTGGATTTATCTCCACTAAATGAAAGTAACCAGAAAGCCAGCTGTAAATGCAGAAGGCATGGTGTACTGTACAAGGGTCAACCATGTACATCCGATATGATACAGCATGTAGCCAAGCCAGAGCACATAGCTCACTGTGGACTGATGATATCATACAGAATTCAGGTAATTCATTATTACACAGTGCATATGCATATACATGTTGTGAGTGCCTATGGCTATACAATGATACATGTAAGGTTGCAACAAAGTACAATATGAACCAAATTTGAAAAAAAAATTGCCCAAAGAAAATCAAAGCAGTTAAATCTTCAGATTGAAACATTCTTCATTTAATACATACGTTTTTTTTCCTATAACTAGGTATTTCTTCTTTTTACTATAAGAAAAAGACAGGAAACGGGAGAACTGCTAAATAATTTGTCCATGGAAACAACATCTTCACAATGCCCATTAAGTTTTAGTACTTAAGCCCTTCAGACATGGTCCATAACAAAGTTCTGTGGCGGATGCCTCCAAGTACAAGCAATGCCTAACTGCTTGTTGGGCACTATAAAGAAGCTTGTTTACAGCTGCTTGTTTACAGCTGAACATTTTTTAAAGTGTGGAATAAGTGGAAGGAAGGGAATGACAATATTGTCAGCAAGTGTAGCTTATTTTCATCTGTCCCTAACTCAACTGCCTAAAGTCCCACCACCTGACTCATGTCCTACCATACCTGGGTGAATTCTTAACAGAACTCAGTCTTTTATGTTCTCTTCTATAATCTCACTTCCTGCACGCTGTTGCTGCAGCTTCTGAGCATAAATAAATAGATAAGGCAGAACCTGTAATTACACTTGTTTGCACTGCACAGGTGTGGTATGGGAGAGGTCAGTGTAATTTCTTCCTCCTCCCTATTGCAGTTCCATGAGGCAAAGTCAGAAATATGCTGCAATTGTACACAAATAGTGAGAAACCAGAATTTGCATCTATTTAGCTTTCAATGCTGCTTGAATAAATACCTTCGAAAATCTGACTCATGTAAACCCCAGACTGGCAGGTATAAGAACGAAGTGTCCAACCAGCTTACAAGATGCCTACAAGGTCCTAATTTAAGACCACTTTAAGACACACAACTACCTTTGGAAAAATCTGATTTTTTTATAACTAGACATACAACCTTTAAAGCCATCTGGCAATAGGCAGTTTTCCTACTAGTTACCTCTCCGTTAAGAAGCCATCAGCAGCTGTAACTGATCCCACCAAAAACTAGTACTTGAGCTCCATCTACTGTCTGCCAGTCCATGTACAAACAAGAATTTTGTAATGCTTCACGTGTCTTTCTGTAAAATTTATTCCTTGGATTGAGGGAACGGGGAAAGGGAAGAAAGAAAATATGAAAAGGCATGAACTTCTTTTTGTTCAGAATTAGTTCACAATTTATGGTTATATTTTCTTCTCTTCCTGCTGGCTAAGATGTCATTAGTCTAACTTTAGCTTTGCTGGAGAGCATAAAAGAGCACTTCTTTCATATAAAAAGATGCCTTTAACACAACTGCTAACTTCAGAGTTCTGTTTTTGAAAGCTTCCCCAGTCCTGTCAAAATAAAGTGTTTGGTTTTGTCTGAGATTTATACCAATTCCAAATATAATTCAAACATGAACAAATTCCATAACTTCACTAAGTTAAATGGACACATTTCTAAATCAGCTATTTATCTAAAACTCCTGAATACCCGAAAATACTTCCTTTTTATACAAAGGGAGATTTTTGGATGTTTAGCACTCAAAAATAAAATTCACAAGTCACTTGGGCTCTGTCAGAGCTCAGTTTTTCAAAAGCCTTTATAAGGGGCTTGTCTCCCACATTTTTGCACAATACACTCTGATGAAGCAAAAGCAACAAGCTCACCTCAGCTCATATACCTCATTTTCTAAAGGGAATTAACAGAAGGATTTGAAGGCATAGAGGTACTCTGCATAGCCAACATAGCATTATACTCCCTCATTTGTGCAGATGCTTAGCTCCTAATAGTATGCAACATACAAAACCTCAAAGCTTCTCCTTCGCCACACATCTCTATTGATGGCATCCCAACTGAAACATACTAATAGTCCTCCTCCTGCCCTCTCCACAGGCCAAACTATATCAATAGAATGTCTCCAAAAAGAAGCAAGATGTAAAGACACACAGTCTTGCTCTAATTACTATCTATAAACATAGCTCCTACCTATAAACTAAGAGATTAGGAACTTTGCCTCTATAGTTTTTATCAGTAAAGCATACCTGGAATGGTTATTAATAATCTGCCTTTCACAAACTATTACTCACTCCCCTTGTGGTTCACATGCTTATAGACATTTAAAAACCAGCTGCAGTAGGGCATTGCTGTGAAGGACCTAAATATAAGTATTTTCATGTCCAGTCTGCTTTTGGTATTGGCACATCTTCAAGATTACGAAAAGGATTCAACCACATCAGTAACTATCACCTTTAAGGCATAGCTCTTCTGGAACAATACCCAGGAAAAAAAGCCACAAAAGAATACTAAAGTAAATATTCCACACAGGAGACATAGCTTAGCAATAGCTAAGAAAAAAAGCAACACAGAATTTGTTAGATTGTAGTCAGATCTTTGCTGTTGTTAATAGTCTAAATATCTCACAAGTAAAAGGAGTAAAATTCTGTGTGGTATTCATACCTTTTATATATATATATATATATATATATATATATATATACACACACCTATTAATATATGTATATAAAAGCCTACTGTGAGCTGCAAGAACTCCAGCTGATACCATCACACAAACATATCTTTTTCTTCTCATGTCAAATGATAAGTATTTGCACAGAAATTAAAAATGGAAAGAAAATCAAACTGACTGTACAAGTAAATTAAGTTTTATGCCCTTTACTGCTCAGTCCATACTCAAATCTTCAGATTCTTTTCATTACAGCTGCAATTGCTCTTACCAAGATAAATATTCACTACTATAGTATGGCAATAGTATAATTCATCACCTTTCTTTCTTCTCCACAGGTATCACTTTTGTGGGAAACTGCATGTTCTTTTCTGCCAAATGAAGCAATCCAGTGCCTACAGCAATGAAATGGATTGGGTCCAGGATTACACCTTGGCTGAATTCGGTGCAGGAGAGCATGGTTTGTCAGAAATGATTAGTCACTTCAACAATCACAGTATCTGACAGAAAAGAACTCGTTTGCAACAAAAGAGGATCACAAATCAAGGTGAAGCAGACAATGTCTCAATGTCTTAAAAAGTAAAAACCACCCTTTTTTTATCTTTTAAAGTGCAAATGCATGCCACCGTTTTGTAGTATTTCCTTTCACCAACACTGTCATTTTGATCTGGAGATATTACCAATAGAAGTGTACAACTGCCAGCATTTGAGAGCCACAGGCATTAATATTTTGGTGAAAAAGGGTAATTAATTTAAATCCAAGTTCCACAAGATCACTTGAGACAAAAATATTACTTCGTACCTCAAAACTTCGACCCACATTTCAGATTCAGACCTTTGTAGCTCATGTTTCACATCTGTGAATAAGGCTAACAAAGATATTGAAAAGACCGACTAAGTATCCACTGCCACTAGTATTGATAGTGGTGCCAAGGAAATCAATGCAAGGTAATTTTATAGACACTTTTCACCTCAAAGCTCAGTGCAATCTCAGTACATGTAGTGGCTTTTGATGACTCCAGATCAGACATAAGAGTTAATGAGGAATAATTACAAGAAGCAGAATACATTAACAGGGTCAAACTCATGACAGTACAGATGTAAGATCAACCCTTAACATGCAAATAGAGATAGTGCATGCTGCTCTAAGAATTAGCAACATTTTAGATTTACCAAAGCATATTCAGCATTACAGAACATGCTCCACATGCAACAAAAATACCCTAAATTCCATTTCAACATCAGGAGAAAGGAATGCAAGAGCCACTGCTAAAAGACTTCACAATAAAGGCCAGAATAATCATAGAGCCACTATTTGATTGACTGAAGTCATACGAGGATTCACAGAGAGAAAAAAAGCCCTCCCCACAGTATGCTGAGAAAAAACCCCACAAAATCAAAACACCCATAACATACACAACTTTAAAAAACCCAAACCAAACAAAAAAACCCAACAATCAAATATACATAAAAAGGGAAAAACCCCCACACCAACAAAAAAAACCTCCAGAAAACACAAGACACCTCCCCCTCCACGCCCCCGATCTTTGAGCTAATTAGGGCATTCAGGAACTGGGGATTGGGAAAGAATAAAAAGCCCCAAACAGCAACAGGCTAACTTGGAAAACATGATCTAGGACAGCAGACAGAAAAGTGCACTTCTGCAACTTCTGTTTTCTACAGCTCTTGCAGAGCTGTAGAATCAGACTTCCTGCATATTTACTGCAAACAGTAGCTTGGATTTTAGTTATCACTTTGCACCCAAATCATTACAGAAGTGCTGACTCAACCATCTTTTCAGAGATTAGCCTGTTGGTCAAACAAAATCCAACATGAGAAAATACTGAAACTTGGATGTAAGATTCCATCAGCAATTATGTAAAACTACATTCTAATAAATAATACAAGTTTTCAGTAACTCCAAAGAAATAGGGCAAGATTCTCATAACGATTTTAGGGTAAATGACTACTTGAGAGCTGCTGAATTTCAACTACATATGTACAGCCTTAAATCTTTTCTGAAATCTTCCTGGGCTGATGAAAGCTTTTAAGAATAACTATCATACATACTTATATAAATAGTTGCCCCTTATAAGCAGAGAAAAGGGATATAAGCAACTTTACTACTACCAAAACAGGATGAAAAGTACAAGACAAGATGACCCGTTTAAGTCACTGCAACAGCCAAAACTTATCCCACTAGAAAATTAAATCAAGGTAGGGAAATCCTCCCCTCCCTCATTCTGTGCCTCTGCAGGAAAAAAAGCAGCTAACTCCCAACAGTCAGACTACAGGCTTTTTATTACTAAGAAGGTTACAATGGAATTATTATGAAAAATGGATTTTACTAGTCACGACCTGATTACAAAAATGTACACTGAGAAGAGTTTTCCTCCAGAGGGCAGTGTACAACTACAACTACCGATCAAGCATCAAACCTGAAAGTATTCATTGTGAGACAGGTCAATTTAGGTATTCAACATTACATTAGCTCTAACAGGATCTTATATTTCTGATCTATAAAGCTCATATACAAGAGGCAACTTCTGTGTAGTGATGTTTCTCAAGCTTCTGTTCCTACTAAATAGAGAAACGGGGAAAAAGTTAAATATCTCTGACTGAACACTGACACTGGTAATGATTATTTGATTCGGATGACAAATCCAGAACGACAGAGAGATGTGTTAAGATAGTCAGCTGTATGGGTATACTCCTTTTTTCCTCAACTAAATACATTCCATCTGATAATTCCACCTTGTGTCATGCTGTTGCCCTTGCTGCATTTGAAAAAAGGAGGAAAAAAAACTCCAAAACAACACATATGCACAAAAGGATTCAAAAAGAACCTCCCAATCATTTGGTGCCTTAGTGTCAGGCATTCCTCAAAGCTCAGATACTTCATGTATAACACTGTCAAACAATGCATAAACCCAGCAAACTTACTGCTCACAAGTCACAACTCGTATCTCAAGAGGCAAGCCTCTACAGGAGAGTGATACGCAGCAGCTCATGAACAGGTATACACTGTACTTGGAAGCTTTTCCAGTGGAGGGGGGATTTCTCTAATATATATTTCCATGTCTAAAAAAGGCTCCTTGCAATGGAATTCCAATGTCATCAGGAAAAATTTTTTCCAAAACTGTAACTACTTATCATGCTAACAGTTTTTTTTCCCCCCTAAACTTTCCCAACCATCCATACACACACACAAACTCCATGTTTAATAGTACCATATTATCTTCTCGGCACAGCAATTAGAATGCATTAGAATATGAGAGTCAAATATTCATGCATGCATTTTACTGATATCCACAATATTATTAATTTGTGCAATCAAGTGCATAAACTGCAGCAATAAACCTCATCACCCGATCAAAAGCCTCTGAAGCTGAACAAAATTCACAGAACATCGTTCTACCTTGCAAAGCTACAAATAATGACCAATAGATGAGAATGTCATAAAAAATGGATTTTTAGTCGAGTTCACAAAATGACAATAATTTCTATGCCAGTTTGCTTTCTAACAAAATTAAAGAAGAGTAAAAACGGGGAAAAAAAAATTAACACTGTGGGGCAGAGACAATCAAGAATCTTTCAGCAGAGCTCAGAAGGGAAGATTTTTTTTCTGCAGCTGTAACTTCCTTAGACCAGTGACAGCTTTTTTAAAGTCTGAATCTAAATATAAACTTCCCTTGTGATCATGCTGAGCAGATAATCAGTCATAAATTTGGGTTTTTTTCCACTTATAGATTAAACTCCAAAACCTAAGGCCACAATAATACTCATCAACTCATCGGTGATATGTATTTCTGTAATCATTAGCACTATTCCCACAGGAAATGTGAAAGGAGGAGGGAAACCTGTTTTTCTTTCTTCCACCATGATAACAGCCTTAATGACTACAGCACAGACTTCTATTAAAAGATCCTAAAGTATTTATAGTGAATAGGAATGGGATAGACAGCTATCTTCAGTTCACATGAACTTGATGAAAATGATTCACAAGAACTTCTCTGACACTCAAATCTGCCAGCACTTGATCCTTTCCCTCCTGCAGGAGTCTGTTCTGTGGATATGCAGACTCAGGGTGTGGGAACAACCTGCTGAGACTACCAATGGATCTATTATTTGGCTCATAAAACTTGTAAAAGTCTCACAGAATGTACAACGTTCTATTGTGTCTGAAAACCTCTTTCATGACTTGGTTAGCAGCCCGACTCAAAGCAGTCTGGCCTGTTTTCACTTCTGTCATAAAAGGGTTTTTTGAAAGAGCCATTTAACTGTGACCATGGTTTCAGCAAGACTGTGAAGACAAAGGAAGGGTTGAAACCATATGGACACTTCAGTACTCAGGCTTCAGCAAATCAGTACTTTCTTCCTTAGAACTTGCTTTTGCATAATTAGCTCTCTATGTACTGAATGAACTAATACATCAATATTCAAGGTGCAGGAAACTGTTATTTGTTACCTGTAACTTACATTAAACTGTTAGAAACCATAGTGCACCTATAGCGAGCATTCTCTAATAAAAAACCTTCAGAGGATTAATATAATGATCAGCACTTTCTGTCTTGTATCTTGAACAGAACAGACCAGAAGAAAAAAACAATTTATTTTGCCTTTCCTCTGTCCAGAGCATTTTGAAACACAAGGAATTATTTATGTTACTTTTAGTCACCAGACTGTAGCAAGTAAAGGTTTGTATAGCAAACAAATTGATACACTCAGCTTTTAAGTTTGCCACAAAGTCTCTGTGACTTACACAGCAATGCCTGCTTGTAGTCACTACTGCCGCAACAAACACCATCATATTCTTCTCACTGAGAAACACACCACATTGGATCAAAAAAAACAAACAAAAACCAAAACCGTGTTATTTTTTCACAAACCTGAATAGATTTTCTGCATTCTATTTACAGCAGAGTCCAGTTCCCCATGAGGAGCACATTCTCAACAAGTATCAATTATCTTTCTTATGGGACTCACCAGAAACTCAAGTAGCATGCTGCAGGATCAGCATGGCTAAGGGCAGGCACAACTAAGACAAGCAGGGCCTGAAGGCCCCAGTCTGAGCTTAAATGGAACAGTTGTTCTGTGGGTATGGGTGCAAGTCCTAAGTGAGACTGGTTAGGACACTTCAAGCAAATGAATGCCCTCAGGGCCCTGACAGTACAATTTGCTTGGGACTTGAACTTTCGGGTAGAGTCACCAGCAGCCAGACCACCCTAATACAAGTTAAACTTGTGCCATGTACTACTTTGAAAGAAAATCTGCCTTGTAAAAAACTGCATTAAGCCAAAATCTCTTTAGAGTAAGATGAAATACGAATTGCTATTGAGACTTCGTGTACAATTAGCTTGTTCTAGTTTTAAAGTATGCCTGATACACCATACAAAACACTCAAGTTTGTGTTTTCAGTCAGTCGATCAACACTTCTCTGCCTAGAGACATTACTAGCTATATTTTCCTGGGTATCAGAAATATTAATCTGTTTCTCAGAACTTTAGTATCCTGAATCAGCAAAACCAGATTCCCAAAAGTTCTAATTTTCTCCCTCTTCTCATACTATCACTTCATTTTAAGGTGTTTGTTTCAACACTTAAGCATCAGCCATCAAAGCCATCAACTTGCACCAACCCTCTTGCTCAAACTAAAATATGTATGCATTATATGGCAAACTTGTGCAAATGGCAATGTTGGTGCAAGCAATATTGCAAAATACTAGAAATCTATTTTTCAGCTTTGTAACTTGAGTAGGTTAATGTCCTGCAGTTCATACTGAACTTAATACTGCCGTCAGAAATTATTCAAGAAGCTGGAAAATTTATAAACATTAATGTAATAATTACTACAAGGTGAGTTATAGAAGACAATGAACACGTACTTACTGCAACATAAGTCAGCAAAGGGGGGACAAAACTCAATAGTTTTCTAAAGTGAGGGCACACACAGGAAAAAATGAAAGAGGAAGGAGAAAAGAAGGTGACGGTAACCCTTGTGTTCTCCCTCACAAGACTCTTTTCCCCAGGCTTTCTGCCCCGACATCAAAGTTTTAATAACTAAGCTTAGCACCAGTGCTATTGACAAGAGTCCAAGACAAGCTTCTACTAGAAAAGCTGAAAAGATCAGAAACCACATTTGTAATACAGAACTTGCTGCAACAAGACAAGACACACATATTGATGAATTGGCACATGAAACCTCTGCCTTCTACTCGGCCATATTATTCAAACTGTAACAATGTACTCTATATAGCATAATGCAAGATAGACAGTAAATTAAATAGGGCAATTAACATGTCCACCACCTAGCTGCTTTCAGCATCCCCTCTTCTACAGTATTCTTCAGAAGGCTCTTGGCCTCCTCTGTCTCTACTACTTCACCATATCCCAACTTCATACTGGAATTGAAGCCAGGGACCTTGCAACACTGAGCTTTTTAGAGCAGAATTCTGGCAGCAGTCTTCAGAGTCCTCTGGCAGTCCCTTTTCCACAGACCTTTGTATTCTGTTCTTCCTGTTCTCTTCTTTGAAACCCTAATTCCTACCTCCACTCCAACCCTAGGCATAAAATCCATCAGAGGACCCCTCCACACTTTCAGGCAAATTAATTCTTTGCACATGCCTTTGGCAGTGCCCTCTCAATACTGCATTATATATTCCTACCTTACTTCTGTGATCAACCTTAATGAACCCTAATGTGGACACTCTAAATTTCCATCAGCTATGAACACTCACAGAAGGAATTCTAGCAACAGAACCCAGCTGACTGTCTCTTGAGTTCCTTCCTGACCAAAACTCTAACCTGAAGTAAAAATTCAGGTGTCTGAGAAATTCAGGCTGTGCACATGAATAGGAACAGAAATACCCTACATCCAAAGTTAACCTTTCTTATTGGACACTGCTCAGAAGATTACTGTCTTCAAAAAGACGGAACAAAGCCCAACAATTAAAGAAGACCATTGTTGAGAGACATAACACAGAAGCCAGACCTTTTCAAGGTTCTCAGAAATAATATTCACTTAAATGAAACATGTTGAAAGGTACTAATTCAGTGGAAATTGCAGCACTGCAAGAGACTCTCAATGCAGAATCACATCCCTAAGGCACCTTCCAAATTTTATATATTGCCAGTTGAGGACTGATTTTTCAATAAAATTCATGAATGCTCCAAAATACGTTTTATTTATTCTAGCAAAATGCACATTTATTATATTTAGTTTTTCAGCACTTAGATCTTGTACGAAAGGAAAACAGAATTACAATTTTGCCAGGATTCCAGTTACTTTTTGGACCAGAAGTGCATTTCCAACTGCTGTGGTAGTAAATATAATGCTAAAACCATAAACTTTAATCTGACATTTTTATGATCTTTTCAGATGTGTTCCTTTACTTTCCCTGAAATCCATAAGCAATATGGATTCTTTTAATCTGCTAACAAAGGCAAGATCACAGGTAGTCACCACAGAACTGAAGAGGGCCCAGTATAATAATGCAACCTATGCCCCAAAGTAAAATGTCCACAAGCATTTCACTGAATCAGGCAGAAAGTAATCTGACATTTACAATTAATTTTTCTGTAGCAAAAGATAGAGAAAAGCAGTATTTAACTACAAATGACTGGAAATGCTCTGGCAGTGCTGATCATACACCAAATGAAATATTCTGAGTATAATAAATGGTACCTTACCTTAACATAATCCAAAGTAGGATCCAGAATGTTCTGATCTCTGTGAGAAAATGAAGCAGGGAAAAAATAAAAAGAAACACATGTTAAGTGCAAATATAATGTCATACTGAAGAGATGCATTCATACAAACAATAGGCTACTAGGTCATGTTAAAATCCTTGTTAAAAACTGTGTGTTATAGCTAGATTACCTATGCTATCTAACTTTTCACAATATAAATCACTTATTTCTTCTAGGTCAGATAGCAGAGCCACTAGTAAATAATCTGTGAAATAAAGCTAATTATACTGTCTTAAGCAGAACAAAAACAATCTTGAAATTTCAACAGATGTCTGAAAATACTTGCCTAAAAATATGTGAAATACTACCTAAAACATCCAAAATAAATTTATGAGAGCTCTTCCAATAGGTCCTAATTTTATTTCTTTGCATGTTTTCCTACTTAAGGTACTGCTACTGATAGCATTGAGAGGACATTACTAACACAAGAAAACAGAAAGTAAAGTAGCCATTTTTTATATAAACAAAGCAAATAATTCATGAATTTGCAATGGTAGATTGTTTTATTTTTACATTTGGAAAAATAAATACATTTCTTGCAGTCTTTTAAAAAGTTCTCAGCTTTATCACAATTTCAACATGACAATTATCTGAAAGCCGGATAATCAAGTCATCGCCCTATTTAAAAAAAAAAAAACAAAAAACAAAAAACAAAAAAATCTCTCTTGCAAGTTTTCTATACATAGGATGGCAAAAGGCCCAGAAGCCATAAATAAAAGTAAAAAGAAACATATTTCTTCAAAGGGTTTTGTGTGTTTGTTTTTGCTTGAGAACTAGCAAGTTAACAAGAGTTTGCAGCACATGACTGGATGCTTTCTGCAGAACCTGGAATGACACACATGGTGCTGGCCTTCAATACAAACATATAAGAGGCACAATGAAAACTCTGAAAACTTACAGATGGATCAGGAGCTTGTTACAGCAATCAGACTTACCATACAGAAACGTATACTCCATAAATATTTGGTGGAAATAATTACAGTGATGTAACATTGTCTTGAATGTAACTGTGTATTACCAGAACCTAAGTTATAATTGTTATCATTTTATACTCAGTTTTCAGTCAGGTTCCCTAAGAGTTTTTAACCCAGAATACCTACACCAAGACAAAACAAAGCCTTCCTACTCCTTAGCCCTGGCCATAGATGATGGTGCTCAGCTGTTCAGTGGTTATTGTTTCACATTATCCCAGTATTTATCCAGGGTCAAGTTCTGTTTGCAGCTTAGTTGAAAAAAAAAAAATCAAAACCAACCAACCAAAAACTAAAACCAAAACAACAAAGCTGCTAAATTAAATGGAAATAGAATTCGCATGATTTAAAACTTTTCCCACCCAATATACAAAGAAGCTATAGCTTGGCATCTGTACGCACATAAACTACATACAAACATACCAGGGAAAAAAAAACGGGTGAAGCACAGAGAAAAAAGAAAAAGGAAGTTTCTAAACAGAAAAAAAGCTTTCTTTCTCAAGGCTTTGCAATTTGACTGGGGGGGGGGGGGGGGGGGGGGGGGAGGGGGAGAAATCCCATTCTTAATCGTTTCAGGAAAGTCATTAAGCATGGCTAAACTCCTTTCACATTCAAATGATCTGTGGGAAGTTACACCAGTACCAACTGGCTCTGAAACACTTTGCAGTTTAGTTCTTCACTTGCCCATGGAATTTTTCAGGACGAAGTATCTATCAGCACTGCATATGCAACACACTCAAAAAAATTAACATCAACAATAACACGAACAACTAGCTTACTTCAGCAGTAAGCATGTTTTGTCATGGACTGCATTTACAAACTCCATTCCTGCAGACTGGCCTTGCTACAGACTTCACTGTTCCCACCCAAGGTACAAGACAAAAAGTCTTCAGGATAGATAAGGCCAAAGCAAAATGAAGGAGGTAGAAAAGCTTTAGAGATAAAACAGTCTACTTACTGCTATATAAAGCAGGAAAACCAGAAGAGAGAGATAAAGAAGTGACCTACATTTCCTCCACCACTCGTGTGCTTTGAGAATTTCTGCTTTAGGAAATCAATGGTGTAACAAATCTTTTCAGAAGTACTGTAATATTTGATATGGTCGACTGTTCCACAACAAAATGTAGAAAACCCTGTAACTCATCACAAGCACAGGTTATACATAAAGATGTTTATGTTGAAGCCCTATTCACCCCAGACACCTTTCTCCTACCAGATCTACCTCTCTCTCCCCATCTTCCCTTGCTGTCCAAGTCTTTACTTTCACGCAATTTTTTGGAAGTTATTTTCAAGGAATGGTAATTGATGTGCATTAAATAATAGTAAAGATTAACTACTGCATTTTCCTGTTGCTTGGTTCAACCATGATACTGCCACATTATGTGCAGAAAAACAGATTAAGCAGCCCAATTAACTAGTAACTAACCAAATTACTTGATCACAAAACTAACTCCTGAATCTCAGCTCTCTGTCAGCAATGATGATATGGTCCTTTAGGCCATATAATTCCAGCAAAAGAAACCTATAATGTCAGGAATCCAAAAAATATAAAGCATTTTGTTTCCTTTTCTGTTCCCCTCTCAAGGAATCTTAAAAATGGTGAACCGCATTCTTACTTCTTGTATTGGATGATCTGCAGAAAAAAAATATTAACACTGTCCAACAACTGATAGATCAGATGAAAGGTACTTGTGGGCTCTGCCACCTCTCAAATCAATTAAACTGAAGGCTTGTTTCAATAATACTAGTTCTTCATCTTTCATCAGATTCTACTACATTTCAGGAAATGCTAATGTTCATCTTCAAATAAGCTTGACTTCACACCAGTATTGATTTGCATCTGTTTACCTATAACATGTATGTATTAGAGTCTGCACATAAGTCAACCATTACTGTGTAAATTGTGGGTTCATAGATTGGATTTTACTACACATTTTTACTTCCTAATAATCAGATACACTGTATTTCCATTCAGATTAAAAACACATTTAATGCAGAAAGGTGTCACCTGGAAACACAGAAGTTCTCAGAACACCTCCAGGTAAGATGTTGGGTAAGGTCTGCAGAAAGACATACAGTACTGACTTCAAACACTTTTCATATTCATTCTGTCACAGAACGGAATTTGGGAGATTAAGAAAGATATGCAAACACACTTGCACGTCCATTTTGGGTATTTACACTGCTGTTAGATCACGTCGTTTCATGACAAAAACTAAATCCCTTTACAACATGTTTTTTGGTCATAAGGGGTGGGGAGAGAGGGAAGACAAGAAAAGTAAAAAAAAAAAAGGCACCTGACTTGCCTTTCTTCTGTCATTCTTCTGAGTAGTCCAAGCCCTCTCCTGACCCTCCTCATACGCACAAAGTCTGTGTGGAAACTGCAGTAGCATACCCACTCTTCCAGTAATAATTCATCACCAAAAAAAAGCAATTAGTCATCACAATCCTAAACTTCATGACTCTAAGACTGCCCCAGCCAGAAACACATTCTCTCGAGGGTAATCTTACTGACGTATGACAGTATCTTTCTCTCTTCTGTCTGATCTTGCAAATACACAACCTTTTAATCTCTCTGTACTAATCCTTGGAAACAATTTATTTTCAATCCAACTGAAAGATTCTTATTATTGGGTTTTTTTCCTGCAGTTACAGGTTTTTTACTGATACTGCCAAGAAAATAACACATAGCTTGAATGTGAGACATGGAGCTCGAGCAACACTACATAAAGATGAAGACAACAACAGAAAACAGAGCTCTCTTGCTTCCTCCTTCTTCCCCCAAACCAAAATCTGTTGCAGCAGTGAAGAGCCTGGTGTCTTACTGGTTGGAAGTGATTATGACAAAGTACTGATACATTTGAACCCTGTGAGAACAGGAATTAATGTTATATGTAGCCTCCTTCAAGATACCGCTAAAGCTGATGGTAATGAGAAAAGCAAATGGAATTCAGGAGTGTTTGAAGTTGACAACATCAGTAGTCATCAGCTGAAAGGACAGAACTTGGATCACGTTTCTGGTATGACAAACTAAATAATGTCATAGAGCCAAGTTCAAATCCTGCATTGATTTGAAGACAGTGAGCAACCAAACATGAAAATCTGATAAAGAAAACACTGAAGTAAGAGTAACTACCTACTCTTTTTAAATATTTGATAAATCTATTATATACTTAAAATCAGCACTACAGTTGAAAAGATTAATCTTGGAATTCATCCCCAACACACATTATTCAGTTCAGTGAGTGCAGGAGAGTAACTAGGAAACAAGTCTTTTTTTTCCAGTGTCTGAGGTTTGTCCAATAGTTCTCTACAGCACTGCTTCAATAAAGAAGCTTGAAGCAAGTATCCCGCAGTCTTTAGCTGTTTATTCTATGAAAAACTCCACATTTCTGCTAACAATTCCACATTACTTTCATCACTGCTACTGTAAAGAATCCTACAACACACAGACCCTGATAGACTAAGCCATATTAAGTATCTGCTTTATCCAAGCCTTTGGCATCCTCACAGATGTATTAGCCACAATTATAAGTTAGCTACGATAACTTTCACAAAATTGAAACCTAGACACAACTGTATTATCAGAAATGCCCAAATCCTCACCATCATTCAACCATCACACAGACACTCTTACAGTAATGGAAACTGCTGAATGGCCCTGAAGCAGCTTTGAGCTACTTCACACTTTTAAAAATGTACTTGTGGGAAAAGCATTAGGACACGTTGCAGTACTTGGCATGTGAAAGTACATTTGGTTGATTGTTTTAAAGTGACCTTTGCTGGGGACTTTCAAAAGCATCTCTCTCCTACCACATTGAAAGACTGATCCTGAGAAGAACAATCTTCTCAACAGTACCAATATCAGATCAGTGTGAAGACAATACAAGCTCCAAGGGAGCCTGAGAAACTGAAAATGTACTGAGCTGTTGTATGGCTGCTTACAGAGATAGAAGTGCTATAAACAGACCAGATGGGATCAAATAACTTCTTCAATTTGTGTCTTTGAAATCTCTCCATCTATGTAGATTTAAGAAATACACCACTACTTAAGTATGAAGGTGCAAGTATGAGCATGCTAGACACTGTGCTTATGCACTGCAGTCTGATGTTATTTGTACTGTAAACTAGAGTAAAAGATTCAGTGATTTTATCCTCCAGCAGCTTCTGCTTCACACACACACTCCTACTACATACCTAAGGCCATTCCACCCTTCTGTCTACAGCTGCACAACATCATGAACGTGACTCATTCAAACACCAGTGGAAACAAGTGCAAACTGCTATGACTAACTGCATAATGACCTACAGTTCACTTAAGAGCAGTAGGGACTCTTCAGCAATCAAAATTCAAGAAAAGAGACAATGTACTTTTCATTGAATTAAATGAAATCTTAACTCATTCATATTTGTTTAGAATGCCTCTTTAGAGATAGTATTGCAGCCATTTACCACTTCAATCTTCTGCATCTCTTCAGTTTGCTCCATTTTACCTATCACAGCAGAAAAATCTACCCCATTTTTTCTATCTTTTCCAAATCAATTCCTGCTTCTGCACCAGATACAGTACTGGTCCTTACAACCTGTTCAAAAGCTCAGTCTAGGCACCCTCATTCTTTTTCCTTTATTTTTCCATAACGTCTAGGAGTCCCACAGCTAAAACTCTTCTTCAATGCCCTTCTTAAAATCTTCTATTCCCAGGCAGTTACTATGTTGTGAAAGTATTCATTGGGCAGACAGACCATCACTTACCAAAAGCAGTCACTGTTCCTACAAACTTCCTTATATGTGTGTGGCTGTCAGGTTGCATTTCAGTGGGCAGTTCTTTACAGTCAATGCTTTAGTTGTTGCAGTTTTTGAGAAGGCAACTCAAAAATAGCTGAACCTTCCAAAATGAACATGCACATTCCCAAAAGACTGACAAACACTCAGTAGAATCCCAGGCTCCATCAATTCATCTGAAATGTACTTAAATCTAGGAAAAGTTTATTCACAAAGCATGGTTGCCAGCCAACTGGTACATCTTTCAGGAATGTGTGTTTGGACTGAAGCTTAGGAAAATTAATCCTTTCCTTCAGTAGTGAATAAGATGATGGTGGAGGAAGAACTCTTCTCCTTGTCTACTCCCTTACCCCAGTTTAAGAAATTCATTGCATTAGAAGTTTCTCTACATTGAATACTGAGAGTGAGCATTAGAAACTCTTTCACCTGTGTGACATTTAACTACTCTGGGGATATTCTACCCAATTTCACTGATATCCTGCTAACTAACAGAAATTTATAATCCTGTATATTACAACTGATCACTCATCTCCTTTCCCGACCTCCCATCATCAAAATAGATTCTATTTTGACAGGTTTGTACCAATGAGTTGCAACAAGCTCAGAACAACTTGAGGAACATGAAAGTGGCAAAAAGTGGGCACAGGACTGTTCTGTCATTGGAGCAGATTAGCAAATGTTAGGGATACTTGATTTTGATTTCATGTGTCTGTATGATTCTGTGCCAACTGAACTGGTTTGTGCAGTACTAGCTGAAATTCTTAAAATGTATGTTGAATTATATTATTATTAGAACAGACAAGAAAAATCCACTGGCTCTGCATTTTTTTTCAGCTACAGAACAGAAACACTTAACATACTTTTAAAGGAAAACAAATAGTTAAGGGAAACAAAGCAATTCTAAGGTATTAAGAAGCACAGCAACGGTATGTAAGAAGAGGAGTTGCAAAGAACTTACTGTTGATTCTATAATACTTTCAGAGACCATCAGGTATCTCACAACCTAATCATAAAAACAGGTTACAGACCACAGCATAGGAGAAATTGCAATGCAGTATTAGCTTTTGCTAACAAACACTTTTTGCTGAAAGGAAGCAGTACAGCTACAAATGGTAGTTTCATCAAGAAGGTGATGAGCAGGTGCCTTGGAGCATACATAGAATCATAGAACAGTTAGGGTTGGAAAGGACCTTAAGATCATCTAGTTCCAACCCCCTGTCATGGGCAGGGACACCTCACACTAAACCATGTCACCTGAGGCTTTGTCCAACCTGGCCTTGAACACCACCAGGAATTGAGCATTCACAACTTCCTTCAGCAACCTGTTCCAGTGCCTCGCCACACTTACAGTAGAGAACTTTCTCCTTATACCCAGTCTAGCCTTCCCCTGTTTAAGTTTTAACCCATTACCCCATGTCCTATCACTACAGTCTCTAATGAAGAGTCCCTCCAGCATCCTTATAGGCCCCCTTATAGGAAGCTGTAGACTGCCATGAGGGGACCCCTAAGTTCTTCTCCAAGCTGATCAAACCAAGTGACCTCCAGCTGGTATCTTTATTTAAAGCATAAAAGGGATGGAAAGGAAAATAAATTGTCACATGTGGACAAGAGGCAATGTGAGGAAGCAATACAGTACTTAGTACAAGTGAACACGACACTCGAGAATCTTTACAAGAGACCAGGAAACAACCAAGTTTGGGGAAATGCTTTGGATGTGTTGGAAGGAGTAATTCAAGAAACTTTCCATTCAATAAAGCACCCAAAGAAGAAATGGCCTGAAAAGATGGATTTTTTTTAAAAAAAAACATACACTTATTTTTTATTGGGGCTTTGAGGAATTCAGGTTGCATTTGCCTGCCAAGTCATTCATGAACAATAAGGTCCTGATCCCACAACCAATTTCAAACAGTGACACAACTGTGCCCATCCCACACAGCACTTCAGTTCTCTACTCAGAAGCTGAAGGACTGTGATTTAATTAATGTCCACTTAACTACAGAGGTCTTGCTTTTTGAGACTTTTTGTTCCATTCCCCTCATCTCCCTTCCCCAAGATCCCACATGGGCAGGCTTTTGATTACTGTCACCTGTAGCCAGGTTTCCAAAATCCCCATAAAAAGCAAGAAGTGAGGCTCTGGTTCTGCATGCCTATGTGAAGCAGCAGATGTGAGCATCAAATGGGAACAAAGTGGTGAAGTGTTGAGAACAACAGAAGAATCTGATTCCAAGAACGGACAGAAGGGCTGGGAAGGCAGACAAGCCAAAACAGAAGTGACCCCCAAAAGTTAAAGCATAAGAGGAATTAGTACTCAATATAAGCAGAGAACACTCACTATTCTCTGCTTATACAACAGAGCATTCTTTCTACCACAAACATCTGCCAGCTTTAATGGATAGATCTACTCCACCACAGAGACAGCAGAGGTCAGGTTTGCAGGTGCATCTGAACAGGACACATCAAAAGAAAGAATAGGAAATTCTGGGACAAATAGCACGAAGGAATCCTTCCTTTTGAGAACCATTTATGCGTGTACTGAAGAAGTCAATGAGATACTCCATAGGCCTAAATATATCACATTCATCTTACTCCTGCTACAAACTCACAAACTGCCTGGTTAAGGGTTCTTGGAAAACAAAACGCTTACTACAAGGAAGTTTCAGGCATTAGATAAAATCCATATGTATTTTTACTTTTAAAATTCTGGGGGTTTATAAACTTTTCCTCCCTACCTTACCCAAAAATTTAAACGGAACAAATAATAAAAAACATCTTCCTGTTAATTTCACAACTATTTTTATACCTGAAGAACTACACTGCTATCTATGAACCCAAACAGCATTATCTACTCTTCTCCATAGAGAAAACATATATAATACTTATTTTATTTGAGATATTAAAATCTTGACGATAAAATTTCATTTTAATTTTCAAAGTGCACCTAAGTACTCTGTGCCGTAATACACACAGCATAGTCATTACAAAGTAACACATATTCCAACTAAAATTATCCAAAAAATAACATTTTCAAAATGATTAGTTAGTACAAAATAATTCTAAATACCTGACCCATGCCATTCTCAGAACCCAAAGAACAGAATTTGCAGCATATGGAGAAGCAAAACAGGCTGCAAATTCTGAGCAAATCCCTGCATATTGTTCTCCTCACCAAGTAATGCCCTGTCAGCTCTTTCCCCTTATAAATCAACTGTCAATTCAAGGACTTCAGCAGGCTGCATCTATTCCGGTAGTACCATTAAGAGGAAAGGAAGTTTCAGGAACCCAGAATCCAGCTGTTAGATGACTTTATACCTCAATATGCTGATGAAGTTATCCTGTTAATGTCAGTGGTACTAGTAAAGGTTAACACTGATCAGGTTTTCAATTTTTTTCTGGACAGTTATAGAAGATGAGACAAGTATGCAAGTGTCATCCAGCTAAACATGCACAGCCTTGAAGACCAGAAATTTTGAAGAGAACAGTACATAATAAATTATGAGATAAGCTAATCTACTCCAGAATAACTGCTGCAGCAACAGAAAGTCCAAAGTTAAATGATAGCACTTTATCTGAAATAATGGGGAAAAGAGCTGATGAAAAAAAACAAGAGGAAAAAGAATTGGCTGACCAGTATGAAAACTAAGTCTGAAGTCTAGCTAAACACACAGTTGAATAGCTATCATACTTCCAAAACTACAGAACTTCAGGGTATTCTTAGCGTCTATATGTAGATAGGGCTTGTTTACAAAATACGTTTTAGTTTACAGGTTATTTGCCACATTTTGATCTCCTGCAGCAGGGTTGAGTGAGCATTGGAAGACAACTACTGGCTTGCCCACTTCCTCAGTGAAAGAATCAAACTAACCACCTGCTCCCCAACCAGATTCAATTCTTCTTAATTAACATCATTGAACCATGTCAAAAAAAAAAAAAATCAACCAAAACCAGAAAACCCACAATCCAACACTAGATATGAACAGTTCAAGTCTGAGATTTTGGTACGCTAAAAAGAAGCTGTTATGCCTGATCTACCTACCAAAAGGATAGTCTGTAACCACATCAATAAAAGCAGAAGTAGTGTTGTAGCTACTATCACACTCAGGACTTTCAGTGTAGCCAAGAATATATACAGTTTGCAAACAGAAAATCAAGACAGAAGAAGAAAAGGTTAAAATTACAGCTCAGTAGTTACAACTCTATATTTCTAAATATATAGGCAGTTAAAAGTAAAGCTTTAAAAACAGGGTGGGGGAAATCTAATTCTGACCATCTGGTTGGTCAGAACCTCTCATGAACAGTGACAGAACAAAGCATCCAGAGCATTACATGTAATTTAGAGAAAGGCATGAAGCATTTTGATTCCAAGCCAGTTTGAACAGTGCAGCCCTACTGTTTACCACTATTTTTGAAACATCAGTATAGGCAAAGAACAGAATTTGAACAAAAAACAGTCTTTGCAAGTGTGAACAGATGAAATGGCTACTGGAAAGACACAGTAAACAGGAATTAAACCAGCACATATTCACAAGCATTTCATATAATGGGAAACAGCCAGTGTAAATTAATGTCAGCTTCATTTGAAGGCTTTAATCAGCATGAAAACTTAAGAGTGATCATTTCTGGCAGATGGCTCACTTCAACACTTCCTAGGGGAAGGCTCAGAAGAGAGAGTGATTTAATGCAAATGTGTGACCACACAGCATCTCCCAAAATATCCAAAGCTCTACTCATACAGGCGTTCATACCTCACATACAGGGCAAAGACAAAGTTAACTCATCTCTGTCTGTTAAATGCTGAATTTCTCACACACAGACTTCTATCAGTCAAGTGTATTTCCTAAAAAGTCTTAGACACACATAAAACATGGAGGGCTTTAACTAAGCATTTTACTTTACAAACTGCATAAAAATCAATAACCTTACTTGTAAGAAATTGTGTCTAGCTTTGTGCTAGATTATTCATCCTAAAATTTGTATTAAGTTCCTCCAAAGCATCATGAAGAGAACACAAACAAACAAAAAAACCCAATAAGGCCAACTTTGTGTAAATTTGGATCCTATATCTGGCCTCTTGGCAGTCTACAATTTCACACCAGAGCAGTTATTAAACTCAATTTCACTCAATTTTTTTTCCAAAGCCTGTCTGTTTCAACAAGAATACAGGCTGGATTTTTCCCATTTTACTTTGGAGGCAATAGAGTAACTATTAGCATTGAGAAAGGAGTATGTTTTTTTCTTTTTTTAACCATGCTTTAATCAGATTGTGACAATCACATCTTTATTAGCCTGATTCTCTAGGGACAAAACATTGAAACTATCATACCATCTGTGTGGAACAATGGCCGATGGAGCGTGGGCATGCGAATTATGAAGGGCTGAATAATCCCTGATTTTGACTTGCACGACCCAGGCTTGAAACTGAGTGAATGACAGTGAACTGTTGTGGACTGGCTGCAAGGCAGTGGGCATCTTGTGCCCAATCCCGATGTTTTAGCATTAGAAAATGGTGTTTATGGAGAGTGCAGGCCACAATCCTAAGTCAGCAAGTGCCTATGTGGAGCTTGACATGAATCGAGGATGAAGAAAGCTGTGGGTAAAGAAGCAAAAGTAGCAGTGCAAGCAAGATAAAAAGAAACTGGGATGTGTTAAGACACAATAGTGAACTGTTAAGCAAGTTTTGGAGACTAGGCTCTCATACAGTTAATGTAACCAAATTGTATCTTAGTTGCTGTGTGCTACACTGTATATGTATCTGCTAATACAGTGAGCTATTGATTATGTATCCAATCTTAATATAACCAGTTACTGTGTATGTATCAAAGTATAATACACTGAGTCATTGCAAGCAGATGCAGAGACTAACATGGAAATTCTAGCTTATCCAATAGCTATATATAGATAGGCAGGTGGTCAAACTAATGGAACCAATGAAAGAGTGTTTAGCGGTGCATGGGCTACCAATAACTGTATTAATGTAGGCAATATTGATCAATAAAAGGGGAACAAGATGTCTAACTCATATTGTGTCATCCTCTTGATTCTGGGTTCCTCCAACACATCTGCATTATTTCTCTCTCCACAAAGCAACTTTGGAACTAATGACCTGTTTGACAGTGGGGTATCAAAAATACATTTCTCATAAATAAAAAAAAACAGGAAAGTAGCTACAGGCAGCAGAGGGAACCACTTCCTCCAGGATAACCTGCTGAGAGGAGGACTGTGGCAAGAGGTTCAATATCTATTAGTCAGAATCCACATAAGAAGAAACACTATGAATAGCCTAACCATGGAAATAGTCTTCGTGGATGTTTATTCTATACTAAGTACTGAAGCAGCACCCATTACTATGGAATGGATTTGTGTTGTCTTCTAAAAGTATTAACTTAAACTCAAAACCCCAGCTCTGGGAAAAACCTCCAGAATGTGTCTTATGCTTCATCTTTCTTCTTCTTTTCCTGGTTTGTGGATTGGCATACTAATAATAAATAGTATATATGCAGTCCTATTGAAATTCAAACAAAACATAAGCTTTTGAGAAAGCTTATATGAGAAACATGTCTTTTGGAATCTGATTCTGTTAGTTTTTATGAACCTGTTAGTTTTCCTTTATTATAAAATTTAGGAACAAAGAATACTATAGCTGTCAGCTTGTCAGCTGTCAACTTGTTCCACTACCTCTTGCAATGAAACATGGAGCACAGTATCAACAGAGTAGAATCTAGTTGTGCTTTGGAATATTAGCAAAAGATCCTTTGCTCCATCGATTTTCTTAACAACGCTCAGAAATTTCTTGCATCTCTACACTGAGGTAGCATTTAAGTAAGATCATATATGAGCCAGTACCAGACCTACAGAGGCAAGTGCTACCTTAACCCAAGACTACGTGGGTACTATTGACATCCCACTGAAATAGTGTAGAACGTCAAAATTGGCTTTTGACAGCTGGCTTCATCACTACAGACAGACTTGCTGATAATAGTAGTTCTGCATTGCTTTTAGATCTTGTTTATTGGGTACTGGACTGTATTAATGAAAAAGCATGAAAATGCCACAAGTGTGTTACACTGGAATGGCAGTCAAGGAAAACCATAATCATTCAAGGGCACAGGTAGTTCCAAATAACACTACTTAATAAAACACTTAATAACACCACTTAATAAACCAATGTAAGTTCAGGCTTGTGCTTTTAACAACTTGAGGCTATGACTCCTGATCTACCTGATTTTTGCACAAATACAGGAATGACAGATCTTCCTAATAAGGACTGCAGACTCGTGATGTGCTTGGTCACAGGAAAACTGAAGTGAGCTGGACATTTCCTATATTCATTTATTTGTAATTAATTATGCCTTGTAAGTCTAAAACATTGAGTGCTTTTGTACATCAGAATTTAATTTTTCCCCATTAATCCAGAAGATAAACATGGAAAATTCATGAGAAATTCCATAAAGATATATTATTTTTGGTCATTTAGATGTAAAAATCCTGAGACAAAATCATCCTATAAATAAATTATTATACATACACTTCATCTTGGCTACAGAGTAATGTAATCAGGTTGCTGTAAGACAAGATAGAAGTTTCTGGAAATCAGAAGAGTTCCATTAGGAAATGACACAATTCATTATCACTTTCCTACTCTTGCCTTGGCTTATTTTTTGTTCACAAAATTGTGTATTTAGAGATTGTATTACTCATCTTGAACTACTGAAAATGTATCATTGTTACATTTTCTAAATTGATCAAACTTTAACTATGATATGCCTAGGTCACAGTTCAGCATAATCAGATCCATGTGCACAGGAACACTGTAATCCCAATGACTATTAATTCTGGCTCACTGACATGAAATACTTGGGTTGAGCAATCCATCATGGAAAAGTTTGATTAAGATGCATGTTCACTCTAAGTTTTGTAAACAGCATTATAGTAATGAAACTGATTTACTCCTGAGTAAGAATATCCACTTAACATTATACTATTTCATAAGTACCTACACTGAAATGAAAGTCCCATAGGGCTTTTTTGACATAATTCTGATAAGGGAACATGGACTTCCCCATACAATTAGTCGCAGCTAATTTCAACATGTCTGAGTAACAGAATATATACCTTAGCATATATGGCAAAGTGCTTACCACAGAAGAATCAGATATGCTCTCCTGATTTTCTTTTAAAGTGTACTAATAAAAAGGGCACAGTCATCCAAAAACTACTCAAAAAGTAATGTATTGGCTGACTGTCATACTGGTAGTATCTTTTGCTCTAATGCAAGTGGGTTATTAGGTCATGCAGCAGAATGTATAAAGATTCGTCGTAAAAAATTAAAGAAAGCAAAAGCTAGAAGTTGCTACCACAGCATTCCACAAGTATCTGAGCAAAAAATTAGAAGACTAATCCAATTGGAACAGTGCTTGCTGCTATGACTCAAAAGACACAAATTCTATTAACAGCTGCACTAACAACATTCTTTTAATCTCTTATTATTTCAAAAGCATCATGTTTTAGTGCTGATCAGGCAGAAGTTCTCTACATTTTCCTCTCAAGCATTCTGTTCTAACACTTACTGCTTGTGCAAAAGTTTTCTTTACAGGACAAGGAAAGTAACCAGTTAAAATTGCAAATATATTTAGCAGGGAGCCTTCGGCCTCTGAAGAAGAACATCTCTTGCAAATCACATTCATTAACTCCTCTTCAGAAGCAAGACATAAGGTAAAACTTCAGTATATGCTTCCATATTCTTTCCATAGCAGCAGCTGTGGCTGCTTGTGCTCTCTAAAAGTATGCAAGTCAAAGAAGCAAATTACATTAAAAAGCCAGTTCACATAAGCAGGTCCATTTCAAAGACCAGTGACAGGAATATTAAATGCACTGAGGCCCTTTCTTCCTTCAAAGTGAATACAGTATAGAGAAGAAAGATTTATTTTCAAATGAGAAGAAAGCTTGACCCTGTATGCTGCAAGCAAAAAGCATACAAAACCCACTCTACACACACAACCCCACATAAATCGAACTGTCCTTCGATTTGAGATCAAGAGTGTTATATAGTGATGGACACAACAAAACTATAAATCCTTGTTCAGAAGCTGTGATTTGGCTATTTTTTCTCAACCTTTAACGCTGTCAGCCAAGCATCCTAACCCTCTCACCTTTGTGCCTTTATCTGATCCACTGATTACACGGAATTTTTCTTGTGTTAGCTGGGATTTTTCACATTTTATAGACCTCAATATCAGAACAACAAAAAAGGACATTTACAAAATAAAGTATTTTTTGTGTAAGTAATGGAATATCAGTGATGATAATAAATTCATAAAAGAAATGCTAGCTATGAGAGTGTAATTCTTTCTCAAGAGTCACAGATATTATAGCCAGGAAGTCAGGCAAGAATAATGGACAGGGGTAATTTGCTATTAACTCATTGTGTACACTGGGTTCCAATGAAATCACTAGATCCCACAGAAGTGGGATCCCACATGCCTTAAACAGGCATGATTATTTAGCAGCCCATATACTGACTGGTCTTGCTGCAAAAGGAAAACTATTTTGAAACCTGAGCTATTAAGAATTTCTCAGAATTCCTGAAACCTGTGCACCAGATTCCCTCCTCACCCTCCCCACCCCTCACATGTTTCACACTATTTTTTGTTTGGCTTCTTCCATCAAGACCTAAATTGAGTACTAGGCAGAAAAATCAATCTCAGTTAAATACAGAGTTATAATAAAAAGCTACACCTATAACTGGACATTTAGCAGTCTAGAAAAATACAAAACAAATCCTATGCAAACACACGCAAATTAAGGTTTTACAAGGTACCTGGCATGGAGTTTGTTGCTCTTCCCATTTTGCAGGGGGTACTCTTCTGTAACATCCTGCACAAAAGCTGGCTGCTGGCAGTGTGGTCTGGTATGTGGCAGTGTCCCCATGTGGCTAAACATATCATAAAACCTAGTGGGAACTGTCCCTTTCTTCTTCCTGGGAAGAGTGCCATGGATGGAGACATCTTGAAAGGAGCCTGAGCAATGCTCAGCTGGCAAAGGTTTAGTGCTCAAAAGGTCCATGGAAGAAGCTAATGAAAACTGGTGGTTCACTGGACCATCTCTGGGAAGACTTGAAAATTTTCCTGCAGCTATCATTTTCAGTTCTGAAAAAAACAAAAATAAGATTTATCATAGCACATCCATCAACAAAGCCCTAGCTTTAATGGAAGTTCAATAGCATGACTAACAAAGGCATCTAAATTTTAACTTCTGCTTTGCTTTGAGGCAGATACCTCAACAGGTAGCCTATATTATAATCCAGTCACATTCCTCCAACTGCACATCAAGCACTCGTGTATATTAACTTTTAGACATGTGAAAAGTCACAGCAAAAAACAACCAATCTGGAAACACATGCAAGGGCAGGCAGGCCCTGAGCAATTTTCCATTTTCACCTACAAAGGTGTACTTTTTCTGCTCCTTTGCATCCTCTGAAGACTCAGGTGTCAATTTAGAACCATTATCAAAAAGCAGAGTTTCAAGAATATTTTGACAAAAAAAAAATAAGGACACTATAGCTTGATTTGAGAGTATATTTCTAAATGCAGTAGCTGTCACACTGTGAGGTGAAAAAACTGTTTCTTAAGAGTCTTGCTCAAGTAATAAATCTAGCAAAGAACTAGTCACATTACTAACAGGCTGTAAACTAAAGGGTTCTACCCAGAGATAAGGGCAAGCAGATTACCGGAATTCTCTTCCTCAGCATGCACAGCCTGCTGGCTTAAATTGCTGTTGACATTAGGGATTTGCATAGCTGTCAGTCTCTTGTATAATCAATTAGAGCCTGTCATACAGTACAGGTTTTTCTCTTACCGTGAGCAAAAAGATTCATGACACAAACACTTCAGGCACATTAACAAATTGCAGCGCTGTTCCTCAAACGCTGCCTTGTGCTTACTTTATACTGTTATATTACAGAAGACAGGCTGCCTTACCCTATCCAGTCATATTATCATACAAAAGCCACTTTATGGAACATACCCACGGATCTAAAGGTCAATCAGTTCTATGTTCTCAACCTACGTGGTACGCGACCAGGTGCAGCAGAGATAGGTGTGAAATCAGCAAGCAGAAGAGCTTTTGGCAATAACACTTATGGACAGGGAGAATCTGCTCTGACCTTGGTAAGGTTTCATGCTGGAAAATAAGAGCAGCACCCTGGAGGCCCAGCAGCCTGGAAGTCAGCTCGTTACAGCTGCACAAGAATACCTTTGGGTTTGGAAAACATATAGGTGTTACAAGGAACACAGCTGCCTCTATAGTTCTCATGTTCTATTCTCCAACCTCAGCATCACAGGTGCTTTCAAAGTGTTGCTGCACCGAAGCTACTGTACTTCTATACCCAGAGCAGGTTTAGTTTTAGAGTAACACTAAAGCTCATCTCAAATTTATGCAAGTATTCTGCTGTTTCCTGTCAGCTGCATTGCAGATATTGACAGACTGGATAAAGCTTCAGATTTGAACAACAAATGCCCTTCCACTTCTCCTTTATATAATAATAAATATTCACTAGTCCTACAATAAATATTCACTAAATTATAAATAGATTATAAATAAAATTTAGATATTTTATTTAAACATCATGATAAATAATATTTTTTTTTTCTCTTCCATCTGCCAAGGCCCTGTCTGAGCACCACTACTATGTACTATAGTAAAAAAAGACTCTGGAAATAGCACCTCTGTCCACAGAATCTGTTTGACTTAGGTCAGGTTTCTTGTTGGAAAAAGTAGAAAAGAGTTCAAAAGTTAATAAGGACTGACATTTTTAGTTACACTGATCCAAACAGAATTCAAAACACTAAAGAAACCAATCTACACTCTCACAAAAAAAATATGCCATAAATTATCATATGGGCCTTGACGAGAAATACTAAATCACCCCTCCATTTATTGTGCATTTTGAGGACATAGTTTCTGCTGGCTAGTATTAAAAATATCACATAATTATGTTCAAAATAATACCAGAGTGCTGTAAAGTCAGTTTTGCCTTACAATTGTTCTAAGCAAAGCAACTGGTCCAGAGACAGGAAGATCTAAAATGCAAATGCTTACCACAAAGCTACAGCATGCTATAGTTAAAAGCAAACTAACAGACAGAGATTGCTTCCAGTAAATTCAGCTTTCTTATTAGACAGGTATGATAAAAATTACCTCAAACAATAGCTGGGGGGTGAGGGTGAAGCATCTTAGAATGCACACAGTCATCTGAAAATTCAATTTTGTAGTAAGGCAACAAACATCATTTACAGAGCCTGAAATGGGAGGATAGCTTGCTCATACTGTACAAGCATGTTGTTACTCTAATTCTGGGGGCTGCTGAGATTCTGAATGTAATAATCTTGCCTTCTTATTGGTTTATAAAAACCCTCAAACCTCTGAACTCTGTCTAATAAGTGCAGGTCATCCAGTCAGATGGATTTTTCTTAGGCTTTCTGGCCAGATTACCACCACTATGCTGAAATAGAACATGTGATATTTCATGCAATGCCAAGCGGGTATAAATGCAACCAACGAAAGTTTGAGTTTAGTAGTTGATACCAGATGAGTCCACAATAGGCTTATAATGATAGTAAGCTGTCGACCACTTCATGTCTGAGGATACATAAAAAACCCTGAGAATTCCCTCTCCTAGCCAATGGTGGGATAATCATTATAGAAATCCAGTAGGTTTCCAATCCAACAATCTGAGATATTTCAGCAAATAAACAATGACCCTCTGAAGTAGAGGATTTTCCATTTAACCTGCCTTCCTAAGAAAACCAAATACTCTCACTTATACCCTACTCACTGCACCTTCTCAGTCACTCAGTAGCTTTCCACGATTTACAAACTCAATACCCAATCCTCAAATTCACACCTGAATTTTGTTTTAAGAAATCAAGTTAGACTTCCAAAGTTAATATGAAATACCTAAATTCAAGAACTTGCAAGACACTTGGTCACAATTACATGTGTACAGAAGTTCTGATAATATTCTGAGCAATCCTCCCTGCAAAGCCCCTAAGAAAACAAAACCCAAACCAACCCCACCCAACCAAAATCCAACAACGACAAAAAAAACAACCCAAACCACAACCCCAAAAAGCCCCAAACAACAGGCCTGCTAACTTCTACCCTTAAATCTATCTGCTTGGCTACACGCTGCTCTACTATGTAGTCCTTACATATGTAAACTGAGAGCTACAACAGTTAGCTCAGTAATAAGAGTCCTGCCAAACTATCCATACATTCTCCATCTTATTGAACATGAACACTGAAAGGAAGGAGCCTCTTCAGCTGAAGACTCTGGAATACCTCAAATATTTCAGCATATGATTCAAAGAATGTTTGACTTTATTAGATAATAGAACCCCTGAAAATTTTAGTCCCTAAGAGACAGTGTGCTTTGAGCAACTGCCATCATGCAATCACCAGTGGAAATGGTAAAAATTATAACAGAATGGAACGGAAGTTTAATTGTACGCATTCCTATTTGTCAAAATGGAGCATCTCACAAAACAGTCTTTTGGAAGTCATTCGAGCTTTCCCTAATTAGATACAAACAAGACTGACTCATGCCAATATAATGTTAAAAAAGCTAGGTGAATTGGTATTTATGTATAGAATGGCATTTCTCTTTCTTCAGCCTGTAATTTGGGCAAGTATATGGGAATGGAATCAGCAGGAGTCAGATTATGAATTCAGAGAACTGGAGGGCATGACAGATTTCCAGCTGACTTCTGACATACTCTAGGTTTTTGTTATGAATGAAGGTGAGGGAATACAAACAAAAGGGTCTTTAAAATCAACATGTCATTTAGGAAAAAGGAACAAGATTGGACCTAGAATAAAATACATATCTGGTGGGCAAAATCAAATGTGCGCCAAACTCTAATCTGATGGGGTATGCATCTTTTCACATCATTGCTCATAAAAATCCCAGCCATATAAACAACCAAACAAATAAGCTTTTCATTCCCAAATCAACATACAAAATATTCTACTACTGGTGCACTCTTGGTTTTGGGATGCAAATACAAACTTTCTGGCTTGGCTTGTCTTCACAAAAACTTGGGTGTGCACAGTCTGGAGAAGTTCTGATTCCATCCATACGGGAACATGCCCCTTCCATATCACAACATAACTAGTAGCAATGGCTGCTACTTGTTGTTTCAATACATCAACAGGGAAATGAGGGAAAGGGAAATGTTAATTTCAGCCTCAGAGATACATGAATGGCATAAAAACAACCCAACACTGTATATGTGCTAACAGAAACCTCATCAAAGGAAACAGAAAGGCAATTCCAGATTTCCAATCAGACTCAACTCATCAAACCTAAATCAGTTTTATGTTAAAAGATTTGCACTTCTCTCAGTCTTCCTGATCTGCAAACCAGGTGATTCTCCCTGTTAGATCAAAGTCTCTGAAGTCGATACCTGGTGTTATCATAGCACCAATGGTACAATACTTCCCTCAAAGTCTTACCATGTCTTTATTATTATCTACACTATGAAGATAACAGGTATTGAACAAGGTTTAATAGATCCAGCTGAAGAACAACTGCCTTATCTTCTCAGGTTTTACAAGATGGAGTCAACTTCTGTGAAAACCCTACTTCTGACACAGCAAATCTCCTCACAACCTCCTCCCACCCACCTGCCCTCCCTGCCTCAAACTCAGTAGCAATAAATTATGATGAGTGGGAGATACAGTACTTTTTTCTTCCTACTAAGTTACCCTGTCACATTTGCATGCACTATACATATGCACACAGGAAATAATGAAAGTGATGAACCTTAATGGTGAAGTAAAGTTCAGGATAAAAACCAAGTCAGTTTCCTCAGGTTGTTTTTTTGTTTGTTTGTTTGTTTGCCTAGTAAGAGAACAAGTTAGTGAAAAAGAAAAAGCATAATTGAAAAAAACACTCAAGTTAGTATATCATAGGAAGAAATATACAGCTAAAACTATAGCATCTATAAACTTACAGTTGAATTCATGTTAATTATCTCCCTAGAAGCAATGTAGCCATCTTCATTAGTGTAACAAAACAGAGGTTTGCTTCCCCAAAACGACTTAGAAGCAGCTTTCACAACCTGTATTTTCTGTTGCCTCCTCCTTTTTTCAGAAAAAAGATAAACTGATGCAGTAGCTGTGACACAGCAAACAGGTCACAAGACTTTGATAAGAATACTAGATTTGAGAACCTACAGCCTGTTATGATATGGAGAAAAAGACCGACAGAGCATACGCAATAGTTCAAAGGCCCTTGGCTACTATCAGGAAAAAAACACAAGTCTGCCAAACATCAAAAACTCCTCACAAGGTTACAGCCAGGTTAGTGCTTCCAAATGATCCTGAAATGCTACCACAGTATTTATGCTCTCTCTTTCCTTATGTATGCCATACAATTTACACTCCACATACATCCCCGCACTGTAATCTGACAATCCATTTAAAATGTTATTTTAAACTACTATTCTCAGGCAACAGAGAGCACATAGGCTACTGTAAGTTACCTTTGAAATCTGTTTCGAGATGAAACAGATAAACTCCACATTTCATTGTGAGTTTTCACACGTAGAATGCCTCGCCAGTATTATGAAATTAACTCAAACTTCACTGCCCAATCAGTCGGCTCAGTAATTCTGAATGGTATGAAGCCTTGAATTGAAATAAACATTCTCTCCCCAGTTCTTCTGGCAGAAATTGAGGACTTCCCCAAGGTTACAGTCAAATCTAGGCATTTTTCAGCTAATGCTTCAGAACACAAGCTTTTGTTTCTCCTCTAGTATAGGAAATCATTTATTTTGCCTGCTCCTCTGTTCCCACGATGTTACTGAAAAGAAAGAACACCCAAACCACATTCCAACTGAAAATGAAGTACTTAAAAAAAAATTTCAGCAACAAGTATGCGCTTCATTATGCTGAGCTAACAACCGGCTGACAGAAATTACAGATTTCAACAGAAATAAGTACTTTTCTATACGTTCCTCTTTAACTGACAAAAAAAAAAGACACCATTCCTTTTCTCTCTCCTTGGTGAAGCACCTCGGTATATCAAGTTCAGCAGTATTTTATACTTAAACAAGATTTCCATGGGATCCATTCCTACAAAACCTGATTACTGCCACAGCTACAGTACTTCATCAGTCCACAAAGTCAGCCGCTGCCAGGGTCAGGGCTCGCCCAGCTCCACATCTCCCTGCCCCGACAGAGCCCGAGAGACGCTCACACACACACTCAAGCACCAGCTTCCCATTCTCTGCCCTAGAGGATAACACTGTCCCCAGAGTTACCAGTCTGATCACTGCAGCTTCTTTCCCAGCTTTCTGGGGATCAGTTGGAGGTTTTGTCCCGGCCAAACGATCTCCCGGCACCGGGTCCCGTCCAGGTCCCTTGGGGCTGCGGAGGCAGTCAAGAGGAAGAGAGGGGGGCCGGAGGCCGGACCGGAACACCAGCGTCCCGGAGCGCCTCCAGTAAAGGAACTGGGACGTTGCCGGGAGAGCCCAAGGTATGGCCGCGCCGCAGTAGGAGCCGGAGCGTACACTTGCACCAGCCTGCCCTAAGGAAGAGCAGTTCGCGATAACTAAAATAAGGGTGACTCAACCGAGCCTCCCGGGAGCGCCTTATCGCTCTCTCGCCCGGGCCGCGGAAGCAGGGACCTAGTTCCGCGGTTCTCCCGTTCTCATCCAGGAGACCGGCCCGCAGGCAGCACTCACCGTAAGTGCGGGGCGGTGCGGCCGGGCACCCCGCGGCCATGCAGCGGCGCGGCCGCAGGCGCTATGAGCCGAGCCAGCGCCCGGACGGGATTTACAGCCCTGCAGCCACACCCTCGGCGGGCTGCTGGGGCTGGGTCCTGCCGAGACCCCGTCGCACGCCGTGACCAACCGTTTGCCCTTCTTCCACGGATTGAACAGCTTCGCTGCCAGAATTTCGTCTCCCAGATTAGCACTACGGCAAAGACTAACAATTTCCTAAACCCAGCCTGTTAGAGAACAACTGGGAGCCTGTTACATACTTTACACGCACTATCTACTTGCATTAGCAGACCTTGCCCCCCCCCCCCATCCCACCATGTTACATGAAGTTATCTCTGCAACAGGTTGGTGGGATAAAACACGTTTTCTAAAACAAAGAGTCAAAGAGCTGTAAAGGATCGAGAGCAACTGACAGAACAGATGGCTAGTTAACCTGGGTTTGTAAAACATACCCTCCGAAACAATCAGTTACAGACAAAACATCCATTTCTAACAAATCACCTCTGGCATCTTCAGCTGTACCACTGACTCAGCCAAAGAGCTTATGATTAAATAAAAATCAAGGCACACTCAGTTGACTCTTAAAGCCCTGTCTAGCTCATTTTTTTTCTTTAACATTATATTTATCTCTTTTCTGCTGGCTCAGTTGTTCAGGCTGCCTGGCCAGCATTGCTCTGGTTTTGCTGTAGTTATTCCAGTTATCAAAAGCAATTTTGATAATACTGTTCTTAGTGTCTTCCCAGAATGAATAAGCCAACATTCTGCAAACCACAGCTATCCTATTGGAACTAGCTTTAAAGAGGCAAGCATTTCTTTGTCCAGCCAAACATTTAATTGATTTTGACACTGAATATTTGTTCCCTACCAACTTTTATGCTGGTTTTGTTTTGGGAAATACTATTCATGCACTATTTTCATTTCACTCTAACATTCAATCCTTTGACTGTCTTTCTCCATTTTCCCCCAGGAGCAGCTTTAACAGTCTGCTTCTGGTGTTATCTACTTCAGAGCCTGACTACATGATGTTGAGGTTTTGGTCCTAAACTATATAAATAATGTCATTAAGCAGCAGACTATTCATCTTCAAAGACCTCTAAGTATTATCAAGCCAGTCATCAAGAAGAAATGAAAATATGGTATTCTCACTCTAAATAAGTTAAACTATATCCAGTGATGACAACAGCAGGATTAAAATTCCACATGGTGAGTTATCACAGTGACATGTCTGGATACTGTGTAGAACTACAATGCCTACCTCTCTCTAATCTGTGGTTTATGTATTGTCCAGAGAACTGACTTTTGCAGTCTGAGCTACCTAAAATTCCTTTCAGCAAAACTTTTTGTTATAAAAAGAAAGCAATTCAAGACAAAGCGCACTGCACCTTCGTTTGAAGTGTAGGTAGCGCTTCAGAAACATTTAGCTCATCAGGCCAAGATTCTTCAGTCATTAGGTATGTTGCAGAGGTAGGTATTGAGAGAGGAAAATGATTTGAAAAGTCTGGAAATTTTCATAGATATGAGTAGAATCTTTGCATTAAAAAGCTGAAGTAAGATGAAGTTCAGTATAAAGTAATAGAGAAAAAAATCAGAGCATGCTCAAATATGCAGTAAGGGAAGAAAAAGAGACAGAAGATTAAAAAAAAATTGAATTTATCTAACATAACAAGGTAAAGGAAGTTCACAGTGGCATTTCTGACTGGCATTCCCTTCCCCAGCAACCCCACTTTGGTTCCTTAAGGCAGGTACATGCAGTAGGAAAGCATTATCACTGCCGGTATCGCCATGCACCTATTATAGTAACCACTTCCAAAATTGAAAAGTTGAGGCAAATGTGAAAGACAACAGTTTCCAAAAAGGATTAATTCACTGGTGCTAGAACATAAATTACCACTTGTGGCATCCTAATGGACACAGACTTCTACACTTAAATAACTTTATCCCCCAACATTACAGAATATTAGAATATCATAGTGACACTGAATAGAACCTTGAAGTTTTCAACTCAAACCAGTTCCACGTAGAACGAGTCTTAAACACACAATAAAAACTCACTACATTTTTTTTTCTTTTCAACTTTTTTCCCCAAATGCAACAACATTGGAGCCACTGATGAGCCAAAAAAGCTAGAGACTTTGAATAGCTGTTGGCACTCTGCTTTCGTCATTGCCAGTTGTGCAAAACCAGGTAAGTACAGAGGACAGAGATACTACAAATGTTTCACATTGATGGATTCCAGAACTTCACTGACACAAGTAACTATATCTGGAGATTTCCTGTAAGATATTTCAGGCAGTCTTTCTTCAAAATATACCTGGAAAAAGGAGGTGAGGAGCAGGAGGAAGAGAAAGGAATCAAAAACCAACACACTATGACCCATTTTGGATACCAAAATGCCTCAGTAATACATTCTGTGCAAGAAAAATGGAATCATGGTGAGAATACAGAAAGAGGAGTAGAGATACCTGGATTAAACTTTAAGTTCTAGTATTCTGACCCACTCTGTATGACCTATACTTACATTTTTGTAACATACATCAGAGTAATAAATATTTTTCACAGGAAAAAAATAGTACTTGATATTAGCTTATCAAGTGGAAGATGCTACGGAAGTGCACACTATTGTTTTCCTCATTTCATAAAGAACAACATCTTGCTTTTCTATTTAAACCATACTTTCACAGTTTGGGTAGAAGACATGACATAAAATCATGCCAAAAACTCAGGTCAGTTGGCAGATAAGATGGTGTCTATTGGCTTATTCTAAAACTTGGGAGGCTTTCAGGCACTATAATTACATAGGAAGTAATGCTTCATTGTCAGTTTTTATGAGTAAGAACCAGAAAAGGAGTAATTTCCTTAGTAACATGACTGGGTGTTAAATAATGAGATGGGTAGCTGGGCAGCTGCATATAAACTGTGATTACTCATGCAAGAGTCATTACATCCTTTTCCTAGGAGTTTTCTTCTGTATTCAGATTAAAATGAAAATTAGTCTTTGTCTTATGTATGACAATTTAGACAACCCATCCTTGTACGTAATTGGTGCAAACCTGTTAAAGAGAAAGGGTCTGCAAGCTGCAAGAATGAAGAATCTGCAGGACTGCCCAGAACTATAGCTATATTACTTACGAGTTACCATTAATTAAGATATGTTAGATTCCTCACTGCAAAATTTTGTTGTTTTCATACTTTATATCCACTTAGGAAATGGATTTACGGAGATGTGGGATGAACTCTGGAAGCTCCACTGTCCTGAAACAAGCACAGTACCATCATTCCATGTTGACCTGACATGCCTCTTAGCTATTAACATGCCATCATATTTTCTGCCTATCACCTTGCCACAGAAATGTCAATGGTGAAGCACTGTCCTTTGTCACATGAGCCATGGGGGGGCTGAGAAACCAGCAGTGTGCTGGCAGACTTCTGCTTTCTGAAGGGAGTACGTACAGGTGCAACTTACCACCTAGTGCAAAGACACCTATACAAGCAGCTATTTAAAGAGGTGAGTGATGAGGAACACAACTGTTACCTATGTCCCAAGACCTGTGACATTGTAAGCTTGCATGTCTTAATCGTGCAAAGAGTTGGCTACTTGCCAATTTTTGCTACTTGGCTTACGGTAGCAAAGGATATCATGGGACAAAACAGGAGGATTCATTGCAACTTTTCAGTTTGACCTTAAACATCAGGATTATAGTCTTCCTATATAATAACTTGGAGAAAAATACATCTACTTTAAAAACCACTGCTGTGCAGCTGTAATGATCAAATGCAGAAGTAACTATGCAAGATGAGGAAATGGTATGCTTGGATTGCTCACACAGCAGTTCTTGCAGATTTCCAGATAAACAAAAGCCGAAGCAAATTTCTACTATAGACTTGTCTTAGAAAAGAAAGGACTGAAACAAACAAAATGCTACATTCCCATAACTCCCACAGATGCCACATAGGAAAAATAATGATCACCCTAACTGTTGGTTAGGGAATCAAGTTTATTCACTGATAATTTTCAAATTAATTGAAGACAGGTCAAATTAGTATGACAATGAGAACTGAAAAATGCTCCATCCAGTACTTGAAATCTGACAATATTTAGGTTGAAAACTATGAGCTACTGAAACTGTGCTTTCTAAGGTCCTTCTCAACTGCCAAGTGAAAGAGAAAAGTTTAGTCAGCAGCTATCGAGACCTCCATAATAAATGACCAAAATCCAGCTTTGCTATTTGGTCTGTCTTAGGTATGGAGTCAAAAGGTCTTGAAGAAACTCCCAAAGGGCTATCTGTTATGAGTCAGTCAAGAGGCCTTGCGATTGCTTGCCTCAGAAACATTCACATGCAGAAATGTCCCATAGCTGATCACCCTGGAAATAATGTTGTAGCAAAGCAGAAGAGTTTGATAAGTTAAATTACCTTAGCTCATTCAGTGACAAACTGGTACATTAACATAGTCTGGCTTGCTCAAGTTCCTGCTACAACACTTTAAATGTTTTGCAGACCTAGGAGAGTACAAACTGGGTATATGTAATACCAGATGTCTGATCTTCAATCACTACTGGCTAAAAAACTACAGTTCTGACAAATCAGTATTTTCCAATAGAAATTAGCTTACTGTTAAACTCCTCTAATCTGCAGCTCATTATTGTAAGTCTGCAGTAAGAAAGAAGCCAAAAGTTTTGGGAGGATTAGGGGAAAAAAACAAACAAACAAACAAACAAAAAAAGTCTCATTGTAGCTATCAGGAGTTCTCAGAACTACAGAAATTCATGTAGTTTTGAGTCAGGTAGTATTAGTTCCTCCCCCCTTCTCAATTTGGTATTGAAAATCATGTCAAGCAACTTGGGTTGGCATAGATAAGACAGATCTGTTTCAGAAGTTTGAAAGACATGGAGAAAACTTCACTAAAACCAGTTTTCTTTATTGACTAGTTTTGATGAATGACAAATTACACTGGGGCACAACACCAGAATGAAGCTTGAAAAGGTTTTATGGTTTCCTTTTTACCAGGGGGTCTACTTTCTTCTCTTTACTTCTAGCACTGGTAGAACTAGTATTATGGAGCTAAGATTTCCTTGTGATCTTCTGTTTTCCCATGTTTCTGTAAAAAATCTCTAACACAAGAGAAATAACAGCCTCTCTTTGTATGTGACAGGTGTTGAGGAGTTTCTCATTTAGAACATACCTGATGTAGAGACAAGGATAAACAGAAGGCCAGAAAGCAGCAATAAATGAAGTTGGAACTTTCAACAAGTTAAATGGTAGAGAGGTGTATGTTTATAACAGAATCTACATTTGTGAATTCCCCAAAGAAAAATGGCAAAACCTTCATATCCTTGTGTATCTCAGTAAGAGCAAAACAGACCCCACAGGTAGCAATATCACCTCTATTATACAAATGAAATGTTCAAAACAGCCTCCTCTTCATTTGTTCGCAAAGCTACCAGAATACTTCAGCATGAGTCTGGAATCTGCCAGGTTGTCACTATACACCACTGCTGCAAAGCACTTCGGTTATGTTTGTAATGTTTCAAAGAGAAGCATCACAAACCAGCATGAGTAAAAATCTGAGCACATCAGACAAGATATTTGGGGTTTACAAGGCAAAACCAGTTATGGCTTTATGCTAATTATCTTGAGCATGTAATAAAAACCCATGTGAAAAGCCCTTCGCTATTTTACACCTTCTTTGAATATGGAGTTCTCTGTATAATCCCAATTTGCTATGTATATATCCCAAGCACAAGCAAGGATCTGCACTGGTTGGTCATCTTCCTTCTTAATAGCATACATCTTAGGTCTTCTATATAATGAATGACAAGAAAACCAACATGGCAAGAAAGCATTTCATATTTACTGCAGCAGGGCAAGAGATACAGCATATCAGAAACAGTTATTTAAGAATTAAAATGCAAAATCTTTCCCCCACAAAAGGAGGAAGTTATGGAATATTAACTACATTTAATCTAATTCCAGTTTTGCATATTATTTTATATTCACCCACAACAGAATCATAGAATGTCTTGGGTTGGAAAGAAACTTGAGGTCATCTAGTTCCAACTCCCTGCCATGGACAGGGACTCCTCACACTAGACCATGTTGCCCAAGGCTCTGTTCAACCTGGCCTTAGAATTATATCAATACCAATTATGCTATTATGTTATATCAATCATTATATTATGTCAATGCATATGTTTTATTTAAATCCATTAAAGCTGTTGTCTTTGTATGCCAAATAAAATCATAAAAATATTTAAATAAATATATTATTAAAACTTCAATCTTCTGTATAAGAAAACCCATACAAGACATAAAGGAAAGAGTCTTCCTACCTGTAGCCTCCCGAAGGAAAACACTTTAAAATGTTGATAAAGATGTTAATGAAATTAATTAAGCCATAAAAATGGTATTAATCAGAATTCAGCTCAGTAAAATAAGGTGCTAGAAAAACAAGTTTCTAACCTGTAGAACATTCCATAAAAAACGATCCTTGTCACTTAGCTTCCTGTGTCTTTCCATTCATAACTCAACCAATGATGTACAGAAAGGCATATCATAAATACTTAACATACACGAACATTGCAACAGTCAAATGATCAAAGCTTTCCAAAATAATTTTATATTTAAATTCACTGTTATAAAGGAACCAAGAAATATCTAGTGTGTCTGCCAATATCCAAGGTGTTGGGGTTTTTTATAGTCTCAAAATAGACACTTGCATTTATATATTTACATTACCCTCTGTATGGGCAACTTTTCTACTGTACTGAAGGAGCTGGTCATATCAAGGTGGGATTCCTTAACATATCTGAAGCACAATTTATTCTTTCATTATAGGTCATAAGAAATAACAATAAAACCACACTCCTAAAGATTGCAGTGTAATATGGTAACACAATTAAACATTACTCTGTTTCAGTCTCTCACAGCTTCAAACCCTGGTTTAGTTGTGTTAGAGGATACTGAGAGAACTATGGTTCCTTCCTGCTATACTTTAAGTTAAAGTATATACTTAAAGCTATACTTTAAGTGCTGGGTTGTGTTTTCAGGATGCCTGTCTTGAACTACTGATTTTACAGGTAGAGTGCTATGCCTCATACTCTGGGAATACAGGAATCAGATTACACCTGATTTGTCATCAGTTTCTCTCATACCAGCAGAAGTCACTTCTAGAAGAGGATATGTTATTTCCTGGCTTCTCTGTCATGCCAAACAAACATTTCTAAGACTATAAAAAGGTGCTAGATAGCTGCTGAGAACATTCCTATACACACAGATAGAACGCAGCCCATATTTTGCTTTACTTAGGGGTGGCTTAGTACCCAAATTTTGGATGTGTCTTCATTCCATATTGGAACAAGCCCATGCAAGATGCAGGCCCCACCCTCTGACTCTACAATTTCTCTGGAACACAAGACAAAAGGTACATCTTAAAGGAGTCACAGCATGCTATGAATGGATACTGGCCTAGATGGCAGTACACCAAGATCCAAAACGTGCTGCAGTGCACACCTAAAGGTAAGTCAAGTTACAGGCAAAAGGACTGTGGAAAGAGTATTTATGGCTCTTCACATTCATGCTTTTTTGAAACTTCATTTTTGTCAGATTAAATGCATAGAGGATGAGAAAGCATTCTGGTAAACCATCACTATGGGTTGGTGTGCTCTTACCTATTTTACATCTACTCTGCCATTACCTGATCCAGTATCTGAGCAGCTATCAGCTTGAGTACACAGCCATGTTGTCTTTTGTTCATGAAACAGTGGTAGGTGTTGTGAACTGGTAACAATTTTGTACTTTTGAAGAAAGTTTGCAGGATTTGTAAACATTTTTCCACTTGTGTACTTTGATTTGCAAGGAAATGAAAGACAGTGATAAAGCCCTAAGCAAATTCTGAGATCTGGATTTAGAGAAAAGGAAACAAATGCTTCCTTGAAATTCGAGGACTGCACTCAAAATAAGAGATGAAGTATTCCAAGCCAACTGCAGATGTAGCTTTTAGGTCTAATATAACTCCACCAACTGTCAGCATTCCTGAGTGATGTGCCAGGAAGTCAACCATCTGGGGATATCTCCACAATAAACAAAAAATAAAAGCACCTACATAAGGTAATTCAAACTGAAAGTGGACTGAATTATCTGCTGAATTAATCTGTCTCTTTCTAATATCCAGAAGGGAGCAGAGAGTGACTTGCCTTTTCACAGAAAACCTTTAGCTGTAGTTTCACTTTAGGCAGTAGGGCTGTTTCAGCCACCAGGCCTAACCTCTGCTGTCTCTTCCTTGGCCACTCGTACAAGTGTTTGTGCAGTTAAACAATGAACTGGCATAAGGACTTGATCTGGATGAACATGAAGGGGAAAAAAACACTGTTTTTCAGACAGATAAATATCTGGGTTCACCATGCAGGTGCAGGATAGCTTTACTGACAACAAAAGGGAAAATACAGAGATGGAGCAAAAGCAGTTAATGGAAAGTTGAAGGCACAGGCTGACATTTTGGAACCCCAGCTTCAACTAAGATTAAGATTCAGTGGAACAGCAGCCTTTCGGTTTTCTGATTCTGATCAGAAAAGTCAGAGTCCCATTATTCAGAGCATTGATGCACTGCAAAATTATTTCTGCTGGAGTTAAGTGTTTTAATGATCTCAAATGGTTATTTTTCCACCTATTAGCTAAGGCTGCTTATGTCAAACCAGTTATTCTAATAACTTCCCTACCATTGGCTGGCAGAAAGATAGCGTAAAAGCATAAAGGTAGTGAACTTTGTATTGTGTACTCTGCCTAATTCAACAGATAGGTGATCATGTGCACATATTTGATCCAGGTCAAATGTGTCGCTGGGCATTATGTCAATGCACAGATCTTAATACTAATTACAGTGGAAGCACAGCCTGAGTAGCTAGAGTTAGATGGGGTGAATCCAAATCATAGTGTACCAAGACACTTTCTGTACAAGTAGTTCCAGAACCAGATAACATTTCAGAAAACAGAAAATGTTTTTACAAAATTCCCCAAAACTTCACTGTTAAGTGAAATTCTCAGTCCTATGAAATTAACCTTGTGAAAATGCTTACGTATTAAAGGAACTTATCACATCAAGCACTGTCTGGAAACTGTTGAACCAGCAACAAATGTGATACTGCTGTTTGAAGCTCAAGATAACAGTAAACTGATAGCATAACCTTTGCTCTGTGCTGCTAAATACATTAGTAGGCCATTAGTATCAATTTAATAGAACTGAAGATTATAAAGATTTATTTTTTTTCTAATGTGTGACTTCAGTAAGGTTTAGTGCTGGAAAAAAAGCATTTCAGTATAACTGGTTAGGCACTTTGCTCCTAGACATAGCACTCTTGTTAAAGACAGACACAAAACAAAACCATGTCATAATAGGCTGGAGACTAGATAACAACCATTAGCCCCTGCTGTGAAAACAAAGCAGTCTGCACTCATGTATGGCTGACTGAATTGATCTGGTTTGCAGCCTTCCCACAAAATCTTTAATACAATAGGCAAAGCTATCTAGGATGTAAATATTGTGGTGTAAACAGAACAACTGGAAGATCAATTTAGCCCTATTTTTCCAAGCACATAATTCAGTTACATACTTATTTTCATTAGCCAAAACCAGAATGAATAAAAATGTTGCTCACCAAGATAAATGCCTATAAAAATATGAACCAGCACTACTGCTACTAGAACTTAGCTTGAAGAATTCTAACACCTTCCTGACAAAAAAAAAGAAAAACCCAACTCCAAAAAAACAAACGGTATCATTCTGTCACCCTGCAAGACACATGTCCAGAGGTCAAAAACCACATATAGTTTGGAGATAAAATGTTCAATTCAAATTCACTGAAATCGACAGCACAGCAAGATTAGGTTTATCTCAATATAGCTGAAGTTGAATAATCACGAGTTGTAGCTATATTAACAGCATTAGGAACATTCCAATGAGTTGATTCAAATGTTACACATCTCTGTAAGTCATCATAGTGAACAGTCCTTTGCTCTGAACAGAATATTACATTGAGAACTGTATTATGTTCCTTACTCCAGTACCTGAAAAGGTTCCAAAATGCAGTCTTAAAGCCACATGAAAATCTATTCTAATTGCAGTACCTGTAGTTTCACTGCAGTAATCAACTTGAATAATTTCATAAGCTGTTCACAGAAGCAGTTACAAAACCTGTCATATTTATAGTAATATTTTAAGAGTTAAACCAATGAATTGTAGAAGTTACATAATTATTAAGCCAATTTTGAACTCCTAAGAAAATATTGAGACAATACACTAATCCACTTGTATGCAAACAGCTCTAGTTTCTTCTGTAAAGTGACAAGTATCTAAACACATTTTAGGAATATTTGATTTTTACATATGCTCCAAAATTCTTTTTAGCTTGATCAAGAGAGGGTAAAAGCAAGAGAGGGTAAAAGCAGGAATGCTAGCCATGTAAATCATTGCTTCACACAGAACTTGTAAAAGCCTTAGACAATGATCTTTAGTATTACTGGGCAGACTGCATAATATTCCTATCTTGTTATCTATTCTCAAAATATCCTGTACAGGAAGTCACAGTTGAATAATGTCTCACTATATCCTTCCACTCTTACACACCTTCTTCCAATTCTTATGCACTTGAGTTGAATTGTGATACTGAACTAATAAAAACATCATAAAAGCAACAAAAGATTTAGTGATCAAGTGTTAATTCATAGCAAAATCCCAGATGGAAAAAGAGGGCCAGGATTACTTGTGTAAGCACTCTTCCTCTCTCCATACCTCATCACCTAGCGACGAGGTGGCATGTACACAAAATAGCTTGGTTTAGCCCTTTTGATATGATCTGGCCAAGTGATGAAGACATTTGTGACACAGTCTTCCATCACCTGGTCTGATAACATCATTGTATCTTTCTAAGCATACAGGTTATATAATTTTTTAGAACCTTGACAGCAGTTTAATGTTTAGCTATTCCTCTTATTGTCTGCATAAAGTACCCCTGTGACCTATATCCCTCACTCCAGTGAGGAATCTTAGTATCTTAGACAGTATCTTGTGCTGAATCAGAGTATTCGTTTATCACCTCTTTGTGACAGGAATATTTGCCTTAAATCATCCTCTCAGTCATCAAGAGATGACATGGAAATCTTACCTTTCTTTCTACATCCTGAATCAGTAGTATATTGGAAATGATGTGTGTTAGGTGGACTTGGTTCTCAACTCTCATTTTTCTAAGATCAGCTTCTGTAAGATGGAGTAAGTCCCGTAGCAAATGCCAGAGTAAGCAACATACTATACCTACTAGTCCAGGATAATTCTAATTTCTTTCAGACAGGTTTGCTGTTTTTGATACTGTAAGCTGTGTAACAGCAAATGTAAGTATATTTATGCGTTACATGAAGCCATTTTGTCGTAAAAAGCCTTGTCATTGAAATAACAAAGAACTTTTCTTTTAAAGCATTAATTCATTGTCTGTTTCTTTTCTCAAAAGTGGTCAAGATAGATGGAGAGATTCTAAAAGTTATTATTCCTTTGCATAATAATTTGTAAAAAGTGCTAGCATGCCAACTGCACTTAAGCTAATGAAGAAAGATAAATCTCAGAGTGAACTGAGTGGCATAATAATATTTGAAAGGTTTATATCATCAAAAGGATATTCACTGTAATTAATAGATAACATGGGTTGTGACGCTGTTTGGAAGAACATGAATTTCCAGGTAATGCATTTGGGTAATGAAATCTAACTGTTCTCTTTTTATCCCTGTTTCCTGCCACAACATCACTACTCAATTTTCAAAATAAGCGCAATGCATTATTTAGAAATCAGTACAAAATTTTTGTTGATTTACAGGTACATACAACATTTCATTTGAGGATGACACCTTTTAGAGCAAAAGAAAACACATCCAAAGCAGAAAATTTATGATCAAATGTATTTCTTTTCATTTTTATGGTTCTGCATTTTCACTGTAAATCAGATAGGGATAAACCCATAGGGATAAACCCTTTTGTTACTGGCAAGTTATATTACTAAAACTGACCTATTCTTAATGGAGATTTGACAAGTAAGGCCTAGGATCCTAAAAAAAAACAAAAATCACATTGTTTCACTATGTAAATAAGACAATTGACAGAGAATTCCTACTCTAAGTGAGCCACTGTTTTTTAAATGGTAACTTTTGATTCTCTCTTGCAAACTAAAACCACTGCAAAAGCCTGTAATTCTTTGATTTAGACTGAGTAGACCTCCAACTGCTGAAAGCCTCTATTTTTTTTATGTCATTTGCTATAACTGTTTCAAAAGCTGTTTGGGAAATATAACTGTCCCTGAAAACACCCTATTAAGTTTTTCTCAAATGATGCCTCATATGTATCTAATGAGATGAAAGAAAGAAATTGATTATTATTCTTACTTTATCACTTTTAAGGTTTACCCAAAAGCAAAAAATTGGTTCTAATGATGCATTCACATTTGAGTAGAAAAGATTTCTCAGCTTTTCAAGATTGACAGAGGCTCCCTCTGCTTTCCTCAAAAGAGCTCAGCACCCCCCCTCCAAAACCACAAAACCATCCTCTAAGAAAAAAGGGGTACACATACAAAGAAACAGAAATGCAGTCTGCCTGTTCTTCAAACTTTAGAAAAAAGCTTGTAAGGAGGAACACAAAAAGGGTTGGTGTTAACCCTGGTACTGAATATGTTCAGGGTAAGAGAGTGTGAGCTTTTATGGACATATTTGGGTTGGGGCTTTTTCAGTAGCTTTAAAGAGCTTGCTGCATTTTGCAGCAAACAACACTAATGTGTGGAAGTTTCGTCAGGGAGAAGCTTCCTGCCATCAAATTTTTTTTTCTTCGTTCAAGTACATAAGCATCTTATGGTCTGCCTTAAGAACTGGCTAGAGCAGTTGAATGCAACCCAAGAACTCTTGTCTTCTACTGCCATGTATTTACTACTTACCTAAGAACAATTTAATTCAAGAGACTGTACATCACTGTCCTCAAAAAAATTGATATAATCATACCTGCTACTGCAGAGATAAAAACCCCAGTGTAAATAGTTATTAGTAATTATTTTTAAAGTAGAAGACATCAAAGAAAACTACTCAGACTTTCAAGAACTTAGAAGCTTGGTTCTTCAGCATATGTCTTTGTATTAAGCAGGTTAGTAAGTATGTGAAATCAGGTTAAGTTAGATGTTTTCTCAAATTAAAGTTTTGGGTTAGGAAAGTATTCAGTTTGGCTGAGGAACTAAGAAATGATATAATGCTTGTAATCTACAGATATTGCAGAAATGAAAGGCTGACTCATGGCCTTGAACTTCAAAAAAGTCCACTGTATCCAGAGTGATGCTCTAAGCCTATTTTTAAGTTTTGCACTTCAGCAACAACTATTCAAGGCAGCATTCAGGCTTTGTAAACTGTAAGCTGTCTTTGCTGCAGGCTTTTTGGTGTTTGTTGATTGTCAAAACAGCTGTCCCAGGGTTCTATATTACGGTCTATTCTGTGTCTTCTGTCTTACAATGAGTGTGAATGACAAAACAATGTTTTCCAACATGCTTCTCTCTTACTGACTGGGATCATTTGGCAAAGAAGAAAATGTTGTCTTTTTCCTAGTTGTGACAAATTCTACTTATACTTTAAAATCTCTGTTTTTATTTTGCTTGGATTATGAGACGACCATGACACTAAGAACTCTGGTACACCAGCAGCACGGATGTGACACTGAAATAAATTTTAAATACACTTCAGTGCTACTTCATGAAAATTGGATTATTGACAAGAACAAATCTGTAAAACAAATTGCTTAAAAGTGAATCCAAAGATCTTTTGACTTGATAAGAATATTCAGTTGTGGGTTTGTTGTGGGGTTTTTTTTTGTACACAAATGTTCTGAATTGGAAATACAGTGAGACTGAACTAAAATAGGTCAAAGCAGCATTTAATTGATGATATAGTATGTAAGTTCAATAATTTTGTATATGGATGATAAAAACTGACAATACAAAATGGACAATAAAAGGAAATTTTGATCAAGAAAGACCTATGGGAAAAGGGCTTCCTAAGAATTTCTGTATAAATTTCTAGGGATCTTCAAGATGGACTGATGCAAGGCTCTTCTGTAACATGGTATTTGCTCAGTAGAGATTATTAAGCCACGTAGTACCCATTTATCTAGAAACAATGTCATATAGCAATTGGCACAAAAGTGTACGTTTTATCTAATACTGTAATTTACAAAAGAAACTTCGTTAACTTTTACAGAACAAAAGTTATTTATATGTTCTTATTTTTGTGAACATATACATTTGCTACCATACCTGAGACAGCCACAACTAACACAGGGCAAGCAGCACTAGAAACAGTACAATGTTCATTTTGCCTAGCTCTCCAATAAACCTCTATTTATCTGGGAGTCTTAGTATACAGCTACAAAAGGCATTCGTTTTATTTCCCCCTTCCCTAAGACAAACACAAACTATCATCCTTTAGGTTTTTTTCTCCAACATCATAGTATGGAACATTAATCACTTTCATTAAATCATTTTGCTTGACATTTTCTCAAGAATTTTATTGAAAAAGCTATTTCTTACCTCTATGCCATCATATTGTTCAAAAAGCATGCAATATTCTGCAAGATGAAGCTGGCTCAGCCAGTTAGTAATGGGTAGATACTTCATTATCTATTCCCTCACTGCACAATGCCTTTGACTCTGAAAAACAAAAATAAAACATCATTACTAATACTATTGCTTAGGAATGATGAATGACAGAACTACTCATAAAGCAGTTAATAGCACAGAAGTTCTACCATTATGACTAAAGAGATTAATACTTTCTTGGCTGCTTGGCAATAGGCAGTTATCCATGCATTAAGGCTACTACATTTAACTCATTGTTTCATTGTGATCCTCACACAAACAGGGAATGGTGAAGACTGTATTTTGTGTAGCTGTCACAGCTGAATTAATCTTTTAGAAGATGAATCATTTAATATAGTTGTAATAATTTTAAAATACTCAGGCTTTGTATTCCAAGAGAAAATTCCTCAATATGCTAATTCAGTGATAATGCCATTCTTCTTACATACGTAACACATGACCATGTATAAAATGAAGAGGAATAGCAAAAGGAGCAGCGTTATCTGTGGGAACAGGAAGGAAGCAAATGAAACTGCATATTCTGTATGATAATCAAAATGCAAAAGATTCTGTGGTATTTGTCCAAGGTATGGCCGTAACTCAAGTCAACCTGTCATGAAGTATTTCTGCACAAAAACCAACTGCAGGATATTTGCAGTTTGGTCTCCATCATGATGCAGTTTGTATATCCTCATTGCTTCCTTAAGGCCAGGTTTATGTGCCAGAAGCAGCAAATGCTCATGTTCGGGCACGTAGGGTCTTTAATTGTACTTTTTTGATTTTTGGGTTTTAGTTTTGTGTTTTGTTTTTGTTTTGTTTGTTTTTTTTTTTAAAAGATTTGCCTGTCCTCTATGCTTCAGAAGAAGTACTTACTCATTAGCTCTCTATAAACCAACTGGAATGATGGCTTTCCAGCCACAGATCACTTGTTCCAACACATCTTTCTACTCTGAGCACATGATAAGAAGCTGCGCAAAGGCTGACATGTTACGGTCTGCAAAGAGCCAGTGTTGCTTTATGTCAGACAGAGAAAGCTATTTAGCATTTTTAGAGTTCTTGGAACACTATTCTGAAGTGCTGAAGCTTCTATTTTTTTTTTTACACTACACACTGCAACCCCCAAAATACTGTCCTGCAGAAAGGCAGGCCACAGTAGCAGTACTGTATTGAAATATGATACATTCCTAGATGTAATTTAAAAGCATTTAAATTAGAACAAGTACTCTAAAATACACAATGTTTTGTACCAGACACCTTTTTGGAAGCCACTGTGAACTTCTTCAATGTCCAACCTAGAAAGCAAGTCAAAATAGCTACACTTCAGGTACTCATACAACACTATATTGCATAAGATGTGATCCTGGAATTTATCATTTAATGAGCTATTAAAGAATAAACCTGCTAATTCACAAATCACATGGTGAAATCCCTCTATCATTCACTGGAATACTCTGTTATATTACTTGCTTCATTACAGTGTTTTTATCATTGTGAAAATATTGCAGGCTGGGGATGACAAGCATATATCTAAAGAATGCTGGTAGTATAGTAACTAAGAACATCTTGTGTAATTACATTGACCAGAAAATCTCAACATTAAGTGGACACACAGCAAAAGAATTTCTCTAAGGAATGTTAAAACCACAGAGAACATTCTTATGTGAGGTGAGGACAAACTCAGCCACTGAAATCTTTCATTTATTGGCTTGCTTTAAACAGGTACTTTCAGATTGCAAGTTGGTCAGCATGAAAGGCATATGATTTTCAGAGAGATAAAAAGAAAACACAGTTAGTTGGTTAGGATGTTAGTAAAACCATAGACAGATAGCTCTCTCTGGTTCATACTCTTTTAATTTAGTCACAGACTTCAGTTTTGTTGTCAAAGAAAGAACTTGCTTTCAAAACTGTTTAACAACTTTGAAAAGAATAATATTTTTAAAAATATAAATTTGACAATTCAGGTTGCCTTGGCTTCTAAACGATATCTACAAGAACTGGTAGAGAGTCACCATAATTACCATTCCAGAACAAAGATAAATTCTGCACTAAGCATGAAAGGAATCCCAGAATTTCCACAGAGCAACATTCTCTTTAAGTGATACTGATAAACAGTGGCTATCTAATCTTACTTGTCTTACTTGGCCAGCTGCATTTGCTTTGTTATTAATTTATACCAAATGAACACCACCCCCAAAATCACCCATAATTCATGTGCAAGCAGAAAATTAGTTAACCTTATTTGACAGGATACTAAGAGATACAAGATGCAGTGTTTTCAAGTGTACTGCACTTACACCTCTGAATGGGATTATTTTCTGGCATACTTTCATGTGCTATTAAGTCTTTGTTGATGCTTGTCTAGATTTTTCACTACTGTTTGAATGAAAAATTTGTTCCTACATGTGAAGGGGGATAAAAAACAATCTCTTTTCTCCCACAAAATAACTGACCCTTCTGATAATGGTAGTTTTGGTGAAGAAAGGTAACAGAAACATTAACTCAAGCATCTCTTATTTAACCAATATTACATTGTTAATTAGATGTAGGGTACAAACTAGTGGTCAGGACATAAGACATACTGAAAGCCTGATCAAGGTTAAAAGTAGAGTGGAATTACAAAATAAGTTGTAGAAGACTCCTCCTATATATGTATATAAATATATATAATTATGAGAACTAGGTTTAGGCAGAAGGAGTTTCCTATTATTATTCTACTTTTACACTACTTACTTTTTTTTCTGAAAATAGGATTAACTGTTGCTTAGGGGATGTAATGCCAACATTTTTTTTTTCATCAAAGCACAATTATAAACACATCAGCAAAGTGTGTGGCATATGTTGGGCATATATTTTTTTCACCCACTAGGAAAAGAGGATCTTGTCTTTCCAGAAGAATGACTGAAACAAGATAGCAGATGTATTGGAAGGCATTATAAGACCTATGTTCTATTTACCCATTCTAAAAACTCACTTCCTGTAAATCTCAGGTTTCCTGGAATAAAGAGACCATCATCGGCTTAGTCAGGGATAAACCCAGGGCTGCTCCATGACTTGCTTCTATTCATTCTGTAAGACTTTTTCTTCTGTTACTACTTAACAAGCTGAAGAGTGAAGTTATGGCATTCTGAAATCCTTATGCAGAAAGTCTTGCAGTACTATCCACTTATTTATACAATTTCAGGGTGTTTTCTTACACCAAAATAGACAATGCAAACCCAACCTTGGTTTTGTACAGTTCTGTTTCTGAACACCAGCTGTTCAGAGGCTTTTGTTAAATGAAATAGCTCCCAGAAAGTTAGCAAATGGATAATAATGGGAGGTTCCTATAGTGGCACTTCTAAGCTAGTGGGCTGAACTTGGTTTTCCATATTATCCTAAAAACTTGCTCACAGTTGCAGTCATACATATTGGGGAATATTTGAAGGAAAATCATAGAGAAAGGTTTTTCAATATGCAGCTTTTAAATCCAGTGTTCACACTGCAATGCTTTACTGATAATTCACTGGTTTTCTTCTTTCTTTTATCACAGTATCCCAGAACTATCAAAAGATTCTGCTGCTGATGTTGGCTTGTTATACTCCAGACACAAGCTGGACTCTTAATTCAGCTACGGTTTTGCCAAATTAGCTTCAATGTCATTTCTGAAACGCATACGTACGTATTGCAAAGACACCAAGGTTGAGTAACTCCAAATCACTATGTGGAAACAGAAAGTATTCCAGGGATAACCATTTATGCTCTTTTTTCAGACCTCCCTGGGAATGAAAAATTAGTTCCTACATCTGAAGGGAGATAAATGACAAACAGCAAGCCATGTGTCATGGTGTAATCCTGTTCTAGCCAGTTACTCAGGTGAAGCAGCAATTTCATCTCATCTGTAAAGTCATTTCTCTTGTAGTGCCTTTTCTACTTCACCAACTTGGCTTGTATTGTACTTCCAAATAAAGACTAGCCTCCTGCTATGACATCCATTTCTTAGGGAAAAATTATTTATTGAACACCTGCATGAATAAGAGTTTTCTTAAGGATTTTTATCACTTGACCTTGGCATACTAGCCTAACTAGCCTAACTAGCCTAACTAGCCTAACTAGCCTAACTAGCCTAACTAGCCTAACTAGCCCCTTGAATCAAGGGCCCATCAGTTTTGTTTTCAGATGAACTCAGATGTACTTTCATTTTCACATGTACTTTGATTTTCCTCTGGCATCACTGAAATCAGCAAACTCTCTAAATTACAACCTCAATAAAGCTAACTTTCCCATACAACATTCTATACACCTCAGGTCCTGTACTGCAGCACAAACTAATGACACTGGCCAAAGATCTTCTCTCCTTGCTGATCACAACCATTCATGCTTAACTAAGCAGTTTAGACAGGTATATCTTGAATGTTCAATTATAACGCATATTTGAATGGCAGAAAGTTTCTAAATGCAGAAGATAGAATGAAAAACTAGAAAAGCTGATACTGGTCATGATGCTTGCGATGCCACATCTCAGATTTTACCATCTGAATACATGTATTATTTTACAGCCCAGGTCATGTTTCTATTTCTTCTCTCCCTTCTTTAAACAATTTGCCAGTTTCTGTACAGTACACTGTCAGTGATACAGTTTAAGACAGTAAATTGTGTATTTTGGAAAAATCTCAGCACTTGTTCTGTAAAAGGAATACTAAATGCAGAGTGGGAAAGTCAGACACACTGCTCAATGATCCAGAGTTGATTTCACTTCTATGGCAGTGATAACATCGTAGTGAGAAAAGTAACCTTCTCCAAGATTCCTTAATATAGTTATGGTAAACTGCCACAGTTACTATGAAATTTGACCTAGTCTACTGCCTTAAACTAAAGACAGAAATTTTCTAGTTAGCATGGTTCTCCTAATCTAATCAGGCTATAAGCTGGTAATGCATTGATCAAAACCAGTGTATTATAAAGCCATTTCCATCTTTAATTATAGCAAAAGGGAAGGGCATCTGCAAGACAGGACAAGAGACAGAAGCAGTAAAAATACCTGGAAAGCAATCCATCAGCAGAACCAAAGTGTCAGACACTGATCAAACAAACACTGGCACTGTGCAATAGACAGTCCAGAGAAAGCACTTCCTGGGCCTGAAAGGAGTGGCTGAAAGGAGTGGGAAAATATGACTGAAAAACCTGTTTCCCCTACTGTGTCAATCCTTTTCTAATCACAGAAAAAGAACTTGGTACATTGCATATGAACTGGAAGACATCAGAGGTAAGCTACCACCATTTTTTTTTTCCTTCAGATAGGAACAATATGCAAAGCCTTGAAGTTTTGGTTAACTCTGCATGAAAAGAAATAATAAGCAACAACTACTCATCATGTAATAATTACTACAGTCAGATTCCATCTCCAGACTTTCGTCAAAAAATATCTTGTAGTAGAAGAATTACCTCAAAAAATGTCATAAATGGATATATGACCTTTGTACAAACCGCATGCAGAACGCATCAGGGGTGGAAAGGGAAAAAGAAAGCATAAGAACATAACACAAAAAAGGCTAGTGCTGCAATGATGGCTTGGCACTGTCCCACACAACACTGGAGATTTATTGTTCACAAACATGGCAATGTTTGTGATGTACAAAGCAAACTTTGTCTGTACCAAATGCACACTTAAAATATTGCAAAGGAACTGTTTTCTTACAGTTCTATAAGCCTTCAGCTATTATACTTTAAAGAGATGTGAAAAAAACTGTAATAGGGAACAAATGTATTCATATTCCAATAGACTTATCTAAACAGAGCTTTGCTTTTCTCTCAAATTCATTTGACTACAACCATTAGTCTTCAGTTGCTTTCAGCAATTGTTACATGTCTGGTGGCAGCACTGCTGAAGCCAGTTTACATCTATTACTAGCCTCCAACTCAAGTGATTAAGACACGTATTTCTTAACTTAAATGCTTGTTCCTTCCTTGCACTGATTTCTTTGCTGTGCCAGCTCTAGCATTCACTTAATTGTGCAGTGAAGGGGATCAGAGACTTGATCTGGCAGAGAAAATGACCCATAGAAGCAGTTGTTAAGTCAAATCAGGTCTCTTACTTCTTTCACTGTACAACCACAGAAAAGCTTGTGCTGGCACGGAGGAAGCAATGAGGGTGAAGCAGTCGAACAGCAAAAGTGCAAATCTGAGACATAAAATCTCCTTTTAAATTCTGCTACAGGTTAGGGACTTCTCTGCCATCCAGATCACAGTCTGCATGTAAACATATACCCTTTTATTGCACCTTGGACTGTGAAATAAAACAAGTGAGGCACACGCTTTCTTATTTCTGCCAACTGTGTTGTGGAAACAACTACAGCAAAAGGATGGGAAAGGCAGCAGGGGAGTGCCAGCACTCACTGCAGCTGTTTGATTCAGTCGAAGGATCAAGGTCCTTAGACAAGAGAAATAACAAAGCTTCACGGAAAGTTTCAGTATCAGTTTGCGATACCCAAGAGGTTTAAATATCTCTTTTCTTTTGCACTAGAGCAATCTGAAAGTCTTTTGAACATACCATGTTGATATACATCTAAAGCAGTTCCCTTCTCTTAGTGAAAGGACAGGCTTGATTAAGGTCTCCGTCTCTTTATCCCACAAGAGTCTATGCAGAAGCTGTATTACTGAGAAACCACCAAAACATACTTTTTACTTCAATTCTATTTCACGATTTAATGAAAAGAGAGAAGTACTAGAAAACAGTATGAGAAACAAAGCAAAATTGTACCACCAAGTATATAACTGTCTTGCAACACTTGAGTGGCAAATAGATCAAAAACAGCAGTTCAATTCAAGCAGTGTGTTACATTGAATTTAAAAAAACACAAATGAAAGTATGTCCCACTAGGACTTCTAAACCACCATATTTTTAAATCATTATTTGTTTTATGCTGCAATATGGATAAACAAAAGAATCTTGAGACTATGCACATAGGAGACTTAGTTTTTCTTGCCTCTTTCTTGGGCTTTCAAGACATCCTGGCAGTTCATTTCACTTTTTTCCCTTAACTGTGACTATTAGACATAAGTTAAAATTCCAAAGTTTTCAAGTTATCACAATATTCTATGCACAAATCTCTAGGAAATGCATTCAATTTTTGCCTTAAATGCAAGGACAGACATAAGTGTGCTTGTAAGGTACTACAAGCTGCAAGCTTCCTTTCATATTTATATTGATACCAATTAGCGGTAAGTACTACAAGCCAAGTAAGATATAGGTGAACTTTATGGATATTTAACATTCTAACTACAAGTGATTGCATTTCATGAGTTAAATAATGAAAGCACAAGTCTGGTAACTCTTACAGTGTAAGTATATGATGACAACTCCTCCTACTGGAAGCATATCTGACGCAGGAAAATTCAGAAAACCCCAGATTTCCTAGGCTTTTGCTGATACTGGCTAGCTACATTTTTTTCCCCACTCTACCAATTTAAACTAGACTCATCCAGTTTTCAGTACTATAGAAAAATATCTATGGGGTTTTAAGGAAGATGAAAATCACTTTAAAGTTTGCAGCTCTAATTGCATTAATGGTTTATTTATACACATAAATGAGAATCAGGTTTCAAATTAATTTAAAGCAATCTCTCTAGGACTATGTCTCACCACTAACTCTTATAACTTTGGGTGGTGCTGCTACAATGTAGGGTAACTTACATGTATAGTGATCAACAAAGCTCTAATGATTTACCGGTGCTGGGAGCACAGTTCTCTGTGGCTCCCTTTTTGCTTCCTCTTTTACTCATACTTTGTATCAGCTGTGCCAGGAATGATTTCCATTTGAATGAACCCCCTGCATTTATCTGAATAGACTACTCTGTTCAACCCATTCCATCTCCAAGGGCTGTCACAGACTATACACATGCTGCTCAGCCAGAAGCTAGAGTGGGTTTTACAATAACAGCTCAGAGCAGACAGAACTAGTAGGAATATGCAGTTATTATAAGATATACTGAGCAGACTATCAAGACTCTCATTAATTTATTTTAATCTCCAATTTGTTTCATGTTTCCTTGTTCAAATCACTGCTTTAAGCTATAATAATCACAATATTTTTGGTACAAGTTTGACAAATTGTTGTAAAGGACTTATGGATACCAAATTCTTTGAAGAGAAACATGAGCATAAATACTGTCAGCATGCTAGGCACTGAAGTGACACATCTAACCTGGACTTTTTAGGTCAGTCCCACGTTTAGCAAACCTACAGACTACAGTGAAAAAGAAAAAAACATTACTCAACTTGTATATGCTGTTCTGGCCAATGTTTACGTAAAGATAAAGAGTCTACAAAATACTAATCTGGATTTAAATACATACTGACTCAGCAACCACACAGCAGATTACCATTCACAGCTAATTAAAGCATCTGCCTCAACATCTACTCAGGCTGTTGTGTCAGACTAATTCAGTTGTATGGAATATGTCTCTTAAGTTTTCTCCTTGTGTTACAGTTCTGTTTTCCATACATTTCATAAATAATACCACAAACATGGAGTTACTCTATCCTTACGTCAGACTTCAAACCAAGTATTTTCAGTTGGTACCTAGCCAATACCCATCATCAGTAAATTACAAGAAAGAATTAAGATAGCAGTTCATCATTATGGACTGCTTATGGAAGGCATAGACTAACCACCCTTCATTTACCTTCCTTACATAACAGAAGTATAACTTTCTCCACCTCATAGCATCAACATATTTTTAATTATTAAGCTAACCAAAAGTTCTAGAAGAGAAGCAGGTTTTCACACAATCTTATTCAAGGAGAACATACTGTCACAGATGTCCTGGATAGCAAAAATATAAAAGAGACAGCATGTGCAAAGAAAACAAAAAAATCAAAGCCTATTTAAAACAAAGACACTGAGACAACCAAAATCTCTAAAAATCCTTACCCAATAAACAAGGGTAATAAATATCCCCGCATAGTTATGTTCTTACAACACTTTTATAAGCATAAGCTTGTCCTATAAAATGACTGATATGCTTTTGGTCTGATTCAACAACACCACAGATGTTCTTGCAAATTGTAAGTGTATTTATGCAGACTCTAGATAAACAAATAAAGCTAAGATCATCATATACTTCAACACTACAGTCTAGTAAGTCTTTCTTCTTTCTCTATGTCTATGTGGTCTTTTGTAGCTAGACAGGAATTCATTTTACCTGCACCTGAAGCCAGTCACAAGCAGCCTAAGTGTCAGTGCAATGCTGAACTTTAGGCAGTATGGACTGTTGGAAAGACTCCATAGCTGCTTCTCATCTTGCACAGCCAGAGCCTATAATGCACCAACAGGAACAGACTGTAAACGTGTACCTCACATAATCAAAAATCTAGTTAAAGCTAGCATGCTAAACTCTCTTCAGGGAGAGGAGATCAAGAGAAAATGAAGTTACAGCTGTGATTTTCCAAACTAAAATTTCACTGTAGATTAATCCAATTAAAACAAAAATCCTAGTCCTACTCCTTTCAATTCCACAGCCAGATCAACTCGGGAGTTATTCACCTCCATCACACCAAGTCTGATGTTTGCAGGGTCAAATGCTAAACTGAATATATGAAATGGTCCTCTTCTACAAAACAAATTAAAAATGACCCCCTGCTAAGAGGGCATTTTTTAGATGTGCTGATATGGAACCACTCAAATAAAGAGCCTGTCTCAAGTCCTTTAGCTACTTTAGTAGGTTTCTGCAACATTTTATCATGGAAGATTCATCTTCACCTCTTCTGCCCTGAGAATGGACAGAGTTCTGCTGTGTTTTTTTTTTTAATAAGGCTGCTCAGAACATGTACACAGAGCTCTTGAATCAGGCCCCACTGTTTTTTGTTTTCTTTTGGGCGCTTGAATTTTTATGGTAATTTAGGTCTTTCTTCTAAGTTGTTCTATAAAAAATGTAACTCCTTTTAAAAGGCTGAGGCATTCACATGACCAGTTAACTCTAGTTACCAGGTGTTATCTAATCTACCAATTACACTTGCACTAAGAATCAAACTGGCAGCAGTAATAATAAGAACCAAAGCAGAGCACGGGAGTGTGTTTGCTGAATTATGACCAACAGACAAACACATTCTCTTTTCAAGCTCTGTTCACTATGCCCCTATATTGCTGTTTATTGCAGTGTTAGCAAATAAATTACTACTTTGACACTTCTCACATACACCAGCACTAAGCCAAATCTTTTTAGCTCAAGACAGTGATAAAGGCAGTTTGAGCAAATCAGCAAACCACCTGCTGATTTTGCATTGATATGGATTAGAACAAAAACTTCATTTCTCCTGAGTTTGGTTTCTCCTTTTCTGCAACAGCTTGAACCTCTCTGCTCTGCAACCTGCCTTTGCTCTCACATGTGTTCTTACTTCTTCGCTGCTCTAAGCTTATGAACTATGTAGTTAACAAAAGGAATTGCCTCTTCCTTCCTTCTCTCTTCCTCTTACTCCTCCCCATTAGTCTGGTACCCCAAGCTGCACTGCCAACCTGGTACGTTTCCCTAGCCATCTTTGCATTCATTTTTGTTGACTTTTCTTTTACAATTTCAAGCACAACCCCTAATGTAAACTACTTCTATTTATTTAAAGAGGAAAAGACATTAGACAAAACATTTCATGTTGACTACTCAGCTTATAACTGTTCCAGTTATGTACTGAATCTCACAAAACCAACAAAAGTGACAAAAGATACTTAATGATAAGATCTAAGAGAACAGGAAGACTACATTTCGGCTAGACTATGGTTCTAGGCCATGGTGCTTTCATTTAACATTAAAGGTTATTTTGTGGCTTTTTTTACAGTAAATTAAATTACTCTGAAATAAAAATATATCTTCCTTTAAAATCATAGCAAATTATATTTTGTTAGAAAAGTTCCTGGTACTATTTCTAAAGCAAATGAATGGCAAAACCTGCTTAAGATATCTGGTTACCTAGCAAAGATAATGAAGTGATAAGAACTGCCTACAGATTAACAGCGGAACATAACATTAGCTGCTACCTCCAGATATCCTTCATAAAGTCACAATAACAAACAACAATACAACATAACAATAACAATACAAATAACAGAAGTAATAAACTTTGCATGAAATGTAAATTTTTTTTGTTAATTCAATTCCCTCAGAGAGTAAAATGGCTCACTGATTTGTTTCTTTTTAAACAACTTAAAATTTCACAGGAAAAGAGTGAATTTCCTGAAGATGATCAATCACAGAATCAACCAGGTTGGAAAAGACCTTTAATATAATCAAGTACAACTTTTCCCCCAGCACTGCCAACTCTAGTAATAAACCATGTCGCTGAGGGCCTTGTCTACACAGTTCGTGAACACTTCAGGGACAGTGATTCCACCACACTCCTTGGGTAAGAAACCGTTCATAATATCCAGTTTAAACCTTCCCTGGTGCAGCTTGAGGCTGTTTTCTCTTGTCCTATTCCTTGTTACTTGCGAGAAGAGATGAATCCCCACATCACTACAACCTCCTTTCAGGTAGCTGTAGGGAGCAATAAGGTCCCCACTGAGCCTTCTCTTCTCAAACTAAACAACCCCAGTTCCTGCATAGAATCATTTTTGTTGGAAAAGGGCTTTAAGATCATCAAGTCCAAATAAGCAGGTTTATTAAAATAAACTATTACATTCAGTGAGGATGATCTATACAGCACAGAGCACAAAGCTGGAACAAATGCAGTTTTAACCAAAATTAATATTTTAATTTTAGATTGATGTTGTCTCCCTCTTCTAAACTGAATGTTCTTGCCTACATGATATTTAGGGCAAAAACTCACAGCTAGCAAAAAAAAATAAAATTATCTGATTATCATTAAAACTTGGGCTAAAAGTTACAACAGTCCAGAAGCTGCTCTCTGGGGAGTTCAGCCATAAAGAGCAGTAGAAGTCATAATCTCATCAGCTTTCTTAGTAAGTCAATCTGCCTCTAAGAGTCTTACAGATCCTTTACTTATGAAATTCAAGAATTTGATCATATATACAGAAAGAAATAGAGTATTTTTTACACTACAACTTTGGACTCAAAGAGCTGGCCAGCTGAAATGTGAAGATTTGGCTCCAGCTGGAGAAAACACGAGTGGCAAGTCAGGTATCTCTGAATCAACTAAGTTAACCTGCAAAAATGCTACCAGTTGTATTTTTGTGAATAGAAGGCAAGTCTGATAAACAAAGAACTATTTCCTTTCCCTCTGAAGATACAGAAAAGCAGTGCCAGGATTCCTAGAGCCAGATAAAAACTACTACAGGTAGATAACACAAAATTCTGATCCGGTTTAAAATTGTGATGCCAATTCAAATTTGTTCAAAGTATTTTTGATTTTGTGATATCAAACTTCATTCTTTAAGACTACATACCACTTTGATTGTTCTTTCTGCAGACAGCCCAAATGATTTTTTCCCAGCCTCTTCCCCCTTGCTTCCTACTACCCACCTACTCTCCAATACAGTGTTGATGCATTCAAGCCATGCACCACCATTAAATGAAGGCTAGATTCTACTTATTTCTCAGTCATTAGCACTGAGCTTCCTCTTTACCTGCTGATTTCTGTACTGCAGCATTCCTAACAAGCTTCCATTGACACTGTGCTGTGTGCTGAGCCTCTTCATCAGAAAGCTTTTCAGCTTTACCTCACCATATTGCCTAGCAATCTGCTGCAATAACAGCATGGATGCAGAAACAGCAGAATCCATGCTGCTGCAGTAAAGGACACCACCAAGTAGAACTCTGCCTCTCCAGATTAATTTACAGGACTCAGCTGTGATTCAGAGTGAAGGTTATTGAGTCAGCCAAGCCCCAGATTTGCACTAGTTCTGAAAACCTGAGCGACACAAGTGTGGCTCAGATTGCACTAAATCCCAATGCACTACAGGTGAAGCACTTGTAGGTCTACTTTGCCTTGGAATCCATTAGGTCCATAATCTTGGAACTACCAGATAAACTCCTCATCACAAATGTTATACTTTATTAAGTACAAACTAAAAGGAGTGCTTCAGTCCTTTTAGCTCTGAATTTAACTCTTTAAACTTTTCCTCTGGCATCTGTCTGAAGCTTTAGGTATTCTTATTAGAAGAGCAAAAGAAGACAGAAACAGTTCTGTGCAGTAGTAACAGCAGTTCTCCTTTGACATATTTTTCTTCATTTATATTCCACCTATTTCAAAGACATTCTGTGTTTACAATACAATAGGAATTCTGCATGCAAAAGTAACACAGACTTCTACATCAGCAGTAGTATTCCACAAAAGAAAACTAAACCAGAACCTAGCTCATGTCCTGTCCTGAAGGGCTTGTTAAAGAGACAGGCTTTTGAAGGGAGCCTAGATTAGGCTGGCTGTGGGGGAGGGACTGTTCTCTGATGGAACAAGTGGGTAAGCAAGCTTCAAGACTGACAGAACTGCATTGTAAAACCTGAAGTTTATTAGCACAAGCATCCATGTTAACCTTAAAAGTCACAATAACATTAACCAAAACATCCAGAAATCTGACCAAAGTAGTGCACAAGTCTGTAACACTGTAATCATTGTACTGCGTTAGTTGCAAGAGGACCATACTAAAGTCTCCTAAGTACATTAAGCTACAATTCTTTATAGAAGTATTTCCGTAAGATATTTTACACTATAAGGAAAATTTCTGCTCTCAATTCTAAAGGCTGGCCAACTCTGTGAATACACCTTAACTCTTCTTCTCAGATTGAGACAACTACCTTTGTGATATAAAGAATAGAAATGCCCCAACCAGCTCATATATTCAGTAGAATCTGAGTGATTTTTGGGAATGAAAAGAAATTAAAAGAAAAAGGTCCAAAAATGAAATGAAAATTGACAATGAAGAAAAAAAGGTCCAAAACATTATGGTATGTAGTTATAGGTTTTCTTTAAAGTTACTAATAACAATCTACTCTAAGAACATTAACTGGTATGGTTACATATCATACAGGTCATAGCCTTTCCATTTCTTGGATAATTAAGTCAAGAAAAAAATTGAAAATAATTCATTCTGTTCTCCCAAAACCTTTGTCTAGAAAGTGCATTCCCTCACAACACGGTATATTATTTTCTTAGAAAGCTAACCAGATCTAATAGAAAGTTAATAAATACAAGGCAATTCTGTGACATAATCCAGTTAAAGGTAACTGCACAAAAGATCATTCTCTATAACAAATAATGTCTCATGTATTCCCAACTAGGGAATATTTTACATGGAGTTGATTCCATTAACAAAATGTGTGCCAGATTAGGTGTTCAGCTGTATTTCTGGATCTGCAAAATGAACTTTACCTACAAGTCAGTTACTTATAACGTAACTATACAATTTAAACCATAACCTGTGGACAATTTCAACAGTCATACTGAAATGATCCACTTCTTTGTCTAATTATAAATTCAATTTAATATTTTAAAGGAAAGCTTTTAAATAATTATTTAGAAACTGTTATCAAAGTTTTATGTAGTAAACAAAAAAGCCATGATCTATTCAAAGGAAATCCCCATTTTCTTGACCTAGAAATCAAAACAGTTCTATTTTTCTTCTTAAATGATATCTGCCTGCATACAAAGCGAGTCCTTTTTTAAAAACCAAAACCAATTTACAAACACCCAATGCCCCAAAAGCCCCCAAGACAACCCACAGTGCTTTTTAGTCTGCAATACCTTTTTTTATCAGTGTTACAATAGCATATAAGAGCCCTCATTTCAAGTTTTTGAGAGAAGAACAGTACAAAAAGTGACCAAACTGAAAAAAGGAGGACAGTGTATGGAGGAAATGAAAGGCATTTATTAAAAACACAGAGCTTTTTCCTCAGTCTAAGATAGAAAATGTTGATGATGATGGAGAACTTCAAAAGCACAACCATATGGAATTCAGTAACTGTTAGCTATTGTTCAAAGCCAGCCAACTTGTACTGACTCTCCAAAACTACTGCGAGGTTCTATAGCTGAAAAAATATTCATGCAACAGGGAACTGGTATAGCAAGCCTAATGATGAGGGGATTAGAATTTAAAGTGAGAGCACTGGACTCTCTTTTCTGACACCATAGTTCAAATCCCAAGCCAGACAGTAGGATAAATGAACCAGGGGGCTTTCATTCATTCTCCACCAAACAGCACACCACAAAAGATCCATACATTATGCCAGAAAAATGCTCAGCAAGAATTAGTGGCCTTGGAAACAGAAAGTTTCAGACTCAGAGTCTGGTGGAAGGTCACTGCTCTAACAGTGCAAAGTTCACTTGATTTGCATTTGATATATTGATATATAAAGGAATTTCTGAGTTGTTTAGGATCTTTTATTTCTTGCAAATGATCCAAAGATGAAGGCAAATATTAATCTCTTTGATTTCATAGCTTGGTGGAAGGTGACTAAAATGAAATCCTTCACATAACTGAAGGAGCTACTGAAAACATATAGACAAACTTTTTTCTCATTTGTGTTAAATTAACCAAGAAAGTATCTGTATAAAGGAAAACAGATTTAAATTTCCCAGTTTCCATACCATAACTTCCCTATAAATTAATAAACCTACATCCAATTTGTTAGTTCAGATACTGCTTAACAGCTTCAGAAAATCCCCGTCAGTTAATTAAACATGAACTGATGTTTATTGATTTGCTACCCCCACCTTTATTTCAAAACAAACCTAAGATACATTGATTTTCTGTTTTCTTCCATGATGCTTGAATCAAATGAGATTAGACACAGTTAAGAAAGCAGCACTAATCTGATGACACTACTCCAACAGATAAAGTGACAGGCCTTTCATTAAAATACACAGAAAAGACTCCAACAGTGACTAGATTATTTTCCTTCTTTCCAGAAATCCTTTTATATGACAAAAAGAATTCTTAGTCTGGCATCTACTTATAATTCCAATCATATAATCCGCTGCAAAGTACTATGCAATTTTTACACAATTTAGAGGTGTATTTTGCAGCAGAAACCACTTAGATACGTATCTTCAGTGCAACAAATCAGATAGATGAATGTCTAAACACTGTCACTGGTAACTCCAATCAGCTGCTGGGGCAGGAAAGAAAGAATTATTGGCATGAAATTAATGGCTGCTTTCAAGAATTTTAGACTTAGGAGTTGAACTCAGTTTATTACTGAGTGTGACCAAACGGGAAGACACAATGAAGCATTTGCATTTTTATTAGCACCTGATCAAATGCTTGCACACGCAGGACATTCACTGATCTGGTCCACCACTAAAATGACTGCAAACTGTTGAAGGATTTTCCTTCACTCAAGTTTGACAAATATTGTCTGAGAGTATTCTTTAGCCACATACATGTATCTTTCCCTGGCTGTTTGATGAACTAAAACCAACTGTAGAAATACAGTTCTCCAGCAGTAGGGACTATGAGGTATGGCATTCTTTGTAATCTGAAAGTAAAAACAACCTAAAAACATGTCATTCTTATGTATCTCGTAATTTTTAACATCCAAGGAACAAAGGCACAACATCTCATTTCTTGAAGTAAATTTCTAAGCTCATAAAACTTAATCTATCACTAGTACCTGCATTTTGGTTCCCCTTGTGTTGAAGCACACTAGCTGCAAAACTTTGAGGAAACACAGGACTGTTAAGCCCAGGCAAAAAAGCCCAGTTCACATAAGAGAACTTGTAAAACTAATTGCACCATGAGGTATTACCTAAGAATGATTAATACATTTCAAAGTTCTTACTAACTTCCTCCTTTGCTGAGAATGGTATATAGAAATATACAACACAGCCTCTGACCCCTGCTCATACAACTAAAACCAAGACAAGCAAAACAAGGACATGACATTAATTGCTGCTGTAGCTAAGTAAAGTTTATCTGCATAGTTGAAAAGCTTCCTTATGACAGTGCCAGCCGCTGGTGAGAGGAATGTGTTGCTGTCATCATAAGGAAAACTTGAATCAGGGACATTCCAGTATTACAATGTCATGGTGGTGAACACGAAAACAAGACAAGGCTGAGAGATATGAAAACGCCAATATTTAGAAAGGGTATGTGTGTAAATATTTTACTAAGAATCTGTGAATATTACATTGCATTTTGGCACCCTCTAGTGTTGACTGGTGCAAAGAGTTAAAATTCTGGGAAAAAAAAACAACCCATAGAATCACAGACGCATAGAACATTTTGGGTTGGAAGGTTCATCTTGTCCAACCCCCCTGCAATGAGCAGGGATATCTTCAACTAGATCAGGTTGCTCAGAATCACATCCAGCCTGGCCTCAAATGTCTCCAGAGATGGTGCATCCACCACCCCTCTAGGCAGCCTGTGCCAGGATTTTACCATCCCTCATTGTAAAGAATTTCTTTCTCACATCCAGCCTGAATCTCCCCTCTTTTAATTTAAAACCATGATTCTTTGTCCTATAGCAACAAGTCCTGCTAAGAAGTCTCTCTCCATCTTTCTTATAATGTTACTAATGGTGGAAATGCTCCTGATGTACACAAAGAATAGGACTCAGTATTCAAAAGCACGAAATTGGTGCTCCAAAAATAAGAAATATGCAGAAGCACTAGAACTCAATGCATGTAACTTTAGAGCAAGAGGTTTGTCTGAATATCTAAGAAAATCCTTTATTGGTTGTTTTTGTAGATTTTTTTTTTTACACAGTTTCCTGAAGATTTATTCCTCTTTGCTTAAAATGAGTTATTTACAATTAAAAGGTTCTTTGTTTTCAGTTATATATTTGAAAAAAATAAGATTACTACCACAACACTAAAATGAAAATCTCTTTTTAGTATGGCTCACTCTATCATCACTCACAAAGAAGTTGATGCTTGTGCCATGACTGCAACATTTTTCCAAGAGCAGAAACAAGTACAATCATGTGAAATGGGCTCTAAGCACTCCTGTTGTAGAAGTGGGAAAGCAGACATTACACCAACGGGGCACTACCACTACTGTTTTTCTAAGCCTTTTCTACTGTACTCCAAAGGTATTAGAACACAGACATCTACATACAAACTTGTCTACTTAGCATGTTTCAAAACTTTTCAGCCCCTCTTTTTCTCTCTCAAAGCAATCACTGCAACTTTTCATTTGATAGTAAAGTTAACATAAACCTATCAATTACAAATCAAAAACCTATTCGACATATTCCTGTATTTTTTCCTCAAGATTATCCCTTATTTCTTCAAAGGCATCTGAAAAGATACGTTAAAATAAGATTAATTTTATTTTCTAAATAATTAAAATTGATTGAGTGACCCAAAACCCCCAAACGGATTCTAATGCCTGAAAAACATAAAATAGCCCTGAAAATTATACAGCATGAGAAGATCCCCTGCATTACTTAACTTGCAAACAGAAAAAACATACTATTTTTGTGAAAAATGCAGAACATGTAAAATCTTGTTATAAATAATTTTATCTCAAAATATTACATTATTACAAAGAAGATTTTTATCTTATTCTCTGTGGATTTGAGATTACCCCCATTATATAATCGCAATCTTTTTAATTCTGAATTTTAAAACCCATTATTAGTCTACTGAGGAATTACTGCCACAATTAAGATCCAGGATTAAGACCTTTCTAAATTTTAAGCCCACAAATATTCGGTTTGGAAACATCTGTGAGTGCACCTAATGACTTGTTATTAAGCAGCGAGTACTGTGCATAACAAGAAAGATGGTACTGATGAATAAATATATATACAACAGCTCTTACCAGAGAAGGAGGTTATCATGGTCTACTGCATGCTCTTAAAATGCAGAAGCTTCTTGGCAAAAGATACACCTTGAAAATTCCTGTGCCCAGTCAGCAGTCAGACCTGCCTCGGAGACAGCAGCTGAATCACAGGGAACATAACTGAGCTGCAAGTTTCTTCCCCCCTGAATCACAGCTGTTTACTGTGTGGAGTGAAATTTTTCACACCTATTTTTTTAGCTATTATTACTATTTTTCTACTAAGTGAAAAACTTGCCAACCTTTTGCCAATTATGAAATACAGAAATTCCTGCTTATGACTCAGAGTTTCACAGGATATTTCTTAAATATTTCTTACAAAAAACTTATTCAAAAAAGTTTATTTACAATTGGGAGAAAAATGTAAAAGAAAGAAAAAACACAAATCACCAAAACCCACAAACAACAAACCCAACCACTCCTCCCAAAACCAACCAACAAACAATAACAAAACTGACATGCTTACATCAGTGTGAAACTATGCACAACCTCAAAACAGCCTCCAACAGTCCAGAGCTCAAAAGATTAATAGGAAGAGGTCAATTTATCTACTTCAGGCATCACACAATACTCTATTATGTATTATTATTTTTTTATTATTAAAGCCACTTAGGAGTTTCAGTTAGAATCATTCCCCACTCACCTGGGTTATATATATATCTACCCTGAAAACACTGATGTAGTCAAAACCTAGATGTGCAATTGCATCACTTTACAGTAATTCATTAAAGTGATTTTTTTCTTTAGTCATAGGTGTACTCACCCTGATCAGAAGACCACTGTATTGAGGGGTTAGTGGCCTGCATGGCAGACACAGGCCAGTTTTGTGCTGCATGTACAGGTTGGTTGTCAGTCATCCATCTGGACGTAACAGAGGAGCCTGCAGGCCAGCTCCCACTCAGTACTGGCCATTACACCACCTGTGTGTCCTTTATCTAAAAGTGCAGCAAACAGTTCTCACGTAAACAAACTGCTTGACAGTAGATATGAGAACTATAATTGGTTTTAAAACATCCTGTAAGAGCTCAAAAGACTGAACCATCAGATGACCTTTCCATCAACAAGATCTCCCCATGTGCTGAACTCCCATTTGAGACATGTTTGATTCCACAGAACTCAGCACCTGGAAGGACATAAAATTGCCTACACTATCCCTTTTCTTTACAGCATTAACTCCAAAATGGTATTTTACAACACTCAAATCCATAACCAACCAGTATCTCCTGGTAGAAAACAACAGGTCACTAGATTGCTTTTAGGTATAACCCCAAGGAAGAGAGGTATGATGTCTGGAGTGTTAAAATCTATTAATTGAAAAGTAATGATTTTATCATTTATGTAAGTATATTAAAGCTAAGATGCAGATAGCTTGCAGTTGTAAATAAAATACTAGTACCATCAAAACCACTCTCCATATCCCAGGTCTTAGTTTCTCCTTCGCCACTTCTTTTGTTCACCTGGTCCTTCCACTGTACTCTGAAATATTCCAAGGATTCTAAAGTAACCCCTCTAACCCATAAGGCCTCTACCAATACCAGTTATATAGCAGCTAATACCAAATACAAAACCTGTCAATTTCCCTTCCAAACTAGCCATGAATAGTGTTTGAAAGTAAATTATTAAGCCATATTCCCACTTTTATACATACTTCACACATAATAGCATACATTATCACAGCACTAAAAAAAGCAAGTGATAATTTTGTAACAAGGCTCTTGAATAAAAGCCACTTGTAACAAACTCTGATTTGAAATGTCACTGAGCCTGGGTGTAAACATTTACCCAAATCTCTCTGATTGTTTTGCCTTCCTGCAGAAATGACTGGTACCTATTATCAATTTGGATAAAGTTTTATAAATGTATATCAGTTCTGAATATAAGAAATTAATTTTTTTTTGTTGTTAAGTCAATGCTTACTCTCTGCCAACCTTTTGGAAATAAAAGTAACCCCCTGAAAGAACAAAGACCATTTTTCAGTGCGAGAACTGAGGAAAATTCACTGCTGATTTAGAGTGGCAGAGCTAACTCTGTGCATTCATCACAAAGAAGCCTCTGTGTTGGTACTGCCTGCACAGAAGAGCCTTTGATGTGCAGCTTTTCATTTCTTCATACTGTAACTTCTGCAGGGCGATAAGTTGCATTAACTTCAATGACTGGTTTGATGAGACAAAATTGGAAGGAAGAATACAGGACAACGATTAAACAAGGATCAGTTATAAAAATCACTTGCTAGTTCAGTGTTCCTCTATTGTGGCTATAAAGAGATAAAAATGCTTTCCTGATAGGTCACAGAAGTGCAGAATCTGAGTTGTGTTCTGCTTTTAATCTAACTACAAAATTGCCACATGGCACTCACTTATACAATACCTAAACAAGCTCCAAAACAAGCTTTCTGTGGTTTCAGAATACAAAGTGTTTTTTTGTTTTTTTTTTTTTTTTTTTTTTTTTTTTTGCATCTGTAAGTCTTGAAGCATTGACCAAACTGGAATATTCTCTACCATCATACACTAGTATACAAGGCAGCTGCCTATTTACATAGACATTCCAACAAAGATTCTCAAAAGCAAATTTTAATTTCATGGTGTACAGGAGACTTTGCTGTTTTCACTGTCCTCATATTACATTTATCATCTTAACTACATGAAAAATTAACTCTTGTAACTGTAATATAAATTAGCCAGATTTCAAGATGTCAATCCAGCTCTGCTTTGCCACCTGAAACTCCATCTGTGTGCTGGGCTGAGGGCAGCACTTTCAGGTGGGCCACAACTCAACTCATTAAGCACAAACATCCAAACCCTACTCCTAAACCTCAGGTGCCAGGACAGAAAGCTTGCGCTGGCCATCACCTACACATTGCTGCTTACCAGAACAATGTCACCAGCATGACAATCCACCCTTGCTTTGCCACCTAAAGCTCCATTTGTGTATGGCTTGCAATAGTGGTGCTCTGAGACAATACAGAAACCAAACTTGAAAGCACATCCTCTGACCCTACCGCATCTGCTAAGATGAGCAGCTCCAGAGGAAATGCTTTCATTATTGGACCATGAGGAAATAACAGTTGAGCAGAGCATGGTGAGGGTGTTTGCTTGGGCTAGTGAGTAGAAAGGGTCTTATAGAAAAGTAGGGGGTAGAGATCAGTTCAGTCCTTGGCCCTAGGTACAGTGCTCTTGAGTGGCATTTTCTCCACAGAAAGTGAGGAAAACTTTTTGCTGGCCAGGAAGTACAGAGTGACCCAGGCTGAGGTCCCTCATAAACATACAGCTGGCCAGGCATCTGGCTGCAGCAAGTGCCAGAGCCTGTCAGCCATGTTAGATGGCGGCTGTGTAAGATGGTGCCTGTGTGAGATGGCAGCAGGTTGATGATTTGCTCTGTGATGGCAGAGCTGTAGGAGAAGGTGGAACAACTAAGGGACATAAGGGAATCTGAGGAGGAGGTTGACTGGTGGATCTGCACTCTTATCATCCTTGAGAGTAGGAAGCCAGTCACCCTAAACAACTGAACTTCAGGATTCTCTGCTTTCTTGCTGTTGGGCATATGGAAGGAACCTAGAAGACAGGGGAGGTTGGAAATGGGTCATTCCTACCCCCCCAGCTGTATGACCTCCCCAAGTACCCCTTTACAATAGATAGAAGGCCCTGGTACTTGAGCAGCAGAAAAGTGAAGAAGATGATCATAGAATGGTTTGGGGTGGAAAAGACCTTTAGATCATCCTGTTCCAAACCCCTGCCATGGGCAGGGACATCTCACACTAAACCATGCTACCCAAGACTCTGTCCAGCCTGGCCTTGAACACTGCCAGGGATGGAGCATTGACAACTTTTCTGTGCATCCCATTCCAGTGCTTCAACACCCTCACAGTAAAGAACTTCTTCCTTATATCTAACCTGGACTTCCCCTGTTTAAGTTTAAACCCATAATCCCTCATCCTGTCAATACATTCCCTGATGAAGAGTCCCTTTCCAGCATCCTTGTAGGCCCCTTCAGATATTGGAAGGCTGCTCTGAGGCTGCTCTGATGATAAGGGATCATCCAGGCTAGAAGAGTTCCCATAGAAAAGTGAGATAACACCTAATTTTAAGACTGGCTGTACTATAAAAACAGAAGACTGGTGGTGATCAGCGATTCCAAACTAAGGGAAACAGTGGGCCATATATGTCATCCTGGTCAAGAAAAAGAATAATCTGGAAAGCAACATACCTCCTTCAAAAGCTGCCTTTTCTGCTGTGAAAGAATGGGAATGTCCCTGTGGAGCTGGAAGTGCTGTTTGTGTATGATGTGCTGCTGCTGTGGGTTCAGCCAGCAGAGCAGGATGCAGACTTTTATCCCAGGTGAGTTACTTGTGGGTGTGATGGGGTGAATATTTGGTTTTGACCCCTCAGAACAGCTCACAAAGTGTTGATGCATTGCAGGGATGTCTTGTGCTCTGATTTCTTCTCCTAATTTGAAAGTCTTGAATCAGTTAGAGGAGAAGCTGCTGTGCAGGAGGTGAGTTATGCTTACAGTTACAGACTTGGTTTTGTTCTTGCAGGGCCTGTGACGTTGCTGTCACATGGGATGTTACTGTAGAGCTTGTGATCCCTCAGAGGACAATGATCCCCTCTGCTTTGTAGCTTTGTATCCTGGAGCAATACTTCCCAAAATAGACCCACCTCAGGGTGGGTGCTTTTGGGTTCTCTTCAATAACATGTGTATGTGCGTGCAAGTTGCAGCTTGCCCTCTCGTTGCACTTCAGCACAGTGTCAGGGTGTAGTCTCTGATCTGCACAGGTCAGAGAGTAAAGCCAGTATCAAACTCCATCCTGAGCATAAGGCCAGGATCTATGTTGCAGCAAGGGTCTCTGTCTCTAAATTCTGGGAGCTCATCCATCAGAAATACCAGGGAAGAAGGAAGCTTGGGGTTTATTCCATCAAGGAAATTAAGAGCAAGTGAGTAACTCGGGAACTTAGGACAGCACAACATGAAGTGTTTCTGATGGAGGTGGTGGGTTTACAAACACTAGAAAGCCTTCACCCTGGAGCAGTCTGCATCAGTCACAGCCCACATGTTCAGGAAGGGCCGATTTAAAAGGAATTCACAGGGATGTTGCTGAAGGATTGGCAGAATGTGCCCTTTGGAGGAGAGAAACTGCAAAGAGCTCCCTGCTGTGTAGCCTATGAGGCAGGATCTCTTTTTGGGATCTCATTTGTCACTGTTCTCAAATCTCAGAAGTAAATACCAGGACACAGAACCAAAATGTTTAGCTCCAGAACAGTAATGAAAGGGCACCTAGTGGGTATAAGGGGGTACTTTGTGCTCTCCTTTCTCCTGTGTGGCTTTGTCGACACAGGAGTCCCAGACAACGCAGAGACGATCAATGTGATCAAACGACTGCCAAACTTTATTAGACACAGTGCTCTTCTTATACCCTTACTCCTTTATGTAACAGCCTTGGGTACTGAGCTCTAATTGGTTAGTCTAGAGGTTACTATCGCTTACAGAGCTAATGTTTATGACTTGTTATAATTGCGATTAAATACCTTACTCTAAAAATACAGTGGGAAACTACAACCTTGGCAGAGATCATTCTCTGCACATTTTCACTAGAAAATTACAGAGGCCTAACAAGACAATTGACCTTGCTTATGCCTGCCAAAAATCTTCTTACTTTACAGTAATAAGGCTCAGGGTATCGGGATCGCTCACTACATGGTCTTGGCTCTTTAAGAATTCCCACATGGCTTCACTGCCATTCTCTGTCTTTTATTAGATGAGAAGGTAACAGGAAATGGGTTTTGGCCACAGTGATTATCTGTAGCCAACTGTCCTGGTTTGTACAGTAGCAGTCATTTTTCTCCTTCTTGGTAGCTAGTGCAGTGCTGTGTTTTGACTTTCAGGCTGGGAATGGTTGCTGATAGCAAGTATGTTTTGAGTCACTGCTCAAATGTTTGGTTTGTCCAAGGCCTTTTCTGAGCTCATGCTCTGCCAGGGAAGGAGGGAGGCTAGGAGGAAGGAGAGACAGGACACCTGACCCAGGCTAGCCAAAGAGGTATTCCATACCATAGCACGTCATACCCAGGATGTAACCAGGAGAGACCCGGAAGGGCTGGAGCTCTGGGGGGATGGAGGAGGTATCCTCAGAGGTATCCGAGGTATTGGTCAGGCAGGGTGGAGTGAGTTATGGGTCGGTGGCTGGTGAGATGTTGTATCCTCTTCACTTGTTATTGGCTTTATCATTATTATTTGTGGTAGTAGTAGCAGTAGTGATTTGTGTTATGCCTTAGTTATTAAACCATTCTTATCTCAACCCGTGGGGGCTACATTCTTTGGATTCTCCTTCCTAACTCTCCAGGAGTTGGGGGAGCAAGGGGAGGAGTGAGTTGATGAGCTGTGCAGTTTGGTTTTAAACCACGACACCAATGACAACTGTATGGATGATAGCTGGAGACTGAGTCAGGCAGGAGGAAAATGGGCCTGGGGTGACTTTGCCAGTGTCTGTGGTGCAGGGACTATTCTCGGGGGAGAGAAACAAGGGCAACATTACTTCTAGAACCCGAGTACAGGAGATCAGGGGACTCAGAAGCAGAGGTTGGGGGGAGGATGCAGTGTTGAGTGCAGAGGAGTTTGATCTGAGATGCCCAAGATGTTTGGCATTTCACTTCAGCATGGCCAAATATTACACCATGTTGCAGACACAGGGCTGCAGGGAGGCTGCAGCAGAGGTGCAAGGTGAGTCCTGGACACCTCTAAATTCATCTCTAAAGATGCTGCTTTACAAAAGCAGCCAGGACTCAGTCTGGGCAGGCAGGACAAGGACCCAAATCCCACTCCACACAGATTTCCAGCAGGAACAGCTCCTGTGGCTCTGAAGGGCTGGGGTTAGGTCTGGTTGGGGTGAGGGTTAATTTCCAGCTGCTGGAAATCCGTCTGGAAGGGGTTTGGAGGGTGCATTCATTCTTGCCTTAATTTCTCATTCTATGTCTCAAGATGCTTTGCTGACTTACCGTGGCTAGGAAGGGAATGACCATGTACAACACTGCTGAGGCAATGAGGAAGTGATGGTTTTGTAGAACTGGAGTTTAGAATTCCATGGAGCAAGAAATTCTGTCAAGCTCCCAGAGATCAAGGAGAGGTAGCAGACTGATCAGTGACCCTTCTGTGTAAGAGGAAGGGTGACAACTAGCTTCAGAAAGAGGTGGGTGTGATTTTTACAAGAGCAGCAAAACAGGAGACAGCTGTGTTCCTACAGGAACTTGGTGCATGGTAATACTAAGAATCACCCCCATGAGATACGAGACCCTTGCCCACAGAGACCCTTATTCAGGGGATATGTCATTTTTCTCGAGAAACATGCACCTTGCTCTCCCCTATTCCATGTCCCTGTGCTTTGGACAGCCTGTGATGTTTCCGCAGCACCTCCCTGCTCCCACAGCTCTTGTTTTCCCTACACCCAGTCCCTCATTTCCCCTCACAACAGCAGGCGCCCCTCCTCCGCTAGGGGGCGGCACCGCACAGCTCCCGGCCCGCCGCTCCTCGCCATTGGCCATTCCTCCTCCCGTCACCGCGAGCGCCGTCAGCCGCTGATTGGTCAGTCGGGTCAGTACCGGGTGCCCCCCCCGCGGCTACAGCAGGCCCCTGTGTGCGGTACGACTAGCAGCCGCCAGGTGCCGCTGCGGCGGCGGCGGGAGCAACTACTGGCTGGTCCCGGGGCTCCCTGGCGGAAAGGGGGGTTTTGTCGCGACCGGAGTGGGGCTTTATGCGATCTGCTGGTCCCGCCGTGCCCCTGGCGATCCCGGGGCCTGGAAAGGGCTGGGGCTTGCGGGGGAGGGGTCCGGGCCCGTTGGCGGGGTCTGTGTTCTGGGGGGGGGCCCTGAGTTGCACACGGGAACACCGCCTGTTCCACGCGATGTGCTTGGGGTCGATACCGTGCCTTCGGGACTGCCGGGTCGGGAGCCGTGTCCGGGATCCCCTGTGGTGCAGTTAATGCTTTTTTTTGGTGTGTTTTAAGGTACCCGTGTGACGCGAGTGCTGCTGGATTGGCCACATCCCGGAATGAGACACATTCTCTGGGCTGCACCCAGAGTATTCGCAGCCCTGGACAGGCCATGAGGCTTTGGGCTGTGCAGGTTGGACATTCCCGGACATGACCTTGGCACCAGAACCCCAGCCTGGATGAGCCATGTCTGTCCCTGCACAAGGATGGACACATGGATGGGCAGAGGAACCCCAGCCATGCTGGGCTGTGTAGAGCCCCAGAAGTAGCAGGGCTGCCTGTGGTGAGGCTGATGCTTCCACCTGCCCTGTGACAGTGTGAGGAGTGCATGGCTCCAGGACGGACATGGCCACAGACTGGGGGTTTGGGCCCTGTTTTGCTTTTGGGTTCATTTTTGGGTTGGGTTTGGTTGGTTTGGGTTGTGTTTTACTTGTTTTGATGTTGCTTGTTTGACTTGGGTTTGGGTTGGTTTGTGTGTTGGTTCAGGCTTCCATTTCTTTCAGGCCCAGCTCCTGTTCATTTGCAGCTCCTGCTGGTTATGGTTCAGCTCCAGCTCACAGACAGCTCTGACTAGTTTGAGCTCCCAGGAGCTAATTGTGCCACATCTGTCCTTTCACAGGACAGAGGAGCCTCAGCCACAGTGTGTGGTGTGTGAAGTCCCAAGAAGCAGCCGGGCTGCTGCCTTGACACTGCAGCTGCCCTGACACTGCTGCTGCCCTGCCTGCGGTGCTCCAAGCACTGTACAGCACCAGCTTGGACACAGCTCCAGGTGTGGGCCTCCCTTTCTTGGTGGTGGGGTTGGTTTGAGGTTGTGTTTGGATATGATTGTTGTTTGGTTTCAGGTTTGGATTTGGCTTGATTGAGTTTGGGTTTTGATTTAGGATTTGGTTGTTTTGTGTGTTGGTTCAGGTCCCCTTTTCTTGTAGCCACAGCTCCTGAACAGCTCCAGTTCAGTTTTGGCTACAGCTCCTGTTGCTTTCTCTCTGGGTTGAGGTCCATCTTCCAGATGGCTCCAGCTCATTTGCAGCTTCAGGTCAGTGGTTTGCCCCCACAACAGCTCGATTTTTTGCAGCTCCAGCTCGTTTATGGCTCAGGCTCGACTGCAGCTTCAGCTCTCTGTTTCTGCCCTCTTTTTTTTTCAGGCCCAGGCCCTGGATAGCTCCGGTTCCGTTGTGGCTGCAGCTCATGTCCACTTCTAGCCCTGTTTGCTGCTTCAGCTGCAGCCCCAGTCAGTTACAGCTTGTGCTTGTTGAACTGAGGCTGACCTGGGGCCAGGTCATAAATCAGTCACTGTCACGACATGTAGATGAATATAACCTGTCATAATTGCTCACTGTCCAGTTCTGGGCTAACAACCCCCCAGAACTGTGGTTGTATATGCCTTGAGTAAATAAAAAGTTGAAGCTCAAGTGTGAAAAGCACCTTTCACCTATCTCAGATCTTTAATGCAGTCTGGTGCATGCCAGCATCCCACCATTTGGGGACCAAAGCAACTGCACCCCATCTCCCACAGCCCAACAGCCCCCCGCCCAGCCCCGACCCCAGAAACACCTCATGGCAGCTCGCTTCTGAGCCCCCAAAGGTGGATGACTTGGGCTCTGGTCCAGGCACGGGGCCAGGGATCTATTCTAAGGCCGGGAAATGCCTGGCTGGGTACGGCTCTGGCCCCGGGTCGCGAGCACCAAAATAACCTCCCGAGATCCGAACCGCCCCTGAGTGAGCCGCAAATCGACCCTAGTTGAGCCCGGAACCCCCATGTGCCGTGGGACGCCCTAGGGAGCCCCGGCCTGGCCGGGCGGTGCTTGGGAACTGGCTGGGGGGACCCGCGGGGCGAGCCCTGCCCCGGGTGGCCGCAAGCGCCTCTAGCGAGGACGAGGGTCACCGGCTCTGGACCTCAGGGCTTTATACCCTGAGCCCCGCCGCTCCTCCGTGGGCTCCCCACCGGGTCCCTCTGGGGGAGCCCGGACCGAACGCTGCGTCACCGCTAGTGAGCGAGCCGGAGAGATAAGAGACAAAAGCGGCCGCCGGAGCTCAAACCTTCTCCTCCCCGCTCCGCGCATGCTCGCGAAGCCCCTCCCCTCGGCCCTGTATTCGCCGTGGTCTGGTCTGGGGCTTTTAGAAACAGTGTTCTCTGCTTTCCGCTGCCCTAGCGGTGCAGCTGTTGTATCGGTGTCCGGTGCTTCTCGGGAGATCTGTGCCCGGGGCACTGCAGGTAACGGGGAGTGGTGTACAAGTTCAGCGCTGCCCGTAGCCGCTGTTTCCGCCGGGCCGGGGCTGTCCCAACGGGGCTCCGGCCACAGTCCGAGATCGCGGAATGAGGGCGCCGGCTTCATGCAGAGCCCAAACCAAGGCGCCCTCTAGCTGCCTGCTTCCAGAAGGAAGGACCCCTCCATATCTCAAATCAGCTAATACAAGCAACGTGTAATGTGACCAAGCAGAATCTGTAGTCTCCTATTTGTTCACTGGGGGTTGTTTCTCTTTGGGCTGTGGCTGGAGGAAGTACTCAGCTACACTGGGACACCATTACCTAACTCATCTTCCTGAATTGTGCCTCAGCGTCTCCACAGTGACTCAGTAATAGGCTAGGTATGCTGATATTTATAACTTCAAGGCATTTTCTAGCTCTTCCCTTGTCAGTAGGCTTTATTGAAGATTTTTACTATACAAGCAGAGTCCCTTAGCCTATAGGATCCCTACTTTCAATAACTTGTTTTGTTGACAGGATTAATATATATCCCTTGCAGACTAGTCTTAGCTGAGACAATATGGCTTGCACTTCACCAGTGCCAGTTACCTGCAGCTTTTCCATTTCAGCTTAAACTGAAGATTAACTTTTAGCATTTCTAAAGAAAGACTCACATCTCTTCAAGGAAGTGTGTGTGCTACATAATAGAGAAATGAAACCAAATTACAGATCATATGCATGTGATTTGTTCTAGGGTAGATTAGAAATGATATAAAACATCTGTCCTCAAATGCTGTATTCTTTAAAAGTCACTTTGGAAATGACTGAATAGCCTGGAAATGTAAGCTTTACAATTATGATTACAGACAACATTTGGCTTTGTAAACTTCACTGTCTTCTCCCTTATCTGAAATGCTCCATGCCTGCTTTAATCCCAGCAGTGGGGTTTTTTTTTCTTACAAAAGGAAGAAACATTAGTCTGGTATGTGAGTCTGTAACAGGGGAAACGGGTTTGTTAAGAAAATCCACATATCCATCTGTAAATCACCTTTGGTGCATTCACTCAGCCCTCTACAATAGTTAGCTGTATGCACTCTGGGAGCTCAGTTCTCCACAGTTTTTAGTTTGGTGTAAGTTTAGCTGTAAATGAGGCTGAAATATGGACGAATCTTTTTTGTCCATATTCAAATGGACATCATCTCCAAAAAGGCAAAAGATTAAAGAAAGAAGCTATAACAGTATAATAATCTTACACTTACCTAAAGAAAATCTATCTAACTCACACTAAAGGCAGCTCTCTTTTTATATGTGTTGGCTATGAGATGACACATACTCTTATCATCTGTCCTGTGTGGTAGTGGCACTCCTTGATCTGCCTGCTTATAGCCCTGACCAGTGCTCATGGTACCGCTGACTGGAATCAGAGCACTGTTGAATAAACTTTATTCCCTCTGCTTGGGGCTATGGTAAGCAAACAGGAGCCTGTTTGGTGACTGTTCTGTTTTCCTGACTCCCCAACTCTTCTGTGCTCTGACTGATCTAGGTGAGAAAAGGCAGCCTTACAGATAAACAATGGAATCATCCTCACATTGAACCAGTCCTGAAGGCTTAGTATGGTAGCAGCTTTTATCTCATTTTGCAGAGCTTTTCAGTTTTGCAGCAAATGAGGGAGGAAAAGAATGTGGCATCTCTTTTCACACTAGACTTTCCTAGGTGGTGGTGGCAAGGTGCCATCAGTTTTGTGGAGGAAGAAGGTGACACAACCACCCCTAGTTTGGGAAAGAGACCACATGCGCAAGTTATGCAATAATCTTGAATTTAGACTGCTGACCAGAATACTCTCCAAGTACTGCTTCACTATTTACTGCTCTATAGACTTCAGTGCAAGAAGAATCCTATTACAGCCAGAAAGTTAACACAAAACTAACCAATTACCCATACAATCCAAGTGAATCTATTTACAAGTCCAGGCATCTCTCTGTGAATAACCTTTGGTATCATTCATTTGGCCTTATTCCTGAATGTAGCTCTGTACACAAACCTCCCTCTTGGGTGTGGAAACATATGTGGCTCCATCTGTCTCACAGCTGGCTGTGCCTTCTTGCATAATAATTGTGCATAATAAAAAACAATGTAAGAACTCACCATCAACACTAGAGAGGCTTGCACTTTGGCTTACTTTTCTAATATATCTGTAAATATATAGCCAAATGACCACATCTGTTGAGGAGCAGAATACAACCCCATAAATCCCCTCATGTACTTCTCTTTCCTCCACAAGTCTAAGGCCACAGACCCTTAGAATCAGAACAGCCAACATACTTCCTAGTTGTGAAGACAAACTACTTCTCAACAGATGTTCTGATTCAGTGGTTAAGACTACATGTTAAACAACAGCCTCAGTGATAGCACTTCTGATTACTGGAGGCATCATTGTTTGGGGCCTATAAAATGAATGGGAGCCAAACTATCCCCTTTGCCCTGAAAAAAAAAGATATATATAACAAAACCACATCTGAAGAGGATGAAACCGTGGTATTTACCAAGTCTATTGGAGGAAAACAGGATATTTACAATCTGATCATAAAGGTCAATGGATAAGTACTATAGTTTTATCCCACAAATGAGACATTGCCAATAAAGAACTCGGGAGAAAGCATGGTTAGGTTCCATTTGGAGCCTGAAGAACTGGAAGTGGCACAGTGTTTGAGGTTTACCCAGTTTCATTTAAATTTAAGTATTTTCTTCAAACATACATGCATTACAGCCAACTTCATTCTCCATGTTGAAGTCATGCTGATATAATTGGAACAAACACAGAAAACAGAATGAGGTTAAAAATCCCACTGCTTTCTGTAAACCAGGTTTTAACACTGATGTTTTCCCTCAAAAATCCAGTGTCTGCTTTCTAAAAAACAAGTTTGAACACTGAAATTTTCACTGGTTGTGTTTGGGATATAGTGGAGTGAGTTGGCAGCTTGGCCTGAAGATAAATTCACACTCCCATTTGAGAAGGAAAAGACTATTCCACTGGAAGAAGCCTGATATTTATCCTACTTTTAATTGATGTCTCTATTATCTGACCTCTCAAATAGACTACAGAAGCAAACATAACAGTTAGTTTCTGACTAGCCTAATCTCCCCCTGTCCAGACTGAGGTATTGATTTCAGTTGAAGATTAATCAGTGCTGAACTATAACCTATCACATTCAGTGTGAATTAGGTTCCATTTAGAGTCTGAGGAACTCAAACTGTCACATTGTTTGGGGACTGCTCAGTTTTATTCAAACTGGAGTATTTCCTACACACACACACACATGCATCACTCCAATTCAGTGTGAGAAGTCACTTAGTATAGCCAAACTCTGGCGTTCAGTGCCTCTATTGACATTGCAACCCAAATTCCAGCTACTGAAGTTCTCAGAAACTGAAGTAAAAATAGCATGTATGCTACTCTGGCCTGGTGAAACAAGCCTGTCTTCTGATCACCTAACACTTTTTTTCTACAGACTGCTGCCTAATTGCATAATGTTGACATTGTGGTGCATAATATAGTGCTCCTTTGCAGCATTATACACCAGTGTGTTGTTTAAATATATATAAGCAGCATACTGCTTAAGCAATACTTTTTCTTCCTCTAAGCAGCTGAAAACATGAAGAAAACATTGGATCTGTATTTCCAAGTTATTCTTCTACATATTTCTTTCCAGAACTAGGCTAAGGCTGAAAATTAACTTCCACAGCAACATTCTGGTATCACAAGCAGAATTAACTGTGTTTCTGAAATTACCTCAGCAGCTGGCAGCACTGGAAAATTCTTCATATATAAAGGCTTCAGGATATATTTGCCATGTGATTCTGAAAACCCAGTTCCTTCTTTTAGAATGTCTTGCTAATAACTATGAGCAGGAGAATGCAAAAAGGGCAGAGAGAACAGTGAGTATATGTTAGTATATGCCATGAGGTATCAACAATCCTTTATTAGTTCCTTTTTATGCTGTCTTTTGAAAGATACATAAAAAGTCATGTCTGTCATCTATATTCACTGGAAATACAGCAGTTTTCATGATTTATTTTCTACAGCTTTTCATGTTTATAGAGGAAGGTTGCACAGACATAGCATACTCTATTTGCTGTTCTGTGAAACTCTTAAAGGAAAAGTATTGGCATATCCTCATGTCTCGAGTCCTTTTTAATATGTGACTAAGTCGCAGAAAAAAAGTATCCTGGACTCACTCCAGGATGGAATTCTTAAAGGCAACTCCCAGAACTGGGAAACAAAAATCCCATCTGTTCCACTAAATATGTTAGATGAAATCAAAACTCTCTCTTCTAACATTTAGCATATGTTCAGATCTCAGGATTCCCACCCTCCACTCCACCAAACAATTTAAACATATCACTGGAATTGGTTTATCTTGCATAATATGGAATGACTGTTTCCTGTAAATGCCACATACCCTTTTGCTTGTAATGCAGTGCATTTTGAACTGGTTTTCACGCATATTTCAAATGTGGTTTCAATGTCCTCTTTATGAGGGTTACATCAGTAACTCTTTTATAGGATCTCAGTCTGATAGTCATAGGTGAGTTGGATTGTAACCTAGAGGGCTAGTTTTATTGTTCAACAACAGACAATCATCGTTCTGACTGTGACAAAGCTTGTTAATTAATTTCCAAGCTCTGAGAAGAACACATTCTTAAGTGTATGTTCACCATAAGGAAGGAGCAGATATCATGATCTTAGACCAAATTCACTATTAGCTTCCCGTTCTGGAAATAACTGTTGCAGAATGGATAATAACTTCTCCTCTGAACATTATGAATTAGGTTTTGTAAGAAGAAAGCCAGCTACTCTAGTTCTGTCATTGAGTGCTTGTTCCTTACAAAGAAAATCATTAAAAGGTAAAGCCATTCAAATAAAGATCTTTACATATTGTTAAATACAAATTGCCATTTTATTATTCACATTTATGTCAGAACAAAGTAAAAATGAGAATCCACTGTTAATATGTCCACCATGAACCAACAGATGCAGGGTCTACATATAAATTTAAGTTACTTGAACAAGTTGCATGCTTTCCCCCTCCATCCTTCTTTACATATCAGAACGGGTCATATCCATTTGAAAGACATAAGCTTCAAGCTACCCACATCAGAATCCCCTAATGCAAAAATGTGGCTAAATATCTCAAAATACGAACCTTGTGCTGTAGTCTGGATAAAACAGTATCAGCCAAACTTCTGTCTGATTCCTTGTCTGTTACTAATCTATCCTCAGAACTTGAAGGACAACAGGAAACAAAGTTGGTACTGTACTAAGCTGGATTTAGGAACGTTTGAATTCTGCTTGGATATACTTGAAGCACATGTGTGTTAGATAATCACACACAGACTTGGCTTTGTGAGCACATAGTAGACTGCTTTGCTCACATGGCAAACTAAGATAAGATTCCAATGTAACTGGAAGAACATTTTGGGAAGGAGTAAGGAGTTTATTCTTAGCCAGAAATTTTTGTCTTTTGAGAGATGGAAATTGAAAAGATTCTTTTTAGAAGGAGAGATGGACAATTTAATAGCATGAGTAAAAATAGGGTGTTTGAAATATGGATCAGCAATCATGCTGGGTTATACAGAATTTCTGTTTCCTTTTTGGGGAGAAACACATCCTGTTAAACATCTGTTTCTTCATGAAATCAATGTAATCAATGAAATTTTGGCATAACTTTATCTTTGATAAAATGAAATGTTGTTCTTCCCACTGTAGTTACTAACAACCTAACTCCAAATCAAGAGTTGGAAAATTAATGTATCAAAACCATCTCCATCAGCTCTCACTGGTATCACATCACAAAAACCACTGCTGTTTCCACAGGGCTGGTAAGACCAAGTTCATCCAAGCTGCAATTGCAGCAAGGCTAAGGAACTTACAGCATTATATGAATGCAACTACTTGAGGTTCATTGTGTCTAAACTTGCTAAAAAGTGACCAAAAGATTTTCCAGAGTATTTTCAAAGCACTAGAGGAAGGTTTAATTGTATTTTGATTACTGAAAATAAAATCTGAAACAACATTCGCCTTGTCAGGATAAACAATCTATGAACGATGTTCAAGGTCCTCCCTTTGTAGCGAGGATTTAACAGTTTTCATTTTAGTTACGGTTGTTACACTTAAAAATTGAGGCTCTAAGCTTTGTGTTATATGCATAATATCCAGGGTGCAAGCCAGGAAACGAAAACTATACAGCTACATACCAAGACTTCACATGCATTATCACTTGAAACAAGCAAAGCCTCCTGGCAATACTTCCTTAATTGGTTCATTAGCAGTAATGAAGCCTCCATCCCTAGTGTACACCTGAGTCAGCAGATTCCTTCCCCAGGCTTAAGTAAACTAGAGAAGTAACATCTCCTCCAGATGGAAATTAATCATTAAGCCACATTTATCAAGTGAGAGCAGCAAGGTGGCTGACTCCCGTGGCAACTGCTAGTGCTAGTGGCCTGAAAACCCTTCTGTAGCTTTTATGCACAGCTAAGATGATTGGATTTGCTCATTTGTCTAAATTGGGCTGCTTACATTAAACCCTAAAGGCCAACACAGCACATAGATCAATACGCACTGCTGTGATCCCTCCACACTTATACTCAGCCTCTTCCAATAAACACAGGAGTGAGTTGCTGTTCTAACCATACAGCTAGTAAGCTCCCTGATCTTGTTCACTCCAGCTATGTAAAACATATGTGGTCATACATTCACACATCCTAAATGAGTCACTCTGCAAAACTGTGGAAGTTCTGCTTCATTCTATCTAGGAGTGGGTAAATTTCTCAAAGTGATGTGAAAAATTTCACATGTGGAAACTGATTTTGGATCCATGTGACACTGTTTACACACCACTCTGAAAGTAAGCCAAGGACAGGAGCCCATGCTTTTAGGGATAAGCTTAAACGGAACTGCATGTTGGAGTTGCATCTTTCAAAAGGCAGTGTAGTGCCACGGAATGGACTCAGAGATCAGTATGATCAGACAAAAAGCCATTTATTGCAAAGCATTAACTCCTTATATACTATTGCTTACACACACCTACAGGAATTTGGCATATCATGATTGGATACTTGTCTTGAAGACCCTTAGTGACTAACATATAATTGGTTAAGCACAGGTGTGAGAACTTGACCTCGTAAGCTTGCCAACAGTCCACAGTTCTCATAACTCAGTGAATTCCAGCTTCTTCTTATCTTGCTTGCTTAAGCTTCCTCGGGCCTCCCACAGCCTTGCTGTATCCCTCGGAGTTATTCAGAGCTCATGTACCAAATATTCATTCTCCTGTGAGAACACTGTCTCCACAGTGTAACCTACCTATCTTCTTACAGTTTGGGACTCATCTGAGCATACAGTACTTGAAACCTTCCATTTGAGACTACAGGTGCTGTAAAAAAACACATCACAGCATCTTCTTTTTCTCAACGTGAATTTATTCATGACCTCTGGTAATGCTGCTAATATTGACCTTCAGGTTATGTGCTATTTCTCTTTTCTGGTTCCTGCAGCTTAATCCCTTGACATATTTAAAGGCAGTAATTGTATCTTGTCTCAGCCTTTATTTATCTAGTCTAAACAAACCAAATCTTGTAAGTGTTCTCTGATATGATAAGCCATCTATTTTCCAGATAACTGGAATGTTTATTCTGTATGCCTGATTCAATTTGAATACACTTGCCTTGAAAACTGACAGGATTAAGTCATGCAAAGTGTCCTCCACAGCTTTCACAGGGACCAAGCACAACAGAATTAACTGCTTCGTTGTCTCTCCAGTACATATGTGGATGTTCTTGAATCTGAAATCCAGTTTTCAACACAGGGCTTATACCCTTCCTAGCAAGCACCTCGAGGTATTGATATGACCTGTCCTGTCTTCACTCTTTGCAGATCATCCTGCTTTCTGTTCTTTCTCAGTCTTACATATACACCACTCTCCCAAACCTCTATTTAATGCTTTTGCTCTTCCCACCTTTTTTTTTAAAGGAAATCAGCTGCTCCTCTCCTTCTTTCCCTACTTCTCCCTTTTCCCTATCCTCTTCTGCTTTATCTTGGATATTTCCCAAGAGATTCTGTAAGCTACAAACTTCAGATAAGCCTTTGAGAAACAGATATATGAATGTGCATATCCTCAAGGAGCACAGGCTGCTCCATTCTCAAGAAAAAGAAGGCCTATACAAAGTCTGAAGTTGCTTACCACAGTCTCCCTGTTGGCTTTCTTGGTCAAAAGATTATTTCTACATCCAGTATGGTCTGTCAATGGTTTTGGTTAAAATATCTGACTTGTCTTATTCTGCTTCATTATCTGTGAAATAAAGTTATAAATTTATGAATGTACAGTTTTGATAGAAGAATATTAATAAAATCACAGTGCTTTAAAAATTGTCTCAGAGTTAAGTGTCAGCTTTTGCTAGGATGGAATAGAGACCCTCCAAATACTGCACTTTACATCATTACAGAAATTTACTTCTACCCTTTAATAACAGCAGTACAGACAGACTCATTTTATTAACTTTCAGAATAAGTACACTTTATGAGCTAAAAACCATCCCTTGTAATGTCTTTCTCTGATTCCAGATCTGCCACTTAAAATATGCTCAACTCATGGCAAAAAATAACACCCCAATGCCATTGTTTTTGCTGATGGTAATTATCACTCAAGGCTGAGTCACACAAGTCAAAGAACAAGTTATTTATAGGGCAGTCTGAAGATTTGGGGGTTTATATGTCTGAAGTTATTCTCCCTTCATTGAAAAGCTCTCTGAACATATTAGCAGAGAGAAAAAGAGCACCATATGTGAAAGCACAGCCATCATCTCATCACATTTTCAACAGTTTATGGAAACAAACTGTATAAAACATTAGGAAAAGCGTATTTAAAAGAATAAAATCCAACCAATCCCTCTTGATCTCTTATACCACATACTAAAGAAACCCACACAGTTTTTTTCCCAGAGGCTTACATTACATCTAACTTTAGCCCTTATGCCAGGTCTTCATTAGTCTAACTACTCAGCCAGACATATAGGGAAATTAATGCTGGCTGTTTAACAAGCTGTACTTCATCCATTCACAAACATTGAATCAAATCACTTAAAAATGCACTTCCGAACTAACTCTCATCCAGAAGCAGAATAGCTATAGGTTTAAGCCCTCAAAATCTGCTTTTCAGCAGGCACATTCCCTCACCACTCCCACCTCACTCCCTGTGCAGTGCATGGTACACTCAACCTTATTCAAAGGAGAACCTTGTACATCCTCAGAACAGCCTACACCAAGTATTACAATTGTATTACATCACAAAGTATTACATTGTGAAATTTTAGGAAAATATGCTATTTTCCTACCAAATGAAAAGTGCTCTAACGGTTTGTCAAATTATATGGGTGTCCTGGTTTCAGCAGTAGCAGTCACTTTTTCTCCTTCTTGGTAGCTGGTGCCGTGCTGTGTTTTATTTTCAGGCTGGGAACAGTTGCTGATAGCAAGTATGTTTTGAGTTACTGCTCAAATGTTTGGTTTTGTCCAAGCCCTTTTCTGAGCTCATGCTCTGCCAGGGAGGAGGGGAGGCCGGGAGGAAGGAGAGACAGGACACCTGACACAGGCTAGCCAAAGAGGTATTCCATACCATAGCACGTCATACCCAGGATGTAACTGGGAGAGGACCCAGAACGGCTGGAGCACTGGGGGGATGGAGGAGGTATCAGTGGGTGGTTGGTCGGGCAGGGTGGAGTGAGTTATGGGTCGGTGCCTGGTGAGATGTATCCTCTTCACTTGTTATTGGCTTTATCATTATTATTTGTAGTAGAAATGGCAGTAGTGATTTGTGTTGTGCCTTAGCTATTAAACTGTGCTTATCTCAACCCATGGGGGCTACATTCTTTGGATTCTCCTTCCTAACTCTCTGGGAGTCGGGGGAGCAAAAGGGGGAGGGAGTGAATGAGCTGTGCGGACTTGGTTTAAACCACGACAATGGGTTCAGTTCCTAGAAATAAAAAATACTTTAAAGGGAGAACATAAAGCTCATGGCCACAATTTTGGGGCTAGTCTATATTCATTCTATTCATTGTATTCATTCTTCTATATGCACTTGAAGTATTAGGAGGAATAAAGGAAGTGAATAAAAACTTAAACTTCATGGGCTTGAATTCTGAATTCTCTTCATTTTTAATTCTACACATCATTCCTAAAAACATGCATTTATATGAAATACCTTAAGACATCTCCTCTAACTTTTCATGGTGATTGGAGAGAAATAGAGCACGGTGATGAGACAGTCATTTGAAGAATGCATAAAAGAGATTAGGAGGAAGAGTAGTTTGTAGGAAGAAGTAAAGCAGCATACTGCAATTGTGTCTCTGACTGTTTTGAGCAACTTCTGTAGATGGCCTTGGTCAAAGGATCTTGGTTCCTTCTGTCTCACTATTCAGCATCCCAGAGACAGCCAGCTGATAACATCTTGTGCTTCATGAGTCCTTGAACATGGGGCTGGCCACTGCGTCCAGCTCTCAGCAGCACCATGGGGCATACACAGCATGCTTTATTCACATGGTATTCTCCGAGCCAGGGGTTTGGGTGAGCTCTGTGCCACTGTCTTCTGTTTCACAATCTCAGTTCTCCATTCAACAACATGAAAGGGGGGTTGTTTGGGGGTTTGTGTGGTTTTTGTGTTTTTTTTTTTTTTGTTTGGGTTGGTTTGTTTTTTATTTTTTTTTTACTTTTTTTTTTTTTTTTTTTTACTTGTATGGGTTTGTTTGTTTGGTTTTGTGTGTGGTTTTTTTTTTTTTATTTTGGCTTTTTCCCCCCACACAACTCAAGGAATTTGTCAGACTGAAGGATCCTACCTACTACTTTTTGAGTCCTCCAGGGATACAAATGTCCCTCTCTCCTCATGAGCATGTAATGTATCCATCCATCACAGCAAGTTACCAATTAATAATTTTATCCCATAGCAGGAGAATTTCACAGAAGGAAAAAGAAGTGGATTAAAATGGTTCAGAATCAAAGTTCCCAACTGAAAAAGCCTTGTTTCCACATTGCTTGATGAGAGAAAATACATTTCTGTGAGCTTGTCTGGGAAAGGGAATAATGTATCACTTAGATAAATAGAGCATCTAAGAATGCTAACTATTTCATAACAGGTTGGTTAGTACAAATGTTATTTCACAGGCGAATTGTTTGCTATTGTTTTATAAGGGCTAACCTTGGCACTAGGAAAAGATAGCAAGTGCTTGTTTAAAGAACACTATAGGGTAAACAAAGCCATGAAACCTACATCTGTGTTTCCAATATGGAGTTGTCGTCTCATTGCCTGTATATTGAAAACTTGTGTAACCTGGTCATATAAATATTTGAAAAGGAGAAGGTCATTACAACCATAATAATAAGAGCAAGAATCCAACACAGTAGTTCCAAATAAAAAGAGAAATGTGATTTTTTAGAAGCCTGACTGAAAAATAGCAGCAGAAATTATACCATCCCCCCTTAATCTGCCATAAAAGAGCAGGAAAATGCAGTTGTATCAGGAAGGGTGGTTAAGTTTTTCTGTTGCTCCTTTTTACACAGAAAGCCATTGATGAAATTTAAGAGGGAGTGTTTTCTGTTCAAAGCCTGCAGAAAGAAAAGTGCAGCACATGTTATGGGGGTGGTATCCTGAGAAGAATTGAGAGCTAGAAAATGTAGAAACAAGGGCTTCACTTTTTATCACACATTTTTCTCTTTATTGCAACTCAGGAATATCCCATTACATGCCTTAGTTACACCAAGCTAATAGGAGAAGTAAGTCCAAACCCCAACAGAACAGGCTTTGAGTAACCTGGTTTAATGGAAGGTGTCCCTGCCAGTGGCAGGGAGATGGAACCAGATAAGCTTTAAGGTATCTTCCAACCCAACCCAGTCTGTGATTCTATGTAAACAAAATGGTTCAATAGCTGTACTTAATCTTACTATTCACTATTCAATATGCATTCATAAAAATAATCCCATTACATTTGTCACAGTGCAAGATATTAGTAACAGATGAAGTTAGTAGCTCCCAGGTTAAGAGTTCACCTATACAGAGACAGAATAAACCAGTCTTTGTCTGTTATTTAATCTTCTGAGTTTACAAGGACATGTGCTCACTGGGTGGCATCACATGGCCTACAGAAAAACCATCCTCTGTTCTGTCATAAGCAACTGAGGGAATTGGGAAAGAAACTGGACTCATGACCTAAAACTAAGTAGGTGGCATACAGCCCTTTATCGTTCATGCAGTGTTTAATTAAATCACTGTTAGTTTTCCAGTACTCTCAAAATAATGTGTCTGTTGTAATTAACCTGAATATATTTACTCTTTTCTCTGTGACATCCAGTGCCTTCTCACTTTCTGAAAGTTGAGTTTAACATGTCTCATGTATGCATACTATAGGCTTCTGCAAGTCTTTCTTATTTTATTTTGGAACAATTCTCATTCAGTTTTTCACTAGCTTCAATGTGCTATGTATAGCAGGAATGCAGAATTCCAGCTGCAAAACTGGAATATATTCCATATATTGGAGTATACAATTGGAATATATATCCTACTTTTACTTGTCTCAGTTTGATGTAACTACTCTTTACCCCACCATCTCCACATCCCACATTTCTGCAAGCTTTCTGCCCCCCACCCAACCCCTTCCTCAACTCCCATCATGCTTGCATAATTCCACATTACATTTGTAGCTTGTGTCTTCCACGCACCTCACCTTCTTAAAGGTATTTTATAGGAAATGACTGCTTCAAAATGTGTGCTTGTTTTATTAATGCAGAGATTCAAGGTTCTTGTGCTATTATGAAATAGTTCCTTACATTTTTTTAATAATTCTGTATTTATTTCATGGATATTCACAACGATTGTAGCCAATCATCTATTTGCTTTTGGGTGCTTGGAGTTTCAAAATAACTTAGACAACTTTAGACACAATTGTGGAAGTTTTCCTGTGCAGCATTATTGATTTTCCATTAGTCACATATTTTTTGAAGAGAAAAAAAGACAAAAGTCTTCCAATGAGTTGTGATGCTTACTTCAGAAACAGTCATTGGAGAGCAGTGTCTGGGGGCCTTTTAAGGGAGACAGAATCCCAGACTGGTTTGGGCTGGAAGGGACCCTAAAGCTCATCCACTTTCAACTCCCTGCTACAGGCAGGGACACCTTCCACTAGAGCAGGATGCTCCAAGCCCAGTCCAACCTGGCCTTGAACACTGCCAGGGGTGGGACAGCCACAACTTCTCTGGGCACCCTGTGCCAGCGCCTCAGCACCCTCACAGGGAAGATTTTTTCCTAATGTCTAATCTAAATCTCCCCTCTGTCAGTTAAAGCTATTTTCCCTTGCCCTATTGCTACACTTCCTGAAGAGCCCCTCTCCAATATCCGTGGAGGCCACCTTCAGACACTGGAAAGCTGCTATAAGTTTTCCACGAATAGCGATTGAAGCAATTAGATATTTACATTATAGATATAATCCATAATGTAAACAACCAACCCCCAAAACCCCTCAGCCCACCGCACGCCGTGATAACCCCGCAGTTTGGGACGTTGAGGACACAACAGCGTTACCCCATTACCCTCATCCCCACGGTTTTGGTGGGGCTTACGACCTTCCCTCAGGGCAGCCCGCGCCTCAGGAGGTGAAGTCGCAACCCCAGCCAATGGCGTCCTCTGTTTACCAGGGGCTCATTGTATATTCATAAGGGAGGCCCCAGGCCTGCCTCAGCGGCTCCGAGCGGGGGGCAGAGCCAGGATAAACTCCACCCCCTCCCCTCCGCCTTCCACCGCAGCCGTCACGGCGGTGTGCATTAATGCTGAGTGCCGGCAGCCGCGGACCAGCCGAGCCCTTCCTCCCGCCGGGCGCAGGCGGCGAGGATGAGCCAGAGAGACACCCTGGTGCACCTGTTCGCGGGCGGGTGAGTGACACCGGCCTCGGCCCTCCCGCCCTTCTTCCCTTGCGGGCTCCGCAGAGCGGGACGCGCGGTGTGTGCCTCTCTGCAGCTCCCCCCCGGCCTTACCGTTGTACACGGAAGCGGCTCCGGTGGGTTTTCCCGGCTTCCTTGGGCTATGAGGGTCCTGCCCTTTGCTGCCGGCGGCCGCGGCCTGGATCGGTGCTTCCAGGCTGGTTGTGCGCGTTGCGGCCCAGGCCCAGGGGTGCTGCGGCTGCCCTGGGCCTCGCTGGAAGCCTGAGGCGGTGCCTGCCAGGCCCGGCCCCGTGTGTGGCGTTTTGTTATGGGCAACACATGAGGGGAACGTGGGCCCTTGAGGAAGGGGAGTGGAGGTTTCCCTTATACATAGCCCGTTTCCTTTGATCCCACACCAAGAGTTCCTCCGTTATCTGGAGTTTTTGTGAAGAAACATACTGAGCCCTCCTCAAACGCGTCGGGGAGGTTGCCCAAGTGCTCCTGTCACCTCAGCAGTCCAGGAGTGACAAGCAGATAACGCTAGTGTGTAAGGGCCGCTGTGTTACTTGAATGCAGTTCGACACTGGTGCCTACTGCTTGTTGATGTGCGGTTTGACGCAGCCATGGAGGTTTCTGCCTATGAAGGCAGAAGAAATGGGAGAGATGATTACACTTAGAATATGTGGCCTTTGTAGTGCTGGTTAAGTTTGAGGTAGCTGGTACCTTTGCAGGTCTTTGTCTTCATCTCATTAAGCTTTGTATGCTTGGGGTGTGTGTTGTCACGCAGCATGTGGTCCCTCCAGGGGTACCTAGCTTAAAAGAGAAAGCTGGGGATCCTGTTTGGCTTAATTATGGAAGTGTATTTGGGTAATGCGTGTGGCTGTAGGGAAGTGGGAGAAGCCACAAGACTGTATCCAATGAGAGCTTGGATTACCATTTTGTGCTCCTCCTTGATACAAAGTGAACTGACTGCCTCTTGGCTGGAGTGTTTCATAGGGAAGGATCACACAGTGTTTTACACTGACCACGTCTGGGTGAGTTGGATACACATTAGCAGTTCCTCTGCTTCCAGCACATTTGCAGGTTTCCAGTGTTACCTACCTGATACAGCCTTATGTGGGTGCTTTTTCCACTTCATGAACTTCTGACCCTCTGTGTAAGAGGGGAGTGATTATACATCCGGAGGCCTGAGATGAACAAGTGTGTGTTTTATCTTCAGCCTTTGCATCTCTGTAAACAATCAGAAAAACTGGAGTGCTGCCTTATTTATTGTAGCTCTTGAACTTGATAGCTCTGCACAGCAGTGATAACTCGGCAGAATCATATGTAATGATAGAGACAGGTCTATTAACCTGAAACTTAAGACCCAGTGAAGATTGCTCAGCTCAAAAGTCTGACCTGTGCTTAGCTGCTGGCCAGTTGGGTTATGCTGTGAGGAAAAAGCTGAAAGCCGTTTCCTCCTGTGCCAGCCACATGTTTACTGTGCCCTTAGTTCAGCAAATCTATCTGTGTGTATTTAGTCATGTTTAGTAGTAGAGAAGTTACTCGGGGTCATCTCATGATTTCTTTGCAGGTATGGTGGAGTACAGGTCACCTGAGTGATCTTTAGTCTTCCGTGAAACTTATGGAAAGGAAGGAAGCTTTGTTTTCCTTTAGGTTTTTCCTGGAGACTGACATTGTTATCTCAATCTGCTGACTTTTTAGGGGTTTGTTTGTTTTTTTTTTTTTTTGTTTTTTTTTTTTAATTAATGTCTAAGTTCAGACTTCAGTTCCTGCTTTCTATAATGAAACTGTAACTGATGATACTGCTGTTTTAGTAATGCAGGTGGGGCTGCCCATCATGAGCTTTTTCTAAAACTGCCTAGGTTGTTTTATGACCCATTCATCAACTGACAGCCTGCAATACTTTGGGCCATTACAAATTTATGTTGGGAGTTAGTGTCATATATCTATTTTTTTTTCCTCCTGGTTCCTTTTTTCCTGTCTCTGTGTTCTTATCCCTTTCCAACAGGTCTGACAGACTCTTTAGCAGTGCTGGCAATGGGGGCAGTGATGGTGAGGGAGTTACTCAGCACTAAATGCTTTTTTTTTCTCAAGTAATTCATACTTGAGTAGCTTCATTTTTAAGAATTCCATCTCTGTTTTATAACTGCATATTAATTGTGAATACAACCAATATTTTGTGGTAGAAATACTAACTATGAAGTTTAAAAAGAAAAAAAAAACAAGCATTGATTTTGAAATGGTTTAAATATAGTATCTAGCACCATTGCTGTACTAGTGCTTTCCCCTTGTTTTTTGGTAGAGGGGAAAGCTCATCTAAAACGTTTTGCTGGACTAGTTCATGCATTAGCCAGTGCAACAAGGAAGTACTACTTCATTTACATGTAACCCTTCTCCCATGCACTACTCAGACCTTCCTGACATTGTGAAAATAAGATATTTTCTCAAGTTCTATACGTAAAAATAACAACCATCAGATTTAGAAGTAGAAAATGCATAGCATGAGAAGAGCATCACACTTGCAGGAAATAAGATAGGGAAAAATAATAATTTTAATTAAAAAAAGGTTATTAACTTTTAAGAACACATCCGTTGAGGCAGTTTTGACTGATGGAATTTGTAAGCAGTTGGTTCCATGGAATAATTTTGCTGTCACCTTAAAGCATTGTTTCCTAGACTGTGCAAAACTGCCATGGTGCAGTCTGTACTGAAGAGTACGATATACCTGACTGGATCAGTAGTGTACCTGCAGTTCAGGTTCATGCTGTGACATGTTTGAAATCACTTAGGTCATGTTTTGTTGTGGTAGCCCTATTTGTCAGGATCTGTTTTCGAAACTACATAGTTACCATAGTTGCCTTTGCTAATAGTATCTTGCTCTTGTGGGAACTGTTACTAGCTGGATCATGATAGAAAATTATGCTTCAGGTGAAACTCTTGATTTTATGTTTGTTCATTCTGAATGACTTGTTTGCATTGCACAGAACTCATTTCAGGAGTTGAACTGCGGAATTTTTGGCATATCATCTGGTTTTCCATCTCCTAGTCAAATAGCAACTGTTGTTGCTGCAGGTAGCATGTTAGTTGCATAAACTCCGGTGCTTTTATTCCAAACCACGCAATACACTGAATGTGCTGCATCCTTAAATTACAAAGTCTTATGATTGAATTATAGGCTTCAGATAAATATTTTGGTTCAAGTATATTAGTTGGGTTTTTTGTTATTAAACTACTTAAGCAACAAAAAATGAGTGGAAAGACCTTAATATTTTGTTTTATAGAGAAGATTAATGTGTTTTGGATTAATGTACTTGCAATTGTAATTGGTATATCAAATAAAAATTCACGTGTTGGCTACAGAAGTAATTTCCAGGTTTTCATGCTTTGTTTTTCATTTTCAGAAAGCTTATGACAGTTTATTTGTATCATACAAACTTCCACAAGGGCATGAGAACTTACCTGTTTCCTCAGCAGAAGGAGGGAGTGGTTTGGGTTAGGAGGTGGCCAGCTGCTTTTCTGAGCTCAGGGTTGGCCAGTCTCAGGTTTACTTCCTAATTCTTTCTTTACTCTTGCAGAAATTTGGCTGTTTACTAATTTAATAAGTGAGAGAGTATAAGGAGGAGTCTGTTTAATTATCCTGATTATAGAACTATCTAAAATTGATCTGTAATGCCAAACACAATTTTCTGACAAAGGTTCTTAACAAATCCCTCCAGTGGCTAAAATAGCAAAGGCTCTAAAAATAGATTTAAGATAAATGTTTGGATTCTTCAGAAAGATCAGACACGGTTCAAATATATTGTGTAAAGGTAAAAGACCCTTGGGGTTATTTGATGTTTTTTTAGATCTGAGGTGATATTAGTTAAGAGTGTGGCAGGTAGTGTGATGATAGGCCTTTTTTACTCTCTTTCAGAAAACAGCCAGTTGGTCTATAACTGAGTTGCCAAACCCTTGGACCTTAGAAAACCCTTGACCCTGAAATAGATTCCTGGCATAACCATGGATGTCTTTCAGAATGTGTTCTTCCTGTTACAAGGCATAAGGAGAAGGTTACTACCTTCCTGTTGAAGCTTCAGGTTATTTTTGTGTTCAGATACTCTTCTGTGTGGAATAAGCCAGTGTCTGTTTAAAGTACAGGGCAGTTCGGGTTTTTCTCCATGAGGTTACCTAATTGCCAAGAAATTGCTGTTGGTGCTCTGGAAACTGTGAAGTTGGTGTTTCTCAGATTTCCTGCTAGATGACTGATGCTTTCAGCTGTTTTTACCTCATGCATTGTAAATGTTTATTTACCCTAAATCCTAATAGAAGCTGCTGCACATGTTGATGTTTGTTTTGGATAATGGAACCCAGTGATGCTTGTTCCCCTTGTAGGAACCCAGAAGCCAAAAGAGGAAAAACACATGTCAGCACATCAGGGGAATTTTATTTTCACACTAATAAATAGAAATAGCAAGTTTGATTAGTATTTTTAGTTTAAGGATGTTAGCTTAACTTAAACTTCCTGAGTTTCAGGAAAGAAACAATCGTGAATAAGGGGGTTAAGAGTTTCTGTCTGTCAGTACTTCTAGTAGTTATATTAATATTAGTTATATTAATATTAAAGATGGAAAAGTGTATAATAACAGGAATCCCCTGAAAATTCAGGATTAATGAGATACAGCTTTCAGGAACAGTAAGAATGTTCTAGCTAAAGCCCTTAAAATCCGTCAGAAGAATGATACTGTATATACTGATGTAAAAGTTACTCTTGTTTTGAGACAGCTCTATGAAATTGCTGATATATTTGGGACCTCAGTTTGCTGTTAAGTGGTGAAGAGATTTAATGACTTCTGTTTGCATTTTGGTTTTTTTGATAGAGTTTTGAGCTCAGTTCTCTTGCTGTTTCTTTTGGTAGACAGTATTTGCATGGGACTTTCATTTTCCTACAGGAAAGAGAAACAGCTGGTAAAATACATGAATGAATGTAGACCAAAGATAACAGGGTCAAGGGTTATCTTTGAATCTTTAAGACTGGCTACAAATCCTGTGAAAGGTGAGTCTGAGGCTAGTACTATGCTGCCTTGTCTTTTAATTTTTATAAGATAAATATTGATTTGAAGGAATAAAGTTCTTGGAAGTGACAATTTCAGTCCTAGGTCAGCTGCTACTGGGAATATTAATCTGCTTTGGAGCATTCATAGACAGTCCAGTGGCTGAAGTTGAGCTCCTCATCAGTGCTAGAGGTGTCTCTGCTGTTAATTGCAGGGTATAAGGTAATAGTAGAAGATACTCAACTATTTGGGACAAAGGCAGGGATTTCTTGGTAGATACTCTACATTTCTTAGAATAAAAGGTGTTCTTGTGCAGTCATCTTTGGAAATAGAGCCTGGGATTAGAATACCAAACTGGATTAGGTTTTTAAGCATGTATTAATTTCGTTGCAGTGTCTCACAAATAATACATGATTATCTGAGAGAAACTGGTTGTCAGTGCTGCATCTGTGTTGCATTGCTAAGATGTTTAAAGCCCAAGTAGTTCCAGGTTTGGTGAGATGATGGGCTACTAAATGCACATCAGGGATCAAATCAATGGTTTTGCTTGATTGGGGTTTTATGTTTGGTTTATGTTGGCTTTTTTTTTTTCCTAGGTTCTGCTGTCCAAGAGGTGTCAAGTAGGCATCTCTGCCTGGTTTTAGTGTTAGATTTGTTGCAGTACTGCAGCTTAGATGATTCAGATGATACATTTTTCTGTATTTGTTTCTCTGACTGCATTGTCTCTTGCACCTTCTCTTACAGTTGAAGATGCAGATTGAGATCTCTAACTTGACTGTGTCAATAGTGGGATTTTTATCTTTTTACCAGTGTGCTTATTTTTGTGGATTTACCTATTGATCTGTGCTCTTCTGCCCTTCAAATTATTGGGACTTAGAAGTGTGTTCTTGTGCCCTTCTATGATGTGTTTCTGATGAAAGTCGTCCTTGCAGAGTTTATATATAAGCTGAAGAAGGCTTGTAGTAAACATTGTTTAGAGCCAAATGTGCCATTTAGGATAGGTAAGAAGAGCAAGTCGTCATTTACAGCATTCATTAGAAACTGGTGTAAGCATTCAGATGCAGGAGTGCCTTGGGTTCCATTCATATTCTGTCAGCAAGAGTGTATTTCTTACCTACCCATTTTACCAGGTGAAACTTGCCTAATACTGAAAAAAAAGTTACACATTACCAAGTGCTCTCTGAAGACCCAGTTTGTTGGGGCCTAACACATGACTGGAGATGTTGAAAACCAGAGTGGTTTAGGTAGTACAAGTTTTGTAAGCAATTAACAAAAGTCCCACTTGTGTTATTGAGAAGAAATGTAACCATTTTCTAATTCCTTGGAGATGTTTTTTTGGAACTGTGCTACTTCCTAATTTGCATTAAACCACAATTTATAAGATAAACACTTTAATTTGAGCTGGTGAGGAAGGTAGCAGGCATGGTGGCAGTAGTCTGCTGGTAAGCCATAGAACGTTTTGCTAAACGTTGGTGGCTGGCTGTTAATGGCTTACCAGGACTCTGAGCACTAAGTAGCAGCAGTCTCTTTCTCTCTCTCTCTCTCAGTATTTCTAGTAGTCTCTTAAAAAAGCAGGGCTGGAAACGTATTTCTAAGTAAAATACACTGTCATTGATGAAGGTGACAGAGTCGTGGGCATGCTGCTTAGAAGTTGCTTATTTGTTCAGGGTACATAGTTATTGAATGCTCCCTCTTCTTTGTTTTCCTACAAGCTATGTTTATTGACAGTTCCTCATAAACAGATTTTTGTTGAGCCTTGCAGTGTTTATTTTAAAGTTCAAGTGAACTACAGAAGTCAGTGTAGTTCCTGGATTATGCTTTCACTCAGTGATTGAGCTCAAACTCAGTGGATCTTGTGACTGCTGAGCAAGGTCTGGTTCTTCCACACTATGGGACTTGTTTTTTTCTGGTGAGGGCACACCTCCAATACCGTGTTCAGTTTTGAGCTCCTTCTTACAAGAAAGCTATAGGGGTGCTGGAGCAGGTCAGCGGAAGGGCAATGATGTTGGTGCAGGGCCTGGAGCACAAGTGTGATGGGGAACAGCTGAGGGACCTGGTGGGGTTTAGTCTGGAGAAGGCTCAGGGGAGACCTTATTGCTCTCTACAACTGCCTGAAAGGAGGGTGGAGCAAGGTGGGTGTCAACCTCTTCTCACAAGAACATGAGGAAGTGGCCTCAAGTTGCACCAGGGGAGGAGTAGGTTGGTTCTTAGGTTAAATTTATTCATGGAAAGGGTTGCCAAGCATTGGAACAGGCTGCCCAGGGAAGTGGTCGAGTCACTGCCCCTGGAGGTATTTGAAAGACACTTAGATGTGGCACTTAAGGACGTGGCTTAGTGCTGGACTTGGCAGTGCTGCATTTACAGTTGAACTCAATGATCATAAAGGTGTTTACCAACCTAAATGATTCTGTGCTTTCTCTATTTTATGGGGCTTTCTGAGGGCTGGAAGAATGAGGTATTATTTTTTGACAGAAATGGGGAATTTTGCAGAGACTCATGAGCAGCTTAGAACCACATAGCGCTAGAAAACTCTTGATTTTTAAGTAGCAATGTTACGCCTTGAAGATAAGGGAGAATTTTAATCCAACGTATCACTACTTAGTGGAAAACATTCAAAATATTCTCGGGTTCAGCTGAGACATCTTAAACTGCTTAAAGAAAAAAAACAGCCAAACCATTCAACAACACTACAGTAAAACCTTCAGGGGTGCTGATTATTAGAAATTACTTTACTGACAGATTGTGGTACAGGTAAAGGGTGCACAGGTCACAAAGGGAGGCAGGTGATCTGCTGCTTCCTTCTGATGCATGTAAAAATAGTGCTGGCAGCTGATACATCGGCTGGTTAACACTGAACAACTGCTTGCTGGAGGCTTGTTTAAAAACGGCAAGCACTGAGTGGCTGTATGTCTGCCCTCTTTTCCCAGTAATTGAGCTGAATGCAGTGTTTAACCCATCCACAGTGAATGTCTGACTGAGTGCTGTTACAGTCGGGCATCCCTTGTGATCACTGGGGTATGATGCAGAGGAACATTCAGGATACAAGCTCAAGGTCAGTGTTAATCTTCAACTCTGGAAGGTTTTTCCAGTGTGACGTAGCTGTGAAGCCAGTAGCATTAAAGGTTCCAAATTCCAAGCCCTCTTGAATAATGTAGGCCAAGTTTTTTTCCTCCTCCTTTCTTCTCCCTTCTATGTTTATCTCTTTCATGTTAACCATACCATGTGCTTTCTCCTGCTGTTACTTTGCTTGAAAACAAGTCCTTATGTAACATGTCCAAAATCAAATATAGAGAGATCTTTACATAGACTCGAGGACCAGAAACATGGTTGCAAGAAAGGAAATCAACTCTAAAGCCAGCTTCCTCTGTGGCCTGTTCAGGCATGTTATGGTACAGCAGTGCCTGCTTTGAACTGCAGGAGATGCAGTATCTTGCTGTCTGTCTTGAAGATGCTCAAGCTCTAAAGTTCCATGTCAAGTGTTTTTGAGGGCTGGCCTACCTGTGCTTCTCATGGTAGTGTTAATGCCATGAACCACAACATGTTACAGGCTCCTACTGCTTCCTACGCTTGCTAAATAAATATTAGCACATGTAGCTGTCTCTTCCTGCAACTCTTATTTTAAGAAGTCTATTTGTAGCTGAGCATCAGGAGAGTGAGCAGATTGCTCATTCAGAGGTGTTTAAGCATGCTGCTCTAAAAGCTGTGTCAGTAGCACACAGTGGAAGACTGTTCTCCATCTTCCTGTGAAAACATCTTTTTCCAGACTGACAAACTTAATTTCTTTCATTGATTCTAACTTAGAAAAGAGTATCATGTTTGGTCTAATGTTGGAGTTAGAGGTGGGACAAGATGCCTTTAGGCTTAGTAATCTAGTACATCTAGGTCACTGGGTTTAAAAGGAGCATTAAGTGAACATCAAACATCCTACATTGCAGCTGTTTGGCATGGTTAGTTCAGTTCATACAAATAGATTTGTTAGGATGCAGTGTGTGTGGGTGCTTGAGCCTTTCATGTTACAGCAAAATAGCCAATAACTATCATGTCAGAATCAAACACCAGCTCTAGTTACTGAATCAGAGAAGTGAATGTTGGGCCCTTTGAATCTAGTACGAACTATATTTGTATGTTAGTGGATTTCAGGCTGAACTGTTAGTAGCATTAGTACCTGAATGTAAGCCTGGGTTTGGTGGGGCTCTTTCTTGGTTATTTGTGGTTGTTTTTATTTGACTTTTTTTCTTTTAAGGATGCTTATAGTGTTCTGTTCTTGGTTTTAAGAAGGTATTTGGCAAAGTTAAGAATACTTGAAAATATTCAAAGGAAACCCACTTTTTTTTTTTTTTGTAATGCTAATGTCAAGGGATTTGGGATTGTCATTTGGAAACACAATTCATAGTTTTGATGTTTTTCCCTCAGGCTGTATGTGATTGTAGGTAAAGAGAGAGGAATGCAGATTGCAGATATTAAGTCAGTTATGAGCAAGCACCAGGAGAATCCTCTGAGCAGAGCTGCTAAAAGGCAGCAGGTTCCTGGCTGCGTTCTGCTCCAGCACCACAGGAGTAACTCCAGTGTCTCAGCATAGTCATGCATGGTTTGCCTTGGCTTGCTCACAGGAATGAGTGGTGAACCAAAACAAGATAGGCAAGTCTTGACCTGGTCAGCCACTAAAGCTCTTCTGCCTTTCTAGGTTCTACTCTACAGTATCTAGTCTCTCTTGCTGTAATGAGCAGAACTCAGGAAACACTTGGAATCATTGCTTTCACAGTAGAACTCCCAAAGTACAAATGGTGTTTTGAAGTTGTTTTCATAAGTATCTTAATTCTGTAAAATTGCCAGTTTTTACCAGGTTTTACATGGAGGTCTGTGTGCATAGTGCATCTAATACTTTTTTTTTTATTATTCTAGCCTTAAGGATTTTTGGCACCTGATTGGTGGTCAGGAGCACACTAAACATTCAAAAAAAAGTTAAAATTTAACATAAGGAGTTAAACATTTCAGATGCTGAGCTACTTTCCACAACTGATTTGAAAAGCATGTACTGAAGACTGTGCATCTGAACTACTTTGAAGTATCTTTGTTTAAATTTCCACTCCAAGCTGTGGAGTTAACAAACTGACTTAACACTTTATTTGCCTTCAAGGGCAAATAACTGCAGCATTGTCATACATGTTCCATTGTTACTTCACTTCTTGGGATTTGACTGTGTTGGGTATAATGTTAATCATATGTGAATGTATCCTTCAGTGTCTTTGCAGTTAATGTAATGATCCTGTTTGCTCTGCAGATGTGGAGGTACTGTTGGTGCAATTCTGACATGTCCACTGGAAGTTGTGAAAACACGATTGCAGTCCTCCTCTGTGACTCTCTACGTCTCTGAAGTCCATCTCAACACTGTGAATGGTGCTACCGTCAATCGAGTAACTAGAGTTTCTCCTGGGCCTCTCCACTGTTTGAAGTGAGTGTACCTGTTACTAGATTTTGGTTACACTGGGGAGGGAGGAGGAAAGAGGTGTGTTGGGCAAATCTCTAAGAAAGATTCAGACTCTTGCATCTATTGTGATGCTACTGAGATGACTTTCCTGTATTTGCTTTTTAACTGCAGTTAAGTTTCACATTCTACTCTTCTGAATGTCCTTCATGCTTGAGTTTGTACTTGGAATTAGCCAAAGCATGTGTATCCTGTACAAATCACAGCTCCAAACAAGTCCCTAAAACTGACTGACAATACTGTTATATTCAAGTGCCAGACTGTTTTCATCCTGAAAAAGTCATAAGACTTATTAAAACTGTCTTGTGTCCAAATTGTAGATGTTGCTGAATATGGGGGCAAGAAGCCCTATGAAAATTAACTGAGCTTCTTAATCTCTCTGTTTTCATCACTCCAAGCTCTTCCTGCCTTTCAGTACCTTCTGGTGGATGTGTCTAGTAAGAGGCCAGATTTTGCCATGATCTGGAATGCTTTGTTTGCATAGCACCTCACTGAATGGGACTGCCCTTCCTCTCACCCATGCTTCTGATGTTCAGTAGCCAGAAGGCAAGTTGTATGGCCACAGTTAGTATAGCCACAGTTAAACTGCTTGTACAGGCCACAGGCAGGTGTCCAGTACCTGTCCAGGACACTGTAGATCCAGAAATAAGAGTGGTACCCTTCACTCCTAAGTGTCTGTTGAGAAACTAAGGTTCTACCTGTTTTGTGTACATGCATGTGTTATATGTGTATATATACGTATATGTAATACATGATATCGTGATGGTAGTGATTTTTAAGTAGTGTGTTTAAGTGGAATTTGCTGTAATTTGATGCTGTGCCCTTGCTGATCTCTGGAATATGTTAAGATTTCTTACAACAGTTACTTCTGTGTTATAAATGCTTTCAGGATGATGGGCATGTCAAATTTGTCATTACAAAGTGCTTGTGAGGATGTGTTCAATGTTCCAATTACGGTTGCAGAGCAATGCCACCAACAATTAGGTATGGCAGGTAAATTGTATCTAATTGCGAAGGATACAAATCTAAGATGTTGCTTGACATATTACATGCCAGCATTCCGCAGTAGTGATAACTTTGTACAGCCGACACTTTATTTTTGCTTACTGAAAACAAATGTAAATTTTCAGATGAATTTAGCAGTTAAGCTGTGGTGATCCAGTTGTTGGTAATTGGAATAGGTTTGGAATCTCCTTTAGTGCTATAGATGGCTTTCACCTGTTTGTTCTGATAGTAAATTCCAGACAAAATAGCCGTTTACACAAATGCCGTTTGCTTTATAGAGTTATTGACTTGCTGTTAACTGGCATGTAATTTTGAAGAAGAAATATATGGGATCATTTTTTTGTGTGTATTAGCCACTGTTTCACTGAGTTCTGTTTGGCAACATCAACAGAAGTAGTTAATTCTTAACTTTAAATCTGGTTCTTAAGCAATTGCTATAGCAAATTGCAGTAATGAGATGCAGATAGTCCTTGTTTCTCCTCCAGTGTCCTGCCATTCTTCTTAAAATACCCTATCTGGTTAGCTTCTAGATTGTTAGATAGATTGATTTCCCTAAAACTGGCTATTAACGGTTATCCTCTTACTGTGCCAGTTTACCTACCTGTATAATGGTTTTCAACTTCAAAACCCACAGTTACATGGGAAGAGTATTCCAAACACTTAAGGACCAGTAATGCCTCATTTGAGGTCTCAACTCACTTTTCATATCCCTGTTTCTCTGTAGACCCTTTCCAGTTTTTCCAGAGGTGGTACCATGTGATGTCACAGCTGTAATGTAGCCCTAAGGCTTCACACAGGTTACAGGTCCTTTCTCTGTTGATCTCCAATTTAAGTGAGCTGCCTTGCCTGAGGAGGTGAGGATTGTCTTTCCTGGAATGAGTCAAAGGAAAATCCATGGGCTGCACAGCCCAGCAACAGTGCTTGAGTAGGAGCACACAGGCAGTAGTTCAGAACTGACAGGGAGGAAAACCCTACAAGCCTTAAGGAAGGGTTACTTCTTGCACAGGAGCTTCCTGTTTCCTTTTACTGTAGTCAAAATAATCCCTGTAACTTACAGAAACAAAGCTAAGAATGAGCTCTTAGTTGAATGCTTAGTGGATTTAAATCATTCATATCTGAAAGACTGCTTTCCTCTGACATGTAACTTAGTGTTAGGAGTCTTGTAGAATCAAATCAGGGTAGCACATGCAAAGCCATGGTGAGCTTTCTGTCTTACTGAGTAGAGAATAGATTGCCCAGCCAGGGCCATCTTTTGCAGGGTGAGCATAGAGCTGACATCTTCCTGAGCTGCTGTAAATTAACCTTCTTAAGTTGTTCTTCTCTCCTCTTCTCTTGCTGTTTACCCATCCCTCCCACCCAAAGAAGCTCCCAAGTGTTGGGAGCTAAGAGGTGATGCAAGCAATGTAGAATGGAATTAAATCTTTTTCTCATGACTAATCTACAACCTACAGGAATGTGAACATTGCTGTGCTTAGTATTTTTCCCTGATAAAAGGACACTTTCTTTAACTTCCTAGTAACAGATAAGCTAACCATGTACGTTTGTTTTCCTGTTTTTGGAGTATTGACATAAGGCTGTACTTCTGCATTTGGTTTCTTGATTTCTATGGCAAGTCAAGCAATAATGGAAATTTACTTTATGGCATTTGTAGGAAATTACTAATTGTTGTGGCCAGCACTGTACTGTCGGCTATTAAATGTTTGCACAGAGAAAAGCTCAAATGATGTAGTTCTGATGGTCAGTGCATCCCTTAATTTTGGTGTGAATGTTATGGTATTGCCATTCTTTTTCTAGGATGATCTTACAAAAGGAAGGTCCTCGTTCCCTATTCAGAGGGCTGGGTCCTAATCTAGTGGGTGTTGCTCCTTCCAGGTAAGTGCAAATGTGTAGAGTAAAAAAAAATAATAATTTTGAAATGTAGGTTGCTGTACATTAAGGGATTTAAGGTTAATTTGAAGCAAGTTCTGCATCTGCAGTTGTAAATATTGAAGAGCTAATAACCTTTGGTTGCTGGAGTAATTTTGTTGTCTGAGAAATGGAGCCACTTGTATTCTGCAGCTCCAGTTCCACATGCATGCTCCAACTGTCTCAGCATTTACTATCCCATGTGCTAGTATAATACTTACTGTTGTGTACTACTCCATATGCATGGTTTTGTCCAGTTGAGGAGGGAAATGCTTAAGGAGTTGTACAAGGTTTTGTTCTTCAGTTTACTTAGTGCTCTTCCTTTTTTTTGTCTGAAGAGAAGGCATTCCTGTTTCTTGCACACACAGAGTATCATAACCTTTCTGGCTTAAGATCTTTGGACACTTCTGGAAAACTTCATTTAAGTGGACTGAGCATTCAGCATTCATCTGTCTTCTACTTGAATCTGACAGATGAGGTGGTGTTCTGTAGATCCTGTACATGAGTAAGAGGAAAACATAATTCAGGAATTAGAATACTTTGAGCAGATTTTTTTTAAGGAATTAGGAATACCTGGGGTATTTTCTGATCATTAATTTAACACTGCTGTTTGGAGTAGATGAAGTAATTCCAGTATCTTTCTTTATTCCTGACACCTGTGGGGTATCAGCACTTCCTAATCTGGAGAGCACATAGTCTTGTTTGGTAGTCCAATGTGGTCTGTATGTTCAGCTTTGATATGACTTCAAAAGCTACTTCTATACAGCAATAGACTCAGTGTTATAAGTGACTGTCCTCTGTGAAAAATATCCTCAATTGCAAAAAACCTGTTTCTTTTTTAGCGTATCTTGTGTTAAATCTTCTATTTCCCTTCCCTTCTTCCCCCAGGTGAAATACTTACCTTGTTGATCCTGTCCTATTCCATCCCCCCCCCCCCCCATACTAAAAATGTCAACTTGATTTACTGTGTGAAGTCTTATAAATAAGCATATCCTCATGCCCTTCTGGCTGACTTAGTCTTCATCCAGTACTTCATTTCAATTAAGCATAAGCTAAATGGATTTTACAGCAGCTCTTTGTTTAAATAAGCCACAGAGAAGCATGTTTCATAACGCATCCAGTATGCTTAACTGAGTTCAGATTCCATTTTGGAAATTACACCCATGAAGTAAGCACTTAATCTTTTTTTATAATGAAGAAAAACATGTTTACAGAGCTAATGAGGTTAATGTTCTGTTCCTGAAGACTGTCATGTTTTTCTTCTGTTGTAGAAGGGTGCTTAAGTTAAAACAAGTTTAAATATGAGGTTTAGATGTGCTTAAAGTGGGTATTTTTTATTTATTTTTTTTAAGCTTTAATAAATGAAAGCAGGCATGTTTTATAATACCGTGCATTGGCGTGCTGACTTGGATATACCAGTTCACACTTGAATGTAGTACAAGCTTGCAGATATTTTGTAGTGTAATCAGAAAAAAGTTGTCTATTCTACCTACAGAACTGAAGACCATTTAGAATATAAATATTTATAACCCTAATTTATAAAGTATAACCAGAAATTTATCCATATTTACATCTTACATGCTAGAATAATATTATAAATATCTAAGTGTGCTTTTTGGTTTATAAAAAAAATAACTACATGGTAATTCTCTTGAAATTGTTATGGTATTGAAACGAGTTTAGGTGCATTAGAACAAATCTGATCTGTTATTCAATACATAGAGAATACTGGAACTTCAGTTCTCAGTTCAACAGTGTTTTGCATGTGTAGCTGAACTTCCTAGTGCCACAACCATCATTGCTACATTTCTAATCATCTAGCCTTCCCCTCACTAATTGTTAAATAGAGCTGTTGTGGAAGAAACAGTTGTCAAATATGGTGTTTGTGTTTTGTTTTGCCTGTTCCTGGAATAGTCCCACTACTCTATAACATTTATTTATTGAGTAGCTTTTTACTGAGGAAGTAGGACTTGAACAACAATCATCTTGAGTTGGTGAAGTTCATGGTGCCGCTTGTAAGCGCATTGATGCATAAAATGAACTTAAACTGGATTTTTTTGTAATTTCAGAGCAATATATTTTGCTGCCTACTCAAACTGCAAGGAAAAGTTGAACAGTATTTTCAGGCCAGATTCTACCCAGGTACACATGATTTCAGCTGGCGTGGCAGGTAAGGATCTGTAATTTTTTAACTTCATTCTAGAGCCATATCTACAAATTACAGACGGCAACAAAAGTGGAAAAAACAAAACCAAAAATGATCAGTGATGGAATGATCTCTTTGGTAGTGGATACCTTTCTTTGGCCTCTGAGGAGTATGTGCATGGAAGTTAACAGTTAGTGTTAATGCAGATCTTTAACTGTTTGTGTGAATGGTCTTTCCTAGGAAAGTTTGCATGCCTGCTTTTTCAATAGTAACTTTCGGACATGTAAAATGGAAGTTTTCAAAACAGTAGTTTTTTGCTCTGCAAGCTGAAAACCTTGCTTAAAGTGAACTTGAGTTTAATGCTTCATGATCTGTTCCTTTTACCACCGCTTGGTTACAGCTATGTATATCTGACTTATTTTTGATCTGAAATATGCCAGCAGGTATTTGTATAAATGATACGTAACACTCTCTGCCCCCCTCTGCCTTTGTTCGAATACCAGTCTGTGTGAAGTTTGCTCTGCCACTGAAGTGACATGAAAGAGCAGATTTGTGTAGTTTTCGTATATTTTCATCTCTGGAAATGAAATTTTATATCCACAATGTAACTTTGGTGTGTTTTAGCAGCTGCCAATATTTGTTGTTTGATTTGTATGTTCTTTGCTTTGAGATCATTAAAAGGGTAGTTAAAGGCAACTGAGCTGAGCTGTGGTCAGACTTGTGCAGGCGTAATCAAAACTTGGACTGGTAACACTTTATCTATTCTTGCCTGGTTCTTTCCTACCCAAAACCAAATGTTCAAAAGTGGTTTTATTCTGAATAGGCCATAGACACTTCACAGGTGAATTCTGACAGTTTTATGGTAGCCTGTTCAAGTTTCTAATGGCTGTCAAATTTTATAGCCAGTGAGTAGTAGTAATCTGGAATGGACTGCCAAAGGTCATGTCAGAATAATTAATAGGGTTAAATTTCTATTTAATAATTGCTAATAATCTAGTACAAGACAAAGATATATAGGTAGAAAAATCAGTGACATGAGCATTAGTGTGTTGTTTAATTATAAAGCTGTTCTATAGCGCATGAGAAATGAAATTGCAGTTTTGAATCTTCTTAAAGATGAGGAGAGCAGTTTTGTCTTAAATGGAAAATCAAGTGCTCAGATGATGCAGTGTTTTTCTTATCACCTGGAAATGTCTTTTTTTTGTAGGTGAACAACATGGGAAATGGGATGGAAGGGGATTTAATGAAAAGTGCATCCTCTTCAGTTCCTCAAGGGGATAAAACATTCAGGGGGGTGAGGGGAAGTATGGGTAAGAAAAACAGGTCTGTCCTCAGCTGGAGACAAGTTGTGTAGTAACACATGCAGTGCTGCAGATGAGTGTTCAGAGTATTCCTTATCTTTGGAAGCTTTTTCTGTAATGAAAAGAACATGTATGGAGATGTGCTGTAATGACTTCTAAGTGCTTGCAGATGCAGACTCTAGTTTATCAAGGAGTTCTGTATCTTTTTAACTTGTTTTCATTCCAGAAGGTTGGTGTTACACACTTGTACTTATGACTGCAAGAGACTGGAGTGAACAGTATTTTAGCCTTAGTTGCTGGTTTTTGCCTTTTTTACATTTGAAACCAAGTTTTAATATTGAATAACTTCTGTGGCTGTTATCTTTCTCACACTTCCCTAGTTCTGCAGTTGTATTTCAAAACCACATGAGCAGTGAAACTGAATGTCCAGTGCAGGTTCACACAATAGGTCACTGTTTTTTCTCTTGCGATGTCCAGGCACTGTGTACTACAAACTTTCTATGGAAGACCTTTAGAAGAAGGTTCCTTGACAAATAATTTCTCAATATTCAGTTTTGGCAGTATTATGATTTATGTGAGAAGCGACTATAGTTAAAATTAACAGTACTTCATTGGGAGCATGCTAACCTTGTTTTTGTAATTCTGATATATTTCAGAAAATGCACTTAAACCAGCTTTTAACAGTTTTACCTGCAAGGTTTGTATTTCTATAGGATGCAAATCAGCTTAAGGAAATGGCAAAATAAGAGGGTCAAGGTTGTATGTGAGCTCTGAACTGGTTGACTTAAATGGGTTAAGACAAAGATCACTATAACATTATTTTGGAACTTCAGATTTCAGAAGTGGATAAACAACTCTAATAATTAGCAAAAAATAATCACTACTGGTTGTTTTCTTTTGCAGCTGCTATTGGTTTCAGTAAGAAGTTGAGTAACTCAGTCTTAAGTGAGGGTGGTGGGTTTTTTTTGGTTTGGATGTGACCTTTCTGTTACATACAGGCTTCTAATACCCACTGAGCATCAGGTGGGGTTTGCACTTAAAAAGCTTTTCCTGTAGGTTGCAAAATACAATAATGATGCAAAAATACAAGTAAAAATCTGTAGCTTACAGTAGTTACTGTTTATGCAAGTAGCTAACTTTAGCAAACTTTAAATACTATTTGTATCATATGTTAATACTTAAGTATTTCAGGCTGCACTCATGTCTTTGGTAAATAAGGCTAATTTTATGCACATGGCAATTTTGTGAGTGAAAAGCTGAGGTATGGTGTTTAAACCGTTTTTGTCTGGGTTTAGGCATGATTTTTTTTTCTTAAGATGAGACATATTTTTGGTGTTATTAATTTTTTTAGTAAGTTTGTTTTATCCCAAGGAGGATGAATTGTGCTGCACATTAGTGACTGATGCCTTATGCAATTAGAAATGCTTTTTTCTTGCTGTGTGCTAGCTTCCAGAATACAGTTCATATCACCTTCACACCTAAAATATCTGTGTTTTAACATGAAGCAATCTTTTTTGCTTACTGCTTGGAATGTCACATGGTTCTCTTTTTGATAACTTGAACAGTGAATATATCTGAAGCATAGTACAAGAATGAGAGCATTTCCTTCTGTGAAGAAAGTATAATCTCAGTACACTTTAAAAATAGTCTAAATTCTTAGATTCACTGTCAACTCTGCCTTTTCATTGCACTTATTCAACCTCTTTTGCCACACAGAATAAAAACTGTGGGGAACTCAATGACATACTCGATTCCTGTATGGCTTTCTTGTTTGCCCTTTTGATGATTCATAGCCTTATTCAAACAACATGGTTGCAAATCTGCTGCAGAAGTACTTTGCTTTGTATGCTATTGCTGTTCTTTCTAGAACTCTACTGGCAAACCAACCCCAATGTAGGGGGTCTTATTTTTATGTATTAAAAAATTGGGACCAGTTGTTACATAGACTTGTAACTTTTTAGTTGTTGTACAGTTACTTAATACCAAATAAACTGCATATTTAGTTCCTTGGTAACTGGTAATGGAAAGCTTGATTTCATAAGGCATCTATCTTGCTTTTTCAGTCCTAAGACTAGGGGTTTTTTGAGGTTTATTTGGAGGGAGAGGGAAAGGAAGGGGGTTCACACATAAATTTGTTACATAGGTAAGTATTTGGAGATATAAAATGTAACTGCTGCAAATGAGCAGGAATTTCAGTACTCAGTGCATTTTACATAACTTATTTCAATATCTGTGCCCTGTTCTGATTATTTTTCTTTTTTGTTTTTTTTTTTCTAAACTTTTACCAGAAAATAGTTAGATCTCACAATAACTAATTCACATATCCTTCCAATGGGATTCAATTTGTACACATGTGTCTGATGAGGTCACTGCTTGTTGTTATGATACAGAAAAGCCTGTGTCTATTTTAGGCAATTACTGTACATTTCTCCCGTGAAAAGAGTGAGATCGTGTCATCTCATGCTCCCCATCCGCAGGTCACTTCCTGCAGCAATATGGACTAACTTAAACCTCGTGAGTACTGAACTGAGCGTCTCTTGCAGCCTCTAGTGTAAGAACTGCACATTGGTTTTGTCATATCTATTGAATAAACAAAATAAGGGGATTTCACTTTCATTATCTTGAACTTGGATGATGTGCATTGTGCAAAGACATCACTCCTCCTTAACTCTGTTCGGAGCTGGGGTTTTTTTCTGTGCAGTTCAGGGGAAGGTGGAAAACACTTTTCACTGATAGCTGCTACTTTACTTACACCTGGTTAATTGAAAGTCCCTACTGAGTTAAAAAAAGGCCTTTTGGTTTTCTTTTTTCCTTAGTGTCCCAGAGCTGCGTTTAAAATGCTGCAGCTGATACTATTGTCACATTATTTCAAAGATCTATTTTCCTTTTCTTTTGTAATATGTATACAATCTCCTTTCTGTCTCTCTCTGTGCTCTCTTTTGGTTTGTTTTTATTTTACTACTTTGGATTTTTTTAAACATCCCATATTCACATGTGTCTGTATTACATTGGCTTATAGATTAAAAGAAAAAACAACCCTAACCTTTGAAATACGGTACATAATAGGAATACCTGGGATCTTACCTGTCAGTAGTTGTATAAGTAGATTGAGGTACAGCTGTAAAAGTAGACTGAGGGAATTCTTTCCATCTCAAACAGGGATACGATTATGTAGAAGAAAATAAAACATAGCAAAGTACAGGATTATCTGGCATTAATGAATTAATCTATACTTCTAATAAGTCTGGAATGTTTCTTGAGGATACAACACATCGATAAGCTTTGCAAAGCCTTATAAAGTTCACTCAGATTTCTAAAAAGAGAAAGGAAGCAATTGATAGAGCTTCATAGCAGTTGTTGAAAGCTTCCTTTCCCCTCCCCCTCCCCTGGCACTTGTTAAAAAAGTACTTCAGCTACGTATTTGCTATATTTAGAAAGAAAAGCTTATCTTATCAAAGATCCCACGTAGTATCTTGCATGTTTTTCAGTGCTTCCCTTGGCGTCAGCATGACTCAACTCTTAATTTATATTTTTTCTTCCAATAACTGTATTTACTACATTACCTCTAAGAATTGAGCTGTAGTTGTTTCCTCTTGAAACCTGAATTACTGAAGGCTCTTTGATTTGAAAGCTTTGGTTTGACCTGGCAATTTAGGCTTATGATATCCCATGGGAAAAAAAATAGGTTATGTTGGTAAGTGTCTGATCCTACTGTTAGAGGTGTTATGCTTAAATTATGTTCAGTGCAACACAGAGTAGGCTTTGTCCTGTGCCAACCACTCTTTATTGGCAATTCCCAATATACTCTTCTAGGACTATATCGGGAATTCCTCCTCCCTGTCTAGGAGTATCAGGCTGGTGCTGTGGGTGAACACAGTCACTGCTGCCACTCAGACACTGCCTCTGATCTCACCTGAGCATTCCCTGTTCCAGACTTAGGATCTATGGAGAACGCCTTGGAATAAATAGGAAGGAGAAAGGGCTGAGCAGGTAATGCTAAAGCATACAGTTTAGCAGTACCAATATTCCAAAGCATGCAACTTAAATAGGAATGCAAAAGATGTTTTGGTCTTCCTGACTTAAAATTAAGATCTAGGAGAGACTTAAGAACTAATTTTGTTTTTTAGAGGGAAATCTTTCCTTGAAAATGTGTTGGTAGGGAAAGTAATTAATAATTACTAATTAGAAAAATAGTAATTTCCTCCCACCTTATTCAAAGCCATTGTGGCAGTCCTGTGCATTTCTGGTGCCCTTCACTATAGGTATGGAAAGATTCTCATTTGAACTAAAAGAAAACTAAAGCTTTATTCTTAATACTAGTATAAAACCAATACAAAAATGCAAACCCAGTGTTTTCTTTAAGCTTAGTTCACCCCAGGGTCAAGTGCTGTAGGAAGCAGAGGAGTTTCTGTGGCATTAAGGCGCCGGCTAGTTGAACTACAGAACCTTTTTTGCAGATGTGGTATGTTTTAGAAGCATCCCATGCCTTCTTATGGCAGAGTAATTCCTTGATGCTTTGAGGTTTTAGGTAGTTATTTACCTACATGAAATGCAGATACAAAACACATTTTCATGCAGTTTTATAAAGGGGTCTATATGTTCTTAAACATATTAAAGAGTAGCCTATAAAAAATACCCAAATCAACCCCAAAACTTTATTATCTACCATGGGAAATTATTTAGCTAGGAGTTTTGAGTCAGTTTTTAAAAAGAATAAATCTGCTTAATCAAAAGATTAAACTGAAATCTCTAGTGTGTTTTTGCTGTTTTGGCACAGAAAAGAGCTAAATCTTAGTAGCTGCTAAATCTTGTAGTTTGTCTTTAGAACTCTAACTGAAAATCATAATGACTTATTTAAGACTTGGGATGGGGTAGGAGAAACCTCAAAACAGTTAAGATCCCCTGGCATTTCTCTTGAGTATTGCAGTCATTTGTGTGCAATGTAAACCTAGATTGTGACTGAACAGAAAGTAACCTGTATGCAAGCAGTTTTGCTAAATATATATATAAGCTATTAATTATCTCCATAAACAAGCTTATCAATAGCCTGTTTGTTGCGTAAGTGTTGTGCATCAGATATGCACTGAATACGGTAACCTGTTGTTGCTTTCCCCCAGCCCCAGTCCATTCCCTTGCAGGAGGGCAGCATGTCTTTGTAGTGATCTGCAAGTGATGTGTGTCACCCTAGAAAGCAAGTGTCTAAATTTATCATCTCTTGCCTGGCCATGTTCCAGCTCTTCCCTTTTCCTCTTCTCTCCTGCAGACATGACACCTCATGAATGGTGCATGTATGGTATTACAACTCCAGATGGTTTTTTGTTCTACTTTTGTTTTTTTCAGAGCCGCCTTTCACTCTGCTCTTTTTCTCTCCACGGTTCTGCAGAAGTAAGAATGATTCTTACTTCTCTCTTTTTTTTTTTTTTGTTTTTGTTCCCTTTTCTCTTTTTCTTCCTTTTCTTTTTCTTTAATGGACTGAAAATCAAAGCTTTAACCCTTAGCCCTTATGCAAGCCTGAATAGTTGCTGTCTGTCTGGATAGTTAGAAGTCAGACTATTTAACAATTTAAACACTCATATGCTTGTACAAGTAGTCCTAGGCCAACCAACACTCTCTGCTTTGAATACTAAATAAAACATTAGCTCTCAAATTTAACTGCTCTTGATCAGTATTAAAAGGTCTCTTAAGTTACGGTAATACATGCCTTTTAACTGCACCAGAAGTAGTAGTTATTCAGTCTGCATGCTTTTAAACTCGGATTGTATTTCAGGTAGCGAATTAAATTGACACAATGCTTTATACTGTCTCAAATTGCTAGAGCTGTATCTGCAATGCATTCTTATTGACATGTTTGCCAAATTGGCTAGTATTAGTCTAGCTAGCTTTGCTGTTCTCTGGTGTCAGAACAGGGTTGATATGATTAGAAAGTCAGAGAAATGTACACAATTGGGCTTAATTTACATGGGGCGTCTCTTGCTAAGAATCAAACTTACTTTTTAGTTTTACGTTACTATTAAGTAACCTAAATGTTTATTGGCTGTATGGATTCATAAGATATCAGTAAAGGGCTACAATGGGTACTTCCTAAAACTCAGTATAGTCCGAGTTTTTGCATCCACTGTACCTTACTGTGTGCGTTTCAAACTTAGATGCAGTTGCTGTTGTGATACTATCAAATCTAACTTTTCTTTTCAAATATTTTAGGTTTTACTGCGATCACAACAACTAATCCCATTTGGCTAGTAAAGACACGATTACAGCTTGATGCAAGGTATAGTGACAATGGGAACTCTCACTGCTGTGATAAGATTTCGCTTAACTGTTGTGAATCTGCTCAGCATCCCCAAATGGAGCTATTTGTTAAATATCCAACATTTGGAATTCCATAAGTTGATGCTGATCTATCTACAAGTTACATTATTGTTTTTCTCTATTGTAATTTCCCTCCTGCAGCATGCCAGAGGCACTGGAGTAGACTGGTAGACCAATTTGGAATTGATTATGAAGTTAAGTCTCTGCATTCATTTTCATACAGTAATACATTGTATTTGTTTTTAGCTTTGAGCTAAGCACTCCTTCACATAAGGATTTTAAGTGTTTTAGCAAAAGTTTAGAGGAATGCCTGAAGAGACTTGTTTTCATTTTTTTATATGCAATAAGCTCTAGTCCATGAAAAGGGAAGACTGCTTTTATGGATCAAAACACAGGAATTGTTCTAATGTGGGATAGACAATAGAAGTTGTTTGGACTTATTACATCATTGTTTTCAGAAACTATTTTATAATGAAATTTGTAATGAAGTAGAATTTTATGCAAATAGGGGGGAAGAAAGACCTTTATATTTATTCCTATCTATGTAAAACAGTAGAGAGACACTGATATGATGCGTCTCGATGCAGCTGTCTTGTTCATTTTATAGATTTTACTTACTGAAAACTTATCACACAGTATAAAAGTTTTCAGCCATTCTAAATATATTGATCCATATATTGCTATTTTGGAGGTCTGCTGGGCTTCCTGTATTGAACCCATATTAGCATTTTTCTTCCTAGCAGTCATGTTGTCAGCTGCAAGTTGACCATAGTAAATATATCCCAGAAAAAAAAAAAAATTGAGCCTGTCAGAAAATCAGGGCAAGTCCCCCAGTTCTCTGCAGCATCTGCCACCTAGAATTATACAAGATATGATCTGCAGCTCTGTGTGCCTGCTCTCTCTCTCTACCTTGTTTCACTGCTGTCTGACACTGCAGGTTTAAACAATTGGGACTTAAATTCTGCCATCAAGTGGTGCCTCATGCTACTTGCATTATAGCAGTTGCCACTGTCTGTCTAGTTTTGTCAGTATCTGTAAGAACTACCTACATTCTTATAAAGCTTGCTTGCTTTATAAGAATTTAAAGCAAGTCAGTTTTATTCTGTGACTCACCTCTGCTGGTGCTGGCACTTGTGGCTACAATGAAGCATGCTTTCTGCAGTCTTGTAAGGGTTTTGCTGTGTACAGTCTGCTGAGTGTTTCAGTAGGCAGAACTCAGTTCACTAAGCAAGCTAAAAATGAGAATAAGATGTTATTTACCAAATAAATACTTGATACAGTCATGTCTAATGAGTATTTTTCTTTATAGCAGCAGTGGCTTAGTTGATTCAAATAATAGTTACCTGTGTTGTATCAGTTGCTATGTTCCATCTAGATATGCCAGTACTGCTGATAGCTGTGATACTGTGAGGCCTGCTGCTTGAACTCTGAGCCACTGTAATTGCCATACTATGGAACTGCTTTTTTGAGTTAGAATTCTGGGGAAATCCATCTTCATTATGCAAAATAAAATGGTCATTTTTTCCATGAGTCACTCACAGTGACAGTCCATTTGGGAGTCTTTTTCAAGCGATTTAGTCCTTTATGCTATAAGACTTATGGAGGCCTAGAGCTGTTCAACTTGTCTATGTGACACTTAGTCACCATGTGAAGTTTGGCTTAGATTTAGTATAGTGTTTAGTGCTAAAGGCCTTAGACTTTCACTTCAACTTCTGTGTGTTCTTAAATGTATCTGAATTGGAGCCCTGATCATCAATGTGAGATATTTCCTAAGTCCTCTTGTCACTAGCAAAACTGTTTGTTTTCCTTCCTGAAGTTGCAGCAGCTTGATGTCTCTCTTGTTCTCTCCCATTTAGGAATCGGGGAGAAAAGCGAATGAGTGCTTTTGAATGTGTCCAAAAAGTTTATCGCTCAGATGGTATTAAAGGCTTTTACAGAGGAATGTCAGCATCCTACGCAGGCATATCTGAGACTGTTATTCATTTTGTTATTTATGAGAGTATTAAGAGAAAACTACTGGAGTGTAAGACTGCCTCTGCCATGGACAATGAGGATGAATCAGCAAAAGAGGCTTCGGACTTTGTTGGCATGATGATGGCTGCTGCCACTTCCAAAACTTGTGCAACATCAATAGCATATCCTCATGGTAAGTGGGGCATGTACAGCTGAATCAAATGGATCAAAAGGAGTCTCTTCAGTGATATTTGTGGCAGACTTTGGATCACTTGTTCAAGAGCTATTTCTTAGTACAAAGCTTGTTATGTCAGATTGAGTCAGCATGAGCATAGTGTGTGAAAACTGAAGTATTTTTAAGTGGATATCTAGCATGGCCTCTACTTAGGCAATGTTTATTTTTTCCAAAGGATTTGCTAGGGTATACCCTAAACTGCTTAAGGAGAAGGTCCTTTTGCACTTGGAATCTCTGTATACTCAGCTATTTCACAAAATTTGCCAGCAAGTTCTTGTCCCCCTTCTAGGAAAATAGATTGTCTAGTTGGATTTCCAGTTGCACTTAGTTTTCCTGCAAAGTAGTTGTCTATGCATTAATGGATTGAGTACATCATCAGTGGTGGCTTCTAAGCTGAAACATAAGCCCAAACAAAAGTCCTCTTCTGGATTTTAACTAAGCAAATTAATTTTCCTTGCTTAATTTTATAATACTGCCAAAAATTCAGCTTGTTTTCCTCTTATGCATACTGGGCTTGCTTCTGTCTTCCTCCTCCATTTTTAAAGATGTCTTTTAAGTTAGATCTCAAGGAGGACGATTTCCAAGTAAAAATCACTAATTGGTTTAGGGGGAAGATAATTAACAGTGATTGTTAATCACATGTGGTTTTCTTTGTGCAGAGGTTGTACGAACAAGACTAAGAGAAGAGGGAACAAAATACAGATCTTTTTTCCAGACACTATCTTTGCTTGTGCAAGAAGAAGGGTATGGCTCCCTCTACAGAGGCTTAACTACGCATCTGATCAGACAGATTCCAAACACGGCTATCATGATGTCAACCTATGAAGTGGTAGTCTACTTGCTCGATGGATAGCAATGCGACAAGTCTTCCTAGAGGAAGGTGGAAGATGGAGACATTGGAGTGGACCACTGAATGTCAATGCCAGTGTGGTGGGCAAAGGAAAGATGTATCAGGAACATGCAGCTATGGACAAAACAGAAGGCTGATTGTGGGCAAATCTGAATAAGCTTGCTGCCTTATTGTATGGTCTCTTGACAGTGTGATAAATGGGAGCTGCTCCTTAGAGAATACCTTTATACATTGCTAATTAAAAGTTGTTGCTTTGTTTTCACATGTTAATCCAGGCAAGGCTGTTAGGTCATCTTTAGACACCTAATCGGTGAGGGAGGGAGTGTAAAATTTGGTATTGGGCAGCCTTATTCACTTCCCTTAGTGATTGCTCTCAACTGTCCTTTTTTTGTTCTGTTTTACTGCACAGTAACCTGTGGCCGAATGGGAAAGACAGTGCTCTCATACCTTTCCATACCCAAAATGGCCATTCAGTTGCTCTGAAGACTCATAGAGAGATAGTAGTGAATGTGTAAAGTTTTCCATGTTGCTTTCTCAAGACAAAATATGGCACAGGGAAACAGAACAGTGATTTCTTCACTATTAGAAGTGGTACTTGGTGGTTTGTTTGGGGTTTGACTTTTTGTTTAGTCTTGGCTTTTGTTTTTCAGGGGGTTTTAATTTTTGTTGTGTTTTAAGTTTGAACAGTGTTGTATGTTACTGAGAGAGGATTCTATTGTTAATCTCCTCAGGTTATCAAGCTGTTGATATTGGTGTTTGTAGGTTCCTACTACATCACCTTCTCTCTTCTGGAACTTAACCTTCCTGAAATAAGAGAGATGTATGAAGGGTTTTCCTTGCCAACCTGTCAGGTCCCTCACACAGCTGAGTAGGAACTTGCTGAATGCCACTTTAGAGCCTTTTCAAGGGTTTGTAATGTGATGATAAATCTCAGGTGGTCCAGCCTACTATTTGTGAAGAGAGGTTTCACAAATGGTATTACCCTAAAATGTCTGGCAAATCCTGACTTGAATTACCAGTGTTTATACGGGAGTACAGGGGTAGAACACGTATCACTTTGGCTCAGGTGACCAGAAGGCAGAAAATAGTTGAAAGTGGGATACATCATTTTCAGTGCAGCAGTGGAGAAAATTGTAATTAAGACTATTGGAAGCATTCTGCTAGATAACTGCTATATCACTTCTTCCAACTAGAACCTATATACTGAACAGCAGTATAACCTTGTCCTCCAAATTGTCTGAATATAAAGGCAATGGTCTTGCTCAGTAAGACAGTTGCAGAACAATGTCACATTCAGCAGTGATGCTTAGCTAGTTTGTTCTGTCATAACTTGCAGAGTTTTCTGAAACCATACAGCTGGAGTGTCAAAATCAGAACTTTAATGTTACAAGAACTTCTACAGTGTTTCAAAGAGATACCTTTTATCTGCACCTTGATTGCTTCTCAGTCTGAGTCCATGATCCTTATGAGGAAGGGTTTTCATTATACTTTGGGGGCAATAGCTTTCTACATATAAATGCTGCTATACTCGTGTGGGCAGAACTGTGCTATCAACTCTTCCAGTGTGGTACTTCAGTACATTTAAACTGTGCATTGTGTGCAATGGCTTTATTTTATGAATGACTCCTTATGTACTTTGTGGCCTTCTTATGGATTATGACTTTTCTTCCTCTTTTGGGATACCTGTAGTCAAACTGTGTCCAAAATACACGGTTTGGCTTTAAACAAAGCATGTAGTTAGATTTCTGTGTAATCTGTGCAGGATAAAACACGTTATACTGTAGATGCATATCATCTCTGCTGTAGTTCTGTAGGCTGCATGTAAAAGCTCAAAGCTTACAGAACAGTTTGTCTGGGTTTTTCTAATTTGTGTTTGTTTATTTTGACCCTTGTCATGTTCTCCACAGTGTCAAAGTGTTTGAGTATTTAATGTAATTCTCTGTACTATTTGCTTTTTCTTCTGAAAGCCACCTAAAGTATTACAGTGGAGGCTTAGCTGTATTGACTTCCTTCTCCTTAAAAAATACTCCCTAGCCTTTTTAAAAGCAGATAGCCTGGTCTGTGATGAGAGCAAAGATGAACTTGATTGTTTTGAAGTGAGGGGAGTGCTTAAATGTCTGAAGTGGGCTTTTTCTAGTGAGCTCTCTAGGAAAAGCCTGGAGTATTCATGACTTGCTCCAAGTCTTGCTGTGATGCCATTGTTCAGATAATTCTTGTTTTGTAGGAAGTGAATTACTCTTCAGGCAGTCCAGATTACTCAGTCATAGCCAAAGTTTAAATTGGCAAAGATGAGTTTGGAGGTCATGAATACAGTTAACACTTGGATTAGCCGATGCTTCATGGAGTTACTCTCCTGTTTTATTGGATACATTGTCCCTTGGTTACATGTTTGTATCCTGTTTATTCACTGGGTACTTTGTGTGTGCCTTGCTTGGGTGAGAAAGCCCCTCTGCAGTTGGTAAATAGAAAATGTTAAGAAAGACAATTGAGTATGGTAGGTGACAGCTAAAACCAGACAATCAGCTGCTTCTTCTGCCTTTTTAATGGGTTTTTAAGCAGTTTTAAACTTCTAGAATTATCTTTTAGGCTTGCTTTACATAATAAAACTTCAAGATTCACAGGATGGTTTTTGGTAGTTTTAAACTACCAGTACATGCAAAGTTCTCCCTGAAATATTTCCCAAAGATTTTAAGTACTTATATAGTTTTTCGTTATATTAAAAGCTGAAAGGGAGTAAGATGATGCTACATAACCTGTTAACTACAGAGCTAAAGGAGTGCATTTAAACTTTCTTGTCACTTAGATGGCCATCTTGATTTATGTTTGAATGTAGTGTATCTATGTCACACTTTGCTGTGCTACCGGCAATGATCTTGGATTTATGGAAAGCCTCAGTAGTTGAATTAGTTTCCTCTTATTTCCCTTGCCTAGATGAAATGTAAATGTTGATGTAGGCTCTTAATTTTGACTCGGCAACACCACTGCGGTTGCAGTTTCCCGTTTCAGCCAGAAGATGGCACTGGAGCATGCATTTGTCTACCAGGGCTTGTACCCCATAATGCCATACCGGGTGGACATGGCAACGTGGCCTGAGTTTGGAGAGCCATCAAAAAAAAAAAAAATATATATTTCAGTGAATGCAGACACACTTCTCAGCCTCAATATTATCTATTTGGTCCCTGTAGAGCTGTGTGAAAATCGTGTTGCAGAGGCTGAGCCCAGCCTTTAAACTAACAGATAACGCTGTTTCTGTCTGAATTCCTAATCAGCTAGCCTATATTGTTTTACACTTGGGGTTTAGGGAGTTTTTGGGTTATTTTAATTGTAACTGAAATGTCAAGCTGTGTGCTTGTATACTGACATTGCACCTATCTTGTTCCCTGTTTACATAATGCACTCCATATATTTCCGTTCTGATCGCAGTTGTTGATGACAGTTTCTGCTATTCTGTTTTCGTTCTCATAATGACATTTGTAACATTCCTCAAAATGTAACATTATAAAAGGATGCTTCCAGAGACAAAAGGTTGGAGAGCCTTTTTAAGTGTTGCTTCCTGTTTAAACTGTTGGGAAAACCAAGCTGAATGCTGAAGTGTGCTTAGGTAAATGTATTGCTTCTTCCAACCTTGTCTGTTAAGATTTAGTTAATGTAAGTTTTCAGCTCCTCTATTTAAGAGTCTGCCTACCCTGCATATGTGAACATAACTGTGCCCTCAGAGTCATAGCTAAACTCTCACAAATGACAGTTTTGGAGTACTTCGGTGCTCATGTGAGGTTTGCTATTATTATATCAATGTAGTTGGCTGTAAATTATGTGCATTTACTCTGTATTTATATGGTTAACTTTTTTTTTGTTCAGATTGCTTTAAAACTCAAAGCAAATTAAAATTATGTGCTTCTGTTCAAATGTTGTCTTCTGTGCTAAACTGTACACTATATTTTTAACCTTTTATTTTTCCTATTTTTCATGTATCATCAGTGCCTGAACAGTTGTGATTAAAGATGAGCAATTCACTGGGAGATCGAGTAAATCATCTCATCTTCTGCCATTTTATAGTAGCTGAAAATGTGTCTGCATTATACCTGGAATGTGCTCTTTTTGGAGAGGTTCATTGATGACTTACACTGGGGGTGTTCTTGCAGTTGGATTTGAACACTGTTACCTCTGCAGAAGGAAGTGTTACTGTCTGTCAACTGAAATTCAGTAATGTGATCAGAAAACTCGTGTCCATTTAAAGTGCCAGCTAGTACCAACCACTGCTGACAGAAATGAAGTACTTCCTTAAAATGTTCTCTTAACTAAGTGTGCACTTGTAACAGAGTCCTTGAACCTGTAACATTTTAAGGTATTGTTTCTTTTAAGAGTGATCTGAAGTCTGTCCTCAGAAATCATTCTGCAAATGCATCCATGGGATTTGTTTGGTGGTCAAATGCTGTGTTTTTTCCCCTCTGTGTGTCCTGCAACTGAATCCTTTGCAGCCTTGAATATGGAGCCAGGCTTGATGTCTCTGATTTGATTATTTCAGCAATGCAGAACTACATAAAAACTTTCATGAAACTAACATCTGTGATTGTTTCTTCTCTTTCAGTAGGTCTAAATGTGAATTGACCTGCCTTGCTGTGCTTCTGAGGCATTCTAGCTTCCAGGTCTGCCAGGCTTAGAGGTGTTCAGCCTTCTGCAGTCAGTACAGGCAACAAGTATGCTTATCCCTGACACATCTGGAATTGTCTCTAACTGGTATAATTGTAATTGCCTGTAATTGATCTTTAACCCTCTGAAAGAGTCATGTTAGCAAGGCAGAGCTCAGGGTGTTTGGGGATATTTCTGCTTTCATGCTGCCTTGCAACGCCTTCTGCTGGAGGGCTTGCATTAAACTTGCCTGGATAAAAAGCATGTGTATATAATGAAGGTATGTTTCAAGTCCTAATTGAGTTATGACTTGACATTAATGCAGCAATGTAGCCTGGTATAGGTGCATCCTCAAAGCATGTGATGCTTAACTATGATCTCTGACAAAACAAAACCCTTGATTTTGATAATGCACTTAACACTAAAATAAAAAAGCACTTCTGGAGACAATTGCTCCTCTCATTTTCTGTGCTGTTGCCAGCCAGCGTGCTTTGTGCTGACTCTGAACATCATAATCTTCCTGCACAAGCTTCTGTCAAAGGCAAGAAATACCAGGATAGGAGTCCAGCTCTCTAGGGCAAATTGGTCCAACAAAATCATGTATTGAACTGTAGAAGATATATTGGAGAGGAGCTTCTGACTTTGTAAATGGAATATTTTGTGGGATGCTCTTAAGACTGGTTTCACTAATGCAGGGCTACTTGTTAATGATAAAGTTCTGTTAAGTTAACTAAGTGCTTTCAAAGACAATCTCCAAGTACTGAAACTTCCTGGAGAGATTTGGGAATGCTTCCTCCCTCAGCTATGGCTGTTTAGAAATCAGTTTCTTTTCCTAATCCTGCCCCCACAGCAGACACTTGTGATGGGCCTGAGGATATGAATGTTCAAATCATCTGGAGTGTAAAAGAAATTCCAAGTAGTTTGTTCTGAGACTTGGTCATCCATTCAGGAAACAAGTATGCAGTTTGCAAGTGTGACACACAGTATTTTGAATTCTGTTAAATTAGGACTTACTATAATTAGACACTAGATAATAGAGATCCACTGCTTAAAAGGGAAAAAAATTCAATGAGGAAACTATAGGGTTATGTGTCTGTAGCAGGCAGAGTTCTAAGTACATTGCTTCTGCAAATGTCTATAAAGTTTGCTATAGACATTAAAGTAGCTATGATATGTAAGAATTTATGTTCAAGTAAGCTGATGATTACTCATGATCCTCTGTATTTTAGATGAAGTAAGTGCAGGAGAATGAATCCATATGGTTTGTCTTTTGTGGAACTACATGATGTGGAGCCACAAAGGAAGTCTCTCAATTATTCCAGCATGGGTGAAGTCTTGGCTAAAGAGCAAGTGTTTAGTAACAGCAGCTGTTGGATTGGTGATGAAGAGTACAAGTACTTAATGTACAAGACCTGATCCTGCAAAACAGAGAAATGTTTGCTGACTGTTGCCATATTGGGCTTGAGTGTAAGAAAGCTTTTCATGATAATGCAAAAGAGTTTTAAGTAGTGAAAACAGGAAAGAAGGGACTTAAGGCTGCCTGAACAGTGTGTAAAAGGGTGACCTGTGGTAGCACAGGCTTAAATGGTCTCTGCTGTGTGTTTAATAGTGCCTTGGGTTCAGCAGTAGCAGTATTTTTTTTTCTCCTTCTTAGTAGCTGGTGCAGTGCTGTATGTTTGACTTTCAGCCTGAGAACAGTGCTGATAGCACCGATGTTTTTAGTTGCTGCTCAAATGTTTAGTCTGACCAAGGACTTTCTGAGCCTCATGCTCTGCCAGGGAGGAGGGGAAGCCGGGAGGAAGCAGAGACAGGGTGCCTGACTCAAACTAGCCAAAGAGGTATTCCATACCACAGCATGTCATGCCCAGGATGTAACTGAGAGTTACCCGAAGAGCTGGTGCTCTGGGGGGTTGGACTAGGCATTGATCAGTGCTTGGTCAGGCAGGGTGGGGCAAGTTATCAGTTGGTGGGTGGTGAGGTGTTGTATTCTCTTTCTTTGTTATTTCCTTTATCATTATTGCTGGTAGCAGCAGTGATTTGTGTTATACCTTAGTTACTGCACTGTTCTTATCTCAACCCGTGGAAGTTGCATTCTTTTGATTCTCCTCCCCATCTCTCCAGAAGCTGGGTGAGGAAGGAGGGGACTGAGTGAACAAGCTGTGTGCCTGGGTTTAAACCACAACAAATAGGGATTAGGTACTCTGTTTAGGACAGAGTTAACCCTGAGCTTGAGGTGCATGTGGCTTGTTTCAGAGGGATTTATAGAAAATATCAAGTTCAGCTTCTCCCTTAGAATCTAATCAATCCCAAGAACTTCCCAACATCCCCCTTCATACATCTGTCTTTAAGCAGTTTATTGCAACAGCTGAAGGATATAATGTGTTTTGTTGCTGATCTGGATTTTTCCTGGTCTTATGCCACACATTGCTTTTCTGCAAGTGTTGTATTTTTGTCGGTCACCGAGGAATGACTCTATGAAGTGCCAAGATGTCACTACAAAAGTCATTGCTTTCTCATGGAGTGTATAAGGAGTGAAGGAGGTTCCTGGTTTGTGTCTACTTCAGTTGACCTAAACTGGGAATGAAATATGTCAATTCTTTTACTATTATGAATCATTTCATCCTTGTTTGTTGCTTTGTTCCTGCAACATCTAATTTTATTGGTTCGTGGTCCGTTCTGCAGTTTAATGAGTTCATACAGTATATTCCAAACTAATCAGTCAAATATAAATCGCCTCTGAGTACATCCACTCTCATTTCTCTTAATATTTTTTATTACTGTTTTGACTCTAGGATGAATGTTCAGCATAGTGCATTCCTGTTGCATATAGTTGGTTTTCTCTGATTTCCCAGGGAAAGGATTTAGACTTAAAATTGATTGCGACAATCAACATGTATGTCCTCTTGAGGAACAGCCATCCCACATCCATGAGGTCCAGTGATGCTGCCATGTAATCATTCTGCATTTACTCAGATTAGGCTTTGGCTAAAGATGAAGTGGGGGAATGTTGCAGCACAGGTGCAGAAGGAAAATCCAACATGTTCAAGGTGAAATCTAATTCATCCTGCATGCAACTCATATAGGTAGTGAGGGTGAGTTTCTGCATTGACTAAATTTAGGGAATATTGAAGAGGGGCAGAGGGATGTGGGTGGGGGTGTTACAAAGGTTTCAAGGGAACTTAATGGTGAGAATCTGTCCTTTTCAAGTTACAGGTTAAGAATTTATTTGGAAAGCATAAATATCTGGGATAACTTTGACACATCTGAGTTAGAATGAGAGTAAGTAGCATCCTTTCAGTAACAAGCAGCAGCACGTGGAAACAGACTGTAAGGAATGAGAAGGTATTGTCACTGGTTTTGGTTTTATTGTTTGCATGATCTGGGTTTAGATGCATAACAGGGGGGTTTATTTTAAATGGCGGAAAAAGTAGTCCCCTTGGCCAGCAATTCCCACTTAAGTGATTAAAGCTCTCCAAGTGCTGTTTTACAGATTTTTCATCCCAATTTAGCTGTGCCAGATTATTCCATTGAGAAGGTAATAGTATAAATACTTTTCAGGGACACATCTAAGATTGTGCTGTCTCCAGCTCCGCAACATCTCCAGAAGACCATGCCATAGAAACATTTATGTGGAATCAGTTTACCCCTCTCTAAAGAGAAGACCAGTTCTCCATGACTGCTGAGTATTCACTCAGGGTAGGCTTGTGCTAAAATTAGTATCAGTGAGAGCCTTGTGGACACAGATACTGAAGGGAGAGAGAGTTCTTCCCAGATTCTATAGTTTATCCTTTGGATAGAAAAAGGAATTAAATATTGAATAAATAACTCCACTCAGCCAGGAAACCCAGTGAATGTGAGTCTCTTCCCATAGGTGGGACTTTCTCAAAGGAACTCTGGGAAGTCACAATGGATTTCCCTAAGCATCCCCTGTTCTCACCCATATCCATGAGCAAGGTCTTCTGGGAAAGAAATTAGGGTTTCATTGGTTATTCTCTGCAAACAGCTGCAGACATACTTCCTGTTATTCCTTTCACTGTCCACAAGTACAGTCTTGTACAGAAAATTCTTACTGATGTGCAAGAAACTTTTTCCCTCTGGCTGCTAAAGGCAGAATTTGTATCTAAGCTGTTAAGTTCTCAAAGTAATTTTGAGGTGGTTTCATTCTGTCATACTTTGAGGTTATTTGGTTTCCCTCATCTGAAATGCAGCTATCAGTAACAGCTTGCAGTTTGTATTATCTTGCTCTGCCGCTGCAAATCTTTCCCAGCATTTGCAGTAGTTGAATGACTTGCAAGTTGCTTTGGGGCACTCTGACTGAGTTTGTGCTGAGTATGTTTAGAGACTTGTGAATCTGGTTTGAATTATGTGAAACAAGAATGATCTATTATCATTTCAAGCTTTTTCCTAAGAGACTAGTTGAGGGAAAACACTGAAAAACGACAACCATCCAGCTATGCTTGTAGGGTGGTCCAATATTACTCCCTAATTCTTTCAGGCAATAGATGGAGATTTTAAGTGCTTTATTTGCAATACTAAAAAGAAAATAAAATTGCAAAACCAGTATAAAAAATATTGACCTTTCCCCATTAGAGGGAGAAATATCTGCCCTTGTCCCTAACTGTTATAAACCGAGGGGAGTGTTGCCAAAACTTTATAGGTTGGATATAAATGGAATATTACCTCTTGAGCAACAGCAGCTTAGGGCGGTTAAAACCACACACACTGAAATGCCTTAACCACACAGGAGTGAGCCAGTTTGAGCTTGCAGTTCCCCATAGCTCATTTGAGCCAGAGCTGTACTTCCTTCCCATCACCTTTCTTGGGATAAAAGATTGTTTCCTTATGGCAGGGCAGGCACTCGGGAGTGGTCCTAGGGCATAACGAGGTATTTCTGTGGGACAGCATTCTGGTAAATCTCGGGGTCTGAGCTTTTACGTGTGCTTTTCTCACCCTTTCTTCCCTCCCTGAAAAGGTGTGCAGAATTAATTTGGGAGGGATGGGATTTTTTTACATGATAGACATGTAAAGACACTAGCAGTTAAAGTATGAGGGGTCTGATTTACTGGAAAAGACCAAAAGATACAACTAACCACCCTTCCCAAGTATCTTAAGAAAGGCAAATCTTCAAGAAGCTTAGAGCTTTATTCCTCCCCAGCTATGAAAAAATACCTCTCTTTATTCAAGTAAAGAGTTGGCAACATGTTGTGGTGGTATTCATCATGATGATGTTTCTTCCTATAGATGAAATAATACTGCACTTTGTGGCTGTAAATCCCTTCCTAAAGAAGGATACAGGCAAAGAAACAGAATCTGCAGAAAGCTGCTATGGTTTGGAACTGCTTATTTGAGACCATGGGATGAGTGATGCTCTGAACTGAAATCTGTTCAGAGTCACAAACTGTATGCATCTCATTATATCCTGCCTTTCTAGTTTGCATGTTCTGGGGAATGAGTAGAGGAACTTTCCTAATATCTGGTTTCTCCTCAGCCTTGTCTCCAAATGCAGCTTTGAAGGAAGATGTAACAAAGCTGCAGCAACTTCTCTGTGCACTCAGTGCTACTCCTTTTTGCTCAAGGTATAAAAGTAAGTTGGAGAAGGGGGTGGGCTTAAACTGTTAACAAGGAACAAAGACAGCACCTAGCTCTCCTACTGATTTGACTTTATATCTATTTACTAGATGCTTATTTCCTCATGTGTGGTTGTACAGCTCTTCTTTCAGCTGCAGACTTCTGGTGTTAGAGGGGGTAATGGATGAAGAAAGCAAGATTACCTGCTATGTCAGGCTTTCTACAAGAACACTGAAATCAGTATTGTGAAAAAAGCTTTGAACAGTAAGACCTACAACCATCCTGAGTTGACAGAGTAAACGGCAGTCTTGTGACTGAGCAAAATCCTGGTAGTCACTGCTAAAGGCAGAATAAGAGTGGAATGCCAGCAGAGTCACCCTGAAAAAGAGGTATGAATGACTTTCACAATGAACCTGGGTAAATTGCTCCCTTGAATTAAGGCCAAGACGAAAGGAAAACCATTTGAGGTATTAGTGAGGTCTAGCCTAACGAAAAATGAGCTATCTCTTGGCTCACACCAGAGCAAGGAGTAGTTTTAACACTAGCGTTCTCAAAATGGCTTATTACGCCTAAATAGGCTCAGGCTTGTTGTGTGTTGTATATTTGGAAGTCAAAGAGCAAATTTGCACTGAAATGAGAGTCTTGCCACATGCAGAAGATGCTAGCAGGTAGAGCAGCATTTTCACCTGCACTATGTCAATATTAGCTGTCTGCTGGAGTGTCTGGATGAAGGTACCACTGAATACATGGATTAATGTTATACTTATTCTTGAGTTGTGATGGGTGATTGCCTTCAGGTTTCCGTATCTACCAAACTTGCAGTTTTGTTACTGACTTGGTGGTACCGTAGCATAACTTGATGATACAGCATTAAGTCCTCATGATAAAGCATCTCTTTCCTGGAAGACTGCAAATGAAAAATTTCACTCACGTTCTTCTTCCCATGTTTGAAGCTGCCTGCACTATATCAAAATTCTCATTTAAAGTGCAGCTTCTGATGGCTGATTTAAGAAGAATCCCTTATTTTTTTCATTTTATATAAAAATGAAGAATTTGGTTAACTGTATGTAAAGTGCATGCCCAGGTTCCCTTGTACTTGATGGAACAAGGTGCAGAAGATGGAGGAGATTCACTTTGATATTCTGATAGCTTTGTAAAGAGCTTGTTTTCAAAGGAGCAATTTCATAGAATCATAGAATAGTTAGGGTTGGAAAGGACCTTAAGATCTTCTAGTTCCAACCCCCAGCCATGGGCAGGGACACCACACACTAAACCATATCACCCAAGGCTTCATCCAACCTGGTCTTGAACGCTGCCAGGGATGGAGCATTCACTACTTCCCTGGGCAACCCATTCCAGTGCCTCACCACCCTAACAGTAAAGAATTTCTTCCTTATATCCAGTCTAAACCTCTGTTGTTTAAGTTTCAACTCGTTACCACTTGTCCTGTCACTACCGTCCCTAATGAATAGTCCCTCCCCAGCATCCCTGCAGGCCCCCTTCAGATACTGGAAGGCTGCTATGAGGTCTCCACGCAGCCTTCTCTTCTCCAGGCTGAACAGCCCCAACTTTCTCAGCCTGTCTTCATATGGGAGGTGCTCCAGCCCCCTGATCATCCTTGTGGCTTGACCCTAAGTCATTTGGAATCTGTGGAACTTCCTTCGTAGCATAAGCATTGAAGCTGAGATATTTCCAGGCATTAGGGACTGGGGAGAAGACAGTTATGAAAAAGCATAAGCCTTTGTCACTGATGGATTTTAGAAGGCTAAATGCCCAGTGCTGTAACCAAAGCTGAAACTTCACTGACAAAACACTTTTTTGTGAAGTTGTATGTGGTCTACGAGTTGTTGCTATGAGCACATCATTCAGCATGAGTAGAAAGCATCATAACTGGGTAGTTGCATGAAACTAGAGATAATTCCTTCTGATGCAGACAGGTAAAATCTACAGTAAATCTCTCCTACTTAATCTTGAAACTTGGGGATTGCAGAGGACTTATCTGATTGTGTGATGCTATAGACTAAAAAGGAATTGAGTGTATAAAATAAGACTTGAGCACTTCTGTTTTGCTTGCCAAAGACCCCTTGCTGCTTCATCTTGGAGGTAGGTGAACTGCAGAAATCCCCAAGCATTTTATTTTGCCAAACATCTGGAAGTTATTCTCTGCTCAAATCCATAGCTGCCTTAGTGGGACAGGAGCATTGCAGCTCAGCCCCAAGCTCAGCTGAGATCCTGAAACTTAGCATTCCTTTTCTCAGGCTCCGTAAGGAGCTTGGCCTGGGAATAAGCATGAAATAAAAGACATGGAATGACTGCTGCTTTCCTTACTGATACAACTGCTGTTGTTCTACTTGAGTGGAGGTTTTTTTGTTCTCAGGAAGGACAGAGGAGGCTCAGGTTCAAATTCCTTTCCTGGCTAGAAGATTGTTGCCTTTCAAAAGCATGTGACAGGCTGTTCCTTGTTGAGAGGAACCTTTCCTGCTTTTCTTTCCAGTTGGCATCACAGCCATAAAGAATTCTGGAAACTTGGAGAAAAGAGATGTGACACAGGTCTTCTATTACCTGATTCTGGTCTCTTTTTTTCAAGTTAGTGGCAAAAACTCTGCAAATCTCCCAGATGAGTTCTTGGCTGTTGTCTTGACTGGACAGATAGTGCTCTCTATCAATGGTGTCTCAAGGTCTGGAGGCTAAGGCCTTGCCTCAGTAGTTGTTCTTCCTTTGCTCTGTACAGGTATGAATATTCAGGAATTTGATGGCTTTAATCTGCATTTAGATTGTGAGATCTTGCACTGTCTATACCTGTGCACTGACTACATGGGCCCTCAGGAGCTTCACTTTGAGTACAGTCATTTCTTGGTTCAGGAAACCAGAAAAGCAGCAAACTAACTTATGGGCACTCAAATCCTTTACTGTGCTTGATAGAAATAGTTTGTCCTTCTGTTAACTTCGGTCAATAGCAGTGTTCTGTCAAACATAGTTCAAGATCTCAGTTTCAGATGCTGTTACATTTTGTCTAGTTTCTTATACTGTGGTCTTAATTACTTTTGCAGGTGTAGGATGTGATAAACTTCAACTAGTGTTGAAATGGAACTCCACATAGAGAAATACTACATTGCAGTGGGAGATTACCAGTACCTACTTCAACTTTATTCTGCCAGAGTGCTCTGTCAGCATATATTAAGATCGTGCTGAAGGTCTTAAAGCTAGTAAACAGCAGAAGGAAGCAAGTAAGGGCAGGGATGATGTGGTAGGAAAACTACATATGTTTTTTACCTTCTACAAACTTTCATCTACTGTCTTCCTTGCATTATTGATTGATTTTGTAGGTAAAAGGTGCTGCAGCATGCAGGGGTGCATCTCTGTTAGCCTTCATAAAGAAACAATTACTAGCTATCCCAAAGCTGAAAAGTCCCGAACTGCCACTGGTCAAAAAACACTGTTATTGCTGTAGTTGAAGAATACAACTATTAATCTAATAGTTAACCCTTTCAGATGAGTGCAAATCCAATCTGAAAACCAAAAAATACAGTCCAACCCACTGAGGTGTTTGGCAATCCATGAGAGCCTTACTGAGGAGGCCTGCTGGAGTCAGCACTGGGGCTTCAGCCCTATAGTACAAAAGGGTTCATGAGGTGACTATAGTATAAGGCAATTTAAAAACTCACTGTCAGCTAAAGTCTCTTACTGAATTGTGTTGAGGGAATTTGGATTATGATGAGTACTATTAACCTAACATTGAGGTGTGTTAGTCATGGACTGAGACCTTTTTGTGTAAGCAAGATGCACACCTTTTGAAAAGAATGTCAATTGCCTTCTAAGCAGGCCCAAATTAATGCAGGATATTTTAGGTTATTACTAATAGATGAAAATTATTTTCTGTAAACTGTCAGGTAAATGGCATAGTCTATCTAATTCTTGATTTAGCTTCCTCTTAGTCTGCAAAGATTTAGGAGTCATAAGGGGAATGAAAGCATTTCCACCTGTAATATCTGATTTTGTTTAACAGAGCTGTTATTTAGCCTGTTAATTTGAGGTGTTACAAAGTGTTTCACTGTGAAAAAGCAGTGTAACTCCAGAGACCTAGAGGGTCTAGTGAAAAATTACTATTTTCTTTAGAAGGTCATTCTGAACCTTGAACTCTGAAAGTGGGGGCATGTTCTTGACCTTGGTATTGCTGGTCCCTAGACTGATGTGATTGGCAATACTGAAAACAGCTATAGAAAACTACCAATTTTCAGTTAATGTGAAAACTGATAGTTCTGCAAGTATCTGGATATTTGATCCAGTGTACTGTTTGTTCTTTCTGCCAGCCAACATTCCCATTCACAGTGTAAATGACTTAACTTTTCCCTCTGGGCAATATGGTGAATTTGTTCAGGCGCAAGTATGTCTTTCCATTATGAAATTTTATCCCCCTTCTATCAAAAGCAGCTTTTTATACAGAAACATGGTTTTCCCACTGTTTTTCTAGTCATTAGACATTTCTGTACAGAAACAGTGATATAGCCTAATGGGAATTGCATGCCAGCTAAAGCAATTCCAGTCATTGTTCTCTAAGCAATATTTCCACCCCTCTATGCACCTCCACTTAAACTTTTCCAGGTTAGTAAGTCAGTAAGGTGGAAATAATGGAGGTGAAATTGCATGAATTCCTAAAAGAATAATTTTGTTTAATTATTTTTTTATATAGAATGGTTGGGTTTGGAAGGGACCTTAAAGATGACCTAGTTCCAGCCTCCTGCCATGGGCAGGGACACCTCCCAGTAGAATCAAATAATCTTGGAACATTGATATATTCTATCAATACATATGTCCTAACATGAATATAAGGTATGTAACAAGGTGAAAAGCCCAAGACTGTCTAAGAAAGCATTTCGAAGGTGAAAGACAATGGTAACATCATCCTACAGTTAAAATGATGTGCAGCACAGGTAGGGTCACCAAAGAGTAAATCATGAATGTGTCACAAGACTTAGGGAAGTGCCACATAAATACAATCTTTCCTGTCCCACAGAACTGAAAGAAGTAGACTTGAGCTTTCTTATCTTTTCACTCAGTATATGAAACATTATGGGAGTTACTTATTTATGGTGACTGAGTGTCAAGAGATGTACATTGCTAAGTTCAAGTTCTCAGGTTTGGATTTTAAGTGACCTTTTATGATAGAGGGTTTACTCTGTATTCATAGTTTTTGATTGCTAATTAGATTGATACAATTTAAAGAAGCTTGACCCACACTGCTTTAGAAAGCAGAAAATCCTATGTAGGTATTTGGCACTAAACACACCGTGTTAGAATGAACAAAATCAAGTGAGCTATCTACTCCCTGATGAATCAGTTTGCAGAGCTGCCTGAAATGTCCCTCCTCTCCAGAGATGGGGGCATAAGACTCTAGAAAGGGGTGAAGTAGTTTAATATAAATGTTCAATATGTGAGTGAATCAGACTAGGAATTCTAACAAAGGGCGATAAAGCCAAGACCCAGGGACTGTTAGAGCTGAGGTATCAACACAGTACAGTGTTATGCACTGGCTTGAATACATCAGTGTGTAAAGATGTTGGTGCTTTTTTTCCTATGACTGAAAATATTTGTAAGTATATCTGTGAGTTGCGAGAGAAATTCCCTAGTAGGAACTTTGATATAGGTGTGTAAGAGAAGAATTTGTATTCCTTGTTTCACTTTAGTAGTTTCATTGTTGATATTCTGCTACAGGTTGATATTAAGGAGAATTGTTTCGGTAGGTAAACATAGTAGATTCTAGTAAGTCAGTAAGTTGCTTATCAGGTAAAACCATCACACTGTCCTATGGCACTGCTGTTTATATAGGTAATGTATCTCTCAAGGGTTTATTAAACTTTCAGAAATTGGACCTTAATATATAGGTGTAGTATTAGTACCAAGAAACACTGTGATTTGCAGGCCTTCTGTGGTTTAAAAGTGGCCTGGGAGTGGTAACAGAAAACTACTGAGAGAAGAACACTGAAAAGGTAAATAACTTGTGCAGTTCAGAAATATCCTTCCCCTGCTCTCCAGGAGGGACTTGCTGCTTTGCTAGCCTGGTGTGAGCCTGCATTAGTACTGTTTCTGTGACTTGTGGAAGGGCTGAATAGCAGTCATGGCACTTCACAGGCACGTAACAAGAAATTAGTCACCCTGTGCTTAACAGTTCAGGACCAAGAGGGGATTCTTGTGTGATTAAATCCAGGTTGTTGTTATGGGAACTTATAGCCTATACCATTCATAAATCTACTATGCTTCATATTCAAAGTAATCCGATTTCTTGTTCTACTGGAATGTTGCCTCAACCTTAGTGCTGAAACTGTGAGCAAATCTACTGTGCTAGTAACAGTCCATATAAATTGATGTAACCAGTGAAAGCAGGCAGCCCTCTGAAGAGTCAGTGTTGTCATATGTTCATATTTGAGATAGTTTCTTTTGTTTCCCTTTTTTACTGGGATTAATTTTGGTGTGGAAAAAGTGACTTAGGTTGCCTTGTTTTTTTATTTGAACAGTAATAATGCTGTTTTGTTTTATTACTGTTTTAAAATAGTCCATATTTCTACAAACAATCTGAATAATCAGTTAGCTATTGCAGTTACCAAATAGCACAGCTAGCTCAGTTTTTATGCATCCATAGCAATTAGTTCACACTGGCTCTCTTGGATTGGTTTTGTTGTATCTTCTGCCTAAATTGCTGGTTTGCAGCAGGAAGTTTTCCTATTACTATATAGACACTCTATTTTCTTTCTGGTTATACATGAAATCATAATACTGTTGAAATACAACCTTATAATAATTTTACTTGCATCCTTGTGATCCTTCTGTCCCAACTTGCCTAAGAAAATTGCTTGCAACTGCTCCTGTAATGTTGAGGAAAACTGTTGTCCTAATGTTAGTGTCTGTCTGACCTTCAGGACTATAAAGTACTTCACTATGAGTCAGCACTTCCATTCCTGCCTGAGCAGCTGTGCCACACACATCAGCATGCCCAGTAAATCACAGTGCCATCTTTTTAGAAACTAGCCGTATCCCAACAGGCAGCAGAGGTCAATAACAATACATGTGTAATGTAAGGTGGATTCAACCCATCTGTCTGGTAAAGAAAGAATTCAGTAGCTGACAGTATTACAAACCTCATCACTACTACTGCAAAAGCTAGCTTTTATCCTCCCATTTTTTTTTCTGAGGAAGTTTTCCTTTTCCCATTATTTGCTGCTGGAAACTACATGATTCCTAAAGCAGGTGACTGCACTGTATTAATTGAGATTAATGCCAGTAGAAAAAGACTCTTGGAGGGGGCAAAGATAAAGCATTTCCTGTGGAGTTAAATTACTGATTTCCTTTAATAGATACACAATCCATCTGTCTTGGCTCTACCTGTGATGCTGAAGAGAAATAGATGTATAGATCTTTTAGTGAACTATGTGAAAACTGTCTCTTTTCCCTTTGACAGGAATAGCTTTCCACTAGTTTTAGAAAAACCCTCTGAAGACACTATATTTCTGTTTCTAAACTTAGGCTGGTTTCCGGGATTCACCTTAGATGGGAACTTGTTATGCTCAAAAGGGATTGTATGTCTTGGGCTCACAAAGACTTTAAATTGTAGTATAATTTAAGTTAAAAGTATAACTCAATTTATGCCAGCTTCCTCTCTCCCTCAGGCTATTATGCTGTGACAGATCTCTTCCTCTCCTTTCATCACACACTTGACGCTGTAGAACCGTATTAGGCACTCTTAAGCCTTTTCAGTATAAGCTGCTTATTCCAGTACTTTTCATGCTAGTTTTTAACATTTTATTAGGACGACATGCTGCCTTGACTAAGCAGAATAGGCATAAAGGATGTAGAAACCCAGTTATGACCTCTGAAATCTCCAAGTGATGTGTGCAAACCAGCTTGCACCTCTTCTGTCTTGTGTAAGTAAAACCGTTAAACTATTATGACCCAATAGAAAAAATATTAGATGTAAAGAAGTCCAATTATAGACTTAAATGAGCCAAGTCATAGTTAATTTTCCTTTTTACTATTATAATTTTGTTTGGCTTAACTTTGGGATTTGGGGAATCCCATGAAACTGAGGTGAACCATTTGATGTTTAACAGTTTGTGAACACTTTCATTGGGAAATCTAATTGCCATACTCATGCTTTTATGTTCATGATACAAAGTTATTTTATCATTGCAAGAGTACTAAACCCAAACGATAGGTTCTGGACTGCTTTCATTACGGTTTTTCTTTCTTACAATTCAGTTGAGATTTTGCAGATGAAAACCTTCTACATTTCTGCTCCTATTCTGAGACAAAGACAGACATTTTGATATAACCAAGATTTGCTTCAGGGTCTGTGATAAGTGAGTACAACGGAAATGCATCATAATCTTTGTTTTTTAATCTAGTACATTTCAGAATAGGGCTGGCTTTTGTCTCAGGCAATACATATTATCAGCTCTCAGCACGCTTCTCCATTGTTTCTCTAGGTCAGGCACTGTTTTAAGGACATGTGCTGTGCAGGAAGATGAACTGGCATGTGACTGAGGAATTTGAGACCGAGAAGCTATCAGGAATGTTTGAAAGACATGTCTGTGTGAGATAGGACAACTTGGCAGCTTCCATGCTGTCAAGTCAATGGGGTGGACTTCCAGGGATAGGGGGGATAGCTGAATTTATTAGTGTTTAGACCATTTCTAGGCTTGCTTCCAAATCTCAGTTGGAAGGGTAGCTTTCTGCCTAAATCTTAGCAAAGCTATCTGACCATGTGTATTACTTGTAAGGGGTTTTATTAATTGAACTTTTGGAAAGATTTTTTTTCTGTTTTGTTGTGTCAAAATGTAAATAAGTCACCACAATATGAAATTAAAAGCAGGCTTTAAAAATCACCACAGAAAAATCAAATCTCAAATCTGAAATGAAAATAGTAGACCCAGATAACAAGTAGAAAGAAAACATAAGTTTTGTCACATCAAAGCATGCTGTTCTGAAGGGGAGTTGTGATTTCAGCTTTGAATATTGATTTGCCATAAGGGTTGCTATGTTCTTCACAGTAATAAGGGGCCTGAACTGTAGATTGAAGGGAACAGTGATTTCTTTTTGCAGAAGTGTCTCAACTTCTTCAGCTCTCTTGTTTTCAGACTTGGAGGCTGTGTTTGACCATTCTGCACACAGGTCTGCACTGGAAGAGATGTTTCTGGAGCTGACTGTTCCCCTGGCCTGGAAGCAGCTGCACAGACATTAAGCTGTATTTGTGTGTGCTGCTTCCTGGGCCAGCTTGAAGAGATTATTTTTCAGCCTGGTCCATCTGCTAGTTACCACTCCCTGTTGGAGGCAATTCTCCTCTTAGGTATGCTAGCATATGCATCCAGGTGAAGCTGCTTTTGAACACAAATAATTCAGAATAATATGAACTATGGTTTTAGTATAGTGGGGGTTTAATAGATTGTATTGTCAGGAAAGCATGATTCAGTATTTCAATATGGTATATGTGGTGTCATGCTGTAGCAAAAGCAAGGCATGGGGCAATCAGCTGAGAAGGGATTTGAAGTAATAATGTGTTTCAGGGGTCCAGACAGAACAGTCTGATCACTTCTTGAGGTGTAGCAAGAGGAACCACACCAGCAGGAGGGTATCTTTTAGCTGTTCTTTATTTTACATGGTACATTTTCCTACATGAATAGTAGTTACATACTTGGTTCCCGTTGAAAGTCATTCTGAAATTCAGAAGAGGGATGTTTAACTTCCATTTGTAGCTTTGAAAAATCTCCCCTTTTGTTTTGCTAGTGTGTAACAGCATGAAAGCCCAGATACTTTTCAGATGCTTAACATCAGAAAAAAAATCAGTGTTATGACAATACCCTTAAATTTTACAAACCTGCCATTCAGTGCAAAGCTTGTTCATAGCAAACAAGTTGAATCAAAGGCTCACCACTGCTAACTAATCATTTGGCAGTTTATTTCTATCAATTGGCATTTGTTTCTAGCCAATGTGATTATGCTGGTAAAAACATATGCTCCCACCTCTCTGCTCTTATTAAGAGGATAAGCTGATAAATTCTTTTTCTGCTTGAGTTGGTTGATTGGCACTACATTTTCTTTTGTGAAACTGAATGTTCACTCTTTACATCAGCAAATTTGGAAAAATGGCCAATCATCTCTTTGCAGAATCTAGAGTTAAATAGACTTTTAATTGTTTTATCACAATTTTCAAACAAAAGATATTAAATTAATATACGATAATCTAGAAACCAAAATGAATGTGTAACTCCTTGTCTCTGCAGGGCTCTGAATATAGTGGTAGCAAATAAGATGCTAAGGTTGCTTGCCAAAGATTTGAGTTGCTGTCAGTTCACTGTTATAAACCATTGCAGGTCCTGTAGGATTGTTGGCAGGTAATTTTACCTTTGACCAGCATCTGTGAGAAGGGTTTTCTTAACTTGGGTGTCAATAGGACAGACACACTGGAATTTAAGTGCAATTCAAAGGTGTTCAGGTATCAGGGTAAAGCAGGTAGTCTGAACACCTAACGCAGAGCACCCCACAAACCCACCCCCAACTCAGTGCTGTTTTCCTCTGTACCATTTCCAAATGAAGATTTACATCCCTGGCAGTGTTCAAGGCCAGGCTGGACAGAGTCTTGGGTGACATGATCTCAGGTGAGGTGTCCCTGTGCATCGGAGGGGGTTGGAACTGGATAATCTTAAGGTCCTTTCCAACCAAACCATTCTGTGATTCTGTGATCCTGCCCATTTCAGACAGTGTGAAACTTGCTGTTGGTGTGAGTTCAGGTAGGATGCTTGGGTAATTCTTGGGTTTGATCGTAATGTAAATTCACACAAAAGATTTGTCTCCTTGGTGCATTATCCAAGAATAAGCTTTTTTTTTTTTTTTTTTTTTTTTTTTTTTTTTTTGTACAAGTTTCTATGCCGGACACAGCAGCTCATAGCTAACCCATCTGGAGCTGTGATATCATGAGCTCTTGTACACAAAGCATATTCCAGTATGGTTCATCCAGTATGGGATGACAGTGTTTTGATTTAGTGAATAGTGCTAAACTATGCTTCCCTCAAAATGGACAGAATATTTATTGTATTAAAGACCATTAGAGACTTGGTTTCCTGATGGTGTGTATCCCTTGCAAACACTTGTGCTGAGATTTTGATGGGGTGCGTGAGTGACAGGTACCCCATGAGGCACTGTAGTGAAGCTTGCCAGCCAAGCTGTTCAGTGCAAGAGTTCAAGAAACCTTTGCTGACCAAATTCACAGTTTTAATTATCCTTGCACACTGGATTTGTCCTCTGCTGAGTAGTCTGTGTTAGCTTATGGGTTCTCTGGAGATGACAGGTGAGATGAGTACATCTGTAAGGCATATGTGTTTACAGGCTTCTTGTGGGGTATTGAAGTGACAACAGGGCACAACAGTGCAATGGTTGTAAATAAGGGCAGATCCCCCAGGGAAAAGAGGAGAAATTTCAATTCTCATCAAAACAGGGAGTGATCTCTTATATATGCTTAGTGCAGAAAGAATTGCAATTACCATTTGAAAGTAATGCTGCAGCTCAGCTAAAACAAACCTGAATTCATTGAAATAGAGTTGTTTCCACACATGCAAAGCATTTGTATTTACTCTGGGGAGAAGTAAAGCCAGTAAGGAAGTCCCTTTGGACTTAAGAGTCAAGGTTTGCTATCTTCAAGCTGAGGCCTCATAACAACATGTATCTAAAAATGTGTAAATAATCAATCTGACAGATTGTTGACAGAGCTTTTGCTTGTGTCTCCGTAGTGATTCTGACAGTCTTGGTGCATGGAACTGGTCAGCCAGAGAAGTAATTGAGGCATTAAGCTATTGTACCCCACTGTATCTCAAGTCCTCCATGGCCACATTCATACTAGATAAGTTTAGCAGAAAAAAAGGTTATGGAAATAAATGCCTTGAAAACCATCTTGGAAAATGGAACTTAGAGAAGGGAGAGTTTGGGTTTTCAGTGGAGTTTAAAGGATCTGAAAGCCGAAGCTGTCTGTATCTCCATGACAACCTTTCCATTGCAGAGGTCCTGTCACTATCTAACAAGCTGGTGAATGAATCAAAGGGTCTCTGTGTAGCAGATACTATACAGTCTATGCACCGGGTGGTAAGTGCTGCTTTATCACTCTTCAGTCTAAAAATAAATTTTAGAAGAGCTGCAGGAAAATCATTCCCAAGTCAGAACTATTGTGTTTATTTTCCCAGGGTTCTTCTGCTGCAGCTCAGGTACTCTACTTGTGCTAGGAAGAAATAAGAGTGAGGACAGTCAAGGAGCCAAAATAAAGATGTAGAAATGTGCCTATGAGATAGTGGGACTTCTGATGACCTACACAGTGCTTGGCATTGTTTTCTCATTGCTACTCCAGCTTGTAGCATCTGTTTCCCTTAGCTGGTGCTTATTCCTGTGTAGTGATTAATGAAACTGTAAACAGAATCACCATAAGGCTCAGTGATGCTGCCTTTGTGCTGCAAGCCATCATCTGGGTCAGTGACTGTTCAAAAGTAGCTATGAATGTAATAAGGCATTGTCTATCAGTGTGAGTAGTGCTCATGTAACTGTAACCCTGATAAGCTGCTATGAACATACTCCCCATTGAGCTGTGATTTAAACTGACAGAGGCATCTAAATCTGTAATGAAGAATGACTGTCTTTCATTCATCTAACTACAGAACTGTCAGATCTTCCTGCTTCCCAACTGCAAGGCCAGCATAATCCCCAAAATGTTTCTATGCATGCTAATTCTTAAGGGCAGAAAGTCACACCATTAAAGACAGCCAATATCAAATTTGGACATATACAGCACAGATCAATCTTCCAGGTGAGGCTCTGACCCTTTTGGCCATTCGAAATCATTAATTTCCTCACACTTGAGAAGTGTGTGAAAATACTACTCTTAAATAGCCCTTTCTTCAGGCAGCTTTCCTTTCTGGGAAGTGTTTGCTTATACCAAGCAGACATTCTTGTGGAAGATTTGATATCCATTGATGCACTGAAGCACAATCACTTATAATTGTAAGATAGCACACTTGAGGTTTTATATAACTTTATGTAATCTGAAGTATAATACAAAACTGACATTTAAGATGTCAGTTTTGTCAGCTTTAGGTTGGTGGCATAGACTGAAGAGTCAAGGTCAGATCAGAATGGGTCATTAAAGGGCTGTGAAAACTTGCAAATGGTATTTTCCCTGCTGATAACACAGATGGTGCTACTTTAAAACTATTGTTTGACAATACTGCAGTGAATGGTGATGAAAGAGGATTATACTAAACCCAAGGGCATATGTTATCTAATTAACATAATACCTATATATTTTATTCTCTGGATTTCCAGTGATTGAGAAGCTTGGCACCATTTTCAAGCTCTTTTTATGTTAAATTAACCATAGCTATCTTATTCTTCAGAATCATCCACATTCATTTTCACATAGGAAGCTTGTGCATTGTCTTAGCCAAGAAAAACACGAATGCACAAATTGAAAACTCCTTCTGAACTGAATGGGAGTTTTATCTTTGGAATGGCAGTGCATCACACAGAGCATTTTTGCAGGGAAGATGTCAGAATGTTTCATTTCTGTGTGCATTTTTTTTGTGAAAATGTATTCTGGATAACGTCTTTGCTTAGGCTTAAAGCTGGAGATTAGAAAGGGCAGCCACAGCTTCTCTAGGCAACCTTTTTCAGTGCCTCGCCACCCTCCCAGGGTAGAACTTCCTTATACCCAACCTAAATCTCCCTTATTTCAGTTTGAACCCATGACCCCTTGTCCTATCACTACAGTCCCTGAAGAGTCACTCTGGTATCTGCTCTGAGGTTTCCATGCAGCTTTCAAGCTGATTCCCTCTATTCCATAAATAAGTCTAAGTGCACTGCCTTTGAGCTCTCCCTGCTGACGTCAGCAGTTGAGCTGTGATGGTGTTTTGCTGAGAGCAAATCAGGAGATAATGAAATGGTGCATGTTGGCTCTTGTCCATTATGCCAGAGAAATTGCCCTGCTTTTGGCTGGCTTTAGCCTGGCTTCTGAGGGAAAAAGAGACTAATGAATTCCCATTATCCTTGACAGAAACTGTCCTGTATCTCTCAAATTACCTCTACCAATCTGTTTCTCTCCCTGTTGGCTTATTTCAGTCCAAGTTGTCTGCAGGAACAGTAGCAATTATGGTCAAACAAATTTCTCCAAAATAGATGTCATTGGGATAAAGAATCCCAATTAGGTGCCCTTATAAATGGGAATGCTGCATCTTTAGTAGGAGTTCAGTGAATCCACCAGGCATCAATGAATCCACCAGGGAGCAAGATCTCAGCTAAAGCTTCACTTAAAGCTCTCAGTCATGGCATATGAATGTATAGGAGAGCAAACTTCATTAGCTCTGCTGCCCAACAAGGAAATTTGCATCAGTGTGAATTGCAGCCGGATAACACTGGATGTTTAGATGACTCTATCTGTTACTTAGAGGGCCGTAAATCTTACTCCTCCAGTAGCTATCCCAAGCAGCTGAATGTTAGGGTAATTAAATGCAGAAGTAATTTGATGCCATTGGCATGATAACAAATCTCTTTCACCAGGAAAAACTGTTTTCCAAGTTTGTATTTTACTGGCTTTAGTGGTAACTTGATTCTGTAAGTGCTTTTTGAGCACTTAGTCAGAAAATCAGTCCATTGGGACTCTTGAGACTATTAAGGAGTTGCTATAATTTTTCTTACCTCACCCCCCATCCCGAATTTCTGCCCATTTTTGTTAACATTTATTCAGGATTAACAGTGATTCATCTCAAATAACAGCTGAAATAATGCAGAAAGCACTTGTTATGCAAAAAATCTGCAAACAAATGGCTAACTGAGCTTTCTGCTTGGGTTCCCACAGTTGAAAATGAGAAAGCTTTTGCAACGTCATGGAAACAAAATTGCTGTGCTAATCTGAAAACAGCAGCCCTGCAACTGTTTTCAAGGAGAAGAGAAAAAGTAACCTGATGCCTGTGAATGACTGAGTCTGTCATGTGTCAGTCTCTGAGTACATGTTTAGCACTTCTACACCTCTTTCCTTAAGACTCACTGATGAGCTAATGATCCATCAAAAATGGTCTGCCTTACTTTCTGAAAGGCAGCTACACTGTCATTCGAGAGGAGTTCAGATCCGTTTGCACATTTTTATGGATTTGAAGAATACTGAAGAATCAGGCTTGTTATTAAGAAAACCAGTATATGAAAGAGCACCACAGCAATCCTTTTTACAGAAATGCATCCTTGTGGTTCTTTTGGATCTGGATTACTAGCTTATCTATCTCCAAGAATCCTCCTCTCAGTTGCATGAGTGACAGGCGAATTTGCTCTCTCATTTTTTTAATGACAGCACATTAGGATGGCTTAATAGGTATCAAGGTTTCCAGTCAGATTCATCCCAGCATTCAGCAAACTTTGAGTATACATCTCCCATTAGTCCTTTCACACCACAGAAATGTACATATTTATAGAGATGAGTAGCACATAATGAACATGCAAATAGTGTTGCAATAACAAGACTATCATGGCTATTGTTCTGACAAGAGGGATCCTGATTTTTCCTCTCTGATTCCTGATGCAAGTTCTTATAACCTTCCTGGAATTATGCTAAAACAAAGGTAAGAATGTATTCCATGCATGTACAAGTCAGAGTAATTTTATATACACCAGTCATACTAGATGTGAGCTTAGCTCTCTACTTTCATATTGAGGTAATGGGAGGAAAAAGGGAATATTAAAACATCCCTAGTGAAAGAGGCGTTTCTAACAGTATGTAGTAGGATAGGACTCATATCAGGGAATAAGTACTATATGATCTTTCTGCAACTGGTATTGTAATTTGTACTGGGGCAATGATTGTGGTCCCATTTAGTTGGTCACTGAAGGAATAAACAGAAAGCCTGTCTCTTGAAGAGTTCCTTTCTGTGGCTTTGTAACACTCTTCCCATTTCCTCCTTTAAATGTTTTTTTTAAGTTTGTCAAATAGTAATGAAAGACTTCGTCTTACAGATGAAACATGTTCTTAATGTGGGAAATATTAATGCTGACTCACTTTATTCCTTTTTTTTTGCAATATAAAAGGAAATCTAAATTGATATCTTTGAACTGAAAAATATCTTTATACCTTTACAGTCCTTTAAAGTATCACTGTTGCATTTGAGAATCCCAAGTATAGGAGAAACTGCAAGTGTACAGCAAGAGAAGTGCTTGGTCCTTCAAAAGTTCCAGCGTCGGTGATGGAATAAATTAGGAGCTGAAATCTGGGGACGATTGCAGATATCGGAGAGATGTTTGTCAACCAGTGTAACATCCACAGACTAGTCTGATGCACCTTAGAATTAGAGTTTCATTTTTGGGAGTTCTGCTTTGCACAAGTGTTGTCAGTTGACAGACAGAAAAGCAGAACAAACATAGAAAATAATGCTGTTACATGATGTCACTGTTGCTTTCCCTCTTGATTTAGCAAGTTACTTTGCCTCTGCATCAAACCAAGGTTTTTGCATCTCTTATTCCCCTTTAAGCAATAAATAGCTCAGTTGCCTGCAGCAGGCTGGAAAGAGCCAACTACATTCATGGTGTTGCCCCTGGCATGTGATTACTTAAAAAATGTGGTTATTTCCCAGTTAATTGTGTGTTTCTCCACCATACATTTCTGTAGTGGTTCTGTTCATTTGGTAGACTGTTGAAAATATGCCTTGTACAGCATAGAGATATGCACTGAAAACAGGGTTTCCTGCCTAGCAGTTCAGTCTTTTCCAGTTTTTCCTAAGGTCACCTTCAGCTGCCTCTTTGTTCATGGTCTGCTTTCTCTCTGTTCTGTTTTAGTGCTCTGTATAACAGGTTACAGAATTCAGTTTCTCAAACTGGCATCTTTTAAAAGCGCCACTTTTGAAAAACTCAACACTTTAATGATCATCTGTGCTTGCTCTGCAGGCTTTTATATAATAATTGTGGGTTTCCTCTTGTTGACTTTTACGAACTAAAGCGGTGTGCTGTGTGCTGAGAATCACACAAAGCAACAGCAAATCATTCTTGTTCTGGAAGCTCTTCAGCAGCACATACTTCACTCTAGGGGCTTTACTTTTGTGACACTCTCAGAACACTGCCCAGTTGTTTGAAATGGTACTTAAAGCTGGATGATCAAGTGCATTTCATAAGTCCCCTATCTCTAAAGAGAATGTGTGCCTTTACCCCAGCTTGCTTCACATCCACATGGTTTAGATGCTGACGCACAGACACATGTGATAGCTTAGGTTTGATACTTGTAAACCAGATATTCAAGCGTCTGCTCTCCTTTCTGTTAATCCCCTTTGTGAGTAGATTGGGTAAACCACAGCCTTGCTGCCCATTGAAGTCTATCATATAACTTGCAGTGTCTTCTACTGGCATCACATTGCTGCTGAGGTCTCCCAAGGTGGCACTGAGCCTCTCCTCGAACAGGCTTGTTTATAGGTAATGCTAGGATGTGTAGTTAGCTAAAGGAGAGATTCCTAGTGAAGTGATTGCTCACAACTTGCAGGTAGGGAATACTTCAGACAGTTGCTTCATCTCAGGTCTGATTGTCAGATGGATACTACAGAGGTACAGCCTTAGTTTCTCTTTTATTAGTTTCTTCAGAAAACCATGTTTCTTTGGTTTCTGTGAAGAATCTTCTTTAATGATGTATAGAAAATTTGTAACTGCTAAAATAACTATAAAGACACTTAGTGTTAATATTCACTACAGGATTCACCAAGGATGACATTTTCAAAGCACTTTGTCACCAACCTTACACACATTTAGGTGTTTTACATTTAGAAACCATGTTTAGACAGACAGATTTGAACATGGCAGTGTGCCATGCACTTAGGAAAATGTAAGGGCCTGAAGTCTGCCATAAGCTTTGTGACTTACTTGCAAAAATATTAGTAAATTTGGAGTTATTCTGAAACAATGGTTACTTTCTGAGATAGTTAAGTCTACCTAAATGGTTTTCTGTTTGCTCAGATGCGTACTATGTCTGCAATTTTTGCCATCTTGTCTTGGCACTATGTATTTATTCCTTCAGCACAAGACTTTCATGCCGTTACTATATGTAGCTCCATGTTGGGGTTTCTTGGTCAAAGTTCTTCAGTCTTACAGCTGGCTCACACCAGATTAAAGAAACTGTAGAAAGTAGAAGGAGAAAGAAAAAACACAACTGTATTTGGCTAACATGCTGCTGTTAGTTTAGCCTGTCTCCTCCACTATAAACCAGGCATTCAATTTGATTATAGCTCACAGAGTATTTAGAACTGAGGTTTATTCTTTTTCAGAGGTGTTGTTAATCAGTCAAATGATTCAGAATGTCCACTCCACCTGTTAAACCTACTGAAGCATCACTCATTTAATTTTATTCAAACCACTCTGGGGTTTATAATTAGCAACTCTTAAATTTTTGCATAAATTTCTAGCGTGGGATTGGACAAAGGAAATTACCTTGGCTGTCTAGTAGAGCAAATACATCTTTTTAACTTCTTTTTCTCAAACAAAGCTAGAAACAAAAGTCTTTATGTTTTTCATTTTCCAGCCCCACACAATCATGTTTTGTCCTTGTCTTTCAGCTGAATTAACAGCATTATATCCCTGTACCCCAGGTATTTTTGCCAGAAATTGTAGTTGGACATGCTTTAAGTTGCTTGCTTTGGTTTATTGGAGTACAAGTAAACACATTATGCAGTTATGGTAATGTAGAAATTTTATGAACTTGTGTCATTTTCCTGGTTGGTGTATGTCTGAAATGCACCATGAAGTTAGCAGTGAGTGTTTGTATTGGAAAACAGCAAAATAAATGCTGTGTTTCATCTGGCTGCCTGTAGAGTATCAGTGAGAGTCATTATAGATGTACAAAGTGTCATGTATGAACTTAGCTGAGCTGCCTCTCTCAGAGGGCTGGAACTTGTCAATCTACAAGCCCTGATACTGCTTAGCCAATGTCACATTGGGACATGCTCAGGTTTTCCATGTGCTCTTTAACCAGCTGAATTTGGGAGCAGAGCTAATTAAAGATGTACATAATGTTATGCCTGCCTTTATTATCAATTCAACTGTGATACAATCCTTCAGGTGAAACCCGCACTAGAAGGGAAGGAAACATGTACTTCAAATTAAGTAGATCTGCACTTGAGATGAAAAGCAGGTGAGATCTTGACTAGGCAAATTAACTCACCTACCCATCTATTGTGTGCTGAGAAATTATCTTTAGCATGCCTGTGACACTTTTGATATTACTTTTCTGTGCAGTGAAATGCTGTATTCAACAAAACAGATGAATCTGGGAGTTCAGCATGAAAAGAGAGATATAATCATATTTATCTTGCTCATATTAATAACTTGGGAAAGCGCTGCTAGAGAACCTGTTGTTACCCTCTGAAAGCAGAGCAGACATAATTGCCTCTATTGAGTGTTTTTTATCCACTGTAATATGTGGTCAAATCACTTGTGAAGGTTCTGGTCCCCAGAGGTGCTTGGTAGGTTGCAGAATCAAAGAAATAATACGTTTAGTGTTGCTACCTGCTTTCACAGGTAGCTTCTTTTTCAGACCGACATCAACTAATGCTAAGATCTCACGGAATTTAATGAATTAAGTCAGTTGTTTTGTGGCCTGTGCCTGTTGGGAAGCTCAACCTGGATTGCCTCCAGAACTCAAGTGGGTAAGATGTGCAAAAGCAGAATTGTTAGACTATCTAGCAATGTGGAAACCCATTTGTGAATTATGCCTGCACTGTGCTGAAAGCTATGAGAGCAACCAAGTATCATTGGGAACATCATCTCCCATTTGATTGCTTGCAGAAGATCAGTTTAGGGGGGAAAAAATCAAAACCCCACAAAATGGAATAAATCCCAGTCATTCAGAGAACTTTGAGATTAATGGAACCTTATTTAAAAATCAGCATGAATTTTGTATAATTCCATATGCTTTGTCCATTTAACTTTTTTTCTTTTTAAACAGCTTTCAAATAAAGTACTGAAAAACACTTTTGACTGGAGGGTTTTGGAATGAAATGACAAATTTTGTGTCTTTTGTCAGCAATTGGGAGTAGAATTTCTTCACCCCCGTTTTGCTGAGGGCGCCTTCTCTTTTGTTGGTCCCTTTCTGATCATAAGTACTGCCTGAGAAAGGAGAAATCTCTGTTTTGTTAGCTTCACTGGAGAAACTGAATGACTTTTTTTCCATGGTGCTAAATAAAAAAGAAAGGGATAGTTTGTAATTATTTTCTCCTGCTGTGATGAGATTAGAAGTTGAAGTCAGCACCTGATTGTGGATAGCCAAAGATGATATAAAATTATATAAATGATATAAAAATAAAGTCTAGTATTTAATTCACAACTTGAGCAGCAGCTCAGCTTCTGTGCTCACTTCCCCATTAAACTTTTTTTTCTAGGAATCATCATTAAATTCTGTTCCTCTGCTCCTCAGGATGCTCTGTACTTCCTAACTTAGCACTCTACACAGTAGGAGAGAAATGATTAATTCCGAGCTTTTCTGTTCTCTCCATTAAAAAAGGAAAAAATAGGAAAAAAATAATGGAAAATTCTTTTCAGGTCTGAAAGGAGGGTGTGATGTATACTTATTCATCAAAACACTTGGACTGCCTATCTCTCCACCATGAACATCTATGCTCTTTTCAAAAGTTTGCCACAAATTGGTAATGTTTAGTTGAGAGTTAAGATATTCCTTACATCCTCATCTTTTTTTTTTTGTGGATTAAGCTTGCTGTATTGGAAATTATCCAGGAGTGGATTTCACTTGAAAAATAATTGTGGGTATTTAAACTGTATCTTGCAATAACTGAAGTAAAAAGTTTTGGGAGGTGCTGGAGTCCAGTAAATCCCCTCCATTGTGTTTAAAATCTGGCACTTCTCACAGGAGGTGTTTTTTACAACTATTACAACATTGCACCTCTGTTACAAGGCTTCACGAGCCAAGCTTCAGATGAGATTTTATAACTGGAATCCAATCTTCTACAAATAAACTTAATTTGAGTGTGACATCTCACCATGAAGCACTGAACATGGGTGCTCTCTGTTGCATGTAGCTACCTGTACTGGTCCAAGCTGTTAAAACCATGTAGGATAGTTTTAATATTCATACTAAACACTGAGTCATTTGCAAGCTATTCAAAATATGGTTTGTTACCTTACTTATTTTAGCTGAACTGCAAGTTAATGTTTATTATCTGAATGATTCTTTTCATCAGAGGAAAACAGAAGTTATCAGATTCTGATACTCTGTGCAGAATAGACCAGGAATATTTCACTGGAGGCATCAGGTATTTTATTAACTATCCACTCGAGCAAATTAATATTCCTAATCTCATTTCTTGTAAATGGGCAATTGTGCTGCAGAAATCCAGCAGCACTGGTGTTATTGCTCCATTATCCAAATGTTTCTCTGGTGTGTACTACAGATTTGCCAGTAGGCCATTCTGTTCTGCTCCGCTGTTTTTTTTCTAATTATGCTATCTATTATTCTTTCCATTACTTCCATCCCATACAAACAATATATTTTCACAATGTGAAGGAACATTTGTTCAATAACTTATTTGTGGATTCTGATTGCCAGCATTATTTCATGACACAAAGCCAGTTCAAAGTTGTATGTTTCAGCTTTAATGAGTAGTTTTGCTTTTCTTAGTTGTACAAAAGACAGCTAATAAATTTCAGCTGGGATTGCTTTTTCCTTGAAAGCTGGGCTTACTACTATAGAAATGGGGAATATAACCAATATGAGGGTGACAACTTAAATTTCTGCTTATTACATTAATAGTGGGATGTTGTGTTGGGAGTTTGTTTTTTCATGGCAATAATCCATCTCTTCCTCAGCAGTTGAAGCCTATCTAATGCCAGCTACAGCTATTAGCCTCACTCAGGCTGCTCTAAAATTCATGTTGTCATATTTACCCTTGACTATTTATATGGGAAGGCAGAAAGAAGTATAGGCCAAGAAATGAGAGAAAGAAGAAAACATACCTGTTGAATTAGAGGACTCAGTTGTTTCCAAGGTGAATGGAAAAGTTGTGAAGTGTTACACAGTCACCTAAGTGCTATCCATCAATATCAATGTCCAGTTTACTCCAATGAGACATGAACCACTTAGTGGGAAAAGCAATTAACAGGTGAAATATATCATAGATTTTCAGGATTTAGGCCGTTTTATTATAATCCAGTGATAGGTATCACACAGACTTTACTTTCCACTCAGATAATCTAGTTTACAAGCTGTTTGGAAACTTACCTTCAATTTATACCTGATTGTTCATATCTGAATCATATTCATAGAGTCATAAAATAGTTTGCATTGGAAGGGACCTTCAAAGCTTATCCAGTCTAAACCCCTGCAATGAGCAGGGACATCTTCAACTAGATCAGGTTGCCCAGAACCACATCCAGCCTCACCTTGAATTTCTCCAGGGATGGTGCATCCACCACATCTCTGGGCAACCTGTGCCAGTGCTTTACCACCCTCATCATAAGGATTTTTTTCTTCACATCCAGCCTGATTCTCCCCTTTTTTACTTTAAAATCATCATCCCTTGTCCTGTTGCAACAGACCCTGATAAAAAATGTTTTCCATGTTTCTTACAGACCCTCCTTAAGTACTGAAAGGCTGCAATAATATTACTTGGCTATTTTCAGATTTGGCTTCATTTATGATTGTGTCACGTATTGACATCAAGGTCAGTAAATGACTCCCCATGACAGGATCTGTTTCAAGTTTCCTTGTGAAACATGTCAACATGAGCTCTCTGCCTGTTGTGTTACTTCATGCAGTCAGAGTCTAATTCTGCCTTCAGTCCTACTTTCTTTTTTTTTGGTGAGGAAATGTTGACTGAATGAAGACCACATAATGTGAAAAGGAACAAATTACACATCTTGCATTCCCTTATTTCTCGGAGGGTTGGAGTGGGTGAACTCACTGGTCCTATCTCTGACAACAGCCCCAGAGTCACCTTGGGCCTCAGACAGATAGAGGAAGAATCCATACAGCAAATAAGCCAGTGAAGAGTTTAGTTAAGTTAGCCAACAGTGGTCCAGGCTTCAGTGCACTGGCATCTGAGATGGCATTCATGGGTGTGCATAGGTCTGTAGTTTGTGCTAGACCATTGTAGTTAAGTTCAGCATGGCTTTACGGGTACTCACTGTCAATTCACTTGTGCTATGGTTTAAGGACATTCAAACCGTCCTTAGAAACTTCTTTCTTGATAGAAATGCAGCCAAGCCTGAAATAGTCCTGCAGGATCGGTTTAAGGCATGCCTTTGTTGAGCTCTCAGCCTCCCCACTCCCTACCCTCCCAGCTTCACTCCTGGGAGATATCTGTACCTGGAAAATGTTCTCTGAACACAGAAAGAGCTGTAGTAGTTTTCATGCACAGCTAGCTTATAAAGGTTGTCTCATTTTGTAGATAAAGGTGCCCTGGACATTATGTCCTATAATGAGGTAGGAAACAGAACATCTTAATCTCCTCTCTCCTTTATAAGTAAATTTACAGGTGGCTAACTTCTGTCTCTATTTTCAGTAATTTATTCTTTTACTTAAATGAAAATATGAATTTTCTTCCTGGCTGACATTTGCATATTCATTAAACAGTTCATTACATTATGTCACAGTGGTTTTAACGTTTGCTTACTGGCAACTCGGGACATATGTATCTCATGGCCATCTAAATTGGCAAAGCTGAACCATGGCTGACTTGAAGTGGTCCTACCCATTGGTAAAATGGAGTACTGTCAGACAGAGGCTGAAATTTTAATGGACAATTTCCCATTGCAGTCTGTCTCCCTCATTTCCAAATTTCTTTACAATATTTGCATGGTCAGCACAACAAAAACTTTTTCCACAAGCATACAAGCATAATAGAAACACTTAGAGGTCCTGACATTTCATATTCTGATACGCAGTCATGGTTTTGACATTATGGTTTATGTTGTATTTGTATTTAAAAACAGCTTGAATGGGGAATTTGTACAAAATAAAGTCAAATATTAAGAAGAATATAGACTGGTGGATTGCCTGTCTCTTCAAAATCTGACTTGAACCCCCCCTGCTGAAGTCAGCATTTTATAAAACATACCCCTATTGAATACACTGGATTATTTTACACAATCCTGGATTTTGAAGGACATTTGTGATAGCTGGAAGATTAATCCATTCAAACAACAAAGCATAGATTTTCCGCACTATGGAACTAACACTAGTAATTCATTTGGTTTGGCAAACTATGTGAAAGACTGCCTTTTATTGGATGTTATGTAGAAATACACATGGATTGTGTGCAAGTCAAGCACTACAAGGTGAGATTTGTGTAATCACAAGGTAGTTGCTAAATCGGAAGACTTCATTTGATCATTCAAACGTTCATTGACTATTGTTTACTTTCTCATTTCAGCTCAACACATCCTGTGAAAAAGCCAACTGCTTTCTCATACGATTTTGTAGTAAATTAAAATTTGTTTGGCAGCACAAAAATTGGCACTAAACAGAACTTACCTCTTCAAGTTTAGATATGACACAGAGAATGAGGTTGGAGTATGCAGTTGAAAATTATAAGTTTTTCCTGTAAATTTACTGAGATCCTAAGTCCTGATAGGATTTACATCTCTGCCCCATCTCTTAGAAATTCAGTAAGTTATACTCCAATGAAAAAATAGTATGTTATAATAGAAGTGTTTGAAAATCTTAAACAAAAAAAGACAGCTCTACCTGCTCTGCTCTTAATAGTAGTAATAAAATAGATGCCAGTAAAAATATGTGTTATTCTACATTTACAAGGCATAAGCATAAGACAGGCTTATTCTGGAAAAATTGCACACAGCTTCTTCCAGTGGGATTTACTGACTGTGAATATATATGGCCAAGCTGGAAAGCACAGATGAAAGCTGTAGGAATGTGAATTATTTCCTTCCTCAGCTAAAATGTGCAAAAACTTGAACTGCCAGAGATTTGTAAGACTCCAGTGTTTCCTCAGAGGCTTTTTTCCTGATTTCTTGACACATCTCTGATTTTGTTAAAACACTTTGAAGAAATGTTGCCAAAAGTACTTCCCAGTGCTGCGAAATAAATATTGCGCTTTTCTAAGAATGAGACATTAAAATATTGCAACATCATTTGCAGTAATGTTACTTTGATTGGAAGCAGATCTCAGGTTTGTATCTCTTACATTAGTCATATGCATAAACTTGATTTTTGGTGATGATCATGTAAATACAGATCATGACAAATCGACCAGTAATAACATCAAAGCTGATTTCAGAATGTTTTCTATAGCTTTTAATGACTTGGACAAAAAGCACCTGTTACTGGGGATGATCTGGTCTCCTAATAACTTTTCTGATTACGTGAGTAATGGAGAAACTGTTTATTATGCAAAATCAGCAACACTTTAATTTGGCAACATAATACTGTGCTAAACATACAATTTATTTTTTTTTATGATATGTAGAGATTATAACACGAACATTTTCTAAAATTGAGAAATCAAACAGGTTATTATTGTCTCTGAAGAAAATTGTTATGGTGATGGTAAGGCTATTATTTCTATTCATTATCAGTGGCTGCACTGATAAAAGTTGTTTTTTCAAGGTTTTGTTACTCATCCTCCTCACCCCCAAATCTTTTCTGTCTCTGCTAAGCTAAGGTTAATGAAGGGCCAAAAGAATTTTGCCTACTTACAAAATACACAATTCTCTTTTTATTCTCAAAAATAAATGTTCTTAGCAAAGCACATGGATTATGCTGTTAATTACAAAGAGCCTTTATAACCCTTCTGATGAGCTAACTGTAGTCTTTTTGATAATTACTCTTATGCTATTATGCCTAATTATTCCTTGCATACGTTTAATCATTATATTTGAAGGCTTCTGTTTTCTAACACAGGTATACATGGTTGGTTTTTATAATATTTTTATAAACTTTCATTTTTGTCAGTGAATGGTGCCATATTATTAAATGACAGGCAAAAAGGCCCAGCTGTAAGAAGACTTTCCTGTAGGTAAGCCTCTTCTGCTTACCACTATTCTGCAAATCCATGCTGAAGAACAAAGAATGCTAATTTACTCCGGTAAACACACGGCAAATAAACTGGCATGCATCCTTGATAACAGGAGAAAAATTTCATTTATAAAATATTATAAATGAAAAAAGTTATAAAATAAACCAATTATTACTGGTTTCATTTCTGTTTTCTGTTGTCCTAAGATCTCCTGGCTATTTTCCTTTTACCAATGAGATGGTCACATAAAGTGCAGGTATGCATGCATACACACAGACATGTACATAGCGCTTTCAGATTGTTCTCTGTGTGTAACTTACCCATTGGTACCATAATACGTACTACAGTGGGAGATTCCCCAGTGCCAGGTTTTGGGACAAGGGACCACAGGGCTTCTGCTGGTTTCTGCCATTGTGAACCATGTAATAAATCAGCCTGGAGGAGTGCTGACTTGGTGTGGATTTCATAACATTATGAAACTAATTTTTGAGAGGATAATTCTCTACAGCTGCTAATGAAAGAATTTTAATAGCTATTAGCTGTGAGTTAGCTCTTTAAATGAGTCTCTAGGCTAGACAAGGCTCTGCTAACAAAGCTGAGTTTTGTTTGAAATACATTATCGTGTCATGAGTGGCAACTAAAACACATTAAAAGTGATCAACTTTAATATAGAACTGTAACCTTTGAATTCTGTAATCACATGTATAGTGCACTAACCTGATTTGGATATGCAGTGCTTCCCTTTACATTTATGCCATCACCACAATATTTCTTAACATGAAATGAACAATTTTATGTCTTAACAAACGTCTTGTTTCCTAAATTAAACTGTGCAAAATTCATCAAGAATCAGAATATTTGATTCTTTCAAATGCTAAGAAGATATTTTTAAAAATTAATAATGGTAAAAGGTCAGTATTATTTGCCTTTTGTTGCAAATACTTCACCACTTACACTACTTACTGCCCTCTGGGCCACTTTCAGTGCTCATTTTCAAGTGCACTTATAGCGCTCATCTCATGCACTTCATTAGCATTTCAAACTAATGACAGTTTATAGCCAACATGGTGTTTAAAAAACCAAATCTTTTTAATTTTCTTTTTTGTATTTCAAATACAGAGTTTCTTCTTTAGGTGGTAGAAGCTCAGGACATGAATATTCAGCCTTTGATTAGTGAGGGTCTTGGGTTCTAGTATTCTGACACATTAGAATAATTGATTACCATTTGAAGAAACAGATCTATTCACACTTCCCAAAACACCGAATTTCCTTTTCATCTCCCCCCTTTAGTCCTGGTATAAAGTATCACAGTATTTTCAAAATTATAAGTGCATCATTATGTGAACATATAAAAGCTACTTGAGGTTATTTTTATAATGTTCTAATAAAACTTATTTGATGTAACTCATTCCTACTGTCATAGAATTATAAAATAGTTAGGGTTGGAAAGGACCTCAAGATCATCTAGTTCCAATCCCCCTGCCATAGGCAGGGACACCTCACACTAAACCATATCACCCAAGGCTTCATCCAACCTGGACTTGAACACTGCCAGGGATGGAGCATTCAGAACCTCCCTGGGCAACCCATTCCAGTACCTCACCACCCTCACAGTAAAGAATTTCTTCCTTATATCCAGTCTAAACCTCTGCTATTTAAGTTTCAACCCGTTACCACTTGTCCTATCACTACAGTCCCTAATGAATAGTCCCTCCCCATCATCCCTGTAGGTCCCCTTCAGATACTGGAAGGCTGCTATGAGGTCTTCACGCAGCCTTCTCTTCTCCAGGCTGAACAGCCCCAACTTTCTCAGCCTGTCTTCATATGAGAGGTGCTCCAGTCCCCTGATCATCCTCGTGGCCTCCTCTGGACTTGTTCTAACAGTTCCATGTCCTTTTTATATTGAGGACACCAGAACTGCACACAATACTCCAAGTGTCTCACAACTGCGGGATTCACGAGAGCAGAGTAGAGGGGCAGGATCACCTCCTTTGACCTGCTGGTCACACTTCCTTTGATGCAGTGTAACCAGCAAGTCCAGGACAGTATTGTTGGATTATAGTGACAAATGGGCTAGCATTTTAATGTGGTATGATACAAAAACACTAAAAATCTCAAAAATTGTAAAACAACAAAGCAGTTTATGTATAAAACATGTAATTTCAATGGTAAATATGCAGTAGTTTTATTGTGCCTAATTTGGAATGCACAATGCCCATTTGCATCTTCACACAATTCATTGTGCAGAAGTGAAATCAAACCCCAAACCTCCAGGATCAAATGTCACTACAGAGTGGGTGTGAAGTGGTTCTGATACGTTACATGGATTAATTTCAAGGAATAATCTAGGCAGTTTCATAACAGGAGCAAATAAAAAGCCTGTAACCACATCTACTTCCCTTCAGTGTGTACTGCATTTCCTTGATAAAGTTTGGGTAACTTTTTCATTTGTATATTACTTGTTTTTCCTTACACCTGAGGGGTAAGTTATGAGGCAGGCTCAGATTTACAAGCTGAAACACTTCCTACAAGAGGCTGAACCATTCCATACTCCTACATATCACGTCATATTGTGCTTCGAGATAGCATGGCACAGCACCTGTGCCCTTTCTGCTTCCATGTATGAGAGGAATGCCTTTATCTTGATCTACAACAGATTATTCAGTAAATGTCTCTGGTCCATAATTAAGAACTTCCCAAGATTTTTTTAAAAGTTTGTGAAAGTTTTAAATGTCACGTGTTTCATAGAATGGGAAACTTTAGCACGAAGGGGAAATCCACAGAAGCTGAAATAAATATTCATTATCAGAGAGAACAATGATTTTTGGGGATTAAACGGTTTCTGGCTCTATGTATTGATCTCTATGGGAGCTCCCCTCACCAGCTGCCGCCCCTGTCTCCTCGGGCTGGGCCCTACGCCGGTGGGTCCCTGGCCCTGCGGGAGGGTTGCAGGACCTAAGGGGAGCCGGGCCCCGAGCCATTCGGCCGCGGCCTGTCAGGAGCTCCTCCCCGTCTGCAAGGGGCGTGAATCGCGGGGTCCGCCGGCGGGCCCCTTCGGCGGCTTGCGGGTGTTCCCGTCCCCGGAGGCTGCGGCAGCGGGGGGGAGGGGGTTTCGCGTCTCCCTCGCTTCAGGCGGCGGCTGCGGTCGGGTTGGTCCGTACCGCTGAAGGAAAAGGGCCCGGGCCTCTCTTCCCCTCACAGGCGGCCCCAGCCGGGTCGCTGTGCTGCGGAGGCTTCCTTTGCCGCGCCCCTCCGCACAGTGACGGAAGGGGCTGGAGTTAAGCAGTTCCCCGACTGCTTTACCAGAGGTAATGCCCTGGAGTTACTCGTTCCTCCGGCTGGGACTGCGAGTTTTCGCTTTCTGTCGCAATAGAAATGTGTGTGTGTTCTGGAGCCTTAACGGTTGTGTGCGAAGTGCCTTCAAAATCTGGGGTGAACACATCTGATACTGCCTATTTCACTGCCTTTGTTTTTAAACTGCACTTTGTCGACATTATCTGTTTTTTTCTGCCCTACTGTTATTGCTGGCATTTGTTATCTTTCACGTATTAAATAGCAATGTCCACAATATCCATAGCTGTTGCGGAGGATCACTAGTTTTATGTCCTGATGGTTATCAGGTCTGGAAGTGGTAAAGCCATAGCTGGAATAATGTGGAAGCATCCTTCAGCAAGCACAGGATTGCCCAAGGAAGTAATGACTGCTGCAGTGAACGGTCTCATTAACACTAATGAGGAGTTGTGTGGCAATTACCTTAGGGTGCCACAGGTGACCTCCTTTAAAATGCTGTCAGCAACAGCATCTCTCTGGCATGCTGTTTTAATGCTCGTTCACACTTGTGGCAAAAGGGTGCTTCTGCCACTCCAGTCCTCCCATAGCATTTACCCACTGTTGTCATGCAGTGCAGCTGGCACTTCCTTTAGCAAACTGGAGGGATTTACAAGTCGTAATTCTCTTCAATCTGTCATCTCCTTAGCTTTCCCTAAGTGCTGGACAAGGATATTAAAGTATCTTAGACTTTATGCTTCTGTGTTGTTATTCAAGAAACAGAGCACAAAGGGCTTTAAAGAGAGTTCTTCGAATAAAAGTAAAAGTTTGTTTCCAGTGTGTTGCAGATGCATCTTAGTGAATGATACTGGTTTTCATATGCCTTTTGTCACAAATATGATACCTGCGAGATCTCAGAGGATCTGGAAGAAGCAGAGACCCTTGTGTGGAGTTGCCTGATCTTAGGTTAATTACCCTTAGAGCCCAGATGGCTCTTGAACTGTTGAACCCTTTCCCCTCTCTGGAAAGGGTTTTTGTGGTCCAAAGAAATAAATCCTTTAGGTTTCTGCCTTTCTGCTTCCCCACAGGTAGAGGTCCATGTGCCTGTTGCAGTGAATGGTTAATGGTGACACCAGGTATGTCAAAATAGGGTCCTGTGTGGAGAGATTCTAATGTGTATTTTAAAGTGAGTGTATTAAAACCTACATACAACTAACTATTCCGTGGAAGAGTGAAAATTGTGTATTTCAGTAAGCATCTCTTATCAAAAATCACAATTACGGTCTTCCTTAAATGATGCCTTGTAGTACTTTAGATGCCTTTGTGCCAGTTAAGACCAAGAGGCTTGTGTCACTGAAGACTTACATCTGCATTTGACATTAGTAGTGTTCAATCCTTACTTAATTGTGGAAGGCTTTAGAAGTATATTGTCATAGAAGAACTTGTAAACAAGCTCAATGTTTGGGTCACACTTGTGTTTTGATTCTGAGCTTATCAAATGAAAAGTGAGTTTTATCAGTCTTTATATGGGAGCAGGGATGAACCTAAAGAGGAGACAGCTGGGCTTACCATGTGCTTTACAAAGATGTTCTTATTGATTATGACCCATATTCATTATGACACAGTGATTATTATTTGAAAAGAAAAAAAGGAAATAGAGAAGCAGACAGTTGTTCTATTGCTGTGGTGTTATTGCACAGTGGTTTCAATGTGAGCAGTTTGTTGTTGTGAAGTACATTAAAAAACTGAACAGTTCTGGTTTTGTAGCCCTAGTTTCTAGCTCTTTTCGGCAGGTGAGGCTGCAGATTCTGCTTTTTTGCTGCCTTAGTTTCATAAGGGTAGGTAGTGAATCTCTGGAACCAAGGCTAATTTATTTTCCAGATACAAGCCCGGGACTGATGTTTTCTAACTTTACTGGTCCTAGAAGAATTTGAGCCAATTGATCAAAGCAGCAGGTTAGATGGCATCAGACCATAAAGCTCTCTTTATTTAATTACCATTTTGTTTTTACTTGTGCTTGTGACCCTTGCTTTGGTTTATAAGGTTAGGTTTATTATATAGGCTTGGGTCATTGTATGAATTTGCCAACTCCTGTTAAAATAAACTGACACATTAAACCAGTGTAAAAGTATTTCAAATTTCTACCAGAATGAAGTATTTTATTCTGGCTTTGAGCATTCTTGAGATATCAACTCTAAAATACTGGTGCTACATCTGTTTATCTTTGAGACTTCTTCAGCCTTAGAGATACATAATCCCTGACTACAGACCAATGCAGTTTCCTAATCGCAGTGGGCAAACTTCGCCTTACTGGACTACAGTTGCATTTTATCTTGGCAAATACTGTGAGTTCCTGGAAGACCAGTTAACCTTAATATAAACTGAGTGTGCTCTGTTGCATATTGCACTTTAGAAGCTCTGTTGGAGTTTGCTAATGTTTACAGTGGCTTCTTGCAATGATAATTAGATGCTAAAGTGATGATCCTTGGGTAGCAAAGAGGCTGTAAAACATTCTCAAGGGATTGAGGCCCTGCAGAAAGATGATAACCTGCAACCTGAAGGTGGGCTAGAGCAATGCTTAACGAATACCTTTCCTTTTCTTAATTGAGAATAATATCCACTTTAGAAATAGCTGAATGTTTCCTGATGACTGCAGAGTGCATTTTTTAGAAGGTGGTTTATTAATTGTAGGTTGTTTCTTTGTACATAATTGCTTCTCCTAGAACAGCAAAGACTGGGAAAAGATGGGAGATTCCCAGAGACTCAAGTCCTGACCAAAACTGAGATTGCCTAAACTCGGTACAAATTGCTCTTACTAAGCAAACTCCCCGCTGATTCAAAAGCAGTACTCAGATAGAATTAGTGTGATTTTTTTTTTTAATTTTAACTTTTTTTTTACATTGTAACACTAACTTAGCATTACAGCTTTAATAGCCTTTGTTGTCAACCCTGAGCTGCAAACATAGTACAAGTGTCTTAACTTTCTTAAATGTAAAGCCTATCAGTAATTCTGTTGCACTAAAAATTACCAGATTTCATGGTAGATGATATGTCTACCCAAATTCAATTATTCAGAAGAAGGCTAATTGGTAGTTCTATGAAGTTGCTATCATAAAGTGAATGAAGAAAGCAGAGTAAAACTTAGTGTGGAATGAAGGTGAATTCAAGTGCTGTTTATTCTCCTTCAGGGTAGGATTCTGCACGGCATGCTGGCAGTCTGTACTGTGTAAGGCCTCCACTTGCACAGCTCCAGTTTGCAGTGAGCTTGCTTTTGAGGAGTCTTGAGAAGGGCAAAACCGTGGGAGCCCTCACCACTCACAGGAGGCTGTTAATGTGGTTTGAGATGTCAGCTCATGCTACGTGTCAGCTATGGTAGAGTGGCAATGTGTATGTCTTCATGAGGACTCTATCTCAGGTCTGTCAGAGGGCATTTAGTGGACAAATGTACTTAAAGTGAAAAGCTGCCCTTTTTGTCTAGTCACATTTTTATGTAAGTGCTAGCTAGCATTGGAAGTCAGATGCTACAGATATGAAGTAGCTATGATTTTTAATGTATTCTCACCTACTTTTCATTCATTTCCCATTCATTACGTGTACTTTAGAGTGTTAGCATTCTTTGTCCTTAGATTTTTCTTACTGTTTCTTTTGAAGTTCTGTATTAACAAGGCAGACAATCCTGTGTCAGTCCTGTTAATGTCTTTCTGCTACTTAACTCAGCCTAGTTTAGTCAATGCTTGTTTCTTCTCTCTTTTGCGTAAATAGCATGGATAACAATTCTTCCTTTAAGAGTAATTTTTGTTGTATGCTTACCTGTGTATTTGCTTTGTGCCCAGAGAATGTGATGGAAGTAGATGGGATGAGGAATGGGACTGCTGTCTGTTCATGTAGGGAGACTGCTCACCAGTTCAAACATACAGTCAAGGGAGACTGGGTTTAACATTGTGGGGTGGGGTTCCTGTGACAGCAAATCCTGTGCAAATTTGGTTTATCCAAAATGCTGCATTAATTCAATTACAGCCTGAATTATGTTTACCTTCTGCCTATAAAGTCAAATAACATGGTATTGACTCTTCCTGGATAATTTCACATTTTTTTAATTCCTTCCCCATATCTCACCTGAACAACTGAAACAGATTTGACACTTTATCTGGTTATTTGTTCTGTTCAAAGCAGAGATGATACTTGCAGAAGAAAACTGGCTCTCAACACAGAGCAATACCATACTGACATTTAATGCATGTAAGTGTATTGGCTTTTTTAATATCAAATCCTTGATGCATGTTTCTCTGTTTAGGTAAAAACTGGAAGGAAAAAAACTGTCTGAGAATTGTTGAGCTCCAGGTGCTTTTCTCCCATACAGTGCTGGCTATTGATGATTACGTGAAGAAATGTCATTCCCCCCCATGGCTAATTGTGCTTTCAGTGGCACTGCATGTGCAGCTTTCAACCTGTAACTTCAATATTGATGATTTAGTTTGTTACCACAGTATTCTGTGAATGAGCATTTTAATTAGACCTGGAAATACCCATCTGTGTATCCTTCATTTAGATGCAGACATGTTTGTTGTGTACATAGAACATGTATGTCACATTAGTTATAGAAGCTTCCAAATTTGTCTGTTGTCCTTCTAGGATATGTCTGCAAAGCTTGTGCTTTTGTGAAATAGGGTCATTTCTTGGGCCATTCCAATACCCTTACTCCTCTTAAAAGTTAGATTCCTCAAGAACTATCTATGCTTGTAGTTATGCACATTGAGATGGCCTTATTGGTTCTGGTGTCTTTATCCAGAGGTGATTGCTCACAGCATGTGGGTATGGAGTTACGCACATATAAATTTTGTAGTAATGAATACAGGAGTAACATTGTGTATCCATTAATGTCAGGGGGACTTCCTACACCATAAGGTATTTGTGCACCAAGATATTAGTCTATGTGAATAATGCTACTAAAATCTTGTCTGTTAAGTGCAAGAGATGAAAGAATTATGGGTTAATTTTCACAGATCAAAATATGTGAAGGTTTTGGGGTTGAAACAAATAACCTACTGGTGCATTTAGTTGTTTACAATGCATTTATTTACTCCAGGAATACCTGAGCATTCAGATTTAAAAGGTATTTAGAAACTAGAATATAGAAAAAGTTAATGAAAATAAAACATTCACTTCTGAAAACTACATCATTAAATATTCATGATTCTATGGATAGGATATAGTTTGAGGAGAGGAATAAAATATTTTGTTGCAGACTTTGCAGCTTGATGTCTGCTGATTAAGTTTGGAATGTAATTACCTGACATAATCAGATGGCATCATTCTTTAGGATAGCAGATCTGTATGGTTTTGACTGAAATAACCTTTTCATCAAAGATGAGGATGTCCTGCCAGTGTCCTGTGTGGTCTCTGGTGAGACCATAGGCTGGTGGCCTGGAATGAGACTTGGAAAAGCACATTACTGTTTCATTTCTTTTACAGATATTTTCATCATGAGAAACATTTGCTACTTTAAATACTCTGAATATACTTTGTGTCCTGCCCTGGGTTTGACTCAATTTCTTACCAGCACTCTTTAAAACAAGTAGTTGTCTTTTAGTCTGGAAAGAGTGTCCGACTTAAGATTTAACTGCTACTCTAGACTGCTGTTAAATAGAGCCATTAGTCTTACCTGACTTCCTTTCTCTGTCAGCTCAATTACAGGTTGTCAGTGTCAAAACAATGCTCGTTAGTGGTGTGGAATAGAGGGGCATGTTTGCACCTGCTCTCAACAGAGTTCCTGACCTCTTCTTACTGCTGCACACACCTATTTCATTTTAGAGATGAGGTTGATTCATATCAGAGCTGTCTTACCTCCTCTTCTTCCAAATCCAGTTCAATGTATGGTAGACTAAAATGCTGTATCACTTCAGGTGGGGAAGCATGGTTGTTCAATCATGTTATTTTTTTGCCTCACATATAATCTAGATTGACAAAACTATACTGAAACAGAAATGGTCTAAGAATGCATTTATTTTAATACTCCAAAGGAAATTGCAGTATAGCTAATGTTCAAATGAATATACTTAAAAATTCTCCTGCTCAAATCTTGTAGTATTAATCTCACAGTCCAGTCCAAGAGCCAATTCCTTGTTCAAGGTCTTCTTTCAAATAAGAAGGAAAAGTGAGGAGGCAGTAACTGCAGCAGTGATTATCTGTGGTTAATTTGAAGTGCTTGCAAAAATACCTCAAAAGGCTTCTGAAAACCAGGGGGAGTTGGCCATAAAGTACAGAGGTTACTTGATAAAATGGCACTTGTAACATCTGAAATGCAGACTTCTGAATGTGCTTGTATTATCTTCAAAAAGGTTTTGGCACAGAGGTGTAAAATCAGAATTAATTTTCCCACCTGTCAGCTCTAAAATAATGTGTACATACCTAGAAAAATGTATCAAATGTAAAGTTTGTGGTATTTGTGTCTTCCTTTGTGTTAGAGTTATCTAGGGTCTGATCATGGATGCATTCAGAGTTACCACAGTTCAGTGGACTAGGGGGGTTTTGCAGCAGAAGGGAAAGAGAAGGGAGTCTGTATTTTTTTATAGTGTTCTTTTTTTCCTCTCTTAAGCTTTTTTTCTTCATGTGTTCTGATAAGCATCTTAAACTGAACATTCCTATTGAAGGGACTGAGCCTCAGGTGCTACATATTCCTATGGTTGCTGGTGAGCCTGGTTCTTTTAAGTAGTCTGAAAGAGAGAAGTTATCCAGTCTGCTGACTCTGGTAAGACTGCTGTGTAACTTCATGCTAATTTCATGCAGTTCATTCAGCTGAGTTAATTCAACAGAATTTAGGGAATCAAACACAAAATAATTTTGAGCTGCCTGTGACCCAGCACTGGGTATTTGTTTGTAAAATAAATATCAAACTTACATTATTCAGATAAGCAAAACAAGTGTGTGTTTATTGGAAATGAGTATGTATGTGAAACTGAAGCTGGCTCTGGTTAGGACTGTTAATCTAGCAAGCTGTTAGTTACTCTGTATGCTCCCTGCAGTATAGAAGAAAGCAGTGCGTATGGTGAGTTCCTATTACCTGAGTGCATTTTAAAAAGAATGATGATTTTCATGGAAGTATAAAGTTTTATAATCCCTATAGTTGATAATTTAATTTTAATGAAACAGATGTGCTGTTAGTGCTTTGCTGTGAATGTGCTGATTGTAAACAATAGTCCTGATGAGTTTTTATGTGTGTGGTGAGCAGAAAATAGCTTCAGAGTATGTTGGTTTAGTTCCTTCACTTTTCTTTACCTGCCTTAGCTTAATTTTTAAATGTTCCTTTGTTCAACCACTTCTTCCCAAAATTGTTCTGTATGCTCCTTTGTGCTGTATCATCCAACTCTAACTATTCTGTGATTGTATTCCTGTTAATCTGTTGATTATTGGCTTTGAAGAATAGGAAGTGAGGGGACCTTGATCAGAGTTTTGGAAAGGAGCCGATGATTTGGGTCTTTCCTTTTTTAGGGCACAAATGATATCTTATGTAGAGCCTGGTCTTTCTTGTGTGTCTCTTTTTTGTCAGTTTTAAAAACTCCATTGGGAGTTTGAGGTTATCCCTCCAAAGCGCTTGAGGATGTGTATACTCAGTTGGATGTGGAAGGACTACTTATCCAATGGGATAATTCAAATAATATTCAAATAATTACAGGTTTTGTAAAATTACTTCTGTAATGTTTGTTAACAAATGCGTATTTTCAATTTGTAGACTTGTTTTTCTCTCTAAGTCCTATGAAAACTTGCCAGAAGTTTTCAATTACTACATCAGTATCTTCCGCTTTGCTTAGTGGATATATGTTTATTATACCAAAGCAAGAAAAGTACCATGTTGTAAATATACAGTGGCACAAAACAGATATGGTAAAAACTTGAAGGTAAATATGTCATTGGCTGTAGCATTTAAGTACCTGTCTGATAAACTTCAGAATTTCCATCATGGAAAGTGCTGTTACTTCACTTTAAAATCAAGTGTTTTGATACATTCAGCTGTTAGTTGACTTAATTTGTAGAAATTTTCTTTTCTTAATATTAAGTTGTTACACAGCAAAATAATTAAGTTCATGTAGTTCCTTCGAAAGTCAAGTAAGCCAAACTAAAATGTGAATATTTACTGCCTCTAAGCTGTCACTTTCATTTATGAAGGGAATCAAGATATCTTTGCTTTATAGCAAGGAGGTAAAGAGAGTGAGCTGCCCTTAGGTGCTAGCTGAAGTTCTTGGCTGTGTTTGTGTGAAACTGGCTGGGAGTATGCAATAAAAATGTCCAGTAAAATGAATGCATTCAAGGTGTTCACTACACACATCAGTAAAGCATGAAATACCCATCTTCTGCTTTTGTTGCAGTTACTTATATGTGGTCATAAAGGCACAGGGTAAGTTGCAAGATTATTATAACTAACTATGTAAATAATTAAAAATCAGTTTCTTTCACTACAGTAATAAAGTGCTGTCAGTGCAGACAGGCAAAAAAAAAAGTTTCATGCAGTATCAAAAGAGATGCCTTAACACAGGGGCTTAGTTTTCCTGATTAGAATAAGCTCTGGACACCAATGTCTTTCCTGCTGAGTTTCAGCATGCAGCCAAGTTAAAATAGGATTCAGGTTTTAGTTCAGGCTTGCTGTATGTGTTCCTGATGGTTTCTTTCTCCGAGAAGTTAATGTGTGCTTTGAGGAATCAACTAGCACATGGTGAATAAAAGCAAAGATGTCTCACAACTGCAGGATTCATCACCGGAGAAATAACACTTGTGCAAAGAGCTTAATTTCTGTGAACAACTATAGCATTGGCTCTCTTCTTTATCTGTAGCCAGTTAGATCCATGTCCGCATTTCAATAATTAAATCCCTGTTTAGTCTTTTAAATCCAATTTGGGCTGTTATTCAAAGGATCCTTTGTCTGACATCTGGATATTTAGTTTATCCAAGCTCTGAGTTGGTCATGTAAATTGAGTGTCTCTGGTTTGGATCTGCTTTTTGATGGATAAATACATCCTTGCAAATAGACTGCAGATCTGTGGCTTGAGTGCTGTGTGGAGCTTATTTGCTTGGTGGTGTTGGTTTTGTTGTGGTTTTTGTCTTTTGTAGGGTAAAAAGGAAAGATGGGAAAAGCAGTGGAGGGCAAAGAGCTAAGGAAGTGATACTGGGGTGTGAAATGTATATCTCAAAATGTTAATTGCTATTATGTGGCTCTGCAGCATTCAAGTCAGTTAAATGTATTTCTGCTACGTATACACAGTAATTACATCACTGGTTATGACAAATAGTTCAGTTTCTGCCAGTGTTTCCATTATTTTCTGTTTTCAGAGATTTATAGTACAGGCTGAGTCTGTATCTGGGTAATCATATTAAAGCAGTTTTCAACAAGCTTTTTGGCTGTGCAAGCATGGAAAGAATATTAAATAAAAAGAAGAATCTGAACCCAGGGCACCTAATGTTCTGATATGTGATGTTAAGCTATGTTATCACTAACATGATGTGTAATTTCTGTTTTGCCACTTATTGCAGTGGCAAATGACTTTTCAGTATCATTAACTTCAAATCCAAGTATTTTAACCATTGTAATTTTAGCCTGAAAATCACATGATCTTAAAGTGTGAGTTTTGAGATTCTTTTTTAAACTTACATTCACTAAGCTCATGCTCTTCTTCCCAACCACCGTGAGCTCAGTGTGTATTTTTGTTATCAGTACAAACTGACTGGTAGATGAATGTATCATGAATCATAAGTAGCATTGTCTGGTTATTACTGGCACTTCACGAATTAGCTGCATCTAGATACTGAAAAAGAATAGGAAGAAAAGGTGTTTTGGCAGTAGAATAGAGTTCAGTGGATCTGTTGTCACACAAAAGATAGCTGGAGTTCTAGAATAGTCTAGTTAAATTGAATGGTTTTGCCTGTACTACGTAATAACAAAATCACCCATGTTGCATGCAAACAGTTGTTATCTGAGCTTCAAAACCAACACTTGAATTTAAATAAATGGTTTCTTTATGGATATTTATAGCTATATTTTATATAACTACCTATATAGTTTCAGGGCTGTGAGAGCAGACGTGGATTTTGTGATTTACTACTTACAGGTTGCTCACTGCAGCTATAGAGAAGCTTACGAAAGTCAGAGGGAGAAAACTGGAACTGCACAGGAAAAGCAGTCGTAAAACATTCTGTAAACAGAAGTACTGGGGCCTTAATTTTGTAGAAAGAAGATGGAGATTATATTCCAAAATGAAGTTTCCTTAGGAATTTCAGGAACACAACATAAAACTACAAAAAATACTTTGCTTATTAAACTCTATGAGTTTATTGTTGATAGATCTCCAGTCTGAATGCTACAGCTGTTACTTATGACAACCAGGAATAATTACACTATTGAAGATTTATGTAATTGTGCATTTCAGTGCCTACAGGATAATGGCAACCTAGTGAATGCATACAGGGTGATGAACGTTTAATATAATACACACCTTCCTAGCTGGTTAACAATAATTTTATGGCTTTATGTAGTATTTTGTGTGTCTGTACCATCATACATGTCTCTAGTTCATAAGTCTCCAGTATTTTAGGAAAAGAAACTGGCTTAACATCACAGATCTGACACTAATTTTGGATGTTGTCAATGTGTGTTAGTAAAGATTCTTTTATAGGGATCTCCTTTTTCTTTTTTCATTCATTATGTATCTCACCTTAGTCTAGTTTTGTGGTTTTCAATGGAGTTTTCCAAAGCATTAGATCCTAAGGGGTAATGGTTTAAACCAGGGGAAGTTCGGGTTAGATATAAGGAAGAAGTTCTTTACTGCGAGGGTGCTGAAGCACTGGCACAGATTGCCCAGAGAAGCTGTGGCTGCCCCATCCCTGGCAGTGTTCAAGGCCAGGCTGGACAGTGCCTTTGGTGGCATGGTCTAGTGTGTGGCATCCCTGCCCATGGCAGGGGTGTTGGAACTGGGTGATCTTAATGTCCTTTCCAACCCAAACCATTCTATTCACTGGCAAAGGCTCTGATCGCACTACCCAACTCTTGGAAGGCGGATGCAGGGACTGTGAAAACCTAGACCTTGGGCCCACTGTACATGAGGATCTGGTTCGAGACCATCTTAAGAACCTGAACATACACAAGTCCCTGGGACCTGATGAAATCCATCCGTGGGTCCTGAAGGAGCTGGCGAATGAAGTTGCAAAGCCACTGGCCATCATATTTGAAAAATCACGGCAGTCAGGTGAAGTTCCTGATGATGGTTTAGTGTGAGGTATCCCTGCCCATGGCAGGGGGGTTGGAACTAGATGATTTCCAACCAAGGAAAACATGAGGCAATGCTTTTCTCATGGTATTGAAGCCAATGTGTTTTTATGTTATGTTTCCCATGAGCTAAGAATGTCTGTGCAGTCAGTGGTGCTTGATAACCTGTTAAGGAGTAGTAAATGGGTCACCTGCTTACCATTTCAGCTGGCTTTTTATATGTTTTCATATACCTACCTAGCAAATCACTTTCTGAGACTTTTCCCATACTCTTGTCAGGTTCTTGAAGGTGTTTCATTCTTTCATCCTCTTTTCAGAAGACAGTCTTAATCATGCACAATGGACTTCTTTTTTGTCTTCAGTACAGCACTCAGTCTTGCAGTTAAATAACCAGGAGGCAACAGATTCAGTGGGAAATTTATTCAGCTGAATTTTGTTACTAGCTGAACCTTAAGCTCAGAAAATTCCACTAGACTTTACTTTCCCACATTGGCCTTCTCTGGGAAAGGTATCTCTAACTTCCATCTCTTACTGATTTATTTAGATGGCCTTGCAAAGCATGCTCACCCCAAGCTCGTGGGGAATAGCCCAGACAGCATTCCTGTAGCGTAGAGCTCAGGGTACATTGCCTGCAACAGAGGGAATGGGAGAACAGCATTGAGAGTGCCTGCTGTGCTCTCATGCAGCTTGTTAAGGAGATGAATGGGAAAGATCCACTAGACCAAACTAGCACAACTAGAGGTGCTTCTGTCCTCTATCTCCTGGCAGGTCCAGGTGCATCTTTGCATCTGTTTTTCCTATTAGGATTTAAACTCCCTATTTTACTGACATGTTACCTAAATGAAATAAAAGCTTTGTGATTTCCCACAAAAGCTATAATATCACTATTTGAAGTGTATTAGTTTTGTCTGTTTCTGGTGGCAGTTTACCATGTGAGGTCTTTATTTTTCTCTTCCTGCAAATTGACAGCAATTCTAAGAGTCTTCTCTTTCTCTGTATTCTGTTTTGCTTGCTTTCTTACTATTTTTTTAAGCTCTGTGGTGTGTTGAGAAACTCTCACACCTTATAGGGAAAAGATTTGGAGAACTTTTCCCTCCATACAGAAAATGCTATACCCCAGCTGTGCTTCCCAGGCTTTTTAATAGGTCTGTTTTATTGGCTTCTGTTCCAGTGCCATGGAATTTTGTCAGGCAATCCACAGTGATTCATTCTAGGAAACAAAACACCACTTCCTTCTGTTTTCAGTCTTGAGTCACATTGTAGTGCTCTCACCAGAGGCACAAAGCAGCCAATCAGGTTTTTTTTCCCAGCAGTTCCAGAATTCCTGTACTTGTCTATGAACAGCTGCACAAAATTAACTGAAAACAACTTTCAGTTCTGGTCTTTACACCTAAAAAAGATAGCTCAGAGACTGATAGAACTGGATCTGATATGGAACAAAACCCTTGTGTCCCAGTCAATGGAATTTCTATAGCTTCTTGTGTTTCATATCATGTTTCTTAGTGTAAGGTTTTCCAGTGCTACATGGAGCTGGTTTTTTTGGATTCTGATTGCTGGTCACTAGTAAGAGAACTTGTAGTTGAATATTTGATGCATCATTTATGATTTTGTCTTTTTTTTTTTTCTTGCAGCTGAACCTTTATGGTTTCAGGTATTGGAAAATCTTGGATAACATGAATGTTCTTTCCATTTGCAAACTGCATAGAAAGTCGCAGTGTTTGGTCACTAGTAAGAGCCTGTTTGCAATGGCAGTACATTGCTCTTACTCATACATGCCAAGTGTGTTCTGCTAGGTAACAAAATGAACAATTGAAGTGATGGTTGCAAGGGCTAGCATGCTATCATGCAACTTCTCCTTTAGTAAGCTTTGCTGTTGAATTAATTCTGACTAGTGGTGAAGTACCAGTCTGAGTGAGTTAGGATGCAGAAAATGGCTCAGTAGAATATAGTCTTACAAATAAATAAATTTTTATTCCATAGATACTACAAAATGTGGCATTCCACATTCTTTCATGTCCTCATGCTGCAATGTAAACCCCTGATTATACCATTGCTCTGTAAAGATGACTTTGGTTGGGCAGCTGGGCAGATACAGTAAGAGGCTGTAACTAATGGAATGTGAAAACTGCTTTCTAGTTATGTTGACACCATTGTTGCCCTGTCTTAAGTCTCCGTGAAGGGGTTTCTGCTTTACTTTTGCAGTGGAAAGTCTGATGCACAAGAAGGGGTGATGTACATAGTTGCAAAGCACTACATGGTATTTGCTAATCCAGAGAATAGCTATGATAGTCGGCTATGAGAAGGGATGTCAAACACAGATGGGATCCTTTTCCTTCCTCTAGGATGGGGGATTTTGGTATATTAGGAAATTACCTAGACTGTATGGACACGCTACTCCTCCTAGGAATACTACCCCTCTTGAGGATCTCTGAAAATGACAGTAATTAAGTTCTCTTCCCATCAGCATTCTCTGTTAGTTATCTGGAAGTCTAGTCTTTCTTCATATTGAACTTTTTCTTCTGTGGGACTGTGTGAAATAAGTTGACTTATTTAAGAACACCATGAGAAGGAGAGAGATGAGTAATGGTAGGAAAAGGCTGCTAGGCCAAGGAAGTTAAATAGAGAAGAAAATGTGATGAAGAGGCATGATTGCAGTAAGAAACATTCAGGTCAGAGTCTTGCTGTGGAGAAGTGAAATCTTTGTTATTCCATAAGGCATATCCGCATTCTTCTGTCAGGTTAGATTGCTGCCATAATAGAATAGAAACTTAATAGTGCATTACTTAAAATGAAACATTGACACATCTCCATCATGGAAGGCTGAAATATTTTGATGTTCTCAGAAGTCTTGTCCTTTGGGTTTTGTACCTGGTGTGCTCTTCCCAAAGCCCTGTGTCTGTGCTGAGCCAGTCAGCATCCTTTCACAGAACATAGTTCCACTGAAGACTTTCTTACTGGCTCTGCATCTTTGGCTGTGTGAGGACAGCTGGCCTTTGGGTGAACTTCTTGTCATTTGCTTTCCTATTTGTTAATGATTTGAGATTTTGTAGAGGATTTATATGGCAGCAGAACAGGAGATGAACAATAATATATGTCCTCATTAAATCTTCAGAATTTCTTTTTCATAGGGCTTTTCTTTGAGTGAGAGGAACTACACCCTTATACAAAAGTTACTGGAACTGGTAATTTCTTAAGTAACCAAGTGCCTACTGTAATTCCTAATTTGCTTTTGGTGAAAGGACTAGAGTGGCATCATTTGGAGTTTATCACAGTAGCTAGCAAGCATATATTTGGGGTTTTTTTTTTGTTTTGCCTGACATGGCCTTTTCCCCTTCCATGTTGATGGCAAGTGGCACGATTATATGCTGTCCAAATAGCCATGAAATAGCCAGAGATCTTTTATGTCACTTTCCAGTCCAGTACACTCCCACACCTCTTTTACCCATTGATAAACCACGATTTAACCCTTTGAAGTTCCTTCTGTAAATTGTCATCAAAGGTTTTTAGAATATCATTGAATAATAGAATCATAGAATGGTTAGGATTGGAAAGGACCTTAAGATCATCTAGTTCCAACCCCCCTGCCATGGGCAGGGACACCTCACACTAAACCATATCACCCAAGGCTTCATCCAGCCTGGTCTTGAACACTGCCAGGGATGGAGCATTCACAACCTCCCTGGGCAACCCATTCCAGTGCCTCACCACCCTAACAGTAAAGAATTTCTTCCTTATATCCAATCTAAACCTCTGCTGTTTAAGTTTCAACCCATTCCCCCTTGTCCTGTCACTACAGTCCCTAATGAATAGTCCCTCCCCAGCATCCCTGTAAGCCCCCTTCAGATACTGGAAGGCTGCTATGAGGTCTCCACGCAGCCTTCTCTTCTCCAGGCTGAACAGCCCCAACTTTCTCAGCCTGTCTTCATATGGGAGGTGCTCCAGTCCCCTGATCATCCTTGTGGCCTCCTCTGGACTTGTTCTAACAGTTCCATGTCCTTTTTATGTTGAGGACACCAGAACTGCACACAATACTCCAAGTGATGTCTCACAAGAGCAGAGTAGAGAGGCAGGATCACCTCCTTTTACCTGCTGGTCACGCTCCTTTTGATGCAGCCCAGGATACGGTTGGCTTTCTGGGCTATGAGCGCACACTGAAACCGGCTCATGTTCATTTTCTCATTGACCAACACCCCCAAGTCCTTCTCTGCAGGGCTGCTCTGAATCTCTTCTCTGCCCAACCTGTAGCTGTGCCTGGGATTGCTCTGACCCAGGTGTAGGACCTTGCACTTGGCATGGTTAAACTTCATGAGGTTGGCATCAGCCCACCTCACAAGCGTGTCAAGGTCCCTCTAAATGGCATTCCTTCCCTCCAGCGTATCAACTGAACCACACAGCTTGGTGTCATCGGCAAAATTGCTGAGGGCACACTCAATCCCACTGTCCATGTCAGCGACAAAGATATTAAACAAGACCGGTCCCAACACCGATCCCTGAGGGATACCACTCGTTACTGGTCTCCAGACGGACATTGAGCCGTTGACCACAACTCTTTGAGTGTGACCATCCAGCCAGTTCTTTATCCACCGAGTGGTCCACCTATCAGATTGATGTCTCTCCAATTTAGAGACAAGGATGTCATGTGGGACATGACAGTGTCGAACGCTTTGCACAAGTCCAGGTAGATGACATCAACTGCTCCACCCCTGTCCATCACTTTTGTAGCCCCATCATAGAAGGCCACCAAATTGGTCAGGCAGGATTTTCCCCTAGTGCAGCCATGCTGGCTGTCACCAAGCACCTTGTTGTTTTTCATGTGCCCCAGCATGCCTTCCAGGAAAATCTGCTTCCAGATTTTGCCAGGCACAGAGGTGAGACTGACTGCTCTGTAATTCCCCGGGTCATCCATTTTCCCCTACTTGAAAATGGGGGTTATATTTCCCTTTTTCCAGTCATCAGGAACTTCACCTGACTGCCATGATTTTTCAAATATGATGGCCAGTGGCTTTGCAACTTCATTCGCCAGCTCCTTCAGGACCCGCAGATGGATTTCATCAGGTCCCATGGACTTGTGTACGTTCAGGTTCTTAAGATGGTCTCGAACCAGATCCTCATGTACAGTGGGCCCAAGGTCTAGGTTTTCACAGTCCCTGCGTCCTCCTTCCAAGACTTGGGTGGTGTGGTCAGAGCCTTTGCCAGTGAAGACTGAGGCAAAGAAGCCATTCAGAACCTCAGCCTTCTCCAGATGCTGTGTAGCCAGTTCTCCCGATAGCTTCCAGAGGGGGCCTACATTGTCCTTAGTCTGTTTTTTATCCGCTACATACCTATAAAATCCCTTCCTGCTATCTTTAACATCCCTTGCCAAGTTTAGCTCCAATTGGTCCTTAGCTTTCCTAACTTGGTCCCTAACTTCCCGGACAACATCCCTGTATTCATCCCAGGCCACCTGTCCTTGCTTCCACCTTTTATAAGCCTCTTTTTTCCTGTGAGTTTTTCTCAGCAGCTCCTTATCCATCCAAGGAGGTCTCCTGGCCCTCCTGCTGCACTTCCTTCTAGTTGGGATGCAACACTCCTGAGCTTGTAGCAGGTGATCCTTGAATATTAACCAAGAGTCTTGGGCCCCCCTGCCCTCTAGGGCTATATCCCATGGAACCTTGCTAAGCAGGTTCCTGAAGAGGCCAAAGTCTGCTCTCTTGAAGTCCAGGGCAGTGAGCTTACTGCACGCTCTTCTCACTGTCCTGAGGACCTTGAATTCGACCATCTCGTGATCACTGCATCCAAGACTTCCCTGGAGAGTCACATTTCCAAGGAGCCCTTCCCTGTTGGTGAGCACGAGGTCAAGCAGGGCACCTCTCCTTGTCGGCTTCTCTATTGCTTGCAGAAGGAAGTTGTCTTCCACACAATCGAGAAACCTCCTGGATTGCTTGTGCTGGGCAGTACCGTCACCCCAACAGATGTCAGGGTGGTTGAAGTCCCCCATGATCCTGTGAAGCTTCTCACGCACTTTTGCCTTTTTCTTGCCGACGTCTGGGGACTTGGTGTATTTTGCTAACTCCTGCAGTGACTTTTAATTTAACATCCAGCAGTGTTGTTTTTATGTTTGAGCATATATTGACAAGCTTCTGTTGATCTTGCTCTTTTATGTATGCCAGTTGTGACTGGAGCAATTTGTTTGCTGTAAAATTACAGTTTAGATAATATTATAAAATTACTGATATTAAAATGTCTTTTTGTGTCATCTCTCACTTTTTAAAGTGAAATTGCAGACACTGGAGAAGTCCGAATTCAGTTCTGAAGTGACATGTTCCTATGTATTATATGGCAGCAGTGTTTCTTCATCTGGCTGTCATCCAAGCTTGTTCCATTCTGGTTGCTTTGCTCCTTGAAACTTCCCATCACTTTGGGTGGATTTAAGGAAAGGCTATTAGGAAACAAATAGCAAAATAATGGTTAAGAATGAAAAGCACACAGTCTAAACTGGGTAGGTTTAACTGGCTTTTCTCATGCAAATGAAACACTTTTAAAGTTTTTTGCCATTGGTGTCTTAAATGATTTAAATGCTTATGTGAATACCTTTAGTGCAAAAACTATGTGATGGCCCCTTGGAATTAGTAACTAAATCTAATGGTTTATCACATTCAGATCTGTTCTAGATTAACAATTAATGAGTAGACCTATTCACATGTAACTTATTACATGATCAGAAAAGCATGTCAGTTCATAAAAATGTGGGTTTATTTTTCTGGAGCTTTTTTGTCTCTGTATAAAAATAAATACTGTACAAAATAGAACTTTCTTTTTACAGTTCATATACTGCATTCCCCTTTACAGTAAAGCACTTAAGATACACTGCATGCTTTTTTACTAAGTTTCTTCTCTAGGTCTTTCTTGAGTTGTTTTGGGTTTGTTTTTCAGTTCCTTAAGCAACACGTTCAAGCTGCTCACCTTTAGCCCAGTGTCAAACCGGATCGCTCTCAAAAGGATCCACTGACAGAGTGAAAAGGAACAAACAAATCCATCGGCTTGCTAAAATGAGGGTGAAAAGGCCTGGCAATGTTAGCATTGAGATTTCAAAGTGTTGGTCTCCTGCCAGCCCTCTACTTTCTCTGCTCAATTCTTATGAACTGGGAGGATATCGAATTAACCTCTTGACGTGTTTTAGGGGGAAGCTGTTTTGTCTCCTGCAGTTCCCTGCTGACTCAGGAGAAAGCAGCTGGTAGGTTGAGCTGTGAACAGCATATTTTGAGTGGGTGGCATGCTCAGATCTATTTTTCTTCCAACTCTGCTTGTAAAGATTCTGAAGTTATTCTTCGTGCTCTGTGTATCCTACTGTTAGAAGAATTACAAATATCTTAAAGCATTTATAGACTGGATACGCAGAGGAAGATATTTTGCACACTTGGAGTCTGATAAACTTGACACTATAACTACAGAAATCACCATGCACCCAAAGAACATGAAACTCACTTAAAAATCATGAGATGAGAAACTTATTTTTAGTTGCCCTCTATTTTGCCAGCCATTATGACTTTTAAAGCATATCTTTGGCAGTCAGGAGAGCCAGAGGCCCTAATTTAAAGGCTGGGATTGTCATGTAAATGATTCACTCTGCAGCACACCCATCAAGAAAGGCACCTAATCCTGTGAGACCCCTGTGGTTACTGGGAGTTTACAATGTGTTGGCAACACTTTTTACCATGTGGAGAGGAAAAGTCTGGGCTAAACTTCCTGTGGGTACCTGCTTTTTTGGTACCTGCTTAGGAAGACGTGAAGAAACTAATGCCTACTTTGAACTCTTAAAGGCTGTACCCCACAAGCTAAAGAGTAATTTCTTTGTCTGCACAGTTCTACAGCTTTAATCTAGCTGTAGAACCCAACCCATGTATGGTGAGCAGGCATACGGGTAGTGTGGTCAAGGCACTGCGCTGTGTAGCTGTTAACATACAGTGCTTACAGGAGCTGTGCTCTAAATCCACAATGATGCAGTGTGAAGCAGTCTTAGAAAAACTTTAGACTGCTCTGGAAGTAGGCTACCTTCTTCCTCCAGCAGAAGGAATAGGTCAAGATGATAAGCTTGGTAGCTTTGTTCCCCAAATCACTCTACTTGTGTAATATCAAGAAGTAATGGTCCAAATTTCCTTTTTGTTCCTTAGTGAAATATACTGTTTGTTCTTATAGGTTTGTTTTTTTTAAGGTTTAGGGATGGCAAAATTACAAGTGTTTATTTTAGTCATAATTACTTCTTGACTGATCCCAATTAGGAAACCAGAGAGGCTAAACCAGCCTGGAAGAAGCAGTAAGGCTACATTTATTGAGAGTCTTGGATGGTTTTACACTTTTAAGAAAAGTTCTTCAAAATAAATTTATCAGGGAGATTTCTTTAAGGAGAAAGATAAATTAATGGTGAGAGCTTAAACTCTGCATGGAATCCAGTTACGCTACCAAGGTGACCTTTTTGCTTTTTAGAAGAAATAATCTACCATCTTTTATTTCATAGTAAAACCCTACAGTTTCTTATTAGCTTACAGCAGTATTTCAGAAGTGTTTCTAACAATCATTAAGAGGAAAATGTAAGAAAAATGATGTAGTTGATCTCAGTTTGGTTTAAGATGGTAAATGAGATGAATGTATTTTGTGATTCCTTAGCTGAGCTACGGTGAGTTACCATGCAGGATGCTGAAAGGGCAAAACTGCTGTTTCTCAGTGCTGTGTCATAGCTCGTTCTGTTCTCTTCTGTTTCTTTGGCCTCCTCATTGTGGTTTGCCTGCAGAAGAGAACTGGATGATCCATAATGTGTGCTGTGCCTTTGGCAGATGGGCATTGCTGTCATACTGGTGGCCTTTCATTTGCATGTTTCTTGTCTGTGTTTGCAGAGTAAGATTCTTAGAATACATGCAAGTCTCAATTGTTTGTGATGTATTAAACCATTTCAAAGATATACTGGAGATTTTTACCATTTGGTCAACACTTAGCTGTTTTTTAAATGAGGTTAACAACTCCTGGGGTTGTACTCAGGCCCTGTCTTTTAACAGGCATTACATTCTAGTAACCCTTGCTTCTCAGTTGTGCATGTGTTAACCTGGTTATTGGAAAGAGGATAGAGCATTCTCATCTGTGTGAACATACTCGTATTTTAATTTCTTCCAGTTGCATCAACACTAGTGTCTGCCTCTAAAGAGGTAGCGCTCAAGTGCTACCAATATACTTGTCCTGTAGGCTCTCACAGTGTTATGCTATAAACCCACTGTATATTGAACAGAAAGGGTTGAATTGACCATGGAAGTGTGTTGAACCTAAATGTTGATGTGATAAAAACTGCTGATATGGCTGTAGGAGAATGTTAGTTGGAGGAGTCAGAGATTACTACAGGATTATGATGCTCAATCATAGACCTGTTAAGCTACATATGAAAATATCCCAGATGTAGACGCATGGGTATTAATAATTCCCTTTAATGCGATATTATGGAAAGGATTTTATCAAAGGAGATTAAGACTGTTAAGCAGCACTGCTTCCTAGCAGCAGAAGACAAACCACGCTTAACTGACTTGCTTGGCAAGAGTATAATTCAGCACATCCATAAATGGCTTAAGGAACTAGATGAACAAGTGTAAATGTAAGAGATGTAATCTTTGAAATAAAAAGCAGCAATCTCCCAGACTGGAGTGAAGTAAAGCAGAATCTGTACTTGAATGTTTTTGACTACACACTTCATCGAAACGTGAAGATCAACTTGCAGTCCTTGATCAAGTGTGGAATACTTGCGAGACAGGTAGGCAGGGAAAGGGAAGAGATCAGGCAGTGAGGACATCCACAAACAATCCAAAACGGAGTTCTATGTGGCAGGTTTCGGAGCTGCCAAAATTCCAAGCACAATGAGGATTTTTTCCTCTCCAGCCCAAGGCTGTTACAGTGAAGCTTAGACTTTCACAACAAAAACTGCCTCTGAACTGAAACAATACCTGCTGCTTGTTTTTAGGATGGAAATGGTGATCAGCAGGAGGGGAGGACAGGATTAAATGAACCTTGACTTTAATGCTCAATGTTAGAATTTAGGTTAAAGGAAAGTAAACAACGTTTTGGTGTAATTAAGGACTTAGGACAGATTTAAGAAAGGTTTTATTTTTAGCTTGAATTCAGTTGTGAGAAGTTTTAAGGTCTCTTATTTTTACCCATTTCCCTTTGTTTCCCTTTGCATGCTTTGTTTCCATTAAACCTTGTAAATTCATAATCTGTTGTGCCTTCACTTCTGTCTAAACACAAATGGTGGTTCTGATGTTTTTAACACCCTGAAAGAATTTATTAACTCTGGCCCCATAGTTAATACTAAATTCTAGCTGACTGTGGTTTGTTTCTAGTTGCCTGTCTTTTGGGTGCCTGGTTACAGTGACACTGATGCATTGGGGCTGAGACACCGGTTCCAGTTGCAGGATTTAAAACATAGTTGGTTTAAAGACGATTTTTCTCAGACATCAGTAATAAAATAGGCAAACACAGTGCTTCTATGCTTGTGCCTATAAATAGCACAAGTTTTCTCTTTACACTTTTGGTAAAGGCTTGAACCAGTGGAAATGCTGCTTTCTCATGTTCCAGCACTAGCTCTGAAATGGCTTTCATATTTAAGTAACTGTTTCTATTAGGCTCTGGCAGGCTTTAGTAGGTGTACCTGGAGTGCTGTTGACTTGTTCTTTATTGGATAGCTGAGAGAAAAAGCTTTTATTCTTTTCCAGCAGGACCCTGAGGGTGCCATTCAACACTGATGCTGAGCCAAAATCAGCAACAGGAGGCAATGGTAAATCAAGATTTGTGAAATATAGCAGGTTAGATTTCAGCTGCACTCTTAATTTGTAAAGTTCCATTTTTTACACATCCAAAATATAATCATCAGATGTTGTTTTCTACTGTTTACCTTTGAAATATGTTTATTCACATGAAGTCTTCTCTGTTGCTTTAAGCTGGACTGACTTTTGTGTGAAAGATGATTCTGATCAGTCATCAAAAACAACCGTGTCTCTCTCAAATAAATATTTAGAAGACATAGTGACCAGTAGAAGAATTTGTAACATAAGACACTAGGTCTTATGTGAAAGTAGGACTAGAAGTGAGACTTTCCATCCTATGATCCTAATGCTGCTAAGCATCATCTTAGAGGAGGTGGATGAAAAGGATTTTCATGTTAGACTGGAAAAACAAAACAGAAATGTCACTTCCAGTAATGTTATGTTGAGTCCTTCACAATGTATAGTGGCATCCTTTTGTATTTGTCAGTAGGTTTGGGAAGGAATAAGAGTTTTCTGGCTTGTTTAAAAACAATAGTAAAAAAGCATCAGTGATTTTTGCTGGTTGGGGTGCTGAACTTTGTACTTTATGTTTGTGCTGATCATTTGAATCCAGGAAAGAATGCATATCCACACTCTCTCCTGAGCTGTAGGATCCCTATTTACAAGATAAATACTGCATTCCAGTAAGGAATTTTGAAGCATCATTTTTTCCCAACAGGCGTTACAATTCCTGTCCTAAGAGGTGTAGTTCAACTGGGACTCAGCCTTGCTTTAGGGAAGGGAAGTCCTGCCAAGGCTTGTGAAGTAGAGCCAAAGCTGGTCAGTGCAAAAGGAGATTTTGGAGATGTTTATAATTGCTAGAGCCTTTTGAGAGTACGGTGTCCACTCCTGGCACAATTGCTTGTATATAAATTGTTAGTATTTTTAGGCAGTACAGTTTAGAAGAACTAGGTGTATCCGATGAAATGTTGTATTTTTACATAGAAAAACAAGTTAGGTTAGTGAATGCTTGCAGAAACTTAGATTTTGCATAAGTACAGATATGAAACAGATAGTTTGAGGCAGAGATGCAATCATCTTTAAGCTACCTGCACAAAACACATAAGCTTAATGCATTGTTCCATGATCCGAGGAAAATCAGTGCAATTCTAGAATTTAAACTTCGGATTTTAAGTTTCTCCCTTCAAATTGCAGATTAATTTGGGGAGGTTTTATAATTTAACTCTTAAAGTCTAAAGAAGTGAAAAAATATTATAGTTCAGTGAGGATAATATACTGCCTTTTAATGTCTTTAAAACATTTTCTTGACAATAAAAATATCTATAAAATGCATTTACAGTTAAAAGACCACTTCCTGATTTTGCAAGCTGATTTTGCTAAAACCACTAAAGGAAAAACATCATCTTCTACCTAAAATCTGGCAGAGGAAATATTAGCTGGAAAGAGTTTTTTATAGAAAGGTTTATGCTTATAATAAAATAACTACAGTATTTTCTGTCAAATTCATATTCTAGGCTATTACACAGCTCAGAACAGAAATCTGTGTGTGTTTCTCTGAGTTTTCACTTTTTTCCCCCTGTTATTGCTTTCAGCAACTACTGTTACTGCTGATATTTTCCCTTATGTGCAGAAGTGTTGATGGGCTGTGAATGCTGCTTTAGGCTTCATTTTCTGAGGCTGTGTTTTGAAGTGTATTTGTTTTTGCAAGTCACTAGTCAGGGCAAAGCAGACAAACTAACAAAATGTGATATATTAGGGCTTCTGTGCATGGATTGAAGGCTGAGTATAATTAAATTGAAACAACAGGATTAATGATGTCAAGCTCAAAATAGAACTCACGTAATTTACTGTCCAATTTGATGTGCTTAGTCTTCCTTACTGTAGCAGGTCTAGGGCATTGAGCAATGGGCATTTGTTGGTTAGGATTTCAAATATTACTAGAAAGAGGAGTTTCATTATAGAATTAATTGTTTAATGTAAAGGATACAGTTTGATATCTGTATGCTAAATAGTATGCTAAATGTAGGCTAAATAATGCAAAGCTCTGCTTGCTAAATATAGAAATTAATATATATATTTGGGGGGGGTCCAAAGACTTTGGTGGAAATAGATTGTCCCTTTCAGTATAAATGTCCTTAGGATGAGATGAGGGAAGCAGAATCCTGGTTTCTGATCATACTTTTTGCCAAAATACTTTCTAATCCCCAAATAGTAAATCCTAGTGGCAGGTGGGATGTGTTTTTTCTAAAGCAAAACGTCTGTGTGTGACTCCTCTAGGCCTTCATCAGATTCTGACCGCTCTGCTCCATTCTTAGCTGTTGTCTCAGCAGCGCCTGCACGTAAGCGATCCCATTGTACAGGAGACAGTAGAGAACATAGTGCCTGGATCCAGTTACTCTCAATCAAACATGTGAGAAGAGATGGAGAATACTCATTGTGTTGCTCTTTCACACATGAAGACAGCTCTTCTCATTCAGTTCCTCTTCTGTCCCCCTCACAGAGGTGCATTCTTGTATCCTGGATGGGGCATTTTACTGCTAGACAGCCACAAAAATTGAGCCCTAGTAATGGAGCCTCCACTGTGCTGCACACCCACTGTGACTGAACTGGAGAGAAGAGTCTGCAGTAGTGCCCAAGTTGCCTGAGAAGACTTTAGTATCTTTTCTTTCAGAGATTGCCTCACTTTGATTTCACCCATGTATATGTATTAGAATGCATCATGTGGTTGTGTAATGCATGTGGGATTTTTTTTATAATGGCTCCTTTTCTAATTTTTTATTTTTCCTCAGTTTCCTTCCAGGTACCTGCTCTTTCCTAATACTGAAATGAGGCAAATTTTGAAGGCAAAACCAGTTTCTTCTGCCCTGAGTATGAGGTAAGATACAGACTGTTTTTCGGATGTGTCATTGTTGCAGTGTAAATCAGGGGTGATCACAATAACCCTAAGATGCCTACACAGGTACTGGATGGAGCTTAATTGCATTTGCACAGATAGTTGCTCTTCCTCTTCTAATGAGGCATTTGTAGACTGTACTGTGGCCACATGTCCTTGTGTTGAAAGGATGACATACCCAGCATTTATTCACTGTGCCAGGTTCAGCCTTCTGAAAGCGTATTTCTCTCTGGTCTCTTCTCTTGCTAGTCTCATCCTTTTCTTGCTGTGACAGCAGCATGAAGGGCTGCTGATCCCAAGAAGCTAAATTTATTGACACCATGGTAGATTGACTTAAGCTAAGCTGTATGAGGAATTCAGGAACATCTCTAATTATCCAAAGTATCTTTATCTATGACTATTAAAGGTGTCCAGTATAAATTATCTACATATAAATATGAAACCTTTTGCTGACTCAGGCCAATACCTAAAGGGCACCTATAAGAAATCTAGAGGGCAAATTCTGACAGGGCATGTAATGACAGGACACAGGGAATGGCTTTCAACTGACAGACAGGAGATTTTGGTAAGACACTGGGAAGAAAGTCTTTTCTATGAGAGTGGTGAGGCTCTGGCACAGGTTGCCCAGAGAAGCTGCGGCTGCCCCATCCCTGGCAGTGTTCAGGGCCAGACTGGACGGGGCTTGGAGCAACCTGCTCTAGTGGAAGGTGTCTCTGCCCATGGCAGGGAATTGGAACTGGATGAGCTTTCAGGTCCCTTTCTACTCAAACCATTCTGTGATTCTTATGAAATCTGATAGGTTTTATATATGTAAAAAGTAGTATATAATCATTGTATTTTATGTACATGTATGTGAGTATATTTACATGCGTGCATTTTCAGTTTTGCTTCTTATTGTAGAATTGCTAGAAAAATAGTTGATTAGCTTTTTTAATGACAAAAATGGATGAGGAATGCTCTAGGAAGTTGGAAAGATCTGTTTGGCTTTCAGCTAGAATAAGCATGTCAAGTTAAACATCTTAATCTAGGCAATTTACTTCAGCTCTGACATTTTTGCCTTAGGCAGTGATTGGAAAATTGTGGTTTATGTCACAACCAACCAGCTAGGCTGCCTAATTTTGATCTTGAGATTTCCATGATCAACACACTCTGCTTTGTTTTGTCCTGGAAATTGAAACCTCTTTACTCTGCTAATTAATACATTTCACTCTTTCAAAATGTTTGTACTTACCATGAAGTACTGAGGAATTGGCCTTTCTGTAAAGCAAAGGTAGTTTGCATTGAAGTCTTTGAACTTTCCTGGAAATCTCTCTTGTGTTTTACTAAGCAGTCACAAACTTAGGGAATGGCATACTGTTTTTCCTGTGTGAGGCACCAGGCTTTTCACTGTGAAAGGACCAGAGACAGCAGACATAAATTGTAACAGACCAAGTTCAGACTGGCTTTTGAGACGTGACTATATAAACCTTAAGCAACCTGATCTGACCTTGGAGCTAACCCTCCTTTGGGTAGGAGCTTGGACTAGAAATTTCCTGAGGTCCCTCCAGTCTCTGTCAAAGTGGTTATTTTGTCAAGTTACCCATTTGCTCTGACAAACATGCAAACCCAGCCTTTTTATAGGCAAGGAATATGTACATGTGTTAGGCGTGAAACACTTGGTCTGAAGATCAAAATCTCTGGAAACTAGGCTGTGCCTGAGACACTTCAGTAAAATGAGTAGCTAAAACTGTACCTATTTTAAAAATACATCTAACAGCCACTTTCTTCCCTCTACTTCTGTCCGTTGTTGGGATCTTTTCTGCTTCCTGCCTTAAAGACCAGTTGTCTTAATCTGTTTTTGCTTGCTCAATCAGATGTGGAAGCACCTCTCTCAGAATCAGCTGCTATTTGACAGCTCATTGCAGCTTGAGGCTCCTTTTTTCACTGTATGAATATGTTAAAATATATATTCTGGGCTATGCCTGAGAAATTACATTTTGGCATTGAAGCTGTTTCTATTTCTTGTCTGTGAATATCTGTAGAGGCCTGTTCAAGGTAAACAAGAACTCAGAATTTTAATAGAAGGGGATTTGACAGCTGTTTGTAGAATGCACTGCACCATTTATGGATGGAGGACCTACTGAGGCATGGCATACATTTATATGCACCAAACTGTTAAAAGGGGAGGAAACAGGAACTATTCCTGGTAGAATGTCTTATTATTTTGCTAGCTTCATGTAATCTCTTGTCAGTTTAAATGCACATGGAGACAGCATTCCAAGTTTTTATACTTTGGACACATTTTACTTTCTGTATAGGCCAGCTAATAGCAAACCAGTGCCCTGTTCTGACTCCAGTAGTGAACTGTGCAACCAGTAAGGAAAGAATTACCAATCCCAAAGAGAAAGGTGAAGGACAGAATTGCCTGATAGGGTGATTACAGAACAGGAAGGAAGCAAAGAGAAACTGAATAAAGAATATCTCTTCACTAGGAAGGATGCGGTCTTATTAGTATAGAAAGGTTTAGCTCTAGCTCTCAAAGCTTAGAACTTCTTGGCTCGCTTGAGAAAGAATCCTGCTTCATTCACAGGCTTTTTTCCCCTCTCTTAACTAGAGCTCCATTCAGTCCTTCACCTGTTGGTCTGATTATTTTTTCTTCCCCTAATTATTTTGCTTTTTACTGTGATTGCTGGATTACTTAATTTTGAAATTTAATTTTTGACTTTTCACTTATCAAGGGGAAGAACTAAAATAAATTGCAGTTTACTTATCAGTAAGGTTTCTTTGAAAAGGTTCAGGTGGCTGGTGTTATTTTAGGCATAACATGTGTCTGACTTATTTAACATGAAGTTTCTACTAACCCTTTGTTTAGTTGCCTTGATTTTGCTGCTACTGGGAGAGTTAAGCTGAGGAAAGTTGAGAAATCCTAGTTTAATCTTTCCTGTAGGGAAAACCAGTGCATTTGGTAGTAGAAAAGGGGCAGTATCCAAACAAAAAATGACCAATTGAAAACAAACCCACATTTCTTAGTGCTTGTTTGACCCCGGGCAGCTGCAGTGGTAATGGGAGGGCTCCGGGAAGGATTAGCCTCTGACTTGCGTAGATGTCATGCTGCACAGAGTAATATTGGAGGAAGCCAGTCTTGCTTTCCATCTCAGAAATATCTTTAACTTCATGCTAGAGTTAACTTATTTAGAGATACATAATCTCAAACTCAAAGTTCATCCCCCCAAAAAGAAATAGAGTTTCATTCCATGAATATTCCATGAATAACCCCAGACAGTATTGGGATTCCCAGGCAGACCCCCTTTGTGTGAGCTATATATGCTTTGTGTTATTTATTCTTATATGAAATAAATATTTGATTTAGGCTGATTTAAGAAAATCCTTCTCGCATGCACATGCGTAAGAATATTGTGAATTCTCTGTAATGGCTGAGCACACTTAGACCCACATGGTTCAGCATCAGTCATGTTGCTCAGATCCAATATAGAGAAACCGTGTTAGCCAGCAAAAGGAAATCTGAACCTTGTACATGTATTTGCATGAAAGTGTTTTGGATTGACTTTTTTCTGTTGGGTTTTTTTGTTTGTTTTTTTTTTCTTAGGGGGCAGACCAGCACAACTGATGTGACATGAAATGTTTTGGCCCATTCCCTTTTTGAACAGGGGAGACTTAGGTTAGATATAAGAAGTTCTTCCCTGTGAGGATGGTGAGGCCCTGGCACAGGGTGCCCAGAAAAGCTGGGCTGCCCCATCCCTGGCAGTGTTCAAGGCCGGGTTGGATGGGGCTTGGAGCAACCCGCTCTAGTGGAAGATGTCCCTGCCTATAGCAGGGGATTGGAACTGGATAATCCTAAGGTCCCTTCCAACCTGAACCATTCTGTGATTTCCGTGTAGACCCTTTATTCTGCACTAGTCGATCTCTCTGCTCTCGCAGCAGTGTAATTATTCCTAAATGAAAATTTACTTCTTTTTTTTTCCCTGAACAAAGTGCTCAAAGGAATGCTTTGGCAATGGAGGCTGTCCCCTGTCTGCTGAACTGTGTTGTGAGAGGCAATCGCCAGGATACATAGGTCCTTTCTGTATGCTGGTTCTGTAGCAGCCCCCAAGTCTGTGCAGCTACAGCAGATTACTAACACTGTACATAAAGAGCTCCAACCTGTGAGTTTAGGGAATTAGCTTTGAAGAAAGCAGGTATTCAAAGGTCTTGGAGCTCTATGGAAAACATTAACTCTAACACACCTTAAATGAATTTGAAATAATGCAATATCAAAAGTATGGAAAGGGAATTTATACATTGGATGAAAGAGAGTTCAGATCCCTGTATGTCTAAAAATACACAAGTTATTACTCAGATGTAGCCATATTTGACATCTTTGCATCTTGGATAGGATTGATTCTTATACTGCAAAGACATGAAAGCCTCACTAGTACAGAATTGTAGTAATAGAAATACAGAAAGCAGCTGAATCTAAACTATGTTGGGGGAGAATAGATCCAGTTGTTCAAAGTAATGTTGTCACCTGTGTTTACCTGAGCATGTCAGATCCTGTGCTTGGTTGTAGCTTTCAGGGGTGAGAATTGTGCTGTGCCTTCTGTTTCTCAGTTGTGAGCACTTCTCTTGATTCTTTTGTGACCCTTCTTTTTTGCCTTTCTTATGCTAAAAGCTTTATTTTCTTCTTTTTTTTTTTTTTTTAAGCCTTTATCTTAGAAGAGTATCCTTTGTAGAGAATAAGTTATTTTGAGGCCAGCTGGAAAGATCTACAAAAGTCATATGACTGCTGCATCACATTTGCCTTTTTTTATACATTATTACAGTTTAGCCTTTAGGAAGAAATAAGCATTGCAAAGCACCTGTGGGGTCTCAGTGTGTGGCTGAGTCTCCTAAATAATAATAGATTTAGGCTGCATATAGCAAGCTTCTGTGCCTAGCGGGAGGATTGGTATACAGTGTTTGTGCTTTGACTGCTTGTAGGAGAACATTCTTTGTGCTCACGTTTAACTTGTCAGAAGTGATCAGACGTTTTGTGGGATCTGAGCCATGTCTTCCATTCTGCTGTCATTACTGTGAATGTAACTACATAGAAGTGTGAAAGGGAAAAAAATACAATCTTGTGGTGTTTGATTTAAGGATGACTTGATGAAAACTGATTAAAACACAACTGATGCTGGGGTTTTGTTGTAAACTTATGTGAAGTGCCCGTGATGCTTTTCAGCAGACAGAATGCAACAGTGAGTGTGCCTGAAAAAAACCCCACAGAAAGGAAATAAACTATTAAATCTGGAAAACAGGGGGGAAGGACACAAAACAGACACTTTTTCCATGCTGCTTCTTCAAAGTGGTTCCTCTTTATGCCATCTGATGTAATTTTTTGTGCTAGCTGAGGTGATGTTTCTAGCAAACCACTTAACTCTGTGTTTTGTTTTCCTCTTTTTCATCTCTGATTGACAGTCCCACCAAGAAACAACAATAAAAAATTCATGAGGTCAATCCCCAAGTGATTCAGAAAGGACTTTCATGGGATTAGATAGAGGCAGTTAAATTTCCTGGGGCACAAGTGTTTTTTGAGGAAAGGGATAAAAGTGCATTATTCTCTGGTTAATCCTGGTTAAAATATGAAGGTTCCTGGCTGGAATATAAAGGACTGGTTTTGGTGAATAATTTAGAGAAAATGTCCCCAAAATTCTTCAATTGCTATAGAATAAAACAACAGTGTTAACAGAGAGGAGATGAATAGTTTTGTTTTGGCTCCAGAGAAGTGAACAGTGTGTTGTCTTTAACTTGCATTGGATTGTCACTTACTGGTTCTCTTTAGTGAGAATGGTGACCCAGTGACTGTGACTGAGTCAGAAGAGTACAGAACTATTAACTGAGTGTTTAGGGGCATTTTTATTTTATGGTGTGAATGTCAGTTCTTGTATTTTCCTTCATTTTCTTCCTCTATCAAGAAGGGAGTTTGGGTTTTTTTTCTATTTGGATTTTAACTGCTGACAAGGAAATACCAAACTGGTATGTATGACTGACATGAATTTGTGTTTGTGATCTGAATTGCTAGGAGATAAAAAGCTCTTTATTCCTACCTGTTGGAAAGCATGCAGCAATATAGCTACAGAATAAAATAAGCAGCATTCACTTCCTTCACATAAGCCACTGATGTGTGCTGGGAATCAAGCATAGGGCTTGAACCTGGAGACAGTAAACACCCTTCAGGAAACTAAATACTGCTTTGTGGTGATCTGCTAGTACTTTTAGAGTGATTTTCTAAGGAAAGGGCAGGCAAAGGAAGTTCAGCTCCTGTGGTGAAATACATGCAGAGAGAAGCTGGTTCATGAGCTCAGGAAGCAACCACACAGAACTTCTCATGGTGTGTGGGAAAACTGGTCTGTTTGCAGCCTTTTTAGGATATTGAGAGAACCCTAGCACAAACCATGTGAGCTCAAGTGGACTGGCCAGGATCCCTGTGGACAGCCCACAGGACAATGGTTCTGGGTAGTGAATCCTCACTGTACCTTCTGGGTTTCACTTGGATTGTGGTGATGAGCTGAGTTTTGGACAGGTCTTTTATGTCCTTTCAGTGTCAGCTGTTACAGCATGAGACTTGCCTCAGTCTTGCTTACTTTTCCTGCATGCATCCTAAGCTGCACATTTTCTTTGCTTCTCTGGTTTGTGGTAACTTTATGGCTGCAGTATAGTCTTCTTTTGGGGTGAGATGAAGAAAACTTACATATTACACCTGATCTTAATGGAAACATGTTCTGGTGCTTACCAGCTTGATTGCTGTCAATCAGGTCATCACCATGTGTCACTATTCTGAATCCTGTTGTTTCTTGTGATTTAACACACAGATGTTTCTATTCATGCTTCATTCAGACCAGTCTTGATTCGGAGAAAACTCCATGAACAAACTCGCCAACAGAGTTTCAAGTTGACAAGCAGGTATTCTTTATTACGGCGCCGGGAGACACGGGGGATAGCTCCTCCTAACGTGTGTCCCCGTATTGCTCTACAGGTCATCCTTATATGGTCACTGAGAACATTACATCATTTCCAGAAAGTTTCCCGCATTCATACAAAATATGATGGTGGTTCCCAGCTTAATTAACATTACAGATATAGCAATCATCCTGTTCTTTTACTTATCAATAGGTTTTAACTACTGCCATCCTGGCCATCAGCTAGTCCCAGGTGCTACCCACCCCTTGGTCGTTTTCCATTCTGTTCTTGTCACACCTTTTGTATTGAGGTTCTGAGGACCTGAAACTGCCTTCAGGCAAAACGGTTACTTTTCATTACAAAGCCAAACTTATCATTACTTTAGAACTGATTACATTTTGTGCCTCTTTGTTTCAATCCCCCCTTTTTCTGTCCTTTTGCGAATTCTTTTGCAACATTTTATATAATACCATTACCATCTAGAGTCTTTTGAAAGTGTCCTGTTTCTACTTGATACTTAAGTTTCATTTCTTTTTCCAGTCTTCATAACTTATTATAGATCATTTACAATACCAGAAAGAAAATTTTGTTATACCACAAGTAATTAATATTAAGACAATATCCTGCAACCAGTTGCCTTAAACAGGAGAGATCAAGTAACCATGAAGTTAACTTTTTCCATATTTCTTTAAACCCCCAGGAGGTATCATCCTTGGCCATTTTATGAAAGATTTTAATTTATTTCCAAATTTCCTCCAGATTTGTTTCAGGAACAGCAACTTTCACTGATTATGGAACAACCCCCTCCTTGTGAAGCCAATAATGTCTAGAGCCATTCGGCTTTGTAATACCATTTTAGATATCACCCACAAATTTGTCCATGAGATAGTGTTGGAAACTGGAATGCCAATTAATGGACGGCCCTGATCTCCTGATTCAGGCAACTGTGCACACACTCAACAGCCACTACAATTAACAATTTTAGCAACATTCTGCATTAATTTCAGGTATAAGTATTGGTCCCAAACTAGTATACCAGTTATCATATAAGTTCAAATTACGACCGATACAATTTCATACACCAGGAGCCTGAGGGTTCAATCCACCATGTCTTCTCTGGTTCTGGTGCTTTCTTTATTCTTGAATAATGTATCCAAGCAGGTTGTTCCTTTATCTTCACTGCTGTAAAGGTGGTCAAACTCTCAGAGATGGCCTTCTCCCACTTCCAGAAGACTTTCTCTTTTAAACTGGGACTGATATGGTCTTCCATATAAAATTTTACATGGTCTAGCCTTTTCTTTCGACCGAGGTTTAGTTCAAAGCCTTAATAGAGCCAGTAAGGCTTGGTACCAATATTAATTTATTTCCTGACATATTTTACCAATCTGATGTTCTGATCAGATGAACCATCTTTTCTACTTGCCCACTGACCTGGGGCCTGTATGGTACATGTAGTTGCCAATCAGCTTCTATTTTTGCTAGTTTCTTGTAACTATTTTGCTCTAAAGTGTAAGCCTCGGTCAGAAGAAATTGCCTCTGGTGCTCCAAAACAAGGTATATCATACAACGATGTTCCAATTACTTGTCTTACATTATTTATTCTACAAGGGAATGCTTCTGGCCATCCTGAAAAAGTATCCGTTAACACCAACAAATATTGGTAACCCCCTTTTCTTGGTAATTCAGAGAAATCTATTTGCCATTGCTGTCCCGGATAATTTCCTCTCCCAATGGTCCCAATTTGATTTCTGTTTTCAGTTTTAGGATTATTCTTAAGACAGAGCTGACATTGTTTTGTCACTGATTGAACTGTGGTGTATAGATTCCTTCCTACAATTTGTTTGTCCAAATATTTATACAAAGAGTTGCTACCCCAATGAGTTTTATTATGTTCCTCTTGAACTAGCCTCCAGAGTTGATTATAAGGAATTACAATTCGCCCATCAGGTATCTGAACCCAACCCTCTTTGTTTTCCTGTCCTTCGAGATCTTCAATCAATTTTCTATCCTCCTTTGAATATCTAGGTTTAGATTTCTCAATTGTTAGTTTGTCATCAGGGATTAAAAGAATGATTTTAAGATTGTTCAGCTTCTTGTTTGGCTCCAATATTGGCCAAATTATTTCCAGTTTCCTGATCAGAGTCACCAGCTTAAATTTATTTATTTATTTTTTTTTTTAAAAAAAAGTTTTCATTCTTTTCAGACGTCACCATGTCCATGGACCACAAATGCATATTTAGAATCAGTCCAAATATTTATCCTTTTGTCTTTAGACAGTTCCAGGGCTCTTGTTCAGCATGTTCCAGGTTTCTTTCAAATTTGGTAAAAACAAAAACCAAAAGAAAAAAAAAACCATGAAGAAGATAACCAGTGGGCTTCTTTCTGTTCCAGAACTGCTAATACAACATGAGACACTAGTACAGTAATCTTTTGTCCCAAGGTAAATTTGCAAGCCTCTTCAATGTTCATGACAACTGCAGCCACAGCTCTTAGGCATCTGGGCTATCCTTTGCTTGCTTCATCCAGCTGTTTTGAAAAATGCACCACTGTCTTCTTATAGGGTCCTAGCTTCTGAGCAAGGACCAAAGCTATTCCCTCTTCATAGGAATATAGCCAAAAGGGTTTAGTCACATCTGGAAGTCACAGAGCTGCAGTTCTCATTAGCTCTGTTTTAAAGCCCTCCTCTACAGAATCGGTCTATTCCAAAGAGAGGTTTCTTTTAACAGTTCATATAGTGGTCTTACCAGAACACCATAATCACATATCCATGTCTGCATCATTCAGTCATTCCCAGGAACGTACAGAACTCCTTGATGGTTGATGATAGTGGTGTTTGATAAATGGCTTCCTTTCTAGCAGTTCCAACTTCTATGTTCTCCTGTTGTTTCATATCCTAGGTAGGAAACTCAGGTTTGAATTAGTTTGGCCTTTTGTCTGGATACCTGATATTCATTCAGCCCCAGAAAATTCAATAATCCCACCATTAACGAGACATATTCTTCCTTTGTTCCTGTAGCAATTAATAGGTCATTCACATATTGTAACAGAGTCCCTCTGAGTGGGTGGATTCCTTGTTTCTAGTTCCAGTGTTAACTGATTTCAAAACTTGTTGGACTGGTTTTAAACCCTTCAGGTAATACTGTCCAAATTAGTTGAGTTTTCCTTACTGTGTCAGGATTTTCCTTATTCAAAAGCCAATAAATTCTGGTTTTCTTTGGCCAATATTAAGCAAAGAAAGAGTCCTTTAAATCCAAGACAGCGAACCATTTGATTATTATTCAATTTAGTAACAAATGCCTATACCCCCCCTTCCTTGGCAGTTAGTTACATTCAATGCTTTAGCTATATTTTCAGCAAGATTTACAAAGAGATTTTTTTAGCAACTGTGGGAATTTCATATTGGACTCCAGTTTCCATTTCATGATAATACATGATGTTGTATTGACTCTATATTTTTCTTTGATCTTAATACTAATAATCACATTTGGGTCTTCTTCAGTTCCATATATTTTAAGTCCAATTTTAGTTACTTTTTTTCTGTTTCTAATTTTTCAGTTAAATTTACTGGCTTGCAGGCACGGGTTGTACAGCTATTCCTGCTATTAAATTTAGTCATATCTCCAGCCTGCAGTATTCCAGCATACACAAGACCATCCTTTTCTTCCACAGAGGTGTGATGACTGATATCTAGCCGTTTGACTAGGTACATCATCAGGATTTATGTGACATTGGTATCCACCTGGGCAAATATATTTTGGTTGGCTACTGTAGTACCGCCTCTACTCTGAACTTCCACAATTAGTATCTAAATCATCATCTATAATATCACATGCATCAAAAATTATTGACAGTGAGGTACTCAAATTGGTTATAACTTCATTATAACTTATTCCAATTAATCTTCCGTCTGAATTTGTTCTCACTGAGTTTGATTGTATATGCAACTGCCTGTCTTTGTTCCTTTGCATTCATAAAAGGTGTGGTAGATCAGCATTTGAGAGGTTACTCTCCCTTGTCTAGTTGTGGTAATGCATTCACTACAGTTGTGAATGATTTTAGAAGCCACGGCATTTTCCCATATGGTTCCTATCAGAACCGACACCAAAAGAGGTCCGGTCAGGATCATAGTGCTCAGCGGTCACAGCCCCAGGGGTTGCAGCCCTCGGCAGACCTTTTCAGCTGCAGCACCGATTCCCTCCGGTCTTGCCCTCTCTGGTAGCTTAAAGGTATATTCCCCGTCGGCTACTATGGCAGTAGTATTTGACCCACAACAACTGTTCCAATGAGGTGGTAATTTCACACCGAATGCAAAAGAACTGTAATTGATTTCTCAAAAAATTGTTCCTGGTCTCCCCTACGAGTAATAATATGCTTCAAACAATTGGGACACTTAGGAGGACATGGACTGGTACTGGCCCTTATCCTATGGTTTCTTAAAATAATTTCAACTATATCTGCATTTCCCATATCAAATTTACAGGAGTCAATATGAATTCTCTCAGTTACTTATCCCAAGTCCTCTTGAGGGTCAACTTGGCGTCTCTGGGTTCAGTCACAACTTTTCCATTCTTTTATGGGTCCTTTTACTCAGGACGCATGTGTCCACCTTTTTTCAGCAGTTCTTATCGCCATTTCTGGAACTTCAGATGCCCATACTCCCAGATATACTTGATTATGGATTTCTTCTATTTCAGGGGGTGTCCTCCTGTTCGCTTTTCTGTTGAAGATATAAACTCAAAACTGAAATTAACTGATTTTTAACTCTCAATTCCATTTTACCTTCTTTAAATGCTTCTTCTAGTCCTAATATAGATTTTGGAGAATTTAGTATGCATAAATTTATGCATTCTCCTTTGTTTTTCCAATTGTCTGAAAGGGTTTCAGAAAGTTTTTTGTTTGTTTTGTTTTGTTTGTTTTTTTTCCTTGGTGACCATTAGCTCCCACATCTGTAACAAATTCTTTTCCCTCTGACTTAACTCTGAACAAGTTGCTCCTGTATCCACTAAAATTCTACTTTATTTCCTCTAGTCCCCGGTTTTAATTTAACCAGTAGATCTACTAGGGTAGATTACCCAGGTTCCTGTCAGTCTAGCTCCAATTCAGCCACCGGAGCCATCCCATGCATTTCCCCAGCATTCATCCCACTCAACCACAGGAGCTGCCCGAGCTCCCCTACTTTCCTTCTTGGTTTTCCTTAACTTTAAACATCTTTCCCCAGTATCACGATCTGAACAACATCTCTCCAGCTTAGCTTTCAAGTTTTTCCCTGTCCTTTTCCAAAGCCAAAATTAAGGGATCTGGCGAAGGTATATTAATTTTGCATTCCATCTGTCATATCTGCATACATTACTTAATTCAATTTTCCTTGCCACCTCAAAAACAACATTAATTATAACAATGTATCATAATTAAAAGTTCCATTTTTAGGCCATTTTTCCTGATCTTTTAAACTATACAAAGGCCACCATTGGTTACAATATTTCACCAATGTTTTCTTATTTAGCGAGCCCCCAGAAGACCCTCCCAGTTCCTTCCAATGGGCCAAAATGCAACCTAAAGGACTCTTTTTCAAGATTTCTCCACTCTGCTGATTTCCCATTATCAATCTCGCATTCACACACACACACACACACACACGGGATCCCACACACACACTCCACACAGCTACAACACTTGAGACAAAGACTAAAATCGTATCAAACAATAGTTATAACCTGCTGCCAACACTAACATCACAAGACGAAAATCATCACTATAACAAGCCACAGAATAGGCACTCCACAGTTACAATACTTGAAACAGAGACACATTTATAGTAGTCTGTCACCAATACCAAAAATCACAAGACCAAAATCACAACTGTAATAAGCCACAATAGAAGTCAAATACCAGTAAAATCCAAAACCCTTCCTATAAGACACCCACTGTGTCTTGCAGGACTTTCTATAAGACACCCACTGTGTCTTGTAGGACCTTAACCACAAGATGCCCACTGCCTCCTGTGATTGTAAACCACAGGACGCCCGCTGCCTCTTGTTTTACACCTTTACCCAAACCACAAGATGCCCACTGCCCCCTGTGTCTGTAAACCACAGGACGCCCGCTGCCTCTCGTGCGTAAAACCTTTTGTTCACTGTGCCTTGCGGACCCGAACCACAAGATGCTCACTGCCTCCTGTGATTGTAAACCACAGGACGCCCGCTGCCTCTTGTTTTACACCTTTACCCAAACCACAAGATGCCCACTGCCCCCTGTGTCTGTAAACCACAGGACGCCCGCTGCCTCTCGTGCGTAAAACCTTTTGTTCACTGTGCCTTGCGGACCCGAACCACAAGATGCCCACTGCCCCCTGTGTCTGTAAACCACAGGGCGCCCGATGCCTCTCGTGCGTAAAACCTTTTGTACAAGACACCCACTGTGTCTTGCGGACCCAAACCACAAGATGCTCACTGCCTCCTGTGATTGTAAACCGGTAAAACCTTTTCTACAAGACGCCTACTGCCACTGCGTCTTGCATGACCCAAACCACAAGATGCCCACTGCCTCTTGTGATTGTATACCGGTAAAAACCTTTTCTACAAGACGCCTACTGCCACTGCGTCTTGCATAACCCAAACCACAAGATGCCCACTGCCTCTTGTGATTGTATACCGGTAAAAACCTTTTCTACAAGACGCCTACTGCCACTGCGTCTTGCATAACCCAAACCACAAGATGCCCACTGCTTCTTGTGGGTGTATACCAAACGGACGCTAGCAGCCGGGTATACGCCTTTACCCACGAGATTTCCTATCTCGATTTACGGAAGGCTTCCTCACCATGCGTACGCTTACCAAACCAATATACAATGCTTTCTACAAGACGCCTTCTGCCACTGCGTCTTGCAGGATCCCCCCTTAAAATATAAAAGAATACCTTTTCTGAAGATGGTCCTTGTCTGCTCCCGCAGTGATCCGAATGAGTCGAGGGGTCCCTCCAGGAAAAACTCCCGAGGGCCCTAGGGAGCCCTGTCCTCAGCGGGTCCTGCAGCCGAGCAGAGAGGGTCCCATCTGGGTCGCCAAATTGATTCGGAGAAAACTCCATGAACAAACTCGCCAACAGAGTTTCAAGTTGACAAGCAGGTATTCTTTATTACGGCGCCGGGAGACACGGGGGATAGCTCCTCCTAACGTGTGTCCCCGTATTGCTCTACAGGTCATCCTTATATGGTCACTGAGAACATTACATCATTTCCAGAAAGTTTCCCGCATTCATACAAAATATGATGGTGGTTCCCAGCTTAATTAACATTACAGATATAGCAATCATCCTGTTCTTTTACTTATCAATAGGTTTTAACTACTGCCATCCTGGCCATCAGCTAGTCCCAGGTGCTACCCACCCCTTGGTCGTTTTCCATTCTGTTCTTGTCACACCTTTTGTATTGAGGTTCTGAGGACCTGAAACTGCCTTCAGGCAAAACGGTTACTTTTCATTACAAAGCCAAACTTATCATTACTTTAGAACTGATTACATTTTGTGCCTCTTTGTTTCAGTCTTAATGTCTTTATTGCAGATCTTTACTTGAATGTTTGTTGCTCATAGATGCCATGTTCTGCTTTCTGTGATAGTTAAGGTTTTCCTCTCAGATGCAGGCACTGGAGGCAGGCAAATTATTGATTGAGAGTGATTTAATTGGAGCGCTGGCTTATGAAGGCATTTACCTCTTTGGGCATGTTTCATGTTGTTAGTACCTGTTAGGAAAATGTTACTTGTTAGTAGTATCAGTAGTTTAGTTGTAATGATTTAAGCAACTGTTGCATTGCAGTCCCTGGTCTGTGTGCCCCTTTAGCAGGAAGCTGTCAAGGGTAGAAATACAGCAAGAGTGCAGGAGCATTAGTAACTGTGAAGAATCACTTCACTCACCACCGACAAGTTCTTTTCATCTTCCTGCCTTCATTTATTGCAGCAGCATACTTCTTTTTTTTTTTTTTTTTTTTTTGCAGTGTGGATGAGGGCATTTGAAAGAGGAGATTGAATTTGATTCTTCAGGATCATTGTGCTTGGAGAGTTCATTACTGGGATAGCAATAAATCCTTCACTGACTGCTTTGCCCAGAGGAAAAAGATAATATTTATATGGACAATTCATATGGAAAATTGGTATTTAAAAATTAAAACAAACAAACAAACAAAAACCACCACAAAACAAACCAAAACAAAAAATAAACCAAGCAAAAACCTCACAAAAACCCCAAACCAACCTGTAGCTTTTATGACAGTTGTTTCAAGTGATTTTGCGCAGTCTAGACATGTTGTAGTAAAGTCATAACCTGAAGGTTAGTGCTCTCTTTGTGTTTCACTTCTGCCTATCTATATATTTACCTTTGTGCTTATCACGGCTGAAATAGTTTTTGTGTCTTTACAGTTCTGGTTTTATTAAAGAAACAATGTGTTCCTCTGAAAAAAACCATAAGTATGCTCCCTCTCCTTGCTCCGATATCTTGGTAGTGCTTGTTCTCTGTTTGTCTGCTTCTCCCTGAGGATCCTTCTGTTCTTCAGTGTGGCTGCTTTGGTTCTGCAGAGAATGCTGTATCTATATTTATAAATAACACAGAACAAGTTTTGGGGTTATACTGACTGTAAAAAGTTGCTAAGTAACTTCCCTGTTACCTCTCATGTGCTACCTAGTTTCCACTATAGATCTACAGGTAATATACACAAAAATGAATCTTTTTCTGATTAGCTCATTATTCCTTAGTGCTCTCAGAATGTTTGGGTTGCCTGTTGCTGTTTTAGCCAAACTGATTTTCTGCCTTCCAGCTTGTGCTTCAGCTGGCTCACTGCAGGAAAGAGCTGAATGTATTTACCTTCCTTTAAAACGAGAGTGAGCTGCGGCTATGAGCACTTTGATACTTTGAGCATTAACTCAACTATTTGACAGAAGGGCTATGGAGAGGTGTTGGAAGGACTCTGGAGTCTGCAAGGTTCCATAGTTGGGTGGTCTGCGAAACAGCCCACTGAGAGCCTGGGTGAGGTAGGAAAGGAAAGAATGCAATTACAGCCTAATTAGAAATCCAGATTATTTCCTGCCACATGTGACATTGCATTTTCTGCCACAGAAGTGAAACAGGCCTTTCAAGCACTTGAAAACCAACTTGCCTGCAAAGAAATTACATGGTCCAAAATAGATGGTAACCACTGGTTAGGGTTTTCTGATTGATTCACATCTGCAATCTCCAACCACTTGCTTATGGGCTACTCTGATGGGAAAATAGAGCCTGGTCATGACAAATCTCCTCCACAAAACTTCCTTGCAGTGGGTATATTCCAAAAAAATGGTTCTTTTTCCCCTTTCTCCTCCCTCCATCTCCCAGATGAGTGTATTCTGACTAGAAGACACTTTTTGGAGTATCCCTAACACCTATAACTAACACCTACCAAGTCCTATTTGGTTTTGCTACACTCCTGAGGAGTGAAATGGTGTGCTCTGAGCAATGTGGGAACTGGCCTGTCTAGAGAAAAGGCAGTCACTTATGAATATGATTAATGACAAATCCATGCTGTGATGCTGACTTTGTACTTGCTTTGGGTAGTGCCAAAAGAATTTATAAGTGGGTAAAAACAGTTTGCAGAAAGATTAAATTACTAAATGGGTCTAGCAAAGGGTTTTCTTCAAATTGATGACACATTTTAGGATTGTGGGAAAGTATCTGTCTTCAAATGTGTCATTAGTTTCCTACTGGAAATGTTTGTGAGATGTTCACAGTCAGATTCCATTCCTGATTTAATGTCTACATAAATGTTAACTATATTTTATTAATTTTCTATGTTCATTATACAACCACTAACATTTTATTTTTTGCCCAACATTTTATATATTGCCCAACTACCCAGTTCTCAGATCATTTAGAAGCTGGTTTTGTCCCATTGATTTGAAAAGTTTTCACTTGATTTCTTCATCTCTTTTGAATCTAACCAAGGAAAGCAGAAAGCAGCAGTATTGCATGGAGCTGTATGAATCATAAACACCAGCCACGTTTGACCTTGGGGTATCTTTCCTTCCCTTGCAATGTCTATTTCGCTGTCAAGAGATGAATTATCTCTGAGTCCTGTTAGAACCAAGTTTCAGATAATGAATTTCCAGAGCAGAGAATGACTCAATACTTTCCAAAAAGCTGATACAGGAAAGAGCAAAACAAATGAGAAAGATCTGCTGTGAGGCTCAGTCTCTCATATCTGAGTCAGTACTGTCTGGCTTGGGCTTCTATTTCAGCATCCTTTTAAAGCATCTGTTCCTCTGCTGAGCACCATCCAGTTGAGGCTGTTTACAGTGATGTAAGCAGATTTTGTGAGCTGGGCCCTCTTAATTAACCTCAAATGGGGAAAAGTTGCAGAGTAAACTGGGACAGAAGTTCCACTTAAATCTATTTCCTTCCTGGAAGACATTGCAAGAGACAGTTTGGATGAGATTAAATTAAAATATTTTTACATAAAAATCGGTATTAAGTTACTATGTCAATGATTGGTATAGTCCATATTGGTGACTGTTCAGCCTGGAGAAGAGAAGCTGTGTAGAGACCTCAGAGCAGCTTTCCAGTATCTGAAGGGGGCCTACAAGGATACTGGAGAGGAACTCTTCATCCGTGACTGTAGTGACAGGACAAGGGGGAATGGGTTTGAACTTAAATAGGGGAAATTCAGGTTAGATATAAGGAAGAAGTTCTTTACTGTGAGGGTGGTGAGATGGTGGAACAGGTTGCCCAAAGAATTCCTGGCAGTATTCAAGGCCAGGCTGGACAGAGCTCTGGGCAACATGGTCTAGTGTGAGGTGTCCCTGCCCATGGCTGGGGGTTGAAAATGGATGATCTTAAGGTCCTTTCCAATGCAAACTGTTCTGTTATTTTATGATTCTATGACTGGCTGTTTTGGGGAAAAATAAATTAAAAAATGGAACAGCTGGAAATATTTTAAGGGGTTTGATGCACAAATGGAAGTATGTAACCTGAATGCCACTGGGGCAGCATGGGGACAGAGTAGGCAGCAATCCTGAGCAGTAGCAGAATCATGGGGAGCAGGGCTATACAGGATTTGCAAACTCATCTAATCTACTTCCCTGTCCAAAGGCAGCATTGATTTAATATTGTGGAGTTTCAGACAAAATAATATTTAAAATGTTCATTTCCACTGCCAGGCAGTATTTCGGTTTGTCCAGATTACAGATGTAGCTGGTGAATATAGCCTGAAGGAATGGGGGAAGCCTCTGCTTTGATGCTAGTCTGGGATCACTAATTCTTAATCCATGAAATACTTCTGGTTGTTCGTTCTCTGTAGTACTGCACACAGCGTTATAAAAAGGACTGTGTTCGCTGTGAACATAGATCAGTGGGGCCATACAGTGGTAGTAATTTTCATTCTCTGAAAGGCAATGTAGCCTCAGTGGCAATGTATGTGACTTACTAAACCTGTGTTGCTGTGACCATGCTGCTTTGTTTTATGTGTTACTTGTAGCTCAAGTGTCTTTTTACTGTTTTTTGCCAATGATGCAGATTTGCTCTGTGTGATATCAGGAAACTCAATAGGACAAGTTTTATAAAGGATAGGCACTTACATGCACAAATGCTTTTTTACCTTATGGGTACTCACACCACATGATATCTACATGGGTTATGCATGTCTCTGTCTACCTGGACATTTACATTGACATTTATATTTGCCAGAGCATTTGTCCCTATTCTGTTGGATTTTTGTGTTTTATTCCTATAGGTTTCCCATCTGTGAAATAAAAATAGCTTACTTCTGTTTTACTGTGGTGATTGTGAGGTACATGGTGACAGGGAGCGTAAAATACCTTTAGCAGAAAATCTGTATCAGTCTTAAGAAGTCTTTTGAGTCGTTTATTCCTTTGCTTTTATGAAGCTATTTCCAATTTATGTCAACATGATGGAATAATAAAGTCTCAATTGAAAATAAGAGCTGAGTCTAGCATGGCTGGAAGGGGAATCTTGAAAAATTCAAGTTGAGAATGTACACGGGTACATCACAGGTATAGTAATACAAATTATGCCTAATTCTGGTGTCCAGTTTCATTGATGGTCTTATTACTTCTCAACCTTATCACTAGTTTTGCATTTGGAAATCTCACACTTGGCTTTGAGGCATGTTTGATTTTTGGTTTTCAGTGTGTGACTCTTTTCCTAAGGCTATCACCAAAAATTCATAAAGGCGTTTGCTCATCCCTATCACATCAAAGGCACCAGGGTGCCTTGCCAATTAGCACCTGATAACAAGGGCAGGGCTCATTTGCATTCCTAAGGAGAACGTGAAGAGCTGTGTTTGAGTGTTGGGTGGTTTGGGGTCGTTCATTTTGGCCTGAGTTCTCTGCAGATATCCTGGTTTATCTTCTTTATGTTGATTTCCTCAGCAAAGAAAAGAAAACAATACTGAGCTGGGTACTTAAACTGCTAAGTACATTTGACTGCTTCCATAAAGGCCAGTTTACACTGACCTGAATCTGAGGCTGTTCTGTACTAATTCAAGTTACTTTTAATGAATACGTTTTATTTCTCCCATATTCACTTATTTTAGCTTCTTGCTGTTGAAATGTGTTTATATGTATATGATGCTATGTCAGACCCTATAAAAAGCTCATTTTAGAGAGCTTCAGAGATGACAGTACAGTATGAAACTGTTACCTACAGTATGGAACTGTTACCTACAGTATTGCTTAATCGCATTTCCCCCTTTTCTTCTTAAGCAGCTGCTATGGGTTCTGCCAGTCAGCTTAGTGTCACCATTCATCTAGAAATCTGCCCGTGTTGTTCTTTATCCTCTCTTCCTAAAGCTGAGTACCCTGATGGAATAGCTCCTCTTCTATTTCCTATTTATGTAATGGTTGTCCTTGAGAGATCTTTCATTTTCCAGCATTCTTGTTGGTCTTAAAAACAAACAGAAAAACCCCACGAAGGCTGGTGATGGCCCATTAAGCACAAATAAATTCAGTGTATGCCAGCAGTTTGCTGCAGTTATTCCTCATTCTAATTATAACAGAGCTTGCCAACCTAGTCAATACATTACAGAAATTCTTCCTGTTACTCAGTATTGCTGAATCTTTTCTCTCAAGCTGAATTTAGCTGGGTTCTTGTGTCTTCTGTCCTTTCATCCCTTTTAAACAGGCATCATAAGGCACCATAAGTAAATGGCTCGCTTTACCACTTCCAGTGCTAATGAGTACAAGGCAGAGTGGTGGGTCCCCTAAAAGCTCAGTGGTGAATTGATTTGCTTAATTCCCCTTCAAAAGAGACTGTTTTGTAATTGTGCTAAGTGAGGTATCTTGTTTGGCAAAGCCATGTAAGCACAGTGCTGTCCATGTAAGAGACAGCTTGATATTGACAGCAATATTAGTAGGTTCATTTGAAGTAACTTAGATTCTGATCATATATACCACTCCCTGCAATTTATGAGCAGCACATTTAGATATCCTTTAATATTTCTCTAGCCCTCAAAAAAGGGCAAAACAAAAAACCCACAACAAGAAGAAAATGCCACCAAAACCCAACCAACAAACTATTTAGAGTTTTAAGGTACTTTGTAAGCCCACAAAAAGTGGGATAGGTGGAATGTGTTGGGTTTGTTTTGGTTTTTAAATCTATCTAAAAACTAGGATGATAGTAGCACTTCAATTTTTTAACTATCCACCAAAAGCAAATCTTGTAACTTGGAATCAAAGGCAGATTTTCTGTGGATTTTATTAGTTGCCATTACATACTAGGAGTTACACTAACCAAGAAAACCTATAGAGAGCACTGTGCAAATCCCAGCTGTCAGTGTGTCTGAGTGAGATGTAACATATTACATCTGATATTTTTATCTTGAGTGAGACTTCAAGACTAGTTTACAGTAGATACAGGTTTACTTTTTTTCTATGCTGATGCTGTCATTATTTCTTATATTGGCACAATCTTGACAGTTTCTTCACTCCAGTTATTTCCCCTTAACTCCGTATTGGCAATTCATATCTCATTTGTTTGCTTGCAAGCCTCAAGAATTTACATACTGTTCTGGAAAACAAAGAAAAGCTCCAGGCTAATAAAAATTAGTGGACCTTAACATTAATTAGAAAACAGATAATAGAAAATAAAAGTAAAATAAACTGTCCAACTTGGCTGTTAATCTACAAGGTCTCCTGGAATTTGTGGCCTGACTCATCATCTTTGAACACTTGGACTTGGCAGTACTGCATCTTCCAGAACCATCAGCGAATCAAAAGATGGCCGTTAATAGAAACAAACCCCCATAAACTAGCATTTAATTTGCATTCCATGTTTAAATTTTAAAGTTCACTTTTGTAGTGGTAAAGAAAGTGGTCAGGAAACTCTTGAGAGCATAGTGGTACCTGGCAAAAACAGCACTACTCTCTCTCAGACACATCGATCCTCAAAAAGACTAAACCAAATGTAAGCAGTTTTTAGGTTATGAACAGTGTTTGTGCTCCCTTTACAACGTTTATTATCAGAGTACATGTTGCCACTACATGGAGATCCTCCAGCAGTGCTCAGATTAGTAGAGTTTAGTAAAGGATGAACTCTCCTTCCTAGAAGGCAGCATGTTAGCAGTGGGAATGTCACTGATAATAAATGTTTTGAAAAATTAAATTCATGCAAAGACATGCAGCAGGTTAAAAAATGTTATTAATTATTTTTTCATGTGCTGTTCTTTCCTGTACAAGTTGTGTCATTCTTTCACTTTTTTATATAGGAGAGCATATAGGGACTTTTTCCCTACCAGATTGCCACCCTAGACATTTTGATGTGGAGTTTACTGTAGGTTAAACTGAACCAACTATATTTTGTGTGAGCTTTCTCTGGACTCAGTTACAGTCAGGAGGAGCAATTAACTTCCTGTAAACTACAGATTAATTCTTATTGATTGCTGAGCCCCTAAGGCTTTACAGTCTCATCCTACAGTTATGCCCATGTATATTTTCACCTGTGAGAAGTCATTTTGTCCTGTGGCTGCAAACAACAGTGATGCTCCTCCCCAGCTGTGGCAGTGGTCCCTGTGGCTTCATGTTGTACCTGTATATGTTTTATCTGTATCTTTAGCAGAGTGTAGATTCTGCTCTCTGACTGGCAAAGGAGGCAGAGGAGGAAAGGGTTAAGAAATGAGCTTTACCCAGGCCACACACAAGCTGTAGGCATTCACGCCTCCCTGATAGTCTGATAGTGGAGAAACTGGGAGAGGTGTAGGCCTCCTGCCAGGATTAGCCCCTAGAATTCTCCCAGGCTCTTGTTGACAGGCTCCAAAGGTGGCTGAGATACCCAAGCCAAGAAAACTTAGAGGAGAGACAACCTGCAGACCTAGACTGGGCAAGTTGGAAGAAATTTAAGCAGCAGCTAAAGCTGGGTTTGTTTGGATTAAGACCTGTGGAGCAGAGCAAGGTGCTTTGGGTGCAGTGAGGCAGAGTTTGTTAGTTGGTATTTCTTTCTGAAGTTCTTTCAATGGTTCTTGTATTGCAAGGAGATAATATATCAAAAGCAGATCATCTTAATTACTCATCACTTGTTCAGTGTGATACATCTGCAGATGGCTGCAGCATGATTAGCTAGGAAAGGGGCTGTCCATATGCTGTTACATTTGGCTGCATGCTGGTCACTGCAGGAATGCTATCACAGACTGCTTGTATGCCATAGGAAAATATATGTGTTTTACAGAAGGTTTTCAGAGTTACAGATTTTTCTCTTAATAACATGGAAGGAAGTTTTTGAATCCCTCACACGTTTTGCAACTCTTACTTGCTCATGGGAGATAATATTGTGCTACAGGAATTGAGATGCTCAGGTTGTTAGTAGGTAATGAAGCAGAGTGCAGCCCTGCAACTGGAATCTTCCTGGCCAGGTCAAAAACTGAGCTGTAAGTAGCTGGGTATGTCCAGATGCTTTCCCTGGCCTGGCCAGGTGGATGGCTTAGTGGTTATTAGCACCAAATAGTGATCAGATAGAACATGCCACACAAAAGCTGCTGCTTATTTAGAATATTCTTCTCAATCAATGAAGTGACTGTAGTGGTGAATAATAGTTCCAAATTGATCTCACTGGCCAGTTTGTCCAAATGTTTAGCTGAAAAAAGGTTCCAATGCTTCAGTAATTTTTCTGTTCCTAAAGTAGAGCATGGCCTGGTTCCAGGTGCACCCCCTGCTTTACTCAGCATTGGATATAGAATTTTCCATGCAGAAGGAACTCAAAGTAAGCAGTTATTTTGGTTCTTTTTTAAACACCTGTCCTAATAGCCTTTTATGCTTAGGAACCACATATTAATCAGAAATAAATGGTAGGGACAATCTAAGTTTAAGATTGTTTTCCATAATATTTTTGCAGACATGAACAGTAATTATAAACTCTCCCTGAAAGAGTTTGAAATCTTAATGTTAAATCACTTGGGACACCTGATTGCTGTAAATGCATAATTACAGTTGGCTGTGCAATCTGCAACTGATTGATAGTGCATTTAAACGGATTCTAAACCCAGGAATGGCCACATGCACATCTTCATGCATGTAAAACAGGTATAAAGTTACAAACAGTGTGAACAACTGGGTTTCTTGCTTTCTGAGAGGGCTTGAGGATAAATTTTGTAGCAAACATACGATGTTATGAAATTTTCCTGTAATTCTTAACAGGAAATACCACAAACGCAATATTTGAAATATTAAACCTATTAATGTGTACATCCTTTAATATGGTTTCTTATAAGCCTAGTGTTGGTACTTAGGTGGTACACATGTTCTAATTTTCCTCCTTAATTCTTTTTTCTGAATGGGTTGATTGTTGTTGAGATGATGAGTTATGCCAAGAGAAACATGCAGGTCTTGTTCAGAGAGGTCCTACAGAAGTTGTTTTTTTGGAATAAAATCATTATAATAGGGCTGACATTTAGCAGGAATATCTTATGACTTTAGAATTGATAGTTGATTACTCCTAGAAATTGTGAACTTTTCCAAATAAAATCCCTTCATTCAATGGGATCCTACTACATTCTATAGGATAGTTTGGAATTAATACATTAAAAACTAGCCGTTTTTTATTTTACTATCTTTTTGATAGCATACAACCCTCTACTGAAAAACTAAAACAATTAAAAAAGAACCATGTGTGTGATTGACAGTCTCCTTGTCTTCTGAATTCAGTATAGTATCTAATGTCTTTTTTTCTTTTTAGTTGAAGTAGCAGCACAAAAGCATGTTGCTTTAGCCTTAATTTTAACTAATATTAACCAAAGGGAAGGATTCTGTAAATCTGTATGCTCCTGAGTCCCACTGGAGATTCATTTGTGTAGGATTGCACAGAAATGAACTCCAGTCAGCAAATAGCACCAACAGCATGCTCTTCTTTCTTTTTAACAGTTCATAGTAAACAATTCTGGGTACACAGCTACATGAAATCAGTCATTTATTTAAATATAGTTTTAAGGAATCTTTTAAATCCTTGTTTTTATGCTGTAGACTTTTTAATTTGCTTATGCAAATGTTGATCTCAGCTTAACTCTGTTCAGCTGAAGGTGATCAAAGTTGTGAGTCTTGTAAAGCAGTTCCTTAATGGCCTCTTTTTCTGTATGAAGTAGATTCCTTTCAATTATTTAAGTATTCAATTTAAAACATTTCTTTACAAAATTGGGAATGATATACTGTGGCACTGATTGTCTAATATGGGATGCTATTGACTGTACCCTGCTGCTGCTGACAGAACTGCTTTTCTTCCCTTTGTTGTTTTTTCACCTTCAGAACTTGCCTAAGCTGATTCTGGTGCCTTCAGCCACATCTGGTGATACATGAAATGGATGAATTAAAATATCTCCAAGCAGTCTGTAGCTCTATCTAAAAAGAATTCCTTTTTCCACCCAAAATTTATAGGTGTTCACAGGTAGTCAAATGTGTAGAAATCGAGTTCTCTGAGGTTTGCAATCCAAGGGACTGTCTATGCCATGTTTCAGAGTCCACAAAGGAGGATCTCTTCTTTCATTATGAAGATACAAAATGAAATTATATGTATATAAAACTCCCCACATTTTGTTTAGTCTCAGTTGAACCTAATTTTCTCCAAGCTTCCTCTTCTTTTGTTCAAAATAACTACCTTAAACTTTTCTTAATTTTATTGCAAGGACCTTGCAATTCCTCTTACTCACCACCACCCTCATTTCAGCAATCCATGAATTTTCTTGTGTTTAAAGAATAAGCAAGGAAGTAAGCAAACGTTCAAACTTTTTCTTAGCCTGGGAACAGCTAGAGATACTGCTCCCTGTAAAGTCCTCATTTGGATTTCTTATCTCTTTTCACTTTTGACATATTGTTTTTTAGCATTCCCATGTAGCTGCGTATTCTTTGCTTCCATGATTCCTGTATTGTTGAAGATACAGTTTGAGCACATTTTACCCATCAAAATGGCTTATGGAAGGCCATTGAGTGCCATTGGCACAGGGTCAGCAGCATCTTTTGACTTGAGCTTAGAGTAACCCCTTCAAAGAGATGGGGAAGCAGGACATGCTCCTGGGCTTGCTGAATATTGCTTCCAGCCCTGGAGGAGTGTGGTGCAGATCTGGACCTGGCTGGTCTTGCACTGGCCCAGAGGTGCTGCTTCTCTGATGCATCCTAGCAGCCCAGCATGGAAGTGTGAGCTGCAGCCAGCTCTGTTGCTGTAGGTAACCAGAGTATACATAACCTAACACCCCCCAACTTCTAACATTTATTTTCAAGCTTCTGCTGATTTCTATATGACATTAATACATGCACTGTTATTAGCACAGACTGCAAATATACAACTGCAAATCCCTTATCTAGTTGCTCTTTTGTGCTTTGGTAGGAATGGGTCCAAATCTAAAACCAACAAGCAAGTGGAAGTAGTAAACAAGAAAATGATCCAAACTCCTACAGCCATCTGCTTGAAATACTAGATTTGAAATCTATGTAATGGCAACCACCAGTGTTTGCTTTTCAGGCTAAAATGCCATTGTAGCTCAGTGAATAAATTAGTAATTGTGAATTAGCAAATGAGTCGTGGCTTTTTCGTCTTTTTTTTTTACCCACTGTTTTCAAGCAGATTGTGGAGAACTTTCCGTTTATTTGGATTGTGTTATTCTCAGGTTATCAGCAAATCATTTGAGTGCTTTGCTGTGGAAATTTGCTATTGGTTTTCTGATGGTTTGGGATTCTGTTCCACAATATGTTTCATATGTACAGAGTCTCCTTTAGCTTGATGCTCTTACATGACATTTTAGGAAGAGTCATGTAAGAGTAGAAACAGAAATTAACATCTCAAAACTGTCAGAATTGAGGTGTATTTTAATGTATGTTTTGGGACCTTACATACCTTGAAAGAACTGTAGTTCATGTAACCTGTACAAAATCAGAGACGGAAGTTGTTAGAAAAAAGGAATGGTGCAACAGATTTTCCTGTGTATTACTTCCATTGATTTATAATCTGAACTACTTTGGAGTCATAGGTTATTTTTGAACTGCAGAAATAAATTATACAAGTGTATGTGTAGAAATCTTCACATACAACTTTTGTTCTGATACTTTTCTATTTAAAAGGGAAACTTTTGTGTTGCTGTGGCACAGATTTTACCTAGTGTGTCAGCAAAGAGTGGGGCACTTGATAGTACAGGTGTTGTAACATAATCATTGAATCATAGAATGGTTTAGGTTCGAAAGGACCTTCAACGCTCATCTTTAAAGTTGAGTCTAACCCCTCCTGCAATGGGCAGGGACACCTTCAGCTTAGAACCACATCCACCCTGGCCAGTGCTCCTTATTTCATAGTTACTGCTGTGTATTTGAGGATTTGAAGGGGGAAGCAGAGAATCACTTTTTAGATAGAAAAATATGATTTGAATCTATGGGGTTTTTAATCTTCTTTGCAGGAAGTGCACTTAAGATGTGGATTGGTTTTTTGTTTGTTTAAGGTTTTTGTCAACTTACGGCCACCACTTTCCAAAGCCATCTGAATTCCTGGGGAATAAAGAGAGTGACCTCGCTTCAGTGCTTAGATAAAGTTGAGGCATTATGATCCACCCACTGGAGATGGTAGGAAAACTCCAGTGTTACACTGCAGTGGAAATTGACACAGGACTTACTGGTTATATGTGAAGCATCAAATGAAAAAGGATTACGTGAGTCTTGCACGGATTTGGATGTCTCACTGCTCTCAAAGCATTTTTAGACTTTTCAACTGTATACTCAGAGATTGGCTGATGCAGCATTTTACTGACAGTGTTTTCAGTGTGTAGGTGGCTGTGTCACTTGCTTCTAATTGTGCTCTGATTATGCTCTCCAGAGCATATGCTCTGGTATGCTATTTGTTTTACTGCTTGAGCTGTCATGGAGCTAAATTCCATGTTTGCCTTTCTGAACTAACCAGCAATAAGATATCCTTGCATAGCTATTCTGGTTTTCACACTCTTATCTGGGGTGTAACTGGTAGTGGAGTTTGCATGCAAACTATGAACATGTTTACATTTCTGAGGACTGAAGTGGCAGAAAAAGAAAATGATTAATGCCTCCCCAAAGAGTCCTACGCTTTCTAAACAGCTGGGAAATCAGGGTTGTCAGCACTTGCACAGATGCTGAAGAACATGTTTGATTTGATGGGAGATCACTATCGAAGGCAAAGCAGAAATTGAGGTGTTCAGCCAGTCTTTTGTTCTGCCCTTTAGACTCATCTGTTTGGATGGAGCAGCCCTTGATGCTTCCTACAATGAAATACAAGATAGACAAACAGGAGGCAGGGGTGGAATACAAGAAGTGTGCAATGCTCATCCAGGTCCATATGGGTCCGGTTACTGCCTATGACCCAGTGGATGCAGTTCTCTGTGCATTAACAAGTGGTGATGAGTTTGGACAAGTCCTTTGAGGGACAGCTTGATTGGTAGGTTCAATCAATGGCACTGATGAAAAAGGGGAGGGAAACGTAGGCCTCTTTCTGCTTTGCACTGAAAAAAACCCTAGTCACCATTTTAGAAAATTATTTATACTCATATCCTGTTGAGGGTTCCTTGGCTTTAAAAGCAAGATACTGTCTGTATGTGCTGGAATGAGATACACAGTTCTGTCAAGTAATGACATTTATTGGCAAAAAATAATCATGATAATGGCTTTGCATAATTGCAACTACATTTCATGTAAACATGATATTCTAGGCAAATATCTTCTGTGCAGTTGTACTACAGTGTGTGTATTCATCCTTTCCCTTGAGAGCTGTTGAGTATAATTTCTATTGAGTCATCTCAGACTGCTGTAGATGGGAGTGTATTAATGGCTGGTAGTAGTTGGTCTATCAGTAGGAGATCGGCATTAGATAGGATGTTACTTTAATCTGTGGTGGGGGGAAAACCATGTTTCAAATATAGTGATTGCAAAGTAAAGCTTCCTCTCTTAGAAAGAATCTGAAATATGTGCCTGTGGTAGGCACAAATCCATCCTGATTGCTTGTCAGCAAACACTTAATTTCGTGAGACCCTCCTTTCCTAAGGATCAAACCCTCTTTTTCCCGATGGTACAAAGAGTGAGATCTGATAACGGAGATGTTGCTATGCAGCTAGCATGCTCAATTTGGTCCAGAAGTCTTTTTCAAGAGAATGAATAATACAGAATGATTGCCTGTAGGTCTCAGAACTCATTTTGTCCCAGGCCTGCTAATGTGAACTCAATATGTATCTTGGTTTTTGTGTGTCTTTTTCCATAAAATACCCTGTATTCTATACCTTCATTTTTTTGTGTTAATGGAGGAAAATATTTCTTTTTAACATGGTGCCATTTAATCCAGAGTGTTTAAATTTTACCATTAGAGCTGCAGATCATTTGTCTGCATTAATGATAGGAATATCAAACAACATACATAAAGGTTGTCATTGCTGTGGCCGAAGGTGTCTAATTGTAGTACTTTAAGCACAATGAAGGCAGGCTACCCCCTTCCATGCTGCATTACTTCCATTTTCTACAAAGATCCCTGTGGAGTCATTGTCAGGGCTGGTTGAAGCAGTGTGCTAAGTTCTGAGAAGCTGAGTATTTTCCTTGCTTGACATTTTGTTCCAGTATAAAGAAAAGCTACAGAAGACATAACTCAGCAACATGACTACCAAACTGATAGTGAGTTTGGTATGTATGTCTGATAATGCTCTCTAGGAAAAAAGGTGTTCTTGCTTTCCCACACTTCATGATCCAATTGGAGCAGCAGCCCCTGTGATCTAAAACAGTAGCTGAAATGTGCAGACATGAGTAGAGCCACTTGTGCTGAAGCAGGACCAGTGGTACCAGTCCCACCCTGGGAATCTCTCCCCAGGGATGTGTCAGTGGAAGCTGTTGCACAACATATAGAATCATAGAATAGTTAGGGTTGGAAAGGACCTTAAGATCACCTAGTTCCAACCCCCCAGCCATGGGCAGGGACACCTTACACTAAACCATATCACCCAAGGCTTCATCCAACCTGGTCTTGAACACTGCCAGGGATGGAGCATTCACAACCTCCTTGGGCAACCCATTCCAGCACCTCACCACCCTAACAGTAAAGAATTTATTCCTTATATCCAGTCTAAACCTCTGCTATTTAAGTTTCAACCCATTACCCCTTGTCCTGTCACTACAGTCCCTAATGAATAGTCCTCCCCAGCATCCCTGTAAGCCCCCTTCAGATACTGGAAGGCTGCTATGAGGTCTCCACGCAGCCTTCTCTTCTCCAGGCTGAACAGCCCCAACTTTCTCAGCCTGTCTTCATATGGGAGGTGCTCCAGTCCCCTGATCATCCTTGTGGCCCTCCTCTGGACTTGTTCTAATAGTTCCATGTCCTTTTTATGTTGAGGACACCAGAACTGCACACAATACTCCAAGTGAGGTCTCAGGAGAGCAGAGTAGAGAGGCAGGATCACCAGCTTCGACCTGCTGGTCACGCTCCTTTTGATGCAGCCCAGCATACGGTTGGTTTTCTGCACTGCGAGCGCACACTGCTGGCTCATGTTCATTTTCTCATTGACCAACACCCCCAAGTCCTTCTCCTTGGGCTGCTCTGAATTTCCTTTTTGCCCAACCTGTAGCTGTGCCTGGAATTGCTCCGACCCAGGTGTAGGACCTTGCACTTAGCATGGTTAAACTTCATGAGGTTGGCATCAGCCCACCTCACAAGCATGTCAAGGTCCCTCTGGATGGCATTCCTTCCCTCCAGCGTATCAACCGAACCACACAGCTTGGTGTCATCAGCAAACTTGCTGAGGGCACACTCAATCCCATTGTCCATGTCAGCGACAAAGATATTAAACAAGACCGGTCCCAACACCGATCCCTGAGGGACACCACTCGTTACTGGTCTCCAGCTGGACACTGAACCGTTGACCACAACTCTTTGAGTGCAACCATCCAGCCAGTTCTTTATCCACCGAGTGGTCCACCTAACAAATTGATGACACTCCAATTTAGAGACAAGGATGTCATGTGGGACAGTGTTGAACACTTTGCACAAGTCCAGGTAGATGACGTCAACTGCTCCACCCCTGTCCATCAGTTCTGTGGCCCTGTCATAGAAGGCCACCAAATTGGTCAGGCAGGATTTCCCCCTAGTGAAGCCATGCTGGCTGTCACCAAGCACCTTGTTGTTTTTCATGTGCCCTAGCATGCCTTCCAGGAGAATCTGCTCCCAGATGTTGCCAGGCACAGAGGTGAGACTGACTGCTCTGTAATTCCCTGGGTCATCCATTTTCCCCTTCTTGAAAATGGGGGTTATATTTCCCTTTTCCCAGTCATCAGGAACTTCACCTGACTGCCATGATTTTTCAAATATGATGGCCAGTGGCTTTGCAACTTCATTCGCCAGCTCCTTCAGGACCTGCGGATGGATTTCTTCAGGTCCCATGGACTTGTGTACGTTCAGGTTCTTAAGATGGTCTCGAACCAGATCCTCATGTACAGTGGGCCCAAGGTCTAGGTTTTCACAGTCCCTGCATCCTCCTTCCAAGACTTGGGTGGTGCGATCAGAGCCTTTGCCAGTGAAGACCGAGGCAAAGAAGCCATTCAGAATCTCAGCCTTCTCCAGATGCTGTGTAGCCAGCTCTCCCGAAAGCTTCTGGAGGGGGCTTACTTTGTCCCTAGTCTGTTTTTTATCCGCTACATACCTATAAAATCCCTTCCTATTATCTTTAATATCCCTTGCCAAGTTTAGCTCCAATTGGGCCTTAGCTTTCCTAACTTGGTCCCTAACTTCCTGGAGAACATCCCTGTATTCATCCCAGGCCACCTGTCCTTGCTTCCACCTTTTATAAGCCTCTTTTCTCCTGTGAATTTTTCTCAGCAGCTCCTTATCCATCCAAGGAGGTCTCCTGGCCCTCCTGCTGCACTTCCTTCTAGTCAGGATGCAACACTCCTGAGTTGTAGCAGGTGATCCTTGAATATTAACCAAGAGTCTTGGGCCCCCCTGCCCTCTAGGGCTATATCCCATGGAACCATGTGTGTGTTCCTGCTTGTGCCAAAGCTAAGAGCCTATGTGGCTGTATCTGTGGCACTGTGTGTGTGTTTCCTTTCATCTGGATATTTCAGTTTCGCTTAGGAGTATTTTCAGTGCAGCAAATCCTCTTTACTGAAAGTTTTAAGTTAAATTCCAAGTAAAATTGCTGTATCATAATGAAATCTCCTGTGGTTTATTCTGGCATAACAGTAGCTGCTGCACAACTGGCAAATGCTTTCCTCTGTGCTGAAGGTCATTTTTGGTAATATGCATCATGCACAGTTTTCAAGTTAATGCAGTTTTCTGCTTGTACCAACTAAGGGCACAGTATTTGGCAGCATTCCTGCTATGACATAAAGGATCAGGTTTTAGTGATTCCTATTATTGTTTTTTTTTTTAACTCGAAGATGTATTCAGATCAGAAGTTAACCAAAATGATGACTTTAGAACATACCTTTGGAAATTATACCCAGCCAGAAGCTTCTAGCTTCTCTCTGTTAAACACAAAGGTGCTATTTTAGAGGTTCTGTTACAGAATCAGAGAAACAGAAATGACAGAATTCTCACAGATGTTAAAAGGTCAATTGAAAAATCTTCGCTGTTTCAGAGCCTTGTGGGTATCAGATGTTGTATCTCGTGTAAAATGCTTTCCCCATCATTATATGAGAGTTTATTAAGAATTCATGAATCTTTTATTGACTGTTTCTAAGTGTATCTTAACATATTATCAAGGAGATGTAGGCAAGAGTAATTCTGAAGAAAGCAGTGATATATGGTGAGAATTCCTATTTCTGTCTGCTGCAGGTTTTAAAATTGCTGTAAGCTCTCCTTGCTCAGGGGACAGCTGAATGTCTCCCAGGCAGTTTCCTGATAAATGGGACTTTCAGGTTCCATTCTTTTTGCCACTTCTTTCCAAAATTGTCAATATGTTTGTGACAGGTTTTTTTTCCCCAGTGAAAAGCAGGAGAGTGCTTGTGTTTCATTGCTAGGTTAGGTGGATTTCTAGATGCCTTGCTTATTATGTGTCAGGTGAGAAAAGTCCACACACCATCTTCCTGGGCAACAAACTTGGAAAAGAAGCCACCTGCTCTTGAGATAGGGATGCAATAATAGCTCAGGTCAAGAAGAGAAGGAAAGAACTGCTTGATGTGAGCAGCTGTACTGCAGGCTGGGAGAAGAGGAACTTCCAAGTTGGTCTGCTCAAGGTGTTTGGATGGGAGACCACTTCCTTGGAATAGTTATTAAATGCTGGGACTGTCAAGTTGGATTTAACACAGAATTTCCATTTTAACTCGCTCTGGTTTACTGTTCAGCTCTGTAACAAGATGTAAGTGAGGAATGCTGTCTGTATTCCAGTTCCAAATCTGTTTGGGATTTAGCTGTTTGGGGAGTGTGCAGTAGATGATGTTATTTAAATAGAAAGTTTTTCTCTTTTGGTGCCTTATGTTACTACTACTTCTGTTGTTTTGGAACTACTGGAGGACACTGCTGACCCATCTGGAGCTTTCTCTTCCAATTATATTTCTAAAAATGAGTTTCACAAATATGCCAGACTTACTACATACACACTAAAACTGTTCCCTCAAATTATAACTCACGCCACTAAAATATGTGTCTCCCTCAGATCTGTTTCATCTGCCTGCCCTTTTTGTTTCACTTGGCAGATGGAAGGTGGTAAGGAAAGTCTGTAGGATAAATCTTTAGATTGGAGTTGTCAGAGCAGCCTGGGGGAATTCAGGTGTTCAAATCCCTGCCTCAGCCAGAGGCTTTAAACCAGTGTTTTATTCCTGCCTACCAGCTCATCAGCAGTGATGGGGCCAGATTAAGTCTTTCAATTCAATCCATTTTTGTGGGCTAATGTTTACTAAGTGTTTGACACTGAGCCGCTGGCTTTTTTTCTGCAGCACCTGCTGCTACACCCCAGGGGTTTCCCTTTCAGCCCAAGTGTTAGTGAGACCCACGTTGGCTTTGCTGTGAGGTCAGTATGCGATTGTGTGTCTGGAAAATATAGTTTCTCAAAAATATCCTTTTTTGGGGGTAAGATTGAATTTTCCACTATTGATTTCATTTTAATGAGGGATTATGGTACCTAAACAAAAATGGGTAGTGGCTAAAATTTTCATCTTGTTATAGGATTGTGCCTATAAAGGATTTTATTGATTACAGTGTTGTGGATGTCTTGTTAAAAACATTCATCATTGCATGCTGGCATCTTTTATTATGTCATAAAACTGCAGTGCTACATAATGTCTATTTTTTTACCCTCCCATGGTATAAACCTAAATCCTGCATCCGTTTGAAAAAGCAGAGATTTATACTAGTAAGACTAGTGCTAAATATTGCCAACCACAGCCATATTCCTCAGGGGAAGATAAACCAAAATCCAGTGAGATGGCTTTGAGGTAGAATTCTTTTTAATCATAGTCTCTGCCACCCGATAGGTAGTGTATAAGGCAGGAAGTCTGTTAACTGGCTTAAAGGGGAAAAAAAAGCTGCCTGATTTAAATTTAAATTGTATTGTTCAACAATGTTGTGTAATTAGATGGGAAAGCAGGAAAGTCCTTTTATTAGAGATGTCTTTGTAGACAGTAGCCCTGAAAGCCACAGTGGTTGATGCTAATTACCATATTTTGTTTAAACTTCCATCTAAATGAAAGGATCATTCAATTCAGAAGCTGCAGCCATACAAAAAACCACAAGTGCAGTTGAATTGCTGCTGCCAAGCAGATGGGGCTTTGATCAGAATAAGTTATTTGCAGCTTTATTGTCTGGCTGCCAGGGTGGGTCTTGTGTTGAAGCACCTCGCTCCAAGGAAGGGGAAAGGGAGAAATGGGTCTTGCTGATCTTAGTTCATGGGAGAGTTTTCCCACTCCTTTATTATTTTTGCAGATGAAAACCCAGGCTTGAAAAGAACAGCAGTAAGGTACTCGATATGGGGCTACTCTGATGCGTAAGATGGTTTTTGTAGGAATATGTTGCATATTTGTTTTAGTTTTAGTATGGGAAGAGGGGGAATGGAGAATGCTGATCTGCATATTTTTCCAAGAGCAATACTTTCTAGAGCATATGAATTAAAACTTGCACTGCTATACTTTTTCACTGATGTACTCCATATTGTATGGGACAGACAAAAACCTAGCAGCTGCACACGTCTGAGATGCTTTCTGCAAAGACATTGTTGGAAACTGGTTGATTTACAAAGCTATTGAGAGAATAGGATTGGGGGTAAGTGAGAAAGAATGCAGAAGAAAGGACATGCTAAAAGTTTAGTGTGTTTGGGGGAGGGTAGATTTTTTCCAGTTATATAGCGTTCCTGCGATGTAGAGATTGATTGCAGCAATTTACTGATGAAAAATGAAGAAAGAGTGGAGAAAGTAGGAAACATTACCTGACACTGTGTAGATATGAGGTGGGAAATCTGTAGCGATGGAATATTCTACAGTGTATATATGAAAATAGAAATGACCACTGGAGAACAGGACTAGCCTGAGCAATACTTATGTTCTTATTTTAAAATTCTGTTGACCATCCTCAGTCTTGTTTCCCAGTGAAAGCCTAAATTAATAACTGCTTCTGTGATCTTGTTAGTCAAAAAAGGATAGCTATGAACATGGTCTTATTTTGACCTGTACCATAAGTATCTACATTCAGGCACTGAAGCTTTCTCCAACATAGCAAATCTTTCACATGCAAACCCAGAAAGCAGAGGAGTGGGAATGGAGGAAAAGCCAAACCCAAACGTGGTAAGTCTTGAGTTTCTTCAGTGTTGCACTACAGATACCGTGACGAAATGGTCTAATTTCTAGGCAGTTACAATTGAGAGTATTTGAAGGCCACTTCAGAACTAGGTGTTTTTGCTTTCTTCTGAGATGATAGGCTTGTTTGTGTGCATGTCAATACATGCTGGTGGTGCTCAGAGTGTTTGGGATTGGGCCTTCACTATGTTTATGAAGCTTGATAGTGGTTTACCCACAGATAACACTTCATGGTCTTAAATTGGTCTAGTTGTTGAGATAGTACAGACGAAGGGGACTCCAGATAAACCTGTAGATGTGCTGAGACTGACTTCCATATTCACTGAGTTGATACAAACCCAAACCTCACAAAGAAGCCTCAAACCTTTGAATCCAACAATTTTGATATATTTTGCCTTTTTTTACTTCAAGTCCTTTCTCTCTTTTACAATTTCACTTCTTGTAACCTCTCTGAAAACAAGAGGTGCTTTACACACAAGAGGATTTGAAAAGAAAACGTTATAACAATCTATTCTTTGTGTCAGACTGTCTTAAAAAAAGGCAGGAGAAAGTTTAGAGTCAAAGGGTAGTTCTTAGCACTTAGAAACTTTAATCACATTTTATAAGTCAAGCTTTGTTTTAGAAGCACAGCAACACAGATGGCTTTGTTCTACATAAATTGAGTGCTCCTCCTAGAAGAAATAAGTGTGAGAACTATGTGTATAGTAAAAGAGAAACTAGATTTGAGATGCTGTGTTAAATCAAGCAGATTTTGATGCAAATTCCTGCACTTGTTTGAGGATTCTTACCGCCTACCTTGTCTCCCAAATGAAACTGTAGTAGATGGTATGTTACAATAGCTTAGTCAGCAAGAGTGTTATCATGAGCAACCTGCTTTTCTAAGTGTAGTGAGCATCAAGTCAAAGGAATTTAAGAGGGTGTCTCACTGTCAAAAGTATGGTACCATAACAAGTGAATGAGAAGCTCAACAGATCTCCAGCTCTTCTGCAGAGGTGGCATGCTGTAAGTATACACTGAGATGTAAGGCATTCAAATACATGTTCCAAGATTGTGTTAATCTGATTTTCTGAAAGATCTTTTCAGAAGATTTTTTGAAAGAGGAATTTGAAACTTCCAAGGACATGATTTTTGGAAAGTCTGTTAAACTGTAGGACAGGCTTTTTTATTTCTTCCCAACACCCCCTCCATGAGTAGTTGTGGATAAACAAAACTTTTTTGTCTTAAGTTTGGCATTAGTATAACTTATAACTTAAAAAAAAAAGGATAGGAGAGGAGGAGAAGAAGAAAATAATTTAAAAACCTGCTTCCTATAAGTTTAGGCTTTTCTCCAGGTACAGAAGGCATCAGTGGTGGTGGAAAAAGCAAGCACTGGTGGCAGAGCAGAGACTTTGGGGGTTTTGGTGGGGTTTTTTTTCATTGTGATGGGGGAGTTTTGATTTCTCAGCTGTATTTGGTCTAATGAGAAGGTATGGGTAAAAGGCTCATGTTTTGATCATAAACATCTCAAATTCAGCGTGCTGCCAGCATAACAGAAGAGTTCAGTTGTCTTGCTCTTGAAAAGCCTATAGTGGAGTGTACGTATAAGGTTTGAGTAGTTAGTATAAGGTTGAATAGCTGAACATATCTGAATTGCTCCAGGAGATGAGCATGCTGCTTCTCACTCTGTTACTCTCTCATATCAGTGAAACTAGTGTAGGCTGGGGTATATGCAGTCTTGGCTGTTGGCTTTTGAGGATTTCACTACAATGTCAGAGAGCATTTCTTTGTTTAGTAAAAACTTCGCATCAGTAAAATGTTAAGATCAGCCCTCAAACTCGATTTGTAGGTTATATGTTACTGTATAATTGAAATAGTTTCTGCTGTTGAAATAATCATTGATATACAGTAAGATGCAGTTCTAAACTTTCCAAAAAGATGTTGTGGTAAAGAATAACGTGTCTCCATACACTTTAAAGACCTGTGCAGATGGCTAGTACTTCCCCTTATCCTGTGCATGAAGCTAAGGGCAGGTGCTGCAATTTGTTATCTTGATAGTATAATGAGTGTTGCAGTCTAATTTGCAGCTTAAAGAATTAATGGTGAAGTGATAAGAGGTGATAAAGATCATAATCTGTGTGAAGTAACAAGGACTGGGGACAGAGTTGTGTCCTCTTCTTTGATTCAAATAAGGTATTTGTTTGGCATTGCTCTGGTAGTTCAAATGGGATGGAAGAAATACATAAAGTCTGGGAAAGCTTGTTTATAAACAAGAGTATTTCTTATAGATGTCCATTTATCACTAAGTTATACTAGAGACCAAATGTATCTTTCTTGGCTGGATTAATATCTTCATATTTGGATATTTTTACATGACTAAAATATAAAATAATTAGCTAAAGAGCACTATACTAATGTACCTTGTTTTCTTCTTGCTTTCTTTTGTGAGACTTCAAGTTATTTCATGAAGCATTATCATAGTGACCTTCTGATTGACAAGTTTCTGTTCTTACTAGTGGTTAATTAAAACATATAAGGTCACAGCTTTGTGGATGCTGGAGTGAGGGTTTGAAACTAAGAAATGCAGCTTTTTACCCAGGCAAACCAGCAAACCAAATTCATGATCATATGTAAGGAATCTAAAACTGGCAGCAACTCGGACAAGAACTTCCCAAATGGTGTGGATTACAGCCATTTGGCAGGCTTTTCTCAGTTGTCCGATGTCATGTAATACAGTAGCTGGATGATTTTACCATATTTTGGGAGACTATGTAAGGACTTGAAAAGCTTTCATGCAGTGACTTCAGACTTTTCAGCTTCTTGGGAAATAGTGCTATTTTTGAGTATTCGAGTTTAATTGGTGTCTGTGAAAAGCATTAAGGGTTACTAAAGGAAAAAGCACTCTGGGTTATGGATTTCTCTTCCTTAGTATCTGCAAAGCTAGTGGTGCATTTTGGGACATTTTTTGTTTTATCTGTGGAAATGAGTGTTCCATAGGTTGAGGCTGAAATTACTGAGTATTCATACTGTTGTGCAGAGCAGGGATTCAAGCCTTTAGACTCTTAATTGAGCTGCAGAGGATTCTGACATAGCTAAAAGTAAGACATAGGTACCCCCAGCAGGTGATGTATAATGTAACTATAATCCTAACTTGAATTTAATTATAAATTAGATCATAAAATATCAGTAAATTATAATTATATACCATTAATTAATATACATATTACATAAATTAGAATTATAACTTTAATTTATAGCTTAAATATCATTATAATGTAATGTCTTCAAACTGACAGAGGGGAGATTTAGATCCGACGTTAGGAAGAAGTTCTTTCCTGTGAGGGTGGTGAGGTGCTGGCATAGGCTCCCCAAAGGAGCTGTGGCTGCCCCATCCCTCGCAATGTTCAAGGCCATGCTGGAGGGGCTTGGAGCAACCTGGTCTATTGGAAAGTATACCTGCCCATGGCAGCTTTTAGGTTCCTTCCAATCCTAAACAGTAAGCACTGTGGCCATCCTCCTTTCTGTCTAGTGGGTATGACTATATGGGGGCATAAATATAGCTGAAGTCACATGCTGTAAATTCCCACTGTTGCCTGTTGTGTGCTGTCTTCCATGGGCAAGTGCTTGGCAAAAGGATGGGAGCATTGGCTGTTCTAGTTCTGAACACACCCCAAACACTGTGGGCTCTGGACTTCCAACCACAACTCAGCTGTTACACTTCTTCAGATCTTCAGAGCTTTTGATGTTTTCATTTTCCAAATGTACTTGCTAGTGCCTCTGAATCACAACAGTCTGAGAACTGCTGATGTGGAAAGGTTGCTCCATACCAGATTTTGTTCTCAGTGATGTGCTTTAATTTAGATGTTGTTTATTCAATGGCTGTCACTTATAGCATGTGTAGTGAGGTATGATTAACTTCTGTATTCTGCATAGTGGGATTTTCATTACATAGTATTTAAAGAACAATGCTTATGCAAACAAATGTTCCTCATACTCATTTCAAAGGGAGCCTACTTAAAAACATGTCTAGGCATTGTGCCAAAACCAGGGTTTATTGCCTGGTGTGCAATAGCCATTAGGTCATCCTTACCTTTTAGGAGGCCCTTGTATCTGTCCAGGCTTTTTCCACAGTAACAAAAGTTCCAACTTCTAATTATCTGCCTACATAATATAAGTTCCAATTTTTGTTAACTATATGCCTACAACAGATTAGCCCTTTGAGAGTTACCCGAATTACTTACATTTCAGATGAGTCTCTCTTTCCAATTATTTGTCTCTAGAAGCTTAACATTTGCAGGTGCATTGAATTAACACATAATGCAAACAAAAACCTCTTCTTGTTTGGAATCTAAATGATACAGTGACTCTAAATCACTCCAAATGCAGTACATGTAGATTTCAGAAATTTCATCTTTAGTGGTTCCACTTCCTCTGAAATACACTCCTCATGTGGTGCCCTCTTTACTTGAGTGCATTTGACTCCTTTAACCTTTACGACTGTATCTGGAGCACTGTGAAAGGTCCTTTCTGCTTTTCTCTTAGGGGTTCATTCTTCCACATCCTGATATACACTTCCTCCCAGGCTGGAAGTCAAGGACCAGTGTGTCCAAGGGCAGAGGATTGTGCTTATTTAAATACATAGAGATAAGAGTCTGTGACAGAGAAAGTAGGTATTCCATTATTATAACATGCCCCTTTATATTCATTTAATCTGGTTTCTCTGTCCACATGGCAAGATACAGCTTTTCGTGTAGAATTCCCTCCCTTATCCTCAGTTTGAACCGAATTATTTATTAACAATGCTGTCAGTAGAACTTCTACCCAACTCAGCTGAGTCTCCTAACACAGTTTTGATAACTGCCTCTCTGATATTTGATTCATTCTTTCTACCTTTCCACATGTGGTCTCCATGTAATCTCCACTGAATCGGTAAAAACTTTACAATCCCTTGAACTAATTCAGCTATAAAAAGAGGTACATTATCTGATGATATCTCTTTGGGAATACAGAACCTGGGTGTTATTTCCTTGAGTAGAATACTCACTAACTCTTTAGCCTTCTAAGCTTCTGGCTATCCAGACAAGGTACCTACCAAACCCAAGAGATACTTATGTCTGTATTTAGAAAAATCTATTTGCCACTGCTCCCCTGGCGTTTATCTTTGCCTTATTTCTCCCAAGGGTGCCTTCCTTACTATTTTAGGGTTATTACCACAGTATAGATGACATTGACACACTATTCCATTTGCCATTTTGTGCATCCAAGTACCTATGATGTATCAACTGAGGCTAGCATCCATAGCACCAGCTCCCATATGGGATTCATTACAAGTTCTCTTCAGGGCTTCTCTTACCTGGATGTATGATTGCGTGATAGATGTGTGAAAATATGTGTTAATATTATTACTTTTCTAAATAAGAAAAAAAAGCTTAAAATAACAGACCCTAATCTGAGAAGATTTTCCTGCATATTACTAAATCTGTTTCAGAGTAGTTTCACTAGAACACTGAGTTGTAGTAAACTGATCCTTTTTGCTCTACCATAAGAAATTCTATGTGGTGAGTTGCTTGAAGAATTGTAGTTAACTCATACATTGAGAGTTATTTTTTTCTGAAGACAACCTAATTGCACATTTAACCAACCTGGGGACAGTCTCTTATTTAGAGCAAACTTTCCTTTTGCAGAAGAGGCTGCAAAGGAAACATGGAGAGCTTTCTCTGGGTTGTTTTGTTAGGATGGTTTTTCCCTTACAAGACTTCCTCCTCTCTGTTGGCACAAGGTCAGCAGTGACTTTCCTGGCTCGCCTGAAGTGCAGCAGTAATGAGAACACACTTCTGGAAATGTCTTTGTTGTATGTTGCCCTTGGAATCAGTCCTTAAAAAGGGTTTTTGTCCTTTAAAATGTGGAGGAGCAACATTCAGCCTTAGCTAAATTGCTTTTCATTAGATTAATAGTTTGTAGCATAGGAGACCGTATATGTTACTTAGGCTCTCTGAAGATTTCTTCCTCCTCTGTCACCTCCCTTGCTGACCTTGCAGAGGTATGTGGCTGCAACCAGGGCTGCAGTGGTGGTGGTTGATACAGAGGAATGGGAGAGAAGGAGATCCAAGAACTGCATAGCTATTAGAGCTGCTCTTCAGTATTTGCCATCAGTAATTCTTCTGGAGTTTTACATTAATTAAGACTTCAGTGCATTGTCTGGAAGATGAGTTAATCCTGTCATTGTTTTCCTGCTGCTGAGCAATACAATTAACAAGTATTAGTGCTATGCTTTTAAAGAAATGAACAACAATAGTATTTGCATATCAGCTCCTTTTTTTCACAAGCATCTTTCCTGAGCTACACCTTTATGACAAGATATTGCTAAATGGAGCTATTTGCAGTTCCGCTAGCTTTAAAAAGTCCATTTAATTTGAAATGGCTTAAGGCGTCCTAAAAATACATTTGAGTTATAGTCAGCTGCTTAACATGCTTCAGGGGCCTGTACCAAATATTGATTTTAACATTTCTTTTTTAAATTTCCATATTCTCAAAACAACATGACTTCAAATTACACATTCAGTTGTCAGCAGCGTGGATTAATATTATCAATCAATCTTCCTTCCTCCAGACAGTAATTTTCTAGAGCCTGCATTTTGCTGTGTTGTGATGAAAAGAAAGCTGATGCCTTATTTGGCTAAATCATACGATCATAGAATGCTTAGGGTTGGAAAGGGTCTTAAGATCATCTATTTCTAACCCCCCTAGAGCACGTTGCCCAAGGCTCTGTCCAACCTGGCTTTGAACACTCCCAGAGGTGGGGTATAAATGATAGTGGAGATTTTGTTATGTATATGGTTTGGCTATTTTTCTATTTCTTGTGTCTCAAATTGGTTATAATGGGTCCTAGACATAATGGGTTTTAATTGTTTCCCATCAGCACTTTAAACTACATGTCTCATGGTCTCAATTAAACAAGATCTTAATAATAAATGAGATCTTAAAGTTATTTAATTCAATTTTCAATAGACATGTTTAGCATCTTCATTTTAATAATCTCATTAAGAGATTATGTTTTACTGAGGAATCAGATGTTTCTGTTGTGTTGATAAAAGTCTGTAGATTTGAATTAGGCTTTTTCTTAGCTGGAATTTTTTACAGTGTAATTTTTTTTTAATGAGGAGAAATACCAACACACTTTTTGTGTAGTGAACAAACTTCTGTAGCGAAAATCTGCATGCACGTACAGCTGAACTAACATTTTGAAATGTTGGTTGAATTTAATTTCATTTTTTTCAACTGTCTGGATCAGCTTTTAAAAAAGAACCCTGAGAACATTCCTAAAAGTTACTTATTCGAAGTTGAGTATAACTAGCTAGAAGAGCAGAGAGGGAAACACGTTGTGCTTCTATTAATTAATGTGCTCTCATTTGTTCTCAGTGCATGTGTTCTTAGTTTTTCTGTAGCATCCTCCTCCTTTCATCTTCTAGATTTTTAATAGATTTTTGACAGTGTGATGTATTAGAGAAGGAAAAAGCTTTATGCATCTTCTATGCGGGTTTTTTTTTTTAACCTAAGAAAATTGTAAAGGAACTTGTCAAAGTTGGTATCTTTGTATTGACCTAAGGAACTGGAGTTAAAAGCTTTTTGAAGTGGGTAGCGACTGCAGCAGCAATTTTATATGGATGGGAGATCATAGCTATATAATAAATATCTAGCTGCATGTATATGTAACTTCTAAAAGCCTGCTATCTTGTCCATCAAATAACTTTTTAGTTTAATTAAAAATAGCTTCTAATTAACCATGTGATAATATTGTGCTATGATTAAGGGAAGTTTCATTTGAATTAGAATTCATTTATTTGCCAACGTGAACAGAATCTGGCAACATGCTATTTAACTCCGTCTCTGAATTGAGCTTTCTGCATTGTAGTGGTGTTATTGCAGTTTAATGACAGAGCTGCTGACTTACAAGTGAGCTAGCATGCAATTACAAAGCTTCTTGAGCAGCCTGTGCTCACCCCCAGCTCTGCTGTTAGAGACTTCCATGGGTGACTGCTCCAGAGATGTCTGACACACTGTGATCATGATTCACTTCAGCATCCCATGGCAAAATATCTGGCAGAGGGAGGCCTGTGTTCCTGAATTATTTCTGGAATAGGCTGTATCTTTAATTTGTAAGAATGCAACTGACTGTATGGAAGGGGTCAGAAAATGTCTTTCTGGCAAAAATGTTCTAGAAGCTGGGCTTACAACAGGAAAGTGCAGTTTTATATGTCTATATATGTATGTCTAGATATCCTCAGTGACGTATATGTATGCTTCGAGAGGTTTGTTGTTGTATCTTGCAAGTGTATAATATGGAGGGTAGCTAATGTAATAGACAGGTTGCCTTGCTGGCTGAGAGTGTGTGCTGGCTTTGGCTGGGACACAGTTAATTTTCTTTATCATCCCTAGCATAGGGCTGTCAGATGAAGGCAGGACAGGGCAGAGCTAGGTCAGTCAGCACCTTCTGTGGCACTGAATATAACTTTTTCTCTTTAGATCACAACTCAGCAAACAAATATTTGGGAGTGTTATTAGCATTTTTGGTGCTGAGGTTTTTTTCTAATAATACTACATAGACTTCTCATAAAGAAGAGAGGGGGCTTGGCAATAGTGTTAATTATCCCCAAATATGTTGCAGAGTGAGTTTGCTGTTTTGGAAGGCAATTTTGATGACTGTTTGTTCTGGCAAACTATGGGTATGTCTGACCGCTTGACTGTGCTGTTATTATCAGTTAACTTTCTGAACTCAGGCACTTTACAACACAAGATTGCTGTTAGGTTTTCTTTTTCTTTCTTGGCCAAACTGTTCTTCTGCCATTTGTCAGAACTGAGAAGAAGTTATTGTTGAAACAGATCCATTTTTCTTGACAGAACAATCTACAAATGTAGGTAAGAAATGTTCCATATCATAACATATATAGAATGCATCAAATACTTCATATTTGGGTGTATACCCTGATGAAATGGTTTATTAATAGAGGTAAACAATAACTAATTTGTTTCCATTAAAGATGTCTATTCTTTTAGTCAAAAGATTAAAGAAAAGAAAATGCTTCTTTCTCTAAAAAAGTGGAAGCAGCTGGAAAGTTCAGTATTATACCATGCAGTTATTATGTGAGATGCAAACCAGTTAACCTTTCAAAGGAAAGGAGCTCTTGGCATATCCAGTTTCAGGTACTGGGTGTGCTTCCTGGTGTCATCAAGAGAGATGGGTGACAGCACTTCTCCAGACAAGAAGTTCTGTTTCAATGTTTGTATGGTGGCATCAGGAAGAAATCAATTAGACGTGAATAGCTTGAGGTAAGAATGCTGTGTTGCAGACAATACATTGATCCAGTTAACTGTGTGTGGGAGAAGTAAATGAGAGTTTATGAAGCACTTATTTAACATCCAGAACAGAAAAATACCAGTTTTTCCTCTCTTGCTCTCCAGAGTTTCCATTAAATGTCCTTTCCTCCCAGTGAATTCAAAGAAGCTGGAGATGTCAGCTAGCTTTTAGGATGGTGTTTGTAGCATGTTGGAGTTTGTCTCAAGCTAAATCCAGGCTAAAATGTAGAAAATAGACTCACCTTAAAGATGAAATGTACAGTAGGGATAAGTCCTAAGAAAAACTGGTTGATACAGTGTAAATTCTGCCTAGCTCTTGGCTACATCAATATGAACAGGACCACTGTATTTATGACTTCATGTATAACTCCAAAGGTGGAGAAATAAATCATGTCTCCAACTGTACACACACTTCATTTTCATATTTGAGGGTTGGAGCTCCGCTGTCGTAGAGATACAAAAGAAATTGTGGGTCTGAAGGTTTAAGGGCTTTTATGCCAAAACTGCAGATAACAAAGGGGACTGTACAGGGGTCCTGAGACTAGCTCTCCCTTCTTGCCCTAAATAAATTAACATAGTCTTGTTTGATTTCCTCTTTACATCTTTAAGCTCATACTAGGTCTTCTCTGTGCTGCTATGGCAGTGACACATTTCTATCTTTGCTCATCTTGATCTCATTCAAAATTCACATACTTCCTGTATATTAGTTCTCTCTCGCTTTACTTCTTATCCTTCTGTGCCCTGCTATACCTGTGTCCTTATTAAAGCAGCTAAACACCACACAGCTGCACACTTACTCCCCACTTAGTAGGATCAGGGAGAATATTGGAAGAGTTAAAAGTGAGAAAACTCATAGGTTGAGATACAATCAGTTTAATGGGTAAAGCAAAAGCTGTGCACAAGCTAAGCAAAACAAGGACTTCTCTAAGCACTTACCATTGCAGGCCAACTCTAGGAAAGCAGGGCTCCATCACGCATGATGGTTACTTGGGAAGACAATCACCATTACTCCAAATGTCCCCCCCATTCCTTCTTCTTCCCCAGCTTTATATGCTGAGCATGACATCCCATGGTATGGGATATCCCTTGAGTTAGCTGGGGTCATCTGTGTCCCCCCCAGCTCCTTGTGCACCCCCAGCCTGCTCACTGCTCGGGTGAGGAGCAGAAAAGCCCTTGGCTCTGTGTGAGCTAATCATCAGTAACTAATACATCCCTGTTTCCAGCACAGATCCAAAGCGTCACCCCATACCAGCTGCTATGAAGAAATCTAACTATCCCAGCCCAGACCAGCACAACTTGTTGAAGCAGCTGTTACTATGATATTACCTTTTTCCCCATCTGCAGGGCAGATGGCCTAATCCACAAAGAGCCACTATTTGCTCATGGATCAGTTTTCAGAGAGCCTAAAGTGAACAACTGACAGTCTTCCCAAAGATGCTGAACATGTCCATGCCTGGGCAATGTTCTACGAAACAAGAAAAGGCTTTCAAGACTTTTATATACTCCCCTTTCTCTCTCTCAATAGGAAGACTGACCTTGGTAATATATTTTTAATTTAAGAGATTGTTTTGGGCAAGTGTTGGATCAGAAGACTAGAGCTTGCTTGCATTGACCTATGATCCCGTAAGTTTTTCAGTTTTCCTGCTGGCATCTGCTCTTTATTTCAATATTTGAGCTTTGTTGCCTGAAGGGTCACTCTATCCCTGCTGTTTAAATATGACGTAAAACTATTTATCCTCTGCTTTTGAAAACACTGGAGAAGAACACGAACAAGATGGGCTAGAAGTACACTTAGTCTTTGAGAGTTTAGTTAGCAGTGGGATGTATGCCATAACATATCTGACATCATGTAAACTGCAGGTACCTTACCATAAGAAAAAGCTCTGTTGGAGGGCAGCTTGTTATTTTATGACTGCTATTTAAAATCAGTTATAACAGATTAAAAAAGAACTGAATAATGGTTTTCAAGTGTATTTTTTTTGAGTGAGTTAAAGGATGAGATGATTTTCTTTTGTCTTCTCAGACCTTGAGTTTCAATTCTAAAAGACAGTGGGATATGTTCCCTTTGACGAACAATTAAAACAGACTGGTATCTCTACTGCAGGTCACACTGTTTTGCTTCACAGAGATTGTATCTCTCTTGTGAGCCCTGTGCATTGTCCCAGGTAGGGCAGGTAATCCTTCAGGGAAAATATTAACAGAGAATCTGCAAATACGGTAACTTGTTACAGGAAAGTGGCCCTTTCAGTGTGACAGCCTTGCAAAGACAGTGATACATTTTCACTTCACAACACAGGATGTCCCAGGACTTGTACCACCATGTAACTGAGTAGTGGAACTGCTTTCTTGAATAAGCTGGTGCACACATATTGTGTGTTCCTCACCATCTGTCCTTGCTGGAGCTGATGTCAGCCATCTGAGGGCTGCCTCCCTGATGCTTAATTCTCTGATTAGATGCTTGTGGCACCCTCAAAACCCCCTCCTTCCCCAATAGAAACTCAAAGACAATTGAGTGTCTTTGTACTGCACACACTTCCATATCCCCGTGGTGCTTTTGTGCATACACCCTTACGAACAGCCTTTTGTGTGTCCAGACCCCAGATGGTTGCCTGCAGTCACAGCCTTTAGGGGAAGAATCATATTCGAATTGTCTAATGGATAATAAACTGTACTGACTTTGCTGCTGATGTGAATAGACGTTTTCAAGTTTAGGAAACAAAAGATCTCCTTGGGTAAATTGTGGAGACATGTATCATTGTATATCTTGGGGGGGGGGGGACAAGCTGAATAAATTACAACTATGTATTGGGTTTGCCGAGGAAACAAGCACAAGTTGAAGATTTAAACCCAGAAAACGTGGCAGAATTAGAGTATCTCTTAAATCCTGTTGTTGAGATTATTATAGCTAAGCAGCTAGCAGGCACTTTTTGTATGTTCTGAATTCATACTTAGCAGTTTAATTTTACTGAAGCAAAATGCTTTCAAGAAGACTTTCTAGTTGCTAGAGCATTCCCAGGAATTTGCAACAGCTAGAACTTAAAACCTTTGAGGCTCTCTTCCCTGCCGTTGGCCCTTCACATCAGGAAACAGAAATGTGCTACATCCTGAGAGTTTCAGAAGGAGTTTCCTGCAATTTCAGATGCTGGTAACCAGCAAAAAGAGAGGCTTAAGTGGTATCTTCAAGTATTCCAGGGCTCGGAAAACAAAGTTGTGGGGTTTTTGTTTGTTTATGGGTTTTTTTTTAGTGTTTTAACATGATGAAAGATGTATTAATATAAATTTTTGTCACCTATGAAACAGTACAAGTCTTATTCCTGGTGTATTATATACATATATATATGTATGTACATATATATATAAAGCTTATAAACCTAAGGTGAATGTCTAGGATATGCTGAGCAATGGCAGTAGTGTATTTTTATAGGGAGAATGTGAATAAACCCATCTTTGATCCAGTTTCCATAAGTTACAGAAAGCGTGGGATTTTTCTGCCAGAAGAAAGCAGGGTAAACTCTGTCTTTTCCAAAAGAAGGATCTTTTTGGGGCCTACTTCTTCATTTATCTGCTAGTTGTATTTTGAAATCCTATAGAAATTATCCACTAAGTATTTTAGGAAAGCAGTTTGAAACCAAAACCAGTCTGTTTCTTAAAAAACTTTCTGGGCACTGGGTATAAGAGGTCCATTATTACTTGTATTTCCAGAAATATGTCATTGGGAAATCTGGGTGACAGATCTACCCACATTAGCCCCTAAAGACAGGATTTGAAGAAACAGCTAATGTACTATGGTTTTGCATACTCTAGCTGCCTGTGATCCAAAGTATGCATCTTGTGGCTTTCCATGGGTCATTATTTTGGGATGTTGTATCTGCATTAAAAGATAGGAGAGAAAGATCATCACAGTCATTTCTTGCTAACTATAAAGTCAAAACTTTTCCCATGGGGGGCTGTGCAGACCTTTTCTCTCACTTGAGTGGCTCAATGACCAAGTACCAGTGGTATCAAAAGCATAATTTAGTATCTCATCTGGGTTTTCTTCCTGTACAGTAGCTAATGTAACAGAATGCATATACAGTGACCTACTTACCTTGGGGGGTGTTGGATCAGTTACAATTCAGTCCAAATCAAACTAAGATGATACTGATGAATTGAAGAGATTGAAGTGAGCTAATGAGGATCCATTTGCACCCCAAACTCATTAGTATCAATCCCCTTTTCCAATACAAGCTCATCATGTACTGCAGTGGAGGCAGTCTTGTATACTGACTTGGTTTGAGGTGTTCCTGTGACAACCATCATCCCAAACTCTGCACGCATCTTTTCCTACTGAAAATTTTGTGTTTGATTTCTTCTCTGAAATGGACCCTTATATATTTGCATTTGATTGCTGTAATAGGGAAGTATTATGTAGTAATACCACTTGAAAATTAAAGCATGTGCAATATATGATTATGTTCATTATTAGATTTTAAAGCAGAGACCACAATGTCAGTCTTGTGATGGGAACTAGCTGCCAGTCAGGTTTTGATGGGGTTTGTGGCATTGTAATGACTCGAAAGGGTCTAACATAGTTTCAAAGCAAGTTCTAAGAAAACCCCTCTTTGTACCAGGCTGCAGTAGCCAGTGGAGGTACAGGCTTTTGGGCTTCCCAAACAGGAACTACCTCCTCAGAGTTCATTCTCCAACAGAGTTTTTTTAAATTCAGCTGCTGGAATTTGACCATTAGGTTGTGCAGAACCCAAAATAATTAAGGAAAATTAATTTTGGATTGTTTTCAGTACTGTAATAACTATTGTCATCAATTGATTCTGTTCTGTCCCTTGAGATGTCTTTGTGTACTGGTGGCAAGTACTCACTACAGTGTTTAAAAGAATCCCTTCCCTAAAAATCTTGAAGGGGCTTGTTTATGTGCTGGTGGAAACTTATGCATGTCTATGTACAACTAAATTTTGCATGGAGAGACCTGAATACCAGCTTCACAGAGCGATCAGTTGCTTCAGAAAGTCCTTGAGACCAGGAGTTCTGATTAACATAATACATGAGCAAAATGGAAGGGGACTTAAGCTGCTTTTAAGAGTATTGTGTTTTAAGAGTATTTTGTGGTTTTTTCCTTATCTGATGTGTCTGGGGAAGGGACTTGACTATGTTCTAGGATATGAAATATATAGTAAGCTTTGGAAATACATGGGTAGTTCTGCTTTTGGATAGGTGTACTTTTGACATTTTAAAAGAAGATACTTTTTCAGTGTTAAGTGTTTCTGAATGTTATCCTTATTTCTCAAACAGGGCATGCAGAATTTTTATCCTCTGTTTAGAACCTCTGAACTAATTAAACATTTATGCAAGTGCTGATTTCCTTACCTCTGTAGGTTTTCCTCATTATGGTTGCAGGAGGATGTACTCTAAGAAGGTAAATTCTAACTTCTACCTAGAGGCCTATGGGAGCAGATCTCGGTCTCAGCAGCAATTTCTCAATTCATTAAGAGATGCAGATGCATTAATCCTAGCGTCCTGGTTAATTGTTTTGGTAGACTCCAAGTGGCAGTGATTAAGTCTGAATTCACTGTTATAGGAGTACGTGGCTGGGTCAGAATGAAAACACCTATATAGAGAAGCTCTGTTATCAGACAATGCTTTGAATTGTTGGAGGAAGGTGTATGCCTCTGTTTCTCTGGAGCCAGCATTCGTGGAAGCAGCTTTGGGACTGGAATACTCTGAAGATTTAAACATCCTGTGTAGGAATTTTGTGAACGTTAGAGAACTAGAGCTAAGGTCATGTCTTTTCATATGGGTATCTAAAATGCATGAAAACAAAGATTTTTAATCATAATTCTTCTCTTTGGTTCCTGTCTGAGAATGATCACTGTAGCATTGCTGTACCTCAGAGGGATGTTAGGAGTAATACGGGTTGCTTAAGCACTGTAAATGGAAAAATACAATGCAGTAAAATATAGTTCTTTACAATCCATAAATCTCAGTTGTGTATTTGTGGTATCTTGTGGACTTCAAGGTGGGCTTTATTGATACTGTCCATTCTGCTGATAACCTTTTTTTTTTTGGACCTCACCCAACTCTCCCCTCTTGCCACCCCGAGTATAGCAATGCCCAGAAACCAGGCAGGTAAAATAATAGTGAATTGGTTTGTTATTTAGAAGGACTGCAGGATCAGGACCTTTCAGTACTTATGGCATGTGTGTAGGAAATGTTTTGTGATTACTTTTGAGTTGAGGGTGGATGAAGTTTCAGATTTGATAAGCATGGAACTAGCTTCTGAGGTGAATGTGTTTGGGAAGAACAAATTTGGGCAATTAATTCATTTTGGTCTGTTAGCCAAGCTCAGATGCCGAGATACAACTTCAAACTATGATTGTCATGTGTGATGCATGTAGAAAGCAGATTATTGCCTCACCTCTCTTGATCTAAGCTTTCTTTTTCCTCATCTTCTTAACTGCACTTAGTCTTTCATGGGCAGCAGTGGGCAGCTTTTCCTCTCCCTGTTTGCCCAGTGATTGCAAGCAGATAAGAGAGGCAGGGATTTCTAACCTGCCCTGGTGTTTCCCAGTCACGTAGAGAAATGTAGGTTATTCTTAAGACTTCCTTTCTGCTTGTGATTTTTATTCCATGAGGTAAATCAAACCAGTGGAAGACCTGGGGAATGAGATCAGCTCAAAAGAATTGGCTGCATCTATGCCATGTTTGAAGTCTGGTTTAAGATCGTGTTAATATTTAAAATGTGATAGTTTCCTGTTCCTTTAATGAGATCTGTGGAGAGGTGTATATACATTCTCATCTTTATACAAATAGCGTGTTCTAGCCTCATTAATCAAAATGACATTTTCTACACCCTCAAGTGTTTTCACATTTGCACATGAAGCATACTCCCAAAACTCTGTGCTGCCTGATTGATCTCTGCATTGTTCAGTTTTCAGATCTACATGTCTAAAGCTGGCTGAAAAGATACAAAAGTTGACTTCTGATGTAATTTCTTTAATCTTCTCTTATAGCTTTAGTATTACAAACCATTTAGAAAGTCTTTCTAAGTTTGCTTTTTGCATCAAGCTTGGCACAAGCACGAAGGACCACATCCTGTCTTACACTGGGAAACATTCCGCCTAGTGCCAGAAAAAGTGTTAGGAGGCACTGCTGCTTTGGAAAAGTGTGGAAGGGAAGTAAGCGTGCAAAAACTAAGGAAAAGAAACCAAAACATCCTTCACGGCACAGGCTTGCCCCATGTACTCTGTGCAGACATTACCTGTTCTAGGGCTCCTCTTCCAGATGAGTGCTGTGGAGCAGATATTAGGTGGTGCTCACATCCAGGAGGAGCATTTAAGTTCAGCAACTTGTCTGCTAGTGAAGTGCACAGACTCAGACAACTACTCATTTTAAGGCTTCCACATGTGTATATATAAACCAAACAAAGACCGCCTGAGGGAATGGGGAGCAATAGAAAGCCTTTGCTAGGCTAGAAGAACAGTGGAGCACATAGAAAACTCCCATTCATCCTTTGTTTCCTATTTTACTGTACTTCTACCAATTATCCCAAAGGTTGGGGGGGATATGCAGGGCCTGGAGAGAAACTTGAGTGTAGTGCTTTTCTCTAACGTATTTGGTAGGGTTCTGCAGTGCCTGACCCCTGGAGCCACCTCTAGGTCCTCGCAGAAGGGGTGCCGCCATTACCTGACGCCTTTTCTGCTCTCATGGCAGGCATGAAACACACTGCTGGGTTTACTGCAGCTTGTAATGAGGATTTCTTGACTGAAAGCTCTCAAAGGATTTGCAGAATTTCCTCTTCATTTTTGTGGGGGTATTTCTCTTGCCCAGCTCATTTTTTTTTTCCTAAAAGCCTGTCTAAAGATTTTAGTAAAAGAAAAAAGTAGAAATAACTATCACCATGAAAGAGCAGGGAGGGGGAGAAGTCTTGCCCTCTCCATCCCCAAAAGTGGAAAGCATAGGTAAAACAGTATTTTTTTGAGGAAAAATACTTAGTTCTTTACCTCTATAAATTTTGATTGTCTCGTCACCTTTACAGACTGCTCTAAAGTCTCTGAGAGAGGTTAATCTGGTTTTTGGGGTGGGAAGTGCACAAACAGCATGAGGAAAAGCAGCGTCCAACATTTCTTGTCTTGAGCACAGTGTGTGTGTGAGAGGGAAAACAGAACATCTCTGTCACCCTATGCTGGTGTTCCTGGTGGTGGTGGTTTTAGAGCCAGAGATTATTAGGATTAGGAAATGCCAGTTTTCGGGTTGGTATTTACTGATGTTAAGGCACAGCGATGGAAGTGCTCGCCTCTGGCAGTTTTGTACCCTGCACTGGTTCGACAGGACTTGCCTTGCTTGTAGATCACTCGATGCTTACCTAAAAGCGTGGGTTTGGCATGCAAAAGTGTAATTAGAGCTTCACCTGCATGTATATGACCTAGAGAGAGCAGATAACGCAGTCTCACCTGCTCTATACCCACCAACCCCAGGCATCTACGTGCCTTGTGTCTGTGGCCGGGCCGAGTGCCCGTGTGGTGGCCGTTTCTTCCCGGCGGTGCCCGGCACCCCGCCGTGCCGAGCACCTCCACCCGGTTCCCTCACACGAAGGCCGGCGGGGCGGCGGCCGCAGGGGCCGGGCCGGGGCAGGGCGGGCGGGGTATGTGTGTGTATGTGTGAATGGGGAAGGGGCGTCGCCATGTACTGTTAATTCCGCGGTCATTGGATTAGTAACCCGCGGGGATGAGATCAGCGGGATCGGCTTTCGCGAAGGGGGCACGGCGCTGCCCGCGCTCCCCACTGCGCCGGCCCTCGCATGAGGCGGCGGCGGGCGGCCCGCAGGCAGGACGCGCACACAAAGCCCGCCACAGGCCGCCGCACCGGGCATCGGGCGGGGCTCCCGGGCGGCCCGGCCCAGCCGAGCCCCGCAGCCGCCCTGGTGCCGGTCCGCAGCCCCCCGGCTCCCCACACACCCGCGGCGGCGGGAATCGAGCTTAATCCCGGGGAGAACAGCGTGTGGAGGAACGCCCCTGCAAGTCACGGCGACCTGGGTCTTGGAGTTTGTTTACTTGTGATCCGCGTCTCTTCCCCTGGATTCTCCTTCTGCCGGCGTAACGGATCGATAGAGGTGCTTCCATGGGGGTTAATGGTAAGTTTGTGGTGGGGAGTTCTGCTGTCGGTGGGAACGGTGCGTTTTGTTGCACAGCGAGGCGAGTTCGGTTGGTTCTTTTTCTTTAAACAGTGCCGTTTTTCAAGCTGCTGCTTAAAAGAAATGCACTTCTGAACCGTTTGCTCTTTTGTGATGAAATGCTTTCACGTTAGAAATTAATTTCCTGAGCTCTTAAAGAGGTTTATTTCTAGATGTTAGATAGCTAGAGGCTTAACGTTTCTTATAAACTGAGTTTATTTGACTTTGGGCTGGTGAAAGCAAAGCCTTCTGCCTGTCTGTTGCCACAAGCTAATATTTCACAGTGATTTCTTGGTGCTTTTTCAGGCAGTAAAACCCAGAGCTCAGTTCAGCTGTTTATACGGGTCTGAAATACTGAACTATCTTCTCAGCAAAGCTAACACGCAAGCTGAACCTCTGTCAAGTCAAGCTTGGATTTTTATGCGAGACTTGGGTTTCCACAAAGAAAGGTATTGACCGAATTTGCCCTCACGTTACTTGGGAAAGCTCCCAGGCAGGCAGCTGGGTTAGCTGTCGGGAGCTGTTGGCGGAGAAGAAGCAAGGGCTGGGAGCTGGATCCTTCGCTCACAGACCCCTCCTGACCAGGGCTTCTGTGTAAGGGCAGTGAAGGGAGTCGATGTGGCAGCGTCCATGCTGGCAGCAAAGGGTTCTTATTTCTTTGTGTCTGGGACTCAGTGTAGATTGCAACAGGGGGGAAAGTGTCCTGTATAGGGAGATGGCCAGCTACTACTTCAGCCTCTACAGCCCTTCGGTGCTTAAGTTAGACCTGGTACATTCTCAGTGCTCTGTTTGCCTTTTGGTGACAGAAGCAATCCCCGATAAGGTATCTCCACGTTATGAAAGAGCTTATTCTCCAGGGGAAAAACAACCCCAGAGAGTTACTCTCAATGCCAGTGGCTGAAACTGGCCTGGCTCGTGCAGCATATCTCAGAGGATGCTACATATTTAATACTGTTTCTGTAACTAAAGTAGCCCGCCAGAGACGTGAATATCAAATTGCTGTTAGATTATTTGGTGCTGCTGACAGAGCAATGCCAGATGCCGTATGTTCTCTTAACAACAAGCGGAAGTCTTATAACTGGCCTTTGTAATGGGAGTCTGGTTTTCTTGGTAGCTAGTGCGCCTCAGTGTCTTGCTGCTGACTCTGGATGTCCTTGGATGACCGTCCTGTGCCTCAGCGTCCCTGCCAGGGCTGGAAGGAGACCTGGTACTTGCCTGCATCACAGAAATGATAAAACTTCACAGCTCTGTGCCTCGTTGAGGCCCTCATGTGGGTGTTGCTCTGGAAGCACGTACTGGTGCTGTTAGGCTCGAAGAGCCCTGTTCATTCACACTGACACTGTCATACCAACAGGCTCTCTGGACCTGTGTTTGTGTTGGCAAATGTCACTTCAGCCAGTTTTGAAGCACCAGGCTTCCTGTTCAGCAGCCTCGGGGGCAGTGCCACCTTTCTGAAACGAGTTTTTCAGAGTTATGAGGGTTTTGTTTTGTTCTGTTTTTCATAGAAGCATAAACCTCCCCAGTGAGGTACTAATCAAGTATCTTGCTTATTGAAAGAATCAGAACTTCTTATGTTTGGTTTGAGCTAATCAGAGTTATCTTTATGACTTTGTGCATTTGTGCAGTTTAGGAATTTCTGAATGATAGGCCATCTCTCCTACAACTGCACAAGCAGCAGCTCATTAACTTGTCAGGCTTCATTGTTGCTGTGTAAACTTCTGTAATGGGTTTTCCATGTACCAAGAAAAAGTGAGCAAGCTATTTTTGTCTCATTTTCCTTCACACTCACTGCCTCTCTTTTGTCTGTAAGCCACTGTCCTCTTTTTATGGGCAAGGAAAATAATTTTCACAGTGGCACTCAATGCCTTGTCACAGGACTGTGTGATGGTTACTATGAGTTGGCTTTTGTTTAGCTGAGAGAGCTGGAGACTTTTCCTTTGAGGAGCTGTTTTGCCTGCACAGTTGAGGCATAGTGGTAGCAATTGAGGAGAAAGCAGAGTATGGTTTTCTGAGATGTTAAGTGTTGAAAATACTTAGAAGTTATTTGCAGCATCAATATTAGATACTCACCTGCCTCATCTCCATAATTCTTCCTGGCCAAGAAGAAGAGGGATAGATGCTTTTACCAGGTTCAAGTTCTGTAAACCATGCTGCATTTTAGCTGTCTCCTCTCTTTAGTCTATTTGGGGGCTCACTACTGCTGCACTAGCACCCTTTACCCCATTCTTTTTGTGCTGGGGCAGCATCACTTCAGTGCAAATTTGGGTCTTTCAGAGTCTTCCAGGGGTTGTAAATGCCAGCTTGAATTATAGCAACACAGAGCAGCCTTGATACCATTTCCTCCCTTGGTTAGTGAGGATAAATGCACTCTTCTTAATAGTACATCTGCATACAGGAAATAGATGTATTTTCTCTAAAGCAGGTTTCCCAGGAGAGAGTTTTGACGTAAATGTTGCTGGACTTCATAAACCCTGGCTAAAGGCCAAGTCAAGACTGATGGTAGAGAGAAGTAGAGGCTGGTATCATGGAGTGCTTACCTTCTTGATGCCATTCAGGAAGTAAACCTGGCTTAACGGCATGAGTGATGAAGGCTTCCATGCTAGCAAAACTCTGTTTAGAAGGTTGCAGCTAACTTGGTGTATTGTCTTGTGGAGCTATATTAATACAATACATGTGCAGCTTGAGGCTAGTGGAGATGTAGGCCATGAATGTCCTGGGAACATTTATTAAGCCAGTATAGATCCATTTTCTGAGGTAAAGGCATGCTTAAGGCTGTCCATGGAACAGTTAAGTGATTTTTTTTTTGCAGCCAAAACTCAATGTAAGGTTGCTATGTATAGCTAAATACTTGTTAATAATTCTGGAAGTTAACGTTTGTTGGGCCTGCTGTTTGAAAGCAGACATGTGCAGTAGATTCTAACTTGTCAGACCTGGTGGCTACCTTCCCACACATAGTTTTCATGGGATTGTGTACACGCTATTGAATCTATGCATGCTATGTACATGCATCACTCCCTGCAGCGCACACGTGCTTTGGATGGCTTTAAGCTGTCTTTGACATGCAGTTTGGGCAGTTGAGAGCTCTTGTTAGCTGAGGTACGGTTGTGCTGCCAGATAAGATGTTAATGCATCAACACGCTTCCTGGAAGAGTTGATTATGTCTTCAGACTTCTTTAGCTTGTATTCAACTTATGGTCAGGTTGGTTGGTTTGGGTATTTTGCTTATTCCCTTTGAAAAGGTGTGTGTGGAGCACTACACAGTCAGTAGACCGTATCCCACAAGTATACTAGAGTGTGTATATATATAGACCAGTATGCCATACTCCAAAAGGGCCGAATCCAGAATTTAATGATAATGAACAATCAACTCTTGTCCTTTGAGAGAGCTGTTATTTTACACTGCCCATGCTACTGTTGCTCAAAGACAGCTATGTACTCCACCTGTGCTCTCTCTGGGGTGAAATTATTTAAAATGGTGGGTACCATCTGAATCCACTTTAAGGTGATGTCCAGTATGATGTCAGGAATTGCCTCAGCTGCTTGTACTGCTTTATAGCCCACAGTCCTTTAGATTGAATGGCAATCAAATTGAGTTTGTTTGGGGTTCTTTTGTGTGCTTGGAAAGCTGACAGTATAATCAGTAGCATTCACCACCTATCAAGGAAAAGTCCTTTCCCTGAAGTAATCTAATTTCAGAGCAAAGCTTGAAGAACACTGTGCCCTGTTAGCCTTGATGGCAGCATGGAAAAAAAGCATTAAAGAGGGGAGCAGGAAAATGTGCCTTATGTTTTGAGTGCAGTGCTGCATAAGGGAGAGCAGTGCTCATGGGGTGCTATGACTTCAAGCTGAGAACTGCAGTTGCAAGTTTATTGGCCATGTTTGATTAAAACCCAGTGGCTATATTTTGGCTACCTGTACTCTTAAGTCTGGGCCTGCCCATCAGGAATTCTGGGTCGAGCTCACTACTTTCCTTCCTTTTCCACCAACAATGGAGTAGTGACAGCTACTAGCTTATTTAAATATACATGTGTGTGTTTATATTGTTTTCAGTGGTGTCTTTCTTACATGGATATTGTATTTGCCTCAGAGGCCAATGCAATGTGGCCCCTCATTTATGTAGCAATTGAAATGCTGAAATTAAACATAAAACTGTGTTTTGGCGATAGCAAAACAACACAGGAGAGATAGTTTATGTCTTATTTTTTAACTTAGCAAGAGGTGAAGTGCCTAGGCTGAATATGGGTGCAGAGCTGTGACCTAAATCTGTTCGTACTGATGTCATGTGAACTTGGACCAAGGCTGAGCAGTATTTTATGTATTTATTTTTGCTTCTCTGTGCTTATTTAGTGTACCTGTGGGTTGAACGTCACCAGGTAATCCTGCTTCTGACTCGTCAGATGACAAGGTTTATTGTATTGCACTGCAGAGCAGTGACTTGGCAACTTTATCTTTGAGGATTTGTCAGAGGCTGAAGTGACAAGTCAGCCTTGGTGTGCGGCACAAAGCGCAGCAGTGTATGAAATCCAGTCCACCTCTCAGCTGATTGCAGACTGATTCTTTGAGAGACATAGATGAGACTCTCCAGTTGAGTTTGTTTTCTCCATTTAAATACATGCATTTCCAAAAGCATATTCTACTACTGCTTTATTTTAGACTGGTTTGTCCCTTTATGTGTTAATAATTTCCAAAGATGATCTTAGAAAGGGATTTTGAGAGGGAGGAAAAGATTGCCTGTGTTTGCACTCTTGTCGGAAGAACTATGATTTCCTTCCTGCAGAAACAGGTTTGTGCCTTGGGACATAACCATGGTTCGAAGTGCAGTAGCTCTGTCCCCCAACACCTCCCGCTGGTGGGTACCTGCTGAGCCTCACAGTCATTCATTATCATTAGGGTTGGAAGGGAATCATATAGCCCAACCCTCCTACTACAGCTCCTCTGCCTTGAAGATGTCCTTGTATTAAAGGGCTGCAGCAAGGATTGCTGGCTTGCACTTCGGTACTGTATTTCCTCAGCAGTTTTCTGCTTGGTCCCTGAGCAAAGCTCTGTGTGTGCGGAGGGCAAGTGAGGCTGGGACCTGGAGACTATTCAATTCCTTCTACACCTCACAGCAGTAGCTACCTCATGTGACTTTCAGCTCTCCAGACCACACTACGATGTTCAGCAGTCTGAGCAATGCTTTTTCCATTTCATTTTATTAATCCAGTAGTCTTTGTTAGAAACGGTGTTTCTTGAATATTTAAAACCCATCATATTTAGAATTGCCCTTTCAGGGGGGTGTTAATCATGTGACAGCACTTGCATAGCTTTAGGCATGGAAAAAGGTATGATTTCTCAAAACTGGGGAAAGTTGTAGGTACTTAACTGTTGTTTACTTTTAACTGCTTCTCCTCCATCTCTTCTTCAGTGAATGCAAAACTAAACTACCTCCAATGGAAGGATGTTTCTTTTTTTTTCTCATCAGATACTGGAGGCCATAATTTTAAAAGAAGGCCTGGTTGCACAAAGTATGTATGTCAGTGATACGTTTTATACGGGGAATGTGCTGTCCACAGCAATCCCTAAGTGATCATTTTAGGCATAGTCATGACCTATGTGGTTGGATTTTTGTTTTCCCTTAAGAATTTCCTGGAAAATAGTTTTTTTTAGGGAAGGACAGAAATTGCTTGGAAGACTCCTAGAATAGTTTGGGTTGGAAAGGACCTTAATATCATCTAGTTCTAACCCCCTGACATGGGCAGGGATGCCTCATACTAGACCATGTCACCCAAGACCCTGTCCAGTCTGGCTTTGAAAACTGGTTGTTGTCTTTGAACACTGAACTAATTCCCCAAAATCTTGAGCTTATTTTCTTATTAAAGAAACTGTTTTATGATGGAAGCCACACAAAATTAAAAAATAAATGCATGATGCTGTTAATGAGGATTGTATTTCTCCCAGGTGAGAAAATGCTGTGGCAGTCCAATGTGTGTATAGCCAAGGAAATAGCTGGATTAAGTGTTGCGTAAAGCGACTTGAATTTGGAGCTCTGTTTTGTAAGTTTCTAGCTAAATTATGATAGGTTTCTGTGGAACACAGCAGCTAGGTGGTTATTTTGGGTGTTGACCCTGAAAGGAGGTTTAGGTACATTGTGATGTCTTGCTTTCATAAATTATGATGCAGCATGAAGAAGCCAAAATACCATGTTCCCTATTGTTAAAAGCTGCTACCAAACATGTCAGAGATGACAGAAGTTGAACTAAAAATAATGACATTGAAGTGTATAAAAGATGGCAAATATTGCCATCCCCACCTCATTTTGACTGTGTTGCTGCATATCAGTATCACACCTGGTTTGTGTCAGCAATTGGCTGTGTCTGTGCATCTCAGTATTGTCAGTCTGTGATGCTGTTAGCATCTGGGTAATACTTACTGTGATACTCTCACTTCTAATTCAGAGTGTGCTGATCACTCACTAAGTATTTACGTAGTGCTCTGGTTTTGATGTTGCAAGATAAAAACGGTGTGGTTTCTGTCATCTTTCATATTCAAAGGCAAATAATGCATTGAGGCTGCTGCTGATTGAAGATGATTACAACATGAAATAAAGAAGTTCCTTTGTACATCAGTCAGTGCTGATGTAACTGTTTCCAGTAGTCTAGAAGCTCTCATAGTTCACTGATGGCTTGTTTGGAGCAAGATGCAGTGATCACCTCTCAGAGATGTGAGAATGTGCGCAGGAAAGATTTGTTACAACATGTACTGTATCTTATCCTTTGAGGTTTAAATATAACAAGATGTATTAAACAAGCATGAGCGTGAGACCTGCAATATGTACTTGGTTCTTCTTGACTTTCTTAACGTTCATATTCATGGTATTTGAAGCAAAACGTGTGGGTGAAGAGAATGAATTGAGGCTCACCTGTGTGAAAAGTCTCCCAGTAGCCGTGTGCCAAAGCATAGATGTAGTGAGAGGAGGGAAGGAAGGAACATTCAAGAGCCCAAGTTCTTGGAGTTCAGTGGAGAAAAGGGGATAATTTTGACAAAGGGACTAAGCCTACGTATTGGTCAGGATTTAATGGGAGTGAAAATAGACTGACTTTATAGGTACAGTGCACAAATGTAACTGTCGTGAGTTGCTGCAAGATACTTCTGTGATGCTTAAGCCCCTATGAGGAGTCAGCACTGATGTGGTAATGTACCTTTCTTCAACTCAGTAAGCTGCAGTGGGATGGGAGAAAAGGCATGAGACTGCTGCCTTGAATTCATGTTTAGGTAGTTTTTCAGTTTATACTTACTTGTTTCTTTATTTTTTTCAGTGAGCATGATTGGTTTGCATTTGTTACTCTCAGGCCCTATAACAAGAAACAACAGGGTTTTTTTAACTCAAATACACCTCTTTCTAGCAGTGTTGAATGATAGTGCAAGAGAAGAAAAAATCCATACGTGCTAGGCCATCACAGTTTGACTGCTGGAAGAAGGCAGCAAAGGGAAATTCAAGCTGAAATGTATCGACACCACAGTGATGTGGGAGTGACTGATGAACCAGCTTTTACTGTTGTTCTCCATCTGTATCCTGCTAATAGAGGATGTTGGAGCAGGAAGTCCTAATGAATACAGAAGCCAACCCTCTCCCTTTACTCCCTTTATTTTTAGACTTTCTGTTTTCCCTGAGGTAAAATAGTTTGGAGTTGGGGGAGCTGTGTCTGAGGCTGGGCAGAAATGGGACTTAGTAGTGAATGCTGCCTGGTATAAGATTATTTGGGAGATGAGGGGAGACTGTTATTGCTTGTACCTGGAAGTTGGTAAAACAGTTTGCTTGATTGTTGGTGTAACACAGTTCCAGTGCATGGAGACCTGACACCCTGTTTGCTTCTCAAGATGGGTGAAGATGGTGGATTAATGCAGAAGTGTTTCTTCTGTTCATTTTGGCTATTGGAAAGAGAGGGGAAACCACTGCCTAAATGTGGCCTCTAAATTTAGATGCTTGTATTAGCAATGCAGGAAACATAGTAGCGAGTGTAGCAGGCAGCTTGGTTCCCCTGTGGCACTGCTGGCAGCAGAGACAACTTGGACATCTCTTTCTACCTGTTGAGAAAAATCTGTGTGGGATATGCTTCCTCTGGATATCCTTACACCAGAGCATAACTGGCACTTTAATATAACATTCCTCAGACTTCCCACTGACGTGGTCTTCCCAGTGGGTATTCTGCTTGTACTGTTTTTTGATCTGAATATTGGTATGTAGTTGGTTTTGCTTCCACAGCTGTTCTGTGTTTGGTTTCCTAAGAGGTAAGAAACGTGGTATACTGAAATCAAAGCTGAGCCTGACAGTCTATTGTACAAATGTAATTGTAAGGGGAAAATCCCAGCATCTACGGTGTTACAGCAAAGATGTGTGGGTAGATGGTCTTGGTAGAACTCAGTTTTTGCGTTTAGATCTCTTACATTGCAAGAAGAAATCGTTACATGTAATTAGCTTTTGAAATAAAAGGGATTATCTTTCATTTTAAACACTCTGCCTTAATAGCAGGGAAGAAAAATCATCATTTTATAAGAGTCGCAACTCTGCTCTCGGTGTTTTCTAGAATGACATTTTAATTGAACTTTATATTGATGTGACAGGTACTGAAAACTTGCCGTTCTTGTGGGTTCCTACCCATTCCCCCCACTGTATATTAATCAGTTGTATCTTTAGAGAGTGTCAACTTCTGTCCTGCTTGTCTTGTAAACAAAAATTCAGTAAACAGTGTTTATGAAGAGAGTTGTTACTTTTATTGGTCATTTTTTAATGTGTGTCTCTCATACTCAGCTGCACTTCTCTGTTAACACGAAGCATTACATAGTTGCTTCATATCCAGTATTTGTATAGCTTGTAAATAAGAAACACAAGTAGGTTACAAACTTCATGCCTGTGTTTAGCAGAACTGCTGGATGGTAATCAGCATGAGGGACTGTACTTTGCCAGCTTGTGCCCAGGAAAAGTTACGCAAGATGAGGAACAGCTGGAGACTGCTTGGCCAATGTGTTCATCTCCAGATGCTTTCTTAATCCCTTCAATTAACTTGATTAAGCAGCTTAGCTTAAACAAGCAGAATTTGTGACTTGGAAGTTCTCCCATGTAGTATTTTCCCATTGCCTCAGGAATTAATTCCTTTAGTATTTAGTGTGTGTGAAGCAGGCAGCTTTGGTTGCTCCTGTGCCTCACACAGGCATGAGATGGTGTGTGCTTAGTTGAGAGGCACACACAGGGTGGGTTTTTTTTTTCCTCCCTGCAATTGGGTCTAGTCAGAAGTCATAAATCACAGTGATTTCTGCATAGTGCAATTGCAAACCTTGTATTTTTTATTAGTACTGAAAGAACCCCCCCTGCTTAGATCACTGTGGATCCTCTGTTGGTGGGGAAGAATGTGCCCTCTTTTCCCTGTGCTTTTACTTTGCTTTGGAGCTGTGGAGTGCAAGGTTACCTCCAAATGCCATCCTCTGGTACTTGAGCTAGGTAGCTGCTGCATCCATGGTAGAGTCTGGACACAGCAGTGACTAAGAAGATTTTATACATGGAATTCTATGTTTGAGAAGACTGTGTGCCATGTTCCAGTTATAGCATTTGTAAGGTGTGTTTTCTCATTGTTCTGGGGTGTCTCTGTTGGCTGCAGCACGGTTCACCAAATGTTTTTGCTCCTACAGTTGCCAGTCAAGTGGCTGCTCTTGTATTCTTCTGACCAACTTATAAGACAGTGGTTCCTGAGCAAGGGAATAGCTCTCAGGGACCTCTTGGCGAGTATAATTCAGCTTCTTTATTGTACCACCTATGTCCTTACCAGATGACCTGGTGAATCCTCTTTCCTACCCAAAGGCTCTGTTTTCACAGTGTGTGTCATTAGATAGGGAATAGGAATAGGGATGTTGATATGGATGTTAGATGGTAGCACAGGGTTCCTGTCCATCCATCTCTGCTTTCCTTGGGGATGTCTTCTCCCTTTCCAGTAAGGATGGTGGTTATGTTATAGTGTTCTATATTTTTCAAAGCACAGAAAAGCGTCCTTAGGTGTAGAACCAATTTCTGTGTATCCTACATCCACTGATGGTAGTAGTGAACCCACCCATTAAGGCAGCGCAGAAAGGGTTGACTTTGTGGTGTTGTGCTAGCCTGGAGCTGTGTGTCTCATCTCTCCTGTTCTCAGCTGCTGGTCACATAAACTTCCAAATTACAGTTTTCAGTCTGGTTCTGGCTTGCCCTTCAAGCAGGAATATGCTCTCAGTCCCACTGATATACATCCATAGGTTATGTTGAACAGTTTTCTGAATAAATACAAGTATTTCTGCAGTATTAGACATTGTAACGTCTTTCACAGATTGTCATTATTTCCATGCAGTAACTTTAGAAATTGGAATTCGTGTTTATAAATGGGATTGTTTTTTCTCTTGACAAGAATTTCAACTTGGTTTCAAATTACTTCTACCTTTCCTCCTCCCTGTGATTATACTGTATTAGTCAAAAGTGATAACATGCTTTGGTAATTACTGGCAAATCTAGATTGGGATTGAACCAGTTATCTGCTACCTAAATGAGAGGTGGTAGTTGAGCTTCCATGAGATTTTTCTTTCCAGAAGTGCCAGGGGCTGCACTGGCCTTAAGAATTTGTGCTGCAGAGTTGGAGGTGAATGTCTTAAAAGGATACTAGAAAGTAGGAAAAATATTAGTGTGGGTTTAGTGGTCTTGGTATATGCCTCAGTTTCTTCCCCTTTATGTTGATTATGAGGGGAACATTAAACATTGTTTGATTATGAAGGGAACATCATGTTGATTATGAGTTACTGTGTTGATTCTGGAAGTATGAGATTAATTCCTTTGTCTTTTCTCCTCTAATTTTGAACAAGATTTGCTTTTATGTCCATTGTTCAAAATGGGCATTTACTGGGCCTTAATTTTATGCCAGCAATGAGCTCATCTGCATCATAGAATTTAGATTTAGTCCAGTGAATCCCATTTGTGGGTCTGGTTTATATATCCACCTGCTTTTTGTAATTTGGAAACAAGAGGTCTTTCAGGAATTGAAGTGGGCCAATGCCTGTGGAGAAAATAGGAGATGCATCCACTGGTGATTAGTTGTAACGATGAAGCTTCTGGAGTGAGATCAGGAAGAATTATATGGAAAAGAGCTCTGAAGTCAAAGCCTCAATTCTTAAGAAGGGAAAATGCAACAGAACCACACAAATAAGGTCTGTCCTGTCATGTTTGGTGTAGAATAGTGAGTCCTGAAGACGGATGAAAGCCAGTTAGCTTTTATAAACTACTCTTGCATAATTTCAGGCAAATCTTTCTCTATTTCAGTGAAGTTGTGGGTTTTTGTGAAGAGTTGAGTCCTAATATGAGAGCAGATTCAAGTCCATTGGGAAGGTTGTATGACTAAGCGAGACACTTGTGGTTTCCCAGTGTTAAAGAAGCTGACAATAGGATCTAGAGGGAAAGGAGGGAAGGAGAAGGGAGACTGTTAAGACAGGGATTGTAACAGAGCCCTTGCGTCAATCTGTGATGAGGATGGTACGCAGGGCATTTGAAACTGCCTGGTTTTCATTCCTTCCCCCACTGTGGAGAAAGATCTCTGTTCATGAGAGATTCTGCAACTAATAAGAAGCATTATAAACTCCTGGATTTTAACACTTGGCTTAACTTCCATACTGTGTAAATGACTTTCTTCACACTTGGCTCCATTTTTGACCTGTCTTTACTGTAAATTTTAAGAGTTAGTGATACATATGAAAGTGTACAACTGCTCTTGATCCCACAAGTCTAACGAAAAATACCACGTCTGCACAATGCTTCTGGGAAAAGTATATGTCAGTTTGTCTTTTGAAAGAATGGTTGGAACTTAAACCCCTTCATATTTCTAGCTTCTTTAGATATTCTTTTTTTCTTAGCCTGTTGCCAAAGGGCTTGCTTTCCTCTACGGAAACCATTTGTATTGTTTACGTAGTATCCAGCATGGTTTTGCACTCAACAGGCTGGAGTGGTATACAAACTGCCAAGCCTTGTGTAAGAGTAAACCACAGTTTGCTTGATGAATGCATATCTGTGTTTATGCTCATGCGAACACTGGTTGGATGTCAAATGATTCTGGAAGGATCTTTGTATTAATCAGCTGGGTTTTATCTTGCCTGTGCTGTTCTTGGGGGTGTAGTAAGCAAAACCAAGTCTAGCTCTGATAAGATTGATGAAATAATCAAAACGAACAGTATTTCCCCGGGATTTGGGAATGCAGGCCATATTGAGTGTGTAATGGTTTTTAGAAATGAAAAGGCAAATGATTTATTTTTTCCCCTCCTGAGATAGTCTGTGGAGACAGTGTTCTCACAGGAGAATGGATATTTGGTACGTGAGCTCTGAATAACTCCGAGGGATACAGCAAGGCTGTGGGAGGCCCGAGGAAGCTTAAGCAAGCAAGATAAGAAGCTGTAATTCACTAACTTATGAGAACTGTGGACTGTTGGCAAGCGTTCGAGGTCAAGTTCTCACACCTGTGCTTAACCAATTATATGTTAGTCACTAAGGGTCTTCAAGACAAGTATCCAATCGTGATATGCCAAATTGCTGTAGGTGTGTGTAAGCAATAGTATATAAGGAGTTAATGCTTTGCAATAAATGGCTTTTTGTCTGATCATATTGATCTCTGACTGAGTCCGTTCCGGCAAAGCATTAACTCCTTATATACTATTGCTTACACACACCTACAGCAATTTGGCATATCACGATTGGATACTTGTCTTGAAGACCCTTAGTGACTAACATATAATTGGTTAAGCACAGGTGTGAGAACTTGACCTCGAACGCTTGCCAACAGTCCACAGTTCTCATAAGTTAGTGAATTACAGCTTCTTATCTTGCTTGCTTAAGCTTCCTCGGGCCTCCCACAGCCTTGCTGTATCCCTCGGAGTTATTCAGAGCTCACGTACCAAATATCCATTCTCCTGTGAGAACACTGTCTCCACACCTCCCCCTTTTTAGTTTTACTAAAAGTTTTTTACAATTTGGTGTGTCTGCTCTATCATTGCTTGACTTGTGTAACATAACAACCCACTACTCCAGGTAGCATTATTTCAGTAAGATTAGTCTGATTTGAAGTCACTTGAACCTTTGTAACATGTGGCATACAGGTAGTTTTATACACAAAATCACAACCTCTAGTTATAGGTACTTTACAAGCATGCATATTCAAGCTGTTACTTTTCAGTTGCCCCCAAGTGATGTTTTACAATCATTCATTTCTCTCTATCTCATTCTGCTTGGGGTTTTCACGGTCAGCTCCTGTAGCTGATGCATCGAGTTCTTCCACTCATCTGTCCAGCTCATGGCAAGGCTTGACAAACTTTGCAGACAGCCGCTGTGGACCTTTAGGTAGGAGGACAGAAATATACCCCTTCCTCCGGGTTATCAGTTCTTGAGAAATAGACAGGTTAAAGTGATTCTTTAAAGCAGAAGCATTCTGATGCAAATGGAATGTGAAGCAGCTGCAGAAATAGACTGCACATTTTTAACAGTCAAAGGGGTTTGCTCCATCAATAGTTAATTTTAAAGATATTTCTAAATGTTACTTTTATGCTAGAAGGTATTTCCTGATCTACATTTTCTTTGTGTGTAGTATTGCCAATCCAGATATAGACTGGGCATACTTTTTCTCTATGGCAGAACAGGGGCCTGCCTTGAGTTACTGGAGAATAAGTGTCTGGCACATTTAGACGATGTTTAAAGGTTCTTTGCAATTATATCAAATATAGGGATTTTTTTTTTTGTGGTGATGGGGCAAAGATTAATTGGAGCATGCTCATTTTTTGTATAGCTTTTTCAAGATTTCCAGAATATATTGCTAGTTATTTTCAGTGATGGTCCACATTGGCCTTTTTTGTCATCAGCGCACTTGTAGTAAGTGTGGGTAAAGCCCTTCCCAAATCTTTGTTCACGAAGTCAAGCCATGACACCTAGAGAGTGAGTACTAGTATCTTTTTATTCCTATCAAATTCCCAGCATTCAGCTCTGGGGGTAACAACACAAGAGGAATGTGGAGCAGTCGGAATGAGTCCAGAGGAGGCCACAGAGATGCTGCAAGGGCTGGAGCAGCTCTGCTCTGGAGCCAGGCTGAGACAGCTGGGCTGGTTCAGCCTGGAGAAGGCTCCTTGAGGGGAGATCTTAGAGCAGCTCCAGTGCCTAAAGGGGCTACAAGTAACCTGGAGAGGGACTTTTGACAAGGGCTTGTAGGGGATAGAAGCAGGGGTAATGGCTTTAAACTGGAAAAGGGTAGATTTAAATGAGATTTTAGGCAGAAGCTGTTCCCTGTCAGGGTGCTGAGGCGCTGGCACGGGGTGCACAGAGAATCTGTGGCTGCCCCACCCCTGGCAGGATTCAAGGCCACATTGGACAGGGCTTGGAGCAGCCTGGTCTAGTGGAAGGTGCCTCTGCCCATGGCTGATGAACTTCAAGGTCCTTTTGAACCCAAACAATTATCTGATTCACCCCTCTGAGACCCATCCTGGGTTCTCACCAAGGTGTCCCTTGTGTTTTCAGGAGTCATAACAGACCCCTCTGTAACTGGCTGTATATCTTTTAATTCTTTAAAGCCCTGTGGTCTTTCCCAGCCTCTCCTGCATCCCTGAGTGCCCTATTTCCTAGATAAATAGCAAACACAAATGCAAATATTACTCTGTAAAGTGGGAAAGCTTTTATGTGCATAAGGAAAATCAATTTTGTTGCTTAGAGCTGGGGCGTTTTTTTTCTATATTACTTTTTTCATCATCCCCATTTGTCTGTGCTATTGTTCTCTACTGACAGATGGTCTTTAGCAGAAGTGTGTGTTTAAGACATGAAATGCACTGCTGTTGCTTTAAAAATGTTGAGGGTTTTTTCATCTTTTATTTGTGAAAACATTTGCTTGTTTGTTTACCAGAAGGTTGGTTTGCCTGCTAGAGTTTAAAAGCTGTATGTAACTTCATTTGTTGCCTTACCTGAGAAATACAAAATCCTCTGTGGAATCTGCATTTGTGAGGGTGCTTCCTTAACATATGTAAAGTATGTTTACTTGATTCCTGTTCCTTAGAAGCAGTCACTTGAGAAGCTGCATGACTGGTGAAGCTTTGCTTCTTGCATTTGTCTTGTGGCTGACTTGACATGAAACCTTTAGGACGTATTGCCTGCAGTTACAGCTTTGAAGTGAGCTTATTCTCATCTGGGTTTCTTGGCAAGATGTGAACTCACAGTCCAATGTAGACTTCCATGTGGTCACTTCCAAGATGTCTTTCCTCTCCTCAGCTGCTGCTTGTGTAGAATCATGGTCATCTTTGAGCATGCTGCTGTTCTGTCAGCTTTGCCTGATGGTGACTGTTGACTGAAATACTTAAGGGGGAAGGGTTAAGGAGGGGTGCAGATGGTGTGATTGTGTAAACCTATTCTCCTATTAAACAAAAGAATATGCTTTTGTTCAGGATGGAACTTGTTCTCATTTATTCATCTCCTACATGTTTGTGCAAGTACAATGGCTGGGTTCCCTCCAACCCTGCCCTCCCACTCTTCCAATGCAATCCCGAGTGGAGAGAGTGGACTGAGCCCATTGTCTGTTTGTGGCTTCCCTACAGCAGATCACCCATGGTTTGTCCAAGGCTGCCTTTTTGAGCATCTCTCCTGCATCAGTTTGTTCAGCTCGTTGCAGGGGGAAGAATTATCTTCAACTCCAGTTTGCTGTGTTTGGCCAGAGGCACAGTATAGTTTCTGTCACTGAAGTTTGGCAGCGCTATTGAAGGCACTGAAGTCATCCAGCTCAAATCAGGAACTGCCTCTAATGGGCTTTTTGAGCTGGAGCATCCAGTGGATTTTCCTCTGGCTAACCAACAGTGAGAGCATGTGACAGGTATTGTCTGTATGCTGCCACCTCAAATCAAATGAGAATTAAACCAAGTAAGGCTTGAAAGCAAAAGAAGACAAAAGCATCCTGATCATTCCAAGAGCATTGCAAATGTTAAACCATTAGTGAATGTCTTTTTATAAATGGCACAGAGGCTAAGCACTAGTCATCCATTGGATGAGTGCTGTGAGAGTGAAGACATTGCTTGAAGAGTCTGGTAGGTGAGTCATGAGGATTTCAAGGGAGACAGTGTCAAAAGCCTTGCTTGAAGTCCAGCTTTACAACATCCACTGTTCTCCCTTTATCCTGTCCCATTGTGGAAGGCATCATGTTGGTTAAGCATGGTTACCTTGGCATTTAAGACTAAAGCAAAGAAGGATTTAGCATCTCTGCTTTCTCTGTGTCCTTTGTTGCCAGGGTCCCTGTTTCATGAAACCCATGACTGTACTGAATTAATACCTGAAGTTCAGCCGTGCCCCTTAGGGCAGCTTGAAGTGACTGGAAATTCACTCCACAGTTTGGGCTGCTGCCTAAATAGATGGTGAATTCAGCATTGTCTCTTGTCTCATGCCAGAGCAAGTGTTTACGTGACTGTCTGATGTGCCAGATCCAGAGGGCTTTTCCACCTGAAAATAACCTGGCAAAATGAAACACTGGATTTTGCCCACCTCACTTTCCTGAGGCAGACCCATCTCAAGGCCATTTGAATGCAGGTGGCTGCAAGACAAAAGGGAAAAATGAATAAATGGGTATTCCTGTTAAATACTCTGAAAAGAAAGTAAATGTTTCCTTTCAGTAACTTTAGAAGGGGAATGTGTCTGCTTTGAAGAGTACTTGCAAAGTGAAAAAAAGAGTATGTTACTGTATCTGTTTTTCAGATTGAATTGCTGTACTCTGAGAAGTCATTACACAAAAAACCTGTTTACAGAATTGAAGTGGGTTTTTTGTCATCTTTCTTCTTCAGAATATAAATGATTGCATCTAAAACGAGCTTTCAGTACTAGAGAGGCAAATTCCAGGAGCACATGGAGTAAGGAGGAAGGCATAAAACCAGCCCAAAACCTCAAACCAGCTCAGTTCCAAAATACAGTAGATGGAAGTATTTAAAAATATACACACTGCTGTATTCATAACTACTCAAGATTCTTTCTGCATTCTTCATCATGTGACTAAACTGCTTCTAACTGTGGTGGTACAGATGGTGTGGTATTTCAGATTATTCTAATTCCAAGCAGCTAAATGCACTGTCTATTTCAATAACAAGCATATATTGAATTTTGAAACAGCTAATGTCTGTATCATTACCAAAAAGTTACTCTTTACGGAGGAACATCTTTGGAATTTTCAGGATTTGCATTCCTTTCAGGGATTGAAGATGTCATGGTTTACTCCTGCATTGTTCATCCCACATGTTAAATGTCATTTGATAAGTGTGCACGCAGCATAAAATATTCTCTGTATCATGGGATAGTTTATAGAGTATCTGAGCATTTTTGGCTGGTTGCATATTGTTACTGTATATTCCCAGTTTGACAAAGAAAGCCAACATTGTTCACAATGGACAATATATCAGCACTGTTGGATACCAGGATCTATAGCTGAATCCAAGCTGGCCAGCCCTTTTAGGGTGCCAAAAATGTGCTTAATTCTTTGTCACCCTCAGAACAGTATTGTCATGGTTATGTTGCGGTTTGCACACTGGGAACATAGTCAGTGCACATTGGGCCTTGTGCCTTTACGTTGTCTGGGTGGAGGTGAAAGTCCTTGTTCTTGAATTTATAAACTCTTCTTCATTAACTTGTCCCACACAGCAGAGCTGGTGGTTTTCTTCTCCCTATTCCTCCTGTAGGGATGTTAGGACCAGTGTTAGATTCAGAGTACACAAACACTTTGGGTGTTGGTTCTCTTCAGGCATCTGGGGAACAAACAGCTTTGGTGCCAATGGAGAAGAGATCTTGGTTGAGAGTGTTCTGCTCCAACTCTGTTAGCATTCAGGAATCTTTGCTTGCTGATAATGAAGCCCAGGTTGACAGAGAGTTGGCACTGAGATCTGGCTGCAGCAAGGAAAAAACCCAGTGAGGGTCAATAGCAAAAAGAATGGGAACTGCTTTGTAGAAGTTTGAACTGCTGGTAGATAGAGGCAGCACCTTCCATGCTTTTTCTGATAGACATTTTCACTGGCCAGTACTGTTAGTCAGGACTAGCCTACCTGATTCTCACTTCTTTCATAAGTTCTGATGGTTCAGAACATCAGAACTTAGGAAAACCATAGCACATTTACTGTAGTTTGGAATTGCGTTTATGTGTGTCACTTCTTGTGCATGTTTCTCAAGCTTTCTGCACATCTGGCTCATAATCCAGAGGGGAATACTACTATAAATGCTGAAAGCTGACTTTGCAGAAAGCCCGTTTCTTTTATCAGCAGCAATGTTACATTGATGCCAACATACTGAATTGTTAACAAACCTCACCCTACTTAGTTACAACAAAGTGATGTCCCAGCAAGTTGTTCTCTGGTAAGTATAATTTGTATTTTTATTGTGAATAACTTCCCTAAATATTTTGGCAGCATGCGTAAGGACACTGTTAAGCAGCGCTGACACACTTTTCCTGTTGGGAGTTGGCTTGTTCTTGTACAGTAGGTTTAATCATCATATCCTAAAAAAGAGTAGCATGAGTGAAACTGAGACAGAAGTAATTTAGGATACAAAAACTAACAGTCTTTTTAACCAGAGATTTCCAGTTGCTGAAGGAATGTACTAAAATGATGCTGCTTCTCTTGCTATGAAAATACTCCTTTATTTTCCATAAAATAACTTTTATCACAGGGATAACTGAAGAAATTCAGTGTGTTACTTGTAGCTGCTGAAGAGATATAATGGAGAGATTGAAATGTTTTTTTATTTCCAACCTCCTGTAGTGGTTTGAAATCACTGAGAGAGCAAAACTTCGAAGCAAAACTATGCAGTAAAAATTAATGTGCTTTTAATTGCAGACTATGTATCTAATAAGATACAGGCAGTGTAAGAGTACAAAAAGTCACAGCAGGTCAATGACAGTGCTGTACTTTGGCAAGACTTCATTAATTCAGGAGATGGTAAGAAGGTTTTATAAGGAAATATTTCTGTAAATGGATTGAATAGTACATTATCTGTAGGGAATAATTCTCTCTCCTTTCAGACTGACCCACAGCTTTTACTAATCCTATGTGGTGTATCCATATAGTCCTGCAGACAGGAAGCCAGGTTATGGTACTTTTCCTCAACTTCCCTTGTGGGTGTTGTGCTTGGCTTTCTCAGCAGCCTCTGGTGTGTGGTAATTGTGCAGATCCTTGGGGAGAAAGCTGCTTGGTGATCTGACAGTGATGGTGCAAGTGTGATATTCCGAAGGCTTCTGTGTTGGAAGTGTGATGGTACCTGTAGAAATAGGGAGGGGGATGTTTTTTCAGTGGACACAGGCTGGGCCTTGGTGAGCTGTGCTCTTCCAACAGTAGCTTCTGACAGGGTGAAGAATAAGGTGATGCCTCTGCTGCTGTTTCTTGCCTCACTGTGGGTCTCTGCCATCTGCTTGGTGTAAATGGACAGCATGTATCCAAGAAAACAGAATAAGTGATCTTGCATTGAGACAGGTTGTCCTGCAAGCAACCAACAGGACTGTTGTGAGCTGCCGAGAAGACTTTTTGTATGAGTTTCTCCCTGTGGAGCTCGCATTCCTGTTGCATGGGTTGTGAGCAGGAGGTATGTGTTGCAACCCATCACTGCTTCCACATAGAAAGTTTTCAAGTCAGCCACTACTAAGCACCACCCACCAATCAGAGCTGTTAGACCACAGCCAGCATGTGGTTACACCTTTATTTCTGTACTGGTACAAATGGTTAAATGCTGACTTCCTTTTTTCATTTACTTGTTTAAGTCCACTAATATTTGAATGAGATCAGCATGGCTGTAAGTAGAAACTAACAACTACCAGCTACACAGAACTAGGATGCAAGAGAATGCAATATGATGGGTGGGAGAAAGTAGTGGATAAAAAACAGAGTAGGGACAAAGTAAGCCCCCTCTGGAAGCTATGGAGAGAACTGGCTGGAGGTTCTGAATTACTTCACTGGCAAAGGCTCTGATCGTACCACCCAAGTCTTGGAAGGCGGATGCAGGGACTGTGAGAATGAAGACCTTGGGCCCACTGTACGAGAGGATCTGGTTTGAGAACATCTTAAGAACCTGAATGTACACAAGTCCATGGGACCTGATGAAATCTATCCGCGGGTCCTGAAGGAGCTGGTGAATGAAGTTGCAAAGCCACTGGCCATCATATTTAAAAAATCATGGCAGTCAGGTGAAGTTCCTGATGACTGGAAAAAGGGAAATATAACCCCCATTTTCAAGAAGGGGAAAATGGATGACCTGGGGAATTACAGAGCAGTCAGTGTCACCTCTGTGCCTGGCAAAATCTGGGAGCAGATTCTCTTGGAAGGCATGCTGGGGCACATGAAAAACAACAAGGTGCTTGGTGACAGCCAGCATGGCTTCACTAAAGGGGAAACCCTGCCTGACCAATTTGGTGGCCTTCTATGACAGGGCTACAAAACTGATGGACAAGGGTAGAGCAGTTGACGTCATCTACCTGGACTTGTGCAGAGCGTTCAACACTGTCCCACATGACATCCTTGTCTCTAAATTGGAGAGATATCAGTTTGATAGGTGGACCAGTCAGTGGATAAAGAACTGGCTGGATGGGTGCATGCAAAGAGTTGTGGTCAACAGCTCAATGTCTGGCGGGAGACCAGTAACGAGTGGTGTCCCTCAGGGATTGGTGTTGGGACCAGTCTTGTTGAATATCTTTGTTGGTGACATGGACAATGGGATTGAGTGTGCCCTCAGCAAGTTTGCTGATGACACCAAGCTGTGTGGTTCGGTTGATATGCTAGAGGGAAGGAATGCCATTCAGAGGGACCTTGACACACTTGTGAGGTGGGTTGATGCCAACCTCATGAAATTTAACCATGCCAAGTGCAAGGTCCTACACCTGGGTTGGAGCAATCTCAGGCACAGCTACAGGTTGGGCAAAAAGGAAATTCATGGTAGTCCTGCGGAGAAGGACTTGGGGGTGTTGGTTGATGAGAAAATGAACATGAGCTGGCTTCAGTGTGTGCTCGCAGTGCAGAAAGCCAACCGTATGCTGGGCTGCATCAAAAGGACCGTGACCAGCAGGTAAAAGGAGGTGATCCTGCCTCCCTGCTCTCGTGAGACCTCATTTGGAGTATTGTGTGCAGTTCTGGTGTCCTCAACATAAAAAGGACATGGAACTGTTAGAACAAGTTCAGAGGAGGCCACGAGGAGGATCAGGGACTGGAGCACCTCCTGCATGAAGACAGGCTGAGAAAGTTGGGGCTGTTCAGCCTGGAGAAGAGAAGGCTGCATGGAGACCTCATAGCAGCCTTCCAGTATCTGAAGGGGGCCTACAGGGATGCTGGGGAGGGACTATTCATTAGGGACTGTAGTGACAGGACAAGGGGTAATGGGTTGAAACTGAAACAGCAGAGGTTTAGACTGGATATAAGGAAGAAATTCTTTACTGTTAGGGTGGTGAGGCCCAGGGAGGTTGTGAATGCTCCATCCCTGGCAGTGTTCAAGACCAGGTTGGATGAAGCCTTGGGTGGTACAGTTTAGTGTGAGGTGTCCCTGCCCATGGCAGGGGGGTTGGAACTAGATGATCTTCAGTTCCTTTCCAATCCTAACTATTCTATGGTTCTCAGTATTTGATGAAAGGTACCTTTTGAACCCGCATGTTGCTTAGGAACTGCCATGTCTCAAATGCATCAGTAAGTGCATAACTTTGACACTGTTGTTTGGTCCTGTGTCCATTCAGAGCTATTTGGCCAAATGTGTCATGATACGTGATTTTGGTAATGTCTGAGTGAGGAAAATGATCTAATCCTGTGATACAGAGTTTCAAACCTAAGTGGCTACTGAGCACATCCCAGAGTAAAGGTAGAGTTGTACATGTATCATGGTAGTTGCAATGATGCATTTTACTCCTCTCTATTACTGATCCATCTACTAGCAATGTGCCACGATTTGGTGTACGTTAGGAAGAAGGTCTGTGGCTTGCCAAGGGAGTCACTGCAATGTTTGTAATCTCCTGGTGATTTGTCAGGTAAGTCATTTGTGCCAAGTTTATTTTCTCATGTAATCAGGAAGTGATGAAGGAAGATTCACTGAGGACTTCCCTGGCCATCTCCCCTCAACACTCTGACAGGAATGGGGCAATTGTCTTGTGTTTTAAAGAGGGAATTTTCCAAGGCACGTAGAGCTAAATCTCATACAGAAATAACTGAGGTTCCCTTTGAATATCTCAAATTTCCCCTTTTCATACCCTTCTTTAAAGCTGAAATAACTAAGCATGTTTTTAAAAGGATCTACCCAATCCCTGACCATGTCTCATCCAGGAAAGCTTGCTTACCTGTTGTTTTCTTGTGTGCATATTGCTATGTCACTTTCCCCATGATTAGAATAAAGTATTGAGCTTGCTTTCGTGGGCTAGAGTTGTCATCACATCTTTGGAACAACCTGTGAGTGCTTCTGCAATAGTGGAAATGGCATCAGCTTAAATGTAATTACTGTTTAAACTTTTGGATTCCTTTTATGTGGTTTGGAAAGAAGGGATGGAGACTGAGCTGATTGCAGGTGGGGAGCTCCTGTGAATTGTTCTGAATCCTCATGCCAGAGTGATAAAAGGGGCTGGGGGGGCTTATGTTTAGTTTTGATTTTTGAAGGTTAAACCCAGGTGCAGTGGAGGTTGTTTGATGCTGAGGTATGTGCATGTACCCATGTGGGACCAAGGCACCAGAAAATAATGCATTACACAGTAACTTAATCATCACATGGATTTGAAAATCAACTTTTTTACTTTTGTCTTTTGGAAAGAAAACTGTCACATAACAAAGGTGTTGTTTCATTCTGTATTTAATACATCCAGAAAACACTTCACATGGTATTGGCCGTTGTTAATAATACAAGGGCCTAATGTGCTTCTAAAACATGTTTTGGATGGTAAATTTTACAGGTGTTCTTTTTCTAGACTTCCCTTTTTGTTTCCTTCCATAGTGAGTGCATGTTTCTTACTCATCAGCTTTCAGTAATGATCTTTGCAATGGGAGAATATATCTGGGGTTAAGAGTTCTTTAAAAAGAAGAACATGAACTTGGAACTTTAAAGTCTTTTTGTTGCAAGACAGCTATGTCCCTGTGTGCTGTTTGATGCTCTATGAAAGAGTTGTCACCTACTTTCCTTAGACTTTTGAAAGTGTGGTGATTTTTGCTGCTGCTTGAAACACTTCATCACAGAGTGGTTTTACTCCGATATATTCAGCTATCCCCAGACCTGGCACTTGTTTTTCTAGAAGGCAGAGGTATGTCTGCTGGTGCAGATACTCTCAGTGATCCCATGTCAATAGTCTACTTGAGTTTATAGGACTTTGACTTCATTTTTACTCCTTTAGTACTTTGAGAAGTTCTTGTCTTCCCTTTACACTCTACCCAAGCTCTAAAATATGCATGAATCTAATTTATCCAGGCTGCAAAGAATCTTTCCTGGGTGCTTTTGACCATTTCCAGCTAAATTACCATGTTTGACTGTGGAAGCACAGGAATAATACATTTCAAAATCATGTATTCTCTTTAAATGTGTCTTACTGCCCTTCTCATCAGTTGTATGCTGAAACTTGGATTAGCCTCCTGTCCAGGAGCATGAGGAATTTACCCAGCTGTAGTAGCTGCCCATTAGAAAAGTCTGCCAAAGAACTGGAACTGCCATCCTTCTTTCTTCCTTTGTCCTTCCATGGCTTCTCTTCCCTCATTCCCTCTTTTTTTGTTGTTTTTGATTTTTTTTTTGTTTGGTTGGTTTTTGTTTTTTGGGGTTTATTTGTTTGTTTGTTTGTTGATTATTTTTATCTTTTTGTTAGCTCCTTTATAAAATACCTAAAGCTTAATGAATTTTTTAATTCAAGTACAGGCTATGTTAAAAGAAAACACTTAAATTTTGCAGCCATTTGCTGTTGGCTGCATTTGTTTGAATAATGGCACAGAAGGTTGCCAGTTGCCCTTTGTTGCCAGGACCCAGAGCAGAGAACAGCTGGAAATAAAAGGAGATTCTCACATAGTGCCTATTTCTAAGGCTATGAAACAAAAGCAGAAGTGAAAGTGAAGCTGCAAGTTTATCACTGTTGCTGGGGAATAGCATACGCCTTCTTCAGTACCACTGTGAACTTGGCCATACAAAATAGGTGGAAGGGCAGAAGCTGGGGAATGTCTGCATCCTTTTATGAATAGGAGGAAATGACTGTCTGCTCTCTGAATGCTGGTGGGCTCAGTGTCCTGCTGGCAGACTGGTTAGTGCTGTAGGATACGGAACAAAAAGTGGTGAATTGTCAGCTTTGGTGTTTAAAAATAACTGCTAGGTATGAAACAAAGTTCTTTAAAAATAGGGTTTTCTATTGGATTTCTTAAACTAACTGGAAGTTTTCTGCTTTTTTTCAGGAGCATTTTCTTCTCTGAAAACATTGCTGCTGAAGAGCTGCGAGCAGGAGAAGTAAATCCAGTCAGCTTGTCGGGTCACTGATGCGGCGTTAAAGTGCTTTCATGAGGTAACACTGGGCCAAAGTCAACTTTTCTTTCTCCTTTGTAAAGCTGCAGCCAAGCAATGGGCCAGAAAATCTCAGGGAGCATAAAGTCTGTGGATGTGAGGGAGCCCCCTTATAGACCTGTTAAACGAGAGCTGAGAGGCCCAGATTTCTGCAAGCCAGCACGCCTGGACATGCTGTTGGATATGCCCCCTGCCAAGCTGGAGATCCAGTATAAACACGCTTGGAACAATGAAGATCGCTCCTTAAATATATTTGTGAAGGAAGATGATAAACTGACCTTTCACAGACACCCTGTTGCCCAAAGCACAGATTGCATCCGGGGCAAGGTTGGCTACACGAGAGGCCTCCACGTCTGGCAGATCCACTGGCCCACGAGGCAGCGGGGAACTCATGCTGTGGTAGGGGTCTCCACAGCAGAAGCTCCACTGCACTCGGTGGGATACACGTCGTTGGTTGGTAGCAATAGTGAATCGTGGGGCTGGGATCTGGGACGCAACAAACTCTACCATAATTGTAAAAACCAGCCTGGGGTCACGTATCCTGTCTTTTTGGAACCGGATGAGTCTTTTGTACTCCCAGACTCCTTATTGGTGGTTTTGGATATGGATGAAGGGACGCTTAGCTTCATGGTAGATGGACAGTATCTTGGAGTGGCCTTCAGGGGACTCAAAGGGAAAAAACTTTATCCCATAGTCAGTGCAGTTTGGGGGCACTGTGAAATTACAATGAGATACATCAATGGACTTGACCGTAAGTGTTACCATGTTTCTTCATTACACTAACGTTTCTCACGTGGGATTTTCTTTATCCTTTTGTTGTGAACAGAGTGTTCAGGGAGGGGAAGGAGTTGGCTGTGAGTACATTGCATCCCATAGTTACTGCCACAACAAGTAGCTATCAGTTATGTCTTGTAATGATTGGATTGTATCAAAATGCCTTCCCTTCTGGCAAGCAGAGTGGCAAGAAATCTGGGTCCACAGAAAGTGAACAAGCTGAGAAAAAAGATCTTGGGGAAGCTTCCTGGCTGTGTTTAACAGTAAAATTCTTGTTTAATGGAGGATATGTTTTAAATCTGTGGCTTTCAAATAGGATTTGTGGATCCTGTAAAAATTTCCTGTAGTAGTGGGAACTCTCCCATAAACATACTTGAGTTCAGGCCAGTAGGTTTTCTTTCTGTAGTTGCCTTTCCAGGACCCTCAGAAGCAGCTGTGGATCCCAAGGAATCTGGGAGCTCAGATCAGATATAGCTTTCAGCAGTTTTTCTGATAGAGAGCTCAATTCCTTAGTTAATTTCAGAAGATGCTCTCTCAAGGTACTTTGTTCTCCAGGAATATAGAGTTTTGGGTAAGCATTAGCTGGTTTTAGTCTAAAGGAGTAATATGAAATTAAATGGTGATGTAGTAAGGAGCAATGTTTTGCTGCTGTGAACTTGAAGTAGTAACCCACCAGAAGATGAGTTGCAGAGCTGGGTATTGTCCAGTTCTTCTTACTGCTCAGGAAGACATGTGCTCTGCCAGGCCCATACAGAGCACAGCAGACATGCAGTCGTGCCCGGTCATCTGCAGTTGGCTTACTGGCTGCTGTGAATGGGGAATGGAAGGCTGAATGAGGCAGTAAGTGGAACTTTGTTCTTTTTTAAGACTGTATTAGCTGGACCATAGGAAGAATCACAAATATAAATACATAGATTTAACAAAAATAGATGATTGCACAAAATTTTCATGGTTTTGGGGCTCTATGAATGTAGCTCATTTTTGTAAGAAGGGAGTATTAGTGTGTACAACCCCTGCCTTTCAATTGGTGATTTCTAAAGGAATTTACTATTCTTTCCAAGTGGGATTGGGTGGTCTGTTTTTTGTCAAAAATTATCTGCTCATTACCCTACATCTGACATACAAAGTAGATAATTAAATAATTTGAACCTGTTGAAGATGGGTTTTTTTTCATAAACATCTGTAATAAGCAGTGGGGGAAAGAATCTTTATCCACAGAAGCCCTGCAGGTTATTGCAGCCAGATGCTAAATGGCAGCTTTCTGAGTGCTTTTGTAGGGGGGAGTATGGAGGACTCTTAAGTACTTTGCTATTTGCTGACAGCATTTTGTTTAATTTCATTTTGGAGTGTGGGGGAGAGATACTTTTGCAAACTGAATATTTCTGTGCAAGACCAGGTTTCATAATGCTGGGAATATCTCCCAGACTAAGCAAAGTACAGCTTGGTCTACCACATGCATACATGGAATTGTCCTGCATTCTTTCTGTAGCCTTCACAGGGCTGCTCTAGAAAGATGAAAACACAGGATGAAGATGTGAATGATATAAAATAAAAGGGGCTAAGTACAGGAGGATAACTGTGGTCTGTGAGATGGCAGAGAGAGAAATTCCCATCCGGTTTCTCATGGGATAATTTTGCTGGAAGAGGCAGGATGGCTTCCTAAATTATCCCTGAGAAGTCAAAGTATTAATTTTTCTTGAGTGTGAATCCATGGCTAAAAGTAAACTTATAAACTAAACTTCTGTGTAGGCCTGGGTGTTAATCTGATCATGTGAAGAGGAAGTTTAAAGCTACTTCGCCGTGGGGCAGTTTGACATCCTGGAATCACATCATTTATTATCTCATGTTCACTGGTGCATTTTCTGCAACAAAAACAGTGTTCAGGAAACCAAAGAAGCTTGTTTAGCTAGTGCTGTAAAGCAAACTCATTCTCTTCTCTGTTGAAAGGGTTTCAATCCAGCCAGCTTTTGTGTAGCAGTGCAAGTTTGGTTGTGGCACTCTCATAGCACTTAATATTGCAGGTTTTTATAATTGCTTGTTCCTGTGAAAATCAGAGTAGATCTTGTGGACTGCAATGCTCATGTTGCATTCATAGTTAAATGTTTGAACATACTTATGTGAGGGGTTTGTTGTTGTTTGCTTGCTTTTTAACCTCACAAATTCTCCTTTTCTCTTCTTCTCCTGTCCCCTTCCCTGGGAGTATCTCATGCTGCTGATTTCAGCTTTTAGTAGATTTGGCGGTAGGAGCTCTAGCTTTCCTTGAAACTGCTGTCAAACAGTGAATTGTAACTTGCTATTTAGTGATTGATTGTTACTGCTCAGAATGCATACCACAGCTTGCAGTGGTTGTTTATATGGTGTCTTACAGGGCAAATGGAGACCTTGACTGCAGGGATTTCTAGTGTTTTCAATACTTGCTATTTAAATGGGAGACCTCCGAATACTTTAAAGGCCTGTGTATTTCAGTTGCCTGGCAAAGAGCAAAAGGCTTGCAGGAATGGAAGAGTGAAAGGATCAAAAGATGGGCTTGTGCAGCTGCAGTGAACTTAAACATATGTTGTAGTGGTATAGAGATGATGCAGACTTTGAAGTATGTTAATTACTGCATAGATGGCAGAATCATAGAAGGATAAGGCTGCAGGTCAAAGATCAAGAACCTGTGTGCCCTCCAGGCTCTGGATATTATGCCTAGAATAATGCTGTAATTAAAATCAATCACAGTTCTTCCAGCTGCATCTGGTACCCAGAGCATTCTGCTTCAGAAGCTACTTTGAGCATCACATGCTGATGTGCTGTGACTTTCACAAGATGGATTCTCTCTCACATTTGAGAGACTCAGAGTTGCAAATATTTGTCATGGCTTGTGGGGGAAAACAGAGGGGCAGGATGGAGAGTGCTCATCAGAAGCACAGTGTTTTTTTTTTTCCCCAGGACAAACTTCTTTGGTCAAATGCTATCAGTATTTACCACACTGATATTTGCCCAGTGCCTGTTGCACTGAATTTTACATCAGACATCTGCCCATTGCCTATTGCAATAAATAACCCCCCCAAATATAATTTTAGTATATGTTATTTTTCAGATACTCTTTTCATCAGGGTATGTGCATGTTTAAAAATAGCTGGGCTATCTATAGCTGTTGTCTGATGAGGAGTTCTGAGGACTATTTATAGACTGAAGCAGAGAAATAGCAAACTACTTTTGTATAAATGTACATTGCAGGATTGCAGATCATGGCTGATACATCAGTATTTGTGTGTTTAAATGAAGTGGTGGGAGCACAATGTAACTGCTGTGGTAGAAAACTTGGTCATTGAGTAGGTGAGTTGAAGGCAGTGATTTATATTGATCCTTAAAAGTACCTGACAGAATAGTCAATAATTTGACTTCTGGAAGTCAAAATGCTTTTTTATGAGCATGCCTTACAGGTCTGGCTCTGCCCTGTTCTGAATCAGTGTGAAAGAGCAAAGCAGATGGTCTGTGTTCTGTTTATAATTTCTATAGGTGATCCATAGACATAACATTTGATAATGTTGCTATGGTTGCCCCTGCATCTGCAGCCCACCAGGTAGAAGCCTTTGGCTTGTTCTGTGTCACAATGTAGGGAAGGAGGAAAGGGAGCTCAGGGCACATCTCCTCTGTTTGCTCATACAGCTACAGTAGTTTTGGGATGTGGGGTTTCCTCAAACCTTTTGCTCTTAGCCTTGTGGAACACTGCAACTTAACCCTTGAATCACTTTCAGACCTTAGGTTACATATATCTAATGTTGTGAAGTAAGGATATTTCTATACTAAAATAAAAACTTCGGAGATATGGAGCTAAGCACAACTTCTTTCCTCTTTCCTACAGTTCTCAGTTTATTATTATTTGCATTGGTCTATATCTAACATACAACAAATGCTGATAGCAAATATGGACTTTTCCCCCTGAGAGGCCTTTTCACCATTAAGAGATCTAAGTCAAAACTGCAGATTTCTTAACTGCCAGGAGAAATACATAATCTCTCATTAGACTCTGAGTTTTCCCCCAGATGGTTATCAGTGAAAACTTTTAGATGGGTATGTTTTTTGTTTATCTAAACCTGTTTGTTATATGCTATTTGTGTGATGCATTACTCCAGAGGCTGCAAGGGGAATAATGTATTCTGAAAATCCAGTATTGCTAAACCTTGGGAAGAATTTTCCCTATAGACATGCAATCAGAGGGTGAAGCGGTAGTAATTAAGCAACTAGGACTGTGAAGAAGCAATCTTTAGCTTTCAAGATAATTTAACAGGAAGCAGCATTTTCAGTTCCAACTTTAGGAATCAGCTCATGGTTGGGTTTTTTGCTTTCCTCCACATGCACCCCCCTTCTGTGGGTTAAGTGCATTTCTTGTCCTTGAATCTTAATTTGTTGACACTTTAATTCTCAGCCTTTTCTCAGCAGGTTGAAACTGCTACATTGTCAGTAGAATATGCCATTTTGTTAAGTGACTTTTTGCCCCAGCCACCTCCTGCCCCTTCCTTGCCCCTGCATTACATCTCTCAGATACTCTTCTTTTCTACAACTCTTGCTTCTTTGCTCCCTTCCCCAGCTCAGTTTCTCTTCTTTGGTGTTACCACACTCCGAGTAATAATAAATTCTTACCCTCCTCCATCCCTAACTTCAGGTAGGGCAGTGTGTTACTTAAAACATCAGAACATTTGGTGCAATGTTGCTCTTCCAGAGGAAGAACGTTGTGGATTTAAGGGTGTGGCATTAGCTGTAATGGTGAATGGTCTTTGTAGTGTCTTTTTGGGTGAATGATGACTATTTTTTCATTTGTGTAAATTAACCGTAGTTATGCAGAGAACCATATGATTACCTCATGTTGGCAACAAATAGCTGCTTATGGAAGTATGTAGCTAGAAAGATCTAAAGTTCCAACATGTGTAAGATTAGCCTTGTCTTGTTTTATACAGCTTTTATCTCTTAAGACTTCCAGCAACAGAGACTCCTCAGGCAATCTAAGGCACTCATCAGCTTCATAGATAACATGCTTTATTCCACACCCCCCACCCCCCTCTGCCGCCCTCCCCTTACAATCCAGTCTAGCTTGTTTATTTAACAGGGAATCCAGTTATTGTTGGCCTAAAACATAAGGAAGTGCTGGCATACTCTTATTTTAAGTTCAGTAGCTCCTAAGGCTAAGAACACAGCTGTGTTATGGTGTATTTGCATCCTGTTATACTTACGCTTTTTCTTCCCACTCTGATTCATAGCGAAGTTGTGGCAACTGCCAAATCTGGCAGTTTTAAGGAAAAATTATATGATGGTGTGTTCTGATCATGTTTCCACTGATTTCCCATGTATCCTCTTTGTAAGACATAAGAACCTTCAAAAGCAACGACTACATCTTTGCTCTAATAAGTGAGATGAGTGGTGTTATCTAAAGTTAGTCTTTGAATATCAAATTTTTCACTCTAAAATAATAATTAGAAATTTGATAGCCTGGCTTAATCCTATCATGAATTTGCTCTAGCTATGATGCTGGAATTGCTCAGCAATGCGAACTGAGTCTCACAGGTTTGTATCAGCGTTGGGAACTTGCAAAGGGTGTTCGGTTTTGCATTTGTGTTATTCTCATTGTACAGTGTAAATCCAAGTTTCAGTGCAAATAATGATGCTTCTGCAGTACACTATTCAGTGATATATTTATTGCCAAAAATGTATGAGCTATGTTCATTTTGACTGTGATTTCATACGAATTTCCTTGTAAGTTATGGTTCTCCTCAAGATACTACTTTATTTGTGTGTCTAGCCACGGATGTTTCTTCCCTTCTCTAATCACAGGCTGTTTGTGCAGATGGTTTCTTTTTGATTCCCTTAAAAACAGTGCATCCTCTCTATTATGAGAAGGAGATAGCAGCCTAATTCCTAGTTCGGACTCACAGCAAATTCCACTTTAAAAAGATAAATATGAGAAGTCTCTGATCTTCCTGGAGCATTTATATATGAGTCTTCATATTATGGCAAAATCCATCTTTTAATAGAAATTGACAGGCAATGTGCCTGAAAACAAGCATGTCCAGAGATGCTGCAGATGGTTCTACTGACAGTAGTGCTCCCTGTGTAAATGAAGGGAGAGCTGACCCAGAAGTAGCAGTGTTAAAATGATGCTGAGGCTGTGAAGTCAAACACTCAGAACCTAGCAAGTGGCAGAATGGGATTTGCTTTTTTGCAGCTGTAATCCTGAGCTCTGCAGCCTTCAACTGTGCCATGTCCCACTTTCTCCCACATAGTGTTTCACTCTGGTAAAAGGTGGTAAGTTCTACTGCAAGTCATCCTTTGTGTTCCTTTTCTGCCAGTCATTTTCACCTTGAAGCTTTTCTCCCCAGTCCTCTGTGTCTGTAAGCTATTGTGTTTTTGTAGTTTCTCCAGGGTAGCTAGTGGGGAAACCTGACAGAGCGTGACAGTCCTTGTGTCCTTGGATTCAGTTTTGTTTCCCTTTGAAGATAACGAATGGAAAGTCCTGTCAGTGAGGACAGGACTGGATCAAAGCTCCCCCTCATCTTGTTTCATTTGTGCATATACAGAGAACTTAAGTCTTTCACTTTAAACTGTGTTGGGCTGGGACTGATGATCAGATCTGTCTTCAGGCCTGTTATCAAACCTGACTTGTGCTGAAAAACCTCCAACTAGTGCAAGATGAGGCATTTTGGTCTTCAGTGCTAAAAGTTGGGGTTGAGGCAGGGGAGATGTTACTTTAGAAGTTACTGGTACAATTGAACTTGATGTACAGGAGCTATGAGCATTCTTTCAGTTATTAAAACATTTTAGAGTATTAGTTGGTGGTGAAATACAGCAGATAAAATGACACTCCTAAGAGGATTTCTGTTGGTAATTTGAAACAAACCAAGCATTTCATATAGCCACCTGTGTGTGCATTGGCCAGGATTCAGCATTGACTGGTTTGGAGTTGCACATCTTCAGTGTTGGTGCTAGAGAGTGGCTGTTGCAGTGGGAAGATTATTCACTAGGAGCATTGGATAAAATGTTGGTAATGCACATTTGTAGAAGGCAGGTGTCTAGTGTTAACTTACTTCAGATCAGTTAGTTAAAGCTGTACCTGTATTTTCCATGGGCATGTCTAAGAAAACACAGATTTTACAGATCTGTCCAACTTGTATAATGATTAACGATAGAAGAGTCTCTCCCTGCCTTAGGTGAACATTTCTTTCTGAGAGTGATGAACTTCCAGACCTGCCATATCTTTGATATGAAACCAAAATGTATTTTGAACAGGGGAGTAGGTAACATGAACAAAGGATCATTTTTGTTTGAGATGCACAGTTACATTTGCTCCCAGCAGACAGTGATTTCTGTAGCATGCTGCATCCCTGTGCAAGTGGGAATTCATGTCTGTATGTATTGTGTGGGTTTGAAGTTTAAAGACAGCATGCTTCTGCTTTTCAACAGAAAGTCACTATAAATGTTTAGTAATACTCTTCTTGAGTATACTGCATATTTGTCTGCCTGTTCAGTATGCCACTTGAATAGGCCACCAAGGCTTCATACACCACCTTGAAGCTAAAAATTTGCTTCCTCTTCTGTGGTTTCAGCAAGCTTAACAGCTACAGTATATTTAACCAGGAAAAGTGATTAGTTTCTTTTATATCCTGGTGCTTTTCCTCATTTCTTGTAGTCTTTGCCTTTTATTGTTTGGTCTTATCTTAAGCTTGTAGAGCCTCTAATTGCACTTCAAAATCCATTCCTCTGTCCATCAAAACAAAACAAAATGTAGGGTTATATTAGTACCCCATTCTGCAAATGCCTTGTTCCCAAATAATTCATATTAACTGAAGTAAGCTGTTCAGAGAGGCTTTTTAAAAGTGAATTCTCTATAAAGGTTAAAATAATTTTTCAAGGCTTAGGAATTAGTCTATTTTAAGCACTTAATATTTTTTAAATAACAAGCCTTAATTTTAAAGCTGGCATAAGTATTATGAAAATAAGCTTTTCCCTGCAGGAAGAACTTCTCCCCAGTAAATTACCTCTGGTGAAATGCATCATCCAGCCATGGGCACCAAATCAGAGTCTGTTGCCCAAACAAAGGCAACCCAGCAGTGTGCTTGGAGTTGTGTATCTTCATGACAGCTTCTCTTCCAGACTTCCTTTGTAAACTTCTGTACTCCTAGCAGTAAACTTGTGCTTAAAAACTTGTGAAGTTTTGGCATCGATAGTGTCAAAGGCTGCCTCTTCTTATGAAACTAGCTCTGTTACAGTGAATGACCTGGATTGTGCTGGACTAGAATGTGTGCATCAGCTTCTGAAGAAATACCAGTTAGTTTCTTAGTTCGTACTGAGTTTCATTGCACTGGAAGGGCTCCTCATCATATATGTGGCCTCACTGTGCCTTTGTTATTTTAACTAGAAGCAATTGCTTTAATGTGCTGTGCATGGTTGTAGCCATGACTACATTACCGCTCATGCATGCTTGCCATATGTATAAACAACTTGCTGATTTTAGTGGTATGACCTATTGGCCTCTGTCTGTATAAACAAATGAAGGCCAAAGTTCAGAGAGATCAGAGGGGAAACTTTAAACATCCTGCAAAATCTGCAGTCCATTAAGTGTACCTTAGGGTTTGGTTACAGCCAATCCTTTTGTGCTTCTAAGTAATTTGTTCATGGCACATCTGGGAAAGGAGGAGAGCTTCACCTGGAGCATAGAGACCTCAGGGAACATAATTGCATTGGTCTGATGTTAAGAAACCAACCTCGATGGTGTTTTTCTGTTTCGGGAGGGTAACTGATGCTAACACACAAGCTCTACTTACAATCTACTTTTCGTTTAGAAAATGTTAAAGTTGTGGGGACAGACCATTGGAAAAAGGGCTATGGTGTTCAAAGAATGAACAGTATCATGAGAGACAGATGACCCACAGGAAACAGAATGAAATACATGTCAAGGGAGGAGGAAAAGCAAGACGAAAAGTGAAAAATGCCAGCAAAATCTAGGAAGATACATTTGAAAGAGCAAATGTGGAGAAGGCACTAGCACTCAAGAGGAAGAGAGGAGACAGAGAAGTTCAAGAGGGTTGAAAAAGAAAAGATGCTGAGATTTTTACAGAATATTCTTCATATACCAGATCTTGTATTCTCTGACAGTATTTTATTAACTTCCAGGTATAACTGATCACCAGAAAGAAGTTCAAGGCCTTTTATTAATTTCATTAGCCAAGAATAAAGCAGAAGCTAAATCATCTGTGAGGCACATGTTTTAAAAATCCAGCCTGTAACTTGATGTGCTTGAAATACTGGAGTTACAGCTTTCATCCTCATCTTGGACAACAGTTCTGAAGTGAAACTGATAAAACTTGCAGCATGAACGATGCTAGCATCTGTATGCAAACAGCAGCTTCCCAGATCACTTATGCAGAGGAACCCATTTTTTCAAGTGCGTTTAATACATAATCCTTATATAAGCTATAATATTAAGATATTAATGCAAGTAAGTTTGTCTTTAAAACAGAATGGAGACAGAACAAAAGAAAATGGCAGTTTGGACTTTGATGCCTACAGCAGCTTCTCTGGCTGTGGAGCAGCAGAAGTTCTGTACTGGTGTTCCCTACCTATGTACTGCTGCTCTGGGTATCTATGCTCTGCTGTGGCCTAGAGGCACTGGATGTGAGAAGCTACTTGTTTGGGGGTGTATATGAGATGGTGCACACATGAATAACTCATGGGGGAAAGCTCTGCTGAGAGGGAGTTGCAGTAGAAGTTGGCTAGAGACAGATTGTTTCCAAAAGTGTGTCTTTTTGGTCATGGTGGTGTGGGGTGGGTGTCCGTCTGCTCAGAAGGGCCTTCCCTGCCATGTTTTGCTGTAGTTCCTAGAGGTTTTTCATTTGGGAATAGAGTGTTGTGAAAATAGCCCATCATTTTGTGTATAGTGCTACTTTCAGAGCAAGAACAACCATGACGCTGTTGTGGCTGATGGGTTTCTCAGCAACCCCCTTGAATGTGCTGGTCAACAATTTTCAGAGCTTCAAGTAATGTCTTATCAGAGTATTTGACTGTAACCACTGTAAGTTGCTTTCTGTTCCCCAGATTCCTGTGTTTGTGCAAAATTCCTCATAATACAAGTATCAAGAAACATTTTGTGTATGAAATACAAATAAGGATAAAACCTAAACATCACTTTTGCCATAGTACACTAGATCACTATTCCCCATTATTGTGAATTTGTGTCATTTTGGTTTAACAGAAATTCACTTTAAGTAGTACCTGTTTAATTTATAAGACATATTAATAAACAGTTAAAGTAAGCATGTTACATTAAATAAGGAAAAGGTTTGCTTTTCTAGGTAGACGATAACAAAACACTGTGTCTGGCAAGGATGTCAATTGTCCTTTGTATACTTTGTAAAGGACAACTTCCTTGCAAATGTAAATATTCAGAACTCTGTATTAGCTTTACCATTAAGTGGTTCTTATACTTGTACATTTTCACAGATCCTAACTGACCCATAAACAGAATTCTGATTTTAAGGATTCTTGGTAATGTCATGAAGCTAAAGTCCTTTGCAGGTAGAGGATGACTACTATATGAAAGTAAAAAAAAACATGCTAATAATCATTAGGCAAGAGGGAGTTGAATTAACATTTTGTACACTTGTTTGGTTTTCCATCATTGACTTCTAATAACAATGTTATTTGCTGTTTTTCCTGTTGGTCACCCTTTTATAAACAGGATAAGCTGCAGATCCAAACCTCATTAATTTTAATGTCTTCTAGGTACATTCTCTCCTCAGTGCACAATTGCCTTTGCAGTGTTAATGTTTAAAAAAGATTTGGCTTTTGAAGTAGAGCTTTTGGCTGACTTTACATGGTTAGTATTTTAAGTAATACATGAGAGTAGGTTTGATAGGAACTGACCTGCTCTTAGAGCAGATGAAAATGGTAATCAAAAGCTCTCTGAACTTGGAAAGTTGCTCAGTACTAAGAAAAAAAACCCCATACATTCATATAACCAAAATGAGAACACATATTAACTGTAAAAACCTTGTTTTTCAAGCTCTTAGGATTAAGATTTTGAGCCCAAAAGGCAGATGGTAAATCCATTACCCAATGCCAATGTTCAGATGCTCTGTGGAGTTGGGTAAGGCTGTGTGCTTGTCTGAAATCCACAGCCTCACAGTAAACGGTATCTCCTTGTGCAAAAAAGGACTTCTGTTGATTTAGCTGGTGATGGAGGAATGTCTCCTGTTTGTGAGCAGGTGTGATAATGCTGTGTCTCTAGTTTCTCTCCAATGAGTATTACAAAATACTGTGTTTTTTCAGGAGGTGAGAAAGGAGAGCGCTGTGTTGTCCTTATATGAGAGGATTGCTATAAGCCATCTTTTACTCATTCTTTATCTCTTACTTTAATCTGCAAATGATACCGTCTGTTCCTATAGATTTGAAAAACGGGCTCTGTTCAGCCGATTCTGCCGGTCGTTTTGCAGAAGCATTATTTAAAAATACTCTTTGGAGGTGAAAGGTGAAAAATAACTTTTGAAGAAATTAAGGCAAGCCAAGTGAATGAGCCACAAAAATGCAATTGTGCAAAGCTGTCCGGATATGTCTTGAACACCTTAAATTTCAGTTAATCCCTTGAGTAAACTAAAATTTTAGGGTTTTTTAAGAACTATTTTCTTTGGCCGAGAGGTCATTACTTTTGCTTTATGTAGAAAATCACAACAAAACTGATTCAGTTGTCAAACAGTCCTTTAACCTTAACCTTGCAAGAGTAAGAAGCCACCAAAAGGATGGGTTTTCAGCTGGGGTAGGTGAGGGAGGCACTGACTGAAGACCCTTCTGGACCTTCTTGCTGCTGATGTAAGGGCCTATTTTGCTTCTCTTTCTGTGTCAAAGTTGGTGTCAGTCACAGAGCCCCTTACGGGCTTTTTGACTAGGTTTGGCGGCTTGCTTCTCTGTTTCACCTGGAGTGCAATAAATTGGTAAGCAAATAGAGCCTATGTCACATAAGGGCCAATGTCTGGTATTACATTAAACTTTTAAAGAGCAAAATGCTCTGGATTAAACAGGATTAGGTCTGTAATATTTCCAGATCTTTACCTGTTTTTTTACATGATGATTTCCACATTTGGCTGCATTATAACTTTACAAATAGGCTTCTGTAGACAGAGCCAAAGTAACCGTCCCCCCATACGGGTCATCCAAGATGAATTAATACATGTATTTCATTGTTCCCCATTTTAGGGCCTATCTTGGAATTCTCATAGTTGTTTTTGGAAAAGAGAAGCCAACTGCTTCATTAAACACAATTGTGTGGTGCAGACAGCAGTCTCTGAAGGTGTTACTACCTCTTTTTGTTAGGGAATTGTAGTAGGGAATTCAATGCCCTCTGGGGCACTTCTCCTGCCATCAGTCTCTGGTAGTTTCCTGCCTCACAGGAAAAACAGTGAACAGTAAATGATTTCTGGTTTTAATTAGGCTGACAAAGTTATTTGCCCTCAAGTCCATTAGATGGTAGTAGTCATTAAACATAGTGTCCCTGTGGGCGTTTTCCTGGATGTCCCTTACAGTTGCATGTGTTCAGGGATTTTGCAGTGGTGTTTTTGATGAGTGCTTTAGACTCTTCATATAGAGGGGTTTAAATGGTGTCTTTTCAGCCACTGCAATTTGAGTTCAGTCCCTTCTTAATAAATGTATGAAACTAGTTTCCACCACTGGAATGGTGACTGCAGCACGTCAACAGGCATTTTTATGCTCAGACTACAGAAATTTTCATGTTGAGGCCTCAGACCTACTTCTTCAGTGCTTTTCAATTTATCTAGGTGTTCCAGTTGATAAAACAAGTATGTTTTGAATTACTTAGTCAACATTATGTACAATAGATTCTGTTACAGAGGGGGGAACTCATTGAGTTTTTGCTTTTCTTTGGTCCAGGCTGGAGATAATTGTGTTCAGGTAAAGATTAAATTAAAAATGTGAGAAGAATTTGGGCCTCTCATATTAGAAACCTGGTTATGTTATTGTGGCCAGCTTGTATCTTGAGTACTGTGTGCTCTGGTCTGTATCTGCCCTCCTTTAGCCCTCCTCCCCACCTGTAAAAATACGTAAATACTAAACTACATAAATACTAAAACTTGATAGGCTGAATAAGAAGGAAAGTGTGGTTTCTGCACAATGGAAGAATAAGTAAACTTGGATCTACCTAGCTTGGTATTCAGCCTTTAATAAGAAAGAGTATGAGAACTGGGTAAGCTTATAGGGTAATCCATATTCTTTCCCTGATTCCTGGGAGTTTATTTCATCTGGGCAATCCCATTAGTCTCTAATCATCTGTATTTCAGTGACTTAGCCAGATGTGTATGTGTTTAGTAACCTTTAATAGTTAGTTTCCTAAATTCTAGTCTCCTTTTCTGGAGCTGTGTAAGCTTTTTGCATCCGGAGCATGTTGTGGCAGCTTATATAGGTGTTATGTGACAAACCGCCTCCTTTGGTTTATTTTGGCTTCACTCTTCAGCCTGAAAAAGAAATGACTGCAAAAAATACTAAAAGAAATGTCTATACATTCATAAATGGCACAGGAAAAAGTGACTGTGGAAGGTGTTCTGTCAAAACCTGATGAGTGAAGTGTTCCAGGGAAACATCAGGTGCCTTATTTAAAAATAAAACCCATACCTTTAAAAAATCAGACCGGTGAATCACTGTGGTGAGATTATGTGGAAATCAAAGCTGTAAATAGGTTTGAGGATGGGATGAAATGTAAAGGATCAACTGATACTGAGTGTGGCAATATGGTTACATCCTTCAGCACCAGAAGTGTCAGAAAATGGAAAACCTAATTGCATTATCTGCTCATAAGCAAAAGTTGAACTTTCATACAGTGCTTCCCTGTACGTTAAAACAAATACAAGATTAAGCTGTATGTGTATTAAAAATAAAATGCTGAAAGGTAACAAAATTTGTGGCTCAATTTATAATGATCTATGATAGAAGGGAAATTATCTATGATAGGAGGAAGAATATAACTTGATTTTTAGTAAAATGTCAAGTAATTTTGAAGAGCAGTGAAGATGTTATATGAGTTGCAGCAGGGATTACAGGTCTGCTTTTTTGTCATATAGGGTGAATTTCATTTCCACTTCGCCTCTATGAATAAGATTAAAATAAAGTATGGAAATACTACTGTTAGAATTATTTGATATTCTGTTTCTCACATGTGTTTTCTATTACCAGCTAAATGCTTAAAATAGTTCCAGGAGACTAAAAACAAGTTTTTGTCAGACACAGTTTATAAAATATTTTCAACAACTTAAAATGGAAACAGCTTAAAATGGATTATTATAGGTAAGCCTAAAAACTGCCCTCAATAAGGGTTAGACCATGGCAAAACTGCTGTTGCTTGATAGTGGAGTTAATTCCACCTTTTTTTCTTGAGCTGAATACAGGCATCTGTTCATATTTAGGTAACCTTTAAGCCTAAAAGGAAGCTGTACATGTTGTTTGCTTGTATCCTTATACCCACTCACTGATCTTTCATTCAGAACTGGTCATCACAAGCACGTAAATATAAAACCTTCCCTGCTAAGCAAAAGCAGCCTTCTCTTTTTCTTGAAAGTAGATGCACCCAGTGTGTGAAGCAGGAAAATACTCTATTTAGAATGAAGCACATTACTGAGTCTGATCTAAAAATTCAGCTGTTTAACCCATCACCAGTGCTTCAGGATAGCCAGGAGGCAGCATTTGCTTCCCTTGCTAATTGTGTATCTGCTTCATTAGGCACATCTAATGTTGGCAGTTATGTTAGCAGGGTGGCACTGATCAAGTAACTGTTAGAATGTCTGAAATAGGATTTCTGTTCAGAAAATGGGTAAAACCTGGTATTGATAAAATTGCTGATATGTACCTCGAAAAATGGTTCACTTTAAGGGAGTTTTGTTTGAGTACATGACAAATTTGACCTTCATGGTTTATTTCCACTATATTTGTGTGGATCAATTCCTTTTAAAGATCATGTATTTATATCCTAAATGTTTGGTGATTGACACTAGTCTCCTCTGTCTTGTTTCTGCTCATATTTGGCAATAGATGCTCTGTATTATATCCCTAAAGCATTATGCAGCATGGGACAAAAGCTGCCTTGTGTTGTTGCATGCTGTTAATATAAGTGTTGGTGCAATTTCGGTGTCAGTAGGCTAGTTGGGGAACATAATTGCTATTGAATCTGAAGGCAAGGGAGTAAAGCATCAGAATACCTTCCTGGCAGTCGCTGGAGTTGGTATGACACTCTTGCAAATCTTTGCCTCCCCAAGGCATCACTAAAACATACATCACTGAAGCAGTGTCCCCATGAAGCTGTCTATTAGCAGTACTTTGCTATGTAAAAAAGATGCATTGCAAGAAGAAAAAAACATTCATTGTTAACTTGCCTATTTTTAAGCCTGAGTAGTTTATTAAAGAATACAATGAGTTTTAAGAAAACTAGGTTATAGATTCTTCTAATCATTTGAACAACCCTGGAGAAGTTCATTTGCAGATTGACTTATCTACCAGCAAGCTTAATGTATTTGATATGCATTGATCCAGTGCAGTAAAGAAAGCCACCTTCTCATTATTCCTGAATTGCAGCTTAAAATCCCAAACTGCCCAAATTTGGCAAGGTAACCAAGTCTTCTCCCAGTCCAGAATGACACAGCTACCACCTCTGCCTTGTTTCTGCCATGTTTAATCCTTTAGAGGCACCAGATGTTCAGTAAGCTTGTGTTTTCAGCAAAAATCTTGGGCTTGTTTGTTTTCAGAGTTGCACTGGAGAGTGTTGGGGAGGTCAGAGCCTGACCTGTTTAAAAACAAAAGAAAGGAATTGATTTCAGAGGAAAATTGAATGCCTTTAGTGTGTTGATAATGTTTAATTTTGTATGAGAGAATAAGCAAGCCAGTGCTGTTTTGTTGTTGGTAGCTGGTGGTAAGTTCTTAAATGAACTAAGGGGAAAAAAAAGAATCAAACTGGCTTTTAAATTCACTGAGCAGGAAAACGTGTGTTAACTTCTGTGTGATGATTAAAAACCATAGCAGAAGTCTGTACTTTTAATTCCCTCTCGTCCTCCCTCTCCCCCTCCCCAGTTCAATGCAGTTCAGTGCTCTGTTCACTTTCACTTAAAAGGTTTTCAGTTTGAGGTGTAAATGCAGTGATCCAGCCCTCTCAGATGCTGGTATTGTATGTCAAGACAAATTCTACTTGCTATCTAATACACTCTCATGACTTTTCCACTCTTCAGTTAGATCTTAATGCTGACATTAAGAGTTTATTTTGGAGCTAAGAATGCGTTCCTCTGGAGGAGTTACCTGAACTCTGTGTATTTTCTAGTTTATTATTTTTTTTGTCTCTTAAATGCTCTTTTTTTCTTCCAACTGTTACTTTAAATATGGGGTTTACCTTGATGGTTTGGTCTGTGCATTCCTCCCTGTATATGCCCTGATGCTGATTTATTGAAGGAAATGAACCTCTTAAAAACCTGTAAATTAACAGTGCTGTAGTGATGTTAGGGGTTTGACATGCTGCATGTTCTTTCCTGATATTAGGGTGCCACTAAACTGCCAAGAATACAAAAAGAATTGATGACATTGTGCACATCAGACAAAGGACTTGGCCATGGACAATTTTGTTTTCCTTTTAATGTTTCCTTTGATTGTCAGTTGTTTCGGTAATTATCTTTAGTAGTCTTGATTGATAAGCCAAAGAGGGGTGCATTTGAGGGAAGTGGTGGTCTTCCTCTTTTTTCCCCCATCTTTGCATCTGTGTTACATGTACTTTGGGGTCAGTTTTGGTGTTCAAGTCATAGTTTGTCTTTTTCATCCTTCAGGATAATAGAATTTGCTTTCACTTGAGAAAATGCAAGTACTGAAAGTAAGCAAACTTTGACTGCAATCACAAGATAAGAGACTTAGTGGGTCAGTGTTGTCCAGTGACATTTGATACGTGACTAGATTGCTTACCAGGCATAGGAGCTAAGTTTAGTTACTGATGCTGTGTAGAGCCTATTGAGTTAAGCTTCAAGGGGGAAGAACAGCATGTAAAATTGCACAGCCTAATCCTTTGCCTTATATTGGATGTATATATTGCCTTAGATTTGATAAAAGGAAGAAATTCTTTACTGTAAGGGCAGTGAGGCACTGGAATGGGTTGCCCAAGGAAGTTGTCAATGCTCCATCCCTGGCAGTGTTCAAGGCCAAGTTGGACAGAGCCTTGGGTGATATGGTTTATGGTGAGGTATCCCTGCCCATGGCAGGGGGGTTGAAACTAGATGATCTTAAGGTCCTTTCCAACCTTAACTATTCTATAATTCTATATATAAAGGTCTGTTCTAAACTATCTGGATAGTGTATTGTATAGTATGTTATTGAAACTGTAATGAATTCTGGACTGGGGAGAGAGGATTGAATCCTGGACTGAAAAGAGAAGAGAGTAAGATAGATAGTCGCTTTTGAGTATACGATGATTTTGGGGATAGGCTTCTTAAATGTGATTCCTTTAAGAGAATTATTTGACCTTCCTATTGGGATTGTCTCCCATTCAAATAGAGAGCAACATGATCAAAAATAAGTCTTGTAAGAAACACGGAAAATGGACACGACAGGCTTTTATAGAAGAGTTGGTTTTATCAGATGGTTATTTTTATTGGTGTGCATTCATGTACTTTATTTTGGAAGCATTTGTTTGTTGCATACACCCTTAGTGCAAACTTTTATTCGCTATTAAATTTTACTACAAAAAGCTTTTGGCTAGAGTACTACTGTATCAGAAACACAGACTCTATTATTTCACTTCTTGCTTGATGTTACTTTATTACAAAGAAACTTCTTGTGGAGAAAATGGTTCTGCCTGTTTTGCTTGAGGTAGCTGTGATTACTGTCGAGTTAATGTGGCCATGTGCTCCTAGAAAGTTCATAAGGCAAGGAAAAAAGTTTGGCACTTCTGGAGCTAAAAAGCTTGTTTTGGGATAAGGCCAAACTAAACATCAGTACCTCTCTGGGTTTATGATTTGCATCTCTCTCTTCAGCTGTTGGGCTTCCTTGGGATTCCTATCATTGCACAGGGTCTGCCTGCAGGCACTATGGATGCCATTATAATATAGAACAAATATATGGACTGCAACTGGGGAGAAACATTATATATTATATATTATAACCATAAGTCCTCATTGAAACTTACTGAAATTACTGATGTGTGTATTTTTATTAAAATCACACTCATGCCTTGTTTGCTTTGTTTGGAAAAGTTCAGAAATATTTAGAATCCCAGGCTGGTTTGGGTTAGAAAGGACCTTAGATCTCATCCAGTTCCAACCCCTTGCCACCCATTACCCCTTGTCTTATTGCTACAGTCCCTGATGAAGAGACCCTCTCTGGCATACTTATAGGCCCCTTTCAGTTACTGGAAGCTGCTCTGAGGTCTCTACACATCTTCTCTTCTCCAGGCTGAACAGCTCCAGTGTTCTTAGCATGTCAAGAATTTTCTGAAGATGTCATTCAGAAAACTCCACATCAACTCCTCTATCAGATTTTTCTGTCTCTCTATATATATACATTTACCTATCTACACAGATAGAAATAAATGAAAAAAGCAAAAGTTCTAGAGCTCAGAAGAACCTTCTGTCTTTGTCTGTCAGAGATGAAGTTGCTCTCTGCACTGTGGCTGTCAGCTGCCTTGCTCCCTTCCCTGCATGGTTCCCTTCTCCTCAACAAATGCGCCTTTGGCCAGAAACTGCATCATGGTTTAGGAGTTTGTATTCGAGGATAAAAATGATGAGGAAAAACTCAGGTAATTTATGCAGGGCCTGGAAGAATTTGCTGGTTAGAAGGAAAATATGAACTGGAAGTTGCATGTTTTAATAGTGAGTGTAATATATTATCTCTTTGAGCACTTTATCAGGGGATATGCAGTAAATTCCCTAGTTGAGGTGTTTTTAAATTAAAATGAAATTCAGCTACTTTGGTACAAGTGTTCCATTTATCGGGTCTGATGGGGGGTCTCAGGGTGAGATTGTGGCTGTTGTTATGCAGGTTAAAGTCAGGTGGTTTAAACTCTTGTGGTTGAAAAGGAGCTACTGAGCTTCATTCAGTCTCAGCAAAGCCAATGCTGATCTGGTTTTGTTCTGCTACAGTCAGGGCAGTTCTGCTCCTGATTCTTCAGTGGGAGCACAATTAAGTTTGTAGCTATGGCAGCCAAGGTTACTTGCCTGTTGCTACTTGGGGCAGGTTTATCACTCTTACAAGTAATGTGAAGTGGCCATTGCACTCTCCATTTCAGAAATGGAAAGTCAGCACAGGCTGGTGTTCCCTCTGTGTTCAGGAGGCAGCTGCTATTATTCCTCTCTCTAGGAGATCTGGAAGTTAAAGGTTTTCGGGAACATATGTTGCAAAGTAACCTTTAATACTGGGTGATTTACATGGTTCATGGTTTACATGAATCTCTTCTTCATCTCTATGGGACTGGAAGCTTTCTTTCTGTTTGAGATGCAGTGTTGCTATGTAGCAAATACTTCAAAAGTGTTATTGCTGTTACTGTTAATCCATAGTTTAATATAGATTAGTCTGGGTGTTGATATTCCTAACAAGTTGGATAGGGATTTGTACAGAAAGGAAAAGGGTTTATAGATGTGGTCTTCACTTTGGCTGTTGTGGGTGGGCTCACCTGGAGAGTGGCACCACAGGGTCCTTGTCTTCTTCATTGCATATCGTGTACTTACTAACCTTTCATTTAGACAGCAGTTTATGGCCATTTTATGTCATCTGTACATCAATAATGCAGTATGGGCCACATAAAGAATTGTTTTGTTTCTTTGGGGAAGGAAGCAGAAAGATAATTTACCTCTTGGTAGTAGTAGATTTCTTTTAGTACTTGCAGTCTGATGTAAAGTCTCGCTTTGACCTTGAAGTCACATCTAGAAGCAAGGAGGCTTATTAGTAAATTTTTATAATGACTTTGGGCAACTCCCTAAATTATAGCCATGCAATAAGATCAATATCCCCTGGAGCAAAGCAAGTTCTACTGCAAAGACAACTTAGTGCTTAGGACTATACTGGTTGTATTACTATGCTAAATAGGTTGTAATGTCAGTATTTTATTGTGTCTAGAAACCAGGTTGTTGGTTGGTGTGTTATTGTTGTGTGGGGTTTTTGCATATGTTGGTTTTGGGTTTTTTTTTCCCTCCATGGGATAGCCTGTGAGTAGACTTGTGAATTCTTCCATGTGCCATGTCCATGCCTGTTCTCCTGCAGTCAGAGAAAATCAGTGCCTTGGTTTGCTGGTACCAAGTTTGCTGTGTCCTTTGAAAGGATCAGTGGTGTTCTCTTAGCTGTTTGCTAAAAGAAGGAATAACTTCACTTTGTGCCTTTGCAGATGGTAAGGGAATGCCATGACTTAGCAGAAATGATCCAAGTCAGGAGCATATTTAAAAAGAGATGGTGATTCCATGGTGCTGTGGAAAGCACTTGGAATGTTTGCCACTTCTAGATACAGAAAGAATGGACATTATAAGCTGCAGTTTTGGTTGACAAAACTTGCCCCAAAGGCTGACAGTAAACATGGAATTCAGAATTTCAGCAGTCTGAGTTTTGTATGCATGAGTTAACATACACCTGTTTAGTTTGGCTTATCCTGAGTTTTAAGGACTTAAAAACCAGCATTGATGTGTTTATTGCTATAATTTGATGGTTTTTTTTCTTTTGCACACTGTAAATACATATTCAAACATCTGTACCAAGCATGCATTTGGGGAGATGATGTGCAAGAACTGGAGTTCTTCACATATCATTGCCTTTTCTGAGATAAAAAGATTTCAGTTGAAGGTTTTCCTTATCCCTGTGGGACTGGAAGCTTTCTGTTTGAGATGCAGCATTGCTATGTAGCAAATACTTCAAAAGTGTTATTGCTGTCACTGTTAATCCGTAGTTCTAATACAGATTAATCTGGATGTTGATATTCCAAACAAGTTGGGTGGGGATTTCTGTGTAAAGGATAAGGGTTTATAGATGTGGTCATCACCTAAAGTTGCTAAAGAGAAGGCTTCTTTGGATACTTCTTCTCTTCAATTAATTCACTTTGCTAAATTCCCTTCCCCTCCCCCCACCCTGTACTCAAGATTAATCTTTTTTTTTTTTTTTTTTCCCTTGCCATTTTGGTTCCTTACACTGTGAAGGAAAGTAACTAATTTATGAAATATGCTTTTTTATTTTAGGCTTCTAGGCTGCCTGAGGCAAAGTTCATTTATCAGATCTCTACCCATCACCATAGTAGGATTCTTACAACTGATGAAATATGAATGTTGCTTTGTCTAGAAAAACACAGGGCCAAGTGGATGATTGGTTAGGTAAAAGTTTGATCATGTCCTACTCAGCAGGTCATTGCAAAGATGAGATGATAAAGATGTGTTTAAACTCCCATTGCTTTTGATGGAAGGTATGCTTCAGGTAGCATTTCCATATAAAATACCTTGCTTCTTTCTTTGTTTTACACGGCAAAGTGTAAGTACAGGTTCTCTTCTGTGTTGTTTTCTAGTGGTTTCTGAGTAATTCCTTCAACTGGCAAATGGGGTACTGGGAAATGATGAAAGCCATTTTGGTGCTGAACACACACACACATGTGCACACACCCACACACACCCACACCCATATACCATTCATTTCAAGGGAAGCTTTCATTTGCTAGGCTAAATCTTGTGTCTTGATGGAGTAATTTAGCAGATGCATTTTAACTTCAAACCATAAGCAAGCTTTGTAGCTGAAGAACCATGCAAGTGGTATGAATGTGTTGGATGCTTTTTACATACTACACAATACTGTATTTTATTCAGCTCAAACATCCTAGTTCCATGGTATACAACAAACTGCTCCAGGGCTTCCTTGTGTTGCTCAAGAAGTTCATATGTAAACTGTGTGTGTTTACCCAGAAGCTCTTCACCCAGTGCTTATGGTCACCAGGAGAGTAAAGCAGTCAGATTTCAGTGTCCTTATCTTGGATAGTAAGAAAAGCTGAAAGTGCTGATGCCATGCCTGTGTGCTGAGCACCAATCCCAGTTCAGGGCATCATCTCTATTTAGCAAATTCTCCAAGTGTGTGCCTAAATTAATTTGAAGTCAATGGGCTGCAGGCACACACTTTACTGTGTTTGAGGACTTCCTGGTGCCTGGCCGAAATCTGTAGAAAGAAACCAACTACCAGTGAGGCAGAAGTTGGTTAAATGCAGGTGTTAGTGAGCTGATTCATTAGCACTGAGAGAGCTTACTCAAGACCTGCTCCTCTGTTGGTACACCATATATTAAGATAATCAGTTGGGATTATAAACTGACTTACCTGGTTTTAAAGAAGACCAAATCCATAAACTCTCTTCAGTCTTTCATCAAATACTACTTTGCTGATGCAGTCAGAGAGGCATGCTCTGAATACATTTACCCTCTTTTACATTTGTCTGTGACAATGGAAACTCTCATCCTTCCCCATTGACACAAAGGGCAGACATGCTTTTTGCTCCAGAGTTGCTGAGCTCACAGTCTCTGTGGCGCACTCTGTGCTATCAGCCCATCATCTGGTCACAGTTTTATTCTCCCGGCAGATCTGTGCCATCAGACATGTGATGGAAAAAGTCCAGGTTTTATTTTTATTGACACTTCATCTTCCTGTGATATACTTGTGTTTATGGTCATTGGTTTTTAATTTCTTGTATCCTGCTTAATGTGTAAGGCCAGGCTGGACAGGGCTTGGAGCAACCCGATCTAGTGGAAGGTGTCCCTGCTCATGGCAGGGGTTGGAACTGGATGGGCTTTAAGGTCCCTTCCAGCCCAGACCATTCTGTAATTCTGTGACAAGGGGACCTGAAGTCATGGCACTGGGATATTAGCCTTTGCAAGTGCAAAGGTACTGGGACTTCAAAACAAAGGCCAGTTTATTGGTGGCTCTACATATACTAAAATCTTAATAACGATTTATTTTCTACGATTATTTTTTGTCATTGCCTACATGCATTAAGACTTATGTTTTCATGTTTTTTAAATAGAGAGCAAGATATTTTTAGCTCATCAGCTTGTGCAGGAGTCTCCTGTGGCAGGAGAGGGGAGCAGGGGCAGGGATCCTCTCTTCCTGCTGCCTGTCCCTGTCTCCATCCTACTTTTAGTGATTTCAGCTGAAGTGGGGAAAAAGGATGAGTCATCCATCAGCTTATTGTAAGACAGTGTAGACAGCTGTAAATATATCCTGTCTGGAGATTTAATTCCAGTAATCAGCACAAAATAGCCATTGACATCACACAGGGTAACTCTGAGCCCATCTTGCTGGAAGGAAGCTGGGGGATGGAGGGAGGGAGGGGTTAATGGTGCTGAAATAGCAAAGAGTAATATTTCTTCTTGTGTAGACTCTGTGTGTGTGTCCCCCTGTGGTGTTTGTTGGGCTCACAGACTACATGGAAACAATTAAACTGTACACTGTTGCTCTGGGCTGGGATCTTAATACAACTTTCTTTAAAACAATAATAATAATGAAAATCTAAACATGAGGATAGGGCAGTTTCTGTGCCTGAGGCATGGGGAATGTGTTTCTTATAGTACATTTCTTAATTGTACACAACTTGGGTTGAAATTGTGAATTTAGTGTGCAGAAATAATTTGAGGAGGATGTGGCTGAAATGGGCAGTGTATTTTATTTTTATGAGCATGGCTTTTGTATTTCTGTGGTTAAAGGCTTACGAATCACATGTCTCCATCTAAACTTTGAAATAAGTGTGTGAAGTGAACCAATTTCCTCTGCATACCTTGTGCTGGTTTATTTGAAGTGCTTGAATCTACCAAGGTGTTAAAGCAACATAGCTGCTTTCAAAGGCAGGTCCAAAACATGGCCAGAAATTAAGAACACCATGAAAGTCTGACTTTCTTTTCTGTCTGTCTGTTCAGCAGCCATGCAGACAGCAAATATCCAGAATGGACTGAGTAAGGAAGAGGTTCCACTTCCTCATTGTACCTGTGGCCAGCTCCTCAAGAATAGTATTTTAGGAGTATGGGTGTTTATTAAAGCCCCTTTTGCTTTCTGAAGCTGCTGCTGCAGTTAGGATCACTGCATAATAACATTGTTCAAAACAGGATTTACAATTCATATGTTTTCTTTTATCCAAGATTATGAATTTTTTAATTGTTAAATATGTGCATAAAGTATATTAGGGATTTTGCATTCATTTGAAAAAAGCTAATTTGTAATGCCCCATACAAATCACCTCTTTAGCAAAAAGCCTCAGGGAGCATCTGTATACTTTGTTTTCATGCCTTTCTCAGATGGATCTGTAGGTTGGAAGCTTTCACAGAACAGAAGAAGCAGGTTACTTCTCTGCTTGGCATATGGAAATGAGATTTAAGAAATCATTCAGACAGTGATGTCTAGATTTGCTGCTTTGAAATGGAAATTGGTTGCAAAACAAAGATGTTGCTTTCATATGGGTCTCTGATAGTCTTGCTAGTGCTGCTACAGGAGGCAGGAATGAAGTGTAAGATATTAAAATGACAAAACCACCAAATCCTCTTTTTTTTCTGCTTTCAACCCAGCTGTATGCGGTCCATGTTCAAAGAGCTGCTGCTTCTGTCAAAAACTTCTCAAATTAACATAAAGTCTATAATTCTGCTAGGCAAGTATTTAAAGTGTTCACATCAAAGGTACATGCAGCAGGATCCCCCTAAACGGGTCTGGGAGTGGGTAGCCTGAAAATCCTGCCTAGCGTGTGACTTGCAAAGCTCCTGTGCCTTCATGAGTCCCTAAATTCAATAAGTACTGACACTCCTGGGCCCCAAGTATTGTGTGTGGCTCAAGACAAGCAGGAAACTCTATGTCCTAGACTGGAGTTTTAAAATGCTTAATGTCTTGGAAGTAATGAATGTTTGTGAGAGCATGTATGAGTTAATCCTTGCTGCTGTGTGTTTTTTCCTGCTTGTTTTTCTCCACATTTTTGGAGCCCACTGTTATAAATGTAATCCTAGGTGTTTTAATGTGTGTATTCTTCCCTGAAGCAGGAGTGGGTCTGAAGTGGCTGTGCTGTACATGGTGGTGTTGAGGTCAATGTACAGGTGACTGCAGCCCACACGATGCTGCTAATTAAAGAACACAACCAGGACTGGGCAGAGCATCAGTCCCCTCTCATGCATCAAGTACAAACGATGAGAAGTTTCCTCTTCTGATTCATGACTGTGGAGTTTTCATGCATTAAAAACTGTAAAATAAGAGGGGTGGTGATTGTGTGTGGTCTGAGGAAAGAGATTCACCAGTTTAATACTAAAAGATGTGCATTAACTACTGAGTCATCCTCTTGGGGATCCTTTGAACTTGAATGCAGCTGAAAAGAAGTGAACATGCTTTTTATGTGCAGTACAGCATAAATACGATGTCTTCCTCTTAATGGCTTAGTATTCAACAGAGATTTTATTACTTGCTTTAAAAAACTTAGTTAAAAGTTTATAAGTAAGCACCACTCACCAGTTAATGATTGGAACCAGCATGTGAAAAACGCGTGGTCTTTCCCAGAGGGAATTTTGGACGAGCACTTTGAAGTTTATCCTTTGTGCAGCTACCTAATTTTTTCTTTTTGGATGGCTGAAAGGCTGCCAGTTTCTCTGCTGATTCAGAACAAGCTGATAGTGTTCTCACTCTCTGCTGTAGAGATAGCTGTGTCTTTGATGACTGGTCTGGATGAATTAATGCAATGTTTATGGGGTAGAGTCCACAGAGCCAGTCAGAATATTTTTTGGAGAGCAGTGGTCTCTTTTGGTGTAAAATCAAACAAACAAACAAAAAAGTCTATTTCATATACTTGTAATTAGGAAATTTCCATGAGGTGTGCAGTGAGCATTATTTCTAGGAAAGGTCAGAATAGGGTGGAGATAGATGTTAGTATTTGTGTGTTTTCTGGTCATTCATAGAATCACAGCATGATTTAGGTTGGAAAGGACCTTAAGATCATCCTGTTCCAACCACCTGCCGTGGGAAGGGATTCCTCACACTAGAACAGGTTACTCAAAGGCTGGTCCAACCAAATTAATGTTCTGCTTTTTGCTGTTAAAATACAGCCCTTAACATTGCACCAACACAGTCTGATAATGATTCAAGATAGTTTTGCAGCAAGCTTGAGGAAAGGAATAAAGCCAGAAAAATGCAGAATATGAAGAAGCAAGTGCAGTCAGTGCAGAGAGGGTGTGCTGTTTTTCAGGATGGTTCTTGGAAGTTGAGTCCATTCCTGGCTGGTCATGATCCAGGATGGTGAAAGCCTGTTGGGGTGCAATTGCAGGCTATCAGATTTAATTATTTTCACAAATCCTGGGTATGAGAGTATGAGGAGAAGGAATTCGGTCCAGGTCGTGTGTGTGTCTGTGGATAATATTCCTTGGGAAAGCAGGCTCAGAATAAGTATGTTTTCCATGAAGGAGCACTTGTTGCTTTTCATGGAAGCGATAATCCCAGAGCAGCTGCTCTGCAGGACGAGTACTACCAGCTCTTGGGCCTGCTATTAGCACAATGTGTTTAACACCCCATGTGTGGACTCGCTGATGTGCTTTATGACAAACCCAGGCAGTCCTTGAACTGAAGGGACTGGCAAATGGAAGGTTACAGAAGGCTCCTTGTTGATGCTCAGCATAAGTTTCTTTTCCCATTTCAAGAGGCAGCATTAGTCATCTGCAAGCGTTAGATGCCATGGGTCCATGCTTGCTTTTCTTTAATCAGCAGCTCTCCCAGACTGCTGTAGGTACTGCCTACTTCTGTCTTTCCCTTCCAGCCTCTCCAGAGGACAAAAAAGGCCCAGTGTCTTAAAGTGAATAAATGTGTGTATTTCAGTTTCTTGAATCTGATTTTTTTAGATGTCACAGCATAGAAAATTGCATCAGCCCACCTCACAAGCGTGTCAAGGTCCCTCTGGATGGCATTCCTCCCCTCCAGCGTATCAACCGAACCACACAGCTTGGTGTCATCAGCAAACTTGCTGAGGGCACACTCAATCCCATTGTCCATGTCAGCGACAAAGATATTAAACAAGACCGGTCCCAACACCGATCCCTGAGGGACACCACTCGTTACTGGTCTCCAGCCGGACATTGAACCGTTGACCACAACTCTTTGCATGCAACCATCCAGTCAGTTCTTTATCCACCGAGTGGTCCACCTATCAAATTGATGACACTCCAATTTAGAGACAAGGATGTCATGTGGGACAGTGTTGAACGCTTTGCACAAGTCCAGGTAGATGACACCAACTGCTCCACCCCCGTCCATCACTTTTGTAGCCCCGTCATAGAAGGCCACCAAATTGGTCAGGCAGGATTTCCCCCTAGTGAAACCATGCTTTCTTTCATTCCTATACCTGTGCCAAGGTATAAAATTGTGTGGCTCATGTAAACAGACACATATATTGATAAGCAGAGGATAGTACTTCATAATTGACCACTGCATTTTTATGTGCCCTGTGAAGAAAATTCCATATATGCATATGTATACATGTGCACACCCTCTCAGTGTCAATACCATGGAACTTTGGTTGAGGCACAGGATGAGCAGAAGAGAAGCTTTGTTCCCAGAAAAGCCTTCTCAGCCCTGATGGAGCTCACAGGGAAGCAACTCTTACTAGTAAAGAGAGCTGTGGCTTCGTCAGTCATCTGAAGGTCACAAAACATGTCATAGTCATGTGGAAGGAGAGATTAAAAATCCCTTTTTCTGCTTTCTCTCTTCCCCACTGTCTCTCCTTCTCTTGTTTTTGTCTGTTTTGGTGTATGTCTTTGTAACCAAGATCTGTTCAAAAGGAGTGGAAAGTTTGGGGTTTTAATCAGTCAGGGTGTTCCTTTAATGTATTAGAAATCAACTTTTCCTATCTACGTTTACACAGTGTCTCTTGGAAGCTGGGAGGAGGAAACCTGTTGAATGTTCGTGGCAGCAGATGTAATTGCAGTATTTTTAGGCATGCAATGCATACTACTGCTTGTAGTAATTTTCTTACTATGCCACATTTATTCATTCTGTGTTCCGTTTGCAAACTGTCAGAAGAAATGGTGCTAGGTTGCACAGCAGTGTATATTGGGCCTTCAGGGCACAACTTGAGATTGATGTGTGTCTAAGTTCTGTATATTGACTTGAAAATGGGGTATTTGACAATATGTTAATTGATTTGGGTAGCAACAGTCAGGCACCATAAAGAAAAATGTATAAATGCTATTTAAATAGCTAAGGGATCCATAGCAGCCTGTCGTGGTTTAAACCTAGCCCCGCTGCTTGTTCGCTCACTCCCCCCCTTCCTCCCCCAACTCCCCAGGAGTTGGGGAGGAGAATCAAAAGAATGTAGCTCCCATGGGTTGAGATAAGAACAGTTTAATAGCTAAGGTATAACACAGATTACTGCTGCTACTACCAATAATAATAATAAGAAGAAGAAGAAGAAGAAGAAGGGAAATAACAAGTGAAGAGAATACGACACCTCACCACCCGCCAATCAATAGCTCACCTCACTCCACATTCTTTGGAATGTGCACAGATGGATAATTGTAGGCCATGCTCACATTGTATCAGCAGAAAATAAGGTCCATAGTTCAGAAGATGGAGTACGTATTACACAGCATGCAGCCTTTCAGGAGTGAGCTGTGTTTTGTACTAGAACAAGTCTTGTTGGGTAGAGCAAGGTAAGCTGGTGGGTGTGTCTCCTGAGTCTGAGAAGTATTAGAAAGATTAGGCCATTTTTTTGATAGCCGCCTTTTGGACGTTTTGATGTTTGCCTGCAGAGGATGAGCCTTCGTCAGTAAGCATCTACTGTTACAAAGCACAGCAGCATTCTTTTGCTGACTTCAGTGGTAGCAGATGAAGTCCTGTCATGTTCATAACAGCTGAAGCTCTGTTTTCTACCTCACTTTTCACTATGGCAACATCTGGAGAGCATCTGCATGCTCTGTGTTGGAGCCACTATAATGAGGCTTTTGTTGCATTGAGTATTTTGGAGAGGAGGAGTGTGAAAGTTAGTTTTGGGTAATAGCTCATCACTGTTAGCATGTTTCCCATCCCCCTTCAGTTGATGCTGCTGATGCAGTTGTATGTTTCCTGGTAAGGGAAACACAAGCAGTGTTTTCACAATGGAAATCATAGAATCATAGAATAGTTAGGGTTGGAAAGGACCTTAAGATCATCTAGTTCCAACCCCCCTGCCATAGGCAGGGACACCTCACACTAAACTATATCACCCAAGGCTTTATCCAACCTGGTCTTGAACACTGCCAGGGATGGAGCATTCACTACCTCCATGGGCAACCCATTCCAGTGCCTCACTACCCTAACAGTAAAGAATTTCTTCCTTAGATCCAGTCTAAACCTCCCCTGTTTAAGTTTCAAGCTGTTACCCCTTGTCCTGTCACTACAGTCCCTAATGAATAGTCCCTCCCCAGCATTCCTGTAGGCCCCCTTCAAATACTGGAAGGCTGCTATGAGGTCTCCGCGCAGCCTTCTCTTCTCCAGGCTGAACAGCCCCAACTTTCTCAGCCTGTCTTCATATGGGAGGTGCTCCAGTCCCCTGATCATCCTCGTGGCCTCCTCTGGACTTGTTCTAACAGTTCCATGTCCTTTTTATGTTGAAGACACCAGAACTGCACACAATACTCCAAGTGAGGTCTGACGAGAGCAGAGTAGAGGGGCAGGATCACCTCCTTTGACCTGCTGGTCACGCTCCTTTTGATGCAGCCCAGAATACGGTTGGCTTTCTGGGCTGTAAGCGCACACTGCAGCTGGCTCATGTTCATTTTCTCATTGACCAACACCCTCAAGTCCTTCTCCTTGGGCTGCTTTGAAATTCCTTTTTGCCCAACCTGTAGCTGTGCCTGGGATTGCTCTGACCCAGGTGTAGGACCTTACACTTGGCATGCCAGTGTAGAGGACATAATGTCAGGAGGAATAGGCAAGGAGGAAAGGGTGGAGGGGTTGCCCTCAACATCAAGAAATGGTTAGAATGTGAAGAGTTTTTTTCTGAAGAATAGCCATGAGCAGGTCAAAGGCTTGTGAGTAAGAATCAGGGACCGAGGCAGCAAATATAGCCTTAGATTTGATGAGTGAACTGTTCAGTGGATGAGGAACTGGCTGGATGGCTCAATACTGGGCACAAGTGATAAGTAGCATCCCTTAGGGATCGATATTGGGTGATTCTGCCCCTCTGCTCTGGTGATACCCTAGTGGAGTACTGTGTCTAGCTCTGGGGTCCTCAGAAAAGACATAGAGCTGTTGGAGAGGGGCCAAAGGAGAAACACAAGAATGGTAAGAGGAATGGAACATCTCTCTTAGGAAGAAAGACTGAGAGAGTTCGGGTTGGACTTAGATGAGCTTTGAAGGTCCCTTCTAACACAAGCTATTCTATGATTCTATGATTTGGAGCTGTTTGTGGTCTCCTTAATGAGTGGGAATTTTGCTTTTCAGCAAACTGTAGAAATGGGGGAACTCTCCCTGCCTTGCATCTCTGTTAGCTTATGATTATGAACTTGTTTTTTATATTCAGTTATCTCATTTTGTCTTCTACTGCAGCAAGGTTTGGATACACATGCTTATTAAATTATTTAGTAGTAATAGGTCTGAAGCACTGAGGTATAAATTTACAAGAATAATAAAGTAGTCAAATGCTATTCCAGGTGGGAAATAACATGTTGAGCAGATGATTCATAATAGCATGAGCTCTTAAAACTTTCTCAGAATTGGGGGAAGGGAGGTAGTTTGGAAACACAAACTCTAAATGTCAAGTTTATTGCTTGGTATTGTTAATATTTATATATTATTCATAGTAATGTCTCTCATAACTGTGTTTTCAGTTAAGCAAGAGGGTTTAGTATCTGTAGGTATTGAAAAGCAGGGCATGAAAGTAAACCATTAGTAGTCCATGTTTGTGTTTACTGTCAGCCTGTTCCTTATCACAGGGATAGTACCTGTTTGAGAGACATGTTAGGTGTTTGTGGGGTTTCTGTCTGTTTGGTATTGTTTTTTCCAGATGTTACAATGGAAATGTTCCATCGCTGGTCACACTGCTGTCCTCTGTCCTTCCTCCCTATACATGATACAGGAGTAGGACGAGTCTGTGCCTACCTGATTTCCTCCTAGTTCAGTGCTTAGTTACAGTTTCTCTTTTCATGCATGTCAAAACTTACTCTAGTTTAGCTTTTAAGCAGTCAGTAAGGTTTCTACATTTAAACATTTGTAATAATGTCAGAAAAGACAAATGTTGGCTTCATGGTGAAGGCTGAGCAAATTCTACTAAAAGCTAAGAAGGTGCAATGGGTGATACAAGTGCATTTATTCCCTATTTACTGAATGTTAATTGCTAGGCAGCCAGCAATGAGACTGGTTTGGGCCCTCCATCACATAAGGCCCAAGGGCGGGAAAGGAGTGACCTTTCCTTCCTAGGAAGCAGCCCTGTCTGCTCAGCTGAGGGGTGGAAGGGGACACAACCCAGAGGTGTCCTCGAGCTCTGCAGGACTCTGGAAGCTGCTGGGAGGAGCCGATGCACAGCCAAGGTGTGTGTCTGAGGTAATGGGGAGAAACAGCTTCTCCAGGGACATGGCAGGAGGAGCTTCCAGCTCCAGCCCAGACAACTGCTGAGTTGATTAGTGAAAGGCAAGCCAGAAAAGACAAAGGTTTCTTTACAAACCTTTTAGCTTGAATTGTCATACCTATGGGAACCCAATTACTTTATCTGATATCATCTTGTTCTAGTTTGTTCTGATGAAATGAAGTTTTTAGAATGAGATCTCCTGTTGCGTTTCTGGGGTGCTTACTCTAGGGTAAAGGTTTGGGAAGATTTTTCCCAAATATTTGTGGACTTGCACATCCTTTTCTGTGGGTGACTGTACCTATTCTAGTGTACCTGCCCAAGCGTAGTGTCCATTTGGTTTGAAGCTAATGTTCCTACTAGAGGGGAAACTTCTGGGTTCTGTCTGGAAAGTGCCTCATATTGTTAAACTCTGTGGGAGAGTTATCCTGGGGCTATAATTTGTCCCCTTGTTTGTTTTGGGTTTTTTATAAGACTATTTTTCACATGGTGCATATTTTACTGGGCTCTTGCAACAACCCATGTCTTTGGTAGGGCAGGTGCCTTATCCTGAGATAGACGGATGAATTATTTCCCCTCTTTTGTTCCCCCCCCTAAATGCTAGTTAAATAGAATATTAAACTCTCCATGTGATCAAATTGTGGATATTACCATTTTAACACTGCATCAGTTGAGACTAGAACTGGCATCCAAGAGAGGAACTTGTGATATAAGCAGGAAGACATGAAAGGCTGGTTGTATTCTTGTAGTTCTTACAGAAAGGGTGAGGATATACTTCCTGATAAACTGTACAATATGTGGCCATTAAGTTTTATCCAGAGGTAAAATGACAGCAGTGTACTCGTAGTTAATTTTACTCTGTTTTACAGTTTGGCTCCATTACCACATCTGTGGGACTGGACTAGCACATAGTATATCATGTGATAAAAGTAGAGCTTTAAAAATAAAAGAGAAAAGGCTCTAAGAGTACACCACAGTAAGTAAGAAAAAAAACTTAGGAATGACTGGTGTTTATACTTCTGCTCTGAAAGTAATTACTTCTGAGAGAAAAGCTTCTAGTGACAAATCAGTTACTAGTTTCATTTCTCCAACAATAGAGGGTTTTTTCAAGCTCGATTGCCAGTATTTGGACATTATGTATTACTTGGTCTATATTGAACATATTTTTCCTTAATGATCTTAAGACCCAAGTATTAAGGAATGAGTAATTTTTTAAAACTAGAGTGCAACTGGAAAAATAATGCTTCTGTGTTACCAACTGAAGCAACTTCTTGTTTCATATTTAAAATCTATTACATCCATAAATAGAATAGCAAGCCAAAGATAAAGGATTTACTCAAAATACTTGAGAGCTGCAGAAGCAGCATGTATATGTTATGAAGTAATTGACCTATGAAGGAATATTACAGAAGATACTGCAAACAAGGTATTTGACTGAGGTCACATGTGCTGATGAGTTCAAAGCTGAGGTTTGTCATGGGATTTAATGTCTGTATCCTCTAGAGAGGAGGAGAGGAACTTGTGAAAGGAAAGTAGCTGCATAAAGCACTGAAAAGGTCTGTGGTGCTGCTGTAAAGAAGTAGTAATTCATCAGTTAGGTGGCCAGCAAAGAGAGGAGGGGTGTGGGGAAACTCATGGCTGAAACGATGTTTGATGGATGAGTGCAGCTTTTCCATACATTTACAGAATAATAGAAGAAATATACTTGAAAACTCTTTAGATTTATATTCTTAGTTAAGCCTTCATTATGGCAGATGTGTGTGGGACAGCCAAGCAAGTTGCTCTTCTCTGTCTCCACCCCTGCATTGTACAGGCTGGGGGGAGACTTTCTCCCCATTTGCCCTGCCCACAGAGAAGCTGTCAACAGGAAAAGACAAGATTCAGTGGGGGAAAGTACAGCTAAATCTGTAAACCATGAAACTACAAATACCTTAGTCTTTGTCATGAAGTTCTGGAGGTTCAAGTCAGACCCCAGCCTGGGAAGCAGCAGCAAGCTGGATCCTTGGGAAACTCATAGCACCCTGGCAGCCCTCATAGTGGAAGAAGAAAGGAGCTGTTACAGGTAGAAAGATGATGAAGCAAAGAGGTTTGGACAGTCTCAGTGAGCATTAAATATTTTCCTCTGGGGAGGGATTGGGCTTGTAGGTGTAGGAATAGGAGAAATCACTTGGAGTTTATTTGCAAGGCACAGTAAATGCTACCAAATGCTTACAAACCAAGCTGGAGCTGGGGTGAAATTTTCTACAGCAGCAGGGCTTTCTGTGAGGCACCTGGCTTGTGTAACCCCCCTCAGAAAGCACAGAGGGTCCACCTGTGTTGGAGTGTGGAGAAGGGGTGAGGAGGATGGAGTGAGCAGTAGTAGATCTCCCACCTCACTTCACTGGCAGTAATGGGGGGTTTCAGGGCTGTGAGAGCAGGAGGTGACAGGTATGTACTGCAGCAGGACAGAGTGTCAGCTCCCTTGCAGTGCTCTTCCATTGCTGAGCACAGCTCAACATGCTTCTGTTTGGAGTGTTTTGCTCAGATACCCACCATGGGACAGACCAGCAGCTATTTGGGTATAGAAAGGCATGGCTGAAATAGAGATGATGAGCCTAAGGCTGTACAGGAAAGGAGGTTTAGATGGTGGAGGATGAGCACACAAAGCAGAAAATGGGGGAGGAGGAAAGAATCAATAGTTCATTAGATTTGTAGAGTAGAAGGAGAAAAAGGATCGATAGTTCATCAGATGTGAAGACTCGGCTTGTGAGATACGGTTGGTTAACACAAGAATATTTTAGTGGAATAATTGTTCATGTTCCATGCTTTAATTAATGCACATCTGTAACAGCTTATATCAGTATATGTAAAAGAATAAGGAATAAGTAGAAATTAAGTATATTCAGCTTGCAAAGCCTACTTTAAGGGAAGGCATCCTCCTAAAGAAAGCTTGTTGACAAATATGACATCGTTCTTTGAGGTTCTTCATCCTTCCTTCGCCAGCACTGTCTTTGCCATTGAGAATTGCTCAGAATTCTGCAGTTTTCCATGAGGATTTCAGTGAGTGTGAGTTCTGTCTGCGAGATTTGGTGTTGTGGTTTTAATAGTTTACAGCCAGAGTGAAAAGTAAATACGGTATTATAACAGATTTCAGAAATGGGTGTGAAATTTGCTACAAAATGAGCTCACTTATTTAACACATGGGCTAGAAGTCATGCAGTCATGCAGTTTCCATGATTATACTGTTGAGCAATAATAGCTACTGTACTCTAAAGGTGTATTTTTAGAAAGAAGGTTGCACACATCTAGTATTAGTTTGGACTGGCACTTTGTAGTGGATGTAAATAGTTGGAGAAGGCTACTTGTACCACAAAGTAGCTATTTTCTGTGGTTTTATTAATTTAAAAGATTGTGTATTGGCTGGATTTAAATGCTGACGGTCTGATTAGGGCCCATGAAAGCATGATGTATGACAGTCACATGCTCTGACATTTTCTAGTAACACAAGAGTTCTTCCTTGTGTTCAGTTGGTTTAAATATTCCTCTGTGTTCCCTTGCTGCATCCAGGGGGGAACAGTTAACCTCTCATGTTAGCTCTGCACCAGCAGGCTGTGAGAACTGGGAGCAATCCCTGTGCCTACCTGTGGCTCTGTAAGAAGTACAGCAGTTAACTATAATTTGTTTTCAGATAAAATAATGCAGCTAGCCTTCTTAATGGCTACAAATTATGAGAGCTTCAGATTCAGAGTTCCCCATAGTCCTCAAAGCTGATGAGTGTGCTCCTGTCCTCCGTACATGAATAATGCATGGACTTGCTAGCTTTAGTAAGATAGTTAATTCTCTTGGCCTTTAAGGGTTTTTTTTCTCTCTGTTATTACTTAGCTGTCATCCTGTTTGAAGGGAATGAATTAACCACAAGTCTAAAATTGCTGGTGAACTTAGGAGACAGTTAAATTATATGGATAAAGCAGCTCCAGTGTTCAAATTCTTCACCCGACACAGAATCACAGAATCAGCTAGGTAGGAAAAGACCCTCAAGATTATCAGTCTTTACCCCAGCATTGCCAAGGCCACCACTAAACCAAGTCACTGAGGGTCTGGTCTACACAGTGTGTGAACACTTGCAGGGACGGTGACTCCAGCACTGCCCTGGGCAGCCTGTTCCAATGCCTCAGCACCCTCTGGGGAAGGAATTGTTCCTTAATATCCAGTCTAAATCTCCCCTGGCAGAGCTTGAGGCCGTTTCCTCTTGTCCTGTCCCTTGTTCCTTGGGAGCAGAGCCCAGCCACCTCGTGACTCCATCCTCCTATCAGACAACTGTAGAGAGTGATAAAGTCATCGTCTCCCCCGCCCCCCAGCCTTCTTCAGGCTAAACCCCCCCATGTCCCTCAGCTGTTCCATATCACTGCTGTGCTCCAGATCCATCACCAGCTGCATTGCACTTCTCTTAATTAACGCTTAAATCTGTTGCTTTCTACCGGATAAAGCTGCAGAGAGATTTTTTTTGTGTGTGCTGTGGTAGTTATAGCCACATATCCTCCTGACATTGAGTAGGTAAGGCAAAACTTGAGAGAATGGCAGGGATTGACAGTGCACCTGATAAAACAGACTGCTTCTTATAATCTGTAATTCAAATGTTTGTTTTAAAAGGAAACACTGTGGTTGGCAGCCTATGAAGTGTGTGATGATAGCTGAGGAAGCCAAAGCCTATCTGGATAGCAGGAGGTAGAACCAGGTCGTGACACGCTGTGCTTTCACTCGAGGCACTATGTTCAACTGTTTTTCAGCTAGTTAACTTGATTTGCTGACCCCCATAAAGAACAACTGAACCCTAACCAAATTATTTTTGATTCACGACAAGCTGTGGCTGGCCTGAAGAATTGGGAACATTAAAATTCTTGGGTAGTATCTAGTGACATTTACAGTCCTTAAATAGTTGAGAATAGGTGAGATTTATGGGTCTTAACATGCTACCAGCTGAATGCTGGATTTCAGGATTTAGTCTTTATATACTATATTGCATCAGTTTGCTGTTACTACTGGTACTGGCAGGCTGGCGGTGAAGGGCTGGATTCTCTACTGGTGTGCATCAGCCCAGCTTTGGCTTGATCACATTGTTACAACAAAAGCTTAGGCAGTAAACTAAGGAGTCTGTGCCATGTAGTCAGACACTCTGTGGGCATCCAATCAGTCTGAATAGTTTTCTTGCTAAGAAATTGTTCTACCTGCACTGCTGCTGCCTTCCCTTCCACTGCTGCATTTCCAAGATCAAATTGCTTATTTCCACTGTTTGCTCTGAAGTTGAAAAGTATTTGTAGACATTGTCCCATAGAGAATGATCATGTAGCATCAGGAGAGCATGCAGCTTTTTATTAAGAGCACTGGATGGGATGAATTGGCACAGAGGGTGCTGTGCTGCCTAAATTGCCTTTACCTGTGTGGTGCCAGAGGTCTGTGCAGGCAGAAAGCTCGGCAGAAAGCTGATGCAATAACCAGCTGAAATGGTTTTGTTGGATCCCTTCATTGCTTTTCAGGTGGAAACAGTCACACTTCTTCCAGACTCATTTAATGTTGAGCCTGAATAATAATTATTATCTGTTTCTTTTTTGAATACTGAGAATCATCCAGGCATTTGTATGTTTTTCTATATATACATATTCATACATGTGTGTATATATATATATTTAAATTGTAGTTATCAGAATAAGATTATAAATGTGGTGTATATAATTCAATCACTTTGTAATATTCAATATCACTATCATGCTAAAGGCATACAAATGGCAAGAAATTATTGCAGCAGCTAGCTGGTTTATTCCTTGGATAGCTGGCTCACTTTATTTAGCATTGCCATAGATAAAATGAGGGCTTTTTCATAGATAAAATGAGACTGTGCTATTTCATGGCACAGGAGAAACTTTGGAGAAAGTAATTTGGTGCTGGTAGAAGTGGTAACTCAGGGTGACAAATCTGTGTCTTGCTCGCTATGCTTAACTTTGTTAATAGAGAGAAGTGGCATTGTTAGATAAGATTATAAATCCACATGTTATATGCTGTATTTGTCTGACTTAAGGTTTTCAAGTTCTATCAGTTGTTTAATTGTGGTATATAAATTACTTAACTTTCTTGTTCTTCTCCCTGATGATGTTCCACTGCATTTTGTAAACACTAATTACTGCCATCCCCAGCAGAGTTGCTCTTTTACATCAGTAATCATTCACAACTTGCTGGATGCCTGCAGCTACAAATCAGCCAGTTAAGCAACCCTGGGAGGTGTTTTGTTACTTTATTTTTTACATTATATAGCCCATCTGATAATGAGAGCAAGCAGAGGCCGTGGCCGGGCTCACTCCTGTGCTCCTGGATATGGCAACACCCAGCCTCGGATTTCAAAAGGAAGGAAGTGGTAGTTTGAGAACTGATCTGAAACTGAAGTGTGACCAGCAGGTCTAGGAGGTGACCCCTCTGCTCTGCTCTCAGGAGACCTCACTTGCAGCACCGTGTGCAGTTTTGGTGTCCCCAACATAAGAAGGACATGGAGCTCTTGGAGCAAGTGCAGAGGAGGGCCATGAGAATGATCATGGGGCTGGAACACTTTCTGTATGAAAACAGGCCGAGAAAGCTGGGGCTGTACAGCCTGGAGAAGAGAAGGCTGCGTGGAGACCTCAGAGCAGCCTTCCAGTGTCTGAAGGGGGCCTACAAGGATGCTGGAGAGGGACACTTCATCAGGGACTGCAGTGATGGAACAAGGGGTAATGGGTTCAGACTGAAACAGGGGAGATTTAGGTTGGATATTAGGAAGAAAAACAGTTTATACCTTGAGACCTGCTGCTTTTGAATGAGCTTTTATCAGGGTAGTGGCAAGCTTTAATTTGGGATGTAGTGACTCATCTGCAAGCCTAAGAACTAGAAGAAGGGGAGCATGGAGCCAACTCCCAGGATCTGGCTGGGAAGAGCGGTGCCTCTGTGAGCAGCCCTAATGCTCCTACCTGCTTGGAGTGTGCTGCAAACCAACACAAACACAACATGAAACCCCTTAGAAAGTCATGTTTCATGTTGGTCCATGGAGATGGGAGGTACATTTTACAACAGGAGTAAATGTAAGATAAACCAACAAATTTAAAAGGAGGGTTTTCTTAGAAATGCTTTGGTTTAAACACACTTTGAACAGAAGCCAACCAGAAGTTTACTACAGAAATGCAGAACTTTTCTGTAGGTCAGTCAATACTTCTCTTTAGATTATAGCTGTATATGTAGTGTTTCATTTTCCAGTGCCTGTTTGAGTAATAGAGGGGGTTAGAAAATAAAAGTTTTTGCTTATCCCTTTTCCAGTTTACCCAGTCTGATGACAGATGTTAGACCTGATCCTCTGCTACTCTTTCTAAAGGCTTGTTAGAAGGGAAAGACATTTAGGCTGCTCTAAGATAAGGCTCAATCAGTTAATGAAATAGTCTCTATTGCACTACTTACCATGGCAAGATTGTAAACTTACTGAGCTAGGGTGGTTTGTGGTTCTTCAAAAAGCTTCTGTCCATCTCCCAGAAGACTTAGTTGTTCTGCGCTCAGTGGTTTTAGCATCTTGCCCCTGCATCCCCTTCCTGTTCTGCAAGTATCAAATGATGAAATTCCCATACTCTGGCTCAGGAGGTTATTCCACAGCTTATTTCTGATACTCATCTTGGACCATTTTTGTTTCCAAAGCTGTATGATTTCCGAAGCAATTGCTTTTCCTGCTGAGAGCTGTGATACTTGATTTTTGTCTGCCCCATCATCTCCTCATTGCTGCCTTAATTTTAAGAAGTTCTGTGGTGTGAGTTATTTTAATCTCTCCTTCCAAGCTAAATTTAGTCAGTCTTATATCAGGCTTAGATGTTGAATTATTGCAAGGAAATCTTAGATAGAACATGAGAAGTGTACTAATGTAATCCATTCATATTGCCTATATTACAATTTAATGGTTCTGCACCAGGAAACTGGATTAGGGATTTCATTTTCACCAAATCTGGGAAACTGAAGGCTGTTTTTAATTCTTGTTACAGTCTAGAAGGAACTTGGGATATGTCTGAACTTTGCTTTTGACTCGCACTCCGTAGTTCACTACTGACACTGTCCATCTCTTGACATGTTTTGCTGCCTGTTTTCAGAACAAGCCATCTGTTTTGCTCTTAGTATATTTCAAAGTCACCTTTATTTAAATATGCTGAAAGCTGCTTAAGGAAGAGATTTTTTTTTTAGTCAATTAAGTCTGACTATGTGGAATGAGTGATGTCTTTATCGTTCTTTAAGACGAAATGGTTTAATAATGGAATTAGGCTAGGCACATCCAAATTGTAGCACTCCAATGTCATTCTTGCCTGCATGAGCAGCCACAGTGATTCTTCCCAGCTTGTCATGATAAACCAAAGACAGATGACAGTATTCACCATATGAGGAATTAATTTGACAGGCAGTTTTGATACTGAGGTAGCACTAAAGAGTGTACTCAGGCAGTCCTGGTGCTGGCAAGTGAGTAACCTTGTCTGTGGGCTTATTTGCAGGCACTGCTGGCACTTAGGTGAGCCCTTTTCTTTTAATCTACTTCAGAAGAACACTCCAAAGGCAGTCTTTATTTGCTTTTAAATTTGGTGGTTGGGCTTCAAAGGCAGGGATGCTGACAGAGCAGTAGAACACTGTAAATAATTCAGACCATGGTTGCCACTGGCTTGTTGAATGCTGTCTTTGTACTCCACCTTTTATGAGCAGTGACTGAGTGTAAGTGAAGATGAAGCTTTACTTTAGATTAAAGACCTTGCAGTGAGTCAAGTTGTGGTTTGTAGTCATCTTTTAATGACTTGCAATAGGAGAACGTGAAAGTATTTTCATGTTGGTCTTTAATATATATGTGCTTTGGAAAGGAAATGTATTTCTTCTCCAGTGAGAAAGGCAGATATGGCGATGCAATGTCAAATGTTGCCAACAGGACAGAGGTCCGTTCTGAGCTGTGCTTGTCTCCTGGCTGTCTTGTTACCATTATAGCTTACCAGCACAAGGAGCTGGACAGAGCTCCTGCAAGGCAGAGCCAGCTTTGCCTCCTTGGCACATGGCTCTTGGCTTGCCTGGACCAAATAGGTTGCCAATACTAAAGGCAAATACCCATTTCCTGTTGGACTGGAATGGCTTCTATGGTGTGTGTGTTGGGCCACATGGGTCCATGCAGCAAAACCAGTTCAGTGCTATATGCTTTCCAAATTTAGTTATCTGAAAAATTTGCTGAACTGCAACTAACAGGAGACTAAAATGCCCTGAGATGTGTAAATCATCCTTCAGTGCTAAGGAAATCCAGTCCGTCAGTTTTTGCCAGATGAAAGCATTTACTGCTGGCTGGTACCTCTGTTTGCATTTCTGCAGGTTTAGGAGCTCTGCTTCCAGGCTGACATCCTTTCAGAATGCTCAGCTTCTGAGGAGACTTCATTAGTCATGCATGGTCTCAATTGTGCTTAAGTTATTCCTTCCTTTCTCAACATCTTTCTATAAATACTTGGAAATCATTTAAATGCATTATTATTAACCTACAGTGACCTTTCTGAGGCAATCTGATTAGGAGATTGTTAGCAGAGGAATAAATACAAGCCAAAATTGGAGGACGTATGTATAGGGGGGAATCAACTGGGGAAAGAGTGTATGTGCTTTGCACACTTTGGAGCTCTTGTGCCAGAGCTTTGAAAGGTGCTGCCTGTTGTCTGACCACAGATGCTCTTCTCTTAGGATTTGAAAAACTAATTTGCTCTTGTCTGACTGCCCCTTTGAAGCCAAGTAAACTCTGCATAGTGTTTTTATGCATTCCCCAAAACTTTCTTCAATCCTTGTGGTATTTGCCCAAGGAAGTTGTGGCTGCCCCATTCCTGGGAGTGTTCAAGGCCAGGTTGGTCAGGGCTTGGAGCAACCTTGTGTTAAGATCCTTTCCAATCCAATCCAAACCATTCCATGATTCTGTATTTGTTCTGTTTCAGGTATAGCAGTTTTCCATAAAGGCTAATTTAACTTCCTGTTACTATGGCTGTCAATCTGTGTAACATATAGTTAATATAGAAATAGCAAGATATAATTTGCTTCTGCAGATAGACAACACTATTTTATTGTAAAGAGTTTAGTAAAAGTTGATGGTTTATCACTTAGGAACATAACTTAAACATTCAGAGTCCATGGTATTTCCCCAGAGTGATCCATAATACAGCAGCTTAAGAAAAGGGAGGAGGATTTGGATGGGAACACTTAAAATTTCTTGGCAGATGCTTACTACTAGGGAAGCTTATTTTTTCTCCTCTTTCCTTCTGGGAATGTGATATTTCAAGGAGGAAATGGCTGATGTGGGTTCGTGAGAGTGCTGTCTGAAGGCAGGCTGAGAGAGGAACCTCATTTACATTGCAGACCACATCCCTGTGAAAAATGGAGCCTGTGCTTTTAACCTGCCGAGGCTGGTGGGTACTTTTGGGAACACAGCCACAGCCGCCTGCCAACGCGGCTGGCACTACTGCATGGCCGGGGCTCCCGGCACTGCCAAGAGCGCCTGGTTGAGCAGTGATAAATAGCCCTTGTCTGTTGGAGGGATGCCTATGTGCAACTAGAAACTTGTCTTCTTGTGTCTGAAAGACAAGGTGAAAGACTGGCGGAAGATGTAGAGTATTCTGGCATTGTGTGAACGGTGCTGTTCTGCTCTTATCATTTGAACTGCAGGTTTTCGAAGTGATATTTTAAGTTCTTGCAAATGGATGATGCAGAGGGGCATAGTTGTTGCTATGCTTTCAGAAAACACTGAATATCCAGCATCATGAATTGTTAATGGCACTTAGGAGAGTCCTTATTAAATTTCTGGTACAGCTCTTGGTTTTACCTTCTTCTGAGTAGAGCTTCCCAAAGACCTGGTTTAGTGCTGTGGTAGGAGCTTCAGTGAGGCATTAAAAGGATGATTAAAAGAGCAAAAGAGTTATGGTAGTGTCCAGAGGGTGGCAGTTGTATGTGAAGGTTACTTTGGTCTGTTCTGTGTTCTCATTTCATGATTAACAACTCAACATTGTGATCTTTCTAGATTTGGGGGGGGGGGGGGGAGCTTTTTAGTCCAAACAGTGATATTTGGGAGCATGTTCTCATTTCAGGACTCCTTGAAGATTGTTTTCCATTAGGAAAGTTCTGTAACCAGGATGTCTCCATAAAGTAAGACAGATTTTGTTCAAACACCTAAATAGCCTCAAAGGAAATTGTTTTTTCTGAGACAACAGTGTTTGAGTGGGCTAAGCAGAATCTTCCATCAGAATTGGCTAAAGCCGATACGGAAAAATGCACAGAAAATCAATTGATCTTTATGTATTTGAAAGCAAGGATTCAGTCCTGCTGTGACTACTGAGCATGAAAGAGAAACAGACTGTTTTGGAAGAGGCAAGATTTCGTGACCTTTTTCTGTCAGTGGTGATTGCTAAATCTGTATGGACCATCCCAAGCATGAATCTGGTGAAGTGAGAAGTATTATGCACAACTGGCTTATAAAAAATGTGATGCATCTAAGAAATGAGTAGAGGAAATGTCTTTATTGGGAATGTCTTCATGCTGTGCTATAAGGTTACAAATGAAGGGTACTGAGCCCTAGGTCACACTTGAAATCTCAACACAAGGGTTGCCGTACGCTTTTGCTGCAGGGTAACTTCTGCTAGTCTGTGAGATCTTTAAGCCATGATACAGGTTGCTCTCTATGAAGTTTCCTTTTGCTCCAGCACAGGAGTTTCTTGTTGAAAGTGACATGGGAGAGAGGTCCAGAAGTTTTGAACAATTGTCATCTGGCTTTGGTGTTTTAAAGGGAAGAGTATCCTGGAATAGCAGTTTTAATTGATGTTACCTATACAAGGGAAAATAAGTGATGGTCCTGCTTTTGCCTTTGGAAGACATATTGATAAAGCAAATAGTATCAAAATTTTGCTCTTTTTTACTAAGCTGGAAAGTTACCTTAGAGACAGTGAAGTGCATGTTTCAATTGGTACTAGGTTTCCTAATGTACAAACCTCAGAATTCTGGTTTTGTGTCAGTAAGTAAAATTTAGTATTTATTATGAAAAGGTTTCATTCCAGATGTGAAATGCATGACATCAACATACAAATATGTCATTAATAGCAGAGACAATGTAACTTATAAGGTTTTGAAAACAATACCCTAAACCATAACACAGAGAAAGGGAAAAAGACTTTAGTTTTCTTTTTCCTTTGTTCATTGACATTTTCTACTGATCCTGGTTTAGTGCTTACCCCTCCCAAGTTAATTTATTTTTGGCGATTAGGAATGCTTTCTTTAGTATTCTGATCTCCTGGTCTTTCCCAGGTGGGCAGTCCCAGGGGGGAGTGTGTCCTGCTTCCCTCCCTCCCTGCCTGCAGCAAAGGAAAACAGGAGGTGCAGATGATGAAGAGCTCCAGGTCTCCATTGCTGGCAGCATGATTGTACTGAATGAGCAGCACACACAAGCACTGTGCTTTTGAGTTCCCTGGGAAGTACCCTGGATGGACACTGCCCCTCACTCCTTAGTCTCTTGAGCTGGGAGATACTTGAAAATAACAAGGAAATGAAAACCAAGTATGAGCACTTTGGGAAATGGGATGCATGAGAGGGTCAGGTTACCTTAAAGTCTTCTTGTCCCTAGTGCTAGACTACAGGCTCCTTTGGGGTTGTGGTTTTGATTGGCTATGCTTTTACTTGCCTGTCAGTAGAAGAAATCAAGGCTTTGTGCTTGTCTTAAATCTTACTCAGCCATACACACAAAGTAAACACCTAACTAATGGTGAGGATGGGTTAAATTGAATGCTCCCCAGGAAGTCTGGTCTGGGTGGTTATTCCCTCCCCTAAAAAGGATGATTTTGGAAAGCTTTGTGTAGCTTTTTACTTGGTCATTGTTGACATGATTAACTTAATTGGTTAAGAAATATCCAAGACATAAAATGGCATGGCCATCGTCATATGCCCAAGGGATCAGTGTTTATCTCAAAACTGCGAGCACTTGGACAAAAAATAATCCGATTCATTTTTTTTTTCAGGCAGATTGACATTGAAAATGACTTGGCAACAGGGAAAAAGCAAAATCTCTATGGATGGGGGACCCCATTTAGCAGTGTTTACTTTGGCAAAATTCCCTTTGGCTTTGCTGACAATGCTGGTAAAGTGAAAAAAGCTGAGTCAACAGGGAATTCAGTGGGAAACATTCTTTTGTGCTGTGTGTAATTCTGCATATGCTTTTAGTATTTTGGGAGTTTGTACTTTGGATTACATACTGAGTTAAAGAATTTGTTTTGACAACAGTGTTTCGGTTGTTGCACCAATGTCACCTAGATTATGGATCTCAAAAAGCAATGCGTGATATTTACAGATCCACAGGTGAAAAGACTTTGTTTTTAAACCTCAGTTCACTGAGTGCCAATGCCTTGGGAGTAGGAGCACAGAAGAAAGGGAAGGAGACTGCTGTTAAGAGGAGAAAATAAGGCATACTTAAATGATTTAAGAGGTCAGAAGATTTGATTGAAAAGAGTCGTAGTGGAATTTTATATATATATGTATATAATTTTTATACATGCCACATAAGCATAAAATAGGATAGATACATCCCACCTTTTTTCCTTATTGTAATCACATTAAGAAAAAAATAAAAAGCAGTGTTCAAAATACAAGGCTGATAGTAAAGGTCAGGAGCTATTAAAACATAATGGGAATGTAGCATCAAACTGATATTCCACTAATTTACTAAAGCAAAACCCCAAAAAAACCTAAATCCCACAATTCTTCCCATTAAAGAAGGTAATACGTAATTTTGAAATTGTCATATCCCAAAGTGTAAATAAAACATCAAAGAAAAAAATGTCAAAAAAACCCTTCTGGGGGGCTGGAAATGGCATTAGTGTCTTCACCAAGCTCTGCTGCCTTGCTTAATACTGTAATGAATCATGTCATTTATTGTGGTATCTAAGTATGAGCTTGCATAAACTCACTTGTTCTTGAAAACCTTATCCTGCATATTTGCCAATGCCCAGATAAGAAAATGCATTCTCTGGTGGCTGAAACAATGTTGAAATTAGGTTATATTTTGTACAAATAAATTATTGTACATCTCCCCAAATTGTACTATTGCAGAAGTATTTTTTCTGTACTGTTAATCACAGCATTGTTCTTACTATAAGGAGAACAATATTAATTCCAGCTCATAGCTTAATCTCTCCTTATTTCGCTTTGTTTAGGCCTAAAATGAAATATTAATGGCTATTTGTGTCACTAATCTCCATGGTCTGGTATTGCCACTAAAATATGTAAAGTATGCGTGTAGGAAGAAGGTAAGGATGGTTCAGACATTTTCTTCTTTCATACTTTTAGTGTTGTGCATTTATTTATGTATATTTTACATATACCTATAAACACACACACATGTATACACTCACATACATAGTAGTGAGCCGAGTGCCTCTAGCTACTACCTGAATCTCTTCAGGAATCTGAAAACACAACCATTGTTACAAGGGTTTTAGTACAAACTCTATTTCTTTCATTCTGTTTTTCTATATAAAATCATCTGTATGAGTGGGTAGATGGGATGTCATTTCCTACAGAAATAAGGCGTGCAGTACATTAAAGAGATGAGTGAATTGCTCAGCTTTGCTTTGTTGTTCCCAGATGCAATTTTTTAATTGCCAGCCTTACAAATTGACTTTGGTATTTGAAAATCGAGATAAATCTTAGTACATAATAGCTGTTCTGCAGGCCGAATGATGCTTTCATTTACACCTGCGCAACTGCATTAGCCAGCTGGCAGCTGGGGGCAAAGAGAGCTGCAAAAGGCTGTTTATGGACAAAGGGTATTTGATAATGAATCGGTAAGAAGCAATAAACACAAATGCTTTGTGGTGTTTTATAGTTCCTTCCAGAGCACAGTCACACTGCTTGGTGGTTCAGCTGCAGTTTTCCTCTTCATCTTGTTTGACATCAGTGATGTGCTGTGCAGATGATGGTTATAAAACCACAAGTGAGTAATGTGAAGCACAAGGACAGAAGGACCAAGCATGACAGTGTGAGGAAGAGAGAGCTGAGGCAAGCCCCTTGCTGCCCTCCCCTTTGTGTCTGAATTCATTGGAACAAGAACTGAGTGCTGCAGGGGAAAAGCGTGTAGTTTGAGGGGTCTGAAGGAAATGTGGTGAGTTGGAGTAGGACAGGGAAGAAGCTGTGAGTGGAATGCTCCTGCAGGCCAAGTTCTCCAAACAGACTGAGCAGTGCAGTGAGGAATGAGAGGATGGATGGATGGATAATGGCAGCAGTTCCACCTCTCCTTTCAGCCATTCAGGCCAGAGAAGACAGCTCAGAGAGGACTCCTGCTGTTCGTGTCTAGGAAGAAGTACATGGAAGTAGCGAGCAAAACGAGTTAGCTGCAAGAGTCTAGTGATCTCATGTGAAATGCCAGGGATGTGTGTGTGAGTTTTAATGTTCGTCATCATTGCGGGAAGGGGAGAGGGAGAGGGGGGTAGCCAAGAGGGCTGAGGGGGAGAGCAAGGGTGGCTGTGAGGGGTGAGGGGAGATCTTAAGGGAAGATCAGTTTGCCCTTAGTGACATGGGTTATTGGTGGCCTTGGCAAACCTGGGGTAGCAGTTGGGCTCGATCATCTTAAAGGTCTTTTCCAACCTGGTAGGGATCCAACACAGAATCATAGAATCAGTTCAGTGGCAAACCACACTCCCTACCCCACCTACCCCTCTGCTTTCCCTTCCCATCAGTGGGTTCTGTGCTCAAAGGTACTTCAGAGGCTTGGTGTACGATAACATACCAAATAGAGTGGCTGTAGGAGTGCATAATATGGGAATAATCTTTCCACACTATTTCTCACAAAATGACCAGATCATTTGTAAGAGAACATGCCAGGAGTGCTGGTTGTAGGTGGTGGCACAGCAGTGTGGAATTTCAGATGGCGCTTTGCCAAAGCAGGAGGATGGTAACACAAGCTTGTGATGGGAAGAGCTGAGCAATGATTTTAGGCCTAAACAAAAGGAAATAGAAGAGATTAAGCTGTGAGCTAGAATTAATATTGTTCTGCTTAAATTAAGAACAGTGCTGTGATTAATAGCACAGAAAAAGTATTTGTAGAACTTTATAATTTGGGCAGAGAAGTAATTTCTCCATACAAAATATAAACTAATTTCAATATCATTTAAGCTACCAGAGGATACATTTTCTTATCTGGGCAGTGGTAACAATGCAGGTTAAGTCTTTCCAGAATAAGCGAGTTTATGCAAGCCCATTCTTAGATAAGACAATAAATGACTTGAGTAAAGGCAGCCCTGTGTGCTCTACCTGTGATGTGATAGTGTATTTGTGTTCAAAATGAATGCTTTAGAAATGTCTCCAGAGAGCAGCAGCTGTGTTTGCTTACCAGGAGTGATGACAAATCCTAAATTCAGTATTAAAATAGTTCAGATTGTCTCCAGCACCCATTTTCTGCTGATAAAGATTATGGTACTTAAGAAAAAAAGCCAACAAGAAATCAGAAGTATAAATGGCACTAAACCAATGGGATCAAATTCATTATGTTGAGCCTAATTGCAATTTCGTTACTGCAGATTGGTTTCAATGTAATTCTATTAATATCAAAACTAGAGTAACAAAGTGATGAGTCAGATCTGTTGTTTGTGGATCTCCCCTAGAGATCATCAACTTGTATACAGCTGCATTCAAATGTAAATGACATGCCTTTCTTCACTTGGTTTGAGGAAATCTGCATATGTTGGAGCCTCTGGGTAATTTGGCTTGAAACAGATGGGAAAATACCATGTTACAAAGATAATGGGGATGTAGTCAAGTCTTAATTGTCTTAAACAGTATGATTTCTATTAGTTTAAGGAGGAGAATTATCAGTTCAGTTAGCCTGACAATATGGTAAAACCTTGAAGAAAGCTGCAGTGTGATGCAGATGCTTTGAATCAATTTAGTTAACTAGACTAAATAACTTCATTATTTAGTGTAATACTAAACGTCCATACAGAAAACTGCTGTGATAGGTTCCAGGTGAGAATATATGAGTTCTTTGCAATGAAAATCTTGAATGAACACATGTTATTTTAGTATAGAATCATAGAATAGTTAGGGTTGGAAAGGACCTTAAGATCATCTAGTTCCAACCCCCCTGCCATGGGCAGGGACACCTCACACTAAACCATATCACCCAAGGCTTCATCCAACCTGGTCTTGAACACTGCCAGGGATGGAGCATTCACTACCTCCATGGGCAACCCATTCCAGTGCCTCACCACCCTAACAGTAAAGAATTTCTTCCTTATATCCAGTCTAAACCTCTGCTGTTTAAGTTTCAACCTGTTACCCCTTCTCCTATCACTACACTCCCTAATGAATAGTCCCTCCCCAGCATCCCTGTAGGCCCCCTTCAGATACTGGAAGGCTGCTATGAGGTCTCCATGCAGCCTTCTCTTCTCCAGGCTGAACAGCCCCAACTTTCTCAGCCTGTCTTCATATGGGAGGTGCTCCAATCCCCTGATCATCCTCGTAGCCTCCTCTGGACTTGTTCTCACAGTTCTATGTCCTTTTTATGTTGAAGACACCGTAACTGCACACAATACTCCAAGTGAGGTCTGACGAGAGCAGAGTAGAAGGGCAGGATTACCTCCTTTGACCTGCTGGTCACGCTTCTTTTGATGCAGCCCAGAATACAGATTTAGGAATTCTTGTGAACCTCCAGTGTGCTGGGCACAGTGGGAGTAAAGATGACAGGGTGCACTTCACTGTCCCACACAATGAATATGCCATATAAAACACAACAGGTTGATAAAATAGGTCAGTGGGAGAAGAGCAGATGGGAATTGAGGGATGGGAAAAGATTCACCTGAAATCTCTTTCTGATCCCTCCCCTAAGCAATAAAGACCTGTTTTCAGCCATGAAGGCTACACACATAGGTGTGTACCTATGCATGTGTGTTTTGTATGCCTATTTATGAAGCATGTTTCTCCACAAGGAATTGTTTAGGCATGTTGCAGTCATTATGTTGCATATTGTCTGCAGTTTGGGAACTCCTGTTGCAGTAGCTGTCTGTAGTTCTTTGGCCTTGAAACCTGAACTTCAACTTTCTCCATTATTACTTTGCCCATAAATCTGTTCATAACCCCTGAACGATATTGTCTTTGAACTCAAATGCATCTGCTCAGTGAAATTCTCATCTGAGCTTTAATCGTCTCTCACCTTAATGTATTTTAACTTCTCTCTTTATGGCCTGGCACACAAGCTGAATTTAATGGTGATACATGTGTTCCTAAGAGTAAAAGATATAAAGTGTACATTAGAGATTAATCTAAGCCAAACCCTCATTGCCAAGATGTTAAACTTGAGGGAAATTTTAGCTGGGAGGAGCTAAGGAGCCAAGACTTGTAGCTCAGGCCCATCTCTAATGTCAAGCACTTTTTGCTGGTTGGTTTTAAAGAGGGTGTATTTATGTTAGGTGTCTTTTCTAGTACTGAACATTTAGATCATCACTGAAGTCACTTGTCTCAGTTTACCTTCATACTGTGTTCAAGAGAAAACAAAGAGTTGTTCTGTGGAGGTATTTGAGGGGAGGAAAAGAACAAACAAATCAAGGACAGCAAACAAATCTTTCCAGCTCATATTGCCTATTTGCATGTTCCTGATGCACACAGGGAAGGTCATCGAAAGTGTGCTTCCTTTTTCAGAAGGGAAGAGGCCACTGTTCTTGTTTATGCTCCCTGGCAGCAGGCAAGTCTATCAAGCTGTAACTCTGTTCCTTTTTAAAAGAAGCCATTCATTTGCTGGTAAAATCCATTATTATCTAGGTCTGTTTTGCAGCGTCTGAATTATACAGAACAGTACAATTTACTAATCTGTAAATTGGAGAAATAATGTGCTAAAATGTTTTCCAATTTGAATCATAGCTGTGATACTGGGCTTTTCTTGCTATTGGTAATAGAATTACTGTAACACCTATGTACATTTAAACGAGCTGTTGTAATTCAGAAATGAAGGTTTTCAGTAACATTTCTCCTGTGAACTTGACTTGCAGATTTGGCCTCAGCCAAACCTTGGGTTGCTCCTGTTGCACATACTACATGTGTTTGATCTGGAGACCTTTTTAGGTACATCATAAACCTGCCTAGAGGATAAGAACTGTAGGGCACACTGAGCCTCTCAGAAGAGGGTTTCTACAGATACAATATGTAAGCCTATATATACAGCCTCGTAAAAATACACACAGGCAAATTAGTTTTCTAGGAAGAACGCTTCTATAACCAGTGATTCAAATAGAGTGTTTGGGAATATGCTTAAGTCTACTAAATAGAAATCTTTAAGAATAATTTTTAAGCCTGTGTTGAATTAATTTGATTTAGGCATGTGCTCTGGTGCTCAGGAATCATTACTCGTTGTCTAAGTCATGTGTCTTCTTCATAGGAGATTGCAAACACTGAAAAGCAAAAAGAGTTGCGAGGAGATATTTACTTGTGCTCAAATGACAGATTCTTTATCGAACCCCTAACAAGAGGCCACTGGCTTTTGGGATTGACTTTGGTTTGTTTTCTTTCTGTTCAGCTTCTCAAGTCTTTCCCTCTCAAGACAGCACAGCTGGAGAGCATTAACTGAAAACAAATGATGCTGCAAGAGTATCTGCTTGCTCAGTGTTGCTTTTTCAGCTTAATGCTGCTAAATGATGCCCGATTGAAGTTTTAAACTGTAACTGCATTTAACACTTAAAAACCAGAGGTAGCTGTAAAACAAACCCCCCCTGTCCAGGAGGGAGGAGGGAGGTTTACCCCTGAGTCCTTCCACGTATTCAAACTTTCTTGCCTTCCTTTCTACTTTTAACATATTTAATTTAAAGTACCAAATTTCTGTGGGATGTGGCTTAGTTCAGCTTCGGGGGTGGGGGTTGTGGTTTGTATTATTTCTATGGTTTTGCTTCCACACTCTGTCTGATAAAAGCAAGGTGCCTTTGTGGTACAGCATAAGGCTTTATTTGTCCTAGCAGACAACTGCTGGAGACAATGGCTTTATCAGCCTTGGCTGATAAAAAAAAAACATCTTTCCATCTGCCACCCATTGCTCTTTAGAGGAAGGGAGGGCAATAGTTTCCAGCTGGGTATGAACAAGCTGCATGGATGGGAGGGTGATGCTCAGGGGCTGAAGGAGGGTGTGTGGTGCTCTTGGAGCTTTGTAGCACATGGCTTCTGTCAAGTTTGGTCGTAGTGTGCCAGAGCCCAGTGCTCTTTGATTCAAAACATGGGAGTTAGGGCGAATGGCAGTGCTCTGTTGAAAAAACGTAGGATTCTTGAGTGGTGATTCCTTTGGATCACCTGAGCTGTAACTAAGATGTGATGTTCTAAGGTGCTTCATTTCTATGGTTTGCTGGCTTAGGCTGCAGAGCTTAGACATCTGTGGGAAAAATAGATAAGTGATTTCTTTTATCCTCCTACCCTCTGACTGATTTTTCATTGCTGTTATGAGATTTATTAGCCTTTTTATGACTGGTCATAGCCTGTGTTCTTTAATATATTATTCTCAATTTCCTTTCTCTAGATTGTGCTGTTTAAGGCACACAACTCACATTTTCCATTAGTTGCATCAGGGAAGCCATAAATATGTCACGGGGGGTGTATTTATGTACCATATTATGTGGGGGAAAGAATTTGGCCTGTACTGTGTAAAATTAAAACAATAATTAAGCTTTGGCAGAAAGGTCGGAAGGAAAACTCCTGGCTTACATATATTTGTGTGTTTATTATATGTGATAATTAAATGGGAGTTACAAATTTCTGCATACCCTATATCACCCTCACGGAAACACTTAGGCCACGTTACCCTTTAGCAGGCGCTTTAATACCTGGAGGAAGGGGGGAAACTCAAGTGAAGGGATTAACAAAAATATTGTCTGGAGATTGGTGGGTTCCAAGACTCGTTGCTGAGCACCAGGCTGAGGAAATTGGGACTGTTCAGCCTGGAGAAGAGAAGCTGCATGGAGACCTCAGAGCAGCCTTCCAGTATCTGAAGGGGATCTACAGGGATGCCGGAGAGTGACTCTTCATCAGGGAATGTAGTGATAGGACAAGGGGGAATGGGTTAAAACTGAAACAGGGGAAGTTCAGGCTGGATATAAGAAAGAAATTCTTTACTGTGAGGGTGGTGAGGCCCTGGCAGAGGTTGCCCAGAGAAGCTGTGGCTGCCCCATCCCTGGCAGTGTTCAAGGCCAGGCTGGATGTGGCTTGGAGCAACCTGCTCTAGTGCAAGGTGTCCCTGCTCATGGCAGGGGTTTGGAACTGGGTGAGCTTTAAGGTCTCTTCCCACCCAAACCAGTCTGGGATTATTTCTTTTCTTTCTTTTTTTTCTTTTTTTTTTCTGTATCTGACTTTAAACCTGCCTTACAGCAGTTGGAAGCAGTATCATAAATCACTGAATAGAAGTGGGTTTTAGTAAGTTTGAGGCCCCAAAATAGCACAGCGTAATATAGTTTGGTATTGTAGGTAGACTTATAAAAGAAGTAAAAATCCTTATGTTTTGGTGATGACTTAAAAAAACTTCCTCTCTTTTTCAATAGGTTTTAATTTTGTATTGGTTGTGCTGTTTTTTTCCTGCCTCCAGACAACTCTGATTTTATAACTGAGATCAAAATACATTCTACATAGATTAAGGAAAGCTAGGAACATTGTGTGCTATTAGAGCTTTAAAAATTCTTTTAAAAACTCCGTATTGTCATTTGGCAAATAACTGCTAAAAGCTGCTCTTTTGTATGAGCCTTATGTAACATTGCAGTTAATAACATTTAGTGTCACTGGATGCTAAATGACTTCAGTATCTCAACTATAAAAGCCTGCTTACAGAGATGAGGCAGTTTTGTTGGGGTGCCAGATTGTTAAATAACTGCAGGTTGCCAAAACTAAATGAACTTTTCAGCTGGTAACGATGTGCAAATTGCCATCGAAGATGCATATTTACTGGGGAAACACTCACAAGCACATCGTTGTCTCTAGCTACAAACATTTCTTTGCCTTTGTCCTTAAACCATGAGTGATACCATTAGAAGGCATGTATCCAGCTACATAAGCAGCTCTTTTGTGTTATAGTTACTAAATAGCTTTTGTTATTTCATTAAATAAATATAATTTATTGAATAACTATTTAAACTATTTTAAGCTGTTAGCTCTTATGTTAAACAGCTATTTAAGCTATTTTGTATGCCACTTGGTGAAATGCAGTTCTGCATGGGAAGAAGGGCTGTTGTTGTGCCCTACCCCCTGCTCCCAGTCTTTCAGTTCTCTGTAACTGTTGCGTAGGGAAGGGAAGGTCTGTGATGGACGACCCCGTACTGCAGCCAACAGTGGGCCTGTTGCAGAGGAGTGGAAGCACAGGTCTCTTTCTTAGCTGGTTCTTTTTGTTGTTGTGGTTGAGTTTTGTTTAATTTTTGTTTTCTTGTACTGGTCCAAAATTGGGAGATACGGGAATTAAGCTCTGACACATTAATTAAACAGAATTATTTTTACACTTTTTTAATGCTTTATATGTTTTGCATATTTTATGTATGTTTTTATACAGTGTTCTGTAACGTGGCAGTTATGAGGAGCTACTTTGAGTGTAGAGCTTTCATAGTAAACTTTAAATGAGGAGATGATTCCTTAAAGTACGTTGCAGAGGCTCAGGGTGTGTGTTACCCAACAAGCTGTAGCTGCTCTTTTCTCTGGAGCCTGAGAGGAAGCGCTGGGTTTCCTGTGCAAAGCTTGCTCCAGCGCCCCGGCGCGTCTCGCTTTGGATTTCTTAGCCTGGTCGGGAATTTAACACAAAGAGCCATTCTTGTGAATCATGTTTTCTTTACAGTTTTGCATTCCAGCTCAGCAATTCATTCCTCCTTTTCTCTGATGGCAAGAACATTACTGGAGTTCACATAACTTCACCTAAACGGCTAGTTCATGTTCTGAGGGGGCTTGAACTCTCTAGTTCCATTCTGCTGTGGGTTATTCTAAAAACACAACACTCATCAGGCATATTAGGCATGCTGAGGAGATATCTTCTGAGAAGCAGTTAATGTCCCTGAATTTCAGACGTTTTCAAATGTAAATATTTAAAGTTGTAAAAGAGAGACTTTTTCAGTAGCCAGACTTACCACTAACCATGTGGCTTCAAAATTCATCTTCCCATCTCTTGCATTGTTAGTATTTTCTTCTCAGCATTATTTGTATGATCTCAAAGGAAATGAGCATTTTGGAAATAGTGGTTTGAATGCTTGAATGTACTGTTGAGTGTTTTGCATGCATCAAGTCTGTGTGTGTTTTAGGTGGGGTGCATAGTAGTGCATACTCAGGGTTGTCGAACTTTTCCTCTCTGAAAGGACCAAGTCACAGTGATACTTATGTTTATGATTGAATTTCCCAGAAAACCAAAGGCATTTTTGGTGTTTGCATGCGTGTGAAAGAGACGGTTCAGCCGCTACAGCAGATGAGCAGCAACCTCTGCAGTGGTTCATTTCCTTGCCAGCATGCTGTGCTGTGCTAACATTGCCCCACTTCCCTCTTCCCAAGGAGTTCCAGCACAGGAAAAGCCTCTCAACTGGTGGAGGACCATCTGCAGTGGGGGTATGGCAGAGCCTGGGCTTGGCACCCAGATATTAGCAGCCAGGCTGTGTGCCAGACCGTAACACCTGATGGATGTTAAAGTGCCTCTGAAATCACCACTTGCTTATGCTTGGCAGTCTGGCATGTCTTTGCTCTGCCAGCTCCCAAGGCAGGGGACCTGTTGGAGCACTTGATGGCACCCATCTCACCCAGGGTCTGATGGGCTGGAGAAGGGTGCACAGCGGAGTCTGTCTTGCTAGGATTCAGGGCAGGGTGCTGCTGAGGGATGTACCCAGATGCCAGAGCTGAGGCGCACTCCCAGCCGCTGTCAAGGGTCTGTACAGTCTTTATACAAACTTCTTTCTGCCTCTTCCCCATGTTAATACAAATGCCTCCCCCTGGAACTCACACAGTTTGCAAACCCTAACTTTTGCATCTGGAAAGCTGGACCTCTTTCCAAATGATCCTCCTTTTGTAGTATATGTAGTAAAACTGGGAGATGTGGTGATGGACGGGAGAGTGCTTGCATTAAGGTGTGTGCCAAATGTTAATAATGCTTCTGAGCATTATTGAGTTAGGCTGCCCCAAAATTGCCGGTCTTTAAACAGTTTCACGTTTATCCCAGAAACTGTTTTGAAAACTAAGATTATTTCTATTCCTGAATTTAATTTTTGAGCATTTAGGACTATTCACAGTTGCCAAATGCTATTATTACATTTTTTTTCCTCAAGTTTGTACTGGGTTTACCCCAGAAAACAACTTTTATTTACTATTGTAGGACAAACTTATTCTAATTTTGTTGTAGGTTTGAACTTCTGTTGGATAGAAAGGACAATAAAAACTATAGCTCTATTTTCAAACACATTCAGTGTGTGTAATTTAGCAGCTGTTGCCAACACTTGGGGGCATTTTCTGTAGCATTTGAAAACTCCCTGTAGACGTGAGACAAGAGACATTCATTTAGCATTTGAAGCTTGCAAAATATTCTAACCTTTCCTTGAATTGTGTTCTGAAGTTTAGGATTAACTCAGTGACTGGCTGCACAGATGGCTGCATTTTACATATTCCTTTAAGGGGAAAAAGAGACCACAGGGTCAGGTTAATGGCTTCTCATAGCCTTTATTTTATATCTTCTGAATGGGACCTCAGAGATTCTGGGAAGATACTCAGAAAATTATTGTTTATGTTGTAGATCTTGTAAAATGTGTTGTATTCCATCTCCTGGAACTCATAAGCCAGTTTTGCTCCTACTTATTAAATCCCTGTTAATGAATTTTACAGCTTCATCCTGTAAGATTTAATGTTCACAATTCTGGTATTAAAAAAACGCAACTAAGATCACCAGTGTATAGAAGATGTTACTTTATTACTGGAATGTGAAGGCTCTATTTTTTTTTTCATCTTTTAATAGACAAAATTATAGATTAAGTGTATTTTTATGGATAAGTAGACTCCATATGCAAGTCACGGAAGTGGTTATGAAGTTAAATAAGCTTTTTAGTCTTTCAGCATACAACAGAATGCTTTCTAAAGTCTTTTGCCAGACACTCCTGGGAAACACCAGAGTGAACTGTGGACTAGACAAATCAAATGGGATGCTGGGATAAATGCTAGGAAGTCCATTAAGTGAGTGGTGTCTCACCAACCAGACAATTCTGGAATATAAAGGAAATCCTTCAATTGGCTATTTTGTGCTTTATAGTGATTTTTTAAAGTAGGTTTTAAAATAAAGTCAGCTTTATTTTAGCTGACTTTAGGATGGGCGGATTAACATAGTTTGTGTCAACCAGTATGTGGCATGTAAGAGAACTCTTTATAACGCCACTGAGTGCTGTACAGTGTTGAGCCCTTGTAAGTTGTCAGGTTTATAAAAGACTATCACTAATATAATCACATGACATTTTTCCCCTCCATTTGAAAGTATCAGTAATGTTTTAAAGGATACTACTGTTTTATCATGTAAAGAGGAAGAGTTTCCTGTAGTCTCTTAATCTCTCACCCTTTTAAACTAACATGTGCAACCAAATCCATCTGGTTAAAGTTGTTCTTCAAGATAATTGTAACTGGCTAAAGGCCTCACAGCTTTATTCCAGTCCCTGCTTCAAAAAGATTTTCATTGCAAGCTCTGCAGTCACAGGGGTTGTTCATGCTACTATTACATGGGAATTCTATGATATTCCTGCAATTCTGTGCAAGTTTGCAGGCCAGAATGGGACGTGGTGAGATGGTTTTTGAGATGCTGCAGATCACTGTGGTTGGGTCCCCAGTCTTAAGTGCTATCTGCCAGGTATTTCTGAAAGGTACTTATTTCTATTAAACTAAACAGATGTTTGCAGATGTTTGTATATTTTGGGGCTGGTTGTGTATACACATATGAGAACACACCCCCTGCCCTTGAGTCACCTGGATCCTTCTCCCCTAATTTGTGCATGGAGATGGAGGAATAGGTTAAAATTTCTCTAGATTTTTGAGGGTGTTTTGTTTAGGTTTTTTGCTTCCAAGGAACATCCTAGAAAGAAAAACTGAGAGTGTGCTGCAGGAAGAGCAGTGTTTGCTGTGAAGTTTGGTTACCTTTAAGTGCCATTTCCAGTTCCTAAGATGTAGGAAGGAACTGGTATGTCAAGGTCAGAAGTTGCCAGAGTAGTTCACATTAAGGCTACACAAGATGAATGTTGTGTTGTAAACGGAGTAGAAGGTCTTTGTCTTTTTAGACATCTGGAAATGCAGCAACTTCTTATGCTGCAGCTTGATGAGCCTGCAGAGTGGTTTTGGAATATTATTTTAAGCCTTACAGATAAGGAAGCTCAGTCTGAAACTTCACAGTCACTTGTTATGGGTGAAGTGCATCGAATTCTGTCTTTGCTTCTATTGATTATCTTAATTGTCTCATGGTCAGGTTTTTTCACAATACCATTATTGTCTTTATGGCTGTTTAATACAATCCACAATCTATGTTAATAAATAAAACATTGCCTGCAAATAGAGAGGCTGAAAAATTAACTCTTTTTTTTCTTTCTTGTTTCTCCAGCGGAACCCTTGCCTTTAATGGACCTGTGCCGAAGATCAATTCGTTTTGCTCTTGGCAGAGACCGCCTGCATGACATAGAAATTCTACCTTTGCCTCTGTCTCTGAAGAATTATTTACAGTACCAATAAGACATCTAGAACCCTCTGGCCTCACATTGGACTACATCAATGCAAATGGCAGAAAATTGTTTACAGCAAAATATAAATCTTGATGATGGACACTGAAGTGTTATTTAATTTTTAATATATATTTTTTTTCTGAACCAGTGAAAGCAGATCACTGTGGGGGACTACTAAAGAATGTGAAAACATTGATTTGATCGACATTTGTGTGTTACCTGTTGCCTGTTGTGTTTACAGTCCTAAAGGCCATTATTCTCATCTCTCATATATTGGTTTATCTTTGTTGCCTCTGGTAAATGCCAATAGAAAGTGTGACTTGCAAAACCTACTGTCGTGCAGGGCAGAGCATTCTTCAGTAATGTGATTTATTTTATTTTCTCTCTCCTACACCTCTCCCTAACAGATAAAACATAAAGTAGCAAAGGCAAAATCTTGACAGTGACTTTTATATGTATTGCCTTTAGTATTCAGAGTTGTTGAGAGCTTTGAGTGTTCAGCACTCAATGTAATCAGGCCTAAAGTATCTAAAAGTTCTGATGTTTAAAAAAGCAGATTATTGGTTAGAAGAAGAGTATGTGATTTAAAAACATAAGGGGAGCAAAACTGGTATATGTGTCAAATCTTCAGGTGTGGTAACAGTAAGATGCAGTCCACTGTGTTCAAGACCAAATCTAGTCCCTCTAAAGTTCTGCAGTGTGTAAGGAGGTGTTCACTATCCTGGGAATTTAGGATATTTGTACTTTAGAAAGCTTGTCACTTTTTTATTTGAACAAATTTATAATTTTTATGTGGTATGAACTCTTAAGTACTTGGTTTTCTTCTTAATGTATGTGTGGTTACAATGTTTATTTATCTATTTAGAGTCTGTGGAGTTCTCATTTAACTGTTTCCCATCTTGGGTTGACTGATGTTTTTTTTCCAGAACTCCACCTGAAATGTATTAATTTTTCAGGCTCATCCCATTTTTTTAAGATGCTGCTTTCTATTTACGTTTCTTACATGTTTCAAGTTATCTGCCTGATCAGTTATCTAGTTTCTAAACTGGAAGTTGTTGTTATGGCAGGATGTCAAACGTTCAGACTGAGCTGCCTCCAGCGTATTTTAATGTGAATTTACTGATGAATGAGGAGAAAATTTCTAATAAAGTCTACTGTCCAAAATGAAACTCATGTCTCCCTTGATGAAGTGCTGAATAACATAACACTGCACGCAGAGTTGAAGTTCAGTTCCTCCTGCAGCTTTGCAAATGTTTCTGTTCAGCACTTCTTTGCAAATTGCTGCTTTAGGTTCACATGCAAGAGGCATCATCTCCTGTTCCTGGTTTATCCTACTCCCTCTGAATACAGCTGTACTCTTGCTTTTAACACCTTTCTTGCCTGATTTGTCTAAACAAAGCTTTAGTTTTGTGCTGAGTTGTGCTTTGAGACTCCATGCTTCTGAGGCGGATTGAAGTTCGACCACTAAAGCACTGATGGTTGCTCTTCTCTCAGTTAGCCCAAGAGAGACGACATAATCAAGGAACAACACCACAAGCAAGAATGGAAACAACAAGGGCAAGGTAAAACAAGGATGTCAAAAACTAAATAAGTGATTTGGTTCTCTGGGCTTAACTATGTAAATTGATGGTTGTTTCAGGATCAACTTACTTTTTTGACTTGCTTTCACTTAAGGCAAGAGGTACATACTGTATTCCGTAACTTAGTCTTGGAAAGGGAAAGAATTATAGCTGTGACCTGTTTCTTATTTTTCCACTTGCTTTGTCTAACTTAAACCTTTTGTCTCAATAGGTATGTAGGAAGAAGGATATAGGAGGGTATAACACTCAAAAGGGAAGATATAGAATCATAGAATAATTAGGGTTGGAAAGGACCTTAAGATCATCTAGTTCCAACCCCCCTGCCATATCACCCAAGGCTTCATCCAACCTGGCCTTGAACACTGCCAGGGATGGAGCATTCAAAACCTCCCTGGGCAACCCATTCCAGTGCCTCACCACCCTAACAGTAAGAATTTCTTCCTTATATCCAACCTAAACCTCTGCTGTTTAAGTTTTAACCCGTTACCCCTTGTTTTGTCACTACAGTCCCTATAGCTGTGTCAAGTGATCTTTCATAAACAAGATAAGCAGCTAGCTGTTCAGGAATGGCATAGTAGCATAAAAATCTTGGTAGATCTTACTTTTCTACCACTGAAGCCTGCTTTAGGTAAGCATTTCCTAAAATGAATGTTTTGCTGTGTGTAACTAGACTTCATGTTCCTTTGAATAACTGCAGTGGCACAACTCTGAAGTGTTGTTTTCCCTGTTCTTTCATGTGACCCAGGCTGACAGCTTTTTAATGTGACAGTTAGGTGGGAACTGATATCATGAGACAAATTAATGGTGCCTCTGTATGTTAATTAACCTAATTATTTTACAGTTGTATTGGAATTTTTGTTGATGCTCGTTCTGTGATGCTTCCTCTAAACTGAAATTAGTGTGTTGCAACAGCAAGTGTTTTACCTGCTCTTTGGCATTTGTGTCTCTAATATAGAGTCATAGAATCATAGAATCGTTAGGGTTGGAAAGAAACCCTTCTTAGAAAGTATTGAAGGTGCAGCATTCCTTTGTTAAAGCTGTGGCTAAGACTTGTGGCTATGTGCATCATACCTTCTCTTCATTATTTTATCAGTATTGCCCTTCTTCATCCTTCTGCAGCTCTTGTGAGGAACAGGACTTGATTTCTCCACTAAGAGGTGCTGCTTTTGTGATCACAAATCACACGTGCTGTAACCTCAGTGATGCTCTCAGCTTTTAGACTTACTGCAGCTGTAATTTTATAACACCTAAATTTGGGGTCAAATTTGAGAAGCAGTTGTCCTTTGGTATAACAGTTGTCACACTCATGTCCCTACTACTAGGCTGACAAAGTCAGTGCTATGAAGGCTTAATTTCTGCTTCAGATTGGACCAAGGGAAATGTATTGAAACGTCTGCATTCTCATCTAGAGGTAATGTAATACAGTCTGTAGAGAAATTGTCAAGTCTGCTTTTAGACTTCACATGCAGTCTTGCTGGCTTTCAAGTTTTATCTCAACAGACTGACTCAAACTGTTGAGGTAGGATCTAACTTTGCAAGTTTCTCAGTGTTCACTTGAGGCTGGGAAAAAACTATTACAGAAGCAGATATGTACGAATCGTTTGAGTGTTTCTGATAGTTATAAAAGGGCAGCAAGCCAGGAATGCTATAAAATTTCCTTCTCATCTCCATTACAGTTGGTATTGTTAAACTATAACCATATGTTCTCACATCAGTCAGCGGTAATCACTACACAGCCAGCTTTGTATCAGATCCAGCAGGACTCATTCAGGTACAATTCCCAGTAACATCAGTGGGAGATCTGCCTGAGTCAGCACTGCTGCTTTTGGTTCCCATGTAAAGATCTCCAAACATTTCCAATACATTGTATTGAGCGATACTTTATTATATGTAAGCAATGTCAAGCAGATGGTTTCTGCAGCAAAGCATCTGGCAAGTGTAGTTAGGTAAATGTTGTGAGAAAGCTGAACGAAAAAATACGTCTAGTTGAGGCTGAGCCCCATACGAAAAGGAGAAGCCAGACTTTTTGGCTCCTTGATTTCCAAAAGCCTTATAGTTTATAAACCATTAAAATTTCATGGTGGTTTTCATTCTGTGTACTTAAAGGAACCTGGGATCCTTATCCATTCCTGTTTATCTCACAAAAGAATGCTGATCATGAAGTGGAAATCCTTTGTTTGCCTGATTCAAAGAGACACCAGGAAACCTCCTTCCTCCCTGGGAGATGTTCTCTGTAGACACAGAGCCATGAGAAATACACAACACACATCAGCCTGAATGCACACCCTCCCCTCTTTTTTTTTTGTTCTTGAGATTGCAACTTTTCCTTTAGGGAAGAGCTCAATGTGTTCTGCAGGCAGTGTCCAACATAAAAATGCTACAAAGCAGAACACCCTACTGAAGATGCATTGAAACAAATCTGAATGTACTATGGTGGGGACACAGAATAAAGGACCAGACCTCTAGGGAATAGCCTCTTCCTGAGGGTTTACAGTCATGAAACTGCATGTGCTTTAAAAGCCTCTGAAGGACTGGAGTCTGCAGTTGTGTGGAGCAGCATCCTATTCCACATATGGAACTTAATGAATTAACTTCTAGGCAAAGAGCAGGGCTGCTCTGTCAATATTGCTGTGATTGCTGTAACACATGGGAGCACCCAGACTAGCTTAAGTACTAGCCAGAGAAGCCCAGTTATTGGCAGGACAGAGCTCAGTATGGGGCAGTTTACTTTGCCAAGCAGCAGTGAGATAGCAGTGTCAGCATATCTGAAGTGATTGATAAATGGCTGACCTTAAAAGGGTCTACAGTTTGGAGGCATCTTTGCAAATCCTGTTTGAAACAGGTGTCGAGGTCAGAAACTTCTAATTTAATTTGTGTAGCTGTGAAAATATGGAAGTTGCAGAGCCTCTAACCTCTCTAGGTGACTGTAGATGTAAAAGGAGAGCTCATGTTTCTAATAACTTTAACATATTAGAATCATAGGATGGTTCTACAGGGGACACGTACAGTTGAAACAGCTATGCTCTTAGATTTTAATGTATTGTTCCTCTGGCTCTTGAAAGCTATAGCACAAAAGGCAGGTGTCTTCAGGCTTCTAAGGAAAAGCAAACAAAATACAGAAATGAGCTGCTGTTTCTGACAGTCCTCATGTATAACAAATTCTACTTGTGACTGTTTCAAATACCAGTCATAAGCCGTCATTACAAAGGCACTTAGTTGAGATCCACATCTGTTCACTTGTGTCTGGATCAGTTTTCTCTGTATTTATTTATTTTTAAAGGTATTAAATAAGGTTATTCACATTGCAAGCTCCAACTGCAAATGCAATCTTTTAATGAATAAAATGTTCATATTACACTTAGACTTTATTAACAGAGACACAAGTGATTGCTGCACACATAGCTGGGAAATTAGTGCATGTTTTTAATGGCAGAATGCTTCAGCATTTCTTCACTAGGAAAATCACTTTGGCAAGTGCATTGCTTCTCATGTAGCAAAATGTGAACAGCTCTGAGGCATGGGGCCAGAATTTCAATACATGCATTTGGAAGAAAAGGTGTCCGTGGGATTGTTTGAGGGTCTGGAGTTTCACCTTACTTATAAATAAATTTTAAGTTCTTGTCATTCTTGCAAATTAATAGGCTATAGAGGGTATGAATCCTCCTAGCAAAGTATTCTGTCAGGGCTTGTCTAGAGATGGAAGAAACCAAAATCAAACTCCCCCCCAAATTAATCTCCCTTGGTAAATATAGCCTGGCATCAGGTGCTTCTGCTATTAAAATGTTTCCTAAGCCCTACCATCTAATTGGAGCAAATAAGCCTCCACTGGAAAAAGCCCTCCATAGAGGAAGGCATGTTTTGTGTATTAAATTGGCCTCCAGAAGATCTACTTGAAATCCAGGTTCTGCCAGAAACAATTTATCACTTTGATAATTTTCCAGTTTATTCTTTTTAATAATTTCCTTGTGTACATCTAAACCAGCAGTCACTTTTCTTCCATCTTTAATAGCCAGCATCGTCTAAGTTCCAATTCCTTTGTAGGACTGACTGTTGTTTTAGGTCTAATACTCTAAATTACTTCTGTGGTGCTGCTTTAATGCAGGTAACATCTCCAGCTGCATAGTCACTTGTACCAAATGTCTGTTTACTTGTAGGTTGGTTTGTGGCTGGCATAGCAGGACATGGACTTCTCTTTCCATTATAGTTGTTATGTAGGAGCAGGCTCATTGTTAGTCATGGGTAACAGTACTGAACTATGGACAACATAGTACTTGGGTCTGTCAGCAGACTTGCACCATAGTGTAAGTGGCTTTGCATGGAACAGATGTTACCCATAACCCAGTCAAGTTTCCATGGGTCTAATGCAAGAACTCCGATAACAGCTAAAATGTTATGCTTTAGATGGAGGAGTTGGATCTCTTTGGTAGATAGATGCAGTTTAATCCACCAGCTGCTTCCTAGTCTGTAATAAAGCCAATGTAAGCTGAAACATGGCTGTGTAATTTTTCCAGTTTTTCTTTTTCCCTAAGTCTTCATGATACAAATGAAGCCATCCAATTTATTTAGTGATTCTAATCTTACTGCATTTTTTTTACCCTACAGGTGTGTGGAAATCAGGCTCTGTTTCTCAAGCTAACCCTCCTGAAAACACAATTCCTTGTGAAATATTTGCTATTTTCCAGTGGCAGTGTGTGCCATGTCATAGCTGAACAGAAGTGATTGGTTTTGTTTATTTTTCTGCCTTGTAATTTCATTCCTTTCCTCACAATCCAGATCAGGGAGAACACCTTTACTGTTGAACTAAACTGCTCGTGACCCCAAGAACATACTTAAAAGCATGTTGAGACACATATCATGTTAGTGTCTTCCTGTGTAAACTGTCCTAATTTGGTTTTAATCTAATTGCCATCGTGTTATTAAGTCCAATGCCCCCAAATGGCCTCATTCTGCATATACACACAAAAGACCACTGCTAGTTTGCAGCTAACATGTCTTTTGTCTTCTGCGTCTTGTTTGCCTGTTATAAACAACTTCTCTTGTCTCTTCTACTGGGACCTTGACTCTGGGAAAACCACTGTGGGCGCTTTAACCTTCAGTGAGCTCGGTTTAATTTTCCTCCTCAGAGGATCAGAAGTATTTCAAATAAGAATTTGCTTCAGATCAGAGTTCTTGGAGCTGTCACAAGAGTCTTTGAGCTGTCACAAGAGTGTTGCAAAAGATTGGAATAAATATGAATCCTAACAATAGAGCAGCTTATCATTGAGGTTTAAAACTCCACACTTTGGTTCCTCTCACATCTTTGGCTCTCCCACACTATATGTTATATGAAACTTTGTTATCAGTGATGACTGTGACATAAAATAAATAAACCTGTAACTGTAATTCATAAAATTCCTCCTCTCCGAGATCTGTGACCTCCAGCTTCCTTCTGAATCCAAGCTGGAAAACAGAGATCTGGAGAGCCTGGTTTCTTGCATTACTTGGTGTTCCCATCTTCTCTCCAGAAGTGGGAGAAAACAATTTAGTTGTCAAATAATGGGTGATGAATGAACAGCAGTGATAGAAAACTCTCTAGGATGTTGTGTCTTCTGCACTGAAAGCTGAATTGAGTGATAGTCTTTTTTTTTTTCCCAAAGAGTTTCTCTTTCCAGAAAGATCTCCTAAACATTTATATTCCAAACATGTGCCTTTCACAGAGCAGAAGGATATGGTCCTCATAACTTTGAAATACTTGCTGTTTGGATCAGGGAACTTTCTGACTTGGAAAAAGGAAGGACACATTAGATCATGCCCTCATTTTAATTCTTTTTTTTAATTAAGGCTTGGAACTTTTGTTTGCTTTCTGGCTTTGGAATTTACTTGTAGAAATATAAAACTACTCTTTTTTTTTTCTTTTGTGAGTTTCCTTATTGAATCTATATAGTTTTGTCATGCTGTAATTAAGGAAACCAGAAGGGCAAGTGACTTATCTTTCATGAGACCCAACTAATAGAAATTCAAATACACTTTCAGGTACAGAAATTCTTCTTCTCCACTGAAACACAAATGCCAAGTTTCAAAGTTAAATTCAGATTAAGAACTGCTTAAACTTAATTCAGCTACACAGAAATTTTAGTCCATAAATATATTGTGCCCTACTATTTTTCACATCCCCGAACCACCAGCAATTTCTGTTTGTTATGAGCCCGCCTTTTCTCTCTCTAAGAGGAGATAATGGCTTACCGAGTTCCTTCTTAATGTTCTTCCCCCTCCATACTTGCATGTACAAACTCCTTTGATGGTGTAATTGATTAACTTGTGCAAGTTAAACTCGTATCACTAGTTTCAAGTTGCATTTTGCTTTGAGGATCAAAGCTGCAGCCTGCATATCCTGAAGGCTGGTCTAGATTTTAGAGCATAGCATTAGTCTTATTAAAGATATTATCTTTGTAAATTTGCTCACTTTTACACCCTGCAGAAATTGTGTGTGTTCGCACCGTTACTTCTACACAGAAGATTACTAAAATTTAGTTGAGATCTTTCCTTTTCGTGATTTTCTTATTTAAAGAAAACAAAGATAAATGAGTTCAGAGAATTTAAATTATCTTCTATTTGCACAGGGCTCCCTTTTTAATGTTTTCCTAGCCCTACCTACACTGTTATCATGGAAAAACATGGTAGGAGCATGCTATGAATTTCTGTAATGAATTAAAAAGAAGGAAAAATCATTCCAAAGCACTCCTTTAAATAAAATAGAGGAAAAAGCAGACAAAACAAAATTCCTCCTCTTCTGTTTTTTACCAGTTAGGAGGCTAATAGTGAACTTATAATTTGAGTGCAATAGATGTATTTTGTATTCTGCCAGCCATCTGATCCAAACACTCCCAGTTTGCTTGTCATAGGGCTATCTGGTTTGCCTGCAGACTTAAAGCCAGTTTGTTAAAGACTCTTTTCTACATAGCAGTCTTGATCCTGCTAATGCCATACGAAGTCTTGGCTTTCATTGGCCAGCATAGGCTACCACCACCAGCCTGTGGCTGTTTCTTGGCTGAGAAGCGCTCTCTGTTGGTCTGTAATGGGAATGGGAGCTCTTTGCTTACAGGTCCCTGTGACTACAGGTAATTTCTAACTCCATGAAGTCTCCAGAACCTGTTCCAGAAGTTCATCTGGGAGGTGTTTCTAGACTTAGGGTTGTTCATTGGCACAGGCAATACTGAAAGTAGCCTTTCCATGAGTTTAGCTACAGTTCTTAAGTAGTTACTCCTCACATTGGGTAGCACAAAGGTAGTATAGAAACAGACAAAACAAATTAAAACCAAGGTGTATTTCCAAGCCTCACTTTCCTTCCCATCATCAACTATGAATAGGGGGTTTTTAAAGTAGTTTAGGCTGGAGTGTTTAGGATGCCCTGACATTTGCATATCAAAGCTTCTATTTTAGATTCCACATACACTTTTCTTTATCCAACATCTTAGCTTTTAGTCAGGAGCTGTGTCTCCTGGCACAGAAGTATGCCCTCTGCTTTCCTCTTATGCTGTCAGTTCCTGGAATTTGTAAGTATTTTACAATGATTTGTTGTCTTTTGTCCTGGAGCAACGTCTTTGCTCTAATTCTTTTCTGCAAGAAAGCAGTACAAACCTGTTACCTCCATCTATCTGGAAGTGCTGCTCCCTCTATTAGCAGAAGGGTGTGGAATGGTAAGGAGAACGCAAATAAGCCAGAATTTATAGATTACAGAGATAGGTTCTTCAGATCACAAACCTGTATATCTTGGCAGGCTAAGCTGGATCAAAAGGCCAATTTCACTCTTCATAGGAATTGCTAAGCACTGCATGGGAATCACAGCTCTAACACACATCTCTGAGTTCCTCTGTCAAACTCAAAGCAAATTTTCAGCTGTCAGTGGTTCCTAACTCAAGGAATTCTAGGCAAGGAAAGCTGCTCTTGGCCACCTGTAGCTCTCCCAAGGTCCCTATGCCAGATGTTTGCTGTCTGCAGCACAAGCAGAGCAAAGAGGTCCCAGAACATTGTTATCTGCAAAATGCATTAAGCAATGCAAAGAAGATTTGTGTTTCTTTGTCAGGTTGTGCTGCTTGCCCTTGCTGATGAAGGGAGGGAGCATGATGAAGGAATATTTTCTTGAGAACAGGTTTTGTTTTTTTTTTTGCGTAGCATCCATATGGGAATAGAAGGGGAAAGAAATCAGATGTTTCTACAGATTTGTAAGTCTAGAAGAAACTGTTAGCTCATTTAATCTAATAGTTTAATAAAGAAGGTCATAACATCTCACTTCAACAAGTCAAAACCTTTCTGTTGGACTGTGATGGTTAGCTGTAAGACAATAAATGTGTTTGTCATTCACCATTTCTTATTATAGCTTATTATACATAACAGCAGCAATTAATGTTGCAGATTGAGGTTTTTTCCCACACACACCTAGAATTATCTACCTTAAGCTGTGGACCACAAGTGGTTCTTTCTGTATGAAATGAAAGAATGATGTAGCACTCAGTAGTGTCTTCCCAGGCTATACACGTACATTGTAAATGAGCCACAACTTGATTATCCTTTGATCTATCCATACAGTTAAATTCTAAGGAAACATCTTTTGATGAAGGACATGCCTCTTTCTATATGCCAAATCCTACCTTATCTTGAAACTGTTTTTTGTTAGTCAGTGGTCTACAGACAGGTAAAAATATTGTCTCTTGCCCCATCCCCCACTTCATGCCGATGTGAGGGACAGATTACCATTTCTTTACTTTCTTTCCTTCTTTGTTTCATTTGCCACAGCTTTGCTATGAAAACTCATATTTTAGCTGCATATCTTTTTGTGACCCTTGGTTTTTAGCTGCTATTTCCTGAAATAGTCTCCTCTCTTGTAATTAAAACCTCATGTGTTGTTCTTTGATACCTAACTTTGGCTTTTTCATCAGCATTGTGTTTGAATGGGTCTCATTCTTAAAATGATCCATTTTTTTCTGTATAACTGCCCACATTACCTATCACCCATCCCTTGGTAGTCTGTAAATGTGATAAAGTGTGGTTTGGTAGCTGCAACCAAATCACCAAGGAAACTTCCACCAGCCCCGAACCCAACCAAAAATACTTTTCACTCGTGGTGCCCTGTGGATAAAGCTGTTTGGGAGCTGTTGGCAGACAGTGCTTGTCTACTCAATGTGCACTTTGCTGAGGGTGCTGTCACTTTCTAAAATAAGCTATTGGGTACTAGGTCAGATTATTCACCAAAGTTAAAATAGTGCTTTCTCTTTTGCAGCTTAAAACAAAGTTCAAAAGAAGTGTGTGAAGAAGAGGTGGAGGAGATTGGCAAACAAAAGTGCTTAGTTGAGGAAGGGAACCAAAAGAAAGAAGGTAATGGGAGGGGAAAGAGGAGTTTTGTTACTAAGTAGAAGTATAGTAAATTTTCCTGCTGACCCAGCATGATTGAATGCAGCCATTCTGACATTCTCTGAAAAGTACTGATTTCCTGGCAGTGAGGTCTTTACCAATTTCCTTTTTTTTTTTTCCAGTCATGATCTTGCTGCTCCTGTGCACTCTCTGTGCATTGATTTATTTCTATTCATGTTTTCTGACTGGAACATTGAGGCATTGTCAGTTCACTTCTATTTGACAATATTTCATGCATATATTTACAAGCACTTCACCAGAAAGCTAATATTAGTACACTGGTTTTGTCCCATCTTTCTCATGTCTTACATTATCAGATCTGTAGAGGGTGTTGCAGGTTGGAAGGATGATTATATGGAGTTAATGCTTTACAAGTGGTTGCCTCAAAAGAGAGTGCTGAACTGAAAAGCAGTTCATATAGAGACATAATGGCTTAGCTAAAAACACAATGAGGCAAGTTCACTTTCTGGTTTTGTACCTTGGCCACTCCTGCATTTAGGTGTCTGTGTGCAGTCACCATTTCCAAGGAATTAATAGGTGAAAATAGTTTTTCTAAAGGCATACCAGCCCTTGGTGCCCCAAAGTACTTCAAAAGCCAGCACTTTCTGAACAGGAAGTTTGTGAATGCACAGAGCTGCATGTCTTGGAAGTCTGCCCCCTGATGCTAGGTGGCCTGTTGTGTGCTTCACTGCAGCTCCTCTAGCTGTTTCAGGTTTCTCATAATTTGGAGTAATAGTAAATATTAGAAAAATGTGGTTATTCTATGATCTTACTTTCCCAGGTTTACTGCCATAAATCACCCTAAGAGCCTGTAGCTGCTGCTCAAAAGGGCAATCCAATCTTTTCCTCTTATCCGTAGAAATGATGTGCACTGCCTTCCCTACGTTGGTGCTAGCAGCTGTGTGGCCGTGCAGGCAGCAGAAGAGGAAGAAAACAAATTAACTTTCAGCTGTGTCAGCAAGTTGGTCTGGCTTGCCACTTACCAGTGATTGCTGGTGGTGACACAAGAAAGGGCAAGAGCATACAGACATGAGCGTGGGTTCAAACGGGTGTAAGCTGAAAATGAAACCACATCTTACGAAGCAGCACAAAGGGAGGAAGTGTTCATCTTTTGTGCAGAGATGCTGTATCTTGAAAGAGACTTCTGTGTTGCTTTCATCTTTCTAGCCTATGGACTATTGCAGCCAGCCATCTGTTAGCACCTTTCTGCAGTGTGATGTTAAGCAACACAATATCTCTTCATCACGTTCCCATTTTACTTGTTTTTCCCCAAATAAGCTATTTGCAATTAAGTTTCTCAGTTTTCATGTGTGCTTTTTAAAGCTTCCTCTTGCGCTGCTTATCCGTTATTCCTCAAAACAGCAGAGTATTTACTGAGCAGAGGGAAGTGAGTAGCTGAGGAATCAGGAGATTGTGTGTGAAATCCTTTCGGTAACACTAGCTTTTCATGCCAGCATGTTTTTGTTTTCTTCCTGACTTCTGTTGCTCTTAAAGGGTAGGTAGATAGCTGCTATGAGATTATGAATGGTAGCCCATTATGTCTTTTTCAGGCTCTCCTAAGTCACTCTTAGTGCAGGTACTCACCTATTTGCCTGGTTGAACTTTTCTTTTGACTTTTTTTTTGTTATACTTGAAGCTTGCTCTGTGTTTCAGGCACTTGTAGAGTTCTCTGTTTCAGAAAGCTTGGTTGTTTGTGGGAGTATTACTTATTTTAACCTCATAAAGGTTTTATTTTCATTATTTTCTGAATATTTACTTGATACTGAATGCAGTGTTTTCTTGTTTTGTTCTGTTTTAACAATATCCATCTTACTGACAAATCCATTTATAGTCCTTCTGCTGTTAGGGCAATATTTAACAGTAAATAATAACTTTTCTCTGAATTTTCTTAAAAAATCCTAAGGGTTTTCTAACCTTCTCTTAAACACAGTATGTATTTGAGATACTGATACAGAATCCTTACTCCCTGCTTCATCTATGAAATACCACAAACAGCTAACATGGCCACGACACAATATGGTACATCAGTGAGCATTCTCTTGGATAATGGCTCTTTCATAGAGGAATATTGAGTTTGAATGTTCAGGTAGTTTCTCTGATTATATGGATTGAGTGAAAGACTATGTGGATTTTCAGCATGTTTATTTTTGGCTTTGTTTTCCTTGCACTGCCACACTGTGGCAATCAGGAGATGTTACTTTATGATGGCTGAAAAACCGCTTTCCCAAACGTTCAGCTCTTTGGTTTTGTAGTTCTTATTTCATGGTGGGATCACACTAGAACTAAGTCTCAGTGTTAAAAGTAAGCCTTGCTACATTGCCTGGTGAAATCTTGTTTAAGGTTTTCCAGCAATGCAATTGAATCCCATGCCAAGAACTTGCTGTTCTGCTGTCGAGAAATATGGTTGCACTTCCATTTGGAGAAATGAGAATTGTGTAAGAGAGAAAAGTTTTGCTTCATTGATTTTAATTCTCTTGCTATTGATGTTTTTTATGCATCCTGAGCTCTTATCTAACTTAAGACAATTTATCCCTCCAAAGGCCATTAAAGAAACCATGTGCATTTGGTGTGTAGTGGACTTTCACAGGATGCTGCAAAACAGTCATATCAGTTAAGTTTTAAGGAACGGATCACTGTTCATCCTTCTCTGGGAATGAGTGAAGAGATTAGTGGCACCCATCTGTGATCAGTTTTCAGCTGAACATGCCTGTATATCCTCTAGTACTTTTCTAAGATTGTTTTTCAGCCTCTAAGCTTGTTGAGACAGCTGCGTTTTGTCATTTGAATTCCTGTTCTTTGGTTATCTTGTGAAATCATTTTCCAGTCCCTGATAGTGTAACAGTGGCATCTTCCAACATATAAATTATTAGATGGACAACTTGGATATCCAGCATATGTTGTTGTGAAATGTTCCTGCAATTAAGGATGCTTGTGAAAATAAGCACTGCGCTAAGTGCAGGAGTCACATACAGAGTGGCACAGGACTGGGGCATACAGCATGCAATCACCGGTGAATTGTGCTGGTATTTTTCAGTTAGGAAGGTTTATGGGTGCTTGGGGATTAGAATGTTTAATTTCTTTATTATAGAAGGTGCAGAAACATCAAAACTGTTCTCTCCAAAGCTAGGGGGACACTTTCAATGCTCCCTTCTCACTACATGTCCTTTACCAGCTGCGTTTTGTTGATGGAGTTTGCAGGGCAGGGGTGTGAAAGGCTCAATGAACAGATATTTTGGGAGAAATCAGAAGGTAACTTTCTGTCTAGAAGCATCTAAGGCAAGGAAAGCAGCACAATATAAAGGTTTGGGTTTTTTTTTGTTTTGTTTTTTTTTTTTTCTCCTGTTTAAAATGAGAGATGTTTGGGAGAGCATTATAAAAGTCATGGACATGGAGGACACCACCATTGACTGATCTGGAAGAAAATACTGTTCATTATAGAAAGCATTAGATATTATTAGCCTTATTTTACAAGGTCATCTTTAGAAAGGGGGATAAAATGAAGAAGAAATGATGGTTCATTGAATTATAATGGCAGAAACACCATGCAGAACAGAGCAGGCAGCATTTTGCAGTTGTGGGTGCTACTTAGAACTGCTTTGGGCTTCTGCTGTGCAACGCTGGCTCTTTTACAACAGGAAGGGTATTATCAGTGAGAGGCAGTGATGTTCAGTAGCTAGGATGAAACCCAGTCCCAAGACATCAAGGAACATGTAAAAGAAATGCTTCTGGTTTCTAGCCCCCACTAGACATTATTCTTCAGGGACAAACTGAAGGTTTATGTTTGGAGAGGAGGGAACAAAGCAGGTGGAAGCAGATGGCTTATTGTGGTTACCAACAGAAATGTGATAGCCAGAATGAAGTAAAAAGCTTGGTCTATTTCTATGCTGAAATAAATGAACTGAATAAGGCTGCAATTCAGCAAAAGCTTTTCAAAACTATCTGTGAATCCAGCCTTATTCAGCAGCAGCATAATTTTTCACAAATGCCAACCTGCAAGTGAGCAACACTTTGCTAAAATGCTTGAGTGCTCTTGAAAATGTCACACCATAACATGGAAGTACTGATTCAGGAAGACATCCCCAGTAAGGGAATTGTTTAAACAAGGACTTAGATCCATTTCTGAATTCAGACTGTTAAAGTTTCCTCCATCACAAATTGATTTTCACAAAGCTTAAAAACATGTTTAAAGATAATTAAATGGTCTCTTGAATAGGGCCTAGCTTAGCAGAAGAAAACAACTGAAGCAAGTATGATAAATTAACTGAAAACATCTAGAAATTGTTTTAGGAGGAACATGACTGAAAATCAGGAAGATTGGTTTAAACTAAGCTGTAAAGGATTGTGATAACAAGTAAATGTGTTAATTTAACCTTTCTTCTTTACTTTCTCTTATGTGTCATGAACAGTTGTAAAAAAAGCCTGATTTTGTACCTATGGGATAAGAAATGCACAGGTTCTGAGGAGTATGCAGCAGTCCTTGAAAATAAGTTTCCTGAGGCAGGAATAACTAACAGAGATGAGTGAGTACCAGCGTGGTGGATTTTAGTATCTTATCATGCTGATGGTGCTCTCCATTTTAAACTTTCTTGCCTATTTATCATCCAAATCAGTACAAGCTATCTTCTCTCAGGTTTTAGGCTCTCAGAGTTCATGAAAATGTGAAGTTAGTCAAGCGAAATAATTCTGTCACCACTCTGTAACAAATCTTTAAGGTTTATTGAACACATTTGAAAACAGTCCAGGAGAACAGCTGCATAGGATTAATCATTCTCAGGGCAAAAGCTGTTTTTTCCAGACCACTGCATACATTTCACAGTCTCTCCTTCTCAAATGAAAAGCTTATTCCTATTAAAAAGCTGAAACAAACAAATAAATAATTAATTTTACAAATGCTGTCTTGACAAAGCAATCAACTAACAGTACTGGCAACAAGCAACTAAATTATGACCCTTTTGATTGTGGGCTTTTGCTAAATTCCTACCCCATCACTGCGCCTTCTGATGGCTCTTCAGTCCTCATGTGAAATTAGGTCTCTGTATGTCAGTTAGGATCTCCAAGCCTACATGACAGGTTCTTTTGTTGTACTTGGTGGTAGCACTGGGCCTGAAGTGTCTGAGGGCTGAAGTGGTCCCTGAAGAGGTCTGGAGTGTAGTTTTGTGAGGTTGTATAAGAACCATACATTGTCACTACTTGTTTTGTATAAACAGCATGGATTTAACAGATGTCTGCCGTCTGTCTCCTGGGTTACCAATCGAGTATTTCTAAGTTCATACACATGCCAAAAATAACAGAAATTGCAATTTATTTTTATTTCATCTGGTTTTGTCTTCTTTAAGAAAAGGGAAGCAAATAAGGAGTTTATTTATGACAGAAGGAAATAATCTGTTTGCAAAAAATTCCATGATCCAAATTGCCCTCTGGCTTTACCACATCCCCTCCAGGATGAGAGTTTTCAATCAGCTCTTCCCCAAGCTGTAGCTGTATCAATATTAGTGATTAGCAATGTTGAAGTCTGGGGGGCAAGAGCTGCCTTGTAATGAAGGGTCTCTTTAATGGAACAGCAGCCTTTGCTCTGTGGAAGCATTTTTGCAATAAATCAGTGATTTGTTATGTATGTATTCCATTTAAAATCTGGAAAATTCATTACTTTTTCTTCTTGGAAGAATGGAACTCCTAATTCTGGTCTTGCCTGTGTCACTGACTTAGTGGGAATGACCCCAGAACTAAGCAGTATGAGATCAGGCTGAGAGCCCTAGGTGCTCTTGTACTGAACTTTGTCTGGAACAGTCTATACTTTTGCAGATAGCTGATCTCTGAAGATGAACAAGCGATCACCACCTGGCAAGCTACTAGGCCAAATTTTACATCAAGGAAGATGAGAAGCTTGGTTTTGCCTGAGAAACTGAGGATGGGTGTAGTGCATTCGTAAGTAGAGATGGTAGAGGTACAACACACTTTTCTGGCACTTGAGCTTTCTACGGACATGAGTTCTAATGTTTATTTCATGGAAGCATATTCTTTTTGGATTATATTCATAAAGGCTGCCTGTTGAGGTACACTGAATCTTCAGCAGGTATGAGCTAGCAGTCTGGTGATGAACAGAATGAAAAAGTATGCAGTGGGACATATTTTACCTTGTACTTTTTCTTCAGCAAGCTGAATTCTAAGTATCTGATGAACCTGAAAGCACAGTGACTCCAATTAAGAGCTGGTTGGCTCTTGCTAGACAAACACTTGTTGATGTTTGCTATAATTTAATAGTTGAGGTGCCAGAGAGAACATCATCATCACCTGCCAGTGATGTGGTGTATTATTCTGTACTGTAATACATTTTAGAGATAATCAGATCAGAAATTTGGGGCTATATTCTTAATTGTTAATACTTAAATGATATTAATAATTAATTAATAATATTGTAATAGATTTTTCCACCTTATTTCAAGGACCAGGAAAATGAAAAATGTTTAAATAAAAAGTAGCATGTGGGCATTGCTGAAACAAGCCTGTTAGATTTTTCCAACCAGAATCCAAGAGCAATAAGAGATCATATTAGAATAAATGAATGTCCTGTATGCCACCCTAGTGATTCTGGGTTTCAGTAACCATAGTGAACCCAGCACCAGACAGTGTCTGCAGTTTCAGAGTGTTTCTCTGGATAAGAATGATCCAGCTGTCAAACAGAGTCTGCAAAACTAAAGACAAGACTGATACAGATGTACAAAACTCTCTTGTCAGACTATGTTTCTGAAAGAGATTAAAAGAATTCATCCAAAAAAAACCTCACTCTAATTCTTCAGGACAAAAATAAACATAATCATTTTGGGGAGAAGTCAAATACTAAACAGGAGACAACTGCATATTTTTAGGAGTAAGTAACTGAGCTAAATAGGGTTGCATGGAGCCACATGCAAACACATAAATTATTAAAATGTGTTGCTGTTATTACTCAGATGCTCAGTAGGATGAATTAAAATTTTCCTGCGAAGAACTAGGAGGAATCCTTTAACCCTACTACTGCTGTTTATAAGCTGTGCTCAGTGCTTTGTTTGGAAAAGGGACAGAGGGCTTTATGGCAGCTGTTGCATGAAATTCACTTTGATGGGAAGTTATTTATATCGACAATAACAAATTACAGTACAGTGTTTTATGGAGAGCAATGTTCTGCTTTCCAGCATCAAGCCCTCTGTAGCCTGAATCTTGTAGCATTATCCCATTATTATATCCTTTGCATCCCACCATCAAAATGGTGCCAGTAAAGAGCAATGATCTTTCAGACAAGTCAGCTCATGTGAGGGAGTGACAAATACTAAGGTTCATTCTGTTGTACTTATTTTTCGTTTGTGGAAATCCAAGTATTTTTCAAGGTAGTCACAGTTATATGATGTGGTTGGGGGTGTCGAGGCTAATTGGCTTCCCCGGGGTCACAGCAAATATCTCTTGATAGATAGCTATTTCCATCCTGTACTCAGACCTGCACAGGACACAGATCTCTGTGCTTGAAAGGGGTGTTTCATGAACAACTGAGCACATTCACATTCTTTCAAAAACATTTTATTACCACAACAATAAGACAAGGAGAGACTGATAACTCTAACATAACGTAGTCGATAGGCATGTTTAAGTTAATTTCTATGCCTCACTTATCATTTATTCAAGTAAAATCTTTGGCATTTAAAATGAGTGAGAGCTGGAAGCACTGCACTCCAGGAAATTGAAGTGAATTTTATGTTAAAGAGCACAGAATAAAGCCTTTTTAAAAAGCTATGCAGATAGGCAAACTTTGCATTAATTTGAAGTTCTAATACATACTAATATATTTTAAATGTTGGTGACTCAGAGATGGCCTTAAATAATTCAGACCAGTGTTTGCCAATGGCTCTGCCAACCAGAATATAAATACATACAAAATCTGATGTAGATATAATAACCTTCTCTTCTAAATCTCTTTACATTCAAATAGTTCATGAGTCGTGGTGTTCCTAGTATGCCTATGGAATAAATATTTAATACAAGGAGAGAAATAGCAGTGGCAGTACGAAATAGCAGGTTTTTATGTTAACCTTTCATAGGTCAAATATATATCTCTGTGTAATGAAACCTCATTCATCTATTTGTATGTTGTTCCATTTCTTCACAAAACCAACCCTGGGTTTCTTTGTGAAAATATGTTGAAGCTCGTTGCCTTAGTTTGAGAGTGCTGTCTGTTTGTGAAGGACTGCAAATATGAACGTCCCCACTAAGTATGATCAACAGCCTCACTTTGGCTCTCCAAATGTAGTAATTTGTAAGTTGGACTCTTTAATCAATGGAAAAAGAAGGATAGTTTAAATTATGACCTCTTTCTCATACCCTAGATACCTCTATTACAATGTGAATGTTAGATTATTTTGCATTGTCTGACACATATTAACAGACTATGGAGTAAAATGGTCATTGTAGTTAAGTGAGTAGTAAGATTAAAACACATTGCAAGATAGTTCCAATGAGCAGTATTTGGACCTATATCCTGTGCTTAGTTGTACCCTCCATTCTCACCTGACTTACACATTTAAAAGTTTGACTGCAGTCTAAGACTGAGATTTTGCAATTTTAAGGATTCTTATTGTGTCATTCAAGTTAATAGGAATTTCTTGCTATCTTGCATGACAGCTGGACCATGCCTAAGAAGGTATGGTGCATTTGCAAATAGCTTGCTACACATTCGTGGTGTGTGGGCTGCATTTAAATCTGAGGCATTAAATTGGATGGGTTTAAAGGTAGGGCGGTTTTGACTTTCTCTTATGTGTGCATTTAGGGCTAAATGTATTTACTTTGTGGGTCACGATATATATAGTGTGTCTCTGATACGACAAAGCAAGTTTCTAATATGAATTTCAGCAGGTGTATATTTGTCATGGTTTAAACCCAGTCAGCCATAAATCACACAGTCTCTCTCTCACCCCCTCTCCTCCCCTTCTTGCCCTCCCCCTGCTCCCTGAGGGATGGGGAGGAGAATCAAAAGAATGCAACTCCCATGGGTTGAGATAAGAACAGTGCAGTAACTAAGGTATAACACAAATCACTGCTGCTACCAACAGTAATAATAATGATAATGGAAATAACAAGGGAAGAGAATACGACACCTCACCACCTGCCAACTGATAACTCACCCCACCCTGCCCAACCGAGCACCAACTGATACCTCCTCCAACCCCCCCAGAGAACTAGCCCTTTCGGGTAACTCTCAGTTACATCCTGGGTATGACGTGCTATGGTATGGAATACCTCTTTGGCTAGTTTGGGTCAGGCACCCTGTCTCTGCTTCCTCCTGGCTTCCCCTCCTCCCTGGCAGAGCATGAGGCTCAGAAAGTCCTTGGCCAGACCAAACATTTAAGCAGTAACTAAAAACATGGGTGCTATCAGTGCTGTTCCCAGGCTGAAAGTCAAAAACACAGCACTGCACCAGCTACTAAGAAGGAGAAAAAGTGACTGTTACTGCTGAACCCAGGACAGTATTCTGTTTGTACAAGTTGTCCTATGCCGATTCGTTATGAACACAACTTGGTGGAAGAATCTGAGTTAGAAAACCTATGTGATCCCATGTTTCTGTATAAATCCATTGTTGCCACCTTTTTCTTTTTGCACCTGAACTATTATTTGAATCCTTATCTTGAATCACCCAGAGAGATGTGTGACTGTTAGAAGGCAAAGCTGGATTCACCATACCCAGCTTCACTTTCTCATTTTACTAAAGGTTTTTGAGGTGAGCTTGAGTAAAGTACATTTCAGATGTCCAAAGGTACTTCTTAGCACACAAGAAAATTAAGATCAGTTGTCATTTACTTTGCTTCCCACTATTTGCCATTTATTTCAAGGAGGTTCTGAAGATAAATAAACCACATAAAGGTTTAGTAGTGCTTAGGTATTACTGTGAGGGGAATTACAAGAGTACTTGAGATAGTGAAATTATAGTTCCTTTCTAGACAGTCCTTGACATGGTTCTCAACAATCCCTCTCACAATGTCATTGTGTGCAGCTAACAAGGCTCCTGTAACACAGAGCAATCTGCTGCATTATTTAAAACCCAGGCACATTCTTTAGCTGCAGCAGCACCAAAAGCCATGCAAGCAGTTATCCATATTAGCAAACTGCCACTTTCCTCACGTCCATAGAAGCACATGTGCTCTGAGCAGCAATCACCTGCCAATGGATTCAGTGTGTCAGCTACACAAGTCACTCAACACACTTCAACATGACAGTACACCACAGCAGAGATGACATCCAAGAACATGTCACCCTTTGCCTGAGCTGCCAAGTGGAGGCTGGGTATTTGTTGTTACTGAATGAGAGAAATGCTTATTTTTGTACCTCACTCCTGAGTAAATGCCACGAATGAACTCGAGTGACAATTCAGATGTTGCCTCTTCTGTGTCAAAGAATGTTGCAAATGAAACAGGTATAAAACTTCAAGCACTCTTGGGAGCATAATGTTGATCAGCAGTAAGTAGGTGCTTCCTACCAGAAATGTCTTCTGGTACCAGAAAACTAATGCTTACTTATACGTGAATACTGAATTGAATTAAGGAAACCCCTTCTATTACAATTACAGGTACAGTGTGGTTGTTGGGCTCTATGGTATAACTTCACAAGCCATACGCTGAGGCGCGCAGCTCCGCGTGACAGCCTCCGCGCCCGGCAGCCTGAACCCTGCACCACCTGACGCACGAACCAGCTTGACGTGACGTGACGCGTGCGCAGTGACCGACAGGGGGCGCTGACGACACCCCTCTGCAGCAGGAGAGCTGGCGAGGCGGGAGCAGTGAGTGGCGCCTGAGGTAGCGCGAGACGAGCTCAGGCCGTGGAGCTGGAGGTGATGTCTGCCCTGGGCACAGAGCGGGGAGAGCAGAGGCTGCGCTGATGGACAGAACCGACCTGGCGGTACAGACATGGCCTCAGAGCCAACAACAGCAACACGGGTGTTGTTGAAGTCCCCATCATTCAGGAAAAAATGGTTAAGAGACTTCCTGCTCCACTTAGGCTTACACAAGTCTATGGGGCTGGATGGGCCCCACCTAGGACTGCTGAAGGACCTGCCAGAGGAGCTTGCTAAGCCACTGGGGAGTGGTTGGTCTTAAAGGTCTTTTACAACCTACTTGATTCCATGATTCTATAGGTGAAACAGTTGCCAGTCCTGTCCTTTACAAAGCTAAGCATGGAAACACTTACAAAAGACAATATACCAATGATAATGATCCCCTACAGAACTGATAATAATAATGCAAAGGAACAGAGTATTGTAAGAAAAAAGGAACAAATCAGCAAGAGCTGAAGGAGGTAGAAAATGCTGGTTTTAAATTTTCTCTTCATTACTTTAATTTATATTTATTTTAATCTAGTATGGTAAGAATCTGAGGGTATCTAAAAGTCATGAGGTTTTGGTAACAGGTTAATTTACAAAGTCATATGCTTAATTTTCCTTTCTCTATTACAGAATTAGGTTTCTGCTGGAGGAGCTTCAGAAGTGCAAGTTGGAAATGAATCAAACACTACTTTGGTCACACTTTACACTCCTGCCATGACAGTATAGCAGCTGTGGACTGGCCTCTGGATTCCAGTGCTACAGATATTCTTCTTAACACATGCAGATGAATCGTGTCACTGTAATATGGTTACATGAGAAAGTCATGCGCCTTAATCTCAATGCCTGAGATCTCTGATTTATTTGCAGGAAAGGTAAGAAGTGTTAGCTGCACTAAGGTTTTGTTTATGAAAGTGTCAGGTTAGCTAAACCATGGTTTATGTACCTTTCTTGGCTACATCATATTTTTTTCTGTCAGGTATGAGCAAGTGAAGATACTGCTGTGTTGACTGTTAAGCATTGCTCTTTGTAGCATTAGAGAGTCAGCTCTATCACCAGTATTGCTTCCTTCTTCATGCCAGTTATTGCTGCTGTCATGCTGCACATTTAAATCTTCCTGGATCACATGGATATTGTATAGGCAAACTCTTTATGAAAAGAAGTGAAAAGTTCTTGTTTGTAATGATCTGTGCAGCCACACTTTCTCTTCTGAGTTTATTTGTGAAAGATTCCTGCTTATGCTTACAGCTGGTGTCTGTGATGACTGAGCTGCTTGCTATCTGAATTATTTTACCATTTTATGATATAGATGAATTCACTGCTGTGTGATGTACCTGGGATCTTCCAAACAGCAAACACAGTAATTAATTATATAGTAATTCACAACAAACATGGAATTTGGTGAAAATGGGCACAATAGTAGGTTTCAAAGTAATACACAGATTTTGAGCTACTAGTGATGTGTTCAAATGTGTAATGGAGAAATCTTGGAAAAACCTATAGAGAGCTCAGTACAAACCTCATCTCACCACACTCATCTGCAGTGGGGATGATTCTGTTACTGGGGAAAAGAAATTAAGTTTTTAACAATTGCATTTGTTCAGCATTGCAAAAGGAAAGGAGGATAACAGTAAATATTATGACGCCATTATACAAATGAGTGGTATGTGCTTTTTGAAATACTGCATTTAGTCTTAGTTTGGACATCTTTTTTTCATTCTATTACTTCAAGGTTGCAGTTAGAAGTTTTCTTTATGTGAGACTATATTCCATAACAGTCCTGGTGAACAGCTAAAAATATGACTAAGATTCATAGTAGTAGTCAATTTCATATGTCTTTCTATGCCTATATGTCTATTCCTGGTTCCTTTTTTCCTGTAATACATTTAGGCAACAAGTTGCTGTTGTCCTTACAAAACTTCTTTTCTCCCACCTCATGAATCTGCCATAACTTTTTAAAAACTCAAGGACCAGCTTTGACACACAGAAATGTGGGTACCTTGTCAGAAGCAAAAGCAATACACTAGAAAATTATTTAATTGAGAAATCTAATGTACAAAATAATTGGTTTGTTTAACTGTATAGTCTGATAGCACAACCTATGTGTGTGAAAAGTGCTAGTGAACAGGCTTGTTTTCTCACGTTGAATGAATGGAGTGTAACTGTTGCCTTAGCGGAACAGTAAAGAACAAAGAATAACTAACTGAATAACCAAAACCCTTGTTTTTATTTTCCTAGAATGGGCACATTGGACTATCCTAATGTAGAGTATGATTAAAATAATACTAGTTTTCAGGTTTGAAAAGTATGAATACTGGGAAGTATGGCTCAAAGCCATACGAAGTAAACTCCATGAATCTCTTCTGTAAGAAATCCCAAATTTCCAGCCTGAAGTTGGTCTGTTTTTTTCAGATGTTATACCCTCTACAGTTGCAAATTCTTAGCATAAACCCAAAACTGACATAGTTAACAGTGGAAATATAATTTAATAGGGTTTAGTTTGTATTCTTACATACCGTGTTCATCTTAAGATAGGGCAGTTAAATTGTAGAGACCCTTGTCCGTCCCAGCTGGTAGGGAAAGATGTAATTTACCTGCATTGGATGCATAGCCATTCCCAGACATTTCTGTGTTAAGTGTTGTCTTGTAAGTATGATCTCTTGGAAGTGGCAATATAGTTGTCGTTGGAATTTGTTGTGCCAGGAAGAACTCCCACAGCCAACCAAAGCTGTTCTATACTGGGTAAAACATCCTAGCTGCCATGTTTAAGGAAAGGGGATTGAACAGCAGATGGTTTGGTCAGGCCTCTGTTTGTTATTTGTTCAAAAAATCCAGTCTCCTTGTGCTTTACTGAGTACTCAAGCAGTCTCTGTCTGCTGTAACCAATGAGTTTAGATTTTGTTTCATTTTGGTTTAAATATATGTTTAAAGGCAAATATTGGGGACATTAAAAAAAGTATGATGTTGGGTTGATGATTCTTCTGGTTTTGGTCTCCTAGGGAGACTTGTTGCATGGTCTGGGCAGGAATGTCAGTGTTCCCCTTCATTACCTCTGCTTTAAACAGAGGAAAAGGCAGTCTGTGACTGCTGCTTTTCCACCTTCACTAGTAGGTAGCAGCAGAAGGTATTTGCTTGTCGAAATCAGTAGTCAGGAAAAATGTAGAAAAAAAACTGTGCTTGCAAAAATATTGGTAGAGTTTGCCAAGAAGCACAGACTTGGGATTGTATCTGTAGAGTCAGAGTTTGATTCCTGTTCTTCTCATCTGGAGGCTCAGAAGAGAAACAGTTCTGGACTCCTTGGTGGCTATATTACTAACTTTTGGCATAATCGTTCATATAAATTTCACCTTTGCTCTTTCTGTTCTGTGTTAGAAGATATCAGTCCAACTCGTTCACCTCTACCTGGGAAATGCTTACTGACTTTACTAATAAAAATAAGACATAAACAAGTTGTGATGCTCCTTTACAGAACCTGTGATGAATCTGGGGCATGGATTTTCTCCCACAAATAAGCCAAGTACATTAGTGAGAGTGAGAAGTGCTTTGAATGAAGAAGAAATATGTGAATAGAAGCCTGCAGTTGTATGATGGGGGTGTTCGGACTTTAGATTTCAGGGACCATTGTATGTGTGTAAAGTAGGAAGTATTTATCCCTTCCTTAACGTTTACCCATTTTTTTTGACTGCTAGAATAAGATTGGAAGGAGGCATGTGATTGCACTGCAGGGGCTTTTTAATGGATTCCGGAAAGCCCAAATTAACAAAAAATGGAGGGAAGAGAAGCTCCATTCCGTAATTTGAGCTGGTTTTATGATAGCATTTGTAATCTGCTAATTATCCCTGCCAAAGAAAACTTATTCTTTGTTTGTACAAGTACCCAGACATGTCTCTCTGCCTTTGGAGCAAGCAAGTTGCATGGGGCTCACTGTCCCCATATCCCAGTAAAAGCAGTGTTTGTCACCACTGCAAGAGCCACAGTCCAGCAAAGACCCACTATGGCTTTCTCCATTGTACGGATAAACTAATAGTTTCAAGGTAATGCTTTGAACACATAATTGTGCGTGCTGAGGAGCTGTAGGAAGCGTGTCACTATGTCAGTAGCATTCCTGCTTTGGGTAGCCTTGCAGTGGCCTGCTTTGGCAAAGATGACAATCCTCTGATTCAGTAGTCCTTCTTGTACATTTATGCTCTCTGGGCTAGTCAGCCAGCTCTGCTTTTCGCAGTTCTTTCTGTGTACGCTGTAGGTTTTTTGTTGCTGTTTTGATAATTACAGAATGCGCATTTTGTAAAGGTTTCCAGCTGCTGCGACCATCTGGCCTACACCACACATAAAACATTGCTTTTAATCAGCACTTGGTCTGTGCACCACAGGAGCCAGTGTGATGCTGATTCAATACTGTTAAGGACAGCCTAGCAGTGGGTATTTTTAATGTTTTTTGTGGGGTTGGATTCAGAATGTGAACTATGTCAATCTTAAATCGTGTTTCTCTCTATCAGAGACTGGGATTGGGCTATTGGTAGTACAGGAGCACACGTGAGTGAGCCTGTGAGTTAAATATTCATTGTTAGAAATAAATGGTGTTTGACATCTTGTGTAAAGATTTCCTCCTGAAGTTGTACTCCCCCGTGTTCTAAGGTGTCCCATCTGTACACGTCATTGCCTTTTACAATGCTAAAAGTGCCCCTGAGACCAGTTGTCCCTGATCACTCCTTGTCCTGAGTGACCTTTACCTCTGTCATTAAATTTAGTTTTCTCTTCAGTACTTTTAATCATTAGAGTGAAACAGAAATGAATGCTTCAGAGCATGCAAGAAGATAAAAATCAATTGGATCAAGTGGGTTAGCTCCTCATGTCATAATACCCAATAGATAAGTATGGTGTGGATTTATCAGATCTTTCATTCACTTTGAGTCATAGCTTGTTTGTTTTGAACTTTGATGAGAATAGCACTGCCATCTACTTACCTCAGGTACATACCATGGAATACCTGATAATAGCACTTCCCAAACAGATGGTTGTGGGGTTTTTTTTCTGTGCTTGAATGCAGTTTCTTCTCATTTTTCATCAACATTACAGCATAAGGGAGCTCTCTACTGATATAATTCTCCTTGGCTTCTATTGCTGTAGTAGCCTTGAGGGGCCACTTTGTGATTTCCAGTGGTATTTCTTTGGTCTTTCTACTATCTTAGCCGAATTCTTCACCACGAAGCTTTCTTGCAACTATGCTCTTAGCTGAAATACATTGCTCTAAGTTGAGTTGTTTTAAAAATATTTAGTTCTTACAGCAGCCCAGTATGGCTCATTTCTCTCATTTAACTGGTTGTATATATTGCCACTGCTTCCAGCTTGTTTCAGAAGCAGGGAAACCTGATTCCAAAAATCGAAAAAGACATTCTTTCAGGAAGATAAATGCTAATCAAATTGTTCAAAAGATATTTGAAAAGTAGTGATTAAAATGTGCATACTCTGAATGTTACCTTGATTCAACTAAATCTAAGAATAATAGGACTCCGGCTGGTTTAATTTCTCCTTAATTAATGGAACTAAGAGTAGAAAGGATAAAAGATTAAATCTTAATATCAGTCTTGAGCTCAGCTGCTTCATAGCAAAAACTTGTGTTGAGCCACTGAGAAGGAAGAAATAGAAGTGCGTACTACAAATTTAGATGATCGTTATTGAAACCTAATTATGTTTGGAGAGAGACAATTTCTTCGTCTCTCCTTATTTAGTTATTTCTAACTCGTTTAACATTGTAATATAAGGATTCCCTAAAGATTTCCACTGCAATTCATGTTGCCAGGCAGCTGGGCTAAGCATGTAGCTGGGAAGCAGAAGGAATGAAAGGAGCATGTCCTGGAATCTCATGGGACCTGCATGAAATCTGTTGATCCCATGGATTGTTGAAAAGGAACTTATCAAATCAATCTATGTTTTTACCCTGCTGCCAACCAATAGAGCCTCCATTTAGGATGTTTTTGAAATATCTTTTCAGGGTTATAGAAGGGTAGAGATGGTCATGCTATAAAGCTGCTGATTTCCCTTTCTTTGCCCAGTGCTAGTTCCACCTTTCCTGGAGAGGCATTCATCTTAGAAACTATTTCTTTAATGCTTTTTAGCAGATGTCTAAAGCTGTAGCCATGCTGAAGGGTGAATGAGAACATGACTCTGGCTGGTTGGTCGTCTTATGTATTCCATATGGAAATGAGAAAAACATTTGAACATCAGTATTCTAGTGCTGACAACTGTGGCAAGAAGAGTTTAGCTAGTAAGAAGAGCAGGAATGGTCTGTATGAACTCCTTGAAAGCCTGCAGTTCTGTCCTCATGAAAAACAAAGAAACCAAACAGAAACCTTTTGAGGAAAAATAACTATCATATTCTGTTGTGCACAAGCTCAAGAATGTGAGGAAGTAGGGAGATGATGGGTTAAGACAGACTTGTGAGATAAATGGCGAAGAGTTAATTACTGTCTTGGACATACATATGTATGTCCAGTATATGTGTATGTTTATATATATATATATATGTATACTGGACACCAAAAGGAATGAAATGCTCTGTATAACATATGAGACTGAAAATAAGAAAATTATCAAACATGTCTAGTTCAAGTGTTTTTTTTTTTTCTCAATCCTAAAGCTTTATTACAGTCTTTATAGGTAAAGTATGCACCCAAACTTGGTCACAGCTGAATTCTTATTTCAGAAGCTACTCTGTTATTTCACCTGAATCATTGAGAATCGCTGTTATATGGTACGTGTTCATGTGGATGTTTGGTAAAGTGAAGTGACCTTTCACACTTACTGATGCTTAAAGGAATTATTGCTCACTGAGATTTATATTTATTTATAATTCTGGATCATTATGTCCGTGATGTTTCTTTGGCTTGTTTGAATTATGAGACCAAAAATGGAAGGACAAAGACAAATTATTTCCGTGCAATATTATTTCTTTCAGTCTTCGAGATGGCTGGGTATAGGACTACACCATTTTATTCAGAAGCTCCTGTAAATGACACATTTCACTATTTTTTTTTCTCAAATCTCTGCATTATTTACTTGAAATGTTGCCACTTGAGATTTATACCAATATAATGAAATAAGAATCAGGTGTCTGTCCAAACTTTTTCCTTTTCCTTTGCAGAGCTGTTTCTGAGAAAGCCCCACTTTTTCACAGATTCTTAAGTTTTCTGTGTCCAATTAGTTTGCATTCATGGATAGATGTTATCTTTAATTTTTCCATGCTCAAATTTAATGGTATCTTACAGAATACTAAAACATCAGAGAATGGCAAAAACTCTCTTCTACGATGGTTCTCTGTTTGGGATACTGCCATGATTTTGTCTTTCTATTTCTGGGTCTATAGGTTAAAACAGATAGAATCAGATTAAATAGTGTTGCATGTTCTGTTTTACTTTAGTACTTACCTTTTTATGTTACTTTTTTTGGTGGTCTAACTGAAGAATTTTGATCTCAAGGGGTATTTAGTTTAACATTTACCCTCAGACGATTTATTAATAAAATAAGAAATCAGCAGTTTTCTAAAATAAAGGTATATATATTAAATTTTGTGCCTATAATGAGACCTTGGAGAGATTCTCAGCATCACAAAAACATTTTCTAACAACTGTGGCTGACATCAAGCTGTGTTGATAAGCGCTCCTGCAGTGTTATTTTGAAGCTTCGTACCCACATGTATTCTTGTGGATAGGGCGACACAATGTCACAGCAGGGATAATGTCTGGAGCTCATCTGGAAAATGAACTCTGTGAATGAGTCCTGAGACATTGAGTCTAGTCAGGAAGCTCCAGCTCTGGTGTGAGTGGAAACCAGATATATTTTGGCATCTTTGGTTAATATTGGCTGTTGTTGAAATGATCTGAAGTGATCTTTAAGTTGAATGCAACAAATAAAATGTTTTCAGAACAGGTTCACATGACCTAAAGAGAATTACTGTCTCTCATCACGGAAAAAAAACTCTAAAATTAAATAAAACTTCTAATAAAATCAAAACTTCACCTTAAAAATGTGTCAGTTCTGCAAAAACTTCAGTGAAACTTGGTAGCATAATACTCTTAGAACATTCCTTTCTGCAGCTTTTTCTTACAGAAAACGCCTGATTTAGATTGCCCAGACTTTGAGTTTGGTGATTAAAAACTGATCCTCTTTTTCTGTCATTCTTTGGAAAGTGGAAGGAGTTTTCTCTGTACAGGGGTGGGAGGCAGAGTCCATGTGGTCTCTGGAGAGGGGTCCTACATGGATGTGATGTGCCATTGTCCAAAGCAGCAACAATTTAACCGCCAAAGCTCCCTGGATGTATTTTGTCTATGTATTTCTAATCCAAGGTGTAATGTAAGAATATAATTAAGTAATATGATATAATTAATCAGCAAAATTCCCTTTTGAGTCTTGAGATGTCCTTCCCTCTACTTCACAGTTCAATTCTGTCATCCTGTTTTGTGCAGTGCTTTGCCATGCAGGCACTCCTGTGAAGGAGTAGGGTTGCATACATCAAAGAGCACTCCACCTCAGCAAGGGTGATAGAATCTGCTTTCCTGTGAGTTCAGCTGCAATCAATTAATCTGTTAAATAAAATTGTAACTGTGGAGGGAACAAGGATTTACACAGGAATCAAAACTTTTACAAGTGCCTCAGCTCTTGTAGAGAGCAAAGTTTAATGTTTTCGGTGAGAGGGTCCCCCACTTTATGTCCACAAGCATGTACCTCAGCTGGTTGTGGAAATAACACACCTCTAATTGTTAGTGGTTGTCCTCCTTTTCGGATTAGCTGTTATAAGAGCTCAGCTTATTCTTCAGTTTGATGTAATATGTAAATTGAACTACCAAGTTATTTTCCATACTGAGAGAATACACTTAGCCACTATTGGGAGAGGATTTGTTACTCTGATTAAATAGATACATGTATGAAGCTTATAGTCTTATTAGGAATGTAGAACAGGTTAAGAAGCAAGCGCTTTTAAGGGCTGATATTGTTATCTCTGACAGCAGTAACCTTTTCTTTACAGTGTGATCTCCTTTTGACCAAATTAAAATGTCAAAAAAGAACATATCCACAGCTGAGGGGCCACGGGTCATGCAAACTACAGCTAACTTTGTCTTAACATACATAAGAAACAATTTTCACTGTTTTATCTCAGCATTTTCAGTAGTTTATCACCTCTTTTAATTGATAAGAATAGCATTTCTCCCTCTTATTTCTCTGACAGAATTAGCTGTCACTTTCCATGAAGAAAGATTATTTGTATTTTTTGAATACATTTTGTATAATCAGAATATCCATACATAGGTAAATGAAAAATAGCTTTATCTGTAGAAATAAAATATCTTACCTATGCCATGTATGACTAAAATCACTATTTTGATGTGTTTAATATGCACAAAATGCATTCACTTTGTAACACTGGAATGTCATACAATGAAAAAAGGAAGCATTCAGGAACTTAGTTTATTTTGCAGTTTACACTAGTGATTTAGTGTAATGGGTAATACATAAGATGCTTGCTTTCCTCAGAAACAGAGCAAGTGTTGAGAGTCTGATGGCTTCAAAGCCTTCCATAATTGCAGTGCTTGTTTATTTTGTTCCGGTGCTGCAGCAGGAGAATGTTTTAAAGAAAAAGGGGCTGATGGTTTTCTCATCAAAAAGCACCATCTAGTGGAACTTCATCATAAAATAAATGAGAGATGACACTGGCTGCAAAAGTTACAGTGTTGACTCATGGGGTTAGTGTAGTAAAAATATTTCCTTGGAGCTCTGAGTAACAGGTTCACATATGTGAACCACATATGTGAATCCAAAATGTTTTGAATCATCTCTCACCATTGTTTGGTTTTGATATCTTGCATTCTAACCTGAGATATAGGGCAGAAATATTTCCTTGTGACCAAATGCTTCATACAGAGTGTAAGAGAGAAATTGCTTCATTCAGCAGGCAGGATGCTGTAGTAAAATCTTGTCTGTTTTTTCCTATGTATGCTTATTCTTTCCACAATGTTAAAGCCATTTTTTAGTTTTAGTTTGTTATTTGGTTGTTTAAGCTTGAATCTAAATTCATTTCATCTGTCATGCAGCACTCAGTTGAGTGACCAGGTCTACACCAAGCCTCTAGGGTAGCCTGGATCCTTTGGCAATAGCAAACTTCAGATAACTAGTGCCCCAAACTTGTGTGATTCAGGAAAAAGCCTAAGTTTTGATGGGATGAAAATGAGCAGAACTAGCTCATTTTCATTAAGAAAGAAGATACTTCTTTCCTTACAGCTGATATGCTTGTGATTAGGACTGCACAAAGGGATACCTGGCTTCTCTCCACTGTCCTAGTAAGCATATGTTCCATCAAAACATTTCTTACAAAGTATGAATTTCAGCAGAGAATGGCAAGAAAGACCTGCCATTGTATTCCCAAAAGCCCAGAGATTAGAATAGCCTCACTCATGTGGTTTAAAGCTGTTTATCATGTTATCATGTTCTAGCTAGTAAGGCAGGCAGCCAACTTTCTGCTGACAGGACCAGTAGATTGTGTGAATGATTCTTGAAGTTGCAGACACTCAGAGTCCTCTTAGCTCAGTAGAAGCTCTAGATCTAAATCTCTCCATGAATTGCTGATCTATAAGGTATGTACTGCTGACTGCTGTAAGGAAAATTTCTTGGGCATGGTATAGCAAACGTGACATATACTTACCTCCCTTGGCAAAATGACAGTGTTCAATTTGAGGGTTAGGCGGAAGAAGGATGGAGTAGTATTTAGCTTGTCTGATGTCTTTGAATCTGTAGTGTTTAATATATAGGAGAATTTAAAATTTTAGTCCTTGGAGAGCAAACACACATGTAACAATTATCAAATATTCGATCCAAAAACCACTGGCGCCTAGGAGACATTTCCAGTAACTCCACTGAGACTTTTGGATCTGTCCAGGAGTAATCTGTTTGACTAATAAAGTAAAGCTTGTTCTGAAAAAATTAAAGGCTCATAAATAAAGAAGTGGCTAATAGCTGGGGCAGCTTTAGGATTCCTCAGTAAATTAATATATTTTAAAGTTGAAATAAGCTCTAAAGGTTTAGAGAAACACTTTTCATATGTGGCAAAATTTTGACTCTGGAGAAGAAGGATGAAACAAACTGACTGATGTCCTATGGGTCCTTAAAAAAATTCCAACAAGAGCAAGAAAGAAATAAAATGTAATGGTTTGAGAACTGGAGGCAGTAGAGAAGCTATAGAAACCATCTGAATCATGGCAAAAATTCTGTACAGTGACTTAAGGTTGGAATTTAGTAGGAGCAGTGAAATTTGAATTTACTACAGACACTGATAGTAGATCAATTATGATTGTTACCTTTACTGTGATAGCTATTGCTTTAGAATAATGTAGTTTTTACTCTGAAGCAGACCTGGGGAAAAACTTCAGATGCATTAAGTATGTAAAAAAAAGGGTTGAAAAAACATGTGAAAGCAACTTGCATTGTTTTAGACCAAATCAATACTGAACCTTAACATTGAAACATAATGTTTCAGAATATTGTTTTTTTTTTTTTAAGTGAAATACTGTCTTTAGGGGAAGAGCAATGGAGAAAATGGAGCAATATTCTTTTTAAAGGAAAGTCTTGTTACTTATCCAAATAAGAACATTGGCAATAAGTAGAGAGGGTATTAGAACATGAGAAGGAACTCCTTACAAAAGACAGACAGATTTGATGCCAGGAAAGGCAGAGATAGGTTAAGTATTCTCAGGACAGACTGCATTTGCAAACAGATACAGAGGGAGAGCTCACAGAGCTGGGTTTCTGCATGGACAGAATCTTATTATCTGGTAGCTGACAGAGACATGATTAAAAGACCTCTGTTGTCCCTTCCATTTCTGCTAATACAGTGACCATGAAAAAGGTCAGAATATATTATACTGCCATAAAAATACTCTATGATCCTTGTTCTAGTACGTTTCCTAAGGACAGGTGAAGCATGGATTGAATGCCAGAGAAAAAACTGGTTGAAATTTAGGATGAAACCTAATTTTAAGAGCATGCAATTTATTGACCATAATCTGCACTAATCCATATTATTTTTGAAGTTGAAAGATGCATTAAATATCTCAGGTTTTGGTGCCATTCCTAAAACATTAAACTTGTGAAATACACCTTGACTGTTTACAGAATTGGTGAGTTGATCCCAGCTCTCCCAATACAAATCAACTTTCTTAATGCTCCAGTTGCATAAATCAACAGTTAATACCAGAATCATAGATGTCTTTCTGAATTTTATGTTAAGTTTTCAAGTTAGTGGAAATATCTCAGGAAAGTATGGACTTAATATACTTAGAACTCAGAAGTTATCTGAAATACGCGCCAAAGTGCCTCACTGTATTTAGGACTATTTAGTGGTTTTGTATCTGTCTTAATGCTACTGGAATGGGGAATATGGTGAATGCAGAGACAAATAGAAGAAATAGCATGTTACACCTTGTCTTCTGCTTGAATAGAAGCCACATTCTTGGGTTTTATCTTGAGGCTGCAGGTGAATTTTATATATATTGTTACTTACTACACATATACACACACTATATGCATGTACATATCATTATATATGCATACAGACATTCATATATTGATTATCAGTGTTCTTTGATGCTTAGACCTATAAAACTTTCCCAGAGAAATGGACCACTGAGTTGAAAATTTAAGTCTGCTGAGAGTGAATGTAGTTTGTAGTTAGATTTTACAGTCCTAGAAATTGTCCATGGACCTACAGACACTGGGAGCCTGGATTAAGAACTGCAGTTTTGAAATAAATCATAGAATCACCAAATGGTTTGTGTTGGAAGGGACATTAAAACTCATTCAGTTCATGCCCCCTACCACGGGCAGGTTCACCTTCCGCTAGAGCAGGTTGCTCCAAGCCCCATCCAACCTGGCCCTGAGCACTGCCAGGGATGGGGCAGCTGCAGTTTTTCTGGGCGCCCTGTGCCAGGGCTTCGCCACTCACAGTAAAGGATTTCTTCCTAATGTCTAACCTGAATTACCCCTTGTCCTGTCACTACAGTCCCTGATGAAAAGTCCCTCTCCAGCATCCCTCACGGGCTCCTGATACTGGAAGGATGCTATGCGTGAATACGTGCATTTACATGATACGAGCACCAGATGGCAATAGAAGGACATCGGAAACGTTTCCGTGCTTTTAATTCCGTGTAAGAAGAAAATGAAGGACAATAGAACAGCTTTGACCTTGTTGTTTGAAAATGTTGATTAGTAGGAATAGATATTCTGCCCAATGAAACACGCTTTTCTATTGAGGAAAGCCCAGGATTTCATGGACAGTGAGTTCTGAGAAGATACCAATTAGAAATTGCCTCACATGTGGATTTAATTCTCCAGATGCAAAACTAAATTTTTTAGTGCATAGGTAGTTGTATGAATATTATGTAAGCTTATAGCCCTTTCTTATTAGCCACAGACTTAAGAAAACATGAAACCATAGCAAACACATGTGCTCTTCATGGGAGTACAGGGAAGAGCTGCCTCAACTGGCACTGCCCAGGCTATGCAAGACAAGTGGCACAGCATGGAAAGGGCCTCCTGGCCAGTTGTGGGAAGCAGCAGATATTAACATGGGAGCACCACTACTTTCGTCAGTATATTTCTGGTTGATAATGTAGGTGTACCCAGTGCTTAGGAAATTTAGTTGTCTTGGTGGCCCAAGGGATGACTATGTTTTGCAGAGGTGCTTTTGCAAACTGCTATGTAAAGGCTTTGGCAACACATGAGTCACGGTCATACCTGTCTCTGGCAGTAGTCAAGTTGCAATCCTAACTCATAAAAGCCTGTTGTTGGAAAAGAGCATTAAATGTGAACTGGGCAACAACCACAGAAATTAAAATCTGAAAGAAGGTATGCTTGTAACTGATTTGGTTTAATTCTGCAGTTCTGAGCAAATGTGACCTACTCTCTGGATCCTTATTTAATTTTATTTCTAAAGTGTCATAGAGCTTGCAAAGATGAGAAGCAGTGGATCCAGCAATGAGCATATAGTTTTGAAAGTGGGGCTCCAAATATAGCTCTTTTTGTTTCCTGTTGAAGCTTTTCTCCAGGATAGCCTCAGAATTAGTTTGCACAGGAGCATCTATTTAAAGCCATTTTATCAGATAAAGTGCCAATTGTTGTCTTGTTCTGAGCCAGTAGAAAGGAGATTACTGTGTTAATTTTTACACACAATGTTTTACTTGTGTACTTAGGTGCTTCTTCACTCAGCAAGATGCTTTCTGCCTGTGAATGTCTGAAAAAGCCACAGTGACACTTGCTAAGTTATTCTCATCAGTCAGTTGAAAGTAATTTTCTCATTCAATATTGTTCTTATCACTTTTTTCTTACAAGGGATACTTCCTTGTGTTACTTAAAGAAGTGCAAAAGTTGTTGACAACCTCATTTAATTTTTGACTCAGCTGAAATGATTTTCCCCTCACAGGTCTCTCTGTGGAATCTCAAACTGTGTGAAGAAATGTTTTTATGTTTATCAAAATGTGTTGCAGCTGCAAAGGTTTATTAGCCTGTTATTTTGTTTAATATTGAAAAAGTAACCAGATGAGCTAAGGCCTATGAGCTAAGAGCAAAATTAAGTTAGGGCTGTTCAGCCTGGAGAAGAGAAGCTGCATGGAGACCTCAGAGCAGCCTTCCAGTATCTGAAGGGGCCCTACAAGGATACCAGAGAGGGACTCTTCATCAGGGACTGTAGTGACAGGACACGGGGTAATAGGTTCAAACTTAAACAGGGGAAGTTCAGGTTAGATATAAGGAAGAATTTCTTTACTGTGAGAGTAGTGAGACACTGGCACAGGATGCCCAAAGAAGTGGTGAATGCTCCTTCCCTGGCAGTGTTCAAGGGAAGTGTTGGACGGGGCTTGGGGTGACATGGTCTAGTGGAAGGTGTCCCTGCCCATGGCAGGGGGGTTGGAACTAGATGATCTTAAGGGTTTTTCCAACCCTAATGATTCTATGATTCTATGATCTTGAATTTTGACAATGAATCATTACAGTATATTTCAAAACTCAGTCATACACTGATGTTTGCATTTGTATGCATGGAAATAAACACACCCATAAACACTTCGCAATGTGGACAGTAATGTGAAAAAGTCTGCCATCTGCAATATGTTAAAATAGAACTGGTAGCAACTTAATTGGTAGCGTCTTTTCAAAGGAGACATCTGGGTGCAGTAGAAAGCTTGAATCTATAGCAGCATTTAAGATCTCTGGTTTAGTTAACAGATGGCAGATAGGAAGCTGTAAGACAGTAAGACTGAATTAAAATGCCTATAACCCATTTTGTTTCCTCTAATAATCTGGAAGACCTTGGTAGAGGTCTGGAAGCTCGTTTGATTGAAGTAAGATGAAGTGTTATATTCTCTAAGGCACAATAGGGAAGCCATTTTTCAGTATGTCACAACAGTAATATTAAGCAGCAAATAACAAGGCAAACTCTGTATTTAGCTACTGGTGTACAGTTTATATGTGACACTCTCCACTTTTCACAAAGCTCTTTTTCTGGCTGAACATCAAACTGTAGGGAATTGAATCTCTCATTTACTCACCGACCTACTACTTAATTGCATTGATAGAGTGAGAAAGTGAAATCCTTTTCCTTCCTTTCTGTTATACTGAATATCCTCTTTACTCAGAGGAAGGAAGCGCCTGACTTCTGATCTCCAGTGAACCATTCCTTTCAATTGATTTAGTTTTCTAATTAAACAGTCAGATTTAGTGCATAAGGAATAAGAAAAAACAGATGGAAGAACCCCTTAGCTTTTTTAAAAAATCAAGTGCTTCATGTTAGTTTTGCTTGAAACTGCGCTACAGTCATTATTTTTCATTTTCTTCCTGATATTAATTTTTCTATATTGTTCTGGCAAATGAACTGCATCAGCATGTAAACTCCACTTTCAGCTCACACAATAATAGATTTTCTTTCCTTAAAGCCATAAGAAAATTGTACCAAAAGGTGGAGTGGGGGACAACAGTGTTTCTGACTGGAAAGTATATATGTGGTCTGCTTCTGTCCATTTAAATATCTATAGAAAAACTGTTTGGCCACAATGGATTTGGCATTGAAATACATAAAGACTGAATGGGGAGAAGGAAGAGGGTCAGATTTGATGCTCAATTCTCTATTTCCATGTTGATTAATCATACAATTTTCACTCTTTATAGTACAGGCAAAGCTGGGTCTATAAATTGATAATTGTCAGAGGCTTATTATTTTCTGATCCCATTGCTGTTAGAAATATCTAATATCTTTTTGGCATTCTCAAAAATGTATGCTGGAGATTTTTGGTAATCTTTACTAAATGTGATAAACTGACTTTAATTAGAAGAGAAGGAAGGAAATTCCATTATTGAACAGTGAAGAGAAGTTGTGCTGCTATTTAGGGAAGATCTTTTGACTTCAAAAATGAAGGCAAACCTCTTTTGCTGAAAAGGGGCTATTTATGCAGTGCTCTACTCAACAGCTTCCCCAGTTCACGATTCTCATCACTGCCTCTTGTAATCTATCTTTACTATATATGGTTAATTTGCAACAACAAGGGTTATTTTGCTATCTCATCTATATTTTTATTCTCTGTTTTGTATTGAGTTCTACATTAACATGTCTACAGTTCTGGGAGATTTCATGGACTTGTTAGATGATAAGAAAGGACGTCTATACAAAAGAGTTATGACAAATAAAATAATTCAGTATAAAGCCCAGTGAGAGGAGAAAAACCAGAGATGGAGAAATAATCATTTCATATAACAGGATTACATACAGGGCTGTTGCAGATCAAACTTTTCTCTGGTCTGCTTTTGAGTTTAACTCTAGATTATATCTGTACAGTATGGCAAGCTAACATGCTTACAAAAGCACACAGGAGACTCTCATTTTTACTTTGTTAAATGGAACCAGATGATCTTAAGTTCCTTTCCAACCCAAACCATTCTGTGATTCTATGATTTGCTTGCAACCTGAATTTGCAGGGTCCACTTTTTTTTTTTTTTTTCTTAATTCATTTAGAAGATTACCTTGGCATTACTCTGTCAATGTGACAAACTGAAAAGTTTCTGTGAATGTTGGCAGGTCACATCATAATCATCTTGATTAATAGATACCACATTCATTTTACAGATGGAAGTTTGAAACACATTAAACAGCTTTCCTAATGTTCCATTATATGTTGCAGAGCTGGGCAAATAGTCTTTTATGTGTGTAATAGCTGTTCATTTCTCACAGTATGTATCTCTCATTTTAAACACTTCCAGTGATGACAGGAGCTTTGACATTAAACTTGCAAAGTCATTTAAGAATCCCGAAAATCATGTTGATATGGATTTACAGGAGCCTTTTGGATGCAAAAATAAGGATGGAATTACAGCACTTCACAGAAAGTTTGTTAGGTTTCCTTATTTTTCTGTTTAGCTTTTAACTTTGGTGCAATAAGTCATCACTTAATAACAGCTGTACCCACGATCATAATGAATCATGTTTATGAACCACAGCAATACGACTCTGCATGATGCACTCTCAGCCTTGTTATTCTGATAGTTCTAAATAAGAAGTTATTTGCATGGTTGTATTTTTTGGTTAAGTATCTAAAAGTGAAGGTGTAAAGGGACAGAATACATATAGGATATGTATAATTAATCAGCACTGAAAAAGAAAGGTAAAAAGAAACATTCTTCAAGTCCTCAGAGAGAACTTTATTACTGCTTCACCTGTTAAAATGAGTAATTATTTTGCAAACTTTGAGGGTATTATACTAACAGAACATATGTTCAGTGTTCAAAGTAGATAATGACAAATTCATATATGGAGTGAAAATTCTCATTGCTTGCCTCTGAAGCAGCACAGCTTACCAGACAAATAGGTGAAGGGAGATTAACCTTTTGGTATCTGGAAAAACTCCAGGTTTTCCTCCATATTTTTCTTGGTGATTCTTCTATTTGCACTTAGAATATGTTAGTTAACAGCTCAAGGTTGTAGTACTCAAAATAAACATAAGCTTATTTATACAATACCAAAGTAGTATCTATAGGAACACAGCTACTATCCAGGAGTATTGGTAACAGAAAAAACAAGATGGTCTTGTTGATGAGGAAGGTAAATTGTGGTGAAATTTATGCATTTAGGCTACATTGCTTTCTTGGACATAGTGAATCAAAATACAGCAAGGTGGACAGGCATCTTGCACTGGGACTTGTAGTCATTGTAGCCCCCTGCCAAACTTGGTATAATAAAACCTGGAGCAGACCTTTATACAGGAATTCCCTCTAATACGCACAGGCCAGTGTCTCTTGTGCAAGGAGAGATAGACTGTGATGTAGCCTTTCATCCTCAGCATTGCCTGAAGTGTCACTATGAGAGACAGCCAGAAGTTAGCTCTACACTTGAGAATTACACTTTGAATTTTCCTCCAGAGCAGCAAGTCATAGCAGATCTTCCTCATGAAACTGCTTATTCCTCTTTTTAACCTGTTTTCATGCCTTAGAATGGTAAGGGGTTCTAATTGTATAGTGCTTTAAAAATCAGCTCTTCCCTTACATGTTTTTTTGTTAGTCATAAACACATTGGTTTTCAGATACATAGTCTTAATACTTGACACATTTCTGACAAACTCAATTATAAATGGAGTGTATTTAGAGCCTTGGAAGAGGAATAAGGTATTGCTATGACCTGGGATGGATAAAAAAATGACTTGAAAGGATGTTTTATCATCTGTTTGCGTTAAAATCTGATGACAATTATGCATTACTTCCATCATAAGTATTATCTGGAGTGTGCATATACATCTTTGTTAAGGAGAGCAACATAATCAAACACTTTTGAATATCTGGAGGTGAAAAAGCTACTCTAGCTGCTGTGATTTGTAATTTCTTGAAATTTCATCCCTTACAACAGGCAAAACCGATCTTGGATGTTCTAAGCATCTCTTTGATTCTGAAGTATTTGCTGATAAATGAAGGAAATGGGGAATGGTTGGTTTGAGTGTTTGATTTTTAGTTTTTGTCATGTGTTTTTCATTCCAGGAGCTTCCTGGTCTGTTATCTTCCCTTGGAAACTCCGGGGTGTTTAGAGGGAAAATAACAAACGATGCAATTTCTGAGTCCAAACTTTTTACAGAGAATATTAAATGCATGATAAATTGAACAATGTTCTCAGTTTTCAGTGTTAATATGGTTATCATTCTCATTATATTACATGATCAATAACATCACACCACATCACAATTACGTTAATTTGCCATTTCCATTGATGAAATACTTGCTAACCTAGCTTTTTGTTTGACAAGGACTATTGAGGAAAAGAGGAAGAATACTCCATCATAAATTCTGTATTTCATAGCCACTCTCTTTTATGTGTTCCACAGATTAATTGTATAGTTAGATGAGAAGCAAATTGAAAAATAAGCAAGAAGTATATATTAAGACACAGAAAATCAGGATAATGTATCCTGGAGCTAAATTAACAGTATAAAACCAACACTGTATATTGATAGTACCTGAGAGTAATGTATGTGCTAGGGAAAATTATATTGCCATATGCCTTGATTACCATCTGTTTCATTTTAATTAATTTCCTTAATTGGAGAACAATGCATTTTGGAATTAAGCATGAAAACACCACTGCCTATTGCAGTCTTTCTCTGCTGCACTAACTCTCCTGGTAGACCCACTGCCTGTCTCATTTATAAAGCCTCATCTCAGTGAACACTGGCTGCTTGGCAGACTCTTGACAATTACTCAAATTAATCACATGTGAAGCAACATTCCAAACTTGTAATTCAGGTGCAGTAAAATTCAAACTGTGAATAACTCAGATCATACGGATAGAAGGGTGAAAGCTCCACTAGAAATGTAATTAGAAAACAATACAGCTGAAGCTAGAATAAAATATAAAGTGAAATGTACCATCTGAATAAGTGCTTTGGAGATAATGGCTTTGACCACACGAGTGGAAATTAGTTTCCTTACTCTAGACCAAAAGGTAATATAAAATTAACTTATTAGGTAAATAATAAAATATTTAAGCCACACAGTCAAAACATCAATCCCAGAAAACAAATTTATTCTACTTGTAATTCTGTTGAGATCCAACTTAGTTAAGGCCAAAATAAAATTGGCTCAGTGATTTAAACTAGAATTGCTTCACATTAATGTCCCTCTTTTCTGCAGACTAATGGAATAAATCCATCAAGGTATGCCTATCTTGTGGCTTAATCTTCTTTTGGATATAGTCCATCACAATTCAGCAAGGTACCCTTTCACACATTTCTATTTCTCTGGCCGAAGCTTGAGAGTGTCCTGAATAAGAGTAAAGAGGCTTGGCTCTTATCTGTCTTATCACCTGCCTCAGTTTTGCAAGATTAATTCTATGCCAGCTATTTGAGTTTTTATGAAATGAGATCACATTCAGCTTTATTACCTGAATCCATCTTCAAGGGCAAACTGTAAAAATTGGACAGGGCCTGGACTGGGAAGAGGGAACAGTGGTTCAAAGGCAAAGAACTGCAAGGGTTTTCTGTTCACCTTGAAGGAAAGTAGCTTGCAACACTGCAGCCAAATACTGCCCTTATGAACATATACTATCTAGTTATTCAGTCTGACATATCCTCTGTATGTTCTTTGAGAGCAAATTTGTTAAGTGACACATTTCTGGGAGTTTGAAAGGTGCAAAAGAACACAAAAAGCAGGACCCCAGTCCATGTTCTTCATTTGCAGATTAGAGTATCTGTTGGTATGTGATTTGAAAGGTCAGTCTGGCACAGAACTCAGCACTACTTTTTCAGTGCACTTGACCAATACTTCGCTGGACACAAGACCAAGTTTCCATGCATGATTTTGATCCTTCATTCTTTAATACCATGTTAACAAGATGTGCACAGAATAGGGTTAACTCAGGTAGGAAATAGAGGAAAATAGGTCCAGTTGCAGCATATGCAAGGGAGTGATTACTTTGTTCTGCAGTTGTGTCCCTGGATGAGATAGGTATTTCTGGAATAGGTGACCTATTAGGTGGTTGCAGTGTTGAAACAGCAAAGCACATACTGTTTTTTCCTACATGTACTTGTTACTAAAAGAGAAAAAAATCCCAAACAAAGACACAATAGAAAAAATATCTCCAAGGCATTCTTAGGATCACAATCAGTTGTTGCTTGGGTACAATGTATTTGGAGGCTTTCCATATAATTCTTGTGCAGGTTTGAATTTCTCTGCAGGTATTCTATTGTCTTCATGATATGCATTGTTTTAAAGCAAGTTTAATCAAGGAAAAGTTATGCTTATTTTGACTCTTGGTGTGCTTTTTGTACTACTCTCAGATGGTAAAGGATTTCATTAATCTGCTAAGTATCTGTTTGCCAGTGGTGATAATCACTGAGTATCATTCCTTTTAGGAGCTTGAATGGAGCTCTTTGAATGTGTTAAGATGTTTTCCATAACTTGAATATCAGGAAAGCTACAGGGGTATAGGAAAGAAGACAGGGATATAGGGAGAAAAACTGATTTGTCTCAGAACCAGCCAGCCGCGCTGGGGTTTTGTGATGTTCGCTGATAATCCAGTTACACAATTTGACAGTCCTGTATGTAATTTAATGAATTTATTTAACTTCTCTTATCATGCATTAAATGCCAAGGCCAAACCTGGACCTCCATCTTAGAGGACTCTTGTCATGTGAGGTAAAAGAGCAAGGTTTCCCAGAGGATAGATATTGTAAAATTATAGTGTTGGCACATATTTCTTTCTTTATCTAAGTTGATATATTGCCTTATTGAAGTTAGCTCCACGTAATTTTGCTGTAATTCATGCATGAGAACTCTCTCACCTGTAAATTGCATGTCCAGGAGCACTGGGAACAACACACAGAATATTGAAGATGATGATGTAATTGTATGAACCTATGTGACCATGTATAAAATAAATACCGATATGCTCATAAGTATGCTGAAAAGCCCAAACATATAGACATGACAATGGAATGAAATTTTTTGCATAGCTTTTAAAATGAAAAAAAAGAGACATTTGTTTTCAAAAAAGGTCTTCGTGAAAATATTCCCATCTCTCTTGTGCCCTCATTTTCCAGGATAACACTCCCCTTGCTAAAGTAGTATTCTGTTTGATTCACAATCAAACAGGAAATTTTTGAAGGAGTAAATTTAGGCACAGTTTCTGTAGCAGATACTAGAACAACCCGTGGGACTGACTTATAGCCAAGGACAGAGCTGGGAATATTTGCAGAAGTATCTAGAAGATCAGGTCTCTGTTAATCTGAGCTTGCTAAGGAACATGTGGAAGGTAACAGAGTTGTGTTATACCCATGAGTGTCCTTTATCTATCTAGTGCATTAAACCATCTTGGTGCCTGTTGTTTCAAGTTTTGGGTTAACAGTGTAGTTGCAACCAAACCTTGTGAGCAATAGGATATCCACCCTTGTGCTGGTAGGGATACTGTGCAATAGCAATGACTTCTTCAAATAGCTGTACCTTATTGTGGCTTTTTAAGTGAAATATGAGCAGCATTGGCACATATGTAAACAATTCCCTGGAGAGAGTAGCAGTCAACATAAACATCTTACTTGAAGATGCAAAAATGAAAATAAGTCTGTTGGAAAACTGTATAACGTTGATAAACTTCACACTTCTGAGAAGACAGTTGCTAGTTTATTAACATGCAATAACTTTCATTAAATATATTTATTTTACCTCATTAAAACCAAATAACCCTGTATTTCAGTTCCTTAGCTGCGCAGGAAGGTATGGATTTGAACTGTGGTTAATTAAATGCATTTACCGATTAGTTAAATGTATTTAATTAATCATTAATACTTATTTGTTAAAAACCCCATATCACATCACAAACTTCAGAATAAACCCTTTGTAGAGACATGAGCTTGAGTTTACTCCATGTTTCTTCTGTTTTCATTACTGAACCCAAAGAAGTGGCTTAATATCATCTTGAGTATTTTATTACAGCTGCATTGTAAATTATGTCCAGGTTTTCCCTTTGTGGCTGTTCACAAAGGAGATACTTGAAGGCTTACTGGCAAATAATGGCTTCTTTTTATGTGAACTTTTTCATTTTTAATTAGTGACTAGAAACTCACTGCTTCATTGTTCCAGGGTTCCCTGGAAGCTGTTACCAACACTCCTTATTCTCCATCCATCCCATAAATGTTCTAACACTATTGTTCACATAAATAATGGTGAAATTTTTTCCGTGGGAGACCTAACTCCCTATTAGAATTACTCTACAATGGTCAAGTGATAATAATAAAAACTCTTTTATGTAATTCTTCTGTATCTGAAGTATAGAAACCTACTCAAGAGAGTTTTATTATCCTGTTTTATTTATGTGCCTTACACATCACCAAGAAAGATATAGGAAGTTAATCACTATCTCTTATCATATACTGACTTGCTGTATACATTGTGATACACGTTATACACAAACTAAGAAGGCTTTAATGAGACTCTTAGGTGATATTTAAATGTTTCAGTCACAGTAAATGTCACATTTGACTACTACTGATAATGTAACTTCCAATTATTTGATACCATTTAAACAAAAAGTAAAGTATTTGAGAAATGTATCATTCCTCCAGTTTTGTTGAAAACCGTCCATCTCCTCCATGTGGTGGAAATCTTCTTGGGATGTTCCCTGTTATTCTCTGAGCACATGCTCTTGCAGATTCACAGGTTCTGAACCAGAATGTCACAACTGCTGGTTGTAGGTGGGAGTCATGCCTCCCCTGCTGTTTGTGCTTTGGCAGTCTCTCGGTAGGCACAGAAACACTGAGATTCCCCAGTTCTGGTATCAGAGAGCATCAAAACTTTGTTACTCCAGCTGCCTTACTTGCTCTGTGCCTCCTGAGCCTACGCAGTGCAGCTGAGTAAGTGCTTGATGGGATTGTGTCTGGCACCAGTTGTCAGAGACTCACATTATCTTGCCCTGGTGTGATGTCCTACATATACATAGGAACAGAAGGAAAGTTTTAAACCTACCTACACTACATTTATTTACAGAAACCTTTCCACTTACTATTCTGCACCATCGAGATATACCAGGCCTGGATATCCACAGAAGGAAAAGAGTTTTCTCTGAGAAGGCAGGAAACCTCAATGTTTTATACAGTCTGTGATCATATTTCTGTTCTGAGGCATTCTTACACTTGTTTTATCAATGTGTTGCTAAGGGCTATTTAATGTGACTTTCAAATGCAAGCATCCTACACAAAACTATAAATAAAATGGGCAGAAAGTTATGTGTGGGATTACACTTCTGATAGCAGTAGCAGTCTTCATCAGAAAAAAGGGAATAAGTGAATTTAAGGGAGTAGCAGCTAGTTTATGTGGTTTAAGTTAGCATACCGGTTGTAAATTGATACTGTCTCTGCTTCCAGTCTATTAATCCATTAATTTAGAAATGTAGTCTATAAACATGCTGTGTGTGACAAACTAGTCAAGTCCTTGCTATGTTATGAATAAATACTCAGATTGAGCCTGGACACCTTTCTGGATTTGAAGAAGGAGGCAGACAACAGAATCCAACAATGGTGGCATGTTCCATGCAGGAAATAGCTTTTTGATGCTGTTTCGTGGAATATACAACTTTTTTACCTTCATGTGACAATTGTTTTGGTGCAATTTTGAACAGAATCCTGCCCCTCTTCTGCTAATGATTGATTGGAGACCAGATAAATGTACTACAGCAGGAGGTTAGTCCTGATCTGTTTTCTGGGTGATCCTGAAGCAACAATCTGTTGTTATAATTTCAGTGCTCTGTGAAGTGTGGTGGGTGAATTTCTCATCAGATGGGTTTGCACAGTTACCCAAACCATGCTAACCTTCACAGCAAAACTCCAAATAAATGCCTCTACACTCTTTTTTTGATATGTGAATATATGGCCTGCCAGCTGTAAGGATGCAGTAACACACTTGCCAGTGCATCTTCAGGAGAACCGATCTCCTGGGATTTAAGCTGAAAAGGATGATTACAGAGTGGCTGTGTTTTAAATGGCGTGATTCTGAAGTATCTTTCAGCATCTTGCAACAATCAGAATATTGTTAATTCACTTTTTTATCTGATAGTGCCTTGGGGTTTGTTTCTAAGGCCAGTGTCTTTCAAAGGTTTGCTGTCAAACTATTTAAGTTTCATTTATCTCTGAAGGAACAAAAGATAAAACTCAAGGGTAGACCGTAACAGCTAGATTTCTGGAGAGCAAAAAGTAACGATTAATTGTGTGCAAAATGGCACTGGTACTCCTTCACCCTTCCCTTTGCAATATCACTCTGGAGGTTACTTCAGTTGCCTGAAACTATTCCAGTATCAAAAATGAGGAAGTCTTTCCAGCCTGGAAAGTGTATGTTATTTCATGTCAACAGCAGAAGAAACGGATTGACATGATTAGCTGCATGTTGTATCCAGCAAGAGTTTGCCAGGAAGATGAAGAAAGTTGTTGGTGACCAATTTTCTTTTTGAAAGCCTAGGATGGCAAAAGTCTCTTTTGGGCTGATTTGTAGGAACATAGAGGCACTGAACCTTCTTTTAGATGCTAGTATTTAGACGTCACTGGCATTCACAAAAGCTCTACTCTGGTCTTGACTGACTGTGGAGGCAGCTGCCTCTCAGCAGTGAAGTTTTTACTGGTGAAGCCCATATAAATTTTCTTCTGCTGGATATATGTGTGATGACACTGACAGAGTTGCTTCCTGAGACAAGGCAGGATTACCAGCAACCTGATATCCAGAGGCCCTTTATAATGGTGGTGCAGTTCTCACCTCATAGACGGAAATGCCTTTGACTAATTTGGAGTGAAAGTTTGAGTGTGGATCTTCCACATCTCCTAACAGTTTCTAATGTCTGATGCAGAAAAATTTCTGGAAATAATTCTAGTTTTCATTGATTCACCTTGTTTCCAGTTTGTCTGTTGTTTCAGGTTGTCAGGGAATGATTTACCGTCTCAAAAGAACTCCTGATGTGATCAGAGAACATCTTCCCCATACCTGTGTGTCCCTTCCCACCTTTCTTAGGCAATTACAGTTAATGGTCAGGGAGGGCTCAGCTGTCTAGCTCCTTGCATTTGTGTAAAGGCTGGGGCCCAACAGGAATTCTTGGGGAAGCAGAGGATTAGGATGGAGCATATTTCCAAATTATGCTGGAATTCATAACATATTCAAGATAAAATTGAGGTTAGGGTATGAGCCTTGTGTCTTAAGCTGTGATTCAAGGAATGGATTTTTGTATCAGGTACTAGTGCTAGTGCTGTCATTGAGAAAGAACTACTGTGTTAGCTAATAAAAATACTGAAATGTTTCTAGCAGTGTTGGCTAGAACCTATCTGGCTAGGTTCCTCTGGCCTATAATTGAATATAGATTTACCTGTCAGTTTTTGCTTACAGAATTTGAAAGTCAGATATTTGAATAGATGGTGGTTTGGGGTTTTTTGGCTGGTCAGTTTTACGGCATAACAGAAAATGCCCCATTCAGCAGCTGCCTTCAGTATACTGATTTTTTTACGGCTGTAAACTCATTTGTCACAGGGACAGTCTGTATGGCACACAGCCTCTTCCTCTTTGAGAAAGATCACACTTGTGTTAGAAAGCTGTGGTTGAGTTACAGATGCAGTAGAAATTGTCACCTTTTAAGAAACTTCATTTGTTCTGTGTATTTGTGAACAAGAGTTTTAAGAAAAAGTCATTTCCATAATAAATAAAGGTAGGAAAATGCACAAAAGTATTTGTATGTAAGTCTTACATAATTCAACTATAGTTCCTCTCAGTCTATCCAACTGCCCTTAGAGGCTTCTACCAGAGTATTTTTTTCTGCTGGGAGTGGTTTTGAAACAGCAGTTTAATTGTTTAATATGTAGTGGCAATCTGTCCAAAAACACAGAAATGTGCTGAAGTTGCAAATGAAAAAGTAAGAATCTCCAAGTTGAAGGTGAATGCTGTTGGTAAAATACTATGCTTTAGTATTCCCTGATTTAAGCTTATCTCCCACTAATGCTTCATGTTTTATTCTATTCTCGTGGAAAAAATGCATTTCCTTTATGAGGAATACAGATGGCAGTGTTGAATAAATTACTGGAGCTCTGTCTTCACAGAAGAAGTGATAATTTAGCTTGCTTGAATCTATAATCTAAAGCTCAGTGACTCTCTCATTATTCAACCAGGTCAGTGACCACCTCATTGTATTACCTTAAATAATTAAGAGAGTAAAGCAACTGCTAATACTGGAGAACAGCAAGGATTTTCTGCGCTGTGTAAACTGAGCACGAGTGAAGTGCTTGTCAGGTAGTTACACAAAGTAGAGGTTTGCATTTTGAATCTAGCTTTTTAGTTGATCTAAAATGGTGTAGTTCTGTTGAATATATTGAAATCATGTAGATTCTGTATCTATGGAATATCTTAGCCATTCTATGATTCTAGATTACATCAGCTGGGAAATTTTATTTGTAGTTTCTTCCTATAATGAAAATTTCTTTCAAACTGAATTGTTTTGTAATTAGATACTAGTTGAGTTTAAAACTATTAAAGGCACTTTTTAGCTTCCCAGACAGTTAAAATCAGGGGCTGGCACTGCAATCTTGGACAATGCTGTTGGCATGAGCAGTGCCATAGGCTCTGAGGATGGAGTAGACTGCATGTGGGAGAAGCAGTTTATCTCTATCATGGGCACAGCTCAAATTTCTCTAACTGTGGCCACCAGCTGCCCTGCAGAATGACAGGATGGGTCCTACTGAAGGTTCTGCTCAGGTTCAGAAGCTGTTACCAGCACTGCAGAGGACTCAGATGATTGTTTTGAACTGTGACTGAGGGAGCCTGTCTTCTGGTTTTGTGTATTGTAACTGACTTCCTGTCAAGTTAAAGAAGCCCTGACTGAAGTCTATGCCAGAGTTAAACTACACACAAGAGCTTTATTTTGTGTGGGCTCTCTGGCACCTAGCATGGAGTAATTTGAAGTCTTTTATCATGTGGTTGAGTTTCAGGGAGACTGGCCAAAGAATTTATAAGCCACAGGCTGACAAGTTTTCATAGATACAGGAGGAAAGACCCAGCTTCCAAAGAAGCAAACTGAGTATATGTGGGTGAAGAGGAAGGCACAGAGTATGAGAGGGACTGGAACTGCAACAGCTCTCATGCAGCTGTGTGCCTTCTGCTTTGAAATAACAGAGGTATAAGTCTAGAGGAGGAACAAAGAAGCTTTAAAACAAGCATCTGCAATGAAAGGGGAGGGGGCTTACCTTCAACTGGTTGAGGGTTACCATCTCTGTCATCACTAGGTACATTTTCTGCTTTGTGTCATCTTGCTGTGGAAATTTCTCCCTGTGTATTTCATCTCTTTTCATGTCACATACACACAGACACATAGACCACAGGCCATGAAAACTAGCCAACAGGGAATGCCACATGCATGTTGCCATTGCCTCTCATCTTACTTCTGTGCACTGTGTTCAGTACAACCAAGATACCTGCACTTCATTTATTTTTTTTTTGTAGCTCCAAATACTTTCCCTTCTTCATGAACCAAAGGAACTTCAGGTCTTTTCTTAAATGTATTTGGTGCCATGGTGTTCTCCTTTATGCAGTGGCCCAGTACTCGGTGAGCAAACAATTGCTAATTTCAGGGATAGGATACTGATTTCAGAAGGCAAGCAGTGAAGAAGAGCAAGCATGACTTTTCTAAGAAGCGGTCCAAGATTTCAATGAGTTCCAATGCATTTTCTAAAATTAAACAAGGGCCAACTGATCAGAAATTTTGACAAACTGTTTTTTTGCTTATGTCCCAAATTGTGTCACAAATCTAGGGCTATGTTTCTTTAAGCTTCCCTGGATTTTACATTTGTGCGGGTACTGTACTTTCCATCTTTTCATGGTAGGAGTAAAATGGATATTTAAAGCTCTTTTGAGATCAGATCCTTGTAAAATATTACCAAACCAGAATTTCTATGAAAGTTTACTGTTTGATAAAAAGCCTTTACCCAGGTTGTTTGTAAAATGTTTTCCATAATAAGGCTGTCAAATGATAATGGCATTTTCTAGTTCCCAACATGGTCTGTTTAGGTTTTGCTTCTACAGTCATTTTGACAAAATGTACTTCATGCAGTAATAAAGTCCATTTGAACTAGAGGTAATACACTGCTTCATTAGCTGAAAGTATATGGTATCTCTGTGTTTTCTACAGAATGTATCTTCTTAACGTGTGATGTTAAAATCCTAGCCATTTTTTGTGGCACTCTTTAGCCACATTTGATACAACCACTATAGGATTTTCTTTTCCTAGAAAGGAGATTTCATTAGCACCTCAGTTATGCAAATGGAAAATTATTATCTGAAACAATTAAGATCAAAAGTGTGTATTATTATTAATGTAAATAGAAAGAACATAGAACTGAAAATATCTGCTCCTTAGCATTGCAGGGAACAATGGCTTCAGTTGCAGTGCTGAGCACCCAGGTCCTTTGCATGTGATGTCACATATTCAGAATACTGGCATCTTATAGCTACCAGTCTGTGCCTAGCTGTTGTCTTTCCCTGGTTTCTTGCTCTTTCCCTGCCATGTCACTGTGTGTCCCAGGGAGACACAGGGCCCAGGAGCAGGCTGCAAGTCTTTTCTACTGCTAGATAAGAGAACAGGAGAAAAAGAAGCTAGTACTTTAGCTTCTTTCATTGTATAATTAAGCTTGCGGTCACACCCCATTGTTGCTGAGTAAAAATGGGGTTATCCAAGAATTTATATACTAGCTTCTTTCTTATGTGTGAGTTCGTAGGATTTTTTTGTTTATATTTTAATAGAATTTATACTGTTGTATTTTAATAAAGTTTATGATAGTCATATGGAAGTAGTGTTCTGCAAGAAAACTGAGAAGCATTTTCCATATACAAAGCTATACTTCTACACTGAATCTGAATCCCTCTTCCAAAGGCTCAAATTATTATGATAAAAAATGAAAATAACTCTTCAACTTAAGACAAGAATTATATTTCTCTAATTTTGTCTTAATTTGGCTGAACCAGTCATACTGAGGTATTGCAAAACCAGTAATTTTTAAATGGAGTCAGAATTTATCTGACAAGTTAGTGCAGGTAAGTACTAGTTGACCTTCAACATAAACAACAGTATTTACATGTCTGAGAAATGAGTCTCTAGGCATTTAAAAACTGTACCAGTTAAAGGAAAATAGAGGCGTATTTCAGAAATGTCAGATCCTGAACTGTTGTGGATTGAAGGAGTGAAACCCGCAGTCAGACTGGGATTAATGCTAGCAGAAATGTGACACTCTAACTGCAGTTCTTAATTTAATTTTTCTCCTTCTGTCACTTCTCAGCCTACTCTTATTTGAAGTGTCTGGTAAATCATGTGAGAGTGCCTCATCCACATCAGAAAGTCAAGGAAAAGTACATAATCCCATCCTTTGCTAGGGTGTGCTGAGTTCAGTGCACTCACTCTGCTCTTCCAAGGAAAAGAGCAGGAAATGAGCAAAGACAGCAGCAGAGTTATGAGAAAAAATAAAAAAAAAAGTCTCCGGTATTTAGTTCTCCAATTATATGAAATGTGAGTAGACAGGGAAGAAAGGGTGGATATTTTCTACTTACATGGGATACTACTGGTAAGACATAAGCTTTAGATTACTTCTGTGTTCTGTGAAGTACCTGATGGCAGGGGAGACTCAGATCGAAGTGCTCTGATTTTTGCATGCAGTATTTTCCTAGGCAAAGTTCTTGCTTTCCTTTGTAACTGTATTTGTTGGATAGCATCACGTGGGCAGCCTCACCTGCAAACTCAATCACGGTCACTAACACAGTGATACATGAAAAACAAAGGGCTTTATTTGCATATACATCAAAGCTTCTTCAGTCTTCTCTGGTGTTTTAAAGTTGCAGTAACTATTCCTCAAGTCTCTTTACCCTGCCTGAATGGGAGAATAAAACCTTACTGCATAGGAAAATCTGGCTGATGTTTTCCCTCAAATTCTCACACTTGGGTGACAAGTCACATCATGTAGAGCAAGAAAATGTGATCTGCTAAGGACAGTATTTTGTCTATATACTGATGATCTTTACATCCACTGGTATATCTAAATGCCACCTTTGTTTTCCCAGCTCTGCAGAGACTACATTTTTGGTGACTTTTTTCTCCTAAGTCATTGTAACAGAAAGAAATCTGTAGACTGGCATGTGAAAAACGGTTGATGAGTCATTCTCTAAGTGGCTGAAGGGAAGGCATGCATGCGTTACAACCTGACAAATGGACAGATGAACCTGGAAGCTATACCCTTAAAAGTACGCTAGAAAAGATGCACATGTTCAAGGAGATGCTTTAGGAACTCAGTGTGTGGTGCGTCATTTATTCCTAGGAATTCAAATGGAAAAGAAGATGCTCTGAGCAGCTCAATATGATTCGTGATATGCTGTAGGGCTTAAAATCACTTGTGACTGTGGCCTCAATTGCTAACGAGTAAATGGTTCCCTTGGTTACACCTGTGCTGCTTCACTGACTTCATGGATCTGTTATGGCAAATTGGGAGTGAAACTGGAATAAAGTGCTTAAAATTCACTGCTGTAACTGAAATGCTGGTCATAGCAGTTAGTGTTTTTGGAAGAGAAATTGTAACAAATGGGCACTTGCATTTAGTTTGTGTTGCTGTTTTGAATCATAGAATAGCTAGGGTTGGAAAGGACATTAAGATCATCTAGTTCCAATCCCCCTGCCATGGGCAGGGACACCTCACACTAAACCATATCACCCAAGGCTCTGTCCAACCTGGCCTTGAACAGTGCCAGGGATGGAGCATTCACAACCTCCCTGGGCAACCTATTCCAGTGCCTCACCACCGTTACAGTGAAGAACTTCTTCCTTATATCTAATCTAAATTTCCCCTGTTTACGTAGGAACCCGAGTGTTTTACAGTCTACTTTTCTTTTTTTTCTGAGTAAACTGTAAGAATGTCAAACAGGTTGGATCTTAAAAAATAATTTGTGAGCTAGATATAATTAATATTTTTCTATTATCAAAAAATTCATACAAGGGGGTGCAAGTACTGCTGTGCTATATGCACACATTCGTGTGCACACATAGGAAGTGTGTGTACTCCACACCACACCAAGATCATGCTTTGGCTCAGAAGCTCACGTTATGGGATTTGAAATATTTGAAGCTGAGGCTATGGCATTTTCCTCTATTAATATGGCTTTATAAGTTATAGCTGCACAATGTCCTGTTTAATTTTAATTTCATACAATGGCTGGGAGATATCCCATGGGCAGGGATATCTCTCCATAGACCAGGTAGCCCAAGGCTCTGTCCAACCTGGCCTGGAACACTACCTGGGATCAAGCATTCACCACTTCTTTGGGCATCCATTCCAGTCACCCAGCTGAATTTACTCCAGTTTAGAAGTTGCTTGATATCTGCTCCTTGGTCTCTGCAGGATGAATGAGTTGGTGTCCAGTGCTAAAATACCCAAAACTTGATCATTAGTTGTAACCACTGTGGTAGCAGTAAGGTTGTTGTAACATAAAAAATAAGGTGATAATGAGAAGGTCATATTTATTTATATATGAATTAGTATGGTGGATAAAAAGCTATTCATGGCCCTGAAAAAAAATGGAAGCAGCCATTCCAGAGCTGGACGGAGAGAGAGCAGTACACAGGATCTGCTATTACTCTTTGCTGTTGTGCTGATAAAAGAGGGACTTGGATTCGAGTATCTCCAGCCTGGCACTTTTCACAAGAATAAACAAAACAAACCTAGCACAAAGGACATGGCATATTGAAAGGAGCTTGGGGTATAATGCCTTTTATGCAGTTGGTGTTGTGGTTGATGAAACAGTTACTTGCTGAGTTAATGCACTGTGAACCTACCCTGGATTACTGCTAAATCCATTTGATCTGGTGTATCTCCTTATCAGGCAATGCCACACTGAATTGAGTATATTTTCTGTCAAATCCTAGCTTTAAGGTAATGATTCAAAGCTACATGTATCCTAATTCAGTAAAAAGGTTTGATTATTTATAAAGTCACTCCTGTTTGTGACACTCTGGTTGTTTCCAGCTGGGTGAGTGCCAAGGGGACTCATTTTCCCTAGGCAGCACAAAGCTGAGCTGCCTGAGGTCAGAGACTGTTATCTACTCTGGACTTGCTACCACATTGACATTTTTTTGTGCTGTTCTTTGGTTAATGCTACAGAAACTGAGCCATTTTTTGAGGAAAACTGTGTGGAAACAGGAGTTACTCAAGAACAGCATTGTTGAAACCCTCTATGTGCCAATTTTGATGATCAGCAGTGCTGCACATCCTGACCCCAGATGCTTCACCATATATGCAGCTATAGCCCAAGCAGGGTTAGCAGAGGGAAGTTTTAAACATGTGGGTCTCTGTGACAGGAAAATCTTGCAACCAAAAGGCCTGGAAGTTTATGTCGCTATGGAGTTCTGCAGCAGCAAGAGCCTCAAGTGCAGGTGGAAGATACAGTAAGCATCTTGTGCAAGGCAGAGTACGAAGAGCCTTGCTGAGTTCTGAAAACAGCAACATTGCCTGAAATACTACTTCCTTTAGAAGACCTAGTGAGCAAAGGGATCATTTGGGTGCAGAAATCTTCCAGGGACATCGTCAAAGGAATGAATACAAAGGGAGTCAGTCAAGAGCTATGACCAAGGCTGTCCAGTTCTCTCATACACAGAGTAATAATAACTACTGATTCCAACTTTGTTTAATGCTCTATGTTTTTAAAATTACTATTAAAAAAATACAGCTCACAGTCAGGATTCTCTAAGCTGCTTTGAGTGTTAAGTCGTCAGCAAAGACAAGGCTCCCATCTGTAATCTGCTCTTTGTAAGATTTTTTTTCACAGCTAGAGATTGAAAAAGAATTATGCAGACACCACACAAGAAAGGTGAGAATCTTCAACCTGCACCACATTTCATAACACTTGACCAAGGATTATAGCAACTGAGTGAACATGTTAAAGCTAAGGTGTTAGCACACTATAGGCAAGAATTTTGGTATGACTTGAAGTTTTAATAATAATATTTACCCACTGACATGGTTTGTCAGGAAGCATGAAAACCCTCTCCTTAGTGCTTGTGTTTGACTTCTGTTTCTGTCTTACTTCCCATAGAAATAATATTCTGTTTGAAATTGTTTGAAATTTAACTTTAGTGTCTCTAAAGTAAAAATGATATTTTACTGTTGATCATCAAGTAATTCTGCCAAGGGTAAATTATTGGATCAGCATTACCTTAAAATGCTCAGATATTTTCTTTACAAGTTTCTTGTTGAGTAGAAGTTTATTGATGCTAAATGGAATTCATTTCTTTTTATAGCTAAAACATCATGGATGCATGTTAATCGGACTCTATCAAATGAGCCATGTATTTCTTTGAATGTGTTAGACATGTATTCAAGAAATAAAATGCCATATATCCCTCTCCTTCTGTCATAATGTCTGCAATTCTCTAATCTTCTATCATTATTCCAGCCACGTTTTCCAAAATTACTATAGATAACACTATCTATAGCTGATAAAGGCTGCTTCTTTCAGTGCCTGTTTCCAGGTGCCTGGGATGGTGGTTCATTTGAGCTTAAATTACACATTTTTAGCATGTGAAAGAGAGCTAAGTTATCTTTCTGTATTCCCATCACTTATACGCTTACCTGACCTGCTGATTAGTGCCTAGTTTAGTTCAACTGCCTTTGGCATTTAGACTAAAATATTAAGTTGATCACCTAGAAAGCACAGCAGACATGAAGCTGAAATTAGCACTAGCTCACAGAAGAGACAGGAACAGATGAGTTTCCTGTGAGGAAGAGAGATCGTGAAGAAGAGCTTTTAGAACCAGTTTGCAAAGTACACTGAAAATCATATCATGCATCTTGTCATTTAACTGATGTGAAGTATTCCTTTTTCCCTCTCTAGGGTATTTGTTGTAAGTGGAATAAGGAGAAAAGCATGATCAGGTAGGTCTGTGGCTCCTAGCTGAATGATGCAGGGATGCTTCCAGGCAAGGATAGAACAGATGGTGGAATTAAGAACAACTTGATCAGTGATATTTTTAGGCTGTTTTTAAAACTATATCTTTCTGGTTACTTTTAGTCCCCCAAGGGTATATCTACACACAACAAAGTGCTAGCTGAGCTCCCTTTAAACAAGGTGATTTCAGTAGAGGGAATGGTAGAACATTTTTATTATTTCATATGACTTTTATAATGTATTGTGAAATGCAATCAACTTCTAAGAGGTTGTTGCTAGAAGGGCCTTGTTACTGTACAGGTCTTTAATAGAAGTATTGCTAGACAAATGCACACACTTAGATATTAAGGAGGAGATCAACAATTCCCTCCAGATTAAATTTTAGCATATTTTGTTTTCAGGAAGAATAAAATATTGCAGCGAGGATTCCTGTATATGCTTGAGTTTTATAGCATTTTAACATGTAATGGTCCTCCTTGGGTGTCAATCAACTTTATCCTTAATGTGATTAGTCACAGTGGTAGTTTGTCAGAAGATGTAGGATGCACCATTTTGGTAGAGTGCATAATTCCATCTTTTTTCAGACAAAATATAGACCAAACATTTCAGTATCACCAAAAATTCCAAACTAACAAATTGCAGGAGAGGAAAGTGTGCACTGATCAAATTTGTAGTGCTTAGAAAGAAAGAGCAGAAATATAGCTGTTATTTAAATTTATGATGAAAAACTGAATGGAGCAATGCTGTATTTAGAAACATAATTGGTTTTTGTGGCAACATGGCCAAAGGGATATGTAAGGGCTTCTAAGAAGTGAAAGCACTGAGAACTACTGTACTGTGGTTTTCATGCAGACATTGCACCTAGTATTTCATCCTCTTTGGCCTTTTTTCTGATGGTAACAGGATGGAATGAATCTTGATGCCAGGCAGACTACTGAGTAGGACTGTGGAAAAGAGCAGTATGTTTTGTCATGGTATTAATGAAGCTCAAGGTCTCTTGTCACAAATGTTTATAATGATGAGGCAAACATAGAGCAATTGCCAGTTATGGGGTAATAATTTGGCAACATTTAGAAAGCAGTAGACAGAAGTGACTGGAGTAATACATAAGTTGCAGCATCATCCCAAAAATCTGTCAACACAGATTTGGTGCACCAGGTGATCATTCTGCAAACATTTGCAACTCTTATGCGCTTTGTTATTTGTTTCTTTCCATGAAATGCAGTTCTCAGCAAGGGACCATAGTTCTTCCCTGCCAGTCTCACATACTGTGTTTTCACTGCTTCCTTTTGCACATTCATTTGTCTTAGAAAGAAGAGATATGAGATAATTGTCTGGGCTATTTTTCAAGGATGAAAATGGTTCTGTTAATAATTAATATACATGTTTGTGTTTCTAATAGGCATAATAAGGAATTATTTTAATAGAGAATTGTGCACAGGACACTTGAGACCTGTTCTCAGCTGTGCCAGATATTCCGTGTCTGGTTAATTTGTTCATTGTTACATTTCACTCTTTTGAAGTAAAAAAACTCATACTAAGAATGCTAAAGCCCCATAAAAATAAATAGATAGATAGATAAATAAATAAATAAAATAAACCCCAACAACTCAAACACTGCGATACTGAGTATGTGTGGTGGTTTAATGCCAGCAGGCAACTAGGTACCACACAGCTGCATGCTCACACCCCCAGCACCACCAGTGTGATGGGGAGGAGAATCAGAACAAGGTAAAGCCCATGGGTTGAGATAAGAATAGTCTAATAATAGAACAAAGAAAAATACTATAATAACAATTGTAATGAAAAGGAGAGAGGGAGGAATAAAACCCAATAAACGCAAGTGATTCACAATACACCCACTGACTGATATCCACCCTGACCTGAGCAGTGATCTGGCCTTCTGGGTGACTTCTCCAGATAGTGTGTTAGCTCAAACCCTGGAAGTGTAAGGTGTCAGGAATTGCAGCTTATGTTAAACAGTTCAAAAATCCTTTCCTGGAAACTGACATAAGAGCTAGGTAGTAGCCCAGGCAGTTGCCTTCTCAGGGTAGCTGAAGATGCTAAAGCATTTGACCTTAAATTCGCATTGCAAACTACTATGGTTTTTGCAGGCTGTCTACATTTACCCTTCCTTCTGGGAGCAACAAACTAACCTGCCAGTTGTGACTTCCAGTTTATTTTGTGTTAATTCTAACCTTCTCAAGCAAGTTTCAGTATAAGCTGTTGAAAGTAGGCTAGTTGTCTAAAACCACAGAAATTACTAAGTATCATGGTTAGTGATGCAGTGTTACCAAGTACTGAGACAAGTGGTGCAGTCACTTTTTGTGAATTCTGAAGACTTTATCTGCCTTGGACTTCTAGACCTATTGCAGCCCACAAAGTGGTGGAAAGATTTACTGAATACAAAAAAAGATTTGCCTTGCAATTGTTCACTCACTTTTTTAACTCACTGGCTTTGTTACATGTTTAAAGCAACAGTCCTGTTAAGTGCCTGAACTCTTTGCTCAGGAGTAGTAGAAAGCATATTTCTGCCTGGAAAAAACAGAGCTAATTATGCATTCGGAAAATACATTTTTTTATGACTGCAGGAAATTCAGTGTGTTCGCACAGGGTTGGAGAATTACACCTTTTTTTCTTAATCCCTCATGCAAGCTGTATTTTGACTGAAATTTATGCTCGAGAATTGAGTTGTTTGTCTTTTTGCCTGTTACCTCTGGGTGACCAGAATTGTTGGATTTTAAAACATACAGATAATAAGTGGAGATTGGCTGTATCTGTAGAGGAACTTCTACCCTGGGGATTCTCTGCACTTAATTAGAGCCATTGCTCTGAATGTGCTCCTGAGGGCAGAAGGAAAACAGTGGTAGAGAAGTCCACAGCTGAGTTTGTGGCCAAAGACTAGTTCAGAATGATCACCTCTTGCTGCTTTCTGAAGTGAATATAGGAGTTTTGAAGGCTGGGATAAGGGTTAAAGTATCCTCCAAGAAGAAGTGGCCTAGAAGAAAGCAAAAAGGGTGAAAGCTCTTTGGTTTTAAAGTGAGAATGTGAAGAGGGAGTAGAAAGTGCAGCCTTCAGGGGATCACAGGTGTCCCTCTAAGGCCCCTTTAAGCAGAAGCTGAGAAGTTTTCTTTTGATACGCCTTGCTGGGTTTGTTATATTTGCATTGTAATTCACAGTCATCCCACACACAGCCTGGTGTTGTTGTATTAATTAAAGTTTTAGTCCTGTCTACTCCTTGAAAATTGCCTGTCCTGTCATTAAAGCAGAGTAAATGCTGGGCAGTTTGTTGCAGAAAGTTAATCATTTTGGTTTTCTGCAAGTCCTTGGGGAGCCATGAGACAAATTGCACTCCTTTATCTGTTTTTCAGATGGTAGTGTGCATTTTGTTTTTCTGGTGAGTGTGCACTTCATTCTCATGGTGTTACCTTTTTGCTTTTGATACTCTGTGACCATCAAAAAATAAGCAGCATCAAAATCCATCAGGAACTAGATCCATCAAGCTGCTAGATTCAGCAAGAGCTTTGGATTGTGTTTGCAAAAATTTGCTATTAACATTTCATGAGCAGAGATGAATAAAACATGGAACAATTAAATATTTCATGCCATTAATTGCAGCTGATTTGGAAGCTCATGAATAGTATGGAAAAACATCATGGGTTTAACAGTCTTCAATATCATATGTGATACTGGAAGGGCAAACTTCTTAGTTTAGTAAGTCATAGTTGGGTTGGGGTTTGGTGCAAATCACACCTTCATTTAGCAAGTTTATTCCTTTAAGCAAAGCAGTCATAAATGACTGTAATACCACTGCTTGGGAGTAAGGTTTTAATTCATTTAGCTTAGACTTTAACTGAATTGCAGGAAAATTAGTTTTTCAATAGGTTTATTCCTGCATTATTTATTTGAATAATTTTCATTAAATAATTTTCAAATTGACCTGGAGGGAATTTGCCTTTGGAAAAACAGTATTTATGACACATGCAAAGATTTTATTCATATATATTCTGGTTTCACAAGACCTGCTTCAGAAGAAGCCTATCTTTATAAAGTATTTATGTGGCAATTACATAGTATTTATTTATGCCCTTATGCACCAGAGTAGGCCCGTTTGTAAAAGTCTGACGCGGGCTGCTCAGGAATGCTTTGGAGGAGTAGATTTAACAGAGAAAATCTGACACCAGTAATGTCACTTTTAAAACCTCCCCCTTTCCCCAGTGATGGAGATTTATCTCTCAGTATGGCAGGTTTTCCCCTTCTCTCAATTTTTAAAGGCTGTATTCTGGCATTGGGAAAAGTCTAGTAATAGACTTATCCTAATTAAAGCACAAACTCCTCTGAGCCGTATTTTGCTCACATCTTTAGCACTGAAATAATGAATAAATCTCCCTAGTTCAGTATTCTCTCTTCCTTACTTGCTTTGAGTTTTCACTACTCAAAAAGTAGGTATTTTAGTGGGTCATGTATTAAAACATCTATTTTAAGTTTAAAAGTTTTTGGTCTTCTCTGGAATGTTCATAGTAAGGAAAGAATCTAGGTCCTATTATAGCTTGGCTGACTTGGGAATTCAGTTGCTTTTCTGAGATTTTATATGGTCCTACATGATGTTTGTGATCACTCTTTAAATAGCAATATATGTGTTCCTCTTTCCCTGAAGCTAGTATGTTTGTCCAGTGTTGTGGAAGTTTTCAGCTTTTCTCAGGAAGGGACTGGTAAAAAAAGTCTTTTCCTATCAATTACTATTCCTTTGACAATCCTGCAAAAACATAGCTCACAGCAGGAGCATGGGAATCCCTGTGAGGGCTCAGGTAGAGGAAAGCATCTTCCGTGCAATTCAGGGTACCTCAGGTTCTGGCCTTCTGCTACCATGCAGTGTTTTTGTAGTGGCAAGCGCCCTTGAAAGTGTGTGAAATGTTTGAATTAAGGCTAGCAAGGGAAAGATGAAACTTAATGACTTTCTTTTATTCCTTCTACCTTTTAATAAACTACTTTAAACCTTGATAAGGTGTAGAGCCATTTAGAATAAGTGGTGAGGCTTAAACAAGGTCCATGAAGTAATTTAATTTTCTTTACATCATCTTTCAGCCAACTGATAAAATGTTAAACTTTTATCAGAATTATAATCACCATCCAAGTGAGAAATTCAATAGAGGTGTTAATTCTCCTTGTGTACTTAAAACTGGGAAAAATGCAGTTCATGGGACCTGCAGGAAGCAAAAACCGGAAGGTAGTTCTTTCAAAAGCAGTCATTTGGGAATATCCAAATTGAGCAACTTGTTTGAAAGGGAGAATGAGCAAACATTTACATATGAAATGTAAATTTCATACACAGTAAGAGTGTCCACAGAAAAGGGCTCATCTGCATTGAGGAGATTACAAGTGAAGAGAAATAATTTTTTACATAGATAAACTACAGTAAATGCACACAAAGAATGACAGAATTTACTGAACTCAGAAGGCTGGAAAGGAGAGAATGAAAAACAATTGCTTTCTAGTCAAGTTACTATAGTCAAGACATACTTTCTTTATGAAAGAAGATGCTGACCAGGAAAGAGGACTGAACTCTCATAATAGCATGACATAGGGAATTTTGTCTGCTGCAAAGGCTGAGGTCCCTTTCAGAGGTGAAAATAGAAAATCTTGGTTCTAAGAGGTAAGGGTGAAATCCTGGTGGCAGGAAAATCAGTGGCAAAACTTGTTAGCAGTTTGGAAAGAGCCAAGAGTTTTCTCACTGCGACCTGTTGGAGTAATCATCAAACTAAACCAGAACATTCTGGATTCCAAACTCATAACTGTATATGATGATAAATCCATTCTTAAGAGCCTCACTTTTAAACCTGCATGGTGCTTCTCACCAGCTGCACAGAATAATGCAGTCTGATTTATTAGGGTGATTTTTTTAGGGATATTTTCCCCAATTCTAGATAGTAGACAAATATTTTACAGTTGTCTGTGCCTAAGTCCTGTCTCACTTCATAATGCAAGTGCTTACAGAGAAACTGCTTCCATTTTTTATATCACACTGAGCATGGACACTAAGTCTGATCTTCCTTGCAGTTTTGAAATTGCTGGGAATCTTGACTGATTTAGTTTATCATGAGAATGCATCATATCTGTGTTCATATTGAGCTAGCTAAACTCCCATGCAAATATGAGAAAGGTTATTAAGAAATGTTGGACCTTGATGTGTTATAAGGGTACTGTTTGCTTATGAGTGCTTGGGGAACTCATGGGCTGCCTATTATTTATTTGACATTTGAAGGGGGATCTTCCACAGCTATTGGAAAAAGCTGGTAGCATTTAGCTGGGAGAACACAGGTAGCTATGTACCAACCTGAAGTGTGAGCAGCTGGTGCAAGGTATGGTGAGTCAGATTTCAGGGGCTGTTTTGAATAAAATAAGCAGTGGTTCTGAGGCTTCACATGAGCAGTCTGCTCTGGGGATTAAGAGACAAGCAGAAGAGGAATGACAAGAAAATCAGTATTTGCCTGGTATTTGCTTTAAAATAAACCTCTGCTGTAAAATGCATGCAGTGTCTACCCAGGCAAGTGATGTACTTGCTTATTCTTCCTTCTTTGTGCATGAAAATCATAAATACAGAGGCTTTGGCCTTCAAACTTTTATCTGTGCATCTGTAAGCCCCACCCTTCAGATATACACTGCTACATACATTTTTTATTTAGGACTGCTTTTGCAGTGTTCAGTGTATTCTCCTTAAACCATCTTTGTAGTAATACAATGTTGCGGACAACTAAGCTTCCTCTAGATGCAGGGGTAGGCACCCCAAAATAGGGTATCCAGTAATGATACCTTGCAAAGGAGCTGAATGAAACAGGGTAGGATTTCATCTGCAGTGAAATCCATTGCTGTAGGTAGAGCCCAGCATCTTGGAATAGGTTACTATATTTTTGTATCAAAAGGCAATCATTAGAGCTGGTTAGAATTTTCTAGTATTCAAGTCCTCAGCCACAATTATCTTATTCAGGACTGTGCTTTAACCTTTTCTGTTTCATTCTTATCAGAACTAGAGAAAGGCCTTCATATAGTTATCAAATATTTATTTTCTGACATTGGCAGCATAGTTCAGATTCACACTACTAACCTGTAGCTGAATGACACCATACTCAGTACGACTGGCTAAATAACTCAAAAAATATCAATCATATAAATGATTGATGAGTTTTTCTATACTTCATTGAATAATTTATTTTCATGACTGATATTCAATAAACTCTACAGCTAGCTTTAAACCTGCTTTAATAACTAGGTACCATCTATCACCTGTCAATGATCCATGGAGCTCCCCTGCCATTCCAGTCCCACAGTTTTCCATTTTAAGAGGCAAAAATGATAAGAATGGTAACCTTTTCTTCAATGTTTAAAACCTTTTTTGAAGTAAAAAAATCAGATGCTTATGTTAACCTTCCTGACAAGTTCTTACAGTCCTTACGACTGATTGCATAATTCTGTTCCAATGGAGGTGTGGTAGTAGCACTATGTGACAGTATAGTTTATCACCAGCTGTCAGTAGATGCTGCCACTCTGAGACAGTGTAGCAAGGACAACTTGACTGTGCCTACCCCTAAGGTGATCCTCAGTCACAATCCTCGGTAGGTCTAATTTCTTATTACTTTCCCAGAAAGTTGTATCCTACTGTTGTATGTGGCTGCTCTCTCCTGCTGAGCCCTGAGCCTGAAAACAGTGGAAGTGATCTGCAGTTACCCTGTCTGACTTCCAGTATGGTTTTTTTTCAGGTGTCAGTGACAACCCTCATTTCGGCATTCCCTTTTCTGTCTGAGTCAGTATTTCATTCACACTTGAGTTCTCCTGTAGAAACTTAGGAAGAGACAGTTTTAGGGTGACAATTTTTACCCAAATTCGTGAGTGTTTCAGTTTGCAGTAATTGCAAATTCAAAGTTTATTAACCTCCAGAATGATTTTGACAGATCTAATGTAGTTCATCATGACAGTAGGATAAATTTTGTTCTATTTATAAGGAAAAAAAATTTATACTCTTTAATTTTGTTTCTTTTACATAGTCTTCTCAACTAGCTGATAAATTAGGATTTATGAATATGCTTTTTCTTTAAGTGTTCCAGCTGTTGTAGACAGTAGTTTTTTCATGCTGTCTGTTATTATCATTAGCTGGACACAAGCTTCTTTGTTGATGAACTTTGTTTTCGACTTTGGAATCTCTTTTCTCCTTTATGTCTTTAAATTTTGGACTTTCAGTCTTACATTTTTATCATCTTTATAAAATGGTGCACATCCTGGACCAAGAGATAGATGAAATGGAGTGCCCAAGGGAGTCACAGTCCATCTTCATGCTTTTAGTTCGTATTTGTGCACCTTATTTTAACTCTTCTCTATGTCATTTTTAATGTGTTAGTACATGTTGTTCAATGACAGGAAGAATTGAGACATTCACACTGAAATGATGCATTTGAATTCATGAGAAGTAGTCTCAGATTTAGTATTTGAGTGAATGGGGTTTTCTTTGTTTTTAACTAAAATTAGTCAAAATTGTGTTCATAGAGCCATACTAAGATAACATGTATGTGTATATATCAAGAACAGAAAAGTGGTTCCATAACAGTAAGATAAGGCCATACAAAGAGATACCATTTCTTGTTACATGTGTTAAGTTACACAGGAAGGATAGTTGCATAATGCTGTGAGAGAGCTGTTTAAAAGCCACAAGTGACTTACAGTTACAAGCATAAGAAACTTTTTCAATCATTCAAGCATATTTGTGAAAGGAATGGTCACCTTCTAAGCTGTCTTTTGAGTTGCCCTTTTTAATGGGCAAAGTGGCAAAGCCATCATTACATCCCTGCATATGTGGAGTTAGGAACAGATTTGATATGATAGCTTACTAATGCTGGTTATAATGATTATATGACAGTTGTTCCCAGAATGCAAAGTGCTGTTGCTGGTCTATGTCCATTTTTATGATCATGTTCTGCCTTCATCAGATCAAGAATAGTGATCAGTATAAGAGATGGGACCCGAAGTTCAGTCTCTACCTCAGGAACTGTATACAGTTTGCAGATTTACATTTAATGGAATGGTTAACTGAGTTATTTCCTCTTCTATAATTTCTTTTCTGTATGTAATAATGAAGGTTGGTTTAGACTTTGTGGTTGTTGTTGTCTGATGAGCAAAAGATTCAGATTCCAACCCTAAGTAACACCAATGAAGTTTAAGAATTTAATCCTTTTTATTTTTAATGTAGTAGCCATTCTAGTCTGTGGCCTAGTTCCCACCTCTTGCTCATACTGGACTTGTTTTTTGACAAATTTCTGGCATCTTCCTAACAAAATGTGTTGTAACTTCCTTTATGCAGCTGAAAGTGCTTTAAAACTTAATTGCTGAGGGATTGCCTGTGTGCCTTTAAGATATACAGAGATTTATAGTTTTACTGCTTCTGTGCTTGAGTAATAGAATTTTCTGCTATTTGATCTGCACAATATATCAGTGAAAATATTTCAATTAATGCCAAATGCCACTGCTCTAGTTATTACTTGCTTGAAAAGCTGAAGGATGTTAGTGCTGTTCTGAAACCTTTCATAAAGACTTCTTGTTCAAGCTTTTTTGAATTTGTGACTCTTCACTTGACCTACCAAAGATACCTTGTTGGACCTTGTTGGGCAAATCATATTTGCATGATTTGTCTGTACCTTTGCACCCTTGGTCATCTTCTGTTCTCAGCTTTGCTTCTGTGTTTTCCACTGATGTGCAGTTCTGACTTGATGTGATTGGTTCAGCATAAAATCTGCATTTAACTTATGCTTCCAGCTTTATAACTATCTTTAATGCAATGCAGGCTATATTGTCATCTCAATTATGGCAGGGCCAATCCTGTGTCATTTCACTAGTTTTTATGTTGCTTGAAACTGTTTTGCATTAGTCATATATCAAATTGACTATCTGGAATGTATTTATCATTTGTATTGCTATTGCATTTGTATATTGATTTGTTCCTCTAAAGTGATGTGTTTGTCATGAAGTGTGCAATATCCCCCATACTGTGGAAGGTCATAAACATTTGTAAACTGCTTAGATCAAATGTAGCTAATCTTCAGAGTATATCATCTTTATCTCAACACAAAGCCAGTTTGATTTCCTATTGCACAAGTGAGCTTTGTGAAGGCCATGAAATGTTGGTTGTACACAGTCCTTTCTAGTGTGATCTATGGATAGCTGGCTTGCTAATATGGGGCTGGCTCTTTGCATCAGTGACCTCCTGAATGGCTATGAAGTGGCTACAGGTTTATGGAACATTTTTCTCATACTATTTTGCTATGGGAATATCACCTTGACTTCAGGGATGGAAAAGAAGGAGTAAATTCTTGAGACTGCAAAAATTCCATGAAGGTTGGTTCTTCCACAGTCTTTCACTGCTTTAGATAATTAGCACTGAGTGTTGCTTAACTTGAGAGTGTTGCACTGATTGAAAGGCCCAAACCAGAAAATTTATGTCATACTTCAGGAAAACAGAAAATAAAAATGCCAACACATTTTAATTCCCTGGAGTTTTGAAAAATCAAGTTATTTCTCTTTTATCCAGTAACATTCCAGTAATCTCTTAGACATTCAAGTGTTTTTCTCAGATATGGAAAGCAGGAGTTCTATAGGTCAATAGAGACACAATAAAATCCCCATCAGTCAGATATAAGGAGTTTAGGTGAGTGTCCTTTCCTACCTGGTGCCTGTGTGAGGCATGGATTTAATGAGAGGAAAGGGCTAATAGGTCTGCTGCCCTTTCTCCAGGAGTACCACCTTGTTTGTTCCTCCACATCATGTAACACTAGAGTAATTGTTCAATGCAGTCAGAGCAGAGCTCGCTTTGACCTCGAGGAACATTAAGATACCCTTAACAATAGCTGGTACTGACAGCTCAATTCTGATAAGAAACTCCATGCAACATTTGCATAAATGTTAATATGAAACGAACAAAACAAAAAAAACAAAGGACAAAGGCTAAGAACATAATTCTCTTGAGAAAGATACAGCAGTGTCTTATAAGCTGTTTATGCCATGTTCACACTTTCTGTTATCCACAGTATTGAAATAGGACTTAGCAAAAACTTCATCAAAAGTAATTCAGTGTTTATCTTAGGCTTTGCTTAATAAAGCAGTGATAGTATACCATTTAATACGTATTTACATATACCATTTAATACATACTCACATTTAAGCACTACCAAATTCTTTCTTCTCATTTGTTTCACATGCACTAAACCAGGGGGAAATGCTGTTTCTATAGAGTATATTTCCTGTATTTCTTTATGGTTTGGATAGAGCTGAATAAAAACTTAAACAGAATATTGACTGTTTTCATAATCTTTAAGGACTACTCAAATTTGTTTTCTAGAATTGTTTCAAATATAAAAAGGATACTTATCAAAATTATTTAAGTTATCTAAACACTCAGAGAGACAAATACCCAGTACAGTATGATTTCATATTACTTCCACAAACCTGATGATTTTGAGTGTGTCTCCAGTCACAGTCAGAATACTTTCATTGTTTTTGGTGCTTTTCTTGTTCTGTTGCACGGTTTATCTCTGTCACATTCAAGAGGTTTTCAACCCCAAAGCAAGTTTCACTCAGGGAAGTGGTCCAAGCCTTGAAAATAATTAAGTTTTATAGATATCATAAATGCAGTCGAATGGACAGAGGTAATAGGCAATCAGTTCTGTAAGTGCAGTGAAAGTGATAGCATGGACAGATATTCTTTCAACATCAAAACATTCTACAGAAACAATACTATGTATTCATATCTTAACTGTCAGAAATACTTCAGCTGACACTTCGTTAGGGAAAGAAAATCACAACTGGACATCGATAGTGATAGGAGTTTCAAAAACAGGTCTTGGATATTTCTCTTGTTAATTTATCTTAACACTCAGAACTGGGGGCAAAATGTTAGTATAGTAATTTAAAATGGAAGGGACATCCTAAGGTCATTTTGTCCAGACCATCTCAGAGCAGGGTCAATTTTGAAGTAAATGTAGTGAGTGATAGGGAAACGTAGAAAAGTGATTCTCATTTGATTGTCTATCAGCAGGGCTCATGTAGACTAGATAAGGTGCTTCTCTTTGTAAAATGTTTGATGTGGATGATCATGGCATTGGATGATACTCATAAAGATAAGCTTTTGTGTTAGTCACAAGATAGAATTCTGTGAAAATATGAATGTTTGGAACAGGTAAATATGTGAGTATTCACGAGTATATGAGTATGTTTCTAATTGTTCTAGCACTGAACAACACCTGATAAAGTTAAGTGTAGACCAAACAAAAAATATGCTTTTTTTTCCTTTTCTTTTTGTGTCCAAGTTTGGGGGAAACTGTGGAAATTGTTACACATGCATAAAAATAAGCTTCAGAAAGGTTAGACATCTCTTGATAGTTAACAAAAAATACAGTGTCCACCTCGTAAAATCATAGTATTTTCAAACATTTTTATTTTTAGGAGCTTTGGAAGCAAAAAGGGACAATTTAGTTAAGTAAAGTTTCCTTTGTTTCCTATAGTTTTTCCCCAACTGTGAGTTACCTACACCTTAGCACACCTTCTCCATTTAGTGCTTTGTATACGTTTAAGACAGCAGACTTCTTAATTCTGCTAGTAATGGAACTACTTTTCTGTTGATCCTGTTTCCCCTTTAATAGGTGAATTTAAAGACTGTTGAATCTTTCAAGATGAACAAAATGTCAGTTAAACATTTGAAAGAGAACAAACCTAATCTGAATGATTAGATTAGAAAATCAAACGGCCAGATGACAGTAGTGAAGCAGGTGGTGTGTTACTTCAGGATCCCAGAGAAAGAAAAATCTGCTATTTCTGTGACCCAATTTTTAAACTCTTTTTCTGATGATGCAGTCTAAATTTCAAGAAAGGACTGAAGGAAAAAGGTTTTGATCTTTGAAAGTAACCTTATGAAAAGAAAGCAAATCAGTGTACCCTCTGGTTATCTGTATTTTCAGATTTTAAGTTCAGCTGGCATCGTACCCAAGTGTACATAGCTTTCTGCTACAGGCTTATCTTGCTCTGATCTCTGCTAGCTCCTCCAGTTCACATGAGTGGGATCACATCTGTTTGTAACATAATGGTCTATATTATCAACCATCTGTTTTTTTATTTGAAATGCAGTTTACAGCTTGTATGTGAGAAGGATGTATATCACAGAAGTGCTTGGAAGAACTTGTCTTCTGGTATGGGATGAAGATCACAAAAGGTTGCATCATCATCACATGGCCAGAGTTTGGCTCCACAGGCTTTGATTGTCAAATGCGAAATCTGTTTTTCCTTGATTTAAGTGGTTTTAATGGCTTCCTCTTGTGGTTTCACACTGTCTAATTGTGTCGCATGCCAAACACGATGTAATGGAATTCACTTCCCCTGCATCTTTGGCTAAACAGTGAAGAAGAGGTATGGAAAATGCTCTAAGGAATAGCTTATCTGCCTTCACCTTCTCCTTGGGTTTTTTTAAAAGTTCTGCAAGATTGCTTTTGGTTTTCCTTATGACTGAACAGCTTGCTCCCTCGAGCCGTTTCCTCAGGGAGTTTTCTCTCTTTTTCTCTTGCCATTTGTCATTATAAGTTTCTTCATTTGCACAGTTTCTTTTGCAGTTTCTTTTTCTGTTCAATTTGTTCTGTAAGTATTTGCTTTAGTTTTATTCTTTTCATCACAATTTATTGTTATTTAATGTTACACTTTGTAGCTTCAATTACCTTTGCCAGGCATAGTGATATTTTATGATAATCAGTCTTCTTGTTTTCTTCTTGAAGATTATTCACATTAACTCCCATATTTCCAATCTCAAGTGACTGCTGTTTTGAGAACTTATTCATTATGTTTTTGTTTTGTATTACACTGTCTGTATCAATCTGTTTTGATTTGTTTTATGTCTATTGTTTCCTGTTATCTCCTTCTGTGGCTGTATAGTCTACATCTCGCTTGCATGCTCAGTCATCTCCTAAAAGCTCAAAGTAAAATTACTGACCTGTAGCTTTTAAAAGTAAAATAATATCCCAGATGGTCACCAATTATAAATTCTGAAGCTGGCAGCTGTTATCAGGGCCAAAATGCCTTCTGTGTTGTCTGCAGTTTGACACCTCTAAGTGCAGACTGATGTGTCAAACAGGTCAGTCAGCCACATATGCAGGCAAACACACACTTAATGAAAATACTGCTTAAAGATTTTTTTCTGCCTCTGAAACATAAAAATTTCTCGGAGACTGGAGGGGCAAATTGTGAAATGTTCAATGATAGAATAGTTGCATAAAGTATTTCATTGATGCAATCATGTGTTATTAAATTCCTATTGAGACCTCCAAATATGTAAGGAGTAGTCAAGCACTCAATGAGACTTGAGGAGTTTTGTAGCCTTTTCTCAAACTGGTCTGCAGGAGCTGTACCATTATTGGTAGCTGCACTAAATAAGTTTATAAATGTTTGGTTCAGACACTGCAAAGCTGATTATACAGGAATTGTTTCAATTTTGTGTAATTTTAATGTTTGTATCATTTGCATTGTCCCTCATTTGTACTTCCTGTTTTTTCTTGGAGGCGGGGGGCAACGGAATTATTCAAAAGCAGGATAAGTCACTTGATAATTGGCTCTAAAAGAATCCACATTTGATGTTCATTTGTGATAGACCATCTTGGATTCCCTTGATTTTGCTTATTTATATACCTATATATCATCTATATCTATATCTATCTCATATATTTATTTGATATAGCTCATAGAATTTGTTCCTTCTTCTTTTGCCTGCATTCTCATTTCCTGTTTCTCTTCACATTACACAGGTAGTTTTCTGCATAGTTTTTACTTTTAGCGAAAGCCAGATACTATTACAACCAACATATTTTTACATTTCCCTTCCTGTACTTCAGCAGAGTTCCACTGTTGCATTAGATGCAGGAATCCAGCACATCTGAGCATACCACTGTGCATTTTCTCCCTGAATTTTTGATGGTTTTGTTTCGAATTCTATTAGACAAGATTAATGAATGGGGAAAAATAGGGAGGACAGCAGCACGATAGTTTGATGACGTCACGACGAGCGCAGCTTGATGTGACGTGCGCAGTGACCAAGAGGGAGCTGTGCTAGCGGGCATAGCCTGGGGCACGTGAGCGAGTGGGCGGGCGGGGTGGGAGCAGCGCATGGCGTCTGAGGTAGTGCGAGGCGAGCTCGGGCTGTGAGAACCAAGGAGAGCCTCCATCCTCTGCTGGATACTCTGGGAAACCTAGGGACTGAGGAGGAGGAAAAGGGCCTGTCCAACCTAGGTTATATCATGATGCTGAGGTAATTAACAATATTTAAGCGTGTGAAAGCTGCAGTGTGAATGCTGGTGACTTCAGTTGTCTTCCACGTCAGTAGGAACTATCCATACCCGTCAGTTTTTTGCTTAACAAGAGCTATACATTTACATTCTAAAAGATGGATATAAGTGTATATGGTTGGGTCTCTAGACTGGACACCTGACTTATTTTTCCTTATCAGCTGAGTATGCTCACTAACTTTCAGATTAATTGTGACATTCTTTTAAAAAAGGCTCGTTTGTTTCTTCCATTCTCTCAATTTATGTTGTGAAACACAATTGAAAATACTATTTATTTGTGCAAAGTTTTCAGTTCACATTGCTGGACATACTTACAAGTGCTTAGTGGCACAAAGGCTCTAAAATTGGACAGATGTTATATTGAGAGTGGATTGTTGATCAGGAGTCACATTTAATGTACAGTTAATGTTGTGATGATTCTTCCAAACTCCAGAATTTCTCATTTTAGAGTTCAGTTGCCAGAATAAGGCAAATAATTAATTTCCATTTTAGTGGTTCCCGTTCCTTTTGTATCAAGCTTTCTGCTTTGTCTAGTTGCTAAGATCTAAATAGATGGGTTTCAAACAACCACTTACGATACCTAATTGTCTGGCTGCTCTGGTTTGTTCTGAGGATTCCTGTGAACAAGATGTCCATGTTTATGTCTTGCACAAAATAGCTGAGAAAATGATTTCTTTTCCTCCTTCTGACTGTTACACCTTGAACAGTGAGATAGGATTCTGGTTGCTTATCCAGCCGTAATACCTGTAAATCAAAATCTCTAAAGCTGCAATAGTGATTGGGATAACTTTAAGATTGCTTTTTAAAACCTAGATAACTTCTTTGGTCCGAAGAATGTTGTTAAAGTCACTTTGAAAAAGTAATCTGTTGCTTATGACTGCTTATTTTCTCCTAGAAATAATAGATTACTGACTATTTTTAGATTACTTTTGAGTCATGAGCGCCTTGAAATACAACTGGCACAACTAGTGCCTTTAGTTTTGATTTAATGCAACCTCTAACCTGTAGAGGGAGATTGGTGGTGCAGTTTGAGCTAGCCTGTGTTGCTCAGTCCTGGCACAATTCCCAATCTGCAAACTGCACTTCACTGTGTAGATAAATTTTTTCAAGAGATGTTAAAGGAATTAAATGCCCTCTTCTTCCTTCCATTGAATTACACTCAGTATGAGGTGCTTGATGCTTCTTTGAAAATAAATTTGTGTTAATACGGATTCCTGTAGCATCCTTTTCCACACCTGAGATAAATGCAACTGTGAAGTTCACATCAGAACCTAGAGTTTCATTTTTACCCCATGTAGTATTTAATTGTCAAAATTAAATGCTGAGATGGGCTTCCCTGGCTTTAGATTTTAAAAGCCAGTGTTTCCTAGCCCAGGTTTGTTACGATTTTTCTCACAGAGCTAGAGCAGTCTAGCTAAGGACTGATCTACCTCACGAACCTCTGTTCTCTTGTGCTTACTATGCAGACCTTTTTGACTTTGCTTATGTTTTCTGTCTCAATGAACAGTTAGGAACTAACAGCATGTTAAAGATCCCACACAGATATTATTTTGAATAAGTGAAATCATGGTTCTCTGAAAGGAAAGTGCTTCTTCATTAGTCTGTTGCTTTTGTAATGCACATTTGTTTTCATGGGTTAGACATTTAGTGCCTAACTAGGAACCGACATGTCAATGACAAAGGTTTATTTTCAAAATCCATACTCTACTCAGCTTATTCCATAACCAGAGACTAGTGCCTGGATTATAAATAAGATCCATACAGCAATTTATAATCATGTCTTACCTTTTAAAAGTCATGTTTAAAAGAAGATTCTGTGTATTATAACCCTTTCAGGTCAACTTCTTATCTCTTCTCTCAATTTTTTTTCTAGCAATTAAGCATTAAATCTGTAGTTTTCTCATGCATATTTAAATGTCTTTAGAGACTTTGATAATGTGTACATAGAAGTCAAGTACCTTTACAAAAGGTGCTTAGGCATATAAACATCTGTCTGTCTCTCTCGTTGATGTGAGTACTGCCGGACAACCTTCATGCTGCTGACCTGTTTCTCTTTGTTCTTGAAACAGATCCTATTTGAGTCACCATGTCTAGCCCTGCAGATAATTATTTTATATCTTTCTGGGCAAGTAATGAATTCTTCAATTCGATGGAAAAGTTTAGACCTTTTTAAACACAGGAGCTTTAGGAACATTTCCCAGAATGCTTTTATGTGTTTGATAGTAGCAATATAAAATTCAAATGACTTGAGGCATTCTTATAGTTGGTTTGATATGGTCAGAAAGCTATAACAGTAAAACTAAGGGTGAGGAGAATCAGTATGTAAAATGATAACATTATTGGGAAAGATTAAAAGACATGCTTCTAAACAGGTTGCCTTCCTGGAGGTAATAACAGAAACAAATTAACTGATCAGAACAGAAGAAAAAAACATAAGAACTATATCCCAATTTTCAAATAATTGTCTGGAGCTGAACAGGCTGCAGCGTGCACTCTTGCATCTTAGTAACTTACAGAGGCTGCTTATAAAAGAACTATGGCAAACAGGATTCTCTGTTATGGCAATTTTGTGGAACTCCTTCAGCTTTAATACATGTGGACCAGTTTGCATTGGTACTTTTTTAAAGTGTTTGTGGTAAGACTGATGAATTATGTCCATCCAAGATTGTATGATGCAAACTTTAGCTTCAGGATTTGTCATGAGCCCACAACACAATTGCTGCAGTGTTGTTTTCAGCAGTGGGAGTCATACCACTGTCTCCAGCAAGTACCATGATGTGAAGTGGGTTTTTCTCCTTATAAATATAGTGTTAATGAGCAGCCTTGCCTTCAGCTGTCTTACTCAGAAGCCAGAAGCAGAGGCATAGGTGAAGTACTTTGATTTCCCCTCCCCACCCCCTGTAGCAAAAATGTAGGGCTTTACTGCAAACTCTGAATGACAGGTAATGGATTGAAACTTAAACAGCAGAGGTTTAGATTGGATATAAGGAAGAAATTCTTTACTGTTAGGGTGGTGAGGTACTGGAATTTGTTGACCAGGGAGGTTGTGAATGCTCCATCCCCAGCAGTGTTCAAGGCTAGGTTGGATGAAGCCTTGGGGGATATGGTTTAGTGTGATGTGTCCCTGCCCATGGCAGGGGGTCGGAACTGGACGATCTTAAGGTCCTTTCCAACCCTAACTATTATATGATTTTATGATCATCGTTGTTTTGCATCTTTCATTGATCTACAGGTGTTGAAAGCCCTATATCAGTTCCAGCAGTATTAGAAACCTTTTAGTCCACATGCTTTTAAATTTTAAGTTTTTTAAGTTGCTCAATTCTTGTTGAGAGAAAAGGAACAAACTTATTTGCTTAACTCTCCAAATACTCATTTCAGACTGCTACTAGACTGTCTTGCAAAATATCTCTATGCTATCCTGGAGCTGAGGTGTCTTGTGAAAAGTTTTGCATTTTCCCATCTGGGGCAAGCCCCATGACTGGCACTGCAGGACAAGGCCCACGTGTGGCATCATCGGGTTAGAAATAAAGAAGGTAGGTAATGATTCCACAAAATACAACAAAATAACTTTTGAGGAATTACTATGATACAGGTGTGTTGTTCAGGTCGCAAGGGTTTAGAATATAAACTCCTTCAGAAAAATTGAGGCCATGATGAGCACAAGAAAACTAAGAGCAGCTGTGGTGATGTAGGAGGAAGAGATCTGTTTTCTGTGTGGCAAGTTAACACTGATATTTATATGGATATATATATAAAAAAATGTTTGCAGTGTCGCTGCAGAACTTGTATTAGTTTTCAAGTTTCACTATTGCCATAATATGTGAGATATAATAGTAGTTTTTCATTCCATTAGCTGGAGAAATTGAGGAACAGAAACAAAATGCCTGAACTGCAGTTGTGCTTTTCTAACTTGCTTTCCAGATCCTTCTATTACTGACTCAGTTTTATCCTTTATAAATCTAAGTTATAAATCAGTGGTATCAGTTAGGAATCTGGTGAGTAATAAATATTTTGTGCATGAGTAATAAGTTCATTATCTGGCCAATAAATTACTGCCATGATTGAACTCAGTTGTGTAGTACAAAAATAAAAAGAAAACAACCCTACTTATGTGTAGTAGGTACTTAAATTTTATCATTTATAAATCAGTGTGGTGCATGGGGCACATGAAAGGAGGAAACGATTGAATATAAGCCACTCTCTGTCTTCATTCCATATTATTCTTAACTGTAGAAACTAAAGATGGTTATTAATTCAGTAAAAAAGATATGCTGAAGATATAATAAAGAAAGTTTGGTGGCTTCTCTGCACCAGCTGATGGTATATATTTCGATGCTCAGCCAGCTGGGGATAGCAGACATAACCTATTTTAATTAATTTGCCCTTTTTTTTCTTTGCCAAATTTTTCCTTTAAGCATGTTACATCTATGTTAAGCATGTTACATCTGTGATAAGCATGTTACGTCTGTGTTAAGCATGTTACATCTGTGTTAAGTTTATGTTATGTCTTCCTTCTTTTTCTGATACTGCTTATGGCTCCCAGAACCACAGAATAGTTTGGGTTGGAAAGGACCTTAAGATCATCTAGTTCCAACCTCATGCCATGGGCAGGGACACCTCACCCTAGACCATGTCACCATGTCACCCAAGGCTTGGCCTCAAACACTGCCAGGGGTGGAACATTTAACACCATCATACTTCCTTTTCTTCTCGTTCCTCGAGTTCTAACTGTGATAGTTTCCACAAAAATACATTCTGTTGGCCTCTCCTAGATGATACATTTTATTTATTTATTAATTTATATTTAGTAAGATACTCAGTGCTTTCAGTGCCCAAGGCTCAGGCATTAATACATGGCTTCCTGTGTTACTAACGCATGACACATGCTCATTTCCATTATGCTTTATAGCTCCCAAGGGAACAGCTTCAAAAGACACTGTGCAAAATATAACTCTTGTAAGGAAATTTGAAAACATATTGGTTAGTGCCATAGTAACATGGCAGACTACTAATAAGCACTTAGAGAAACGATCGAGGTGTGAAATGTCTCACCAGCCAGGATATAACTGGTCTTTCCTGGTTTGTCTGTGAAAGGCACTCAAACTCTTTCTAGCTTTGGATGTGCAGTTTTGGGTATGGGTGAGGTAGCCGAGAGTAACTGGAATTCCTGTTATCTAAAATACCTCCATGCATTCACTTAGCAAGAGTGACTGTATTTATGCTTATAGCCCATACTAATGATGAAAGAATAAATGAGAATTTAAGCAGCTTCTAGTTTTACATTAATCTAATGCAAATCTCATGATTATGTAAATGAATGAATTTCAACTGACAATTACATGCATAAACCAACAATTTACTGAATATTTTAGAGACTTAAGCATTTCCTGGCTGCTGGTACCAGTGGGATCTGCTTTGTCTAGTTTAGATTAAGAACGTGAATTTTTGAGAATGAAGCTACTTGATTGTACTTGATGGTAAGGGACACTTGGATTATATCAGCATCTGTGGGTATGTCTCATAGATTGATCATCCTGCAGAAGTGGATACCTACTGAATGCAGAGGTATCCAGTTTGATTAGATCTTAACTTTCAGACAGCTAAAGTAGGAGTCCCATACTAGAGAGACAGGCATTGCTGGTGTGTCTGAAAATGCCAGTTGTAAATAATATTTTTCTTCATGAATTCATTTTCCAGCTTACTCATCTGAAGAAACCCAAATGGGTGGAATAGCCTTTCAAAAGGTCAAGCCTACAAGGAATTCCACAATCTCTGTATAAGCCCAGAAGAAACAGCTCATGAATTACAGGTAACTAAAAATCAATTGTTTCGAGAAGTTGTGACTCCTTAAGTTCTAGAAGAACTCTGAGGCTGTTGATCCAAATGCAAGGATTTACAGAAATAGACTTTAAGTAATACTACCTATTTTTATGTTAAGAGTGTATGTGGTGCTACATACCATGCTCTGTATTATTGTATTCACAACACATTTTGAGAGATAGGATGAACAGCCAAGTGTATTTCCAAGTTGTGTTCTGATGAAGGCATGGTGTGCTGCCTGTTAGAAGAGCTAGTTCATTTAAATATTAATTAGAAATTAAATTGGTCTCTAAAGCTTCTAATTGCTTACTGAAGCCCAAAAATTAGTTTTCTACTGGTTAGTATTAGGAAGTGTATGTGCTGTTAGCTCTCCTTGGCTCTTCCCAAGGATTTTCATTTATATAAATGTTTATTGATGGGACAGTAGGCATCAGGGTTATCAGTAAAGAGTTCACTTTTAATCACTAACAGTAATTTAAAGAATACAGGATATCCAGAGTGTCAGGAATATAAAATAAGTCACAACTCAATGCATTTCTCCCTCCTGTATTAAGGAAATGAAAATATATCAGAACTCTGATAAGGTAAGTGAATTCTAAAGATACTGTTTGAAGTAGCTGTGTGTTATGAACTGCATGTCAAAGTGCATTTTAGACTTCTGTGTGGCTCTTTTAAGTAGGCAGGTGATTACAGTTCAGTACTTACAGTCAGTGCAGCTCTCTGAAAGTAAGGAACATCCTGTAGGAAAGCTCTTATTCCTCTAAAATAATGATCAGAAATAGGTTGCCACAAGCAGAGAACATGTCAATGTGTTGTGTCATGCTGAAGTGCTATCCATTTCTTCTAGAATAAAGTTTGAAGGAACACCAGTGAACTTTTGTGTAAGTTAAACTTGGCTTGTAATGACAAACTATTACCTGCTCTGCTGGAGTAGAAAATAGCATTTTTCTTTGAGGTGTTACTTTTTAAATTATTTGAATAATGGTACATCCAAATCCCTTTATTAGAGTAGCCCCATGCTTTTGAAACAAAAGTGACTTGGATAAACATATTTAGTCGTGATGGAATTCTAGTCTCCCATTTAATGAACACTGTTCAGTCATATTGTTCCGTCACTAAATTAATTAATATCTGTAACTCTTATTATGTACCAGTCAATCAAAATGTCAAAGAATCTGCCTGGGAAACCAAACAGGCTTGTTATATGAAGTGAAAGTATATTGAAAAATGAAAAGAACTATGTTTTTCTACAGTAAACAGCAGTTATTTTTCTTTTCTTTCCTATCTGTTTCAGCTTAGGTTTAGAGTTTTTCTAGTTGGATCTTTGTTTTTAAGAAATCATGTTTATATATTTCTTTAAATATTACAGGAACTCTCTTATATTTAAATAATATTGTCAGTCTGTGTTTGATATTATGCTCATTGTTCAAAATCATCTAGCTAGTGATCTCTGTTATAGTAGAGATAGTAATCTATGCATCAGAAGGTGAATTCTAATTTTCCAGGGACAAGATTTATTTTCAAATACTATTTTGATGTAATTTTATTAATTGAGGTATGCTTTGGGGCAGGGGAGGGAAAAAGTATCCCAGAAGGCTTTCCTCATAAATGAAGTTTTTCATCAGGCTCTTCTGAATGTTCTTCTTTTAATCTTATTGTGTTGTGATTCAATTTGCTATTTCATTTAATTAAAAAATAGCAAGTTTTGTTCCTCTTTTTCTGACCATACTAGAAAGGTATATTGTCAATGTGAAGTCTGTCTTAAAAGTGTATCTCAGAGACAACACCACAACCAGCCAGGAAGGAAAGCCTGATTTCCTTGAAAGAAAATCTGAGTCCTTTGTGAATGTACTACTATGAATTCAAAAAGTGATGCTTGGATCATCACATTCTGTTCACTTTGTTCAGGCTGAAAATCTTCATAGATACCATAGGTACTTGAATCATAGTAAGCAAGAGGGTTTGGTATGAAGGATTTACAAAATGTGAGGATGAATACAAATACCTGGCCTCAGAAATATTTTGTGTTGTAAACTTTTCTAATGCCTCTGAAAACTGCTTCATTGCATTATTGTATGGCTAATACTGGATTAAGTGAAACATTAGAATATACCAGTACATATTAATCTGCTGGAGGCTGGAACCTATACCTTTGGACTTTTTATCAGCACTGAGACATTACAGGTTTGGGAAGAAACAGGTCAAAAATATGGATAAGAAAGTATACAATTCCACAGAATATCCGGAATATCAGGTGCTTTCTCTATGTGTTTGCTTGTTTGTTTTTAAATTCATAAATACAGCATTATCTTTTAATTCTGGTATTTAACCCAAGTTATTTAGTCTTGATTGTTTATAGTGAACAACACAAACTGCAGAGCTACAGGAGCTGTACAGGAGTAGTAGTTAAATGACTGACATTCTCAGTTGTGGTGCCCTGTGTCCCTTCAATAACACTGTGATGTTTGCAAAGCTGCAGCAGAGCCATTATAACCTAAATTAGAGAATTTCATGAAATGCTCCATATACCCTTTATAATGTCACTGGCAATAACCCATACAGTTTATATAACACATAGAGCTTAATATCCCATATCATGTTAGCAAGATACTAAAAGAATGCTCTGAAATAAATTAAGATTACAAATTAAGAAGACAAGTGAAGTCAGTACTTTGCAAAAAGTATGCAGATCCCTTGCTGTTCAGAAATCTTCAGATAGATTGCATGTGCTTTATATTCTGCAAAGGAGATAAAAGAAGTTTGAACTGAGCTGCAGCATGTGCTGAAGATTTGCTTATGAAATATGCTCTTATATGGGGCTCATATGGTCCCATCCAGAAGCTAGGCTACTGTCTTGCCACTGCAGTGTGACAGCTCATGAGCTCTCCCTGTATCATGCATGGATTGCATAGTAGTGTCCCTGTGGTGTGCCTGTGTATGCAAACTCCCTGAACAGTTGTATTCTGCACAGACTTTACCCAGGAATTGTATCTGAAGGATAATTTAGGTTCAGCAGCAATCTTAACTGAGCTTCCCTTAGTCATGCTAAATCAAACAAGTAATTCTGTTAGTACGGATTAGCCACTACAGTGACTGCTTCAATTATGCTACTGTGTTATCATTCTTGGTATGTAAAAGGGTCAGAACAGGTCTGCAAGGAAAAGTGATGATCAGTAGTAGTTAGGAGTAACCTTAACTACTATATTGTTTTGCTTTGGTATTTGGAAAAAATGTCCCAGAGCTCAGAATAATTCATGTTTTGGGCTGTTGGAGGCTGGTGAGTGATCAACAAAAGGAAAAAATGTAAGATGTGAATATTGCCGAATCTTAGAAATATAATTTAAACAGTATTTGGTTTATGGACATAGCAAATGTAAGCTGTCTGTTAAAGGTAAGTAAACTCGAGCAAATGGAATGGATGGGGACTTCCTATAGGAAATGTCCGTGTGACTTATACTGGTGATGAGGTAAGGTCAGGATCAGCTGGGAACAATGTTGGAGATATTCTTTGTTCTGTAGAGGTGCCATTTTTTCTGTATACATCACAAAGCCACTTGGGGGTGAGGACTGTGAAAAATAATGGTGAACTTGGTGCTTCCAATAGTTTCTATAGCAGCCTAGTGCCCATCAATTCTTTTCTATGCAATGTTTGTTACCTGGCAAAATACACTACCTCGTTTCAAAATGCACTTTGCCTTATAATCCCAGTGAGTGAATAAGTTTCCTAAGGAAGGTGAGAACCAAGAAGTATGCAAAGAATTGTACTTGCAAGGTGAGACTTTAAGGGAAAAGAGAAGTCTGAAGTTGGAAGTCTGAAACTGCATGCAGTTTAGTTTTAGACTGAGGGTGCTTCAATCAGATCAAAAGCTATGATTTTAAAAGACTGCTGTGTGTGAGGTACTTACCTTTTCTTATTGATATATTTGACCTTGTGAATTTGAGCTGTGGTGTTGGAAATGAACAGGAATACTCAAGTTTCTTACTCTCAAGTTTTATATTCTTGGATCTGTGTTGCACCAAGATGATACTTCTGCAACAAAGGAATTTCACAAGTACAAATTAATTGAATATAAACTGAACTGAGGGGGTTTCTTTCTAATTTATCAAAAAAAAAACAACCCAGAACAAAAAACCAAACCATGAGGGAAAACCATCTTATTACCTTCTACCAACTCCTGGCTTTTCCAGGAACCAAAACCCCAAAATCATACCAGGTCCTTTAAATGGATGAGAGATAAAATGTTTCCTCACCATGGAACAGCATGCACATAGGACATAGTGAGAATTATTTAGCCCAGCTGCTTTTAGAATAGCAGATATTATTAATGAAGGAATTTTGTTTTTTATGGAAATGGCTTCAGCATTTCTGTAGGTCTTAATTAAATTTCAGCAACTATGCCACTCAAATAAATAACACTATGTCTGGAACAGAAAAGAAACTGTCTCTAGATTTACTTCAAACTTTGCTGGATCAGCTCTTTGTAACTGTAGGAATAATGATACTTGAGGGTATGGGCAAGTACAGAATTACTTGCTTTACTTGCATTTTTATTCTGTGGTGTGTTTCGTAATATTCAGGGATTTAAGACACTCATTGTCACAGGCTAATGCCATTGGACATGGCTTTGAGAATTAAATTCTAAATGCACCTAATACACCTAGCTTTTATTTATGTGTACAGTGGACAATGGGCAACTTTGAGGTGTTTCAGTAAGATAAATAGTTCACAGTGGGCTACAGAGGTCACAATTAAAAGGAGCAAAACTAGGAAATGAGCTTACAGGATTTCAGTGAAGCTGTATAAAACCAAGATTAACTAAGTACTTAGACACTGATAAGCAAGTATCAATTATTAGGGGAAATGAAATTCCTGTTGATATAAGAGTAATTGTATTTGCGCTTAACAAGGTTACTGCTCTATTGAATAGCTTCCAGTTCAGCCTAGCACTAAAATTTAATTAGTGTCAAACTTTAATTTGGTGACATAATTACATTAGATCCTCAACTTGAATGTTTTTGGAGCATGTTAATATTTAGTTTAATTCTCAGTTTAAAGCAATAAGGTGCTAACCTGTATAGCATGTACCCATGATGTATTTATGACACTTAAAAAACCCAGAATTCATATGTCTCTTTGCAAAAAGGATGAATAAAAACAAATCAGGTCCCAAAGGTGAGCGTTACAAAGTTCTGGTCCAGTTCCATATTTTGACCACTTCTTTTTGTGCTAGTCACATGCTTTGGAGAAGAGATGGCCTGGGTGGAGAAGAAATGGCCTGGGTAATAAAAGCAAAATGACAGTATCAACAAGGTGTTCCACTGGGGCTAATATTCCCTGGTTTTCTGCACTATGCTATATAGACCTATCTTTCTGTGCCCGAGTTCATATACAGTGCTGGGACTGTATTTAAGAAATAATTGCTGCAGTAGCATTTGTTCTGTCTATTGTTCTTATCAGAACAAGTAGAGATGTTGGTTGATTTTGAATTTATGAAGTGTGATACTATTTATTCTTTGTAATGGCAAAATAGATATTTGTAATAAATAAGAGAGGACATTCATTCCCTCTGTGCTTTTGTGAGAGTAAGAGAAGTTTACAAGGTGCTGGCAAGTCCATAACACAGGACATAAAAAGCTGTGCTACTGAACATAAAAGACTCCCCTAAGTCTCTGCCACCCGCTCTCAAGCCTTGCAACCAAGCACTGAAAAATTCTAGGCAGTCCAACAGAACTTAATTAATCCCACTGTGCTTGTTTGGTGCTATATCAGGCCAGCATGGAACAAGAATAACTTTTCATAACATTTTAACACCTTCCAAATGTCAATAGGGAGAAACTGCATTTACTTGTCAAGTATATAAAGGCTGGATCATAGTTCTTTTCATATAGATGTTATTCATGGTAGTTGCTACTATGTTACATGCCTATCCAGCCAGGCCTGCCAATTTATGAAGTATCAGAATATGATATGATGGCCATATGTCCACAACATGGTATGAATGACTGAGTCTCTGTGAAAGCTTTAAGTGATTTTCATTGATATTTTATCAACGATTGAAAGTTATTGTAATGTATTTTTGAAAATAAAACATGTCACAGTTCTGCCAATAATATGACAATCACCTACCATAATCTAACAACTTTGTTGTCAGACCTGCAAAAATAGCACTGGTGAGGCTAGATTCCTTGCTTGAAAGGCAGGATATTTTCAGTTGTTGCAAATGCATCAAGGCTGGAAATGGGGTTCTCTCTTTGTAATTTTAAAAATAGTGCAGTTAAAGTTCATCCAAGGCCCTTGATATTCCAGAACATGAATGAGGTCCTTCATTATATATCTGAGGGATTTCTTCATTCCTCTTTTTTTCATAAAACCTGAATGCTTTCTCTGTACTACTACTATCAGTTCTTGCCCTCTGGCAGTAAGATAAAAATGCAAGTGGAATAAAAGGGAATAGAGTAAGAATAAAGAACGGAAAAGAAAGATGAACTGGAAGAAGAGTAGATGAAATTATTAAAGGAAGGGAAAATGAGAGATAAGAGATGTAAATCTGATATGTAACAAGGTTATGAATATTTTCATAGGACTTTTATAGAGGCAACCAAAGGAGTTTATTTCAATTTACCTGAAATTCTGTGTGTGTGTATTGGTTCAACATGATGAGAATGGTCGAACGCTCATTCTAGGTCAATGAAGATCACATTCACTGACTTCTGTGCAGGAAAGTCACAAACTAGTGTCTCAAGGAGGAATGTACTAATCTACCACTGGAAAGCAACAGACTTCAAGGAGCTTCTCTCTAACCAACTGACTGTCTCGGTTTGCAAATGCTTAAGAGATTAATGGTTCTTTTGTGGAGAATGAGGCAGCATTGAAAAGATATTAGGAGTAGTTTGTTGATCTCAGTTACTGCGGTGACTTTGATGACCCTGCATCTTCTCCATAGGAAGCAAAAAGGAAAGGTTAAAATGCAACTCAGATCCAGGGATGTAAATCATGTACCCGTGGAGATGCAGATGTGTGTACATCTCAGGGCCCAGACAGAGTGTCAGAGATTCACACTGTTTGCTTTGAGAGACTGGTGTTTCTGAAAGCTGGAGACAGGGAAAGAGCTGCCTAAAAGAGCTAAAACAGTGTCAGAAATTAAATCAGTGCAGTAACTACTCCTGTTAGTATTCCTACGTATTCAGAGCTCTCCTGTTCTACGAGACTGCTTTCTTTGGGTGATGTAATCAGTGGATTTTGCTCTGTATCATGCTGGTAAGCTCACACAATCATACTACTCTGAAAGGAGGGGGATAGTTCCAGGAGAGGGAACAGTCTTTCCTTTAGCAGATGGCTATTCCAGTGCACTGTAACAAAGCAGGGTCCTTTTCTGAGGCCCTCTCTAGAGATGCAGAGTCTGAATGCAAAATCTGCACTTTAAGAAACTTGTATTTAAACCATTTGAAGACTCATTTCCTGTGCTCTTTTTAAAGCATCAGTCCTAGTCTAATCCTGTGCATGAATGAATAGTTCCTGTCTTTTGAGTAACATCACTCAAAGAAAACTTTATCAGCTGTGCTTATATCCTTTTTAGCATGTGCTGCTGTTCATCAGGTTCAACCTCAACCAGTCCTATTCTGCTGTTCAGACTGCTTATAACATTCTTTCACTGGAGAGGTAGTTCAGGTAAAGCCAGGAGCAAAAACTTGAAAAGGATGTAAAGGTAAAATGACTTACAAGTTTGCAGGAAACTTGTTAACCCTGACGGATAGTGAACCTGTTTAGGAAAGGGGACCTAATTCAGGCTTTTGAGGCTCATTTGAAACTGGTCTTTCAAATAATAACAAAGGAGAACAATTGGTTTCTTTCTTATTTGGACTTTTAAATCCTGTTTTATTGCCTAGAAAGGGAAGAAGTGTTTTAAGAGTCAAAGTTATCTCGTACTGTCAGAATCCATCAGCAACTTCACACATTTCAATGATTGCATAAACTTGTCATTCTCTTCTGCCACTCTCTATCACTACTGTTTCCTCTCTTCTGTAAGGCAATGATTCCCTCTGCATCTGCAACCATTTGTAGTGTTTTGTGGGAAATCCAGTCACACAAGCAGGAGCAAATTCAAGTTTCATTGGCAGAGCCCCAGTAAGCGTGAACTACTTTGTGCAAGAGTGTTGTACCTTCTTCCTGATTTCTGCTCAAAATGCTGGGTCTTCATGACCTTAAAAGCAGCATTACATGCACGGGCAGTCATTATCTTCTTACAAAAACTAAAAAGCACAATAACAACTACAAAGAGATATTACAGTTCATTAGACCTGCAGTCTACCTCCTCAGAGATAATGCACTGTTCGAGGGGAAAGCAGAAGGAACAATTGTTTCCAGCTCTTCCCTCTATCATCTTGAAAACTAGGAACTGATAATTGCAGTTAACCAAAGATGTTGCCCCTTCCTCTGTAATGATGTTAGCTACTGTCCACATCTGTATTGCACTGAGAAGGGAATACTGTCATTTCCTCTGCCAGGGACTGTGGGTCAGGGCACTCAGACTCAAATATGTTACTGATTTTAGGAAGATAGAAAAGAGCTTGTTTCTATTTTTTTTTTAATTTGCCGTGTTTCTAACGTCACAGGCTTGCACAGTTTTTTAGCATTTATATCCCCGTAGATAACAATGCTAAATAATTACAGAAATAGTGACATGAACACTGACATATGAATCCCCAAGGTGTCTCAACACCCTATGGAGTGTATGACTCCTAATACAGCAGGAATAATCTCTCGGGATGTTTTGAAGCAGTATAACTGCCTCATAACTAGGCTGTTTTATTCTGATGTTTACTAATTCTCTTCAGGAATGTGCCATGTTTTGGGTGATATGGTTTAGCGTGAGGTGTCCCTGCCCATGGCAGGGGGGTTGGAACTAGATGATCTTAAGGTCCTTTCCAACCCTAACTGTTCTATGATTCTATGATTCTATGTTCACCAGTGTCACATCTCACCAGTGGCAGGGCAAATGGGTTGCTGCTTCTCTGAGCTGGTATAGTTAAAAAATATGAAATTACCTCTCTGTGTGCTTTCCACATAGCTTGGCTGTCATGGTTTAAACCCAGTCAGCCACACAGTTTCTACTCCCCACCACCTCTTTCTTTCCTCCCCCCAGCCCTGCTCCTGGAGGAATGGGGAGGAGAATTGAAAGAGTGTAACTCTCACGTGTTGAGATAAGAACAGTGCAGTAACTAAGGTATAACACAAATCACTGCTGCTACCACCGATAATAATAATGATAATGGAAATAACAAGGGAAGAGAATATGATACCACCTGCTGAAACGAGCCCAACGGAGAAGAGAGTACCCTTCTGGGTAACTCCCAAGTTACCTCCCTGGGCATGATGTGCTGTGGTATGGAATACCTCTTCAGCTAGTTTGGGTCAGGTGTCCTGTCCCTGCTCCCTCCCGGCCTCCCCTCCTCCCTGGCAGAGCATGAGACTCAGAAAGTCTTTGGTCAGAGTAAACATCAATATTATCAGCTCTGTTCACAGGCTGAAAGTCAAAAACGCAGCGCTGCACCAGCTACTAAGAAGGAGAAAATTGACTGCTACTGCTAAACCTGGGACACTTGGCAAATATGCACTCTATTTATTGACCAATACTTCCCTTTCCAGTCAAGATTACTTTGGATGAAAATTAGCCATGCAGTTTTTAGAGATTGCTTTTGCAACTGGAATTGTTTCCTTAGAAATGTGGGAACATGAACTACTGTGGCAAATGAAAGTATGGTAAACACTTTTCTTCACAGAAATAGCCCATTTCCTTTGTCCATATTGCTTCAAAGGAATACTGTCTAGGGATTTATGAAGGTAGTTATGGTTCCTGGGAGAGATGTCTAGCCCACAGTTTCCTGTACATCTTTTGAGAGAGAGATTTTTCAAGACTTTTCCTCAGTAATTCAGAAAGCAGTTTGTCTTTTTTGTTTTCCCTTACCTGGTTCAGCAAATCAATGTGCAGAATTTCCTAACTTCTCATCAGTCTTATACATCAGGTCTTGCTATCTGTGTCCAGCTCCTCTGTCACTTAGTCACATCAGTGAGTGGAGTTTGGGTACTTGATGGCCCACATAGTGCAATTAGCAATGTGTTCTAGGAAGGTGGTTTGATTTGTTAGCGCCTTCTGATTTCACTGAGAACAGCAAGGCCTGACTCTGTCACCTTGATACATTAATCTGTTACTCCTCAGCTGAACCAGAACTGCTGAACTCTTGCAGCTGCAGGTGAGGTAATTGACATCTAAGGCACTTCAGTTTCTTTGAAGAAATTAGTGTTCCGTTTTTTAACATTGCTTTGAGGACATCTTTAAGAGCTAGATTAGTTAGATTGGACCTGAACACTCACACCAATGTCTTGGTGCAAGCACCAGAAATGCTTGCAGAAATGCTCCTGGAAGTGAGGGGGTCAGTAGGACTGCCCCTTTCAAAGCAGTGTCTGATGATTAGAAGAGAAATACCATAACTTGAAGTTACTTGGTGTGAACACTGTTAAGGGGGCAGCAGAGATGCTTTAAGGAGTACAGAGCATGTCAGATACAAAATATGAGGTAGTGTTGTAATTTAAACATATATTACATAAATCCTAGTACAGCATTTAGACTGCTCTTGGTAAGATCTGTTGTTCTCAGGGGAACTACAGAAATACGTGGGTCACAGAAGAAACATGATGAAATTCTAGGTAAGAGAAGATCATACCATTCTCCTCTGGGCTCCATCTAATTTCTCTCAGACCATTCCTTTGTTTGGCTTTTCTCCTTCAGCCTTTGACCTCTTTCTCTCCTCCTGGGTGCACAGATGTATATTTATTTAAAATACAAAGACTTTTACTTTTGTAGTGTTCATCTGCAGCTTTCTCACTTGCCTCCTTTGTGTGAAAGCATGACATATGAAAGCATCAGTTGTCTTCATTATACCCTTGATAACAGGGAAGCAGACTTTTCTACAGTAAGGAATATTTCTTCACTAGCAAGGGTGGGATCTTTTTCCTTTCCACAGAATGCATATACTGAGCTGGATTTTCAGCACTATGTCTATACTTCATCATAGCAGTAGTCATGAAGACAGTTCATCCATCACCACTTTTCTTTATGTTAAGGATTGCTGCTGGGGCTGTTTTAGAAGACGGATGACTGAGGTATAGTTTCTTGATGGAAAAAGAAAAATAAGGTGATAATAAGTGTTTTCAACTAACTCTAAGTATTGCCTTAAATTATTAATTGGATGAATAGGGTCTTTCCATGATCCTTCTATGCAATATCTGTGTGGTTATATATTTTTATTTTTTTTAATTAAAAAAAAAATACAACAAAACAACCAGATTCTTCTTTAGTGGAATGAATATTCTTTTCACCTGTGCTCTAGGCAACCCTATGACCTGCTTGTGGGGCAGCCAGCACTAGCAGAGAAAAATAAGTCATGCATGGAGCAAACCCTAAGTCCTGCTTGCAGAAAAACGCTTTTAAGCGCTGATATGTTCTGAAAAAATTCAGATAGATGTTGAAAAAAACCCAACAAACCCAAATCCAATGAAAGCACAAATGTGAAAAACAGTTTGCCAAATGTAAAAACTTGGGCTCATTTCCTCTCTATTTATTTACCACTGCCTCATTAAGCATATGAATTGGATGACTCCAGGAGCCCTTTTTCTGTAGGGCCTGTTTACACAAATTTGCAACTAGTTCCAAGAATTCCCAAGGAACCTCTACCAGGAAGAAATAATTGTACTGAATAAGCAAACAGAAAGCTATCAACAAATAACTGTACATGTGGCAGGCATATTGTATCTCTCTGTTCATCTTACTGTATTAAGGAACCCAGGAGAATTTGTACAACCTAGCTGCTTGTCAGAAGATTAAACACTTGCTTCACTGCTAAAAATTAAAATAATAGCTGCTTCCCATTTTCCTTTTTACCTCTCTGTGAACTGATGAGTATATGTATGTAACGGGAGGGACATAAGAGGTTTGCATCACAGCTTTCCCAGTTTTCTAGATGTTACATTTGAATGCTGTAGAGTTTGGGGGTATTTCCTTGTAAGGTCAAGTTTTAGGCTTCCAGCTATGTGATAAATCCTGTCACTGCATTATTCTTGCTTACCTCTGTGCCTGGCAAAATCTTGGAGCAGATTCATCCCTAAACCTAACCCTAACCCTAACATATGGGAGGTGCTCCAGCCCCTGATCAACCTCATGGCCTTCTTCCATCCCTGTATTCATCCCAGGCCACCTGTCCTTGCTTCCACCTTTTATAAGCCTTTTTTCTCCTGTGAATTTTTCTCAGCAGCTCCTTATCCATCCAAGGGGGTCTCCTGGCCCTCCTGCTGCACTTCCTTCTAGTCAGGATGCAACACTCCTGAGCTTGTAGCAGGTGATCCTTGAATATTAACCAAGAGTCTGGGGCCCCTCTGCCTTCTAGGGCTATATCCCATGGAACCTTGCTAAGCATCTCGTGATTGCTGCATCCAAGGCTGCCCTGGAGCATCATATTTCCAACAAGCCCTTCCCTGTTAATGAGCATGAGGTCAAACAGGGGACCTCTCCTTGTCGGCTCCTTTATTGCTTGCAGAAGGAAGTTGTCTTCCACACAATTGAGAAACCTCCTGGATTGCCTGTGCTGGGCTGTACTGCTTCTCCAACAGATGTCAGGGTGGTTGAAGTCCCCCATGAGAACAAGGGCTTGCCAGCATGAGGCTTTTCCTACTTGTCTGTAGAGCGCTTCATCCACAGGTTCCTCTTGATCAGGCGGTCTGTAACAGATCCCCACAGTAATGTTTCCCATCCTTGTTTTCCCCTTAACCCTGACCCACAGGCTCTCTGTTAACTGCTCACCTGTCCCCAGAGAGAGTTCCATAGTCTCCAGCCTATCCCTAACATAAAGGGCAACTCCCCCTCCTCGCCTGCCATGGCTTTCTGTTCTAAAAAGCCTTCCATTCCAACACTCCAGTCATAGGAGCCATCCCACCATGTTTCTGTGATGCCTCTTATATCATAGCCCTGTCGATGTGCTCACATCTCTATTTCCTCTTGTTTGTTCCCCATGCTACAGGCATTTGTATAGAGGCATCTGAGCTGAGCTCCAGATGAAGCTGGCTCATTGGCTGTACTAATATAAGCTGTTGGTGCTTTTAGAGTAAAGGGAAGGGCTGTAAAATCCTATCAGATGTAAATGATGCAAGACAATGAAAACAAAGTATAATGATTTCTTTGAAGTATGTTCTATAGAAAAAGTGAACATTCTTTAACAAATGTGTTTTTCAGTGATCCACAGCTTATACCTTTCCTCACTCCCTAGTGAAGTGATGTATTGAACCTTGCCTTAAATGTAAAATAGGAACTGAAGGCACTGAACTCCTTTTGTTCATATTAATATTTCTGAATTCTGATGTACTGAATCAAGCAGCTGGTATCTAGAGAGCCATGCTGTCTTATGCTTCATTTTGGCTTTTTATCTTATATAGAATTATTTTTTAAGATAATAATTGAGCAACTGCTGCAAAAATGAATAAATATGCATGGAGAATGAATAAACATTTATAAGTTTAGTAATATTAGAAATTGTGCCCTTGTCTTCTACAACTATGTTAACTTTATGATCTCTACAGAGAATGGCAAAGGTCAATAGTATAGTGAATGTTGTACTTAAAGATGAAAAGGCAAAATAATCTATTTATCCAATGGAAAGGAAGGGCAAAGCTGATACTCCAAGAATATAAAATACATTGTTGTTAATAAGGGATCTGTTTAAAAAAATAACAACAACTCAAAGATCAAGTCACAAAGCATAGATCTGTACTCATGTATCTTTAAGTTCTTTACTTTTCATAACTAGGTGTATTCGGAGAATAGTCATGCCTTTTGGTTGTATGCGTTTTTTGGGTTTTTTTTTTCCTTTCTTATGTCAAGGCGTCTTTCCTGTCTCATATACACTTCACTGCTCTAAAAAGAAGCTCAGTCAGTAGTATGGACAGCTTCCAATGTGAGTTGTTGGAAATAGGAGAAGATCCTGAGCCCCAAAAGAGATGAGGTTATGACTCTTCCTAATGCCATTTTAGTATGTCAGAGTGGATGGTGACAGTGTGTTAGTGTTGTAGCTGAAATAGGGTAGTCGTGGTTTGCACACCACCGTTATTACAAGTTTTGCCAGATGAACAGATTTGCTTGGTGTTAGTCACTGTGTTCAACATCAACTTCAATGCCCAACTGAAGCACTAGAATTTCAACACAGGGTTCTGTGGAACAATGGCTGATGGAATGTGGGCATGCGAGTTATGAAGGGCTGAATAATCCCTGATTTTGACTTGCACAACCCAGGCTTGAAACTGAGTGAATGACAGTGAACTGCTGTGGACTGGCTGCAAAGCAGTGGGCATCTTGTGCCCAATCCCGATGTTTTAGCATTAGAAGATGGCATTTATGGAGAGTGCAGGCCACAATCCTAAGTCATCAAGTGCCTACGTGAAGCTTGACATGAATCAAGGATGAAGAAAGCTGTGGGTAAAGAAGCAAAAGTAGCAGTGCAAGCAAGATAAGAGGAAACTGGGATGTGTTAAGACAAAATAGTGAACTGTTAGTAAGTTTTGGAGACCAGGCTCTCATCTGCTTAATGTAACTAAATTGTATTTTATCTGCTGTGTGCTACACTGTACATGTATCCACTATTACAGCAAGCTATTGATTATGTATCCAATCTTAATACAGCCCAGTTATTGTGTATGTATCAAAGTATAATACACTGAGCCATTGTAAGCAGATGCAGAGACTAACATGGAAATTCTAGCTTAGCCAATAGCTATATATACATAGGCAGGTGGACAAACTAATGTAACCAATGAAAGAGTGTTTAGTAGTGCATGGGCTATCAGTAACTGTATAAACATAGGTGATCGTGATCAATAAAGTGAACAAGATGTGTAACTGATATTGAGTCATCCTCTTGATTCTGGGTTCCTCCGATAGGGTTCCTGTTGTGAAAGACAATGATCTTCTTTAATTATGCCTTGAAATGTAATATTAAACATGTTCAAGTTTGACTGGTTGGCCATCTTGTCTGTACCTGCAGAGTGTGAGACAGAAGAGAACTTAAATAGCTATGGCAGAAAATGAAATTTACTGTATACTGTAAAGGTGAAAGCAGTGCAGCTCACAATGATAACGTACAGAATACATGATGCATTCAGTTTCAAATACATAATTTTTCTGTCAGAAATTGCAAAGAGCACAGCAAATGACGAGGAATGAATCCATAGCTGTTAAAATGAAATTGGGACAAAGTTCAGATTTAACATGTTTCAGATAAAAAAATAACCATTTGTGTATTATTCTCAGCAGCTGCAGTTATATTACAGGGAGAGCTGGTTCCCCACAGTAGACCTGTATATTGGTCTTCTCCTCAGCCTTTCTTCTATTTTCTAGTGACATAGATAAACACTGAATGTGGGTGCAGCCTGGGTATTATAAAAAGTGGAA